>NC_141068.1:11989700-13282200 GCF_041138505.1 Cibotium barometz | reverse complement strand
TAGTCAATATCTGGATGCACGGCACGTTTCAGCTTCAGAGGCATGTTAGCATATATATCAATATGATTTGCACGATGAAAAGCCCGATATACAAAGGTTACATGTTCATCTGCCAATGCACAATAATGTTCTTTGCAATGACCAGGATGACTTACGTGATGTGATTAGTTGTGAGAGAAACCAAAGAACATCTCTCACTGAATGGTTCAAAGCCAATCAATTGTATGCAGATGCAAATAGCATACTATATGTTGATTTCCCTTGCAAGTGGGTGTGGAATTTTTCTCTTCGCTCATGGAATAAAAGAAAAAGGGGAAATATGATTGGACGTATGTATAATGTTAGTCTAAGTGCAGGTGAGCAATATTACTTACCTATGCTACTCACAGTGTGCAAAGGGTGCAAATCTTTTGAGGATTTGCGAATAGTGAATGGATATTTGTATCCATGTTTTAAAGCTGCATGTGAAGCCAGAAGGATGTTAAAGAGTGATGAGGAGTGGTGCATGCATCTCTATGAAGCTGCAATTCAGAATACAGGATTTCAGTTGTGTCAATTGTTTGTCATTATAATGGTTTTTTGTAAGCCTATATACCACTGAACTTTTGGAAGATTTTTTGCATTCATTGCTACAAAGAGGGTGTGTCGATGTTGGTGTTTGTCATTCTATAGCAAAGAATCAGGCTTTGTTGCACATGCAAGATCTCTTACACCAGTATGAAAAGCAGTTAACTGATTTTGAAGGGTTGCCTACTCCAGATAGATCAAGTTTTGCCACTGTCAACAATGGTTTGCTGATGGAAGAGATGATGTTTGATTCTGTTCACAGTAGGCTGATTTGTCTGTTTCCATGGAAAGGGGTCTTAATAGTTGTCAATCAAGAGCATTTGATACTATCCTTAGAGCCGTTTCTTTGAACCAGGGTGGTGTTTTTTTTCTTGATGGACCAGGTGGATTAGGCAAAACTTATCTTTACAATGCATTGCTATCTTGATTGCGTGGAGAGAAACGCGCTGCCTTGGCATGTGCATCGTCTAGAATAGCTGCATTATTACTCTCAAATGGTCATACAGCTCACTCACGTTTCAAAATTCCATTGGTACTTAATGCTTCTAGCACATGTGGAATCAAAGCTAATAGCCAATTGGTCGAGGTGTTGAAGCTTGCAAGGTTAATCATTTGGGAAGGCTCCAATGATGCATAGGTACGTATATGAAGCACTGGAGAGGACATTGAGGGACATTATGCAAAGTGATACAATGTTTGGTGGAAAAGTTATGCTTTTTGGTGGTGACTTTAAGCAAATCTTACCAGTTGTGCCAAAGGGATCACGCGAAGACATTGTTGATGCAACGTTATGTTGGTCACATATTTGGAGATATGTGAGTGTTTTAAAGCTCACCCAAAACATGCGGGTTAGACATAGTGCTTACTGTGGTATAGAACATGAATTTGCCAAATGGACATTACAAATTGGGGATGGCACTATAGGTCAGCCAAACAATGAAGGCAGAGTAGTAATTCCATCGCAAATGTTGATCCATGGTGGCAACTCTGTTTTGAGTTTGGTAGAATGGGTATACAAAGATCTTCATAGAGTTGAGGATTATACATGCTTCTTCAAAGACCGTGCTATTCTTGCACCATGAAATTTAGAGGTTGATGAGATCAATGAACTAGCCTTGAGTTCGTTGCCTGGTCTTGAAAGAGAATACCTTAGTGCAGATTCTATTGTTTCTTGCGAGAATGACGCAATACTGTATCCAATTGAGTACTTGAACAGTTTGAACTTAGGTGGTGGTTACCCTCCTCACCGCTTACTTCTAGAGATTAATGCGCCCATCATTTTGCTCTGCAATTTGGACCCTTGACGAGGACTTTGTAATGGTACCAGATTGATAGTGATAGAAGGAGAAATCATTACAGGTACAAACATTGGAGACAGAGTCTTTATTCCTAGGATAACATTTGTGCCTACTATGCTTCAACTGCCGTTTGACATGAGAAGGAGGCAATTTCCTGTTAGGTTAGCTTTTGGTATGCCAATAAATAAGTCCCAAGGACAAATATTGAGTGTATTGGGACTTTATCTGGCCACGCAAGTATTCACACATGGATAACTGTACGTCGCTATGTCACGTGTTAGATCATCCAATGCAGTGAAAGTGTCTGTAAAGCATATCGTGGAATACGAAAGTGGCACAACAAGTTCAAATAAACTCTCACAACCAATGTTGTCTACAAGGAGGTTTTGCAAATGGAATGTCGAAGAATTTAAATGTAAATGGCAGTTTGCAAATTTAAGAGCCTACATTTATACCTATCTTTGTGTAATGAAGGAATCATTTGATTGGAGAATGTTTCTGAAGATGTGCAAGTGCAGTCTTTGTTTGCTTTTGGATTGCTTTTATATACAGTGCCCTTATATTGTGTGTGTGTGTGTGTGTGTGTATATATATATAGAGAGAGAGAGTGTGTGTGTGTGTTATATTTGATATCATGGATATATTGCTTAGGATGGATGTGGCAAGGAGATCATTTTCGTTCGTTTATGATGATGGACGAGATATTGAAGGTAAATGTTTTAGACGTTTGTTATAATTTAGGTATTATTGTTTTCCAAGATTTATTTAATATTCATGGCTTAATTGTAGACCCTCCATTTTGGGAAGGCCAAGCAACAACTTCTCTAATTATCGAACTGTTAGAGAGCACTGGTGTTTTACGGTATATACAAACTTTCTTTTTATGTAGCTTTTGTGTTTTGTTTGATTAATTTATATTTTTATTGAAACATTCATTTGCAACAGGGAATATCCTCACTTTTTAGAACCCAGATTATTGTTGGGTTTGTATGGTCGAGACAGTTACGCGACGAGAGCTTTGGGCTCCTAAGAATTTATAGTCTACAATTGTAAGGTTGCAGATCAGCTTCATGTAGGTGTAATGTTTGTGGATTATGAAAAGCCTGATAAGTTAGATTTTTGGTGCATAGGCATCGGACAATACATAATTTTTCGATTTGCTGTTTATAAGCCTGTTCAAATGTCGTTCGCCTCAAATATTGATCCACCAAATGAGTTTTGTAAGCTTTTATCTTTATCCAACTTTTTCTACGAGAGTTATATTTTCAATGCTAATATTTTTTATGGCATACATTTTGCCAGATGGAGGCGCGGGATATAGGCTACCAAGGAGAGAGAATCCTATTGTCCGAAGATTGTTTTGAGGTTGTGTTCATGTGTGTTAAGATACTCATCATTTTATGGGTTTGTAATACTAGAAGCTTCTATATGGATATATATGGCAATCATGATGTTTTTATATATTAGTTTGGTAAGTTGAGGGCAATGTATACATATATGTATGAGTGTGACCAGTATCTATGGATATTATGGGTGCATACACATATTTATATGTGTGATGTGGCATACACACATACATTCATAGGCGCGCACACACTTACACATATCTTCCAGTTGTGGCATGTATGGTCTCAATGGATTTCATGTACACGTACTCATACGTACATGTACATACATATGTACATCTTTATGCGTGTTTGTGTGTAACTCGATGTGCCTAGCTTCTGAAAGAAAAGGAAGAGTGATTTTACACATATATCTTTTGCATGTACCTAAATGCAAAATGCTTCTTGCCCGTCGGAGACGGGTCGCGACACTAGTTAAATGAAAACACATTTAGGCTGAAGTCCACCTTCGTGAATCCCATATTAAGACATGCATATATGTATATATAACATGTGTATGTATGATTAAGCTCCTTTCTACACATTGTATTAACTTCAGTTCCTCGCCCACAACTGCTCGATCTCACCCTCGCTCAGCAGAGTTCTCGAGGGCCTTTTCGTACCATCACGAATTGTCGGAGCTTTAGTTGCATGGCGGATCGAGCTTGCGTGCAACGCCTGCAGAAGGAATTCAGAGCTCTGTGCAAGGTCAGTTCTCCTTCAAATTAGGCCTATTTCCTGATTGTCGGCTTTTTAGGGTTTCTATTTCGCATTGCTTTCTTGGATTTTTTAGAGAATCGTTGTTTCATAAGTTGCCGATGACATTAGGGTTTTTGCAACGACACGGCGGTCAGGTTTTTTCAACGGGTCTGGTAGCATCAGGGTTTATCAGCAGGGTTTGCATTAGGGTTAGGGCTTCACAGCAGGTAGGCTGCTTGTTAAGACATCAAGTTGTTATGACATTAGGGTTTCATAGCCGTAGATGAGAAACGGGCTGATTAGATTAGGGTTCCACACATTCTTCCCCTTTTCAAGCGTCATCATTTTCGGGTTGATGTGATTAGGGTTTGAGAACTATGGTGCTTATTTTTCCTCTTCATGCTTTGTTTCACTTTCTTCTTCAAGTTCACTCTTTTTATGAAAGCGTCCCACCAGCATATGTAGCACCATCCCATGCGCTAATGTGACACATGGCATTTCGTCTATGTGAAATCATGGCATGGGTTTATGTCATACACTACTGGCATACCATGGGAGGCATTCATGGTCTGTATTATTTGTGATTCTTTTACAGGAACCGGTGCCTCATGTAGTTGCTCGACCATCCCCTAGTGACATCTTAGAGTGGCGTAAGTACCTCCTCCTGTCCTTTTGAATAATGCAAATTTTGTTAATGAGGACGAATAAACACACCTTCACCAAGTTTTAGTCACCATCTACAGTATTTGTAATTTTTACACCTGCTACCTATGCCAAGGCTTACACTGGACTGTTGTGGAGCTTGCAGATTATGTTTTGGAAGGAAGCGAGGGAACTCCGTTTGCAGGCATTGGCTCAATTTTGTTCATGATTTGTGAAATAATATTAAGATGAAAGAGCCTGTTTGATAAAGACAATGCATGCCTGGTCTCATAATCTTTTTGAATTAATGTGTGCAGGTGGAGTATACCATGGGAAAGTAAAGTTTCCATCTGAGTATCCCTTCAAGCCTCCAGGCATAAGGTGATTCCATGGTTAGAGTTATTTTTTTTAAATGATGCACACTCTAGAGGCATTGTTATGGCTCATCGAGCGGCCGTTTACAGGCATTGTTGAAGTTAGTCCACTGTTCTCGTTAGAGTGGTAGATGCTTAATTTTCATTACCTGATGAATAAGCTGCGTGATCGATGGTGGAATGGCTGGGTGCTTCAGTGACCCTTGTATTCTACATCGTAGGATACAATCTTTTCAATTATCTGCTCTATCTACTTGTTGCCCTAAGCTGCGAAGGTCTTTTTGGACTCTTAACTTTGTCTTCCGTTATTATTTGTGCAGTATGATCACTCCCAATGGGCGGTTTGCCACTCAGAAAAGAATCTGCATGTCCATGAGTGACTGTAATATCTCCAACTCATCATGCTCCCTTTATTATTAGTATTATTAACCCTAAGCTGCACTTGCAATTTATCAGCTCGTGCTGGATGTAAAGTCAGAAGCACTGATAGTTTCTTGGTGTTTTAACTTGACAGTTCACCCAGAGACTTGGAATCCAATGTGGTCAGTTTCAAGGTCTCTCTCTCTCTCTCTCTCTCTCTCTCTCTATTACACAATTATATATGCTGTCTACATGCATGTGTGCACATAATTATATATGCTGGTGCATGCATGTGTACACATAATCATATATGCTGGTGAATGCACTTGTAGTCATGGTTTTGGCTACTGTGGTTACTCACCCCCTCTTTTCTTTCTTCTTTTATGTCTTGGTGCTGCAGTATTCTTACAGGACTGCTGTCATTCATGGTAAGCATTACTGCCCAATCATGCCGGCGTCAGTTTTTCTCTTGCACAAGTCAAGCTGACATACTTGCCTTGTATGCATGTGAAATGTGCTTTGTGTTGCATGCATGCACATGCTGTGAGAGATTGGCTTTATGTTTGAGAGCTTATTGTTTCCACAGATGGATAGCACCCCTACAACAGGCAGTGTCTCTACTACACCAGAAGAAAAACGTCGATTAGCTCAAGCATCACTTGCTTTCAACTGTAAGAGGTATGCATAATTATTGCAAAGCTGCTGATGGAAGGTACTTATGGAATGTAACAGGGCAGTTGTTTTATGATACTTCATGATACAAAAAAATTCCATTTTATTTTTGCATGCTGCAGTCCAATTTTTCGGAAAATGTTTCCGGAGTATGTGGAGAAGTATATGGAATGCCAGAAGGCTGCTCAGAATGACACTGAGCAGGAACAGAAGGTAGAGGTTTTAAAGGTATCTACTGCTACAGCTCTGGTTGAGGCTGCACCGGGAGTAGCAGGAAGCTCAGTACTAGAAGGAAAGGAGAGATTACTGAAGGCAGGCAGACGAAAGATACCAACCAAAAAGTTTCCAATGTGGCTCACTGCAATTCTGTTTGCTGTTTTTGCTAGCATCATGGCTTTACCTCTTCTAACATTGGATTTTGCTCAGCTGTGATTGCATGGCAATTGGGAAAGTCAAAATATGGTGGCCTCTCGAAAGGAGTTGTAATTGTGTCTGGCAATACTAAAGGTTTACAGAGGTGCTGACGATTCGAACAAGGTTGGAATTCTGGTGTGGGGACCCCTCTTAACCTTGCTAAGTAGAACAGCAAGCAGACTTCCAAGGCTTTTGCATGCATGTGAATGGCTTTTCTACGCACACGTGTGATTTTGGTGCTTTCTTAGTTGCAGGTTGCACACATCATAATCATATTGAGTGGGGTTTGGACAGTTTTCATGCATCCGTTTCGGAAACATTTTGAGGTGGTTTCACACATGGTGCATGCATATGCGTGTCACTCGTTAATGTGTGCTTGTAAGCATTTGCATTAACTGTCTGGCAAAAGCTGTGGGAGTTGAGCAACTATGTATGGCATAATCTATTGTCTTAAAGAGCAAGACATTAAGCCTCTTAGCATGCCCTATTTCTGTAAACACAGCTTCGTGTGTGCAGACTGATTGATGTCCTTGCCAATAAAAATTATATTTTTGTTTGCTTTGATCAAAGGTAGAGACCAATAACACGTTTTGGCTTTTAGATGGCTAATTTACTAAAACTTAATGTTTGTGGCTGTTTTTCTGGGCTTGCTATGTTCTGTAGTCTGGAAGAAGCCAGAAGGGTGTGCCTGTACTCAAACCCTTCTTTTGTTATCGAACAACTGTCTCATTGGGCAGGTAGGGATGCCAAGGAAAGCCATGCAGATCCTTGTCATGGGCTTGTAGTACAGCACGTAATGCGCACGTGTTGGGCTTGATCTTTGTTTTAGTAAACACATGTAGAAGCTTGTAAATTGTCTTAACTCTCCGTCTTTGGAAATCAGTCTTTCATAAATGTCACTATATTTTACTTTTGAAGTCCTTTCACAATCACACAGGCAGTTTATTTGCCATTTGCCCTAGGGACTACAAGAGGACCACATAACCGATTGACATTGCCTTTGCCTTTTGCTACGTGGTTTCTTTCATGTCGATTTATGATGTTGTGACAAGAATCTTGTCATTGGTCTAGGGCGAAGTATTGGATTTTAATGTTTGGAGTTGATTATCAAATTCAATAGATAAGGAGCTAGACAATGCTTCATCTCCTCCTTGGATCACCAAGTTCATCAATTTCCCATAGTTCTTGGATCATCAGGTTCCCATTGTTTTTGCTTGTGTGATGAGAACAAGCACTTTTGGCCACTTGTAACAAGTGCTTCTTCACATGTGTTGAGCTCTTTTGGTGGACCTTCTTTAGGCTTCTTTCCCTTGTTTCATGGGTTCAGTCATAACCTCAGTTTATTTGCTTAGAAGTTGCGCTTTGGCATCGTGTGTAGCCTTAAGCTCTTTTGGTGTGGACGTTCTTTAGGCTTCTTTCCCTTGTTCATGGGTTCAGTCTTAACCTCCTTAGTTTATTTGGTTTTATTTCCTTTGGGTTTAGGAGCTTGTGATCTATGTCAAGGCATTCTCCTCCACCCATTGTGAAGAGTCATCTTTTGTAGATTGTGCTTGCACCTTAGCTTGCAACCATGTGAGCACATTGGCTTCAGCTCATTCTTTGCACACTTAAGATGTTGAGTGGGAGTTTTGCGAGGTGTCTTGCATCAAATCAACTCTCTTGAGTCGCACTTAAGATGTTAGTGTTAAGTATTGTGAGGTGGCTTGCATGTTGATGTTGAGTGTTGGGTATTGCGAGGTGGCTCACATGGAAGCAACTCTCCTTAGGTAGTCTATGTACAAGTGGTCAATTGCACATCGGTCATGTAGGGGTTGTAAGGCGTCGGGAATTGTAGGTGTTGAGGTATTCCAATTTGGGTAGTCTGCCACTTTATGGTCCACAAGAATAGAAGCATTGCAACGATTGTCTAACTACTCCGTTAGCATTTTCTATCTGTTGGTTTATTTTTGGATTAAGGGACCTTGATTATCCAAGAGAGTCTCTTGGATTTGAGATGACATTTGTGCACTTGTTGCATGGAATGGAGGCACTGTGATGTGTTATGACTTGGCAATGTGAGTTGGGATAGCAGTGTTAGCAATGTACACGACATTCTTGCTCATAAGTTGAAGGGGTTTCAAGGATTATGGTTTCAGGGAAGGTGATGTAGAATTCTGTGATTTGACATTTTAAAGTTTAATTTCTCTTTAGTCCTTTCTTCTATTGGTTTTGATGAATAAGATTTTATTTCACAACTATCCTCCATCTTGTTGTCATCCATCCAAGATGGATTGGTTTTTTGCAATAGTGATAAAAAAAATTTAGATTTGAAACCATGATGATCAAATTGTGTAGTGTTTTTTTCTAGTCCCATAAGAAAAACATCTTTTTATTCGTGTGTCATTGTGTTTTTCCCATTCCTCGCATCATGAGTCCAAGGTTATCATGCATAAGATGTAATTTCGGGGAGTTTTCTCAAGTCTTTACTCTATTGTGTGTAGAGATTTGTTGTTGCATCTCCACCCAGGGTCCTACCTTGAGAATCTATAGATCAAGGTTACACTTCTTGAAGTTCACCTTAATCTTAGGTCTCAAAGTGATGAACCATTTGCTAACCTTGTTCACTAAGCATAGAGACAACGCATGTATCGTGGTGGGGTAGTTCAGATTTCCAGAAGCCTTGTTTAATCAAACACTTGCATGAAGTGAACAAGATCAAGGATCCATCATATTTTTCCATAGGTTTGGAGAATACTATGGTCATCGTTCTAGATGACTCCCTTGGGCCATGTGCGACTCCTCCTTGGTTTAGACCACCATTTATTTCTTGTGCAAACTCCCTTTGATTGTTCATTATAGCTAAAGTTTGGGCATCTAGGGGCTACAAGGGTTGTTAGGTGTTGGGTCCTAGCATCAGGAGATGATCCAAGAGAGAACGAGGTGTTGTGTAAAGGTGAGTGAGGGAGAGGGAGTATTAGCAATTAAGCCTAGAGAGCTATTCACCAAAAGGGATGGGAGAGGCTCCGAGGATTGAGAAAGGAGAGTGCATGATCAGGGGTGGTGAGGAGCTGAAAGGGGGGTGGGGGAAAAACGATACTGACAAGAGGTGCTGCTCGAATGAAGGCAGAGGGGGGATTTATAGGAGTATGAGGGGCTAAGCTGAGTACATGGGAGAAGATGTCAACACCTCCGTGCAAGAGATGATAATGCCAACTAGGTTGGCTGACGGTGAGGAGTTAGTGGGAAGAAGGCAACAAGCTTGTGTGAGACTAGCTCTAACTATGTTGGTTGAGGAGTCCGTTGGGAAGAAGGCAACAAGTCTATGCAAATCCTCCAACGGTGGAAAGAAACAAATAAAATATATTTGGGGCCTACCATAAAAATAGTCCAACGAGGGGGAGAGAGAGAAAATGATGGAGGCAGATGAGGGGGGGGGGGGCTTTGCATCAAGCGCCAAGGAGAGAAAACAAATGGAGGGGAGGTGGTGGGCGCTGGCTGTCACCTTCTTTATTTTTAAAAGTAAAATGTAAAAAATAAAACCCACGTAGTTTTTGAGTAGAATTTTACATCCTTTCTCCCTTAAAGAAATCAAGATGTCCTCATCTCGAAAGTAGGAAGGAAAAATCTTGATATAACTTAGACTCATCTTCCCATGCAGCTTCTTCTGCGAAGTCTTTCCATTGAACTAAATGTTCCCTTATGACTCTATTTGTCAGAGTCTTTTCTCTAGAACTAAGGATTCTATTGGGTTGAATTTCTAAGGTGCTTTGGGATGGCATAATGATTTACTCATCATCTAGGATATGGTCAGGACTAGATACATAGGCCTTCAAAAAGCTTACATGGAAGACATTATGGACTTTTGGATAAGGCGGTAGCAATATCTCATAAGCTTGGTCATTGATTCTTTTGGTGATGACATAAGACCCATAATAGCGAGGGCTCAAGTTTTTGTACTTTCCTAGAGATATAGAGCTTCTTTTTGGACATACCCTTAGGAAGAACATATCTCCTTCTTTGAATAGTCGTGGAGTTCTTGCATTAGCATAATGATTTTGTCTATCCTGAGCAGCCTTAATCTCATTTTGGAAAGCTTTCATTTGTTGATCCATGTCATTCAGCATTTGTTTAGAGGCCGCTACTCTATTCATTGGATCAGACCAATTTAATGGTGTTATATAATCTTGACCATATAAAGCCTTGAAAGGGGGCATACTATACTCCTATGATGGGTTGAGTTATAGGAAAATTCTACCAATGGTAGGTAATTCAACCATAGCTTTGGCTCACGATTGCAATAAGTCCTAAGTATATCTTTAATGACTTGATTTACCCTTTCAGTCTGACCATCATGATGTATTCATAATGCGCATATTTAGAGTTGAATGCTGTCTTTGGGATGTCTTCCTCCTTGACCCTAATCTGATAGTACCCAAATTTTAATTGTGAAGACTTGGTCTCCATGAAGTCGATCTAGAAGTTCATCGATCCTAGGAATTGGATATTTATTCTTCATAGCAGTGAGTTGATTTAGGATCCTATAGTCAATGCACAATCATAAGGTTCCATCCTTCTTCTTCTTCTTCTGAGATAGGACCGAGGCTCCCCAAGGCGATACACTCGGCCTAATTATTAAAAGATTAAGGTCATGTAAAAGGATAGGAGAAGGGTGTGTGTGTGTGTGAAAATGGACTTATGGTCCACTAGCTCACCTATTTAAAGGTGAAGCTAGAAGACATTAGTAGTGTGCAAAGGTCAAGTTGTATTCATAAGCAACTTAATAAACAAGATGTGTTCTTGTATTTTGTGGGTCTCTCTCCTCCACTCATCTTGATCTAGCATAAGCACCACGTTCTCTCAACATGGTATCAGAGCTTGGGTAGATTAGGTCACATTTTATGTGGTGTAGACTAGGTTATCCATAACTCACTACTTGTGGAGATGAACCTCCAGCCAGTGAAGGCCTTCCAGCTGCTTGTGGAGGCCATATCTTGGCTTGATTTCAACTAGGACGATGAAGCATACCCTCGGGCGTTCAGTTTCGTACAGCCAATTGAAGGGTTACTCCTCTCTCACAGCAGTCGCGCCATTGCGTTCTGAGCAGGCCGGCACATAGTTCTGCAGTGTTGGATTTCGTACAACCATTTGCCTTCTGTGGGTAAGTATAAGCCACATTAGCTTAGGGCTTTTGAAGCCCTAAGCCTCAAGGTTCTACAGCCCAAAGATGAGTCTCAATGGCTGCTCGACGTGCGCGCAAGAAGCAAAAGACCAGGCAGCTCTGTGAGGAAGCCATGGAAGCTTCAATAAAAGCCCATTACACTCACAGGGCTTCCATGGTCTTTTTTACTAATAGTGGTTTTTTAAACTAATTTTGGCTTAATTAACCTTAATCACTTCTTGAAAGTGCTTTTGCTCCAGATCCTCTGAAGTTGTTGCTATACATCATGAGGTGTTCATAAATCTCATTCATCAAACTTCATCAAGCTTCATCAAGTGTTCGACATTCCTAAGTGTGCTTATTAGCACTAAAAGTGTTGCTAAACACTATTTGTGGGTGTAGCTATCAGCAAAGGGAAGCCTCTCGACATTACGGAGTGTTTCTAAACACTAAGAGTGTTCTTAAACACTAATGGTGAATCTAATCACCAATGCAAGTGTCATTAGACGTTAAAAATGTGCTCTTAGTGTTTCTAAACACTAAGAGTGTTCTTAAACACTAATGGTGAATCTAATCACCAATGCAAGTGTCATTAGACGCTAAAAATGTGTTCTTAAGCACTAATAGTGTTTCTAAACACTAAGAGTGTTCTTAAATACTAATGGTGAATCTAATCACCAATGCAAGTATCATTAGATGTTAAAAATATGCTTAAGCACTAATAGTGTTGCTAAACACTAATGGTGATCTTAATCACCAAAGAAAGTGTTCTTTGACACTAATGAAGCTCATCTCCATCAGAATTAGTGGTTGGGCACAAACCCTAAGTGTTAAACCATAAGCTTCATTATCTTAATCTTTTTTTATGCAACATCCTTGGCTTGATTAAGACCCAAATTAAGAAATTCTCAGGAGAGGGCTTCCACACTTGGCAAGTTCTTATCAAGTACAAGATGATTTCCAAAGGTTTTTGGCCATTCATCTCTGGCACTAAGGTTATTAATCGAACTAAGGCTGAAGATATTGAAGATGATGAGAGGGCACAAGCCATCATCATGCTCCATCTTGATGAGGCTCTTATTCACCATCACGTGGACCAGCTTCCAACTGCAAAGGAGAAATGGGATGAGCTTGACAAGCTCTATGGAGCTCGTGGTAAGAATTCCAAGATCACTTAAAATTGAATTTTTCAGCTCTTGGAGCTCAAAGAGGGAGACGGCATTGGAGCCTTTATCTCTCACTTGAAGGGTCTTATGACTCAACTTGCATCAGTGAATGCGAGAATGGATGAAGATGATGCAGTGGCTATTTTGTTAAAAGCAGTCAAGAAGGTGTACCCCACCTTAGTCACCACCCCCTGAAGAACATACCTAATCCCACCCTTGAAGGAGTCATTCAATCTTGTCTTGATGAAGAAAAGAGGCCAAAGGGAGGAGCTGAATCTTCAAATGCATTTATTCCATTGAATATCGAACAAGCTTTGTCACATCAAGTGAGCAAAGTAAGGTGTACCCATTGCAAAAGGTAGGTCATTTTGCAAATAATTATTGGATCAAATATCCCAACAAGATGAAATGTAACAAGTGTAAACAAACGGGACATATCACTTCTAAATGTCTTAACAAAGACTCAGAGGCTAACTTTGTATCAACCTCTAACTCCTCTGAGCACTTGTTTTAAATCTCAATGTAACAACATCTATATTCTCAACCTTGTACGCCTAATGTTATAAAGGCAACCTATGTCCAATACCACCTGTTCCAATTCTTTCATAGTTGGTATTGAGGGAGGGTATTAAAAGATTAAGGTCATGTAAAAGGGTAGGAGAAGGGTGTGTGTGTGAATGGACTTATGGTCCACTAGCTCACCTATTTAAAGGTGAAGCTAGAAGGCATTAGTAGTGTGCAAAGGCCAAGTTGTATTAAGCAACTTAATAAACAAGATGTGTTCTTGTATTTTGTGGGTCTCTCTCCTCCACTCATCTTGATCTAGCATAAGCACCACGTTCTCTCAACACTAATGAATCCTTGTTTTAACATCAGTCAGAGTTGTTCCTTAAGTTCTATTGATTCTGGGATTGACATTTTATATGGCCTTTTTGCCACCAATTGAGCTCCATGAATAAGCTCAATCTCATGGGGTCGATTTCGCTTTGTGGAGGCATTTGGGTAAGCTTCTCTGGAAAAATATCTTTGTAATCCTATGGCCAATCAGGTTCACTCCCTATAGCATCTTTCTCTATCTTGTTGAGATTTACTACAAACACCTTTTGATTTTTCTCGAGAACCTTTAGTAACTTACTAGCTGTAAGTTGGGTCTACCAGTCCTCTCCCTGAAGCTACAACTTCTTCGTTTTTGGCATCCTTGAATGAGATTTGCCCAGTCTCATAGTGGATAGAGGTTTTTCTTTTCTTTTAGCCAATCCATTCCAAGAATACCATCATGTTCCTAGGGTCATCACATGGAAGTAGCAGTTGGTTTTGTTTACCATCAAGATCAAACTCTAGATCCCCTATGGTGTGCTAGGAAATTACTTCCTTGCCACTAGCTAGCTTAATGACCATTTTCTTGGATGTTTTTTGATTAAGACCTAATTTTTTGATACACTTTGGTGAAAGAAATTAATGAGTACTTCCAGAATCAATCAGCAATTTAAAATGTTTACCATGATGAGATGCTGGTGTCAAGATCACTGAAAATTGTCGATTTTCACCTTGGTGTTCTATCACAACACATGAACTTGGGCTCTAACTTCATCTTCAAGGGTTGCTTCTTCAGATTGGATCATAGCAACTCTTCCTCTTCCATGACCTTGTCCATGATATCCGCCTGTAGGGTTTTGAACTCTGTTTCTTACTTGATTGTGTTGTTGAATGGAATGTTGGAATTAGGGTTGCAGGAATGCACACACAACTTCAAGAAGATGAGAAAGCTTGAGCACAACACTGTAGTTTATTATGAGTGCCAAAAATGAAAGATAACAAGCCCTAGAAGATGATGGGCGTATATACAATGCACGGGGGAAAAAACCTCCTAGTGAGGGAAAAAGTGCCCCGGCGGTCCTAAGTGTGTTCACACACATCACTACTATAATATGGTAACAAATCCCCCCTGGAGTGATGCGGTGAACAAGAGCTAGCACTCATGTATAGGGAAGTGTCTAGCTATGTGGACGAATCCACAAAAGGGAGTAAGCCCAAAGCTTTGCGAAAAGCTTCGAACTTCTCACGAGGCAGAGCCTTTGTGAAAAGGTCTGCAAGGTTATCCTGTGTTGGCACATAAGCCAAACTGATCTCTCCTGCAGAGAGTCTCTCCCTGACATAATGGTAGTGCACCTCAATGTGCTTCGTACGAGCATGGAACACTGGGTTCCGCGCAACTGCCAATGCGCTCTGACTGTCAGAGAAGATGGTGGTGGCAGATGGCTGCCCAACACCCAAATCAGCCATAAGGCGTCTGAGCCACACACACTCAACCGTAGCTGTGAAAGCTGCCCTGTACTCAGCTTCACAACTAGAAGTGGCCACAGTAGGCTGCTTCTTGCTCAACCATGATATGCATGAGCTTCCAAGCATGAAGCAAAAACCACTCGTGGACACGCGTGTGTCATAACAACCAGCCCAGTCAGAATCTGAAAAAACATGTAAATCTGGCGGCAATGATCCCCCCTTGGGATAAAACAACCCAAGATGCCGAGTACCACTCAAATAGCGAAAGATACGCTTCACTGCCTGCCAATGCTTAATGCCTGGGCTATGCATAAATCTGCTCACCTGTGAGACTGCAAACTGAATGTCTGGCCTCGTAATGCATACATAAATGAGGCAACCAACAGCTGTCTGATAGAGTGTGACATCAAAGTGATCTCCAGCATCATGAAGACTCAACTTCAAACCTGTCTCCATTGGAGTAGCAATAGGCTTGCAGTCTTCAAGGCCAAATCTCCGCAACAATGTTTCAATATACTTTGTCTGACACAAAGCAATACCTCCATCACACTGCTTAAATTGTATCCCCAAATAATGATGCAAATGTCCCAAATTTGACATCTCAAAAGAGGCATTCAAATCAGCCTTAAAATCAGCAATATGACTCTCATTTGGTCCTGTGAGCAGCATGTCATCGACATAGAGAGCAATGATTAGATGTACACCATCCACACGTTTAACATACAAAGTGCTTTCTGTTGGACTATTCTGAAACCCATGTGCAGTCAAATATGCATGTATTTTTTCATACCAAGCTCGTGGAGCTTGCTTTAAACCATATAAAGCCTTTTTTAACCTGCACACTTTGTTTTCCTGCCCTCTTTGAACAAAACCACGAGGCTGCGATACATACACCTCCTCATGCAAATCTCCATTTAAGAACGCAGTCTTTATGTCCAGCTGATGTACATTCCAACCATTATGAGCTGCTAATGCACAGATGCTACGAACAGTGGTCATACGACATGTGGGAGCAAAAGTCTCATCAAAATCAATGCCCTTCTCTTGAGCATAACCTTTTGCAACAAGCCTAGCCTTATGGCGATCCACTGTGCCATCAGGCTTACGCTTCAATTTGTATACCCACTTAGTGCCAATGGCCTTCTTGCCAGGGGGCAAGTCACATAAAGACCATGTACTATTCTTCATAATAGCATCGTATTCTGCTTGCATAGCAGCCATCCAATTTTCTGAACTTTGTGCCTCATCAAATGAAACAGGCTCACTTTCATCGCACATACTAGAAACAGCCAATGCATAACAATCTGACGCATAAGAGGCACCATGAGAGCCAGAACGAGTGCGACTAGACAAAGGGGCATCCAACTTGCTGTCACGCAAAGTCTGCACCAGCCATCTAGGCATATTCCTAGAGCCCTCAATCTCTTGTCTCTCATCCTCAAGTGCATCATGCACATCTGCATCAGATATAGGCTGATCTGTGCCATCATTTAAAACCTGCATAGGCTGAAAAACTGCCTCATGAGGTATTGCACTTGACTGTGCACCACTGAAAAGAGGCAACAATGTATCATAGACATCACGTGAGCTGATATCTGTCTCCTTAGTACATGAAACCAAGGGCTGAACTGCATCTTCCACAAATACAACATCACGGCTAACCAAAATGCACTTTGTCTGTGGATGATACAAACGATAGCCTTTGCTCTCAGCACTATATCCAACAAAAATACATTTGACAGCTTTGTCATCCAATTTTCTGCGATGTTGCACAGGCACTAATGCATATGCCAGGCAACCAAAAACACGTAAATGGCCAACAGATGGCTTGCGGCTATGCCAAGCCTCATATGGAGTGACAACCTGTAATGCTTTGGTGGGACACCTGTTTAGTACATAAGTGGCACACATGACAGCCTCAAGCCAAAAACCATGTGGTAGACTTTGACTCTTAACCATACATCTTGCCATTTCCATGAGAGACCTGTTTTTTCTCTCAGCCACACCATTTTGCTGTGGTGTATACGGCACTGTACATTGGTGTTTTATCCCACGCTCAGCCAGAAATGCATTAAATTCTGAAGACATATACTCCCCCCCTCGATCTGAACGGAGGGTGCCCATCTTACTTTCTGACACATTTTCAGCCATAACCAAAAACTGTTTGAAGCACAAAAACACTTCGGACTTTGCCTTCAAAGGATATACCCATGCATGCCTGGTAAAATCATCAATGAAAGTCACGAAGTAAAGGTAGTTTCCAAATGATGGAGTTTGCATGGGACCACAAACATCACTGTGAACAAGCTGCAATCTGCGTTCAGCTCTCACTGATCCATCTTTGGGAAAGGAAGCACGCTGCATTTTACCCAATATGCAGCCCTCACAAACATGCTTGACAGGTGCCTCAAGCTTAGGCAAAGAAGACACCATTTCAGATTTCTGCAGGCGCAGCAAACTTGCAAAATTCAGATGACCAAAACGTGCATGCCACAGTTTTGCATCTGAAATAGCCTGCGTATCCATAATAGCACATGCTGAATCCTCTACACATTTGCCATCCATATTGAGCTTATACAGCCCTCGACATAGTGAACCAGATGCTACAATGATGTCACCACAAGAGAGATCATGAACAGTACATCTGTCATCCACAAATTTTACAACCAAACCTGTTTTGGCAAATGCGGAGACTGACAGCAGATTCTTTTTGATCCCTGGCACATACAATGCATCAAAAAGTGTAAAGGTGTTGCCATTTGCAACATTCAGCACAATCTGTCCAACTCCTTCAACGGGATAAGAGGAGTTATTGGCACAAGTGACAGTATTCCCTGTGGGAGCAGACTCAAGGAAAGTGAATAAACTGCGCTGCGAGGTGATATGCTTAGTGGCACCACTGTCAAAGTACCATACATCTGAATCTACTGCAGACATACATGTGTCATGCAAAGATGGGTCATAACTGCACTGCGCATTGAATGCCCATTCTGTATCTAGCACAACATTAGCAGATTCATTGTTAGAAGGAGAGGCATCTGCAACAGCCATACCAGCCTCTTTCTTCTTAGCCTCTTTCGCAGCCAGCTTAGGACACGCTTTGATGACATGATCATTTCCCTTACAGTACTTGCAAAATGTCTTCTGTTTGTCACCCTTCTTCTCATCTTTGTCTTCCTTCTTTGGTTGCGCAGCATTTGCAGATTTCTGCTTACTAGAAGAAAAGCCAGCTTTACCTTTCCCGCTTCTCTGACTAGCAACGAAAGCTTGATCTGCGACACGCATAATATTCTTGTTTTGCCTTGACTGGTCTTCTTGCAGCAAAACAGAAACTAACTCCTCAAATGATAAGGCATTGGGATTGCCTTTCATCATCAAGCGAAGAGTGGAAGCAAAACCCTGATAAGAATCTGGTAGACCATTCAAAACAGTCTGCACAAGTGAACTGTCTGACAGGATTTCATCTGCAGAAATGAGCTGCTCTTTGAAATCCTTGATCTTTGTCAAAAAGCTATCCATAGAATCACCTTCGTTCATATGCTCACTCTCCAACTGTTTTCGGAGATAAGCAACACGAGCCTCATTTCTTGCCTGATACAATGTGGCAAGTACATCCCAAGCATCCTTAGAAGTCCTGCAGGAGCGAATATGTGGGATAATGGTACGTTTGACAGACAGCGCAATCAAGGCATGAGCCTGCGCATCTCTACCATCCCAACGAATCTGCTCTGCTGAAAGTGGTGGTTCTCGAACAGCTGCTACAGCACTTGTGCCTGCACCATCATCAACAGTACCTGTTTCTGATGTGTTTGCAGCATTCCCAGCCACAATAGGACGTGCATCAATACCCTGCACAATGTTCCATAACCCCTTTGCTACCAATACATGTCGCATCATATATGCCCACAATGGATAGTTGGTGCCATCCAACTTATCCTCAGCAGCCAACATGCGGAATACATCATTGTTGTCAGCCATGGCCAATGACTGTAGTACTAGATGTAAATGCTGTCTGTAAGAGGTAAACCTGTATAAAATCGACCTGTGCTATGTAGCACAGCCCAAAACAGACGAATGGGCACCTGTCCTGTAGATTTTAATCTTGACAGAAAATCTGCACAGTAGGACGATTTTGCCTGCGCAGTACTGCAGACGCTCGTGAAACCTCGTCGCAATCGGAGGAGATGAAGCGGCAGGTGCCGGTGATGCTGCCCGGGAGGAGGAAGCCTGCTCTGATACCAATTGTTGGAATTAGGGTTGCAGGAATGCACACACAACTTCAAGAAGATGAGAAAGCTTGAGCACAACACTGTAGTTTATTATGAGTGCCAAAAATGAAAGATAACAAGCCCTAGAAGATGATGGGCGTATATACAATGCACGGGGGAAAAAACCTCCTAGTGAGGGAAAAAGTGCCCCGGCGGTCCTAAGTGTGTTCACACACATCACTACTATAATATGGTAACATGGAAGCAGCTCTTCCCCTAGGATTAACTTGAGGGTTGTTGAATGGAAGCAGCTCTTCCCCTAGGATTAACTTGAGGGTTCCTGGGGAAAGTTTTGGGGAGGCAATTTCAAAAGGTTAAGAGCCTTGGGTGGATGAGGGCATTCAACACGAAAATGACCTGGTTCATGGCAATTGTAGCATACTCCACTTTGCCATGCAAGATCATTCTGTAGGGTTTTCGGGTGAGGCAAGATTGGTTGTGAATTTTGACCACATTGATCGAATGGTTTGTTGGGAAAAGCATAATGAGTGATGATAAAAGCTTAATGAGTTCATGGAGTGATGAAATAGCTATGGTGGTTCAAGATAACCCATGGTGGTCACATGAACAAAAGTGTAATTAACTAGTACTTAATCCAAGATTAAGAGAGCATAATGACAGCACAATAAGGAGCATTACATAGCATATAAAATTCATGTTTTTCTCATTAGGAGGGCCACCATTTTATAGCCAAAGAGTACATGTTTGAATGACATCATTGCTTACATCTCACCAAGAGCATCCAAGGACATCTCCCCCCACATGGCTCCCTAGAATATAGCCTCCATGGAATCTTCTGAAACTCGCCTACTTCAAGTGGGGTTTGACCCTTACATTCACCTGGATTCTCTTCACATTACATGGTCCTTTTACATTTTATTGAGTGCTTTAACCTTAGACCATGACATTGATCATAAATTCCAACATATTCCAATACCCTCCCTTGATCATGGCATGGTATATTGCCCTCCCTTGATCCAAACATTACATGAAAGAAAAAGCTTAACTCATAAGGAGTATAGCTCTACAGTACATAAAAGAAATTAGCATCGCTCATAGGGAGCATAGCTTCTACATTGCAAAAAGAAAATGACATGACATGAAAAACATTCCTACATGAAAACATTCCTCTCCCATACCCCATCATCATCATAGCATCATCATCATCATATCCATGGGCATCATCATCATCATTTGTTGGTCATGGAGACCCAACTCCCCATCAATCCCCCCTTGAGGGCTACATGGCCTACTGAGAGATATTGTGAGCATCATAGAAACACATAACCTACATCATCGGTGGTTAGAGGTGTCCATACATAAACATTTGGGTAAGAGAGGGCATAAACATTGTTGGCTTTAGAAAGCCCATTCTGCATCTACCTCTGCATCAAAGGAGGTAGTAACATTGTTGCATGCTTGGATTGCTTCTGCGGAATCATTCGAAGTGCTTACCATATTTGCCTGGTTGGTGTAACATTTGTCGGCGAGGTGACCTGGCTTTCCACATTTGGTGCATATTCGCTTTGGCTTGTCTTTGTGGTAGCAATTCTTGGCAAGGTGTCCTGTCCTTCCACAATGTGTACATTGGAGTGATTTGCCGGTTTGCTTTTGAACAAGGTATGCCTGGTTTGAGACAAGATCAATGACTCTACCTTTCAGCTTCTTCTCTTCTTCCAAGAGAACACTCTCTATTCCCTCCAAAGTGGGATCCTGCATATACTTTAAGGTCGGCATGAGTGTATCATACTCGGATGGCATTGACTTTAGGAGGATGGCTATGGCATCACTCTCCTTGACTGGTTCATTGATGGCTTCGAGCTGGGCCATCAAGCTCTTCATGGTGTTGATGTGAGATGCAAGTGTCTCATCAATCTTGTACTCTAGACTGTAAAAGTCTACTTTGAGACTGATTTTGCTGTGGAGGCCTTGAGCACCAAAAGATTTATCCAGTGAATTCCACGCAATTTGTGAAGATGTTCCATTACCAATGTAATGTATATAACTATCTTCAACTCCAAGGGCAATGAGAGCTAATGCTTTCTCATCCTTGGTTTGCCAAGAGATTTCTCCTTCTCGTGTGGCAGGTTTAGGTATAGTGCCATTGACTATGCCCCAAACTCCTTCTTTCATTAGTAAAAATCTCATTTTGACTTGCCAAGTGTGGAAGTCATGACCGTTGAATTTCTTGATGAAAGAGGATGATATGTAAGTTAACTCCATGATTGGAACTGAACAATGCAATAGATTAAAATCTAGAATCCCCCTTCACCATATATATGCATGAAATTACTCAAGAATTCCCGAAACCCATAAGCCTTTGCATAGTGATAATAACGGGGCCTAGACTTGATCCTAGGTTTTCTAGCTTTGCTTTTGGGTTTCAATGATTTTTTGATATAATCTTCATTAGATGATTCAGCATCCGAATGCATGACTACAAAGAGATATTCAACTCAATATGCATATTAGAATGTCATCTCAATAGATAATTATATGATGATTAGTGGAGATGATTAATTAAAGAGGAAAAAACTGCCCCCAAAAATAGAGTGAGCTTTGAGCAATTGAATGAGGCTCTTCCCAAATGAGAAACATAAAATGCTTTAAACCAAGTGAGAACCAAGGTATTGGCTCTAAGCTCAGCACTCAAACATGCCAAGATGTTGCTTCAATCTCTGTAAATCTGCTCTGCAACACAACATATACTGTCACTGAGAAATTAGTTCAAACAGCAGCTACAATGGACCATTGCTCATGAAAATCAACAAGGAGGAGCTTCATAGCATCAATGTAATGCTCATAAGAGGAATTTGCAAACCATGCTTTGTAGAGCTCCAATTTCATGAATTTCGCAGCGCAGAGGCGGGCTGCTGCAAAGCGAAATGCGCCGCGTATACTTCGTGGGAGCTCCAATGGAGCTAGGTGTAGAAAGCGCCGGATGTTAGCTCTCTTTTGAATCAAAAATCTTGAGATTTGGTGGAGTATAGAGCTCACATGAAGCAAAAGACCAGCAGGGGGTGCAGTGAAGCTTTAATGGAAAGCTTGAAAAAATGAAAAATTAATCAATGTGGTTAATTACTATGCCTAGGGGTAATCATGGCTCTGATACCATGTTGGGAAAAGCATAATGAGTGATGATAAAAGCTTAATGAGTTCATGGAGTGATGAAAGAGCTATGGTGGTTCAAGATAACCCATGGTGGTCACATGAACAAAAGTGTAATTAACTAGTACTTAATCCAAGATTAAGAGAGCATAATGACAGCACAATAAGGAGCATTACATAGCATATAAAATTCGTGTTTTTCTCATTAGGAGGGCCACCATTTTATAGCCAAAGAGTGCATGTTTGAATGACATCATTGCTTACATCTCACCAAGAGCATCCAAGGCCATCTCCCCCCACATGGCTCCCTAGAATATAGCCTCCATGGAATCTTCTGAAACTCGCCTACTTCAAGTGGGGTTTGACCCTTACATTCACCTGGATTCTCTTCACATTACATGGTCCTTTTACATTTTATTGAGTGCTTTAACCTTAGACCATGACATTGATCATAAATTCCAACATATTCCAATATGGTTAAAGGGTAATCCAAAGGGTTGCCCTAAACTCAAGAAGTATGCTCCAACTATGACCTTGGGTCAATCCATTAGTTGATTTCTGTAAGGCCTAAACCCTCCCCTCAACCATCGGCTAGAATCCATGCGACCGACTACCCTTCAGGATGCAAGTTTTTGAGCCAAACCTTTAGAAGAAGAACTAAAGGATAAAAATAGCAACAACTTTAGGAAGAGACCTTACCTCGAATCACCCATTTCAGCTCCCATGTTAGTCGAAAATGGGCCAACATAGATTGGTTGGCTTTATTAGTACCAACAAAAGAGAAATAGTTGGTCATGGAGTCTATCCATGCCTCTGCATCTTTAGCCACATCTTTTCCTTCTCTTGAGAGAAGGAAGGGGGTTGCATCTGCTTAAGTAGGAATTTCCTTTCAGCTTTATCATCCTATTGGCGTGAAAACAAAGAACATGCTTTAATGCCAATTTAAGGAAGCCTAAAGAGGTGAAAAGGATAATATTCACTTTTTATTACATTTTGTGAATAAGGTTGCGTGTTGATTTACAATACTTTCTTGAAGATTGTTTATCCCTAGAAAAAGCTTGGGAGGTTGTTTGGTAAGATCCAAGCCATAGATTTTTGAGGAATTAGTGATCCCTAAGAATCCTGGGTGAAATCTACCACAACAATCAACTCTACTCTTAGGGATGAATTGAGTGATCAGATCGTAGATATGTTGGGATATGCGTAACAAGGCTCCCTATTTGTAATGAAAATTTGATCGAGGAAAAGAGTCCCATATAATATAAAGTATTTTAGTACTCTAAGCTTCTCTAAAATCTAAGGATGCATAGATCGGCATCCATAAGTTCAAATCTACTAACGAATAAACATTAATGGGTAGAGGGAAACTGTAGAAACTTCATCCTTGATGCTTTTGGTCTCGATAGAAGTCTAAAAAGTGACTTGCCCAAGTGGTTGAAAGTCAATTTGAGTATTTCTATTGTTCGATCAATTCTCATATGGGGTCGTACCTGTAATTCAATTGTCTCAATTCATTCATTCATTATTATTTTCTACTCCTAGCATGGCTCTGATACCATCTCTAAGATACCTCCCATACCCTTCCATCCTTCATGGTAGGGAAGGATCTCACTAGTAAGTAACACCCCAAGATTTCTCATGGATATCGCCTAATCGAGAGACAATTCTTGATTAACCGATATACAAATACATTCATGGTCTTGGGAGACTTACCTAATATTTAACTTTTTATGAACAAGATTACGTGTTAATTTACAATACTTTCTTGAAGATTGTTTATCCCTAGGAAAAACTTGGGAGGTTGTTTGGTAAGATCCAAGGCATAGATCTTTGTGGAATTAGTGATCCCTTAGAATCCTATGTGAAATATACCACAAAAATAAACTCTATTCTTAGGGATGAATTAAGTGATCAGATCTTAGATATGTTGGGATGCGTAACAAAGCTCCCTATTTACAATGACAATTTGATAAGGGAAAAGAGTCTCATACAATATCATGTATTTTAGTACTCTAAGCTTCTCTAGAATCTAAAGGATGCATAGCTCGGTATCCAAGTTCGAATCTACTAATGAAAAAACATTCATGGGTAGAGGGAAACTGTAGAAATTTTATCCTCGATGCTTTTGGTCGATAGAAGTCTAAGTGACTTACCCAAGCTCTCCATTCACCAATTGTTTTGACTGCTAAGTGGCCAAAAGTTAATTTGAGTATTTCTATTGTTCAATCAATTCTCATATGGGGTTGTACCTGTAATTCAATTGTCTCAATTCATTATTATTATTTTTTTCTACTCCTAGCATGGCTCTGATACCACCTCTAAGTACCTTCTGTACCCTTCCATCCTTCATGGTAGGGAGGAATCTCACTAGTAAAAAACACACCAAGATTTCTTATGAACATTGCCTAATCGAGAGATAATTCTTGATTATCCGATATACGAATACATTCATGATCTCGGGACACTTACCTAATATTTAACTATATTTTTATTCTTTGGAAAGTACCCAACTAATTGGGTCCACCCTACCACCCACTTTCTAGATTTGGGATACAGTCAACTATGAGGTTTTTTATTTACTAAGCACATTTCTCGATGTAGATGCATCACATAACAGAGTTCCTTATTTTAATTCCCTTCACTGGTTCATTTATCCCTTAATGCCAACAAATCACTTCAAAAACAATACATATCTAATCATAAACTTCAATTACAACACAATTTGAAAGAAAAAACATCCCTCGGTGCACCGAGTTACATACAATCTAGGATTTGTAACCATCATGTTGGCGATAAGTTACCACATATTAGTAAGGTGAAATGCCCCCTCACTCACCTACACTAAGTTATCACATATTAGTAAGGTGAAATTCCCCCTCACTCACCTACACTAATATGAAACCTATCAAGCTCGGATCTACAATCCTGGAAGGAACCCTTGCCCTGCTTTGTGGTGGGTTAACTATCATAAGCAGTTTCTCCAACTCTCTAATACCCAGGAGTTGGGTGCCCTGGGTGGGAGAATACCCAGTTGCCCCAAACCAATCATTTCGGAATGGTTATTCCCAAGAGAACATGTCCCTTGATTTAATTTTACAACAATTATAGAATATGTTACTAGTTTTGTCAAAATCTTGCATCCTTATTTCATGTAGCAATCATGCAACAAACATACTCACATTAGAGAGATAACCTTTTTCTATTTTCATAAAGAAAAATTTCCTAGTTAAATGCATCAGACAATTCTCTTTTCTAAAAAAAAACCCTCTAGGGTTAGTCCACTTACATGGTGAGGTGGAGATCCAATATTCGTGGTTATGGGAAGGCCCTCCACTTCCTTGGGAAATATTTATAGCTACCGCTATTTAAGGTTCAGTGGCATCCTCATCATGATCAATTACCCTAGGATGCCCACGTCCTCCACACGGGTCATTATTCTTTGTCATGGTTGAACCTTTTCTTGGTGCCGAGAAGTAACTCACATGGCTTGAGAGACAAGTGGAAACCCTCTCTTAAGGTAGAGTATATTACAAACTTCTTGAAGTTAGAACCTCTAATTTCTCAGTTCATTCTCCCACCAGTAGGCTTTATGCTTGATATACAACTAATAATTAGGATGTAATTATTTTCTTTATCTTAATAATAGAGAAAAATTTAGGAAATATAGAGAGATATCGATTGAAAGAGAGCGAGAGATATGGGAGTGGGAGAGTAAGAGAGACGAAGGGAGACCCAGAGAGTGAGAGAGGGACTAGAGATTGAGAGACAATGTGAAGGAGACTAAGATAGAGAATCTCGGAGGGAGAGAACAATATGTGAGTGGTGGGGGATTCTTTAGTAAGGAGGTGAAAGAGTGGTGGCGAGAGAGGGGGTGAGTTCTAGCGAGGGTGGTGAAAGATTACACGTGAGTGAAGCAAGGAGATTGAGGGGGCTCGTTACTAACTAGTGAGTGGGAGAGGACTTTCAGGGAGCGAAGGTGAGGGTAGCGAGGTTAGTGGAGTAGAGGGAACGAGGTAGTTGATAGGGGGTGAGCTCAGGAGACAGCTAGAGCGATAGATAGCACACGAGGGGGGTGGTGGTGAGGGGGCGATTGGGGCCGAGGGAATCAAAAGGTAGCAAGGAGGTGAAAGAAAGGTGTTGAGGGGCTGCATGGTTTGATCTGAGAGAGAGAGAGAGAGAAGGAGGTGCCACAGAAAGGTGAGTGAGGGAGAGGGAGTATGAGCTATTAAACCTAGAGAGGGGTTCGCCAAAAGGGACGAGAAGTGCACAAGAAATAGAGCAACGTGTTGAGGAGCTACGTTCCAATACACAAAAGAGTAGGCCTCTAGGAAGTTTATATTCTTTTGAGAGCTACGTTCCGATACACAAAAGAGTAGGCCTCTAGGAAGTTTATATTCTTTTGAGAGAGATGGAGATAGATTAGTATTTCAATCTTCACCAATCAATAGGGAAATGCAATCAAGTCTAGGAGCCATCATCTCATAGATGAGTATGGGAGCATGAAACGAAAGTAAACTTGTGGATGTTTTGTTGTAATTAGCTCTCATTGATAATATAGGATCACTTGTTTTAACATTGTTAAGTATGTAAACACATTAAAGTGTTTACATTCTTTTGTATCGTATGCAGAAAATATTCCTCGTGCAATCACCATAAAGAAACATGCACTTATACTTGATCTTAATGGAGTTTTACTCAACAAGGAAGAGAAGAGGCATCCACAAACAAATTGTATTCGAATTGATATTGGTCGCACCACAGTTGTTATTCGCCCCGGTGTTTTGAATTTTTGGATGAGATTTGCCAGTACTTTCATGTTGGTATTTGGTCCACCATGCTACACAAGAATGTTTGTGCCTATGTAAACACTCTTGAATAGTATGCACATAAGAAATATCATTTCTTTATGGTGTGGGGACAAGAAGAATGTTATATCCATAATCTTTGAAAAGTGTATAGGCCAGATAAGCCTACTGTTGAGGCTATGTTTAAACCTTTACTCAAGGTTTGGAATTAGTGCCAAGATATTTGCAATAAGAATACATTGCTTATTGATGATAGCCCTTTCAAGGGATGTGTTAATCCAAAAGACAACTGTCTCTTCCCTGAAAGTTTTCAAGGAGGGCACGACTACGTACTGTGCAATGACCTTCTACCTGAAAAGATGCAGGGGGGAAGAGAGCTTGAGCTCTTGCAAGCACACACACACACTCACAAACCCTAATAGAGAACACACAAGGTGAGAGGCTGAAAATCTTCTTCTTCTCTACTCAACACTCAACACACCATATACAAGAATAAGAGTACACACAATATGAAAGGTACTCAACCAATACATACACGGGTTCTCTATAGTGTGAACCCGACTAAATGAGCTGGCGCTATAACTATGCCAGTCTCTAGAGTGGCTGTCACACAGCCTGTCATCCCACTGGCCGCATATCACCCAAGATCTCACCAACCATGCCAGTGGTGTAAGTGTGGGGCCTATCCCCCAGGCGGGTCATCAGTGTCCACCGCCTCACTAGACGAGCTCGATATCTCAACACTCCCCCTCGAGCTCAACTCCATCTCATGTACACCAAGCGAAGCCCTGAATCTGCGGAGCTTCTCTGTACCCAATGCTTTGGTGAAGATGTCAGCTACCTGATCCTCTGTGCTGACATAAACAAGGTCAAGGTCTCCTGCCAAGACCCTCTCTCTGACGAAGTGGTAGTGGACCTCTATGTGCTTCGTACGAGCATGAAAGACTGGGTTCCTAGCCAACTGTATACTGCTAATGTTGTCACAGAAAATGACAACTTGTCTATCCACTGATAGACCCAAATCTGCAAGTAGCTTTCTCAACCAAGCTACCTCACATGCTGCCATAGCAGCTCCTCTGTACTCGGCCTCTGTACTCGATAGAGCAACCGTAGGCTGCTTCTTGCTGCTCCAAGTCACAGCAGCACTCCCCAAAGAAAACATGAATCCACTGGTAGATCTTCTGTCTGAGATACTACCAGCCCAATCAGCATCTGTGTAACCATGTACACATATCTCTGTCCCAGTCTCATAGAATAGTCCACAATGCAAAGTAGACCTCACATACCTCAGTATGCGTCTCACAGCATCCAAATGCGGTTTCCGTGGAACCTGCATAAACTGACTCACCAACCCAACAGCATAGCTTAAATCTGGTCTGGTGATCGTCATGTAGATCAAACTTCCTACTATGCTCCTGTACATAGTAGGATCCTCCAAGATCTCTCCTGAATCTGCACTCAACTTGCCATTCTGATCCAATGGCACAGAAATAGGCTTACAGCTTGTCATACCATACTTGGACAACATGTCCAAGCCATACTGTCTCTGCAGTAATCCAATACCATGTGGTGACCTAATCACCTCAATGCCCAAGAAATATCTGAGCTCCCCCAGATCCTTCATCTCGAACTTCTGTCTAAGCAAGATCTTTACATCAAAGATCTCTGCATCATGGTCCCCCGTAATGATCAAGTCATCTTCATAGATGACAACAAGCACAACTCCTCTATCACCATGTCTCACATACAATGAGAAATCTGCATTGGCTACATGAAAGCCAATAGTGACAAGATATTCAGAGATCTTGTCAGACCATGCTCTTGGTGCTTGCTTTAAGCCATACAAGGCTTTCTTCAACCTGCAAACATGCTCAGGGTGACCCACATCCTCATAACCAGGTGGCTGCAACATATACACCTCTTCTTGCAAATCCCCATGCAAGAATGCATTCTTTACATCCATCTGATGTAAAGACCATTGCTTTGACGCAGCCACTGCTATCACAACTCTCACCGTTGCCATCTTGGCAACTAGGCTGAAAGTTTCCTCATAATCAATCCCATATGTCTGCGCATATCCTTTGGCTACCAATCTAGCCTTGTACCTGTTTATGCTTCCATCACTGTTATGTTTAACTTTGTACACCCACTTGCAGCCAATGGCTTTCTTGCCTTCAGGCAATTGCACTAAATCCCAAGTTTCATTTCCATATAGTGCATCCATCTCCTCATCCATAGCTTTCTCCCAACACACATTTCCAACAGCCTCATCAATGCATGTGGGCTCTACAACCTGCACAACTTTTGCCATATATGCATAATGATGTGCCACATAACCATCATATGTAAATCTCTGCACAGGGTTCTTCACTCTCCCTGATCTTCGCAGCTTTTCATTCATGGCCTCCATAGCCTTCTTTACACCAGGTGTTCTCATAGCTGGGATCCCAAGCTCCTCATCAAGGCTCATATCTGAGCCACTAGACTCTCCATCAACATGAGAATGCCCTGCAAAAATGTCAGGCATACCAAGGGGCTCAACCACTTTCTCTTTTCCTTTACGTGATGTACTAATCACATTTGCAGGGCTGGTATTATGACGGAGCCTGCCACTCCATGGTCTATCAATAGACCCACTAGATGAGGACTCTCCTGGTCCACTCAAAGACTGTGATTGCTGACCTGCATTCTGTGCAACCACACTTCCACTCACATCAGTCCCAATAGCTTCCTTTTCAGCAGCATACCAACTGCTCATCTCATCAAAGACAACATCTCTGCTTACCCTCAACTCACGTGTAGCAGGGTTATAACACCTGTATCCCTTTTGCTCAAGGGAATATCCAATAAACACACATTTTTCAGCTTTCGGATCCAGCTTAGTTCTCAGCTCATCTGGCACATGCACATATGCAATGCATCCAAAAACTTTCAGATGAGACAAATCTGGTTTTCTGCCAGTAAACTTCTCCTCTGGAGTTACATCATGTATGGCTGCAGTTGGAGTCCTGTTCATGATGTATATTGCTGTAGAAACAGCCTCAGTCCAATAGCAATGCGGCATATTCTTCTCTTCCATCAATGCTCGCGCAATCTCAGCAATGTGCCTGTTTTTCGCTCAGCAACTCCATTTTGCTGCGGAGTGTATCTGCATGTGAACTGTCTCCGAATACCATTCTTCTTCAAAAATTCAGAGAACTCATTGGAGAAGTATTCTCCCCCTCCATCTGACCTTAGGCACTTAACATATTTCCCTGTTTGCTTTTCAACCAAAACTCTGAAATTCTGAAAGTGAGTGAACACCTCACTCTTCTCCTTCATGAAATATACCCACACTTTCCTTGTGTGGTCATCAATGAAAGTGACATAGTACCTGCAGCCTCCCATAGACACGGTCTTCGTAGGACCCCATACATCTGAATGCACAACATCTAGTGCATTTCTGCTCACATATCTGTTACGTGGAAACACATGCTTTGTTTGCTTCCCAAATTGGCATGCTTCACATATTTTCTGCATACCTTCCACTTTAAATTTTGGCAGCCCTGTCACAATTCCTTTTGTCTGCATAGACTTCAATCTCTGCACATTTACATGTCCAATTCTTTTATGCCATATGTCTGTGTCTGCAACAACTCCTGAACCATTTGCAAACATTGCAGCACTCATTTCAGGCATGTCTACATCCAACGTAAACATTCTGCCCACTCTGTTGCCTTTTGCAACCAACCTGCACTTGTCTTTGAAATCTTCAACATAACACCCATCAGGGTTAAACCGAACCTGCAACCCCTGCTTAATCATCTGGCCAACTGAAACCAGATTCTTTGTTATGTTCGGTACATGAAGTACATCTGCAAGGTACTTCACTTTGCCATCCTGCATAGATAATGGCACATCTCCAACGTGGGCAATTGGATGAGCAGTGTCATCCCCTGTTTCCACAAAACCTGGTCTTTCCGGGTTCTTCATCTCCTTGAACCACTCCCCATGACTCGTCATGTGGTTCGAAGCGCCTGAATCCACATACCATACATTATCTTTTTGTGCTGCATCAACATTTTCAGACATGGCATTCACAACATGCTGCATAACAAACAACCTTTCATTGTCCTCATTATTTCTGCTTGAGGATGCATAGTTGTTTTGCTGCACTTTCCCATTTTGCATGTCAGCCTGCTTCTTATAACATTCTGACTGCACATGTCCTGGCTTACCACAATAGTAGCATTCACGTGCATCATTATATTGCCTTTGCCAATTTCCACGGCCTCTTTGACTCCCCCTGCCTCTGAATTTGCCTCTTCCACCTGCGTGTTGTTGTTGTTGTTGATTCTGGGACTGTTGTTGCTGCTGCTCTGCTGCTGGCCGTAATTCTGATTACCTGTTCGGCCACCTCCTTGACCGCGTCCACGGCCTCCTCTACCTCGTCCTCTTCCTGAACTCGTGTAGAAGGCCTGTTGCTCTGAACTGTTTTTGCTTTGTGAAGACTGTTGGTCTTCACCCAAGTTCTTCTCTTCGATAATCAGCATAGACACTAAATCTGTAAAGTTGGGAATGTTTTCCCGAGTCTGGATAGACGTCTTAAACGCCTTGTATTGCGGCCCGAGACCACGTAGACAGACTTCCACCTTGTCATCATCATCTACTGACACACCAATAGATGCAAGGGATTCCACAATGCCCTTTATCTTCAACGCATAGTCATTCACAGACATGCTCTTTTTCTCCACAGTATGAAGTTCATTCTTCAACTGTATCTTACGTGCCTTGGTATTTGTTTCATAGAGCTTTACCAAGGTGTCCCACGCCTCCTTGGGGGACTTGGCATCCTGAATGTGCCCAATCATGGTGTCCTGTATACTAATGGATAGCCAATACATTACTTTCCTGGCTCCTTGGTTCCAGTCTTTAAACTCTTTCACATCTGCAGCAGTCGGATTTATATCCGGTATCTCCGGTGCCTCTTCATGCTCACCTTCTATGTAGTCCCAATAACCTTTTCCCATCAGGAAATTCGTCAACCTGAACCTCCAAGCATGGAAGTTATTCTTATCCAGCTTCTCAGCCACAATCTGAGTTATCCCCTCATTTGACATCTTGCCAAACACACAACTTTACCAGAAACTGCACTCTGGTTTTTTTGCACAAATGCTGTATTTTCTGCACAGCGGTACTGTAGTACTCTCAAATGTCACAACCAGTGACTTCAATGTGCATACATACACCCAATGGCAACTGTAGACCTCTTTGCAGCACCCACAGTGTCTGCACAGTCAATCTGTCTTCCTGCAGTTCTTAAAACAGAGTTCTGCAGAGAATCGATGACTTACCCGCAGTGCTCGAAATCGCCTGCTTTCTGAAAAACGGAGGTTCAGACGCGCCCGAAACGCGTTTTCGGCCCGAAAATTTTAGTCCAAAGGACTGGATAGTTGCCCTATAGCTTTACTCCCGCGAAGAAAGCTCCTCAATCGGAGATCGTTTGCCGGTGCCTCCCGTAGAGCTCCCGACAAGGGTGTAGTCACCAACACAATAGCGAAGAGTAGTTGTAGCTCTTACCCTCGTACCGCTTCTTGTGATTCTCTTGCTTGCAGCTCAGCCCTTAGCACGAACCAGGCTCTGATACCATGAAAAGATGCAGGGGGAAGAGAGCTTGAGCTCTTGCAAGCACACACACACACTCACAAACCCTAATAGAGAACACACAAGGTGAGAGGCTGAAAATCTTCTTCTTCTCTACTCAACACTCAACACACCATATACAAGAATAAGAGTACACACAATATGAAAGGTACTCAACCAATACATACACGGGTTCTCTATAGTGTGAACCCGACTAAATGAGCTGGCGCTATAACTATGCCAGTCTCTAGAGTGGCTGTCACACAGCCTGTCATCCCACTGGCCGCATATCACCCAAGATCTCACCAACCATGCCAGTGGTGTAAGTGTGGGGCCTATCCCCCAGGCGGGTCATCAGTGTCCACCGCCTCACTAGACGAGCTCGATATCTCAACACTACCCTACCTTTTAAATCTAAATAATACAAATGACATTAGGTCTATTATTTTGCTTAATCGGCTAGGTCAATCTCCTATCACACATGGTCATAATTTATTTATCGATTTTCAAGATGTACTAGAAGAATGGCTCCAATTCACCTCCCAATTTTTGCGAGAAGATCTCAACGAATATTCAGATGAAGTGAAAAACTCATCTTCACACTTACCATTGTATGGTGATAAGCTAAAGTATGTCCAATCAAGAGGGAAAAAAAGAGTAGAATCCATAAGCAAGGATCTAGCAATGTTGGCATCCAAAGTTGGAGTACCATTACTATCCAAAGACCAGCTAAGCTTGTTAAAAGTGTGTTACAAAAGAAGGATTTTGAGTGATCAACACGCTATTGCTTATGCTACTCGCTTGGGATATGATCGTGGTTATCGCAAAAGTATACATATCAAGGCTACAAAAGCCTTACTTGAGCTTATGGGTAGGATAATGTCTGGTTTCATTAAACATTGAGTGACAATATAAGCAGATTCCAACCTAACCCATATTAGTTGTTGCTGCAGGTCGAAGGAAACCATTTCTAAGGTCTAAACATGCAGTTTGAAGTATGGGATCTGCACAAATATCAAGACTTGTTGGGTGCAGAATGTTTGGAGCCATTTTGTACTAAAAGCCCATAAGATAGACTTAGGCTTTGGCCAAAACAATGTGCTTAGATGGGTTTAATTTTTGGATTTTACGAGCCAAATCTTTACACTATTGTATCAAGCAATCAAATGCCTCCAAACTTACTGTCATTTGATTATCTCTTTTGTTAATATTTGCAATTCGATTGCAATGAAGATGTGTTTGTTTTTTATTGAAGATATTGCCTTGTCAAGGTGTAAGGCTATGAATATTATAATTTAATTTGGATAGACTCAATTATCTCAACAGTGAAAATCTTTTATACATCATATTCAATAAATTTGATGAAATTTAGCATTGACAATATACTCGCTCTTTTATTTTTTGGGTTGAACTTCTGAGGTATTGGAGCGTTTGTCTATGAGGGTTTAAGACCATCCATATCATGGATGAATTTATGTTGTTGTTGGCACATAATATATTTATTTAAAATTTTGAATGTCCATTAACCATACATTTTGTTTTCAACAGGATATGTTGAAGCATATAGCTTTGATTTCTAGTGTACAGAAAACTTACTATTGAGGTGGCACCAATCATTGGTAACTCATGTACCTAGAAGCAAAAGAGTTCCACCACCCCCAGATACAATAAGGAAACAAAGAAGAGTATTGATACTTGAAGTCAATGGTGTTTTACTTAAGACCATTGAGATGCAACATGGTGATGTATGTCCAGACTGGGCCAAACATATGCATCTTGTGGAAGAGAATACAAGTGTTTGGCATTTGATTCGCAAAGATGCATTCACTTTCCTTGATTTTTGTATGCAATGGTTTGAGGTATGGATCTGGAGTACTAATAGACTACAAAGGACTCGACGCATTCTTGAGTTGTGCTTTCCTCGGCACCATCAAAAGTTTAAGGTTGTAGCAGGGCAGGCAGCATGTCAAAAAAGACGGATCTTCTAATTGGATATCGATTTGTATACCACAAAAACTTAGATGTAGCATGGAGAATTTTTCATGACCTGGATGGAAATAACACGCTAATTTTTTATGATACCCTCTACAATGTAATGTGGAATATGCCCGAAACCTACTTAATTTTTCCAAAGATGTGGAATCAAAATATAGAGGAGCTTCAAAGTTTTTTGGAGACAACAATCAGCGCATGGTTACTTGGTTGGATTTATGCAAAGAACAAACGGGAGTATCCTTGCAACACTTTAGTAAATGAAGCAGCTTATGATAGAGAAACTTTGTATGTATTGGAGCAATACATGAGAAAACGCTATGTTTGAGATACAATTTGTACTCAATTATTATCTTGACAAAGTGTCTACGAAGGGTTTTTGTCTTCGGATGAATTGTAAACTTGAATGTAACAATCTCATTGAAATTTGATTACTTCTCGTGTTTTTAAACACCACACTCTTTGGAGATCCCTCAATTCTAAGGTTCCTTTTCCAAGTGTTCTTTGACATTATTATCCCATGTTTTTACTTCAATGTCCGTTTAATTTGAGCATATATATCATCATTTATAATCTTGATATAGTGTCTAAGATGGGTTTTTATCTGTGGATCAATCGTAAACTTAGCACATTGTTATTGTCATTGAGATTTACTTTTTGTTTTGTTGTTTCTAACACCACACCCTTTAGAGATCTCTCATTTCTAAGGTTCCTTTCTAAGTGATATTTAGAATTCTTTTGGAAAATTAAATAAAGCCCATGTTTTTACTTCAATGTCTCAAAGTGTAGATAGTATTTAACGTTATCTTCTTCATAAGAAAGGTGTTGTATAATCTCAATTAAGTTTAGTGTCATGTTTCCCTTGTCCTTCCAATATTGCTGCATTGACGTATGTATCTATACAACTACAAACAAATACGCCAAATAGTTGTGTCAAGATATAATCTAATGGCACAAAGAGTGCACCAACAAATAGATGTTAGCTCAAACTACACAAAAATACAGAGTTTCCAACCAAGCCTATAAGAAATGGGACTCGAATAATTTCCAAAATTCCTAAATTTGTCTTAAACCCACAAAGCCAACCTAAACTATGCATAGTCACTCTACATAAGCTTTTGGAATATTATAAGACACACACTGTAAGGCCCCTTTGGTAGGTGGATGAGATGTTGAGGTTGTTAAGACATCTCCTAGGGTTGTGGAGATAAGTTAGGCTTTTGAAAGGGGAAGGGCGAGATAGGGGTGGGTGACGGTGAAGAAGCCATGGGCAAAGTTAAGGGTGATGGCATGAGTGGGGTAAAAAGAGGTGGTGCCAAAGAAGAGGATCCTTCAGCCAATGTCATAAGAGATGTGAGTGTTCTCCTTTAGTTTCCAACATTTTCTCCATCTCATGATCCAACACTTATGCTTTTAATGTGTTGCTTTCTATAATGTTTACTAGCACTTCTGCTTTTCAATGTTTACCAACACTTATGCTTTCTCAATGTGCTACTTTATTCAGTGTTTACCAACTCGGATCTACTTTCTTTGACTCTCCTTTTTTATTTCCATGACATTCTTCTTGTCTCTTACCCTTTTCAAAGGACTCTGGATGGAATTATTTGCTCCAAGTTTCAGGACTTCTTCAACTCATTGGCTCTTGCACATTCTTTTTTATGCCTCTTCACTTCTCCCAACATTCTTTCTTTCTTCAACACTCTTTCACCACTTTGTTTACATTTTACCCCTCACACTTTTTCATCGGGAGTCAAGGTCAAGACACATATGTGGCACCCCTCTCTAGTTGACGAGGGTTTAGTACATGGACCTAGCCCCCCTTCAGAGGGTTTGGTGTGATTGGGCAAGTGAGGCATGTCAGGGGCACCGGGTTGCGGTTGTGGTTCAGCTAAGGATGATAGCTAGGCTAGGTTACCTATGGTGGTAAAACAACTTTATGGCTATTCTTAAATGGTTTGCGTAGGTTTAGGTAGCTTTCTTGGTGCATATGATTGCATAGTGGAATTGTAATATCTCATTATGATGGCTCAGTGTGGCGGGCAAGTGAGGCAGCCGCTCAATGGGCATTCCTCTTTTTTAACATAAAGCAATTTATCCTTACCTTTAACTAAGGCCTATGGTAATATTTATGCTTCCTTATGGGATTTGGGTTTACATTGCCCATGTGATGTTGCATTTAGGTGGTTGTGGGGCAATGAGTAGTGGTTGTTGAAGAGGATTAGGGTTTGGGTTTGGTAGTGGCAAACCTAGGCAGCCAAATCTTGATGTTTCCTTCATATTATCCTTAAGAGGGTTAGGGTTTGGGTGGTTGTGGGGGGCAATTCGAGTAGAAGAGGGTAAGGGTTTGGTAGTGACAGATTTGCAGTGACAGACCTAGGCAATAAAGTCTTGATGTTTCCTTCATATTATCCTTAAGCCTTAATAAGTAGTGCATCTTGCACACCCACGTGGGTTTTGATTGAGGTTGCCTTCTCTAGTTGGTGATGGAAAGGTGGGTTGCTCCTTTGGGGAGACATAGTTAACTTCATAGTACCCATGTGCTTGTAATAGTAATTGTTCACACCAATTTTGTGACTATGAAGTAGGGTGGGTCTCTTTTTCTTCTTGGCCTTAGTAAAATGCCAAGGGAATCTCAAATTTCTTAGGGATCCAGTGCCGTTACCATCATAGTACCCTTGTGCCTCTATAAGACCCACCACTTATCGATAAGGAGTTAGAGGTGTTAATCAAGGTGGTCATCAACGACAAGGTTTGTTACTCAAGGGGGGTAGTCAAAGATGAGCTTGTCATCTATCCTTATGAGACAAGGGAGGCATTTGTTGATGGATCAAGGAGACTTACCTCGGCCTCAAGGCAAAGCAAAGGCCTTTTCTTTAGTAGAATAATTGGATGTTGGGAGAAATGGGGACTTGAAACCTAGGTGCAACCTTTATTTCTCCTAGTCCTAGCACCTCCATATAAGATTGTTATGTCTTGAAGTCCATTGTATATGATAATGCATCACATTCATGTCGTTACTATGTCTTGAAGTCGATTATATATGGTAGTGCCATGTTCATGAGTTTGGCACTTTTGGTTTCTTGACTTCTTGAGCATGTTCTTTGACTTCAGACTCATTTGAGGAGTCTAGAGTTAGTCCTCCATTCTCATTCATCCATGTTCTAAGTCTTATGTCCATTCAATCTTTGAAGTCTTTCCATAAACTTAGGCTTCCTCTTGCGATACGAATCTGAGAGTGGAATTGTTAATGACCTGGAATCATTACAAGAAAACCTTAGCTTTAATGTTGATGTGAGGAGAATCTTGAGCCCAGACAACCTAAGCATGGTGTGTAGATAAATAAAATGTATATAGAAAGGTGTGAAGTGAATCCTTGACGATAAACACGACGTGGTAGCCAAGTGTATTTACGCAGGTGCTAAATGAAAAAAGAAACAGTATGGGTGATTGAGTAAGCCGGGTGGCGTAGTGCTCGAGAAGGAAACGAGACGGTGTGACAGGTTCATGAAGTACGCAATTTTAGATGTTTTTGGGATGGGGAGAGAGAGAGAGGGTTAGCATGACCACAAGAGAGACTCTTCAAGATGTGTGGTTCATCATGAGTGTGGCTAGAGAGACCACCACAAAGGGAGAGCGACTGTAGTGGAGACGAGACCTGTAGGTCAGCTTTCTTCGTGAAGTTTGCAAGCTAGAGTTTCTATAGTTTTTTTCTAGATTGCAGTCTCAAGAAGGATAGTGCAATGTGAGAAGAATTGTTTGAGTCTCAAAGCAAAGGGAGTGCTAAAAAGGGCAAAGAGTCAGCTAGGAGGTTTGTCCGCTACTACTAGGATCTCTAAGGAGCATCTCTGTTAGAGACTTGACCTAGTTTAATTCTTGCTCATCTGTAATTGTTGTCTGTCACAGCTGAGTGTGCTGGTTGATTTGTGTGTGAGAAATACATAATGTTCATGGTAGTGGATTCAGAGAATATGAAGTTGTGTTGCTAAGGTCTATCTGTGGAGGACCCTAAAAGCTTTTTAGTGTTTTCTTCTTATGTTTATGCTCACGTCTGAAGGCTGCTGAGACATTTAAGTGTTTTTTTTAAATCTAAAGTGCACAGAGAGTTTGGATTTTATCTGTTGTCTTGATGTTTTTGTTGTGATATATATGCGGTTTTGATTAAAATTTATGGGGATAGATCACCTATGGGTGTGAATCTAATGTTTGAGGAATTGATTCTGAGTCATGTGTGCGACTCAGCCAGTATCAAATGAGAGGATACAGAGTCAACTATGTGTCAACTGAGTATCATATATAATCAACTAAATGTTTATGGGGATAAATCACATGTGGGTGTGAATTTGATGTTTGAGAAACTGATTCTGAGTTAGTGCTGACTCACTCATTGTCAGATGAGAGGATACAGAGTTAGTTGTGTGTCAACTGAGTATTAGATATAATCAGTATAGCTGAAGGTTTAGAGGGCTTGGTTTGGTTTATATGGGTTGAAGGGTAGTGTTTTTGTATCAGGTCTAACTGTCAAGAGTCAGGAATCAGGTGTCGTCAGTAGTTAGTAGTCAAAAACAAGTTGGTCTGAATGGTGTTCTAGTCACAACTGTGAGTCAACTACAATCAGGATGAGTGCTTATACTGTTGGATCCATTTTTGGTTTGAGAATTAAGTGTATTGTTGAAAAGACATATCAATAAAATAACCTTATAATAACATAATATAGGATAGAAATTAGTTCTCCCCCCCATAGCTAAGATAAGAGTAAACATGAATGAAAACTTAGAAAAGAAACCAAATCAACTACATGTGTGACATTCTTGCAAGCAATAGGGAAAAACTTTAATATAGTATATACTTTGTTCCTAACCACATGATAACATTCTTGCCAAGCAAGAAAGAGAGACTATTAATGGTGGCTAGAAAACAATTTAGAAATTTCCAATGACACCATGAATGACCTTTTCAAGTACAATTTTAGAATGACCATAGTAAATGACCTTTTAGTATAGATGAAAATATATGTTAGATTATTATTACCTTCCAGGGCATCAAAAAACCTATCTTAGAGACTAAAGAAAAAATAAACTTGGAACGATTATGGTAGTTGATGTCTGGTGTGTATTTTCTAGAATGGGAAGAAGATACATATTGGAATATCATGTTATTTTCAACACACAAAAACCATAACTTGAAGTGCAATTAGACAATGATGCACATATGTATCTCGGCTCGTTGTGGCTGGCCTTTGATGAGAATAGATTACTTAGCACCCTTCCACATTCAAAGAGATATTGGGCTTCGTTGTTCTTCTTTTTTCTTGATGCCACACTGGTACGAGATGGTACAAATGGGAGCGAGGGTGGGTCAGTTATACATTTATAACATCCCACAACTAACTACACAGTGAGGGGGGGGTAAAGGTAACTTACATGTCACATACATGTAAGAGAGGATTAGACAAATAGTTATTCATTATAATTTATTTATATACATTTATAGAGTGGATATAACAAGCATAAAACTAACAATAGTTGCAACCCAAGAAAGAGGAAATGTTGCAAATTATCCATTCAAAGGGTAGCAACAATTGAGGTTTTTGGGGGAGATAATTGTGGTTTGGTTCATATTGGGGACATTCATGCAAAAGTCCCATAGGTTTTGGTATGGTCCCCATCAACCAACCACAAAATTGTAGGAAAACTTAGTTTTGATTTTTATATCCTACAAGAGTTCCATAGGTTTTGAGGTGGCCCCATCAACCAACTTCACAACTAGGCTAGTGTTGTCTATGTCAACTTCCCCACTTCTCTCAAAGCATTTCTTAGTGATGATACTGGCTTCAACATTTCCATCCAAGATTGCTATGGCATGTCAGCTCTTGGCATGTTATAAATAGTGCTGCAATCATATCGCATTCATATCATCACTCTCAATGTAGTGACTTAATTTGTTTACAAGAACTTGGGGTAGAGTCTTGGCTTTTCTGACTTCCCCAGTAGGAGGTTCTTCTCCTTCAGATTTTTGTGATGAATCTAGTTCATCTTGTTCTTCCATGCATGTTGTCACTCATCCAACCCTGGAAGATAGTGAGCATAGACGCACACTCTAGCCATAGGTCCTTTGTTTGTTGGGCTCCACTTTGGGAGTTGAGGAGAGTTGTCAATTTTTGAGCAGCTTTCTTTGATAGGTGTTCTTGGGCTTGGGTTTAGCTCCATAGAGCTTAGGCTCAAGAATATGTCCTGACAGTGGCACGCCTAGTGGGACTCTATCTCTAGTTTAGGGTCTTGTGACACAAAAACTCACAATCTTGGGTAGATGAAGCCTTGCACTACATGAGAACAAGCAATTGAGACAGTCTAAGAGGGTTGAGCGATATAAGCATCGAGAAAAACTTCAAAAGAAAGCACAATCTTCGAGCCCACCACCTATCACCAGGGTTAGTTAATTTTGCTCAACCATTGATGGGAAGTATTCATCAACCACCAGCAAGTTCCTATACCTCCACATATACACCATGGGTAGCGCCACTTATTTCTTTCCCACCACCACACTCCACTTTCTCATCTCCACCTATCTATTAAACTTTAACCTCACCATCCCAACCTTTAGTCTTGCCACCTCCATCTCTCAATCCTCTCTCTCAGCCGACTACTTCACAAGCTCTACTAAGTACTTCTCAGTATGTGCTAATGCCACCATTAGCCTCACGGTACATACCACCATCACCACAAATAGTGCAAGTTTCTTCTCAAGATGGGTATGAATCTAGCACCTCTAACACTAGTGATTTAAAAGATATGTTCACAAATTACATGAACCAATTGAATGAAAACATCAAATCTATCACTTTAGATGTGAATTTTTTGAAGAGGCAACAAAATCTCCTTGGAGCACCAAAAATTGAACCCCAACCCACAAGGGTAGTTTGTCGAGCTTGCAAGGGACCTCGTCTCACATGGGAATGTCCTAATGTACAATGCACATATTGTCTTGGGAATGGGCATGTAGAGGCTGATTGTTTTATGAAATTTAGGCTTGAAAATAATAGACGAGGAGCTTTTACCACCTAGACCTTTGAACCATCGTAGTGATGTTGCAAAAGCACCTCGATGCCCTCCTTTAAAAGGAGTGGCCAAGTCCACAAGACCCAAGTTCTGGCACTAGGATCTAAGAGATGCCATCTGTCAACAAAACTCATATCAACATGATTGACATCATACAACCTAGCTCTCATATATGTGTCATCACTAGGGGGGGAAGGAAACAAAACCCAAGGAGCAAGCTAGCACATCTAAGGTAGAACCCTACCCACATTAAGAAAGAGTCTCACGCTTTGGTGGAGTCTGAAACCAAAAGAAAAGAGAAAGAGGGTAGGGCGCTTCTTCCAAGTAAGTTGCCATCTTCCATTTCTCACTTTAATTTGCTTGACACACTTAACCATGTGGAGATCATGTCCCTTTCCCAATTCTGCTAGAGAGCTCTCATAGGTCGCACTTAAATTAGAAGAATATTTCATGATATGAGTTTGTCTCGCCACTTAACTCACGGGAGTAAGGAACTGCAAAAGATAAATCCTATGCAAGTTGATAGGGATCGCCCATCCATAGCTTGCATGATTCATGAGCTAGTCATTGGTAAAGCTATAGTGGATGTTGGGTCTGGGGCTAATGTTTTGAGCTATTCTATTTTTGTCTAATTGGGGCTCACATTTAATGGTGTACCTGAGAGTGGTCGTAGGATGGCAGATCATAGAATAATGCAAGCCATAGGGGTTTATCCAAGGGTTACCAATCAATGTCGGGTAGAACAATAGCAGTGGACTTTTATGACATTAGACACGCCCATGGTCTGGCTAATATCAAGTGTTATTAGGGTTTGCTTGGCTCAGAAAGAGTGATTGTGTGGTCGATATCCCTAGAGGATAGCTTATCTTTGGGAGAGGGAAATAAAGAATTAAGCTTGATGCATATCCTCGAGCTCCATAATCTAAAAAGGAAGAAGATTCATATGATTTAGCTAGTGATGGAGGGAGTGAGGGTTCATTCAATTCCCCCAATGTTTACACTGTCACGGAGATTAGCTTTGGTGGTGAGAAGAAAAAACCACCCTTAGCTATAGAGATGTTGACACCATAAGGTTCCCATTAAAAGTCATGATGAAACATTCATTGTGACTGCCTCCATAGACCCTATCCTACAAGAGGGTATAATTGAGCTTTGTAAGAGGTATCAAGACATTTTGTCTTGGTACTATTTTGAGTTAAGGGGGATTCCACCCAAGTTGGTTGTCCATTGTATACCTTTAAAGCCAAATGTCCAACCTATGGACAAAGACAAAGATGCTTGCCTGAGCATTATTGACTTGGGTGTACGATGAGCTCAAAAAATTTATTATCAGTAGGGTTCATTTTTCTAATAGATAACACTGAGTGGGTCTCCCCTATAGTAGTTGCGCTTAAAAAACATAAGCAATTACACATTTATGTAGACTATAAACAATTGAATAAGGATACTGCGAAAGACTATTATCCCCTTCCTTTTATAGATCAAATTCTTGATTCCTTAGCTCTAGGAGGGAGCTCTATTCATTCATAGATTATTTTTCTGGGTATAATCAAATAGCCATAGACAATGAGGATAAACTAAAAACCACCTGTGGGACCTATGCATATCATGTCATGCCATTCGGGTTATGTAATGTACCAACCATATACCAATGCTTCATGCATGAACCTTTTCAAGATGACTTGGCTGAGTTTCTTAAGATTTTCATGGATGACCTTGAGTTGGAGAACTGAGAGACACGAACACTTGAGAGCCTTGGAGTATGTCTTTGAGTGGTGTAGAGAGAAATTGTCTTAGACCTAATATCCTTTTTCATTGGTTTATGGACAAGAATGTGTACTTCCCATTGAGAATGAATTGTTGAGCTTAAGGTTTCTATTTCTACATGAGCATAACCTCCCTTTAGAAGAGTCTTTACAAGAGAGATTAAACACTTTGAATCATTTAAATGAGGGGAGGTTGAGAGCTTACTTACATCAAGAGGTTTCCAAACAGAGACAAACAAAACAACGAGCTAGAAAAGCCAAATCTTATGAGTTTGAGAAGCACCAATTAGTATTGCTTTATGATGCCCGCCATGAGTTGTTCATAGGAAAGCTTAGTCATGTATGGTCAAGTCCTTATCGTATAGTTGAGGTGAAACCAAATAATAAGGTCCAATTAGTAAAAATGGATGGGACATGGTTTTCCACTAAAACCAACGTTGATAAAATCAAGCCATACTGGATTTGATTCATCTTCTCACTATGCATCTGAATACCTTTTCTCCTTTGTGTTACAAATGAGGAGGTAGTAGACAAGTGGACTATGTGGTTTGATGGAGCTAGCACAAGGTCTACAAAGTTTGGATCATGTGGCATTGTTATACATAATCTTGAAGGGTGCATTAGTCTTTTGGGGGTTAGTTTGGGGAAATATTTTAGTAACAATATGATTGAATATCAAGCTTTGCTGATTGGGTTTAGAGCATTGAGAAAATTTGGGACATCTTTGGTTCATGTAAAAGGAGATTCACAATTAGTTTTCCACCGACTTTTAGGCATTTCTAAAACATTCCATCCTCTCATGCATTACTACTACCAACAAGCTTATGATCTTCCGTATTTCCATGACCCCATTAATGAGTATGTCCCACATTGTCAAAACACCATTGCCGACACACTTGCCACGATCGCTCTCTCTGGAACCTTTGCCCAAAACCTCAAGACTTTCTAGACTTGTTCTCGCTCGTTAGAAGATCTTAGCACTATTTGTGGAAGGATATTCAAACCATTTAGGTCTTTGGGGTAGAGCGTATATCTTTAGAAGTGGGCATGTTGAGAGAGATCAATGTTATGCTTTGGAAAAAAATACTTTATGCTCGTACACACTCCTCAACAAATACACGAGGTCACTTTCTCTCAAGTAGATCCACCATATCTCATTATGTTTTTGTAGCCCAATGGATAAGGCACTAGTCTAACAGAAAATCTAGGTTCATACTAGCTCACTAGTTTCCCCACAGGATGCCACTATTGGAGTATTTTTTACCCCCAGATAATTTTTTTTATTGCATTGCATGTGCATGCTTTGTGTACATTATTTATCCACCGTATATGCATAATATTTTAAATAGCAGCTCACACGCTCACGCTGTGACAATTACAACAATGCTCACTTGGTCTTAGCCAAAGTTTCTCCTTCTCGCACGAAATTACGAAGTAAAGGCACATACGCATGACGATCTTGTTAGTGTTCAATGCTCAAAGAAAAGAAGATCGTCCTATGAGAATCGTGTGAGAACGGCCAGGACTTGTCATCCATGAAACAAAAAGCCATAAAGAGAAGGCAACTAATGAGAAGAGAATATTATCCTTCAAAATTTACAATAAAGAAAGAACCTTAGACAAAGAAAAGAAAAAAGGTGGATGGCCCAAGGCATGGAGGAACACACCTGTATTTTGAAAGATCATTTTCGAAGAGGTGGCCGGTGAAGGGACCCTTTTGTTGAGGAGAGCCGTCGTGTAAAAAGAAGTGTGGGGAGACAACAAAAACGGAGGGGCGATCAACCACCACCAGTGATGTGCACAACAAGCACCTTAACAAAATTGCAAGAGGCAAGAAACGCAAGCGACAGAGCCACCACAACCATACTAAAAATTGTACAATTTTATTGATTTGTGTATCTTGAGCATCAAGAGAATTCACACACCCAAGAACGACGACGACATCAACAACGAAATTCTATAAAAACTCAATGAAAAGAGAGACTCTTTTCTTTCCTTTTCCCTCATTTGTGATAAACATTGATAAACAGCAATATTAAAAATTCCATCACATTATATATTTTGTCAAATTCTTTTGATACACATCTTTGCACACTTGTCAACATCATCATCGTGAATTTACTGCTTAATATTTATACTAAAACTTGATTTGTTTTAAGTGATTACATGATATATTATAAACATTACAAAAATATTTATCACATAGCATTTGTGGAAAGCTGTGGGGGTTGAGTTTGATAGCATTACATACTCCTGACAGATAGTGACTCCATAGGTCCTTTTCTTGTTAGGCTTCGCTTTGGGAGTTGAGAAGTGTTGACAGTTTTTGAGAAGCTTTCTGTGCTAGGTGTTCTTGGACTTGGATTTAGCTCCATAGCTTAGGCTCAAGAATATTTCTTGATACTTCCTTTCTAGTTTATGAAAACTACAAATTCAAAAGCCTTAAAATTCCATAATCATCCCATAAAATCCCACCAACATATCATAAAGGCTTGACACAAGTACAACCCAATTCAACCCCGAAAACAGTTTACAGTTCCTTGTGGGCATAGGATAAAACCCCTTTTGGCATGGTTTCAAATCTTGATTTCAAACTTAACTTGCAAAGAATTATGGCCCATATGAAACCTAATCTAACCCTTCAATCCCTAAAAACAAGGCTTCTAACCCTTCAATCCCCAAAAACAAGGCTAAGATTCATGGTAATCGGTTGATGCATCAAATCCCATAAAAGAGCAAATGGTCATGCAAAGATGTTCTAAGATTCACAAAATCGAGTGTGCATTAGAGACACATGGCAGCCCCAAGGAAAACCCTAAACAAGCTCCAAAATCCCACATGCAAGAAAAGGCCAATGGGGTCCAAAGTATGAATTATCCCAAGCTTCCTTACTTTGTACAATATGTTCTATAGATGAGCCTCCATGTGGTACCATCCCACAAAATAGTTAATATGATGAGCACAAAGACACCCACTTACACATGATATGAAACTGCTAAGCACTACGCAAAAAGGATAAAACAACCCCTTACATGGCCATCATAAGAAAGCTTTCTTGGCCGTGGGAGGATGGCTTTTACCGAATGCACATAGCAATGATGCATGGCAAGAGCTAAATGAAAATAGACCTTGGGAAGACCAAGCTCATGACATTTAATACGTAACATCAAGTAGCATCAAAGCAACACCTTCACGAGGATCATGTAGAGATTGTCACTTCATATGTGTATTTAGAGGCTACTTTCATTGGCCTGCTCTTTACTATGTTCGCAGTAGCCCAAGGTATGCTCGCGAGAGGACATGATGTCATTCAAGACCAACTACAGGCGCACAATTTCTAGGCACATTAAAAAAAGGCAACACCACAATTTGGCTCAATGATACATTAGTGACACTCGCAATGATAAATGGGCCCTTTTCTGGAGACCAAACTTATGAAGGATGACTAGAGGCAGATAGAGAGATTACATAGGATAATGTTTTTATGAATGATCATGTCATTAGGTGACTTGCAGAGCAGGGAAGAATATGTTATGCCAAAATAACATGTTGGTTTTTCTCACATGGGCTCTACATGTATCACTTGCCACCATTCCCTTATAGTCTAGATGTGCCACTAATACCGGTCACCGAACACAACATTAATTGACTCATCCGCTCTTACCTCTGACTACATGGCCGCAACACAGCTACATCCACTAGAGCTTCCCAAAGATGTTCCAATTTTACCAAGAGCACAATTTGTAATGGAAAATGATGGCTTCATTTGTAAGCCCTATTATCTACGTCACATGCCATGCAGATAGTTTCAACAAATTGGCCCAAACTTACAGGAGTTTTAAAACCGTCCCCAGTTATCATAACTGCTAACTTGATCTCCGACATCTGTAACAACATGGCCCAAACTCACGAGGGGAATAGTAAGAGCAAGTTTGTTCCTTTAGCTAAGTTTAAAATCACAGAAGCCTCAAAAGGCACCCTTATTTCAAGAAGCTTAGCTGGGCAAAGGACCCGAACAAACTCGATTTGCAAACATTCACAACCTACTCACAAGAACTTGCAAAGTGTACGACCTGAATACAAGCTCCCTGCTGACAGTCTCACCTTTGAGCTTCCTTATAAAACACAGATGGATCAAGAAAGCTACCTCAAAAGCGTTCAAAATAATGTGTGCAGAAGGGTGAGCACCTTATTGCTTGGATTTGTGTTTATTCTTATTTATTGCAGGAGTGGTGGTAGCAAAAACTGGAAGCACAATAAGCTCCAAATCATATCTAGCCGCATTGGTCCTCCAAATTGTTTATTTTCTGCTGCTCAACCTGTTGCTCTCAGTGGAACAGCTCGATAACACACTCGCTTGACAGCACGCACAATGTCATCAATCTGCCACCCAGATAGCCAGGTTCTAACATCAATGTTAAACAAACTCTGTTCTTGAGAGCGTTTGATGCAGACAATATGCCTACAAAACTAAGCAAAGCCCGCCGCCTTATACAACACGAGGTATTACCTGAGGCACAGCCATGCGTTCCAAGTTAGCAGCATATGGCATTGGCACATCAGCGCCTGTTATCCGTTCCACAGGTGCATCTAAATACTCAAAGCTTTCTTCAACAACGCTCATGCTGTAAAAGAAGGTTTATTTGTCAGGATAATAACGTTCACCCTCACTATCCACAAATTATGTATTGAATCAGGAATCTGACTCCTAAATCAAACATTCCTCAAATCTTAAACTCGCTCTTTTAATCAACAATTCAAGTAACAAAATAAAAGTCCAAGTAAAAATGTGGCATTAATATGAACCTTTCATGCTTCATTTACAAATAGGCAAGGGCAGGTTTTCAATTAACCCAAGCTTGATCATCTTTCCATCATAGTGTGCATTTCCTGTTCGCCTAATAAACCAAAGTTCGTTCCATGGTCGACAATCTTACTGTGACAAGGGCAACCTCTAAGTCAGCCTCCGTAACGTTTCAAACAACCCCTTTGACAGTGGTGGGCTCATGTGCAAACCTGGACCACTCTCAGGAAGATTTCCTGTGCCTATCCCTAAAAATAAATCTCCTGCACTAATGTCAAAAGCTCATGACTACTCCACTGAACCCCAAAAAAAACCTCAGCACAACAATTGGAAGCTCATGCCGGGATAGGTTCTCACAATCCTACTGCAAGAGGGCAAGATCTAAGTCCACATTTACAGCAAAACCATTCACAGTGGTAGATTCATGTGCTGACAGTGCTGACATTTACTACAAATGCTGGACTCCCTAAAGATCTCCAACACAATTGTCAGAGCCTCATAGCACAAGTATATCGTCTCTCCCAGTACGTACTTTCACTAAGGCTTGACAAAAGACCTCAGGCCATCTTGTCGCACAGACACAAGTGCCCTTTCACACTCTTTAAATCTCCTCTCAACACTCCCAAGCTCTGTCTCCCAGTGGACCATAAAATTATGTAAACATGGAAGGTGCATGTCACAAGATAGCTCTAAAAAGATCAAACATTCAATAATCAATGTGCAATTATTGAAAATCCATCTAGAGACATTAAGTATTGCATGAGCAAAAGGCACCCATTTAAATGCAAGAACGAAACCCCCAAAAATGGCCCAAAGACCTTGAACAGTCCATTTGTCTCCGTAGAATCTTCCATTTCCATAGACAGAAATAGAATGCAAGCCAAGAAGCTTCAGGATCAGTCTACCCACCATTTAACCACAACTTGTAAAACCGCATACTACAAGCCTTTCTACATACTAATGATGCATTGGGACCCCTGAAGTTCAACAGTAAGTGGTGAAACTGCATACTGCAAGCATTTGCACACACTAACGATGCATTGGAACCCCCAGACTTCAACAGCAAGTTGCGCAACAACATGCTACATGATTTCACACACATTGAGGAAAAACAATGTCCAAAAAAGTCAGATCTGTCCTGCAAGACGTCAACAACTCTCATGGAAGATGTGTGAAATAGAAAAACTTTCTATCACACAATCATTTAATCCAAAACTGCCATCTCATCCATTCACAGAAAACAGTCCTCAAGCAAGCACCCTCTAAAGCACAACCATCTTTCTTGCCACAAGGATACTCCTATCAAATCAAAGTCAATCCACACTGCATTAGATAAAACTACACGTGCCATAAAACCTACTTTTATAATTCCTGTAAATCTGCATGAGAATATATATATATATATATATATATATATCAAAGGATACCCAATACTCTTTCCGTAACCGTCAGGCAGCTACCATACTCTCCCGCTAAGGCTAAAATGTACCAGAAAATGCCACCTTCCTATGTCTAGTAACTGTTACTAGAAAGAGGTTCGTACTCCTTCGGCATTGAAAGACCTCAATGTCCCTTAAATCCACCTATACTCCAAGCACTAGCCATGCAATGAACACACTAAAAATCCACCTATACTCCATGCAATGAAGAAACTAAAAATCATTTTTCAAGATTTTCATCTTTGACATGATCAAAACAATATGAAGTTGTTTAATTCTCCTCTACAAATGTAATGTGCATTTTACCTTTCTTGTAAGTTACCCCAAGTCACAATGCAATTCTATGCTTGTGGAAGAAAGCTCACCAAATTTCTGCACCAATACCATGTTGAGGCCAGCCTTCTTCTACCGTTACAAGTCTGTTAGTTTTTCTCACAGAACTGTTAATTGCTGCTCTATCCAATGGCCTGATTGACCGTAGGTTTATCACCTGCAAAAGCCAAGAAAAAACATGAGAATTAAAAGACACCATCTCCACATCACGTCGCTTGAAAGTTGTACTCAAATCGTTAAAAACATCACTAAGAGGAAGCTTCACCTCAGCACTGATCCCTTCTTTGGCCAAGAGTTCTGCGGCCTGCAGCCAAAATCATGAACAAAATTAAGTATAGCAAGCCCCTATGAAAGGGAACAATAAACTCTCTCTCTCTCTCTCTCTCTCCACACACACTGTTACGTCCACAAGTTAACAAGGGTTAGGTGGTATGGGATGCCTAGTCTTACCGTGTTTGGAGCAGGGCCCAGGGTGTAGCTAAGGTCTCCAGCTTGGGGATGTGTTCGAGGGGCTCGATGGCTGGAAGGTGAGCCTTAAGCCTCGATCTTAAGTGGGTTCTATGTCACAAGGTCCTAGGGTTTGGGTCTATAAGACCTTAAAGTGGTATCAGAGCGGGCCTGACAAGTGAAAGAACCCTATGGATTCTGGAGTTTGAGGGAATTTGTGCCAAGAAACATAAGGGGTCCAGATAGTACACCCATATGTGGCATGATGGAGGGTAAAGCGTTTAGTCACTTCTGCTTGGATGAGTAGAGGGGCAAGGAAGAGGGTTTTCTTTGCATGGATGTGTGAGGAACGGGGGATAGGAGGTAAAAGGCACAAGTTGTGCAGGCTGCCGTCAGGCTGCTTGATCCTAGGTAAGCCTCTGTTTTTGGTTGTATAAGCCTGAGGGTGCCCATATGTAGTCCCATGGAGGCCGGCTTGATCCTAGGTAAGCCTCTGTTTCTGGTTGTACAAGCCTGAGAACAAGGTACAGCCATTAGGCTGGCCATATGCAGTCCCATGAAGCCTGAAGCAAGGCGCCCACAGGCTGGTCCACCTCTGCAGAAGATGGCCAGAAGGGGGACAGCCAGTTGATGTTTATGGGCAGCCACCGCCAACTAATCCGAATCAAGCACTCGTCTTCACATACACCATGTAGCAGGATGGTTTTCATCGACAGTTTGCAATGGTAGATCATTTCCAGGCCTACCGCAAACTGAAAGATTTGGAAATGAAAGGCAAAACCTTTGAAAGGTATGTCCAAGAATTTAAGGACTCCCTATCGCAGTGCAAAGTGGACCTGCGGCATGTAGTATCCATGCTTGTTTTCGGGTGAGATCTGGATTACCAGCTTGAAGATGCTATCAAGTATGCCCAAACAAGAGGGAATCCCAGCCTCAGTCAAAGCCCCAACAGGTATTAGGTAATAAGAGACAGTGTAAAAGCTCATCCCACAACCAACAGCCGGCTCAAGCAAAGAAGCGGGCAGCCAAGAAAGCGGTTCAGATAGCAGAAGCAAAGAAAACTGGAGTATGCTTCAAGTGCTCACAACCAGGTCATATGTCCAAGGACTGTCCAAACAAGAAAAAGATGAGTAAGCCATTCGTGCAGATAAACAAGATCTCAGGTTCATCACCTCGAACATAGTACTTGCCAAGGTTGTCAATTTAGTACTTTCATCGTTTTGAAACCTACAAAACGTTTCTAAAAAAACCTGGAAACCTCTTGGTCAGGAAAAAATTCACATTTTTGAACATTTTTTGTTTTCCTTTCCCGCTTCTTTTCCCTGAAATAGATCCTTTTGTAGTACCAACTCGAGTTCCCATGGGCCCTCTCCTTCTCCTCCTCTTCCTCTCCTCTTCTTCTCCTTCCTCCCTTCTTCCACTTCCTCTCCTTCCTTTTCTTAGTCTTCTCTTCCTCCTCGTCTTTTATCTTTTCACCCGAAGAGGATGAGATACAAAGGCAGCTACAGGACTACCTTGAGAGAGGGTTTGTACGGCCTAGTAAGTCTCCATGGGCGACACCGATGCTTCTTTCAAGAAAGAAGGATGGCACAATGTGCTTCTATGTTGATTACAATGGGCTAAACAAGCTCATAATTAAAAAAAGGTATCCATTACCTCGAATGGATGACCTTATCGACTTGAGGAGCTAAATACTTCATGAAGATTGATCTCAGATCTAGCTATCATCAGACTCGGAGTGCCAAAGACTTGCTTTCTAACAAGTTACCACCACTATTGAGTTTTGGGTTTTACCTTTTGGGTTGACCAATGCTCCAACCAAATAATGTACAATATCCTTCGGCCATATCTTGGAAATTTTGTAGTGGTTTTCTTGGATGACTACATTGGTTATGTGCAGCCTTACCCTTGTATCTTTGCAAGAAGAGAGTGGAATGTTTTCATGGGTATGTTTCACGAAAACAATATTCAAACTATGGTAAGGATGCTCTTAGTTTTGACGACTTGGACGAAACCATAGTCTAAAGGCTCATTTAAATTTAAATATAGAGAAGGCTCAAATGGGACTATTCCCAGAGTCTATATTTATAGCACTAGGATTTTTAGTTTTCCTTTGGTCTTTTGGATTGATTAGAGGTCAATTTAAAGTACTTTACCCCGAGTTTTTGTTCTTGTTCTTGACCCTTCCATCACTGATGGTTACATCTTCTTACAGAGACTGGATGGCTCACATTTTCCACAGAGGATGAAGATTGCTAGCAGAGCACATCAGTGTTGTATTTGCCACCAACAGGGTCATATTAGTAGAGATTGTCCCAGATCCAAAGGCCGCATTAGGAGGCACCGTGGACATGTTCATGAGATGTCTCCCCCTACTGCTGCTCTTGCACCTCAACACGTTATGTAGCGATGGGTGATGGTTAGGGATGGCAAGCGTGTCCCCAGACCCCCATCCCTACAACCACGCCTACACACTCAGTGGAACACCCTAACCCCTTTGCATCCCTAGCTACACATGATGATGATTCTACACAGGATGAGGATGCTTTACAATTGGGTTGTCACAGTGATGAGGATGCATTGTGGCAAGAATGTAATGATGACTTTGCATTGCAACCGGATTGTAATGATGATGCTACATTACGCTCCCCTTCTCCCATTCTCGAAAAGGGAAAGGATTCCTCCCCGAGATGGGAAGGAAAGAAGGAAAGATGGACACCCTAATCCCTTTGCATCCCTGGCTACACATGATGATGATTCTACACAGGATGAGGATGCTTTGCAATTGGGTTGTCACGGTGATGAGGATGCATTGTGGCAAGAATGTAATGATGACTTTGCGTTGCAACCGTATTGTAATGATGATGTTGCATTACGCTCCCCTTCTCCCATTCTCGAAAAGGGAAAGGATTTCTCCCTGGAATGGGAAGGAAAGATGGACCTCTCCTTGGAGAATTTCCGCATTACGCTCCCCTTCTCCCATTCTCGAAAAGGGAAAGGATTTCTCCCCGGAATGGGAAGGAAAGATGGACACCCTAACCCCTTTGCATCCCTCGCTACACATGATGATGATTCTACACAGGATGAGGATGCTTTGCAATTGGGTTGTCACGGTGATGAGGATGCATTGTGGCAAGAATGTAATGATGACTTTGCATTGCAACCGGATTGTAATGATGATGCTGCATTACGCTTCCCTTCTCCCATTCTCGAAAAGGGAAAGGATTTCTCCCCGGAATGGGAAGGAAAGATGGACCTCTCCTTGGAGAATTTCCCTCCCTCACTTCTACGAGACGTGTTCCCACCTTGAAAGGGGGGGTCCTTCATCGACCACAAGATCTGGTCACAACTTTCAGTCCTTGTCTTCATGAGGATTGTCTCACAAAACCTAAAAGAGCTTGTTCTTCCGCGTCGTCTCGGAAACAACTTATCAAGAACCAACGTCACTATACAATCACGGAAGGTTCTATAGACATTTTACTCTTGTAGGAGCATAAACTCGATGCTAGCCAATGTGGTAGATCTGGCCAGTTCTTATCAAGTCACACCATTTGCTCAAGAGCTGCAGGGACCAAAGGTGGTGTAAGTATTTCAATGTAAGCTCCTATCTTGCCTTGCATCATTGGCCATAGTGTCATTCTCCCTGCTAGAGCGCAGTGGATTATATCATTATGCAGGATGGCAAACAGATTGGTATTCTGAACATGTATGCACCTAATCATAGAGACGAGAGGATTTCCTTTTGGAAGGCCTGTAAGCCCAGCAGGGCGTGCAGTGACAGACTCAACCACATGTCCAAGAGATAAAAATATAAAGAGAGAGAGGGGAGAGAGAAAAGGGAATGGGGATCTTGCACAGTACACCACATTGAGCGGGGGACAGGCCCGGCCTCCTTTCAGGAATTTATTCAGGAACAATCCACGGGCATGCTGGCCAAGATCAATACAATCAATGAATACAAAACAAACAAATATGCCGATGTAGGATATCCAAGTCGATGTCGATGTCGACGTACAAGATCTTTGATGTCAAGCATACAAACAAATGAACATCACAATTATGTTGTTATTTAAGATAACCTTCTTTAATTAAAAGATAAAATAAAGTTTGAGGCTAATATATACTTACAAATATTATTGGGATATTGAATCCTCCTTCATGTGTAACATCCCGCCACCACAAGTTATTTGCCACATCGATCCAATAAAAAACAAAAATACTTAAAACTCTTATGCATACTCCAATTCATGAGGCTTATGCATATGGCCCTATGCATATAGCCTTATTCATATGTCTAATGCATAAGGCTTATGCATAGGAAGCTATCAACATGCATAGGAAGTTACCAACATGCATAGGAAGCTACTGGTATGCATAGGTAGCTACCAACATGCATAGGTAGCTACTGGCATGCATTTGAAGCTATGCATACTCCAATGCATAGGAAGCTACCAGCATGCATTAGAAGCTACTGGCATGCATAGGTAGCTACCGGCATACATAGATAGCTACCCGCATGCATTGGAAGCTATGCATACTTCAATGAATCCAAATCCAAGTCCAAGTCCAAGTCCAAGTTCCATGTTCATGTCCAAGCTTCATGCCCAACCTATATGTCCAAGTTCCATGTTTATGTCCAAGCTTCATGTTCCATGTCCAAGCTCTATGCCCAAGTTCTCCATGTCCAAGTCCAAGAAACACTCGCTCATCCCATGAGTAATATCCACGACTCCTATAGCCTTGTCCATGAAGAAAATCATGGAAAAGCTCTTTCTCGCAAGAAAACTGATATAAAACCTGTTTTAATGGTTTTTGGGCGATAAAAACATCCAAAAAGCAATTTTTAGGGTTTTTGGAGTAGTTTCAGGGTTTCTGGAGTTTTTACGGTTTCTGAAATTTATGTCCATACATGTTTGTACATGCCCGTACATGCGTCCGTATTGCCCATGCATATGCCCATACAAGTCTAGGGTTGACCGTACATTTGAAAAGCATGTTGGAGAAGGTGTTGATGGCAAAGAAGAAGCTCTTCATGATCATAATGATGTCCCTACATACTCCATGATCTCCTTCAATCTTCAATGATCTTGTTCATGGTACTACAAGAGAAGTCCAATCCTTTTTATACTTGTAAGAAACCTTGCTTTTTGCCAAAAAGCCTTCATGCTTTTGCTTTGCCTTTTTAAGCTTTGCTTTTCTCTTTTTACTTTTATTAATAAAATATTACTCAACTTTTGGTGCTTTGCTTTTCTGGCTTTAAGGCCTTGCTTTTTCGCCTTAGAGCTGCTTTTTGAGAAAGAGCCTTTTTGCTTTTTGGTCCGGCTCAGTCTCCTCTTTCCAATGGTGCCCTTGACTTGCGGTCAACCCTGTTTGACTTTTTGCTTTTTCCTTGCTTTTTGACCAAGAATGGTGCGTTTTCTTAATCAATCCTTGTGGACCTTGTTCCCATGTCTTCTTCCACCTGTCTCGTATCTAGACATGGATTTCATCATGTGAAATAGAGCTAGGAGGACCAAATACAAGATATTCTCCCATTGTGCAATTGAGTCTTGCTCTTGCTAATCTCTCTCCTTAATGCATGCTAGTGAGTGTATGTGAGTGAAGTGATGTGAGAGGAGGGACGAGTACCCGTAGTGCAACGCGGCGGCGGGGAGACGCGGTTAAATTGTTTCTCAAGGAGTTGTATAGCTTGGAGACCTCAAGGATTACAAGCTCGGCCATTGGAAAGATCCTCACGACAATTGTGGTTCATCATGTAGTCTCTTTTTGGATGTGTTTCAAGGAGGGTTAGGGTGAGCCATAACATTTTTGGCGCCGCTGCCAGGGAGCCATCCCTTGGCTTTTTCCATCGTTTACCTCTAATCTACGCATAACCTATTGCCCATTAACAAAATGATTATTAAGGAATCGAAAGTCGGCTCGCTGAAGCTCCAGCTCTCCCCCCCTGCTCGCGCTTCTATCTGCACACCCCTCACCCTGCCCGCCCTCGCGCCTTCCCCCCTCCGCCTGCCCTCGGGTTTGCGCCGCCCCCCCCTCCGCCTGATTTTCCTGCGCTGAAGCGCCCTCCCCTGCACTTCGCCATCGAGCCCCCCCCCCTCCCGTAGCTCTTCGCCTTCGCGCCCACCCCCCTCCTCTTCAATGCCCCCCCCCCCCCCCCCCCCCCCAAAAGGGTTTTGTCTTCGCCGCCTCTCCCCCCCCCCTTTTTGGTTTTCTCCGCCCCCAGGGGGTTATTATTTTTTACCTTTCGCCTTCCCCCTCCTTTTGTGTGCAGCTCGGTTCTTGCAGGTTTTCCGTATTCGCTCCGCCTTCGACACAGCTTCAGACTCTGATGGAGGTTCCTCCCGCCCCACCTCAAAGGGACTCTTTCGCAGCCCCCTCGCCCGCCCCTGAGAACACCCCCATCAGGCTTTCTCTTTCACCGGAAGAGGAAGCGAGCCTCGCCGCAAAGGTGGAACGCCTCCAGGCACATTCCACCATCTGCCGTATAGTCGGCACTCGCCCCAACAGAGGGGAGATCCGGGATCTTCTTCAGGCCCGCCTTCTTGCAGATGTGGGCAAGATCCTGGACGTTCAACTACTGGGCCGTGGTCACTACCAGATCGAGTTCGAGACGGCCCAGAACATGGCCCAGGTCCTAGCCATGAGTCCCCTTGACATCAGGGGCGCTCGGGCATTCTTCAGACCCTGGCAGCATGGCTTTGACCCAACAGCGGCCGCCGAGCAGGGAGAGCGCCTTTTCCATGTTACAGTTTGCTTCCCTAGACTCCGCCGCGAGTACCTTCCGCTCCTCTCGAGGCTAGGAGCATTGGTAGGCTCGGTGCTTGAGACTAGCCCTACAGCAGCTTCAGTGGTGGCTAGAGCAGTTGGGCTACCTTCGGTCAGGGTTTTGGTTCGTGACATCTCCTCCCTTCCTAAGATCATTCAGCTAGCTAGGATAGGGGGGGGATGGATTGATCAGAGAGTGGAGTTCTCGGGGCTCTCGAATCAGTGCTTTATCTGTAGGCAGGTCGGCCAACAGGCCTGCCCTCGCAGGAGACCCCGACCTCCATCGCAGCAGCAGGCCCCTGATGGCCCGCCCACAGATGCGGCTCGGCAAGCAGCCTCCGGGACACCTGCTCAGCCCACAGAGACCTCGGAGTGGCAGCCTGGACAGGGGTGCCGTCGAGGGAGACAGCCACAGCAGCACGCCCAGAGACCGATGCAGCAGCAGCCACAGTCTCAGCATCACTAGGTTCCCGTGAGGAACAGCTTTGCTCCCCTCCAAGAGGAGACACCAGCGCCAACTAAGGACCAAGAGATGCCAGCACCCCCTCCTTCGCCTCCACCCCCCCTCCTCCCGCCCCGCTTCCACCTTCGCCTCCCCCCGCCCCCACTCCGGATTCGACAGCGGCTCCTTCTTCACCCCCCTCTCCCCCCCCTCCTCCTCCCCCGCCCGCCTCAGCTCCCCGGGAGGCCCTGGCAGTCCCCTGGCGCTCACTTGCAGTCCGGCGGACACTGAGCACCGACCTTGCTCGAGCACCACAGAGGAGACTTACCATGCCGATTCGGGCTTCACGGCTATCCTCTATCCGCAGTCGGCTGAGTCGTCTCAACACTCGACAGCGCTCGGAGGCTTTTGATTACTCCTTCACACGGATTTTTGGAGCAGAGGACCCCCATGAGCCAGCTCCCATCAGAGTTCATGTAGTGATACCTCCGGCCCGCGGGGAGGAGGCACTTGATTCAGCGGTAGCCTTCTCATTCCCTCTCTGTGGCCCTCGCGACCCGGAGTGAACCCTGGATCTCGCTCTTAGCACTTTGAAGACTCAGGCAGTTGAGTTTTCTCATCATGTGAGCGATCTAGAGGTGACAGATGTGATAGGCCGACTATGGGAGTTGGCTCATTTTTTCCTTGATCCCGGGAGTGTGGACGCCTCAGGGATTCGACATTTGGTCGTGCGTATAGTGGCAGACTTAGCACGCGACCCTGGATATGTATGCATTCACGAGGCTGCTTTGTCTAAGCAGGAGGCAGTCGCCATGGGACACAGTCTCACTAGCGCCTGATCCGTGATTCTTGCAGCACACCGAGTGGGCACATTCGTAGCCGCTCGGATGGGGACTATTCTCCATCCAAGCCGCTTGCGAAGGCCCGCCGTACGGCTGAGACAGCATCCACCTCAGCAGGTCATCCATGAGGATCATCTCATGGAATGTACAGGGCCTTGGCGGAGCACATTATATACGATATCGTGGCTGCTTGAGGCAGGAGCTGCAGAGATGCCTGGTTGGGGGCAGTATTGATATTTTGATGATGCAGGAGCACCATTTGGGTGAGAGCAGGATCCGGAGATACGGTTCGGTGATGCCTGGTAGATGGGACACCTTTTGGTCTGCAGGGTTGGGCCCCTTGGGTGGGCAGGGAGGAGTATGTATGGTCATTGCGGATGTATGGCGACAGGCCATTGTGGATCGCGGGATCATTGTGCCTGGTAGAGCACAGTATGTCATTCTGAGGACGCATGATGAGCTCTTTGGCGTGCTCAATGTCTATGCGCCCAACCATGCTAGTGCCAGAGCAGAGTTCTGGACCCAGGTTACGGATGCATTGCCAGAGGCCGCACATTGGTGTGTCGGGGGAGACTTCAACATGCTTGAGGACCCGGCCGATAGGGTGGGAGGCAGTCATGTTACAGTGCACGGCACGGAGCTTGCAGCGTGGGAGCGATTTTGCATGACATTGAGGATCACTGATGCATGGCAGCATGGGGCCTTCTCCCGCTCTCAGGACAGTCTTAGTTTCTCTCGGTCGAATCAACGGCAGGGAGGGACTAATCTATCGCGGATTGATCGCTTTTATGTGGGTGACTGGTTAGGGGAGCGAGGGGGCTCCGTTGGCATTCTCGCTGGCACCTCTTTTTCAGACCATGCGCCAGTTATTTTGACACTTGAGGAGAGGTCACGGGAGACCAGCTTCTTGCAGTTGAGGATCCCAGAGAGGATACTTACAGATCCTAGTCTCGTTGAGGACATTGAGAGGATATGGCATGATAGTCAGAGCTCTGACCAGGATGCAGCAGGCCAGTGTGCCCAGGGACTCATCGAGCTCAGCTCTTTTTTGCACGCTGCAGCCTTGACACGGCTGGGAGAGACTCGCGAGCGGAGCGTCGGCTGAGACGTAGCCTTGCTTCGCTTCAGCGCCTTCAGGAGCAGCAGCCTACATGTGAGTGGGTGGCGTCCCAACTGAGCCAGGCACGCCAGGAGGTTAGAGAGGCAGAGGAGCAGAGACATGAGTTTTACTATCATCGCCAGACCTCTCAGTGGACGCAGCTTGGAGATAGAGTGACTGGGGAGTTTTTTGAGATTACTCGACCCCGCCATGCTCGCGCAGGAGTCCGCCAGTTTGGGAGGCCGGACGGATCGATAGCCACCGAGCCCGGGGAGATCAGAGCCATTGCCACTGAGTTCTATAGAGACCTACTTTCAGCGGAGCCAGACACTGAGGCTCGGGATGCTTGCAGACAGATTGTATGGGCCCATGTGCAGAGGAGGGTCACAGATCGTATGCGTATAGTTCTGGGTGAGCCTCTTTCAGAGATTGAGCTTGCTGAGGCCTTAAGGGCCCTTCCGCGCCATAGTTGCCCTGGGGAGGACGGATTGACGCCTGCCTTTTTTATGCGCTATTGGGACCTTTTGGGGCCAGGCCTCCGCAGGGGCCTTCAGTATGTTTTGGACACTGGGGTGATGCCACATAGCTTTTCAGAGGGCTTGATCTTTCTTATCCCCAAGGGGGAGGGAGTGTCAGATGATATTCGACATTGGAGACCTATTACGATCCTCAATACTGTCTACAAGGTCTTAGCAAAGGCCTTGAGTTCGAGAATCCAGCCGTTTCTAGGGGAGTTGATTCATGCTACCCAGACAGGATTCGTCAAGGAGCATAGTATCCTTGACAACATCTTCACCTTCTGGGTGGCGACAGCCCGAGCTAGATTTCTCGGTGAGGACTTGGTCGTGATGCTTCTCGATTTTGAGAAGGCATACGATAGAGTCGATTGGGGTTTCTTAGAGGGCACTATGCTTCCCCTGGGCTTTGAGCCACTTTGGATCCGAGGAGTGGCCGCTCTATATTCCACAGCTCGAAACCAGGTGCTGATTGCAGGAGGACGGGGGCCGAGTTTTGAGTTGACCAGATCAGTCCGTCAGGGGTGTCCTCTTGCCCCGTTTCTTTTTCTCTTCTTTGCTGAGGCTATGATATGAGCATGTATCTGACGGCAGAGGAGGTTGGTTTGAGAGGACTCCAGCTCCCAGTCCGGGGGGAGGACCTGCTCGATGCTGAGTTTGCTGATGATACGGGTTTATTTTTGCATGGCCAGGAGGCCAATCTTCAGCGGGCAGAGCAGTCGCTTCAGGTTTTTAGTGCAGCTTCGGGAGCATTGTTCAATTGGCGCAAGACAGTGGCCTTTTGGATCAGTAGCGCTCCCACTCTGACATGGAGCCCAGACCCGGGTTTTAGATGGATTCCTCCTGGCACAGCAGTACGGTATTTGGGATGCCAGATTGGACTTGATTTGTCACCTGAGCAGCAGATTGCCCCGCTTCTTGTGAGCATTCGGAAGAAGCTTTTGTATTGGAGTACAGCTCGGCTATCCTTGGCTGGGAGGGTGGTGGTGGCAAATCAGGTGCTTTTAGCGACCATGTGGTACATCACGTCTTGCTGGATCTTTTCGAGCTCTTGCATCAGCCAGGTACAGAGGCTGATCAGGAACTTTCCTTGGTCTGGGCGGGACGATCAGCCAGCCCGGGCTAAGGTCGCTTGGGCAGTTATTACACTTCCGTTGGCCCAGGGAGGCTTGGGCATTATCGATCCACTTGATCAGAGCAGAGCCCTATTGGGGAAGCTTATTGTTCGGGGGTTGCTTCCAGGTGCTGAGCCTTGGAAAGAGCTTCTTTTTCAGCGGCTACAGGCTCGGGCTCCCCCAGCAGGGGGTACTTGGGCACCAGAGATATGATGGATCTTCATAGAGATGAGGAGGACAGGCCTCAGTCGAGGATGGGAGGACAGATTCGCCTTGAGCATCCTGAGAGGTTGGGAGTTGCTGAGACCGGGACTCTCTCAGAGACCTCCTTCTTGTGATGAGGAGCGGGCCAGACAACCGCTCATTTGGAGCCCAACAGTTCGCACAGAGCAGGGTCATATGCTGGGTTCTCGGCCTCGTCTAGCCTGGGGACCATTGGCGGCAGGCCCAGCACGTAGTTTTGGAGACTGGCAGGCCTTCTGCAGTCTTCCAGAGGAGATCCAGGTGGAGAGGCTGAGTCACTTCAGAGGGGGGCTGATTATGAGGGATGACATTCAGGAGAGGCACTCACAGAGGAGTGGTTCACGCCTCTCGAGCCAGTGGCCCCACGGTGGATGGGAGCCTTTACACAATTGGAGATCCTGATTGCTGTCAGAGCTTGCACTGAGGATGGCAAATGCCTTTACTATGAGATCCAGGATGAGGGCAGACTTCAGAGAGTGGAGGTGGAGTCGCCTTTGGTTGCAGAGTGCATCTTTCAAAGGATTCGGGTAGTGGCCGCCGCTTCTCGGAAGTGGCATATTGACCCAGACCCTGCAGATGTGGACTCTGATTGGCGCATATGGGCATATGCAGCGCGCTCCTTGGCCCGGCTCCAGTGGGACCCTGGCGAGTACGAGTGGCATGATCCTTATGCATCCCTTAAGGCCACAGAGATCACCTTTTTCTAGTATACTGTTCGGTTGGGGCGACATATTTTGATGGCGAGGAGGATGGTCTCTTCAGCTGCATCGGGGCACTGGCGGCTACAGGGACTCTCACAGGAGTTCCAGGAGGATTTTTGGACGAGGCTCTGGGCTAGTCGACAGGCACGCAGGATCTCGACTTTCCAGTGGCTGGTTGCCCACAGGGGCTCTGTAGTTGGCACCTGGCTTGCCTACAGCGGTCTTCCGGCGGCTTGTGCCCGATGCGGCCACCCTAGGGAGACACAGAGACATTGCCTATGGGACTGCCCTCAAGCGCAGCAGATTTGGCTGAGGATGTTGCGCATTCTGGCCCCCCTCTCTCCAGAGGGTATGTATACATGGGGAGCCGCTGCTTGGTCGACTTCGTCAGGGCCTGCTATGGGCGAGAAGGAGCAGGATAGCCAGGCCATCAAATTCATTAGGGGCCAGCCTCGCCTTGTTCCTTCACTGGATTTCTCGTCCGTCGGCTGGACACAGGAGAGGGATCTTCGGTGGGAGCTCCTCAGCAGCCTCACCATCTGGTTCACCTGGAGGGCCCGGTGTTTCAGGGCCTTTGAGGGGAGACTGGAGCCACCAGCAGAGACTGTTCGGGGGATTTGGCAGGAGTTGATCCACACCCTGCGAGGACAGTATGACCGCATCCGCCGGGGTCTCTCTCTCTCTCTCTCTCTCTCTCTCTCTCTCTCTCTCTCTCTCTCTCTCTCTCTCTCTCTCTCTCTCTCTCTCTAGTAGACGTTAATACAGCTTTCTTTCTTTCTTTCTTTCTCTCTCTCATTTTGTATCTACTTAATTATTAATACAATCAACCGTCAACGCCTTCACTCTTTGATTGGCGTATTTTGTTAATATGACTCCAAAGCTTACCATTTTATGTAAATTTGTGCTCATTTTGATGTACTTCCAAAGTAGAATAAGTGTAGAGTAGAAAAAAAAAATTTAAAAAGTATTTTTTGAGTGCCATTCCCTCCCCCGTCCCTGTTCCCTACTTATGGCCATCCCCCGTCCTGTCCTCGTCCCCGTCCCCCGCCGTTACCGTTCCCCGTTCCTTGTGACTATGATGAATACACTTTCCTTACTTGCAATTATGAATTTATGATGTATCATTGGAGCATATGTCTCTCAGTGTCAATGAAAGACACTACACATGGTACTTTGACAGTGGTGCTTCTAAACACATTACCTCATGGAGGGATTTGTTTAAGAAGCTTATGGCTACCCTTGAAGGCAAGCGAGTAACATGTGCAAACAATTCTTCTTATCCAGTTCAAGGTGTTGGTGAGGTGATCCTCACAACAGCAGATGGTGCAGACTTATGTCTTCTAGATGTATTGTATGTGCCAGGAACTTGTTGTCCGTCTCCTCTTTTGCTAAAAGAGGATATACAGTCAATTTTGAGGACGACAGATGCACAGTGAAACACCGTGAAGGTGGCTATGCATTGGTACCATGGGTTATATCAGCTTGACAAGTTTGATAGGATAGAGCATGATGCTCATGTGGTTACCACTCTTACACCTGCCATGCATGAGGCAACATTGTGGCATGTCAAGTTTGGGCATGTGAATTATGGGAGTTTGATGCTATTGCAAAGACAAAATGGTACAGGATATGCCTCATGTAGAGCTGCCACCAAAACACGTATGTGAAGGGTGCATATTGGGTAAGATGCACAAAAATGCATTTCCAAAAGAGGGATCAACAAGGGCTATCTGGAAATCACAGCTTGTGCACAGTGATGTGTGTGGTCCTATGCGGACACCATCTTTTGGAAAGCATCTATACTTTGTGACCTTTATCGATGACTCCTCCATATTTGCTTGGGTGTATCCCTTGAAGGCGAAATCTGATGTATTTGCATGTTTTCAACATTTTGTGGCACAAGCTGAAAATCAAACCAGTTGCAAAGTACAGACCCTCTGTACAAATCGAGGAAGGGAATACATGTCAAAGCTTTTATGGCAAAAAAAGGCATAAAGCATCAATGCATGATGCCATATTCTCCTCAGTAAAATGGTATTGCTGAGAGAAAGAATAGGTCTTTGATGGAAATGGCTAGATGTATGGTTAAAGGCAAAGGCTTGCCTCACAAATTCCGAATGGAGGCTATTAATAATGTGTGCTACACGTATTGAATAGAATCATAGATGCCCTACCAAAGCATTGAAAACCATAGCGCCATATGAGGCTTGGCATGAAAGGAAACCTAAAGTTATCACTTTAGAGTTTTTGAATGTATAGCTTATGCACATGTACTTCAACAATTGATAGGTAAGCTTGATGACAAAGCAACTAAGTGCATATTTGTGGGTTACAGCAGTGGCAATAAAGGCTGCCGTCTCTTTAATCCTTCCACACAAAGGATTTTGGACAGCAGAGATGTTGTGTTTATTGAAAATTCAGATCAGCCATAGGCTGAATTTTTTGGACAGCCACCTTCAGGCCCACTTAACATGTTGGAAGTACTTCTCCCGTTGGAAATTGCTGGCTCAAAAGATCAGCTATCAACTTTGCCTAATGGACAGCATTTGGGTGTTCAAAAGCCCATGAATGAGCTCATTACACCTCAAAATGTGGAGGAAGCAGTGGAGCAAGAGCGGACGGCAACGGAGGAGGCTAGAGTTGTACCTCGTTGGCTGCTCCATACTTTACGGGAGAGCAAACTTTCAACTCCACTTGGTAACAGGACACGGGCCGGTACACGTAATGCAAGAGAACAGGCAGATGTTGCTTGCATGAGTACACTTTATGATGCAAATGAGCCAGATTCATTTCAAGAGGCCCATGAGGATGAGCATTGGATGCAAGCCATGCAAAATGAGATGGATTCTATCCATAAAAACAGCACATGGAATTTGATAGGCTTTCCTGCATGCAGGCAAGAAGCCCATCGGCCCAAAGTGGGTATACAAGTTGAAAAGAAAGTCTGATGGTACCATTGACAGGTACAAGGCCAGGCTAGTGGCCAAAGGTTATGCCCAAAAAAGGGCATTGATTATGTTGAGACTTTCGCACCTACTTCTCGTATGGCCACAATTAGACGCTTTGTTGCATTGGCTGCCCATCATGGATGGACAATGCATTAGTTGGACATAAAATAAACTTTTCTCAATGGGGATTTGCAAGAAGAAGTGCATGTAAATCAGCCCATTGATTTTGTGATGCATGGTCATGAAAACAAAGTATGCAAGCTTCGAAAAGCACTTTATGGTCTCAAACAAGCTCCCCAAGCTTGGTATGAGAAGATACATACTTATTTGACCACGTAGGGATTTCGCAATAGTCCAACAGAGAGCACCCTCTATGTGAAAGAGGATCATGGCACTTTGATTATGCTCATTCTTTATGTGGATGACATGTTTCTAACTGGGAATGATATGGAGAAAATTTCAACATTCAAAGCTGAATTGCAAATGTCATTTGAGATGATAGATTTGGGATTATTGCATTATAATTTGGGCAAACAATTTGTGCAAACAGACGTTGGGATTTATGTACACCAATCAAAGTACATTCAAAAGCTGTTGCACAAATTTGGGTTTCAAGATTGTAAGCCCATCTCTACTCCGATGGAGCCACAGCTGAAATTGAGCACGTATGATGTTGGAGAGCCTTTTAATATGAGTGTTTACAGACAAGCAGTGATGAGCAGCCTCATTATGCAACACACGCCCGGATATTCAGTTTGGGGTTTCCCAGTGTAACAAATTTATGCACAGCCCAAGTACAAAGCATTGGCAAGTAGTGAAGCGGATCTTCCGCTATCTTCAAGGCTCCTTGGATCTTGCATTGGTATATCCTAGGGGGGCAACTTGCAGTTACATGCTTACAGTGATCTCTTATTAACAGAGTTTAGGTAGAAAGCTATATGCTTTGCAGCATGTGAGGCATTATGGCTTAGGTGGATTCTATAGGATATGGGAGTGGTGCAAAACTAGCCTCCTACAACACTACAATGTGACAACCAAAGTTGCATGGCCATTGCATGGAATCATGTGTTTCATGCTTGCATAAAACACATTGAGATTCATTATCACGTTGTGTGCAAGCTCATCATGTTTAGGGAGGTCAAGATGGTCTACTACCCAACGACAAAGAATTGCATAGGCATATTCACAAAGGCTCTTAGTAGGGACTAGATAGAGTAGCATCTTCATTGACTTGGCATCTCACCACAGCTGAGCAAAAAGTAGCCCACTGTTGCCACATCTACTTGTGAAGTACAGGGCAACCTTTACAGCCACAGTAGATTGTGTATGGCTTGAGGAGATTGATGACTGATCTTCATGAGTGTCAGCAAATACCCACCACCATACTGTGACATGTGAGGGATGATCGTAGTAATCACAACCTTAGGCTAACTAAACTTCACTTAATGATGCTTAAGAGATAGACAAATAGTGTCAATGCAATGCAATGCAGCTATATTAGATGAATGGGTTACAATGAGATCTAAATAGACCTATGATGCTGACCTAGATGAAGATCCTTCTCGAAGAGGGGGATATGATGACTGCTGATGATGATTGAGGACTGTTCCTTGCTCCAATGCTACGGTCCACCCTTCGATGCCGGCTTCCCTCTCTATGTAGGAGGTAGGAATGATGAACTATGTGCTGAATATGCTGGCTATACTGCTGATCTGCTTCTCCCTTGCTCCATGGATGAGAAACGCTGAGGAGAGATGAGACCATGGACTGAATGTGCTGCCTATGATGACAATGAACTGCTGTCCCGCTGACTTCCCTTGTCTACTAGGAAGGAAGCGCTGAAGAGAATCTGAGATGCTTGGACTGAACTGATGCGCTTCTATATATGTGTGTGAATGATGCTGGTCGGCCAGCTCCTAGATGCTCACAACCTGCCCATAAATGCCATAAATGCTCATAATACTTGTCGGCTGTCACCTACTTGCTGTCGGCTGCCACCATAAATGCCTATGAAGCCTAATGAAGTCTAATGTGGTGCTTTAGATGATGTACTCAGCCTATACCGCGAGATACATGCTGAATACCATGCTTAAATGCCTGATAAAATGCTGGAAAATACCAGATAAATCTCGATTAATTCCTAATTAATGTTTATGATGCCATGAATGATGCCATGTCACTTGTACACCTTTCGGGTGTGCATGTGACACATCATAGTCACAGGGAATGGAAGGGACGTCTGCTTGGAACGCAGGGACGCCGAATCGGGACGGAACAACGACGGGGACGGACGGACGTCCCCCACGACGCGTCACTCACAGGGGACGGGGATAGGGACGCCGCTGGGGGACAGCTTTGTGGGGGGGCGGCAGAGAACCGTTGCGTTTTTTTTCTGGCTGTTTTTTTGCCGTTGCGCTCGCCGTTTTTGGCCATTGCGCTTGCCGTTTCTAGCCGTTTATGGCTGTTGGCTTGGCCTTAGGCCTTGGCCCTTGAGCCTCGAGCCTTTGAGGCTTGGCCCTCTCTCTCTCTCTTGCCCTTGAGGCTTTCCTCTCTCTCTCTCTTGCCTATCTATATAAGAACAAGCCTCTACAAGGCTACAAGCACACACAACTCTCAAGGCTCAAGCTTTCAAGCTTCTTCTAGCTTCCAACTTCCAAGTTCCAAGCCTCTAGGCTCTCACACAAGGCCCGCAGGCCGCCGCCCTACTATCTAGATTCTAGACTCTCTCTCTCTCTCTCTCTCTCTCTCTACTCTGTGTGCCGCCGCCGCCGCCCCCTCTCTGTTCATGCTGCTCTGCTCGCGCTGCGCACCCTGGCTGTGCTGCGCCTAGCGCTGCCCTGTCCACGCTGTGCTGCGCCTATTCGTACCCACCAGCCCAGGCTGCCCTGCTTGCGCTGCGCACCCCCTACTGTGCTACGCCTGGCGCTGCTGTGCTCGCACTGTGCTGGCCTACTTGCGCTGCCCGCTTCACTGTCCGCCCTCTCTCTCTCTCTCTCTCTTCGCCGCCCACTGCCTGCGCCTTCTGTTTGCTGCGGTGGCTGGGCTCCCCTTTTCGCACCCACCCTTGCTCAAGCCCCCAAGGCAGCAACATAACTCTCTCTCTCTCTCTCTCTCTCTCTCTCTCTCTCTCTCTCTCCGAGCTTTTGAGGCATCCAGACAGCTGGCCGAGGCTGGACACACTGGATCTTGGTATGCACAGATGCTACAGTGGTTCTCACATCATGGGATAGACATTGAGCGGTTGCCACCTTTTCAGTATGATCAGTCTGCTCCACGGGGTTACCTCTCTCTCAATGAGAGGAACAGAGTGATGAGACAGGACATATGGCAGCACTACATACAGGAGACATGGACAGCACCACAGAGCCCACTACCACCGAAGATGCTGTATTACAGAGACCACTTTATGAGCATCTCGGGGGATGGGTTCATACATCGACCGCGGTACATGGATGTATACATGCCACACAGCTCTTGCGTTGCTATTGGACAGCTACGAGTCTCATCACGTCAGCTAGAGATAGAGGCTGGGAGAGCGGCACAGGTTCCCAGAGCTGAGCAGATATGCAGATTGTGCCGCAAGGAGGTGGAGACTGAGGATCACTTTGTATGTAGATGTAAAGCCCACCAGGGGGTCAAAGATAGATATGCAGGATTGTTTGAGGAGCACTCTTCACTACATCAGTTGATGGAGGCCTCGGACCAGCGACAGCTTGGCAGACTACTACTAGAGCTTCATAGTTCTCGAGAGAGACTCCTCCAGACACCCGCTCCCACTAGGGGTGGGAGACAGTCCTTGAAACGGGAGGCGGACGCGTGTATTGGAATCGTATAAATGTGAACAAGATTATGAGCACTTAACACTTGAGCATTACAACCACAAAGCTGAAAATGACAGTACACCACATAAAGGGGCCGATGATAGGCTGACCCCCCCCCCCCCCCCCTTTAGGTTATATTACCAAACGAGTCTGCAAAGTACAAGATTACGGGTGCCTGGGGATTCACCACCAGCCTGCACCTGATTCTTCCAAATACATTATGAATGAATACATTTTAAACAAGAGAATCTGTAGGTACATCCGCCCTACACACAGGTACATCCGCCCTGCACAAGAGTATCACAATCCTCACAGGTACTCCGCCCTGCACAAGCTGTAAATGGATCTTTAGGTCCTATTTCCACGCGAGAAACTGATCCAGAAACCTGTGTTCTCCGCGAGCAAGTGTCCCCAATGCTTGCCCTAAGCACCTGCTATACCAGGAATCCTTGAGACACATCCATGCTCACATATTCCATTGCTGTCCGGCCTGTTTTGTGCAATAACCAGTCCAAAACAGCAACTTTCTGTCGCGAGAAATCCACCTGTAAAGGGTCCTACAGCCCTGTGGAGGTCCCTAGAGCTGTCCTGTACTGTCCAAGTTGACTTTGGACACCTGTAACCAGCCCAAAACTCGCAATAACCAAAAATTGCAGGTCTGAAATTTACCAACCAGCCCTTTAGAAGAGTGTGGGGATCGTTGTCCAAGCTTGTGTGAGTCCGGGAAGCAAGCAACCAGCCCTGTAGCAACTCCCAAAGCTCCAACCAGCTCTCCAATATGTTGAATAATGAGTAAAACAGCCCAAAAGGGCCTCTTGAGAGAGGCGCCTTTTTTAGGTGCCACCTCAAGGGCCTGGTGGGTACACATGCTGGCTGACATGTGTCCCCATAAGGTGTCCAGGTAGGTGTCCAGCCCCCATAGTGCTCCATTTGTCCTGTTTCTATAAGTTTAGGTCCAACCAAATGGGAAATGGCCATAAGCTGTCCGGACTTCATTAATTTTGGTCCAACCAAATGCGAACGCATTATAAGTTGTCCGGCCACTTATTAATGAGTGTGGACCTGCAAACCAATAAACCTTAGTAATAAATGAAGTAAGCTGTAAATTGAGTGTGGACGCACTTACCACCTGCAAAACCCATAAGCCCACAGTTTTAGGCCCAAACAGGAGTGCACACACGTGTCCACAAGGTGCCCGGGCGTCCCCGGTCCCTCGGACTTCACAAGCCAAAATAACAAGCATTGTCCAGGCAGCAAGACAATGTCACACAAAGTAAAATAAAGTTATGGCATGCATCATTTATGCATTGTGCACATGTAAACTTGGAGAACCACCTACATTCATTCTTGTACTTGAAAATATTCCGCCTGCCATCATAACACACCATGTGTGCATGGCCGGAATCCACACGGGCACCGCCCGAAAGTCCACAAATGTCCTGCCATGTCCTTGGACTCATATGCATCCACTCATATGATCCATACACATGCCCAGGTATAATACATACATGCATCCGCATGTTTCTAGGCCTGACACGCATCCGCATGTCCCTAGAATATAGGGGTTTGTGACATTCCCCCCGGCTTCTAATCAATTGACCGCAACTGAAAAGCCTCCAGATAGGCCTTCAAAAGATCTGGGTAATCTTCGAAGTAGGCCTCATCCATCCATTTCGCATCCAAAGCTGAATAATTCTTGAACTTCACAAGGTACCTACGAACAAGTTTGCCTCCCGCAAGTTTTCGTTCCTTGTGAAAAACAATCTGTTCAGGTTGAAGAATCTCTTCCACCTCATCCACCTCGGGTGGGTCTTCCAAAACCGGCTCAAACGGTGTCGGTCCCACATAAGGCCTCAATAGGCTCACATGAAAAGCATTATGCATGTTCCAATGATCTAGGAGTACAAGCCGAAATGCAACATCATTGATCTTCTCCAAGATCTAAAAAGGTCCATAGTACCTGTTGGAAAGCTTAGGGTACTTTCCCTCTTTCCCTGGCCTCTTCCGAAGGCGTGCCTTTTCAAATTTTAGCAAGACCCAATCACCTTGTTTGAATTGTACATCCCTTCTATGCTTATCAGTTGCCTTTTTATTCTTGGTTTGAGACCTCTCTATGGCTGTCCGTACCTATGCAAATGCAGTATCCAAGTCTCTGATATACTCATCTGCTGCAAAAATCTCATCCTTTGTACGAAGGATGGGTGGTAGTACCACCTTGCCATAGATAATCTCAAAGGGCGCCTTGCCCGTAGAAGTATGTACCGTATTGTTGTAGGCAAACTCCACAAGTGGTAAATACTTCTCCCAATCCGATTTGCGGTCAGATACATAAGATTTCAGCAGGTCGAGGACGACTGAATTTGCTATTTCACTTTGCCCATCTATCTGTGGATGGTAAGCTGATGAGAAGTTTAGCTTTGTACCCATATTGTCAAACAATGCGTGCCAAAATAAGCTTGTGGTTCTAGGATCTCTATCCCCCACAATAGATTTAGGCATGCCATGGTGTTTGAATATCTGTGCCAAAAACATCCTAGCCATATGATCTGGCTTTATTGTCTTGGGCACAGGAATGAAATGTGCCTGCTTGCTAAACCTGTCAATGATGGTCCAAATAGCATCATTTCCCTGTGGCGTCCTTGGCAAATCCATAATGAAATCCATAGCAATGCTTTCCCATGGTTCATTTGGTATAGGCAAAGGCTGAAGCAATCCAGGTGCTTTATGTTGGTCAAACTTGACCTTTTGACATACCATACATTCACGTACATATGCTTCAATATCCTTGCGAATATCTGGCCAAAAGAAATACCTCTCCAAAGCTTGTGTTGTGGCCAAAATGCCTCTATGACCTGCATATGGAGGAGCATGGCACTCATCCATAACCTTATGGCGAAGATTCTTTACCACACACATACGATTTTGCATCATGAGATATCCATCTCTTATGACATAAGATGGGAGAGCAATACCCTCTTGCAAATCAGCCCATACATGTGCAAAATCCTCATCCAGATGATAAGTATTACGCATATCCAATAAGTCCTCATGGTATGCAACTGTAATAGCATGAACCTATGGTCGTCTAGATAAGGCATCTGCCACCACATTCTTTTTCCCTGGAGTGTGTAAAATCTGAAAATGAAACATTGAGAGGAAATTTGCCCATCTCATATGCTTCTCTGAGAGCTTACTTTGAGTCAAAAAGTATCTCAAACTTTGATGATCAGTTTTGACCATAAAATCAGCCCCTAAAAGATAGTGTTTCCAAATAGTAAGGGCATGAATTACAGCCAACAACTCCTTCTCATAAACCTGTAAGTGAAGCTCTGCATGTTGCAAGCGTCTGCTCTCATAGGCAATGGCATGTCCTTCTTGGTTCAAAACAGCCCCTATGCAGTCCCCACATGCATCACATTCCACCACAAAAGGTTTAAGCAAATCCGGAATAATGAGTACCGGTCCCGAGATGATTGCACTCTTCAACTTTTGAAAGGCATCTCTCTCTTCTTGTGTCCCTTTAAAGATTGCTTTCTTCTTTGTTAACTCATGTAACGGAGCGGCAATGAAAGCAAAATGCTTGACGAACCTCCTGTAGTAAGCACATAAACCAAGGAAGCTCCTCACTTCATGGACTGATTTCAGCTCTGGCCATTCTTGCATGGCTTGTATTTTTGCGGGATCCATGCGCACACCATCCTTTGATACAATGTGACCAAGATAGTGAATCTCTGGGAGGAAGAATTCACTCTTTTTTGCATTTATGTAGAGCTGATTTTCCTTAAGCTCTTTAAACACAATAGCCAGGTGCTCACGATGTTGGGCTTCATTCTTTGAGAATACAATAATGTCATCAAAGAATATACCCGTGAACTTTCTATGCTTTGTGAACACCCTGTCCATCATCCTGTTGAAGGTAGCGGGTGCATTTGTAAGGCCAAAGGGCACCACTAAAAACTCATAAAGACCAAAGGCTGTCCTAAATGCAGTCTTGTGTACATCTTGAGGTGCCACTCTCACTTGATGATACCCACTCTTGAGGTCTATTCGGTTGAAACATGCCGAACCTTCAAGCTTGTCCAAGATGTCATCAATGCGCGGAATCGGAAACCGATTCTTGATGGTTATCTTATTGAGGGCACGGTACTCCAAGCAACAAGAGGAAATACCTTGCCCATATCCATCCCTATTTTCATTAAAGAAGTGCCACCCATGGTGCCAAACCCTAAAGAAAATTGTGCACACACTTCCGTGGCACTCCCGAGCAACCCCATGGCTCAAAAAGATCACTATGACCCCACAACACGTGTGTGCCACAGACCATCCTTCTTTTGAACAAGAAGTACCGGCGAGCAATATGGCGAGGAACTAGGCCGAATCAAACCCTTTTCCAAAAGTTCATTCACCTGTGCCATAATCTCTTCTTGTTGACTAGCACTCACCCTGTATGGTGGCCTATTAGGTGGAGAGCTACCGGGAATTAGATCTATGTAATGTACTAACATCAACACTAGAATGTTCAATGGTATCACGTACAAAAACCAAGTAAGAACAAGCTGATTTCTTTATAACCTTATTAATTTATACATGGCTTACAAGAGGTATGGTACTTCCAATAGTACCAGCATCTATAGAGTGCTCACGGCCTCTATGTACAAAGCTGATTTTCTTCTCTTTGTAAGCCTTAATAGGCTCTTAACGGTGATGCCAGGGCATCCCCAACAAAACATCACAACCTGTAAGAGGAGCCACTAAAAAGCTCTCATGGTCGAGGTAGTCCTGTATATGTACACGGAGCTTACCAATGACCGGAGTTACATCAACCTGTTTGCCCTCAAAGGCGGCATCTGCATTCATTTGCATTCCCATGTCTTCCACATTGAGACCTATGGCAGCAGCCATATGTACGGATATAAAGTTATATGTGGAAGCATCATCAAAAAGAAACAAAGCGGGCTGATCCTTCAATTTGTCCCAAGCCTTGCATATGACTCTACTCTTGGGCTCATGCCCTCTATTACCCTGCACATCGGGTATAACATTCACAAGAGGCTTTTCCACATTAGGCTCAGCGTTCTTAGGATTCTGTGGGCATTTAGGATATATATGATCATTACTGCCACACTTAAAGCATTTTCCAGCTTTCCTATACTCTTCCAATTGCTGTTTTGAGAGCCCGAAATTGTGGCGTTTACCCCCCGGCTTCTTTTCAGAGTCATCCTTTGCATCTCGGCCATCTTTGGGAGCATTCTTAGGTGGCTGTCCACCCTTTTTCTGGTCATAACCAGCCCTGAATTTGCTCTTGTTTAGACCTACAAATGGCTTATTTGTGGGTGCTTTCATGTGCAAGTTCTCCGCAATCATGGCTGAGTGTATAAGCTCTTGTATGGTCTTATTTGCGTACACTCCCAAGCTTTGTTGGATGATGTGATGGAGCCCCGATTCAAACTTTCTCTTCTTCTCGTCCTCTCCAATCTTCATGAAGGGAGTAACCTTGAGAAGGACTTTCCAAAACTTTGCTATGTAAGAAGCAACGGACTCTCCCTCATCTTGGGACAGCCAATCCCACTCCTTGCGTACATCCTTTGCAAAGTTTGGTGGTAAGAATTGATCATAAAACTGAATTTTGAAAGAAGACCAAGTTGGGGCAGCACTTCCATCAAGTATGAGCCACCAATCACTTGCCGTATCCTTGAGATGCATTCCCACATGCCTGAGCATAGACTTTTCCGAAAAGTCTTCATTGCAAAAAGCTATCTCAAACTGTCTAATGAAAGCAAGTGCTTTGGTAGAGTCCATCCATCCCTGAAAGTTTTCAAACTTTACATCCTTGTCACCGGACTTGAACTCTCGAGGCTTCTTCCTTCTATGTGCATCCCTATGTACATCCTGTTCATCTCCATGGTGATGATGCCGCGATGAAGATTCACGATCCCTCTTCGTTCTCTCTGGAGCCACACTCTCCGAATGACTGGAAAGCTCAACACGAGAACGGATATGTCTTCTTGGAGCAAAGCGGGAATGAGTAGAGGATCCCTCATCCTTACTCTTCTCTTGACCTGCATCAAGCCTAGCACCCGGGACTCTTGTCCTTTCAGCATTTGGCACTTGCTATGCTCTTCCTGCTTGTTGTGCATCATGTGCACCACCACGGGCAGCCATGAGGGGTGGCTTCTTGAAAGCCAATCTACCATCTGCTTCGGTGTATACATCACCCTTAACCATTAGGTATGCAAGTGCAAGCTCTCGGGGTTTCTCAACATCCATTTCCTTTGCAATTGCTTCAAAATTGACTTCATGGACCGAAGCCTTTGCCTTCACAGCCAACACCCTTTGTACATCCGGGTCATTTTTCAATGACCTGAGCTCTTCAGTTTCAGCCCTATAGCGTCGCACTTGACGCCTCAAAGATTCCAAATTAGAATGCATAGTGTCATCAGTACCTGCATCTCCATAGACATCATTGCCTGCAGCATCTCTTGCATCCCTTGTACCATGAAATTCACGGTTCTATGTGTTCTCCACACTGTCAGAAATGTGGCTGTCCATGACACTCAAATCAGGTCACCAGTTATGATTCCAAGCCTCAGACCGTTTTCCAATGAGGGGAAAAACTGAGCTCTGATACCAATGTAACGGGAGGCGGACGCGTGTATTGGAATCGTATAAATGTGAACAAGATTCTGAGCACTTGACACTTGAGCATTACAACCACAAAGCTGAAAATGACAGTACACCACATAAAGGGGCCGATGATAGGCTGCCCCCCCCCCCCCCCTTTAGGTTATATTACCAAAAGAGTCTGCAAAGTACAAGATTACGGGTGCCTGGGGATTCACCACCAGCCTGCACCTGATTCTTCCAAATACATTATGAATGAATACATTTTAAACAAGAGAATCTATAGGTACATCCGCCCTACACACAGGTACATCCGCCCTGCACAAGCCTCTTCACAGGTACATCCGCCCTGCACAAGAGTATCACAATCCTCACAGGTACTCCCCCCTGCACAAGATGTAAATGGATCTTTAGGCCCTGTTTCCACGCGAGAAACTGATCCAGAAACATGTGTTCTCCGCGAGCAAGTGTCCCCAACGCTTGCCCTAAGCACCTGCTATACGAGGAATCCTTGAGACACATCCATGCTCACATATTCCATTGCTGTCCGGCCTGTTTTGTGCAATAACCAGTCCAAAACAGCAACTTTCTGTCGCGAGAAATCCACCTGTAAAGGGTCCTACAGCCCTGTGGAGGTCCCTAGAGCTGTCCTGTACTGTCCAAGTTGACTTTGGACACTTGTAACCAGCCCAAAACTCGCAATAAACAGAAATTGCAAGTCCAAAATTTACCAACCAGCCCTTTAGAAGAGTGTGGGGATCGTTGTCCAAGCTTGTGCGAGTCCGGGAAGCAAGCAACCAGCCCTGTAGCAACTCCCAAAGCTCCAACCAGCTCTCCAATATGTTGAATAATGAGTAAAACAGCCCAAAATGGCCTTTTGAGGGAGGCGCCTTTTTCAGGTGCCACCTACACATGCTGGCTGACATGTGTCCCCATAAGGTGTCCAGGTAGGTGTCCAGCCCATAGTGCTCCATTTGTCCTGTTTCTATAAGTTTAGGTCCAACCAAATGGGAAATGGCCATAAGCTGTCCGGGCTTCATTAATTTTGGTCCAACCAAATGCGAACGCATTATAAGTTGTCCGGCCACTTATTAATGAGTGTGGACCTGCAAACCAATAAACCTTAGTAGTAAATGAAGTAAGCTGTAAATTGAGTGTGGACGCACTTACCACCTGCAAAACCCATAAGCCCACAGTTTTAGGCCCAAACAGGAGTGCACACACGTGTCCACAAGGTGCCCGGGCGTCCCCGGTCCCTCGGACTTCACAAGCCAAAATAACAAGCATTGTCCAGGCAGCAAGACAATGTCACACAAAGTAAAATAACGTTATGGCATGCATCATTTATGCATTGTGCACATGTAAACTTGGAGAACCACCTACATTCATTCTTGTACTTGAAAATATTCCACCTGCCATCATAACACACCATGTGTGCATGGCCGGAATCCACACGGGCACCGCCCGAAAGTCCACAAATGTCTTGCCATGTCCTTGGACTCATATGCATCCACTCATATGATCCATACACATGCCCAGGTATAATACATACATGGATCCGCATGTTTCTAGGCCTGACACGCATCCGCATGTCCCTAGAATATAGGGGTTTGTGACAGTCCCAGCTCACAGATTTCTTCCAGAGAGCTATGCCAGTGCCAGCTAATGTACCGCGTGGGGTGACCGCACAGAGAGCAGAGGAATTGAGAGCCAGGAGGAGACCTAGACAGACTGGACATACAGCACCCCGACTCCATCACCGAGAGATAGCAGCTATCCGAATGAGACACCAGATGGAGACACAGGAGAGGCTAGCTCGCTTTCATTCAGACTTAGGGTACATGTTCACGCCATTCACAGCCTCAGCATCGGCGATGTATGATATCTTATATCCCTCTTATGGCACTGGATGGAGTTAGACATAGATCTGCATAGCATGCTTGTACTACCCCTTCAGCATATAGAGATGCATCTTGCCTTAGCACTCTATCCACATCCCCACCCCCCCCCCTTATATTGTTTGTATATGGGCTCCACCGATCCATGATGATTCACAATTGTATTCAGACACATGCACACTTTTTCTTTTCTTCCCATGACCGGAAGAACACAGTTGTATTATTTTTTGTCTCATAGGCCGACTTTGGCCTCTCGTAGACGTTAATATACCTACCTTTCTTTCTTTCTTTCTCTCTCTCCTCCCTACCTGTGGGAAGGACTGGAGAGTGATCTGGAGGAATGGCCCCGAGTCTCCAAGAGAAACTCGATGCCCTCGAGACGGCAATGAAGGCACTAATCAAGGAGAACAAGAAGACATCCGATTCCAACCTCAATGAGGTGGAGAACAAACTACACCGGCACATCATGGCTCTCGAAGCACGGGTCACAAACCTCGAACAAGAGAACACGGCACTCAAGGAGGAGGTGAGTGCATTGAAAGTGGAAATGGTAGCCATCAAGAATACTGAGAAGGAAGAAGGGGAGATCAATGACAACACTCTCACGGCCATCAAAGAAGAGATCTCCAAGGAGATCACAAAGGACATGGAGGGAAACTCGAAGCCAAGCAGTCAGGATGGGTTGAGGTGGTGAAGAACCGTAAAGAAGTGAGGGAGGAGACTCAAAGGGAAGAACACCAAATCATTCACACCACCATTGAGGAGGAGAAGATGAGGCATGCCCGCCGCCTCAACATTCGAGTCACAAGTATAGCCGAGACACCCGACTCCACTCCCGAAAAAGATGGACAGCTTCTATGCATGAAGCTCGGCTATAAGGAAGAGCACCCTCTCCCCTTCACCAAAGCATGGAGAGCCGGGAAAGACTCAATCTCACGAGGATGCAGCTTGAGCATAGGAGAGCTTGCATGCCACGAGTCTTACACGCGAGGAGAGAAGGCAAGAAGGCCTTCTATCGAGATGGTCGGGTCATCATTGATGGCCGGCCCATGGATTAGCGGTTTGGGGCCTATGGGACACAGACCAGGCCACTGACAGAGATACACATGGCAGTATGGAACTGTAATGGTTCACTATGGATGCAGCCTGGACGACTGGAGCATGTTATGGTGGGGAGAGACATCATACTTCTCACAGAGACACATCAGAGCCCAGAGAGAGGGCTACCTCGAGTAGAGGGATTCCAGTGGGAGTCAGCATATAGGAGGACCACACGCCAGGGTACCTCGAGAGGGTCGGGGAGAGTAGCAGTTCTATTCAGACGGGAGCTACAGGGGAGACTAAGAGTGGTAGCACAGGATCCAGAGGCCAAATACATGTGGATCAGCTTACAGCTCTCACAGGACAGGGTTATATACAGAGCTCTATGTTACTTTTCTCCATCAGGATCCTCCTATGTCATTACAGAGGACATGCCAAAGGAGGAGGAGACAGGAGCCTCGCCATACACTTGTCTGTCAGAGGAGATTATGCATTATTCTACACTAGAGGAAGTATTTCTTACGGGCGACTTCAATGCCCACACACAGAGCAGACAGTGTGAGGTGTATGACTATGATGACATGGAGATCCTCCACCCTGTGGATCCAGAGGAGATAGGGGCTAGTCGGGCATCAGAGGACACTGGACCAGACAGAGGACATTATGGGGACCACTTACTAGAGTTGGGAGCCAGGCATCGTCTCGTTATTTATAACGGGATGCTACAGTGGCCGGGATGACATGCTTCCCACATGGGGGTCACACACGGACCGGAGGGACGGTGGTAGACTACATTATGGGGTCTTTGGAGGCATCACAGCTTGTCACCTCATTCTCCATTCCACCTCATCCTATTGGGGCACATCATACATACTTGGCATTTTCACTAGCCGGATCACCAGTATCACCAGCCCCCCACATACCGACGCCACACACTACCATCTACTTCACACATGACATGGCAGACATATACACTGGCAGAGTAGAGGATGGGCTCCTACTCATGGATCCCCTGGCACCTATGGATGCCATTACAGCCCAGCTGGCATCACTCCTACACACGGCTGCATTACAGAGCTTCCCACGTCGTGTCCACTCAGGAGAGCCTGCGAGATCTGGGACTATGCCCCAGAACAGATAGTATGATGACGAGTGCAGAGCCCTATACTCACGGCTCCGCATACAGAGAGCCTTGGGAGCCATCACAGAGCACGAGTTGAGGAGAGAGATGAGGAGACTTACTCGCCGCAAAAGGCGGGCCTTCGCAGAGATACATGAGCTAGAGATCTTTCATTTCTTCATGAGTAGAGATAGCCCTGTCTCATGGCGGCACTTCAGAGAGCCCCGGACACCGACACCTATTGCAGACCCATAGACATGGCACACATATGCAGAGGGCCTATACCACGCCCCACAATAGCCACCTATACCTCAGCCCACAGGAGCCTCGACCTACCACAGCTAGCTTCTTTACCCACTCGATGGTACAGGAAGCTATCCGCCGCCTACAGCATGGACGGGCCGCCGGGCCATATGGGCCTGCAGGGTGAGCATCTCATATATGCAGTAGATTCTTTGGCTCCTTTTCTTGCACACCTGTTTAACAGGACACTAGCAGAGGGTTTGCCTGCGGAGTGGACGATGCACACCATTGTGCCGATTCACAAAACAGGTGATATGCTCGATCCAAGCAACTACAGGACGGTTATGGTTGGCCACGTGCTGGCCAAACTATATGGTGCAGTGTTGGAGCAAGAGCTTAGCTTATATGCTGAGCGAGCAGGTTTACGCTCATCAGGGCAGGCAGGCTTCAAGAGAGCTTTCTCTACCACTGACCATGTATTCACTTTGAGATGTATGATTGATCAGGCCAAAGTGAGGAAGAGAAAGCTCTATTGCTGCTTTGTGGATTTCCGCAAGGCATTTGACACAGTACCACGAGAGAGGCTCTTTCAGCGCCTGCAGTCTCTTGGCATACCAGCAGATATGACATGGGGCATCTATGCATTATATGAGCAGGTTTTTGGGCGAGTCAGATGTCCAGGAGGTATGTCGGAGACTATTGCTAGCACCATTGGTGTGAAGCAAGGATGCCCACTTTCCCCCACGCTATTTGGGTTATACATTGATGAGGTGGCTGACTTCATTACACGGGGAGGCGGAGATGGAGTTGATTTAGCAGGTACCTCAGTACATATTATGCTTTATGCTGATGATATTGTATTAGTGTCTGAGTCTCCATGTGGTCTACAGCAGCATCTACATGCACTCCATGATTTCTGCACACAGAGGGGTCTTACTGTGAACCTTGGGAAAACCAAGGTTATGGTCTTTCATACATCGAGACATGGCAGGAGTCAGCTGACATTCACTCTCGCAGGACGCCAGGTGGAGGTGATGACATCATACGTGTACTTAGGGGTTACCTTCTCTACAGCAGCCACACGCTTCACCATGGGTTCAGCAGCCAGAGCTAGATTGACACGGGGATATGCAGCATTGGCTATGCTAGAGAGACAGTGCCACCAGGCGCATTTTCAGGAGCCCCAGACGAAGGGGTGGCTATTTGACACATTAGTCACACCGGCATTGATGTATGGAGCAGCGGTATGGGCGCCAGGCCTTGCTACCCATTAGTGGACACAGATAGAGAGACCACAGGCCCTCATGATGGCACACATGATACACAGCAAACCGTCAGTACCTCATGACATTATCCGAGCAGAGTTTGCTGCGCCTCCTATGATGGTAGAGGCCATATTTAAGACTATATGCCTGCTAGACAGATTCAGAGAGATGCCACAGGACAGATTGTCATACAGAGCTTTTGAGGCATCTAGACAGCTGGATGAGGCAGGAGACAGAGGATCATGGTATGCACAGGTCACACATTGGTTCTCACAGCATGGCCTAGACATGGATCATCTACCACCATTCTAGTATGACAGGGATGCACCACATATCCGTCTCTCTCATAGTGAGAGGAACAGAGTATTGAGACAGGATCTATGACAGCTCTATACACGAGAGACATGGATATCGCCTACACAGCCTCTTCCACCGAAGATGCTATACTACAGAGATCACTTCATGAGTATCACTGATGATGGATTTATAGAGAGGCCTAGATACATGGAGGGCTTTTTACCACACGGCTCCCGAGTGGCTATTGGTCAGCTTAGAGTTTCATCACACCGATTGGAGATTGAGACTGGCAGAGCAGCACGGATCCCCCGAGAGGAGAGGGTATGCAGATTGTGCAGAGAGGAGGTGGAGAGTGAGGAGCATTATGTATGCAGATGCAGAGCATATACAGCCATCAGAGAGAGATATCCTATTTTATTCAGAGAACCACATTCCCTATGCCAGATCTTTGAGGCAGCAGCCCAGCGCATACTGGGGAGATTCATTCTAGACATACAGCGCCACAGAGAGACATCATTACAGGCTCAGACAGCTCCAGAGGGGGGACGACAGACACAGATTACTACATTTTTTCAGAGATCCATCCCACTCCCAGCCCCTACACGGCAGGGAATTACTCTCCAGAGAGCAGAGACACTCAGAGCCCGCAGGAGACAGAGGACACCTGGCTTTCGGACACCACACGTATACCAGAGAGAGATGACAGAGATCAGAGCTCAGTTTCACAAAGAGGGTGCGGAGCGACTGGCTCGCTTCAGAGCACACCCAAGCATGTTCTTCATGGAGCTGTGGACACCCCCTTCATTGATGTATACCATTTTATACCCCCAGTATGGTACAGGATGGAGCTAGCTAGGTTGCATATCATGATTGTATACTCCATGCATATAGCTTTGCATTCTCCTCGTAGTAGAGCTCCATCCCCTCCACCACTCATTGTACTTATTGCACACCCAGATTCAGCTTTTTAGTTCAGTACTTTTTCATTTTGTTGGGATGACAGAGGATACCCCATACAGGTACACCGATTTGTCTCATAGGCCGAGTTCGGTCTTTTGGAAGACGTTAATAAAATCTTTCTTTCTTTCTTTCTTTCGTTCTCTCTCTCTCAAGCCTCTTGAGTCTTCCAACTTCAAAGCCTCTACGCTCTAGGCCTCTCTCTCTCTCTCTCTCTCACTTCTCCCTCAACTTTTCAAGCCTCTTGAGCCTTCCAACTTCCAAGCCTCTAGGCCTCTCTCTCTCTAGGCTCTAGCCTCTAGGCCTCTCTCTCTCTCTCTCTCTCAAGGCTCAAGAATCAAGCCATCTTCAACCATGGCATCCTCCTCACGTGCCGGGGCTTCTCGTAGAAGGACAACGGGATGGACATGGTGGGAGGAGGTTAACTACACCACATCCGCTCATGGAGGCGGTTCTCGGCCATGGGTATGCAAGCTTTGCCCGTACCGGCGAACGGGTGGCGCCGACAAAGTGCGAGCCCACCTCTTGCATGAGAGTGGGCATGAGGTGAGATTTTGCACAAATGTCACGCCCGAGAAGAGACGGGAACTTCTTGACAAGCTTAGCGTCTACGAAGCAGTCGAAGCGACAAGAAGGACACCACGAGTGGCCGTGGATCCCGCGACGATGGGGAGAGGAACTCAAGCCTCTACAATGGAGTCATGTGGTGGATCGGGATCATGCACACCATCACCTTCACCATCAAGTCGGAATGTTACTCCATCCACGACGCCGGCACCCTCCATCTCCACGGCCTCTCAACCATTACGTGGCCCACGGCGACAATCTACACTTGGGGAGAATTGGAACCCCAAGTTGAAGGAGAAGGTGGATATGGCGGTGGCCCGCTTCTTCTTCCACGACCACATTGCCTTTCAAGCGGCTAGGTAAGTGCAATCGATCATTGCCAATTCATCATTCACGTTTTCATCATCCTAGTCCCCTTCTCATTAGTAAATTACTTTCTTGAATAGGTCAGAATACTTCAAGGTCATAGTTAAGAAGATTGGGGAGTATGGCTCAACCTATACGCCCCCCTCATCCGAGAGCTTGCGCACTACATTGCTCGAGAAGGAGAAGTGCATTGTAGAGCAAGCGGCCGACAACACAAAGCGGCAATGGGAGAGGAACGGAGTCTCCCTCATTGTGGATGGATGGAGTGACACCCGCAAGAGGAACTCATTCACGGCATGGTTGCATATTCCCGCGGAGAGATGTACTTCATCTCATCTCATGATGCATCCGGCACTGGGAAGAGCGCGGATGTGCTTGCCGCGGAGTGGGCTACCACCATGGAGATCGTTGGCCCCGAGCATGTAGTGGGCTTTGTTGCGGATGGGGAGCCTTCCAATAGGGCGGCGGGAGCTATTCTCCAAGGTATGTATGGACATGTCACGGTGTCCTTTTGTATGGCTCATTGCCTAAACAACCTCCTCAAAGACATCGGGGCATTCCATGGATCAGCCCGCTCATTGAGGAGGCCAACACCATGGTCTCCTTTGTCCTCAACCACCAAAGACTTCGGCATGAGTTCAACAAGAGGTCCTGTCTCTCTCTCCTCAAATATTCCAACACCCGGTTTGCCTACAACTTTCTCATGTTGGGCCGGTTGAAGGATTGTAGTGGTGCTTTGAGGGGGCTTTTCCTTAGCGACGAGTTTGTCGCCATGCAAGAGTCCCATACAAACACTGGCCAAGAGTGTAGGCTACGGGCGGATGACGCCTCTTGGTAGGAGCGTGTGAAGACCACATATGCTATGGTGAGGCCCATAGTCCACCTATTGAGGATTGTAGACGCTATGCAACCATGCATAGGCAAGGTCTACGAGGCCATGGATCGCATGATAGAGAAGTTGAAAGACTTCGTGCCTGACGAAGACAGATACGAGGAGATCCATGCCTTGTGTCTAGGAAGGTGGAATTCCTACTACTCTCCATTGCATGCGGTAGCTTATGTGGTGGACCCAGAATTCCAAGGCAACAAGCAGGAGAGCGACCGGGAGGTGAGCGCTGGATGGAGGATCATCTTGGATCGTCTTGTGCCTGATGCATCGGTTAGGCGCAAGATCAGGGACCAGCTTTCAATGTACAGGTCATTTCATGGCTCCTATGGCTGTCATGATGCACAGGTTGACCGCTCCAAAGTTGGTGCTGCTCTATGGTGGGAGGACTTTGGTTCAGATGGACCGGAGCTGCAGCAGCTTGCCATCCGCATACTTAGCCAGGCCGTCAGCTCCTCTTGCTTGGAGCAACTTTGGAGTACCTACAGCCACATTGCCTCTAGGAAGAGGAACCGACTCGAGGTAGAGCGTGCCAATGACCTTGTCTTCGTCAGCGCAAACTTGCGAATGCTTTGCAAGAGCGTGACCAAGAAGGTAGATTCCTTCACCGAGTGGGAGATGAGTCAACAAGAAGAGCAACAAGAGGATGAGGTGCAGGAGCAGCATGCCAATGAGGATGAGACTGAGGATGAGCTTGATGGTTCTTTGGCACAAGCTACCCATGGATGATCATTCATGGATCATGATTCATGGGCCTTACTACTTAGCTCTAGCCTCTAGCCTCTAGTCTTCAGCACTTTTTTGTCATTGACTCATTTGTGTCCGTCCATGTATTCTGCCTCCTTAAGGCTTAGTCCTGACTCCTAACTCTTGAGTCATGACTCATTTTGTATCTACTTAATTATTAATGACTCAAAAGCTTACCATTTTAGTGTAAATTTGTGCTCATTTTGATGTACTTCCAAAGTAGAATAAGTGTGGAGTAGAAAAATTTTATTTAAAAAAAAGTATTTTTTGAGTGTCGTTCCCTCCCCCGTCACCGTTCCCTACTTATGGCCGTCCCCCATCGCTTGTGACTATGTGACACATACTCACTAACACTCAGAGTGCTATAGCCGTGGCACGAAACCCAGTGTTTCCTGCACGCACTAAGCAGATAGAGATTCATTATCATTATGTCAGGGAGAGGATTCATGCAAGGAAGATCTCATTATCTTACTGCTCCCACAGGACAATGTTGCAGATCTGTTCACGAAGGCGTTGCCTCATTAGAAGTTTGAAGCTTTCCACAAATCTTTAGGCTTACTCTCCTACAAAGAGTGACCTGTTGCAGACCTTGTTCAGGTTCACATTGCCACTACAAGGGGGATTTATTGGCATATATACTATGAGTTGTGCCACATGCCATGAGTAGTGCCACATGTGAACATGGGGCTAACCAGGGGCACTTTTCTCCCTTTGGGTTTTTCCCCTTGGATATTAGGTGTGAAAGGACACCACATTTATTGTATTTTGATATTGTGGAGTCAACCCCCAAGGTCCAAACATTCTACGCTATCAACTTTGTGTGAGCATCAATCACCATCTCTCTTGAGTGTTCTTGTTGTTGTTCATTCTGTGTGAGTCTATGTCTGTGCACAACCCTAACCCCAACAAAAATGTCATTTGACAATGAGAGGGCTATTACACATAGGTTATCAGCATTACAGAGGGAACATGAAAAGCACCGGGATGCCCAATAGATTGCAGATACCTTATGTATTGTTAGGGCTGAGCTTCAGTACTCCCTGGAGCAGAAAGCGAGTATCGCTACATGCCCAAGAGTCATTAGATGATCATCAAGGACATGTTTACTTCACTTGATGCCCCCTTCTCCTCTGAGGAGTTCAAGCAAGCACTCCGTGCGTTACCTCAGGGTAAGTGTCCAAGGGATGATGACCTCTCACCCACCTTTTTTCTTGATATTTTGGGATGACTTTGGGGGGATATCCCTCCAGTAAATGTGAACACAAGGACTAAGCCTTCTTCTGTTACTGAGGGTCTTATTCACCTTATCGTAAAAGGTGGTGATACAACCAATATTGGTAAATGGAGGCCTATCACATTGCTTGGGACTGCCTATAAAATACTTGCCAAGGTAGCAAGCATGAGGTTGTGGCTGGTTTTGCAAGTTGTGATTCATGATACGTAGGATGGGTTCCTTTTCAAGGAAGAAGTATCTTTGATAATATCTTCTCTTTTTGGAAGGCGGTTGAAGAAAGCAACCAGCACCATCTTATTGCTAGACTTTGAGAAGGCATACAATAGAGTTGATTGGATTTCCTTGAAGGGACTCTTAGATGTATGGGATTCTCTCAGAACTGGATCAGAAGTGTTTTGCTTGGCTACAAGGGCATCAATTGGCATAATTCGGTTGGCTTTTGGATTAGCGACTCCCAAAGGGTCAATTGTGTAGAGCTCGGATTGACAAAGAATGTACTGCCAGATATTTGGGGTGTCAAGTTGGGTTTGATATATCGCCTACACAGCACTTTGCAACAGTACTTATGAGCATTAGGAAGAAACTTCTTCATTGGTGTTCTAGGAGATCAGATCTAGCCTCCAAATCCTTGGTGGTGGTTAACCAAGTACTACTTGCCTCAGCATCATTCATTGCCTCTTGTTGGTGCTTCTCTCGCGTGGATGCATTGTCCAGCCTGCGGAGATTGGCAAGTAACTTTCTTTGGTCAGGTTTGGATGGTTCCCTAGACGCCCGGGCCAAAGTGGCTTGGGAGACTGTTATACACCCTAGACAAGAAGGGGGGCTCAAAATTGTAGATCCGGATATATTGCAGGGCATTGCTTTGCAAGCTAGCGGTCAAAGGATTCCTTCCAGGCACTTAGCCTTAGGAATAATTTTTTTATGTTTCACATTTTTGGTTGTACACCTCATGGTGGAGTCTGGATTCTCAGTTCACGTTTCATCTTTACTGAGGCAGAGTATAGGCCACATTCCTCTCCACTTATAGTTGCCATTATCAAAGCCTTGAGTAGCGGAGACCTTTTTTGAGATAGAGGCTTCCTAGATTAGAGGATGAGGCTAATAGACAGCCCATTATGTGGAATGACCTCATTAGAGATGAGGTTGGACGACCTTTGGGTGTGTCTGGATATATGCAGTGGCTTGGCTAGGAGAGATGTGTATCGACAGTTATTGCTTGGAAAACTTTTAAAAGTCCCCCTATGGATCGGAGACCTGCATCTACCCAACACCTCAGAGGGAGTCTCAGACGGATTGATCAAATTTATGCAGCTATACCTCATGAGCGGATTACTAGCACATTTCACGATCAACATCTTTACCTTCAACATGAAGAGGGAGATCATGTTTCTTTCTATCCAGCCACCATGGAGATTGTTGAAATGTGACACGCAGGAGATTATTCCTCACACTGCCCTCCACCTAGTGAGAGTAGTTAGCCGCTTAGGAAAGCAATGGCATGTTGACCCTCCACTAAATATTGTGACCCATAGCTCTTGGTGCTTATGGTTGTATGGTGGATGTCCTATCAGATATCTTCATTGGGATCCTGGTGAGTGGGAGTGGATTGATGCATCCGATCCTATGAAGAGTAAGCCTTTTTTCAGGTACACTGTCCATGATGCCAAGCTCCTACTTGGGCAAATTCAGGACTCCCTACACTCACGTCGAATTGGGAGAGCTATGACATCACCCCATTGATTCAAAAGAGATTTTGACACTCATATAGGAGGAGCCAGATGTCCCACTTCTTTTGGTTATTGTTACAAGGTGGCCTTCCCATTAATCAATGGAGGGCTAAATTTGGAGAAGACCCCGCCTGTCCCATATGCCCGGTAGCTTCTCAAACTGTGCAACATTGCATATGGGGGTGTAGAGCTGCTCAGAGGATTTAAGGCTCTATAGCTCAGCTTATGTGCAGATTGAGGAGAGACCATTTATGTTACTTGGGCCACTATTGGTTGGCTCACTCAGTCTGGTCCACAAATGTTTTTTGAGGGCAGGGATCTATACACAACCATAATGATATGCAGAGGCGTGGCCCAACACTACATGCTATAGGATATTCCTCATACACATTATAGACCACCTCTGCAGAGGATTGATACTACCTGGGAGCTCATTGCCAGTATCACAACTTGGCAGATTTAGAGGGCCAGATGCACAGAGGCTATTGAGGGCACTTAGACATACGACACTCACTGCATTTGTATTATATGGGGAGATATTATTCACATTCTCATGGCCACATGGGCTTGTATATAGGGACCATCCAGATCTGCGCATGCAAAGCACACTGTTTTCATGAGGGAGTGTGATCAAGGGATCTTTTTCTCAATGACCCCCAGAGGACTCTCTTGGCACCTTTGTGCCCCATATTGGTTGAGATCACCCTACATTTTGGGGAGAGGCCTTGTTTTGTTCCAGCTTCCAGCCGTGATTTATGGTCTATTCATACATAATAGAAGTCTCCTTTTTGTACACACACACACACACACACACACACACACACATATATATATTAATTACTAACAGAATCCGACCCAAAACAAAAGGAAGATTCTGTTCAAGAAAGCATGCCTTTGCTTTGGATGGATGGGTGGGGAGAGAGAGAGATCATGGAGGAAAAAATGAAGATTCTATTTTAAAAATTTCCCCAAAACCTACTTTTAAAAAATATGGTCGTTTAGCAAATATTACATGCCACTAGCAGCTAAGGCTTACCTTTTTACAAAGGGACGCACACACAACAACAACAAAAAAAAAACAAGTACAATGGCTTTACCTTCAAAGCATAGCCAACCATTTTAGAGAAAGCTGTGATGGTCACATCAGTTCCCTCACGCTCAATCTGCCCCCATACAAAGACAATATTGACGAATAAAATAAGTCAATGAGCAGTAAACTTTCATAGGCACATGATTCCACTTCCTGAATCTTCTCACCTTAGCCTTCCCTATAGGAAGAACAAAACTAGGATCGAGTACTTCAGCTGAAACTGGAAATGCTTCTCCATATCTGCACACCCAAAATGATAAGTGTAGCAGCAGAAATTGTTTCATAGCTTACAGAATCACAAGCATATGAACTTCAAAGCATACAGAATCACAAGCATATGAACTTCAAAGCATTGTTGGGGAGATAAATTTCAAATAACTAAAAAAATCACGCACATGCAGTAGGTGCTCAAATAGGCATGTACATGTGCCCAGATAAGCATGTGTTTTTCTTTAGAAGGAGACTGTCCAGGAAGCTTTTATATGTTCTCTATCAAGCAGCACTCTCTCTCTCATGCAAGGCACGTAAATCACACACATGCAGTAGGTGCTCAAATAGGCATGCATGTCTGCCAGATAAGCATGTGTCTTTCTTTAGATGGAGACTGTCCAGGATCATTTTATATGTTCTCTATCAAGCAGCACTCTATCTCTCACGCAAGGCAGGTAAATGGGCTGTGTACAGAGAAGGCAGAGTTATTATCCTAGATCAGCGTACTAAATAGGGGCGTGGGTCAATGAGGCCACATGCAAGCTGAAAATGGCACTATGGAATTGCAATGGTACAATGTGGTCAGATGCAGGAGGCTTTGCCAAGACCTTCATAAATAGAAAAGTCATCTTCTACACCGAGACTCACCAGATCCAGGAGACAGGATTACCAGAGGTGTTTGGGTATGTATGGGAATCTGCCTATCATGGAGAGACACGGACCTGTGGAGGCATGAGAGGTTCCGGAGGGGTGGCTGTCCTCTTCAAGCCACACTTCCGAAATATTCTATCAGTGGTTAGAAATGATGAGGAATCCAGGTATATGTAGCTGAGGCTGAGGAGAGGTATGGTGGTCATATGGTACACAGCTGTACGCTACTTCCCTCCCGACACATCCAGGTTCTCCCCCACCGATGGGCAGTCCCCTTACTTGGCCTTATACAAAGACATTGTGGAATTTTCTACACAACGGGAGATCTTCCTGTTTGTTAGGTGATTTTAATGCCCAGACCAGAAGTACCCAGGTCAGCCTGTTCGATTTTGAGCAAGATCGTATCATTTTACAGGACATAGAAATAGATGACATGAGCTTCAAGAGGAGATCCAAGGATGGGGGAAAAATAAAAGCATATGGCAGATTTTTCTTGGAGTCCGGGGCAGCTGGTGGGCTCATCATATATAATGGGATGGAGAACTTGATGGGATCCCCAAGCCTCACCTCACATATATTAGAATTCCGCATCCCTCCTTACCCCTTAGGTGCTGACCATGCCTACTTGGCCTTCACTCTCTTGGGTTCCTTCCCCAAGCAACCACCTCACGGACCCACATCCCACTACTTGGAGGTTCATTTTGACCACAGCCTAGATGTCGTGTATCGATCCAACCTCCACTCCCGTATCTCAGCCATTGATCTCTCAGCCCCACTCAGTATTATTACCTCTCAGCTCACTTCTTTTCTCCATGAATGAGCTCACATTTCCTTCCCTACTACCCAACATACCACAGCCAAACCACCATCGGGCTCCCTACCGCGACACCAATGGTATGACGATGAGTGCCAGGCTTTCCAACAAAAGCATGCAGGCAGCTCACTGAAAAGCAATGCAAGAAAAAATGGCAAAGCTTCAGCCGCCATAAGAAAAGGGAGTTCATCCTTAAGCAACAACATAAGCTTTGCCGCACCCTCTTGAGCAAAAACAGTAAGGAGGCATGGAAGGAGCTCCAAGAACGCAGGTCAGCCACCCCAATTACTGATCCCAACATCTGGTTCCATCATACCCAAAATCTTTACACCTCCAACACCAGCCATAGTATTGTTTCACCTCAGCCACCCCGACCCTGCTCAACCACCCTCTTCACTACTCAAAATGTCACTAAGGCCATCCATAAGCTTCAGCCAGGGAAATCCAGGGACCATGACGACCTTTCAGCTGAGCACATCACCCACGCTTGTGACACCATTGCCCCCCTTCTAGCTGAGCTATTTAATAGGGCACTCTGTCATGGTTTCCCACCCTCTTGGTCCACCAACATCATACTGCCGATCCATAAAGCCGACGACCCCATGAACCCCAACAACTACTGCACTATCATGATGGGGCACACACTTGCAAAGCTATATGGTTCAGTTTTGGAGGCTGAAGCTAGCTCACATGAGGAACATCATGGCATGGGAGCAAAGGGGCAAGCTGGTTTCAGACGCTCCTACTCGACATTGGATCATACCTTCACATTGAGGGCCATCATCGAGGAGGGACAGTCGAGAGGCTAGAAGATCTTTTGTTGCTTCGTGGATTTCTGGAAGGCATTTGACACAGTCCCACGTGCTCGCCTCTTCCACCGAAAGCAGGAGTCAGGTTTCACTGAGGAGATCATTTGGGGAGTGATGAATTGGTGACAAGGAGGATCAGGGCTCCAAGTGGATTATCTGATCTGATCACCAGTTGGCAATGATATTGGGGTGAAACAGGAATGCCCACTCTACTAACCCACACTCTTTGGCCTCTACATAGATGAGATCTCGGACTTTATTGCTTGCACTTGCCTTCTCACATGCTAATTATCAGCCTTTAATGGACTAGGCTCATCTTCTTGCATGATCTCTTTGCTTTTGGATGGCTGTCCAACCCGTGCATAATCCAAAGCACGTGATGTAGGTGCATATATTTCATGCATAGATTCCGAGGCATGTGTATCACTTGGATTCCCTCTTGAATTTGGCACTTCACCACTCCTTGCTTGGCCGTCAATAATGTCAAGTGCAATATTTACACGGTGTCCAAGCCCACAAACCATTTCCCTGCTGAGGAGAAGGAAACAACCGTGCTATGATACTAATGTAATTCACAACTGTGCTATGATACCGATGTAATTCGCTTGGTTGGGTGTGAGCAATAATTGGGCACCGTCTCATAAATAATGAACACTAAAACACTTAACAACAGAAGACAAAGACAATGCTGAAAATGAAGCTTTATATATATACCGTCATAAGGCCAGATGAATCTGAACTTACGAATAATTTTAAAAGAAAGAAGAGAATCACCAAAAACAAGTAAAAAAATAAAAAATAAAAAGGCTTAATATAGACACACAAGAAAAAATAATAATAATAATAGTAATAATAACTTGCAAAAATAGACAAATACATAACTAAATCACGCACGCCCACATACACACACACACACACACACACACACACAAATTCTTTATTGAACCACAACAAAAGAATTTCTAACAAACAAGGTAAACAAATTTTTAATGACTAATTCACTAAAACAAAACAAGTAAAGACAAGAATACAAAAAGTGCAAACTTTACCTCGAAGATTGTCCAATCATGAAGTATAAGATCATCAACTTCATCATGCATAGCATGGACTAGGTGCTATGACATCCCTACTCACGTTATCACTAAAACAAAACAAGTAAAGACCAGAATACAAAAAGTGCAAACTTTACCTCGAAGATTGTCCAATCATGAAGTATAAGATCATCAACTTCATCATGCATAGCATGGACTAGGTGCTATGACATCCCTACTCACGTTATCAGCGCCCCAAAGTAGGTGCAGGTTTACATATATATAAAATTTGTCCTAACCAAGAGGACAAAAATTTTATCCAGAGACCAACGAGCTAAGTTTCTATCACTTCTCCGGAGGTGAAGGACAGACTCAGTCATGATCAAGGCTACAACTAGACTAGCAAAACCAAATCACTTCCCTATTAAAGCAATGATTAAGCAAGACTAGAAGCAATGATAAATAACAACTAAGAGCTAAAATGATCTAAACAGAAAATGGGCTTTTAAGCTCCCCATTTTTGTGAAACTTATTACTTATAATCTTAAACATTCCAAAAGTAGAAATCTCAAAGATATGTCTACTCCGATTCAAAAAACAACAAACTTTGCTTAAAACCTTTTTAAAGCAATAATCCTTTTGCACAAGCAAATTGATGAGTTGGCAAACTTGAGTAATAAAAGCAAACTTGTTTGAACAAACACGAGAGAATCTGAATAATTAAGAAGAGATAACACCATACTTAGTTATTTTAGAAATGTTAGAAGTGAAGTGAGGCATTCTTATGATATTTAAGTTGGAATACTCAGGTTGTAAACGTTTATCATATATATCTACATCTAAACTAGCACAAGATTGAGAAATCTTGAGGTCCAAAAAAGAACAATGGTCATTATTTGCACTGCAATTAAGTTCACAAAACTCTTTGGGATAAATGACACCACATTGGGGCCAAACCGGGCTTTTTAAGCCACATTTTCCATGAACAAAGAAATGGATACAAGTGCAAATGAGGTGACAGCCCAAGTGGTGAAGGTGTTTGCCTAGGACCAAGAGATCGTGGGTTCAAAACCCCACAAGGTGCTTCCTTGATAGCATTGCCTACAGGCAATGAAAAACGGCAACTACAGGAGGGTCTTGGGCCTAAGGCCAGTCGGAAAAAATAATAAATAAATATCTTCGATGATGATTCCATCAATGAACAGCATTCCCAGCAACTCTCCACCTCTCACTGGAGTGCAGTAATCTCAAAACTAGTGTTCCAAGTCCACATGCGCCCCTGGTGTATCCATACTAGCACCTGGATTGTAGCCTCACAGCGATGGGAATGCTGAAAATGAAGAATTGGCACTGATGGTCACTACCGAGCACAACCAAACAGCGCGGCAGAGTGGTAGCAGAGTCGTAGGCGAATTTCTCTCGCATCGTAAATATCAATGGACTGGTCACGCAGCACACGCACCACCCACACGCACAGACAAGCACTATGGACGCCTGGAACAGCCAACCCTAAAATTTAAATCAACACGACCAATCCCCGAAAAGATTTGACCAGCTCAAAACAAGTTGGCCAACAACATGGGCTGATTAAGGGCAGCACACGGAGGCCGTCTAGCAGCAATTCAACTGCCTACTAATGATGTGGCAGTGGTATAGACCACCCTAGTGAAGCAGCCGCCGCTGAGGGGTGTAGCAGGGCCCATTTTGATGAGGATCACAGAAATGTGCTCGGTTTTGCAAATGGATGGGTGGAGCCTCCTCTATGAGCAAACACGATGGGAGTTGAAACCAATCCCGTCAAGTGGGAATAGACTCCGTTGGACACCGACACGCGTAATAGCACAACTTAATATCACAATTTGAAATGGACAACTTAATAACAACTTGAAATTGAAATGAAATGGAATGAAATAGATGGACACCAGCACTGGGGCCGGAACGGGCCGACCCCCCCCCCCCTCAATATATAATATATTATTGGGAGTATTTAACAAATACAATGCTCCATGGGTTCCAAGAACCAGATGATGTCCATGTACAAATGAATACAGTACCAAACAAAAGGCTCGAAGTAGATGTTCGAAGCAGAGCAACCACTTGAGTGGTCCAGTCTCTACGGTCCTGTGCCTTCACTGGACTCCGCGGAGAGCGCCCCACTGGTGTTCTAGCACCACGCACAAAAAGGCACTCCCGTACTAACGCCTGGCTCTCCCGATCTCAGCACCTTTGGACCGTGGTTCTCCAAGAGCTTGGACTACCCGGCACCGAATGGCTGTTTCCGTGGAGAGAATCCCTTATCAGATTTATCACAAAGTACTTTACTTAAATCTGAAAATTCACTTACTTGTAGATTGCAGATGGAAGACCAATACCCGAGGTATTTGTGTGCAGCTACTTGAGAGAGACACCGAGACACATCAGCTTGTCGGGGAGATTGAGGAGGAGCTACCTGTGTAGCAGGTGTAGCCACCTAAGAGGTGCAAAATCCTCTTGTAACCGTCAATGGAAAGGAAGTGCAACCTCTTGCAAAAAGGAAATGGAGCAGCCGCCTAAGGAGAGGTAACGCCTTGCTGTAGGAACACAGCCACTAGATGTATAGGAGAAGATGGCTCAGCCTAAAGAAGCGTGGAAGAGCAGCCAATATAGTCGTCTGGTTGCAGTGGAGAAAAGGTAGCCTGGAGGAGGAGATGGAGGCGCACTGTCACCTGCAGCCTGCTGGACAGAAGGAGTAGCCACCTTGATGAGAGATGTAACGTCTGGCTGCAACCTGCGCAGCCGCCTGCAAGAGAGAAGGTGGTGTAGGCGCCTGCAGTAGACAGGCGCAGCCTGCTGGACAGAGGTGAAGTAGCCGCCAGTTGGAGCTGGTGCTAGAGCGCAGCTTTCTGGTGGTGGATACACAGTCGACTGCTGTGGTAGGCAGCGCAGCCTGTTTGGCTGCCTGTCTGGAAGCGCACACACAGCCGCCTGGCTGCTGAGAATACAGGAGACGCCTGCAGGATAGGCAGTGCAGCGCCTGGCTGGAGAAGTACACATAGCTGCCTGCAGAATAGACAGCCTGCGCAGCATACAGTCGACATGGCAGATAAGTCCCCATGAGAGACCACTGAAACTGCAGCCACATATGGCCTCCTGAACAATGCATCTGCTACCAAATTCTTCTTTATCGCTTTATTAATACGGATGTGAGATACAATAGGGATGGAATATCCCTCTTTGTCAACATGATCAACACTACCCTGCCTATCGGGAACTGCATGCATATCAAGCTTAGACTGCTTGTCCTCTTGCATCTTGCTTACGTTTGGGGCACTGCCGAAATATATGCTCTTTGCTTCCACATGCAAAACATTTCCTGTCTTTCGCATATTGCTCCCTTTGCTCAAGAGTCAAACCAAACCTGTTCTTCTTGAACTTTCTGGCACGAGGCTCATGGTCCTCTCTTTTTCTTTTCCCCTTATCCAACGGGGCAGCCCTATCTGCATGGGCTCCATGGGCTCCGTGGGCCATCATGGGAGTTTCATGAAGCACGGTGGCATGTGCTCCACGAACTTGAGAATCAGATGCATGTGACTTTCTTGCATAAAACAATGTCTCTCCATGAGACAACTCAGAAGGCAAAACTCTTTTAGTGGCAGACCTGTCACCCCTACCATGGGATACATGTCTTGAATGCACGTGACCTTCATACCCTCCATGAGCACTAGCATACATATACCTGTCAGGCTTTGTGTCTTGTGGAGATGATGTATGTCGAGAGGTGACTGTCACCTCTTCCTTTTGCATAAAAGACCTCAACTTTTGAGATACGGGATCTCAATGCTTCAAGCGAGATGGATTTCTGAATTTCAACTCTCCATCTTCCCCCTCTTTGATATCACCTTTGTGGAGAAGGTAGGAAAGTGCCAACTCCCTTGCCTTCTTGCCCACTTCCCGTGCCATGGACTCAAAAGTCACGTTTACCATTGCATCAGGCTCTTCTTCTTGCATGACTGTCTTTCCTTGAGACAGTTGTCCCCTTGAATCACTATCATTCACCCTCTCAAGGGGCTTGTGCCTTCCTTGTAAGGCATCAGAACCACGTGAGGCACTTGATGGACCTCTCGAATTAGGCACTTCCAAAGGGTTGCCTTGGCTGTCCATTGTGTTAACTGTGCTCGAAACGGGGTGTCCAATACACAGGTTCGTTTCCCCACTAGGAAGAGGGAAACAACCGTGCTCTGATACCAATGAAACCAATCCCGTCAAGTGGGAATAGACTTCGTTGGACACCGACACGCGTAATAGCAAAACTTAATATCACAATTTGAAATGGACAACTTAATAACAACTTGAAATTGAAATGAAATGGAATGAAATAGATGGACACCAGCACTGGGGCCGGAACGGGCCGACCCCCCCCCTCAATATATAATATATTATTGGGAGTATTTAACAAATACAATGCTCCATGGGTTCCAAGAACCAGATGATGTCCATGTACAAATGAATACAGTACCAAACAAAAGGCTTGAAGTAGATGTTCGGAGCAGAGCAACCACTTGAGTGGTCCCGGTCCTGTATCTTCACTGGACTCTGCGGAGAGCGCCCCACTAGTGTTCCAGCACCACGCACAAACACGCCCTCCCGTACTAACGCCTGGCTCTCCCGATCTCAGCACCTTTGGACCGTGGTTCTCCAAGAGCTTGGACTACCCGACACCGAATGGCTGTTTCCATGGAGAGAATCCCTTATCAGATTTATCACAAAGTACTTTACTTAAATCTGAAAATTCACTTACTTGTAGATTGCAGATGGAAGACCAATACCCGAGGTATTTGTGTGCAGCTACTTGAGAGAGACACCGAGACACATCAGCTTGTCGGGGAGATTGAGGAGGAGCTACCTGTGCAGAAGGTGTAGCCACCTAAGAGGTGCAAAATCCTCTTGTAACCGTCAATGGAAAGGAAGTGCAACCTCTTGCAAAAAGGAAATGGAGCAGCCGCCTTCGGAGAGGTAACGCCTCGCTGTAGGAACACAGCCACCAGATGTATAGGAGAAGATGGCTCAGCCTAAAGAAGCGTGGAAGAGCAGCCAATATAGTCGCTCGGCTGCAGTGGAGAAAAGGCAGCCTGGAGGAGGAGATGGAGGCGCACAGTCACCTGCAGCCTGCTGGACAGAAGGAGTAGCCACCTTGATGAGAGATGTAACGTCTGGCTGCAACCTGCGCAGCCGCCTGCAAGAGAGGAGGTGGTGTAGGCGCCTGCAGTAGACAGGCGCAGCCTGCTGGACAGAGGTGAAGTAGCCGCCAGTTGGAGCTGGTGCTGGAGCGCAGCTTTCTGGTGGTGGATACATAGTCGGCTGCTGTGGTAGGCAGCGCAGCCTGTTTGGCTGCCTATCTGAAGCGCACACACAGCCACCTGGCTGCTGAGAATACAGGGGACGCCTGCAGGATAGGCAGTGCACCGCCTAGCTGGAGAAGTACACATAGCTGCCTGCAGAATAGGCAGCCTGCGCAACATACAGTCTACTGTATGAAGAAGCAGCGCAGCAGTTCTTGTACAGTCGCCGCCTGGTTATACAGATACGCAACATCTTGAAGCAGAAGCGATTGCCGGTTTTTCTCTCTCACGAAGGGTGGTCGCCACTATTTTTAAGGTGTTGGAGAGGGAGTTGCACGACTAGAGTTGGCTGGCTCCCCATGTTTGCATGTGGGCGGCCAGTTCCATGGTGGTGTGGGTAGGTGACCATGCACCCACCCCCACACACACACAAGTCAAGTGTGGCTCCCCACCTTGGCCCCTAAGTGGGTGCCCACTTTTAAGTGTATGTGAACATACAACCTTATAAAACAAAAGGTTAGAAATAAGATATCAAACCAACATGTGCAATATACTTACCACCTGTTCACATGCAACAAAACTTGTCAGAAGACAGAGCAAACTTTACGACTCACTGGCAGGCGTCCCCACTCAGTAAGTAACACGTCAAACAGGCAAACACAAAAATACAAGTCATACGAAAACAATTTCAAACATGCAAAACATGAGTGCATGTGCAAATAGTATCATGGACATATCTCCCGTTCATGGAACAAGTACAAAATATCTGTCGGGCACAAAAATGGCACGATGTAAAACATAAATCCTGGCCTTCCTATGGAGTGATAGTCCCATAGGTAAGACAGTTCCAGGCACGAGCCTCCCTATGGAGTGACAGTCCCATAGGCAAGACACGGCACGAATACTGGTTCTTCCATGGCGTGACAATCCCATGGATAGAACACAGTCCAAGTCATACACGGGTGGCACCAATCTGGCTCCCGTCCATACGACACCTTCCTACTAACACACGGGTGGCACCAATCTGGCTCCCGTCCATGTCAAGCAAAAATACTGGCCTCTTCACATGAGACACCAGCCTGGCCTCAAGTGAACGAGACACAAAACTGGAGATGGACCAAATGGTCGGCCAATTGGTGACAGGAGTCATGGAGTGCAGGAAGCTAGGAAGCTGAAGATGAAGCTTGCAAAAAGAGGAGAATTAATCGTGCATGTCATTTTTGTTGTCTACACCAACTCTTGCCACATAGGTGGTCACCCCTCACTTATGGGACGCCCAACCCATACAGTATCGCCACAAAGTGCCCAAAATGGGATGCCCACCAGATTGGGCCCCGAGCACTTTAATAAGTTGCCCACTCAAATTTTTTTGAATGTGAACCTCCAAAAGGTTATAAACCTTACAAAGCATTTTAATAGATTAAAATAAAGTTTTGGAGGGCACTTACCACCTATTCACATGCCACAAAACACACTAGAATACATAGCATTTGCACGGTTCACAGGTAGGCATCCAAGGCCCGTGAAGTAGACATTCATAGTAGACAATCACACAAAAACAGTTCACGCAAAAACAATTTCAAACATGCAAACATGTTTGCATATGCACTTTGTTATGAACAAATCTTCTGGTCGTGGAACATGTACAGCACTAGCGTTTATGGGCACTCAGATCCACACACACTGGACAAAAATGGACACAAAAACTAGGATCCCAAGCGCTTGAGTCCACACACTAGCCTCAATACGGGCAGCACGAGGTTGCCTAGCCCCTGTAAATTGGCACGAGACTAGAGAAGAGACCAAATGGTGACAGTGACCTCATAGGCTTGTTGGCGAATTTGAGTGTGCCTACAATACTCCTAATTCAATCAACTCCAGACTAACTATGCCTTCATAAATTATTCTAAATAGTGTTTTATCTTTCTCTCATAAAGAGCACAATTGTAACCTTTTGGATGAGCTCTAAGCATGTGTGAGTCCCTCATTAAGCATCTCACAAATGATAAAGAGCAACAACGATTAACCCTTGTACAAGCAAAGATCTCAATTAAGAAGTGCGAGATTTACATGAGTGCATCATCCCATGCACAAATCTAGCCTAGTGAGCACATCCTATGCCACTAGCCAGCCTGGAACTCAGCCAATGCTTCATCCATGAGGTAAACACTCCTTGAAAACATCATTGTATCGCAAGGTGGAGGTCCTTAATGTGTATATGTGGACCCCACCCTCATTCTTACAAAGTTCGGTCACCATTAGAACTCATTTGGTTGCAATTAAGTGGGTTGGTTGGGACTCAATCGGGTGTACCTCTCATCTTCTCCTCTCTCTCTCACTCACTCTTAATTAAGTTTGTTGCATTTTTAATCACACCTTAAGTTCTTCTGCCACAGGCATGTAACATTGGTATCAAAGCTTTGGGCTTTGATAGAGGGTATGGTAGGTGCAAACAAGCGTTTCTTTTTCTAGTGGACAGTTTATTGCGCTCCAAGGAATGTTGTAACGCGCGGAAGCTCTGGGTAGTCTTCTTTCAGCCCTAAACACTCTTGAAAACCTTCTGATGCAGACAAGCACCATCTGATGCAAAAACGCAGGTAGAGAGAGAGTAGAGAGAGAGAGTGAGAAGTGCTGGAATTTCAGTATATACTATGGTACAAAAAGGTACATATCTGTACAGCCATGGGCTGCCTTCATAAAAAGGTAATAAACCCTAAAATCTGTCCCCTATGGGACCTCCTATTGACTCACACCCCTAGTGGGTGGAATGACTCAAACATGGAGCAAAGGTGCCTTTATATAGGCCTTGGAGCATGTGGGGAACTGGCCGACTGCTGGTCGGCCAGTTATTAATTCATAAAATCCATTTAATGCTGCCGACTGTGTCTTCTGGATGCGCCTGCTGCCAGCACCTTCTGTCCTGCAGCCGACAGTCCTTTGGTCATGCTGATGTCAGCCTCCATGCAGCCGACAGCCTTCTGATCCATGCTATGCTCCATGTCCACCTCAGATGAGTCACCTGAAGCTCCTACCTTCTGGTTCTACTGGTTCATAATCTTTATCTGCTTGCCTCTTCTGGATCTAGCCCTAGAAATGTCCATGGCATCTGTGATGCACATGACAAATGTGTTTCAAAAAATTGTTGAATGGCCCACTAAAAGTGACCAAGAACAGAGCATTGTACCCAGGAAGAAGACTTCACACTTCACCTCCTCTGGAGATCAAAGTAGTTTGTAACCGGTCAGGGGGTTTTCACACATAACTATAAATTCGATTAAACACTTAGAATAAAGGCACTCAACTTCTCCTCTTAAAATGTGCAGGCCTGAGCTGTACTCAGCCTGTGCACACTAGACAGCAGGGCTGTAGGCGCATAAGAGGCTGCTTGTGCAGCCAGATGGTGAACTGGTTGGCACAGCAAAACATGACCAGAATGGAGCAGCTAGACAGCCCGCGACTGTTGGGGCAGAAGCATGGCATGATAAGGTTCCACAGCAGCAGCAGAACTGATTGGCGCAACAGAGCAGCCAGGCTGTTAATGAGCACAGAGGGCTGTAGGTGCAGCAGAGCAGAGAGGCCCGACAGTCACACCAGGTGGTCAGCAAACTTGCAGCAGAGCAGAGACGCCCAACGGTCACACCAGGGGGTCAGGGCAGAGGCAGAGGCAGCCAGCAGACTTGCTGTGCGCTGGCAGAGCAGGTCGCCAGAAGGCTCTGACCGCTGACAGAAAGCAGGCCAGAAATGGCAACTAGCTTTTTGAGGGTTTCGCTAAAAAAGGGAAAACAGAAAGCACATTGTTTTTTTTTAAGAGAAACCTTCTAAAATTGATAGCTTGGCCACTTTCGGGAGAAAGGGGTGCCCAATCGTTTGGCCACATTGTTTTTGTTGGCAAAGAGGTGCAAGTGACTCCTCTTATTGGCAAGTTGCGCATACGTATACAAGGTTATTTGGATCATGAGCATTTCTTGATTGCTCCTCTCAATGGATGTGATGTATTGCTTGGTAAGCCTTGGCATCATAGAGGCTTGATCCACACAAAGAAAATAAAACCAACACGATCACTTTTATGCATAAAGGCCGCATGCATGTCATTGATGCTGGCAAAGAAGGGGATTCCATCCCAGTTGTATCTCACATCCAAATTAATAAGGCAATAAAAAAGAGTCTTTCTGCGTATTTGGTTTTTGTTCGTGACAAAATTGAACAAAGTAATGTGAATGTGGATGTATTGACTCAAGAAAGCCTGAATTTTCTAAATGCATATAAAGATTGTTTTGCTGATGCATTGCCAGGAGAGCTACCTCCTGAGAGGTCCGAGGATCATCGCATAGATCTTGTGACAGGTACTTCCCCACCTAACAAACCCGCTTATCATGTGAGTGCCGCACAACAAGAGGAGATCATGAAGCAAGTTAATGAGCTTTTGGAGAAGGGTTCGGTTCAGCCAAGCTCCTCACCCTTTTGTTCTCCTGTGCTTCTTATGCAAACGAAGGATGGATCATTTCCCGTGTGTGTGGATTATCTAGCTCTAAACAAGCTCACCCCATCAAGAACCGGTTTCCAATCCCACACATAGATGACATCTTGGATAAGCTTGATGGCTCGACTTGTTTCAGCCGTATAGACCTAAAGAGTGGCTATCACCAAATTTGTGTGGTATCCCAAGATATCCATAAAACCACATTCAAGACAGCTTTTGGATTGTATGAGTTTTTGTTGATGCCTTTTGGCCTTACCAATGCCCCGGCAACATTCAACCGTATGATGGACAGGATATTTCGAAAGAAAAGTGAGTTCTTTCTCTCATAGATACACTGTTTGGGGCACATTGTATCCAAAGATGGTGTAAGAATGGATCCTGCTAAGATTGAAACCATTCGGAATTGGCCAGAGTTGCAAAATGTACATCAGGTGCGTAGCTTTCTTGGGTTATGTTCATACTATAGGCGATTCATAAGGCATTTCGCTGAGATTACCTCGCCATTGCATGATCTTACAAAGAAGAAAGCCACCTTCAAATGAACTTCGAATGAGCAAGATGCCTTTTTGCAACTCAAAAATGCTATCATTTGTGGGTCCGTGTTTATTGTTTCCGACTTGTAAAAGCCATTCACGGTGAAATGTGATGCATGTGGGAAATTTTATAGGGATTGTCCTAAATCAAGAAAGTCATGCAGTTGCTTATGAGAGTCGTTGATTGCAAGATGTCGAGATCCATATGGACATTTATGAAAAAGAGCTCTTGGCTGTAATTCATGCCTTAAAAATATGGAAGCATTATCTTCTTGGGGCTGAACTTGTAGTCAAGACAAATCATCAAAGCTTGAGATACTTTCTATCTCAAACAAAGCTCTTGGAGAAGCAAATGAGAATGGCAAACTTCCTTTCCATGTTCCATTTTCAGATTGTACATACTCCGGGAACAAAGAATGTAGTGGTACATGCTTTGTCCAGGAGGCCTTATGTGGCTGCAGTTTCAATGGCCTCCCATGGGGACTTATCTGCCATGCGTGATTTGTATCATTTGGATGCTGATTTTTTCCATATATGGACTGATTTGATGGCTGGTCACTCACATGCCTCTTATGTGATCAAAGAGGGTTATCTTATGAAGGATAATTGCCTATGTGTGGTGAAGGATATGCATCCAAAGGTTATGGAGAAGTCATGCTCCACCTTATGCTGGTCAGAGAGGATTTTACCTATGACACGCATGATAGAAAGATATTTCTTTTGGCCAAGCAAGCGTAAAGACATTGAGGCTTATGTACGCACATGTATTACTTGCCAGAAGGTGAAATTTGATAGGCAAAAGCCTCCAGATTTACTTCAGCCTTTGCCTATTCCCTCGCAGCCATGGGAAAGCATTACTATGGACTTCATTATGGATTTACCTTGATCCCAACATGGGAATGATGCTATTTGGACCATAGTTGACAGGCTTAGCAAGCAAGCTCACTTTTTGCCCGTCAAGAAAACCATTAAAGTTGATCATACGGTGAAGCTTTTCCTTGCTCACATATTCAAAAATCATGGTATACCTAAGTCCATTATTGGGCATAGAGATCCCAGGACTACGAGCCTCTCTTGGAGGGCTCTATTTGACAACATGGACACTAAGCTTGAGTTCTACTCTGCTTATCACCCCAAACAGATGGTCAAAGTGAGGCTGCAAATTCTGCTGCGTTGGATTTGTTGAAGTGTTATGTGGCAAATCAAAAGAGTGCTTGGGAGAAGTATCTTCCACTCATAGAGTTTGCCTACAATAACACAGCACATGCCTCCACGCGAAAGGCCCCGTTTGAGATGATTTATGGCAAAGTGGTCTTGCCACCCATCCTTCGTACAAAGGATGAGATTTTTGCAGCCGATGAGTATGTGCATGACTTGGATGTAGCCTTTGCTCAGGTGCGGACAGCCATTGCAAGCAAGCATAAGAGGGCTGCCGACAAGCATAGAAGGGACATGCGAGTCAAGGAAGGTGATTGGGTATTGCTGAAATTTGAGAAAGCTAAGCTTCAGAAGAGACCAAGACGAGAGGGATTGTATCCCAAGCTTTCTACTCGATATTATGGACCCTTCAAAGTGATTGACAAGATCAATGAAGTGTCCTACATAGGCTTGCTTTACCCAGTCATTGGAAGATTCACAATGCTTTTCATGTGAGTCTTTTGAGGAAGTATGTGGGGCCAGATCTCGAAGAGCCTGTCATCACAGAAGATTCGCCCGAGATTGATGAGCTTGAGGAGATCCTCCAGCCAGAGCAGATTGTATTTCACAAGGAGAGAAAGCTACCACATGGAAAGCTTTCCAGGAGATACCTCGTGAAATTTAAGAACTACTTGCCCATTGATGCAAAGTGGGTAGATGAGGATTATTTTTCTGATTACCCGCAGCTTTTGCAAGCATATCTTGAGGCTTTTCAGTTGAGGTCAATTGTTTAGAAGCCGGGGGGGATGTCACCATTTGGTCCATCTCCATTTCTGTGGAGCTCAGACGACACAGGGATGTAGTGTTGAGGCAGCATGCTGAGAGACAACCCCGGCTCCGGCAAGACACCTCACAGAGAGCTATCACAGATTTCTTTGTGGTATACACATCCACATCAAAATCCACTGCCCACAACAGTTCCTCTACTACGACGTCAGAGCCCACCACCTGTACCCACGCTCCAGCTCCACGTGCCAGAGGAGTTCTTAGCGAGAGAGCTCGATCCATTCTACGAGCCAGACGTCCCCGACCCAAAGCCTCAGGCCATTGTATTACTTTTGGTCTCATAGGTCCTTGGGGTCTTCCGTAGACATTAATATATATATCTATATATATATGCGAGCCTATGCTCTTTGTACATGGATCAACTCTAGCATTTTAGCTTTGTCATTTTCTTTCGTTTCATTTTAGTACCCATGATGATGTATTCCATGGACATGATATAATCCTTTTGGTCCTATAGGTCATTTTGGCCTTTTGTAAACGTTAATATAACTTTCTTTCTTTCTTTCTTCTCTCTCACCCATGATTGTGATCTTATCTATGCAAATCAGCTCTACCGTTGTCTCTTGGATGTAGGGAGACCCCATGGATCCTAATAACTACAGAACCATCATTACCGGCCATATCTTAGCAAAGCTCTATGGGTCTATACATGAGTCTGAGCTCAACACATTGGAAGAGAGAGAGAGGAATACAGGGCATTAGGGCAGGCACAATTCAAGAGGACCTTCTCCATATTCATGCTTCGAGCTATCATCGAGTAGGCCAAGGCAGATGGCCGTCGACTATACTGCTGGTCTATGGACTTCCGCAAAGCTTTTGATACAGTGTCTCAGGTGCGTCTCCTACAGCGCTTACAACATCTCACGGTCATGTCTGACATGATATGGGCTATCATTGCCTTGTATGAGTTAGTTATTGGCAGGGTGAGAGTCTCGAGAGGAGTATTCTGAGGAGGTATCTAGTACCATCGGAGTGAAACAAGGATGCCCACTGTCTATGACCCTCTTTGGAATTTACATAGATGAGATCTCAAACTTCATTGACAGAACCAGAGGCAGATGAGCTTTTCTAGGAGCTATTCATATTCTTGTTTCCATCCTTTTATATGCTGATGATATTGTACTCATTGCAGATTTTGAGGAGGGGCTACAGAAGCACATGGATACTTCACAAGATTTTTGCACATAGAGGGGACTCTCAGTCCACCTTGGGAAAACCAAGTTATGGTATTCCACACCTCCTACCCACATGCACGTTGCACAGAGATCACTTACATGGGTAACAATGTTGAGGTGGTGCACTCATATGTCTATCTCGGAGCTACCTTAACTAGTCCACGCTTCTCTATGAGACAGGCAGCAGAGGATAGACTCACTAGAGAATATGCAGCTCTAGCCTTCTTGGAGAGGCATTGTTTCCAGTCGCATTTTCAAGAGCCGAGGAAGAAGGGTTGGCTTTTTGACACCCTAGTCACTCTCGCACTTATGTATGCAACTCCCTTTTGGGCACCATATTAATCCCCGGCACATTGGCAACGCATGGAGCGTCCTCAAATCATGATGCTATCGCCAATGATACGCAACAAGCCATCTATTCCCCACCAGATCATCCAGGCAGAGTTTGTTGCGACTCCTATGTTGATGCCAGATGGAGGCCTTGTTCCAGACAGTCACTTACATACAGAGGGTGAGGGAGATGGATCCAATTCGACTCCCCCGACTTGCACTACAGTCATCACAACAGATAGCAATCAGAGGAGAGCATTCATCTTGGTATGGCACAGTACTCACTTGGTTTCAAGCACATGGATTACAGATGGCCCAGCTCCCTCCATTTCAGTATTATCCAGATTCCCCATACATTAGGCTTACACACGAGGACAAGAACCAGGTGATCTGATACAAGCTACTGGGGCTATACATACATAACACATGGATCACACCAGTAGGCCCATTGCCTACAAGGATGCAGTACTACAGAGATCATTTCCTGAGATTCAAGTAGATGGTTTCATACAGAGACCAAGTTATCTCGATGCCTTCATGTCCCATGCCATGAGGATAGCCATTGGCCAACTTAGGGTATCATCCCATGGACCGAGGATAGAGACTGGCAGAGTTGAGCAAATACCCAGAGAGGATAGGACATGTAGGCTCTGTCATGCAGGGGTTGAGTCAGAGGAGCACTAGTGTTCGATGTTTTCTTTTTACTTTTTCTTTCAGCTTTCCATGGCTCAATATATCCATGGTACCATTGTACCACTTTTGGTTTCATAGACCCTTGGGGTTTTTCCAGATCCAAATCCATGAAATGCTTCACCGCCATCAAGCTACCTTTACACCTGACATAGCTGAGGGAGACCTCTCAGTCATACTCATTAGCCTTATGCTTGATATTTTGGAAAGTGGTATACCATCTACGGGGAGCTGATGCTGCTCTCATGTTTCTATGTTCCTAGTATTCCATGATGAGTTTCCATGCACAGTTTTGTATCACCCCAGTGAGATAGCAATGTTTATGTTTTGTTTCTGTTTTATTTTCCATTCCATGATGAGATATGCCATGGACATTATTCTAACACTTTGGTCGCATAGGCCCATTGGGTCTTTAGTAGACCCTTAATATCCCAGTGAGATAGCTATGTTTATGATTTCTTTCTGTTTTATTTTCCATTCCATGATGAGATATGCCATGGGCATTATTGTATCACTTTGGTCTCATAGGCCCATTGGGTCTTTAGTAGACGCTTAATATCTCTCTCTCTCTCTCTCTCTCTCTCTCTCTCTCTCACCATGTCACAGCGGCCCATGAGGGATGTATTAGGGTGATATGAGAGCTCTCTGCTCATGTACCTAGATCAGATTTTATCATTCTAGATTTTTGTTATCTTTCTTTATTGCTTTTTTGTACCCAGGCTGATGTACCTCATGGATATGAGGTAACCTTTTGGTCTCATAGGTCATTTTGGCCTTTTGAAGACCTTAATACAACTCTCTCTCTCTCTCTCTCTCTCTCTCTCTCTCTCTCTCTCTCTCATAAACAGTTTTCTTTGCACAAGACTGACATCAACACAGCTCGGTGCTCTGTCATGGAGGAGGGTACTATTATTGGATGAGGCATGCATTCCTCCCATACTGGCACCTCGGATTAGCCCCATGGCTATTTGTACTACTTTCTACACACATTCATCGTATAGGTAGCTAGTTGCCTTCAGTTTTCAGTTTTTTTTCCCTCATGGATCAGTATTGCCATTGAGCTATGGTACTATTTTTTGTTCTCATAGACCCTTGAGGTCTTTTGAGAATCTCTCTCTCTCTCTCTCTCTCTCTCTCTCTCTCTCTCTTCTCGCTTTCATTCAGACTCATGGTACATGTTCATGCCATTCACAGCCTCAGCATCGGCGATGTATGATATCTTATATCCCTCTTATGGCACTGGATGGAGTTAGACATAGATCTGCATAGCATGCTTGTACTACCCCTTCAGCATATAGAGATGCATCTTGCCTTAGCACTCCATCCACATCCCCACACCCTTATATTGTTTGTATATGGGCTCCACCGATCCATGATGATTCACAGTTGTATCCAGACACATGCACACTTTTTCTTTTGTTTCTTTTCTTCCGATGACCGGAAGAACACAGTTGTATTATTTTTTGTCTCATAGGCCGACTTTGGCCTCTCGTAGACGTTAATATCTCTCTCTCTCTCTCTCTCTCTCTCTCTCTCTCTGCACAAGACTGACATCAACACAGCTCTGTGCTCTGTCATGGAGGAGGGTACTATTATTGGATGAGGCATGCATTCCTCCCATACTGGCACCTCGGATTAGCCCCACGGCTATTTGTACTACTTTCTACACGGTAGCTAGTTGCCTTCAGTTTTCAGTTTCTTTCCCCTCATGGATCAGTATTGCCATTGAGCTATGGTACTATTTTTTGTTCTCATAGACCCTTGAGGTCTTTTGAGAATCTCTCTCTCTCTCTCTCTCTCTCTCTCTCAAAATCAAAATATGTATAGATCTGCATGTCTTTCTGTAAGTGTTACCTTTAATTGAAAAAGAAAACATCGATAGACTGTACCTAAATAACTTAGACACTTGCATTTGCAGAATAAGCAGAGAAAAACAACCTGCAAGAACCACAATTGTCCAGACCTTGCCTAATCATCAATACATTGATATAACTTGATGGGGCACATCAATAAAAGGCAAGGAATACATACAGTAGCTCATTTTCTAAAAATACCACAGGATTAGGATCCCGAATTGCTGCCTTCAACAAGCCACGTGCATCCTCTGAGGAGTAAGGAGAGAGAACCTTGAGCCCTGGACATGAGCCATACCATGCAGCAAAGCACTGCACATGCAAGCAAAAAATAATGTCAAACCATGTGTAGCTATAAGGCTCCTGCACCAAATGAGAATATGAAATCAAATAAAATCACCTGTGAATGCTGTGCAGCAACTCCTGCGGCAGCCCCATTTGGCCCTCTAAACACAATAGGGACAGGAATCTGCCCTGCAGACATGTAATTTGTCTTGGCTGCGGAGTTGATTATGTGATCAATTGCCTAAAAAAAGATAACCCCCACAATCACATCAGTAGTGTGCATTCCAGTTGCTAAACATAACCACATCCAGCAAAGGAAAAACTTTCCCAAAAAAATTAATATGTGAGATCTTCATGGATTAATTAACACCAACAATGCATGGATTAATCCCTACCTGATCAGCAAAAAACTGCACTGTTAACCTCATGCAAAATGCTTCAGATCATCCTTCATACTATAGATCGTGTGCTATGGTGTCCTTACTACCATTATCAAAACCCAAGAGTAGATGCAGATTTCTAAATACAAAATGCCTAGCTTCTTATTCGTCATATCTTCGTACATAATGAGCAATGATTCCTCCACAGGTGAAGTGCAGACCAAGCCATGATGAAGCCCACTCAAATGCAGTCGATTTTCTCATCACGCACAGTGTGACCTAGAAGCTCAAAAGCATAAATGTAGAACACTTGCGTCTATGTGCTAGGGTTTTCGAGAGAGAGAAAGAAGAGTGCAGGGGAATCACACATTCAGCACACACACGTGTCCTAAACTACTGTTTGGTATTATATACAAGAATTTAGTAGTACAACTGAAATTCAAGTACAAGATGTGGCTATGAATGAAGACGTCAAATCAGAGCCATGTGACCTACTATACACTCTTGGCTAGCACTTTGCCTACAAAGAAACGCTCTGTGAAGTACAACACTGAGGAAAGAAGATGAATATTCGGTCAATAGTAATGTTGTCAGCCAGCTGTACCCAATCACCACGTCATCAATGCCATGTCACCACTACCACAACATCACAGCAGCATGGCAATGCCGCATGTCACCTGCACTGTCCGACCATACTCGTCATTTGCTATCTCATGTCTGGCTCTGCCCTACATACTCATAGGTGTGTCACATTCTCCCGTACTTGCATTGCAGCTGTACTCAGCTGCACGGTGTCCATATAAAGTGCCCTTTCATAAAAGGAAAAGATCCAATCAAAGCTCATCCAAGATACGCAAGATCCCGAACACTGCGAGACCACTTTGCGCTCCCTGCGAAGGCTCACATTCCGTCCTCGTCGCATCAGCACAAAGACAAGCAAAGAAACCTGCGGATGACCAACTTCCACCTAGTCGAGCACTCCCCGTTTGTCCAACCGTCCATGAAAAAACACTGCAAACCTCTGAGTATCCTCCGGCAGCCCACAAGAAGAACACTCTAGAGAATAGCCCAGCAAACTCCGCTATCTAGACTCCAACCACTAATGCATCAGCTCAAATGGAGCACAAGAACTACTTACATCGTCTCCGATGCACCCTAAAAGAAGAAAGCTGAACAAAGAACCATACTCCTTAGAAACATGTATCCATCAGTATTGCTCAGCACCTGTATGTCTAAACCACCCATGTCTTGTGGAACATACTCCAAGTAATACATCCACTGATACACGCAAGGAGGCCGAAGACCGATGCCAGGCAAAACGCACGGCGTTGGAGTATCAACATAAGCTCGATCAAGAAGCCATGCAACTCCAGCATCAATAGTTGCCAACAACCCTCCAAGCTCCCCAAATTGGCAACCAGTCCTAGTTCCTCAACCACTCCATTAACTACCATCATACGAGCTCAATCAAACTTTAGTAAGTATGATGGTACATGTGATCATTCTTCAGTCATGCAATTTATACATCCCTTTGTTGCATATTTTCCGTTGGCTAAAGTTGCAAATCCTTAAGACAAAGTCCATCTGGCAACTCCACACCTCACTAAGGAAGTCATTACTTGGTGGCAGCATGATGTCCGAAGGTCAATCTGTCACGTGCATCCCGCACTTGGATGCCACATAGACATATCTGAACAACAAGGTGCAAGACCTAGAGTGGAAACTGGTCCCATGTGAGCCCAGTCCGGGACAAGTAAGCTAGGGTTCCACTCTACGCGTCCGAGGTCAAGTGGGCATTGTCTTGAACATGAAGCAATGCCAATCCGTACTAAGTCTCCCTCTGGAATGATGTCAGATGATCTGTGTATCTGGTTTGCAACTAGATGCTAGACGTCTGTGGATGCATATAGGGCTACCCCAAAGCAGAGCCTAAGGCTCTTCTTGTGGGCATGGAGCAGCTTATAGCAACCCCAAGGGGCCAGGAGGGCCCCATGCTGTGCCCACCTGCCTTGGCATGGGCTGGACAGGCTGTCGGCCAGCCCTAGGGGCCCTGGCCAGCCAGTCGGCCAGGTATGGGGCAGCCCACACAGCCAGCACAGGGGCTGCCCAGCATGTGTGCTTAGATGGCCAGCCACTTTTAAGGAGTGAAATGATGGCATTTATAGCATTAAATGCTATTTGTTCCTAGTCGTGAGGATTTTCCAGCAGCCCGACTTTTGTAAAGCTGGCCGACTAGAAGCCTGAAGGGGTATAAAAGCCCAGCCCAGAATTCAGTTCTAGCATCTCATTATTGACAAAGGGTTGCCGCGTTTCAAGGGCCAGGACAGCCAAGGGGAGTGGTCCAACCAAGGTGAACATTGCAAGTCAAGGTTCATTCTTTATTTTCTGATTTACATGATTCTAATAAAGCAAATACACCATTCATGGTGGGGGCCCTAGAGAGGGTATTTGGGACTCAATACTATGTCCTCTTGTAACTATTTGGCCCTCCAAGCTCTTTTTCACATGATGGAACTGTGGCCCAGACACATGGACAGGTTGGTGCACACGTGGGAACAGGGTTCTTAAAACCGGCACAGGAAAAAGCACCAATCTTGGTCAAAAAGCAAGAAAAAGCAAAAAGTCAACTGTGTTGACCAAGAGCTAAGAGCATTATTGGAAAGAGGACACCAAACTGGATCAAAAAGCTAAAAACCGCTTTCCCAAAAAGCAGCTCCAGGGGCAAAAAGCAAGGCCCTGAAGCTACAAAAGTGTAAATCAAGAACTCTAGCTATATTTGGCTAATAATAAAATAATTATAAAAAAAAAGGAAAAGCAAAAAGTAAGGCAAAAAGGCAAAAGCAAGGCATGGCAAAAAGCAGGGACCCCTTTCAAGTATATAAGAAGCTTGTATTCCTCTTGATGATAGAGAACAATTTTTTGAAGAACACCTCTTTACGGATCAACCTCGTGGAGAAGAATTTGAGAGAGCCACCTTGAGAGACTCACCTTATGAAGAGCAAGAGCTTCATCATTATCATCATCATCTTACTCTCCACCCTCTGCCTCAACCCTGCCTGTAGAGCCGTCGTTGCTTCAGAACTGCCGCCGCAGCAGACGAAGCTGCCACCGCCGCCGCGCCCAGAGCCGCCGCTGCTCAAAAAATCCGCATGCTGCCTCCTATAGCTCCGCTGCCAGTTTTAAGAACCTTATTCCCAACTGTCCACCAACCTGTCCATCTGTCCGGGCAAGAGTTCCATCATGTGAAAAAGAGCTTGGAGGGCCAAATAGTTAACACCTCTTCTCCCTCTCTCTCACTCTATTTTCTGCACATCTTCAATATTGTGCGTTATTTTTGTCATGAATGATTGCTGAAATTTGAGCATTGAAGTTACCGATTCGACCACGAAGCTTCCGCATGCTACACTGGTATCAGAGCCTTCTTCAAGTGTGAAGATTCAACCAGAAAAACCCCCAAAAAAAAATCTCGCTTGTGTGGTTGGTTTCTAGACTCCGGTGGACCACCCCTTTCGGTGTGACTCCCGCCCCTCGAAGGACGGTTGGTTTTCAGCCTCCAGAAGTCTCCCACACACACAGTGGATGGTCAGATTGCGCTCCGGAAAGGAGGTGCATTTTTTCCTGCTATGGTGAGCTACGACGAAGAGAGAGACGATAAACTTCGAAGCAAAGTGCACCAGGCAGTCCTTCGAGGGCAGTAAACATGAGTGTACAGGAGATGTTCCAACAGATGATGCAAGCAATCGCAAAAACAGGGCACCAAATTGGAAGAGCAGAAGGCGAAGATCTTGGCCTTGGTCCTAGACGAGCGCACCTGTTTTCTAGCCCCTCTTTCTCCGTCTCCTCCTCCCTCTCCTTCCGTTTCCCAAATCCCATATCCTCTACAAAATGACCCTTTTTAAGGGTTACGACCGCAACCAAGTTCGATGCTCGAGTTGTAGATGCGAGCAATGGAGATTCGACAGATGGAAGACCATGCGGCAGCATCCCGTGCTGCTGCACAAGAAGAAACCAAGCGATGTGTGGAACACGAAAGATACCTTGTGTGGCTTTAGATGCAAGAATGACACCAGCAGCTTCCTCGAGTCATTTCGAGAAAATGAACTTCAGTAAGCATAATGGTAAACTCAACCCCACAACTCTTTATTCTTGGTTGCATCATTTTGAAGCTTATTTTGCCGCAATTAGACAAAATGATACTGACAGAGTGATCTTGGCTAGTTGGCACTTGGAAGTGAGGCCATTCCTTGGTGGACCCAGTGGGCTCATGCCCACACCAAAAATGTGTCACCATTTGCAGCACCGATCCTGTTTGTCAAGAAGAAGGATGGGTCTTCTCGATTATGTGTCGATTATCGTGCACTCAATAAGCTAACTATCAAAATTAAGTTCCCAATGCCTCGATTAGATTATATTCTCGAGAGGCTAAATGGAACCAAGATGTTCTCGAAACTGGACTTGAAGAGTGGGTACCACCAGGTGAGGATTGTTGAGAGAGACATCCGCAAGACAACCTTTCGCACGAAATGGGCTCACTATGAATTTGTGGTCATGCCTTTTGGCTTGACGAACGCAACCGCATGACGATGCGTGTTTTCAGGGACTTAATAGAAAAGTGTATGTTTATATTTCTAGATGACATATTGGTATTTCCAACTACTATTGAGCAGCACGACATTGATGTAGAGAAAGTCCTGAAGTTGCTGGAAAGCAACAAGCTCTACATCAATGAGAAGAAGTCGGAATTTTATTTGTTCAAGGTTCACTACCTTGGATATATTATCAGTATTGAAGGCACCCAACCTGATCCGGCCAAGGTGGTCGAGATTGTCAATTGGGAAGTACCACAAACTGCTTATGACATCAGATCCTTTGTGGGTATATGCCAAGCATACTCCACCCACATAGACAAGTTTTCTGACCTTTCGGCAGATCTCACCGATCTGCTAAAGGGGATCAAGACTAGAAGGCAGTGGATCCGAATGACTCCATGAGCGTTGGAGGCATTCAAGAATCTCAAGGTGGCTTTGTTAGAAGCGCCTTGTCTAGTGCTTGCCACGTGTGACGAGACGTTCCAAGTGACCACCGATGCGAGTAACATCGCAATTGGAGAGGTGTTACAACAGAATGGCCATCCAGTAGCTTACATGTCTCGTAAGTTACTGCCTGTGGAAAAGAATTACTCGATCTAGGATCGGAAACTCCTAGCAGTTATTCAGGCCCTGAAACATTTCCTCTATGGCCGTGAATTTGAGGTTCACACTCACTATCAGGCATTACGCTGGATTCAGACAATGCCAAGTGCACAGTGGAGTGATCGTCAGCACCATTAGAGCCAGATCTTCCAGCAATTTGGTGGTATGATTGAGTACCTCCCATGAAAGGCCAACCCAGTGGCCAATGCTTTGAGCAGAAAGGGAACCGTGACTTTGATTCAAACCACCTTGCTGGTACCTGCTGATGCTTTGGGCAAAAAGGGAACTGTGACTTTGATTCAAACCACCTTGCTCTTACGTGACAAGATGACATGAAGCACATGTACGCGGATTTCGAGGAATTCGGTACATAATGGGAACAAGAACTGAATGCCACAGGACCATGCCACTTTTTGATATGTGATGGTTGGCTTTTCTACAAAGGCCGGATTTCAATTCTTCCTCCTCTTTAGAGATGGGCGCCTCCTTCATGAGGGCTGTTGGGCTACATTTTCTGCACTTTCTCCTTCCCAACTCCATTTCCAAGCTTGCTACGGTGTTTTTCAAGCTTCCAAGAGTGTTTCCGGATGCTAATCACTCTCCTACACACTCCCAATGACTGAAATTCAACAAAACAGCTCTCTTTATTGCTGTAATTTCTGGTCTTTTGCTGAAAACCCTAATTTCAACCCTCCTTTCTTAAGTTGGACCATAGGGGAAGCTTTCCCAAGGTTCCCTTCATCCTCTTGAAGACTTTTGTCCCGAAGAAATGCGACAAATCGAAGATCTCAACACTCCAAGGACTTCCATCGCAAAGACTTCCGCTGTCATCGACTCTACTTGCTATTGGTAAGCTTTTATGCTTAAATATGGGAGCAAGTAGCAGGAGGAAGGAACCGGATTACAAGATCACATACCCTGTGTAGTGTTCTCTTGTCCTACGTGCTCTCTTGCAGATTGTTGCTACCATATGTTGGTGGAACAATAGAGAGCAGATGGTAGGGAACATGGGCACTTGAGAGGGTAGCGTGGATTGCAAGTCTACATCGGCAACCACTTGTTTGCAATGCTGTATTCATATACATTGGTATGGAAATCTGGTCAGAAATGCCCATGACACTATGTACTTGATTCTCCCAAGATCAATATACTTTATTTGAGGGAGGGGTCGGCCGTTCCGGCTCATTGTGTGTCTCTTGTCAATTCAGCAATTTACTTCTTGTATTTGGGCAAGTGTCCATCAAATCTTAGTGTACTTAAGTGTATTGATTAGCATTGTGTTCAACCAAGTTACATTGGTATCAGAGCATACGGTTCTCTTCTATCGTGAGAGACGATCACCGTGAACACTAACTATCTCTACACTTAGAACATTATGGACAGCCATACAATGAATGTTGGAGATGCTAACACAAGAGGCAGGGACAATGAAATGCATGCTTCCAATGTTGTACAGGATGAGCAAACTCATGTGGTGCACAATAGGGAACATGAATATGTGGGACAGCCATCCCGTGGCAAAGAGAAGATGCAGGAAGAAGAGTCCATAGTCTTGAGGGCTAAACTTACTCGTATCCAGGCTCTTCTACATGCACAACAAGAAGAATTGAATCTCTACCGCCGCGAGGATCCATTGGTACATGACCGTTTGAAGGCCAAGAAAGCTGAATCTTATATGGATCATGCAATGGCAATGATTGCTCAAGAGTTGCACATGCAACCGAGGGATGCAGCACGTGCATACTTGGCTCGTACCGAGAATGCCTATGCAGAAAAGGCAACCATCCCACATGTCTTGGAATCCCCACAGGTGCCCGAACAAGAACTTATGTCTAAGAGGATGAATCTCCATGCTATGGGAGAGGAACAATCAGTGACTTCACGCCATGCAAGAATGCCTTATGTAGCCCGTGAAGGATACAATGTTTATGGCAGTGGTCAAAATGTATGTCAAATGCCATTGCCAGCTGAAAATGTGCATGCACAACACATGCAACATGGGCTGCAATTTTCTGTTGGTGCAGGTATTCCACGTCTCTCTCATGCCACTTATGCCTTTGAGTGTGCTCGTGAGGGAGAAGCTATGGCTGAAAATGTATCAATGCATGTTGAGGGACCAACCATGCCTCATGCTTACAGGACACATGTATGTATGCATCACCTTTTGGTCCTAAAATGATGCCAGTCACAGGGGCTGTCCCAATGGACAAACATGGGGGAAAACATGTTGAGATGCACGCACATGCATCAAAGTCTCGTGACTTCAAAGCCGGAGACAAATCTGTGAAGTTTGACACATATCATGGAGAATATGATGCATCAAAGGCACTTGCTTTTATTGCCCAGTTTGATATTGCTTTCAGTGATGAGAATTTCACTCACAAATCCATGATCCGGCATGTAGGCATGTTCATGAAAGGCACTGCTGCCCATTTCACGGAGAAGCTCTCACCGAATCTTGTTAGATCATGGGAAGTGTTCAAGGAGAGGTTCTATGCTCAATTCTTGCCTCCCAATGCATTGAATGAGATAACAATGAAGTGGGATTGGGTGAAGCAAAACGAGGGGGAATCGGTAAATGCATATCTACAAAAGTTTTGAAAAGTGCTTTTGGAGGTGTCTCCATTTATGCATGTCACCGAGGCGGAAAGGAAGAAAAGGTTTCAATCGGGATTGCAACCCGTGTACAAAGCAGGACTACAAATGTATCCTAGTCATAACTTACACCAACTAATTGCAACCGCCACCGCCACCGAACAATTGAAACTCAACTTGAGTCGATCCAATAAGGCTAAACCCTCATTTCAAGGCAAAGAGAGGGCTGTCCAAAACTTGCAAAATAATGGACAGCCACCTAAAAAGGACCAAAACCAAGATAAAAATGGTCCAAAGACTGAAAATAACTCTAACGCGCGGAAGCTCTGGGAGTCTTCTTTCAGCCCTAAACACTCTTGGAAACCATCTAATGCAAAACACAGATATAGAGAGAGAGTAGAGAGAGAGAGATGTGCTGGAATTTCAGTATATTTCATATAGTACAAAAAGGGTACTTTGCTACAGTCCTAGGCTGCCTTCATAAAAAGGTGATAACACCCAAAATTATGTCCCTCTATGAGACTCCTACTACTACTGACCCAATTCCTAGAGGATTGAATGCCTTTTACAATGAGCATGTGTGCCTATTTATAGGCCTTGGAATATTGTAGAACTTGCCGACTGCTGGTCAGCCAGCAGTCGTGGGCATAAAACCATACAAAAATCTGCGTTTGTGTCATATCTGGACCAACCGCTTCTGATCTGGTCCAGCCGCCTTGAACTGGTCCAGCCACCCACCTTTGCAAGCAGCCGACAACTCATCCATGCCCTTCCATGCCCCTGCTACAAGTCCACACTGGCCTCTGCTGCACCAGATGCTCCAAACTCCTAGTTCTACTGATCTTTTACTGGCTGCCCCCTTCTGGATTAGCCCTGAGAAGGTACATGGCATTGATCATGCACATGACATCCCCCTCTGCTAAACTTGATGACGGGATTCCAACCTGCTCTTGGATGACTGTCATCATACCAAATCCTTTCCCGAAGTCCCTCTGTCATCCATCCATCCCTGACAACCCTTTTCTCTGAAAGCCCGGCCTGTTCTCCAAACCACTTTGTCTCAGACTAAGATCTATGCATCTGTTCCATCTAGTCCACAATCCATTCCTGCCCTGACTCTGAACACTGTCTTGGTCTTCATTCCTGAGAAATGAGTCTGGCACTCTCACATCACCCTTGGAGGATAATCCTCCCTTGGGACCGTTGCCCGAGAACCTATCTGGCTCACAGGACTGCCATCCCCTTTGGCTTTGTGGCACACCACCAAAAACCTCCTAGGAGCTCTTCCCGATTCTGTGTTCCTTGCCTTGGGCTTCATATCCGTGTACTTTCTTGTACCTTGGACCTGTACACCATCATATGGGACTGATTCAGTGTTAAGCTTTGCTGAGCCTAATGCTCTGATACCAATAAAACGCGCGGAAGCTCTGGGAGCCTTCTTTCAGCCCTAAACACTCCTGGAAACCATCTGATGCAAAACGCAGATATAGAGAGAGAGTAGAGAGAGAGAGATGTGCTGGAATTTCAGTATATTATAGTACAAAAAGGGTACTTTGCTACAGCCCTAGGCTACCTTCATAAAAAGGTGATAACACCCAAAATTCTGTCCCCCTATGGGACTCCTACTAACCCAATCCCTAGAGGATTGAATGCCTTTTACAATGAGCATGTGTGCCTATTTATAGGCCTTGGAATATTGTAGAACTGGCCGACTGCTGGTCGGCCAGCAATCGTGAGCATAAAACCATACAAAAATCTGCGTTTGTGTCATATCTGGACCAGCCACTTCTGATCTGGTCCAGCCGCCCACCTTTGCAAGCAGCCGACAGCTCATCCATACCCTTCCAAAGTTCCATGCCCCTGCTACAAGTCCACACTGGCCTCTGCTGCACCAGATGCTCCAAACTCCTAGTTCTACTGATCTTTTACTGGCTGCCCCCTTCTGGATTAGCCCTGAGAAGGTACATGGCATTGATCATGCACATGACAATAACACTACCAAGAAGCGTCCCTTCAAACTGAGAGACTATGGTCTCACTCCGGAGCAGAATAAGCAATATATGAGTGAGGGGAAATGCTTTACTTGTGGTAGCACCGAGCATATTGCAAAGGCATGCCCAAACAAGAAGAAGCATGATAATGCAAATGCATCAAAGCCTAATGTGCACATGGTTCCGGATGTGCAGGGCAACACTTCACATGATAGCAAAGACAGAGTTGTATGTAAAGCTTGGGGACAGCTTAAGGATCAGCTCGCTTTGTTCATGTTTGATGATTGTGCATCTGAAAATTTCATATCCACACAGATGGCAGTTGCTTTGGGTATTGAAGTGGAGGACACGGGTCCTCAAATTGAAGCAGGGGCTGCCTTTGTTGGTAGAGAAGTGTAGGTCATGCCTATTTTTGGCAAGTTGCGCATACACATTCAAGGCTATGTGGATCATGAGGATTCTCTTGTGGCGCCTTTGAATGGCTGTGATGTATTGCTTGGAAAGCCTTGGCATACACATATTGATCTGTGCAAGGCTTACAAGACCAACAAGATAACCTTCATGCATAAAGGCCGAGAGCATGTAATTGATGCTGGTGAAAAGGGTGGTTCAAAAGAAGGATGGATCCTTTCGTATGTGTGTGGATTATAGAGCTGTGAATAAGCTTACCATCAAGAATCAGTTTTCGATTCCACGCATAGACGACATCCTTGACAAGTTGGATGGATCGGCATGCTTTAGCCGAATTGATCTCAAGAGTGGATATCATCAAGTGCGTGTAGTGCCTGAAGATGTACACAAAACTGCTTTCAAGACAGCATTTGGGCTTTATGAGTATCTTGTTATGCCTTTTGGTCTTACAAATGCCCCAGCTACATTCAATAGAATGATGGATCGCATATTCCGTAGATACAGGAAATTTACAGGTGTCTTCTCTGATGACATCCTAGTCTTCTCGAAGACCGAAGAAGAGCATAGAGCTCATTTGGCCATTGTTTTTGAAGAACTCCGTAAGCAAAAACTCTTCATAAATGCAAAGAAGAGTGAGTTCTTCTTGTCAAAAATACATTATCTTGGGCATATTGTGTCCAAAGATGGAGTGCGGATGGATCCTGCAAAGATTGATGCAATTCGGAATTGGCCCAAATTTAGTTCGGTGCATGAGATCCGTAGTTTTCTTGGATTATGCTCTTACAACCGCAGGTTCATTCGGCACTTTGCATGGATTGCTTCTCCTTTGCATGACTTGACAAAGAAGCATAGTTACCGCGGAACGGGAACGTTCCGGGAACGTCGGATGCTGGAACAGGAGCGGGTACAGAAACGGGAGCGGATCGGGAACGTCGGGGAACGCCACGTCATATGACATGTCAGCATATGACATAAAATGACAAAACATTTAAAATATCCAAGATTAAACTTTAAAGTCTTAAACATTAAAAATTTAAAGAGTCCAGACTCCAAATAGAAACTGAAAAGAAAGTACATCGCATGAGGATATATAATAGCTGAAAAAGCTGAGTACAATGGACATATGAGTCATGACAAAAGTATAAGTATGACAAGTACAAAACTAGCCTCAAGGGCCAAGGTAACTGATGAGTCAAAGACTAGTCATCAGCAAGTGGGATCTCATCCTCCTGTCCAAGCTGTCCCTCAATCTGCTCATCCTCATGCTACTCCACATCATCCTCTCCCTCTGGCTGATCCTCACCATCATTGTCATCAAGATCAAGGCAAAATCCAATAAATGGCTCTGGAGTACACTCAGCCCTGAACTTGTTAAGCAAACGCAAGTTCGCATTAACAAATACAAGGTCATTTGCCTTCTGGACACCAAGCCTGTTCCCCTTCTTGCTTGCAATGTTCCCAAAACTGCTCCATAAGCGCTCACATGGCGAGGAGCTAGCACCCTGGCTAAGCACTCGAATGGCCAATCTTTGCAGCAATGGTGTATCTGTCCCATAATCCTCCCACCACCGTGCACTGGATATCTTGAACCTATCATTTTGTGCATCCTGCAAAGCGAAGAGGCCTCTCTTTTGTCGATAGAAGGAAAGGCCCTCCTCCTATCATCTGCACTGGGTACAAGCTTTCTCAAGATATCCTCCCAACCCTGCACAACCTCTGCATCTGTCTCTTGTCCTTTGCCTTGAAATTATGGATCCACCACAAATGCAGCAGCAGCCTCTAATGCAGAGTGATACTCTGTCCACCTGCCTGTCGCAAGACGAGATAGCTCCTGTCTCCTACCTCCATCCAAAGTCTGTAGAGATAGGATTCTCTCAATCATCCTGTCCATCCCCTCATACACCTTGCCAATGCAAGGCTCATCTCCATCAAGAAGCCTCAACATAGGAATGATTGGCCGCACAACCTGCAACAATACCTCAACAGTGTCCCAAAAAGTGTCATCAAGAACTATGGACCTGCATCGAATACCTGCCACTGAGGTACGCTCTCGCCATGCATCCCACTCCTCACAAGCTACAAGCTGCCTCAAATGATTCTTCACTTCAAAAAGACGCTTTAGCATAAGGAAATTATATGCAAAGCGTGTATCTGAATACTTTAAGAGATCCTTTGGGGATCTCTGTCGAAATACAGCCAAAATGTAGTGGTGGCGAGTGATAAATGAAACAATGTGATTGCCCATTTCAATAAAAGGCTCCACCCACTGCATCTTACCAATATCTTTGAGAAGATTGTTGAGCCCATGTGACATGCAAGGAGTGAAGCAAATATGTGGGTACCTATCCGCAATGATCCTCCCTGCTGCCTTGTTTGAGTTCTCTCCATCAGAAACAAACTGGATGACATTATTGGGACCCACGTAATCAATGGCTTCACTCCAAATATTTGCCAATCTCTCTGCAATTTTGCCCGCCTCTAAATTGTCAATAGCTTTAATAAAAAAGCTACATCCTCTAGAGTACGCAAGGATACCCTGAATGGAGCGGCTCCTAGTGTCACTCCAACCATCACCCATGATAGTGACGCCACATCTACGCCATAGATCCTGAATGGGTCCCAAGGCATCCTCTATGGCCGTCCTCTCTGTGGCTAGAAGTGTAGTGCGCAATGCCTCGGATGAGGGTGGAGCATAGCCAGGTCCGAAAGAAGCAATCTCCAACCAAGGCTCAAGCCAACGAGGTAGGGAGAGTGTGGGGCAGCCAAGAGGAAGGGTGGAGTAGTAGGTGGAACGGAGAGTGTGGGGCAGCCAAGAGGAAGGGTGGAGTGGTAGGGAGAGCACTCAAGCAGGAGGCTCAGCCAAAAAAATAGACGCAGCAAAATAAACCCGAACAGCAAATAAACCCACCGTCGCGCATATGCACACATGCCGGAACGCCCGGAACTAGCGTTCCGCCCTACGTTCCGACGTTCCACTCGCCGTTCCGACACGTTCCGGTGTAAGTCGCGTTCCGCCTGCCGTTTCTGCGTTCCGAGCACGCGTTGAGCTCCAGACCGGCGTTCCGGCGTTCCAGGAAGGCGGATGAAACTGATCCCGACAAGTGGGAAAGACTCCGTTGGACACCCACACGCTTAATAGCACAACTTTAAAACCACAAATATGAAATGGACAACTTAGAACAACTTGAAAATTAAATGAACAGAAATGGAAAGATGGACACCAGCACTGGGGCCGGAACGGGCCGACCCCCCCCTCAATATATGATATATTTATTGGGAGTATTTAAAGAATACAATGCTCCATGGGTTCTGAGAACCAGATAATGTCCATGTACATATGAAAACAGTACCAAACAAGTAGGCTCGGATTTCGATGAAGAAAACTCGAAGCAGAACGACCACTAGTGTGGTCCAATCTCTACGGTCCTGTGCTTTCACTGGACTCCGCAGAGAGCGCCTCACTGGTGTTCCGAGACCACGCACAAACAGGCGCTCTCATACTAACGCCTGGCTCTCCCGATCTCAACACCTTTGGACCGAGGTTCGCCAATACAGCTTGGACAACCCGGCACCGTACGGGTGTTGGCCGAGCGGAATGAATCTTTTATCAGATTTAAACATAAAATACTTTATTCAAATCTGAAAAATCACTTACTTGTAGATGGTTGATAGAAGACCAAAACTTATGGTGTTTGTGTAGACTTTGAAGCCACCCTTGTTGATGAAAGAGTTGCCTCGTGTAGAACTAACAAGACAAGCACCACCACGAAGGGTACAGCCGCCTGCTGTGAAAGAAGAAGCATCCACTTGCAAGAGAGGAGATGCCTGGCCGTAGTGTGGAGGAGCCCAAACAGAGTCGCCTGAGCGTAGTGCTCTACTGGCCGGAACACAATCGCATAGCCATAGCCGCCTCTAGGGCATGCACAGCTTGGAGAGATGCAACCAGAAGAGAAGAAACAACCTGCAAGTACTGTCGCCAGAGGGAGTAACTGCCTGCTGGTGTACTGTCGTGTGGGGGAGAGTAACCGACTGCAGTCAGTGCTGGGCTGGCAACACAGCCGCCTGCAGTAAAACAGGCGCAGCCAGCAGCAGTGTACACAGTCGCTATTGGAGGTGACAGCCGCCTGGAAAACAGTATGCGCAGCAGTACAGAGGGAAGATGAAGCAGCCGCCTGTGTAGATGTTGAGGCAGTCGCTTGGATGGAAAGTGAGCAGCCGCCTGTGGGAGTTACAGCCAACCGCCTGGGAGAGAGAGGGAGCAGCGTGGAGTAAACAGCCGCCTCACAGTTGATGGAAAACAGGCCGCCTCAGGGGAACATGCGCAGCGATGGTGGTTCTCTACGTAAGAGGGAAGCGATGCCTTCCACGCTTGAAGGGGGCCCTTTTTTTTTAATAAAATAAAGGTGGAGTTAACTTAGGTGATACCCACGCATGCATGTGGGGGATTAGTAGGGGTAGGTGACCATGCCCACCCCCACACTTACTTAAAAGTGGGGCTCCCCACCTTGGCCCCAAAGTGGGTGCCCAAAGGGGGTGCCCACTTTTAAATAAGTGTGAACACCTAACCTTATAAATCAAAGGGTTAGAATATATAACATTAAAACAACATGTACCATATACTTACCACCTGTTCACATGCACTGAAACTTGTCAGAATACAGGGCAGACTTCACGACTCACTGGCAGGCGTCCCCGCTCACTAAGTAACACGTCAAGCAGGCAAACACACGAATACATATCATGCGAAAACAGTTTCAAGCATGCAAATCATGTGTGCATGTGCAAATAGTAACATGGACATATCTCCCGTTCATGGAACAAGTACAAAATATCTGTCGGCACAAAACTGGCACGACATTTAATACATAAAAACCTGGTCTTCCTATGGAGTGACAGTCCCATAGGTAAGACACAGTTCCAGGCACGAGTCTCCCTATGGTGTGACAGTCCCGTAGGCAAAACACGGCACGAATACTGGTTCTTCCATGGCGTGACAGTCCCATGGATCGAACACAGTCCAGGTCATACACGGGTGGCACTGATGAAACCGATCCCGTCAAGTGGGAAGGACTCCGTTGGACACCCACACGATTAATAGCACAACTTTAAAACCACAAATTTGAAATGGACAACTTAAAACAACTTGAAAATTAAATGAAATGAAATGGAAAGATGGACACCAGCACTGGGGCCGGAACGGGCCGACCCCCCCCTCAATATATGATATATTTATTGGGAGTATTTAATGAATACAATGCTCCATGGGTTCTGAGAACCAGATAATGTCCATGTACATATGAAAACAGTACCAAACAAGTAGGCTCGGATTTCGATGAAGAAAACTCGAAGCAGAACGACCACTAGTGTGGTCCAATCTCTACGGTCCTGTGCTTTCACTGGACTCCGCGGAGAGCGCCTCACTGGTGTTCCGAGACCACGCACAAACAAGCGCTCTCGTACTAACGCCTGGCTCTCCCGATCTCAGCACCTTTGGACCGAGGTTCGCCAATACAGCTTGGACAACCCGGCACCGAACGGGGGTGGCCGTAGAGGGATGAATCCCTTATCAGATTTAAACATAAAATACTTTATTCAAATCTGAAAATCACTTACTTGTAGATGGTTGATAGAAAACCAAAACTTGTGGTGTTTGTGTGGACTATGAAGCCACCCTTGTCGAAGAAAGAGTTGCCTCAAGTAGTAGCATCAAGACAAGCACCACCACGAAGGGTACAGCCGCCTGCTGTGAGAGAAGAAGCATCCACTTGCAAAGGAGGAGAGGCTTGGCTGCAGTGTAGAGGAACCCAAACAGAGTTGCCTGAGGGCAGTGTTCTTACTGGCCGGAACACAAGCACATAGCCCCAGCCGTCTGTAGGGACATGCGTAGCTTGGAGAGATGCAGCCGGTAGAAGATGAGCAACCCGCAGCCGGAAGAGGATGGGCAACCTGCAAGTACTGTCACCTGGGAGAGTAGCCGCCTGTAGAGAGTCAGGCGCAGCCCACCTTGCAGTAAAGTCAGCCGCCTGTAGAGAGTTTGGTTGCAGGCAGTAGTGCAGAGTCAGCCGCCTGTAGAGAGTCAGGCGCAGCCAGCAGCAGAGGGTCGCCTGTAGAGAGTCAGGCGCAGCCAGCAGTAGAGTCAGCAGTCCCCTGCACGTTTCCACGCAGCCACCAGCAGAGTATTCAGCCGCCTGTAGAGGGGCAGGCGCAGCAGAGGGGATTCAGCCAGCAGCACTCGCCTGGGAGCAGAAGCGCATACAAACCAGCAGTCGCCTGAGGTAAACATGCGCAAGGAAGGGTGGTCGCCAGTTCTCTACGTAAGAGGGAAGCGATGATGCTCCTACGCTTCATGGAGGGAGTCCTTTTTTTTTATTAAATTAAAGTGAAGTTTTACTTTGGTCATACCCACGTTTGCATGTGGGGGATTAGTGGGGGTAGGTGACCATGCCCACCCCCACACTCACTTAAAAGTGGGGCTCCCCACCTTGGCCCCAAAGTGGGTGCCCAAAGGGGGTGCCCACTTTTAAATAAGTGTGAACATCTAACCTTATAAAACAAAGGGGTTAGAATATAAAACATTAAAACAACATGTACCATATACTTACCACCTGTTCACATGCACTAAAACTCGTCAGAATACAGGGCAGACTTCACGACTCACTGGCAGGCGTCCCCGCTCAGTAAGTAACACGTCAAGCAGGCAAACACACAAATACATGTCATGCGAAAACAGTTTCAAACATGCAAAATATGTGTGCATGTGCAAATAGTAACATGGACATATCTCCCGTTCATGGAACAAGTACAAAATATCTGTCGGCACAAAACTGGCACGACATAAAAACATAAAAACCTGGTCTTCCTATGGAGTGACAGTCCCATAGGTAAGACACAATTCCAGGCACGAGTTTCCCTATGGTGTGACAGTCCCATAGGTAAAACACGGCACGAATACTGGCTCTTCCATGGCGTGACAGTCCCATGGATCGAACACAGTCCAGGTCATACACGGGTGGCACTGATCTGGCTCCCGTCCATACGACACCATCCTGCTAACACACGGGTGGCACCAGTCTGGCTCCCGTCCATGTCAACAAAATACTGGCCTCTTCACATGAGACACCGGCCTGGCCCCCGGGCTTCTAAAGAGTTGACCTCAACTTAAAAGCCTCAAGATATGCCTGCAACAATTGCGGATAATCTGCAAAATAATCCTCATTTACCCATTTGGCATCAATAGGCAAATAATTCTTAAACTTCACAAGGTATCTCCTGGAAAGCTTTCCTGCAGGTAGCTTTCTCTCCTTGTGAAAACTGGCTGGAGGATCTCCTCAAGCTCTTCAATTTCTGGCGGATCTTCTGTGACAGGCTCATCAGGATCTGGCCCCATATATTTCCGAAATAGACTCACATGAAAAGTATTGTGAATCTTCCAATGACTAGGTAGAGCAAGCCTGTAGGACACTTCATTGATCTTGTGAATCACCTTGAAGGGTCCATAATAGCGAGGAGAAAGCTTAGGATATGATCCTTCTCGTCCTGGCCTCTTCCGAAGCCTAGCCTTCTCAAATTTCAGCAATACCCAATCACCTTCTTTGACTTCCATGTCCCTTCTATGCTTGTCGGCAGCCATTTTATGCTTATCCTGAGATCTTGCAATGGCTGTCCGCACCTGACCAAAGGCAACATCTAAGTCACGAACATATTCATCAGCTGCAAAGATCTCATCCTTGGTACGAAGGATAGGTGGCAAGACCACTCTGCCATAAATAGTCTCAAACGGAGCCTTTCCTGTGGAAGCATGGATTGTATTGTTGTAGGCAAACTCAACAAGTGGAAGATACTTCTCCCATGCAGTCTTTTGATCTGCTACATAACATTTCAACAAATCCAACACGGCTGAATTTGCAGCTTCACTTTGGCCATCCGTTTGGGGATGATAAGCTGATGAAAACTCAAGCTTAGTACCCATATTATCAAACAAAGCCCTCCAAAATAGGCTTGTAGTCCTGGGATCTCTATCCCCAACAATGGATTTGGGCATACCATGATGCTTGAAAATATTAGCAAGAAAAAGCTTTACCATATGATCAGCTTTGATGGTTTTCTTGACGGGCAAGAAGTGAGCTTGCTTGCTAAACCTGTCCACAATAGTCCAAATAGCATCATTCCCGTGCTGGGATCTAGGCAAATCCATAATAAAATCCATCGTGATACTTTCCCAAGGTTGCGAGGGAATAGGCAATGGCTGAAGCAAACCTGGAGGCTTTTGCCTATCAAATTTCACCTTTTGGCAAGTGATACATGCACGCACATAAGCCTCAATGTCTTTACGCATGCTTGGCCAAAAGAAATACCTCTGAATCATGCGAGTAGTAGGCATAATACCTCGATGACCAGCATATGGTGGAGCGTGACATTCGTCCATAACCTTTGGACGCAAATCGTTCACCACACATAGACAATTATCCTTCATTAGATAACCCTCATTGATAACATAAGAGGCATGTGAATGACCAGCCATCAAATCAGTCCATATATGGCAAAAATCAGCATCCAAATGATACAAATCTCTCATAGCAGATAGATCTCCATGAGAGGCCACTGAGACTGCAGCAATATAAGGCCTCCTAGATAGTGCATCAGCCACCACATTTTTCTTTCCTGGAGTATGCACAATTTGAAAATGAAACATGGAAAGAAAGTTTGCCATTCTCATTTGCTTCTCTGAAAGCTTAGTTTGAGATAGAAAGTATCTCAAGCTTTGATGATCTGTCTTGACTACAAATTCAGCCCCAAGAAGGTAATGTTTCCATATCTTTAAGGCGTGAATTACAGCCAAGAGCTCTTTCTCATAGATATCCATATGAAGCTCAGCATCATGCAAACGACGGCTCTCGTATGCAACTGCATGCCCTTCTTGATTTAGGACATCTCCTATGCAATCACCACAAGCATCACATTCAACCACGAATGACTTGTGCAAGTCAGGAACAAGCAATACTGGACCACATATGATCGCATGCTTGAGCTGCGAGAAAGCATCCTGTTCCTTTGAAGTCCATTTGAAAGCAGTTTTCTTCTTCGTGAGATCATGTAGAGGAGTGGCAATCATGGCGAAATGCCTTATGAAACGCCTGTAGTACGAACATAATTCCAGAAAACTACGTACTTGATGTAAGTTTTGCAATTCGGGCCAATTCCGAATGGTCTCTATCTTTGCAGGATCCATTGTAACTCCATCTTTGGATACAATATGACCCAAATAATGAATTTCAGAAAGGAAAAACTCACTTTTCTTGGCATTGACGAAAAGTTTATGCTTCCGCAACTCTTCGAACACTGTGACCAAATGAGTTCTGTGTTCCTGCTCATTCTTGGAGAAAACCAAGATATCATCAAAGAAGACTCCTGTAAACTTGCGATGGGTTCGGAATATCCTATCCATCATACGATTAAAGGTAGCAGGAGCATTGGTGAGACCAAAAGGCATTACCAAGAATTCATATAATCCGAAAGCTGTCCTGAATGCAGTCTTATGGACATCTTGTGGTACCACGCGTATCTGGTGATAACCACTCTTCAAATCAAGTCTGCTAAAACAAGCTGAGCCATCAAGCTTATCCAAGATATCATCAATACGTGGAATAGGAAATCTGTTCTTGATGGTAAGCTTGTTCAAAGCTCTATAGTCTACACAGATACGGAATGATCCGTCCTTCTTTTGAACAAGAAGCACAAGAGAGCAGTAAGGTGAGGAACTGGGCTGAACCAAACCTTTCTCTAAAAGCTCATTTACCTGCTTCATAATTTCTTCTTGTTGTGCGGCACTCACTCGGTATGCGGGTTTGTTAGGTGGAGAACTACCTGGCACAAGATCTATGCGGTGATCTTCGGGCCTTTGGGGAGGTAACTCACCTGGCAATGAGTCAGCAAAACAATCGTTGAATGCATTAAGAAAATTCAGCCTATCATTAGACATAGCATCCACATTTTGACGATTTGGCAAAGACTATCACGCACAAAAACCAAGTACGCTGAAAGACTCTTTTTCATTGCTTTATTAATTTGGATGTGTGATACAACTGGGATAGAATCCCCTTCTTTGCCAGCATCAATAAAGTGCATGCGGCCTTTATGCATAAAAGAAATCATATTAGACTTGTAGTCTTTGCGGGGCTCAAGCCTATGGTGCCACGGCTTGCCCAACAATACATCACATCCATTCAGTGGAGCAACTAGGAAATGCTCATTATCAAGATAGCCCTGTATATGGATACGCAACTTCCCAATCAAAGGGGTAACCTGCACCTCTTTACCAATAAATGCAGCTTCAGCTTCAATCTGAGGTCCCATATTTTCAACCTCAATTCCCAATGCAGCTGCCATTTGCATAGAGATGAAATTGTCAGTTGCACAGTCATCAAACATGAAGAGTGCGGGCTGATCCTTGATTTGCCCCCAAGCCTTGCAAACCATACGCTCTTTTGCATCATGACCTGTATTACCTTGCACATCAGGAACTGCATGAACATTTGCTTTGGTGTGCTTGTCCTCGTGCTTTGGTTTGTGATCTGGGCATTGTCGGAACATGTGGTCTTTGCTACCACAAAAAAAGCATTTTCCATCCTTAGCATATTGCTCTCTTTGCTCCGGGGTTAAGCCGAATTTGTTCTTTCTTGGGCCCTGTTCTTTAGATGTGTAATTTTCAGCTTTACCACCCTTGTAAGGCTCCCGGAAGTTCTTTTTAGGTGGCTGTCCACCCTTTTGCTGATTTGGTGCAGCCTTGTCCTTCCCCTTGGAACCTCCTTGATCTTGCTTGATCTTGAGCACCAATTGCTCCGTAGCAAGAGCAGAAGCTGTGAGTTGTTGCAACGTATGTTTTGGGTGCAATTCAATACCTGATCTATATGCTGGTTGCAATCCAAAACGAAACTTCCTCTTTCTTTCATCCTCTGTGATTAGCATGAAGGGAGTCACTTCCAGCAACACTTTCCAGAATTTGTTAACATACTGTTGCACACTCTCATTATCTTTTTGTTCCAGCCTATCCCACTTTTGAGTGAGAGTTTGCTCTGCATTGGGTGGCAAGAACTGAGCATAAAATCTGTCTTTGAATTCCTTCCAAGTAGAGATGGGATCCTTGGTGATCTTTTCGGTGATCCACCAATGGGCAGCATTGCCTTTCAGAAACATGCGAGCATGGCGCACCTTCGACTTTTCTGTAAAGTCCTCATCGCTAAAAGCAATGTCGAACTGTGCCACAAACGCTAACACCTTAGAGGCATCATGTTCACCATGAAAGACATCAAATTTGACAGATTTATCACCTGCTTTGAACTCCTTGAGCTTCCTGGCATGAGGCTCATGGTCCTCTCTTTTTCTTTTCCCCTTATCCAACGGGGTAGCACTGTCTGCATGGGCTCCATGGGCCGTCAAAGAAGCTTCATGGGGCACGGTGGCATGTGCTCCACGAACTCGAAGCTCAGATGCATGTGACTTACCTGCATATGGCATAGTCTCTCCATGAGACAACTCAGAAGGCAAAATTTTTCTGGAAGCAGACCTGTCACCATGAGATACATATCTTGCATGCATGTGACTTTCGTGCCCTCCATGAGCACTGGCATACATAAATCTGTCAGGCTTAGTGCCTTGGGGAGAGGATGCATGACGAGAGGTGACAGTCACCTCTTCCTTTTGCATAAAAGATTTCAGCCTCTGGGATGCGGGATCTCCATGCTTCAAACGAGGTGGATTTCTGAATTTTAGCTCTCCGTCATCCCCCTCTTTGATATCACCTTTGCGAAGGAGATAGGCAAGTGCCAACTCCCTTGGTTTCTTACCCACTTCACGAGCCATTGATTCAAAGGTTACATCAACCATAGCATCAGCCTTCCTGGCTTCAATAGCACTTTGCAGATGTGGATCTTCATGTAAAAACTTTAATTCTTGCTCTTGAGCCTGCAAAAGTTTTCTCATATGTTCCATTTCAGCCCTCATAGCATCAGGGTCTTGTTCAAGCATAACTGTCTTCCCTGGAGACAGTTGACCCTTGGATTCACTATCCATAACCCTTTCAAGGGGCTTGTGCCTACCACGCAGGGCATCAGACCCACGAGAAGCACTAGATGGACCCCTCGAATTTGGTACTTCCAAAGGGTTGCCTTGGCTGTCCATTGTGTTCAAAGTTTGCTAAAAGCGGGATGTCTAGTACACAGGTTCGTTTCCCCACTAGGAAGAGGGAAACAACCGTGCTCTGATACCAATGAAACCGATCCCGTCAAGTGGGAAGGACTCCGTTGGACACCCACACGCTTAATAGCACAACTTTAAAACCACAAATTTGAAATGGACAACTTAAAACAACTTGAAAATTAAATGAAATGAAATGGAAAGATGGACACCAGCACTGGGGCCGGAACGGGCCGACCCCCCCCTCAATATATGATATATTTATTGGGAGTATTTAATGAATACAATGCTCCATGGGTTCTGAGAACCAGATAATGTCCATGTACATATGAAAACAGTACCAAACAAGTAGGCTCGGATTTCGATGAAGAAAACTCGAAGCAGAACGACCACTAGTGTGGTCCAATCTCTACGGTCCTGTGCTTTCACTGGACTCCGCGGAGAGCGCCTCACTGGTGTTCCGAGACCACGCACAAATAGGCGCTCTCGTACTAACGCCTGGCTCTCCCGATCTCAGCACCTTTGGACCGAGGTTCGCCAATACAGCTTGGACAACCCGGCACCGAACGGGGGTGGCCGTAGAGGGATGAATCCCTTATCAGATTAATACTTTATTCAAATCTGAAAATCACTTACTTGTAGATGGTTGATAGAAAACCAAAACTTGTGGTGTTTGTGTGGACTATGAAGCCACCCTTGTCGAAGAAAGAGTTGCCTCAAGTAGTAGCATCAAGACAAGCACCACCACGAAGGGTACAGCCGCCTGCTGTGAGAGAAGAAGCATCCACTTGCAAAGGAGGAGAGGCTTGGCTGCAGTGTAGAGGAACCCAAACAGAGTTGCCTGAGGGCAGTGTTCTTACTGGCCGGAACACAAGCACATAGCCCCAGCCGTCTGTAGGGACATGCGTAGCTTGGAGAGATGCAGCCGGTAGAAGATGAGCAACCCGCAGCCGGAAGAGGATGGGCAACTTGCAAGTACTGTCACCTGGGAGAGTAGCCGCCTGTAGAGAGTCAGGCGCAGCCCACCTTGCAGTAAAGTCAGCCGCCTGTAGAGAGTTTGGTTGCAGCCAGTAATGCAGAGTCAGCCGCCTGTAGAGAGTCAGGCGCAGCCAGCAGCAGAGGGTCGCCTGTAGAGAGTCAGGCGCAGCCAGCAGCAGAGTCAGCAGTCCCCTGCACGTTTCCACGCAGCCACCAGCAGAGTATTCAGCCGCCTGTAGAGGGGCAGGCGCAGCAGAGGGGATTCAGCCAGCAGCACTCGCCTGGGAGCAGAAGCGCATACAAACCAGCAGTCGCCTGAGGTAAACATGCGCAAGGAAGGGTGGTCGCCAGTTCTCTACGTAAGAGGGAAGCGATGATGCTCCTACGCTTCATGGAGGGAGTCCTTTTTTTTTATTAAATTAAAGTGAAGTTTTACTTTGGTCATACCCACGTTTGCATGTGGGGGATTAGTGGGGGTAGGTGACCATGCCCACCCCCACACTCACTTAAAAGTGGGGCTCCCCACCTTGGCCCCAAAGTGGGTGCCCAAAGGGGGTGCCCACTTTTAAATAAGTGTGAACATCTAACCTTATAAAACAAAGGGGTTAGAATATAAAACATTAAAACAACATGTACCATATACTTACCACCTGTTCACATGCACTAAAACTCGTCAGAATACAGGGCAGACTTCACGACTCACTGGCAGGCGTCCCCGCTCACTAAGTAACACGTCAAGCAGGCAAACACACAAATACATGTCATGCGAAAACAGTTTCAAACATGCAAAATATGTGTGCATGTGCAAATAGTAACATGGACATATCTCCCGTTCATGGAACAAGTACAAAATATCTGTCGGCACAAAACTGGCACGAAATAAAAACATAAAAACCTGGTCTTCCTATGGAGTGACAGTCCCATAGGTAAGACACAGTTCCAGGCACGAGTTTCCCTATGGTGTGACAGTCCCATAGGTAAAACACGGCACGAATACTGGCTCTTCCATGGCGTGACAGTCCCATGGATCGAACACAGTCCATGTCATACACGGGTGGCACTGATCTGGCTCCCGTCCATACGACACCATCCTGCTAACACACGGGTGGCACCAGTCTGGCTCCCGTCCATGTCAGCAAAATACTGGCCTCTTCACATGAGACACCGGCCTGGCCTCAAGTGAACGAGACGCAAAAACTAGGAATGGACCAAATGGTCGGCCAATTGGTGACAACTTGAAGCTCAGCATCATGCAAACGACGGCTCTCGTATGCAACTGCATGCCCTTCTTGATTTAGGACAGCTCCTATGCAATCACCACAAGCATCACATTCAACCACGAATGACTTGTGCAAGTCAGGAACAATCAATACTGAACCACATATGATCGCATGCTTGAGCTGCAAGAAAGCATCCTGTTCCTTTGAAGTCCATTTGAAAACAGTTTTCTTCTTCGTGAGATCATGTAGAGGAGTGGCAATCATAGCGAAATGCCTTATGAAACGCCTGTAATACGAACATAATCCCAGAAAACTACGTACTTGATGTACGTTTTGCAATTCGGGCCAATTCCGAATAGTCTCTATCTTTGCAGGATCCATTGTAACTCCATCCTTGGATACAATATGTCCCAGATAATGAATCTCTGAAAGGAAAAACTCACTTTTCTTGGCATTGACGAAAAGTTTATGCTTTCGCAACTCTTCGAACACTGTGACCAAATGAGTTTTGAGTTCCTGCTCATTCTTGGAGAAAACCAAGATATCATCAAAGAAGACTCATGTAAACTTGCGATGGGGTCGGAATATCCTATCCATCATACGATTAAAAGTAGCAGGAGCATTGGTGAGACCAAAAGGCATTACCAAGAATTCATATAATCCGAAGGCTGTCCTGAATGCAGTCTTATGGACATCTTGTGGCACCACACGTATCTGGTGATAACCACTCTTCAAATCAAGTCTGCTAAAACAAGCTGAGCCATCAAGCTTATCCAAGATATCATCAATACGTGGACTAGGAAATCTGTTCTTGATGGTAAGCTTGTTCAAAGCTCTATAGTCCACACACATACGGAATGATCCGTCCTTCTTTTGAACAAGAAGCACAGGAGAGCAGTAAGGTGAGGAACTGGGCTGAACCAAACCTTTCTCTAAAAGCTCGTTTACCTGCTTCATAATTTCTTCTTGTTGTGCAGCACTCACTCGGTATGCGGGTTTGTTAGGTGGAGAACTACCTGGCACAAGATCTATACGATGATCTTCGGGCCTTTGGAGAGGTAATTCACCTGGCAATGAGTCAGCAAAACAGTCTTTGAATGCATTAAGAAAATTCAGCCTATCATTAGACATAGCATCCACATTTTGATGATTTGGCACAAGATTATCACGCACAAAAACCAAGTACGCTGAAAGACTCTTTTTCATTGCTTTATTAATTTGGATGTGTGATACAACTGGGATAGAATCCCCTTCTTTGCCAGCATCAATAAAATGCATGCGACCTTTATGCATAAAAGAAATCATATTAGACTTGTAGTCTTTGCGGGGCTCAAGCCTATGATGCCATGGCTTGCCCAACAATACATCACATCCATTTAGTGGAGCAACTAAGAAATGCTCATTGTCAAGGTAACCCTGGATATGGATACGCAACTTCCCAATCAAAGGGGTAACCTGCACCTCTTTGCCAATAAATGCAGCTTCAGCTTCAATCGGAGGTCCCATATTTTCAACCTCAATACCCAATGCAGCTGCCATTTGCATAGAGATGAAATTGTCAGTTGCACAGTCATCAAACATAAAGAGTGCGGGCTGATCCTTGATTTGCCCCCAAGCCTTGCAAACCATACGCTCTTTTGCATCATGACCTGTATTACCTTGCACATCAGGAACTGCATGAACATTTGCTTTGGTGTGCTTGTCCTCGTGCTTTGGTTTGCGATCTGGGCATTGCCGAAACATGTGGTCTTTGCTACCACAAGAAAAGCATTTTCCATCCTTAGCATATTGCTCTCTTTGTTCCGGAGTTAATTCAAATTTGTTCTTTCTTGGGCCCTGTTCTTTGGATGTGTTATTTTCAGCTTTACCACCCTTGTAAGGCTCCCGGAAGTTCTTTTTAGGTGGCTGTCCACCCTTTTGCTGATTTGGGACAGCCTTGTCCTTCCCCTTGGAACCTCCTTGTTCCTGCTTGATCTTGAGCACCAATTGCTCCATAGCAAGGGCAGAAGCTGTGAGTTGTTGCAACGTATGTTTCGGGTGCAATTCAATACCCGATCTATAAGCAGGTTGCAATCCAGAACGAAACTTCCTCTTTCTTTCATCCTCAGAGATTAGCATGAAGGGAGTCACTTCCAGCAACACTTTCCAAAATTTGTTAACATACTGTTGCACACTCTCATTATCTTTTTGTTCCAACCTATCCCACTTTTGAGTGAGAGTTTGCTCCGCATTGGGTGGCAAGAACTGAGCATAAAATCTATCTTTGAATTCCTTCCAAGTAGAGATGGGATCCTTGGTGATCTTTTCAGTGATCCACCAATGGGCAGCAGTCCCTTTCAGAAACATGCTAGCATGGCGCACCTTCGACTTTTCTGTAAAGTCCTCATCGCTAAAAGCAATGTCGAACTGTGCCACAAACGCTAACACCTTAGAAGCATCATGTTCACCATGAAAGACATCAAATTTGACAGATTTATCACCTGCTTTGAATTCCTTGAGCTTCCTGGCATGAGGCTCATGGTCTTCTCTTTTTCTTTTCCCCTTATCCAACGGGGTAGCCCTGTCTGCATGGGCTCCATGGGCCGTCATAGAAGCTTCATGGGGCACGGTGGCATGTGCTCCACGAACTCGAAGCTCAGATGCATGTGACTTACCTGCATGTGGCATGGTCTCTCCATGAGACAACTCAGAAGGCAAAAATTTTTTGGAAGTAAACCTGTCACCATGAGATACATATCTTGCATGCATGTGACTTTCGTGTCCTCCATGAGCACTGGCATACATAAATCTGTCAGGCTTAGTGCCTTGGGGAGAGGATGCATGTCGAGAGGTAATAGTCACCTCTTCCTTTTGCATGAAAGATTTCAGCCTCTGGGATGCGGGATCTCCATGCTTCAAACGAGGTGGATTTCTGAATTTCAGCTTTCCGTCATCCCCCTCTTTGATATCACCTTTGCGAAGGAGATAGGCAAGTGCCAACTCCCTTGGTTTCTTGCCCACTTCACGAGCCATTGATTCAAAGGTTACATCAACCATAGCATCAGCCTTCCTGGCTTCAATAGCACTTTGTAGATGGGGATCTTCATGCAAAAACTTTAATTCTTGCTCCTGAGCCTGCAAAAGTTTTCTCATATGTTCCATTTCAGCCCTCATAGCATCAAGCTCTTGTTCAAGCATAACTGTTTTTCCTGGAGACACTTGACCTTTGGATTCACTATCAAGAACCCTTTCAAGGGGCTTGTGCCTACCACGCAGGGCATCAGACCCACGAGAAGCACTAGATGGACCCCTCGAATTTGGCACTTCCAAAGGGTTGCCTTGGCTGTCCATTGTGTTCAAAGTTTGCTAAAAGCGGGATGTCCAGTACACAGGTTCGTTTCCCCACTAGGAAGAGGGAAACAACCGTGCTCTGATACCAATGAAACCGATCTCGACAAGTGGGAAAGACTCCGTTAGACACCCACACGCTTAATAGCACAACTTTAAAACCACAAATATGAAATGGACAACTTACAACAACTTGAAAATTAAATGAACAGAAATGGAAAGATGGACACCAGCACTGGGGCCGGAACGGGCCGACAGCCCCCTCAATATATGATATATTTATTGGGAGTATTTAAAGAATACAATGCTCCATGGGTTCTGAGAACCAGATAATGTCCATGTACATATGAAAACAGTACCAAACAAGTAGGCTCGGATTTCGATGAAGAAAACTCGAAGCAGAACGACCACTAGTGTGGTCCAATCTCTACGGTCCTGTGCTTTCACTGGACTCCGCAGAGAGCGCCTCACTGGTGTTCCGAGACCACGCACAAACAGGCGCTCTCGTACTAACGTCTGGCTCTCCCGATCTCAGCACCTTTGGACCGAGGTTCGCCAATACAGCTTGGACAACCCGGCACCGAACGGGTGTTGGCCGAGCGGAATGAATCTTTTATCAGATTTAAACATAAAATACTTTATTCAAATCTGAAAAATCACTTACTTGTAGATGGTTGATAGAAGACCAAAACTTATGGTGTTTGTGTAGGCTTTGAAGCCACCCTTGTTGATGAAAGAGTTGCCTCGTGTAGAACTAACAAGACAAGCACCACCACGAAGGGTACAGCCGCCTGCTATGAGAGAAGAAGCATCCACTTGCAAGAGAGGAGATGCCTGGCCGTAGTGTGGAGGAGCCCAAACAGAGTCGCCTGAGCGTAGTGCTCTACTAGCCGGAACACAATCGCATAGCCATAGCCGCCTGTAGGGCATGCGCAGCTTGGAGAGATGCAGCCAGAAGAGAAGAAACAACCTGCAAGTACTGTCGCCAGAGGGAGTAACTGTCTGCTGGTGTACTGTCGTGTGGGGGAGAGTAACCGCCTGCAGTCAGTGCTGGGCTGGCAACACAGCCGCCTGCAGTAAAACAAGCGCAGCCAGCAGCAGTGTACACAGTCGCTATTGGAGGTGACAGCCGCCTGGAAAACAGTATGCGCAACAGTACAGAGGGAAGATGAAGCAGCCGCCTGTGTAGATGTTGAGGCAGTCGCTTGGATGGAAAGTGAGCAGCCGCCTGTGGGAGTTACAGCCAACCGCCTGGGAGAGAGAGGGAGCAGCGTGGAGTAAACAGCCGCCTCACAGTTGATGGAAAACAGGCCGCCTCAGGGGAACATGCGCAGAGATGGTGGTTCTCTACGTAAGAGGGAAGCGATGCCTTCCACGCTTGAAGGGGGCCCTTTTTTTTTAATAAAATAAAGGTGGAGTTAACTTAGGTGATACCCACGCATGCATGTGGGGGATTAGTGGGGGTAGGTGACCATGCCCACCCCCACACTTACTTAAAAGTGGGGCTCCCCACCTTGGCCCCAAAGTGGGTGCCCAAAGGGGGTGCCCACTTTTAAATAAGTGTGAACACCTAACCTTATAAATCAAAGGGTTAGAATATATAACATTAAAACAACATGTACCATATACTTACCACCTGTTCACATGCACTGAAACTTGTCAGAATACAGGGCAGACTTCACGACTCACTGGCAGGCGTCCCCGCTCACTAAGTAACACGTCAAGCAGGCAAACACACGAATACATATCATGCGAAAACAGTTTCAAACATGCAAAATATGTGTGCATGTGCAAATAGTAACATGGACATATCTCCCGTTCATGGAACAAGTACAAAATATCTGTCGGCACAAAACTGGCACGACATTTAATACATAAAAACCTGGTCTTCCTATGGAGTGACAGTCCCATAGGTAAGACACAGTTCCAGGCACGAGTCTCCCTATGGTGTGACAGTCCCATAGGCAAAACACGGCACGAATACTGGTTCTTCCATGGCGTGACAGTCCCATGGATCGAACACAGTCCAGGTCATACACGGGTGGCACTGATCTGGCTCCCGTCCATACGACACCATCCTGCTAACACACGGGTGGCACCAGTCTGGCTCCCGTCCATGTCAGCAAAATACTGGCCTCTTCACACGAGACACCGGCCTGGCCTCAAGTGAACGAGACGCAAAAACTAGGAATGGACCAAATGGTCGGCCAATTGGTGACAGCGGAACGCCGTTCCACAGTAACTATGCAAAGAAGAAGGCCATATTCAAATGGACTAATGTAGAGAGGGATGCATTCCTCAAATTGAAAGATGCAACTACTCATGGTGAGTGTTGATCATTCCGGATTTGCAAAAGCCTTTTAGTGTGGAATGTGATGCATCTGGAAATTTTTTTAGGAGCTGTCCTTAATCAAGAGGGACGTGCCGTGGCTTATGAGAGCCGTAGATTGCATGATGCAGAGCTATCTCTTGGCATTTATGAGAAAGAGCTCTTGGCTGTAATTCATGCACTTACTATATGGAAACATTACCTTCTTGGGGCTAATTTCACTGTGAAGACAGATCACCAGAGTTTGAGGTATTTTCTTACCCAAACTAAGCTGTCAGAGAAGCATATGAGGATGGCCAATTTCCTCTCTATGTTTCATTTTTAGATCTTACACACCCCAGGAAAGAAGAATGTAGTGGCCGATGCATTATCACAAAAGCCGTATGTCGCAGCTATATCGGTTGCCTCTCATGGGGACTTGTCTGCCATGCATGATTTGTATCATACGGATGCTGATTTTGCCACTATTTGGGCTGATTTGATGGCTGGTCATGCACATGCCTCATATGTGATCAAAGAGGATTATCTCATGAAAGATAATTGCCTAGGTGTGGTGTTTGACATGCGGCAAAAGGTTTTGGATGAGTGCCATGCTCCTCCATATGCTGGTCATAGAGGCATAATGCCTACTACGAATATGATTGAGCGGTATTTCTTTTGGCCAGGTATGCGGAAGGACATAGAGGCACATGTACATGCATGTATCACCTGTCAAAAGGTAAAATTTGATAGGCAAAAGGCACCAGGTTTGCTTCAGCCATTGCCTATTCCCACACAGCCATGGGAAAGTATTACAATGGATTTCATTATGGACTTGCCACAGACCCAACAGGGTAATGATGCAATTTGGACAATTGTGGACAGGTTTAGCAAGCAAGCTCACTTCTTGCTGGTCAAAAAGACCATCAAAGCTAAGCATATGGTTAAAATATATCTTGCACAAGTTTTCAAGCATCATGGAATGCCGAAGTCCATTGTGGGGGATAGAGATCCCAGGACTACAAGTCTCTTTTGGCGGGCCTTATTTGATAATATGGGCACCAAATTGGACTTTTCATCAGCTTATCACCCTCAAACAGATGGGCAAAGTGAGGTTGCAAATTCAGCCGTATTGGATCTCTTGAAATGTTATGTGGCGGATCAGAAATCTTCTTGGGAGAAGTACTTATACCGCTTGTGGAATTTGCATACAACAACACAGTGCATGCATCTACGGGAAAGGCCCCGTTTGAGATTGTTTATGGTAAGGTGGTTTTGCCACCCATCCTTCGCACAAAGGATGAGATATTTGCAGCTGATGAGTATGTAAGAGACTTGGATATTGCTTTTGCTCAAGTGCGGACAGCCATTGCAAGGTCACAAGACAAGCATAAAAAGGCTGCCGACAAGCCGACAAGCATAGAAGGCAATTGGATGTTAAAGAGAATGATTGGGTATTGCTGAAATTTGAGAAAGCAAGACGTGCAAAGAGGCCTGGCAAAGAGGCTGCATCTCCTAAGCTTGCAACCAGGTATTATGGGCCTTTTCGAGTGATCGGGCTTTCAGATTGGCATTACCTAGTCATTGGCACACACACAATGCTTTTCATGTGAGTCTCCTTCGCAAGTATGTAGGGCCGGAGCCCAGTGAAACGGTCATTGAGGATCCACCAGAAGTGGATGAGCTTGAGGAGATCTTGCAACCAGAGCAGATTGTGTATCACAAGGAACGCAAGCTTGCTGCAGGCAAAGTGTCACGTGCACACCCATCAGATGTACAAGTGGCATGGCATCATCAAGCATTAATCAGACATCTAAGTATTAGTCAGGCATATATCAGTATGAGCATCATATGGGGGTATTTTATCACCAACATCAGCACTCTAGTCATCATGAGCATTGTAAGGCATTCATGTGCATCAACCGACAGCATATTTGCTCAGCCGACAGCATATTTGCTCAACCGACAGCATTTATTACCAACCGACTGGCATTTTATGGCATTTATAGCCAGCCGTGAGCATTCAAGGCTAGCCGACCAGCACCAAGAACACATATAAATAGAAGCGCATCATCTCAGTTCAGATCATCAGCGTTTTCAGTCCATCAACGCATTCCCAGTTCAACGCCTAGTTCAGTCCAGTTCAGTTCAGCCAACGCATCCATCTCCTGAGCGTTTCCTTCCCAGGCAACAGGAGAGCATCTGCGTTTTCAGCATCCGATCAACATTGCATCAGTTCCAAAGCCATCCCTTCAGCATTTCCTTCCCAGGAGACAAGGGAAAGACAGTGGGACAGCAATCCATCCAGCATATTAGTATATTCAGCATATAGACAGCATATTCAGCATATAAGTCATCATTCCTATCTCCTACATAGAGGGAAGCCGGCATCGAAGGGTGGACCTGAGCATTGGAGCAAGGAACAGTCCTCAGCATCAGCATTCAGCCTATCCATCTCATCCCAAGAAGGATATTCATCTAGGACAGCATCATAGATCTATTCAGATCTCATTGTAACCCATTCATCTAATATAGCTGCACTGCATTGCATTGACAGTATCTGTCTTTCGTAAGCATCATTAAGTGCAGCTTAGTCAGCCTAAGGTTGTGTTTACGACGGTCAAATCCCTCACGTCACACAAAGTTGTCAGGCGTTACCTTGTGAAGTTTAAGAACTGTCTTCCCATTGATGCTAAATGGGTAGATGAAGAGTTCTTCAGAGATTACCCGCATGTGCTTCAGACATATTTGGATGCTTTTCAGTTGCGGACAACTGTTTAGAAGCCGGGGGGATGTCACCATTTGGCCACCCAATTGGTCCACCCGTGCTTTCTCATCATGTATGTACATTGGACTGGCGTCCATGGCAATTGTATATGCCGGGGATTGATGCCACTCATATGATACTGTGGACTTGGCTTTTCGTTGGGACTTGTGCCTCCGTGCCCGGAAATGCTTGGTGGATTGGTGTTCCATTGGGTCTGGTAACTCGTGGACTTGCCTGGAGCACGGCTATTTTGGTATAGTCTCATGAACGGGGATTGTCCATACCAATGCTGCATTGCATAACATCTTTATGTGCTTGCTTGCAATTGAAATTGCATGCTGTTTTCATGCTTGCTTGACCAATGGGAGTTAGCACTAATTTATAAGTGAGTGTGTACACACTTCATTAAGTTTTGGGTGACCAAAACTCACTTATAAATTATGACCAGCCCGATGTTCACACACGCTGATGTGGACATAACCCAATGTCCACCGCCCAGACCTTATCCCCTTTGTACAAAGGGAGTAACCAACCATGTGTCCACTCTAGCTTGCTCCACAAAGCACCTGCCTGCCACCTACACTGGACAACTCACCACCTCACTCTTCCTCCTCTCTCTAGAGATGGGCGCCTCCTTCATGAGGACTGTTGGGCTGCATTTTCTGCACTTTCTCCTTCCCAACTCCATTTCCAAACTTGCTAAGGTGTTTTTCAAGCTTCCAAGAGTGTTTCTGGATGCTAATCACTCTCCTACACACTCCCAATGACTGAAATTCAACAAAACAGCTCTCTTTATTGCTGTAATTTCTGGTCTTTTGCTGAAAACCCTAATTTCAACCCTCCTTTCTTAAGTTGGACCATAGGGGAAGCTTTCCCAAGGTTCCCTTCATCCTCTTGAAGACTTTTGTCGCGAAGAAATGCGACAAATCGAAGATCTCAACACTCCAAGGACTTCCATCGCAAAGACTTCCGCTGTCATCGACTCTACTTGCTATTGGTAAGCTTTTATGCTTAAATATGGGAGCAAGTAGCAGGAGAGAGAAACCGGATTACAAGATCACATACCCTGTGTAGTGTTCTCTTGTCCTACGTGCTCTCTTGCAGATTGTTGCTACCATGTGTTGGTGGAACAATAGAGAGCAGATGGTAGGGAACATGGGCACTTGAGAGGGTAGCGTGGATTGCAAGTCTACATCGGCAACCACTTGTTTGCAATACTGTATTCATATGCAACCACTTGTTTGCAATACTGTATTCATATGCATTGGTATGGAAATCTGGTCAAAAACGCCCATGACACTATGTACTTGATTCTCCCAAGATCAATATACTTTATTTGAGGGAGGGGTTGGCCGTTCCGGCTCATTGTGTGTCTCTTGTCAATTCAGCAAGGGGGGCGGGGAACTTCACGAGCTCTTTTATAGCCGCAAGCAACGCCAAGCAAGCATTTCGAAAAAAAAGGGGAGAGCCTCAACGACAAAAAATCAACCAGTAGTACTCGCAGAAATCAGAAGGTGCAAAGAAAATTTGGGACATTCCAAAAATCTAGTAAAATTCATGTAATTGGAGTCTCTGTAAGAGGTTAAAATCAGGGCTTTTTAATTTTCTGCAGAATCCTTCCTCTTTCTATCCTTCTGCACACACATATGACACCCCCCCTACTATGAACTGTGGCCATAAACAAGATTTCCCCTTGCAGTTTGCAATAAAAGCCTGGGCCTAACAAGAGCTGCATTCGTACTTTTAAACATTGTCTCAAAGATTTCAAAATTTAAGTTAAGAAAACATCTCGACTTTCAGAGAGAAACAGACACCAGCTTACCTGCATGGCAAAGTTGAAAGTCATGAACTCTACAATAGGTTTGAGGCCATAGAAAGCTGAACCCACACCAATACCAGTAAAACCAGCCTGCAAATTTTCCAAGTCTACTAGATCAACAACTCCAATGCCGCCAAAATGGTGAACAACCAGAAGAATATGAGGATGCATCGTATGCCTAATACCAGCCTCAGATAAATGCCAGCTGCATCATGGACTTGACTAATACCTCTGTGATAGGAGTATCAAGCACTCTGTCAGGTCCAAATTTCTGTAGAAGACCTTTAGATACCTATTTTGAAACAAAAACATAATTAACAAACTGCAGAAGCTTACATAAGTCCAGCCCAAAAGAGGGTCCACGCTCACAAATTTCTGAAAATAAAAGATATACCTTATATGCACCTTGATATTCTCCAACCTAAAACCCATTGTTCATGAAAATCAAAGCATAAAGTCAGAAAAAAGTGCTGTAAAATTAGTTTGTAAAATCTATTGCAACCATCATTAAAGGTTCCCCCCCAGAGAAAAAAAAAACTACCTCTTCACCCATAAGGTAGACTTTTGAGTCTGCAGTCATCTCCTCATCAAGAGCAGAATTAAGTGCATCACGAACAGTAATCTGTATCATAAAGTAGGCCAAGATAACCCCATTTAGCAACCAAAACAGATCCACTTATTGAACTTACAAGAAAATGATGGACAGATGTAAACCTCCTTGGCTGCAGCACAAAAGCTCCTCCAGCTGGCTGGTGCATATATTTGATCAGCCACTCTTTTAAATTGCTGCTAAGAAGACAACGAGGAGATCAAAAGAATGCCCGACACCCGCAAACATAGTCACAGTTTCTTCATGGTCTCTAGCTCAACCCTTTGCTCACACAACTAATAAAGCTGGTGAGCAGCCAAGAGCTTGAAAATACTAATGAAGTCTACATAACACACAACAGAATCTGCAGACCAATATTAAATGGCAAATTTCTGTCCAAAAGGATGCCATACAAAATACTCTCCCCTGTACTCACCCTGACAAAGAAGAGCAAAGCCAATCAAATGTAGCCATCTTTTCATTCAACTTCAATAGCAGCAAGAAATTTAGCTTGCAATGCGCTGTTCATAGTTGAACCTCAAAAAGCAGCTTAAAAAGATGGGAGACTTCAACATCTATTTTGGTCAACTCCTTAATTATACATGAAGAGTGCAGAGAATGAAAGATAAATTGAAATCTACGCGAATGAGGCTATGAGAAGGTTCTAATTCAAAACAACAAAATCAAAAGCTCCCAGCAGCAGTTTAAACCCTAGACCTAACCCGCACAAAGAAGATCCATATTAAAACTGCGCCCAAAAACAAAACAAAACAAAACAAAAAAGAACCCCAAAAAAAAAAGGAAATGCGACGGCGAAAACAAATTCCGTTTTCCATGCAGCAATAAGGAAATGAAGGTGCAGAATGAGAAAAAAAAGCGATGTGATGCAAAAAGCAACTCTCATCCTAATTTTTTTCCTGAAGAGAAATGAAATGATGTGTTGCAGGGAAAAACCCTAAACCTGAATGCAAACAGACCTGACAAGCACCGTGTATGTGTGTGAGAGAGAGGGCGAGGCGGAGGGGGAGCGGAGCGCACCAGGAGAGGGGATGCGCATCCTCTTCTGAGGGCGCCGAGAACGCCAGAGGAAACCATTGCGATGGCGAGGGTTGTTTTCTTCTTCTCGTTTCTGCTGTTCTTACTGTGTCAATTCTATTCTATTGAATCATTCAGCGCAACGGGGAAAGGTGGCATGTGATGCGAGAAGACCGTGTGCTGTCCCCTTCTCAAACCCTTCGCAAAATGAACTCTCTGTAGATTTTTTTATTTTTTATTTTTGAAAATTATTTTCTTTCACAATTAATCTATGTTTTCTTGCCACTTTGAATATTTAAAAACAATCCTTGAGGGGTGGGGTCGCGGGTTTTAAAGGTGGCAACCGTTCTCCACACCGGACTGGGTTCGATTCCCCCTCCCCTTCGTTCCATGAAAGGGGTGAAGAGTGTGGGAACTTTCCTCTCAATTATTTTAAAAAAACAATCATTGAGATGATTTTTTTATTCACACACCCTTTTTTAACTCACCCCCTAGTGGAGTGGGTGAGTTCTAATCTAATATTTAATGTTGGACTCTCCTTTTTCTCCTTGCACGTGAACTCTATGTTTTTTCTCCAAATACATCTATATGTTCTCTTTTCTTTCTTATATAAACAAGAGGTACTTGGACCAAAATTGGGAAATGGGTCTACTGTAATACAAGGATACAAGGCCAATGGGGGGATTGGATTTTAGGGAGATGGTCTACTAATGATAGACATGCTGACTTAATCTTCAATATAATCAGGTTCTGCTATCTTTGGGATATATGGAACACCAAGAACTGTATAGTCTTTCAAAAAGTAATTGATACAAGGATAGATGTGACAGAGTTGATGCACAAATGTATATACATGTGCTGATCTATTTACTATGTGAATAAGCTGAATAAGGAAGAGATGATGCAGATGATTCAAGCTCTGCAAATAGCCATCATTTGGTTCCTATTCCTGCTAGGGAGACTTTTATTCATACTGGGCTGAGCCTAACAGGTTGTTCTCTATGTTTTCAGGAAGTTACAAGGCTAAACTTGAAGTCAAAGCTAGTGAAATTTGGACCAAAGACTATAAGATTGTACCACAAAGTGAAACAAATTGATTACACTTATGTGGACTTTATAGAGAACCCGGTTACAACCAAACCAGTAGTTAAAATCTGGACTAAGAAGGGTGAAATTCTGGAGAAACAATCTCCTAAAGGTTATACCACTGAAGCCACGATTGAGGCTTGCATTTAGCTAGGTTATTAGATTTCATGGGGACAGTCTTCTTTTGCACTAGAAGATGACATACGATCTTTGGTTTGTGATTTGTTGAATAGGGCTTGAATGCAATGATGTAAAATTTGATCTGATTTAAAGCCGCTTTTTAATAATAAATATATATATCTATTGGTCCCAAAAAAAAAAGAAGTCACTAAGATCGTAAACTCAATCCAAACAGTCAAATTTTACAACCACCTCTATGCACGAAAATGGGAACAATGTAGTGCCTTGCACAAGGGGAAGAAGGGAAAATGCAAAGGTCCATGTCGGGGCTTGCCTCTAGCCATCAATGTTGACAACCCCTTCTTGTGGGGAGGCTAGGGCCTTGTCACTCCAATGGTGCCTTACCAAAAGGGAAGGAGTTATAGAAGAGCTCAATGTTACCTATAGTGCTTATTGTAAGATGGAGGAGAATCTAACTATTGAGAGAGAGAGAGAGAGAGAGAGAGAGAGAGAGAGAGAGAGGCAATCTGTTCCACGGGAACACTCACGGGAACACGGATTATGGCAGGAGGCCGGAAGCAGTTAATGCGAGAGAGCGGGATTGTAGCCATGGGAACATAAAGACGCACATAATTTTTTCATATTTTTGTGCCGAAGTGCAATGTAAATCGTTTTAGGCCAATGTGGGTTCTAAATGAGAGTTCTAAGTGTATTAAGCAAGGCTCACTTATGGGGTTGTCCGCCCATGTGTGAAAGAGGCCTAGGGTTAGGGTTAGTGACATCTCTATAAAAGAGATGTTAGCTAAAGAAAGAGTACGTTTTTTGCCATTCTCATAAGCTATTGAGTAAAGCTCTTGAGCTCTCAAGCTATGGCAACTCTCTAACTCTCTCTCTATTGTACTCTAATGAGCATCAAGCTCCAATGAGTATAGCTCCATTTCTTTCTCTTAACCTGTTTTAGCATCATTGAAGTAGATTAATCTATGATTAGTTGAATGCTTCTTTCTTTCTCATGTATGCATGCTTGTAGTGTGTGTGTGTGTAGTGTCCATTGATGCAAGCTTTTGCCCACTTCATTGGCAATGAGTTATTCATGGATAGACTCTCTCTATGAGCTTGTGGGTTTGTGAATGTTACATTCTATGCTTGCTTGAGCTTGTGGGTTAGTAGATGCATGCTTATGGGTTTGCTGGCATTAGGGAAAGCTAAGATTTAATCAATGTTTGAATGGGATTAAGAGATTGCCATGCATTGCTTGTTCTCTTGATTAGTGTAGTGGATTTAAGGGATTGAGAGATTGATTGAGGTGTTGAATGGTTGAATCGTCAAGTGGTGGTTCGTGTATGTGAGCTCTCCCTCATGGGATAAGCCTTCATGCACTAATCGGGTTGAGTCCTCAGATTGACATTGTGTTTCTTAACACCGTTTGTTGATCGGTAGTACTCTATGAGCACTATATTGCACAGTAGAGAGAACCGCTCTACAATGGCGCCGCTGCCGGGGAGCGAGTACCTACATTAGTTGAGCACCATACACACACTATCACTCCTTGTTAAGCTCCAATCGATTGCAAAACTGTTGGATAGGAGAGCAAGCTTTGGGACTAATTTTAGTACTTATTTAAGACTAATCTGTTGTTAAATTCTCTTTATTTGTCTTGCAATTTGAGTGCGATTGGCTAGCTACGCTTCTCCCTTGAGGTCAGGACAAGGATTCAACACACGGGAAGGATTGGAGGTAGGCGCTAAACCTGCCAATTTCAATTTGTGTGCGAAAGAGAGAGGCCTGTTTTTGCATTTCTGTCATTCTGTTTGAGGATATTTTTTGCTGTCTGAGGTTAATTTTCACAGTTTCAATTTTCTGCATGTTCATTTTGTTTTCTGTTCTTAGCTTAGTTTAGTTTTTTGCATCTTTAATTTTATGCATTTTAGTTCTCTGTTAAACCTGCATTTTAGTTCTCTGTTAAACCTGCACCTGTAGAGAAACTGAAATCTGTACACACATGAAGACTGAACATTTCGAATTCACTACAAATCTCACAGCTGCACATGCATTGAATTCGCTGCAAACTCACAACTGCACACGCATTGAATTCACTGCACACGCACTTCAAAAAAGGAAAAATAATAATAATAATAAAAGAAGGCGGCTGTGCGTGAACAGCGCACCGCGCGGAGAGACCCACACACCGCACTATAAAGACCGCCACACCGCACCGGATAAGGGGGTGCCAAAAAAAAAGAGTCTGGAAAATTTTTCATTTTCTGTCGCAAAAAATTGGGAGGTTATCTAACTTTTCGAGAGGAGTTAGAAAACACCCATCGTCGAAATTTCGGTCTCGGAACCATTTTCCCATAGTGAGTCAGTACGGGAAACTAGTAAATTTTAGGCGATTTTCGATCCTGAAAAATATGCTATTTTTTTGGCCTAATGTGTTCAAGGGGGTTCAAAATGGGTTTTGGCAAAGTTTGAGCCAACTTGAAAATTTTTGGATTTTTTTTGAAAAAAAAACCTTAAAATTTGACCTTATGCACTTGCGATCGGGACGTCATATAGGCACTGTCATATAGGCACTGCCATAGGGTCTAGGGTACCTTCTAGAGTACCTATGCAGGAAAGTGGGACCCAATCGGTAGGAAATTTGGCAGATATTGTTGAAACCTTTTCCGAATCCCAATCTGATACCCTTTCCAGGACAACTAGCTCATTGTCTATGGACAATCTAGGGCCGTCAAATAGTCATCCCTTAGCCCCAAATAGGACACCCACAAGATCTTTTAATCCATTTGAAGCCGACACCATGGGGTTACCACTCAATGTGAGACTTCAATATGTCTACACGAATGCTCAAGGAGCTGAGATCTTTAAGGATCCACAACAACGGTATCTCGTTAAGATTGCGGACTTTTTCTCAGAGCTTGATAGAGCACCTCTAGTCAATGACCAGGGTAACATGTACATGGGTGGAGATGGTGTTCGCTACGAAGTCACCTATCATCCAGAGAATGTAGACAAATTAGGAGAGCTCTCTAAGAGTGAGTTCCTAGATTTATCAAAGCCTTCCGGAGCAAGGGAGTCTAGAGATGATTGGGTCATTGAGCCGGACATGCCTGGACCATCCAATGCCCAGTCCTCAAAGCCATCCATAGATGATTTACTTTTTATAGATCTAAATTTGGAAAGGGATAGGAAAGGCAAGAGCAAAATGGATCAGGGGGCTGAGAACCAATGGGAGTTTGTACGACAAATTCCAGTGACAAAGGTCTTTCAGGATGACCCACTTCAAGAGGTCTATAAGGACTCTTTAGAAGAATATTATGCCACAACTAGAATGCCAGAGCTAGATCTTCCTCTAGCACTTGTGGTGGTAGTCGAGAAGCTTGCAGAATACAAGAACCGAATCATTGATAAATGGGCCAATGAATATCGAACCTTAGATTGGAAGGAGATTCGTGAGCTCACGTGGAGAGGACAATCATTATTCATGGAAGTGTTCTCTACTAATACAGCTAAACCAGGAGAGACAGCCTTTCTTGGAGAAACTGTTGCTCCTCCCCTACGAGAGTTCACTAGAGAGGGACCATCAACATCAAAGTGGACCACTGCAAGTAGCCCAACTCTAGCACCAAAATATTATCCTACACCAAAAGTGCGAGCCCAGATCACACCACAACAACGTTTCTCTCACTATGACAATTGGAGGGTAGGGGAGCCAACTCGGCCTCCCATAAATGCACCTCCTAAAATGCGGGTAACATGATCTTTGGAGAGGGTTGGTGAGGCAGGTAATAGGGGACCCACACCAATTCGGGATGCATATAGACCACCTTACCAAAGAGAGGAACCACTGAGAGAGAGGCCGTAGGCCTAATGATGAGTATTCAAGACGAGTAAGGCCATCAACTCTTCAGAAACTGGTAAAGAAGTACGAAGGGTCAGGAGATCCATATGACCATGTAGCAGCATTTAGGCAAGCAGTTCGAGCTAAGCAAGTGACTGACAAGCATACGCAAATTGAAGGGTTTGGGCCCTTACTTGGTTTCAGGCACTAGAGGCTTCAGACAAATCTTCTTTACGAGTTTGAGGGAAAGGCCCTTACTTGGTTTCAGGCACTAGAGGCTTCAGACAAATCTTCTTTACGAGTTTTGGAAGAGAGATTCATTGCTGCTTTTTCCTTGATGGGGATTCAGGATGACACAGTAGCAAACATCTACTCTTTCAAGCAAGGCGAGACTGAGAGTGTTAGAGACTGTGTAAATAGGATGAAGCAGTACATTATAAAAGGACTCAAAATTTCAACACTGCACACACATCTCTATGCAAAGAAGCACACAAATTTCAATGAGTGTTGCCATGATGCTATGGATTTCACAGATAACTTCAAATTCCAAGATGGTACTGGCCCTAAGGTGCAACCTAGAGATCAGTGGAGTGATGACCAAAGTTCAGGGTCTAGCGCACTAGTAAATCCAGACCACATAGCTAACCTAGTACTAAGGAGATTGGGACAAACCTATCGCCCACCCATGTAGCCACAACAACAACAGCAGCGAATGAGGAGTGTACTACCTCCAGGTCCTCATCTTTGTGGAGCATGTGGCGGTAACCATAAAACCCAAGAATGTAATACCTTTTCTCCTCTAGTCACAAACCAACCCACAAAGAAGTGGTGCCAGGCCTGTGCTTGGAATTATACCCACACCTCACAGGAATGTACTCGCATTGCAAGAATGAGACAAGAACGTGAGCAGCAAAGGGGTGCAGTGGCTCCACAAATGCATCAACAGTACACTAATTTTAAACGTAAGCCATCGATGGCACAAGAGTAAGCACAACCTGTACTTGGAGCTCAACCTCCTGCTCCTGGGACTGCTCCTGTGAGGTTTGTTGACTACGACAATTCAAATATGTGTAGAGACTTGGTAAACCCAAGCTATGTGGAGGAGGAGGAATATGCACCATATTCATGCAAGGAAAATCTCTTTGAAAGTCCCGCATATCCAAGCCAAGCACTGGAGCCTCAACCGGGGAAACAAAATTCTTTGATGTTGCTAGGCGCCTACCAACCTAGGACTCCAAGCCCCTCAGGTCAATGGCAGTAAAGGAAAGTAGAAGCCAAACTAATGGGCCCCTGTTATGAGTGCGGAGAACCCCATTGGGCTCGTGATTGTCCACATCGCCCAAGGCAAGCAGCTCGATCCAATACAACAGTACCATAGTTTCCACCAATTGAAAGATATTGTCTAGGGTGTTGTGTAGAACACTTTCCAAAGGATTGTTTGCTGAAACCACATGAGGAAGGCACCTCTCAACCAAAGGTCTCACTCAACTTTGTAGAGGCAGCTCCATCGCCACCTTCATCAGAGAATGAGGATGTCGTGCCACTTAGAGTCATGACTAGATCACAGACACGAAATGCCGAAATGCAGAGGCTGATGAGACACCTCGAACTAGGGATGCAAAGGCAAATCTAGTGGACAAGACCCTACATTCCAATAGAAAAAGGACCACTAGGAGGAAAAAGAACTGCAACAAGCAAACTAAGAGTCCATCCACTAGTTCTCAAGAAGTCTCTAAACAAAACATGAAGGATCAAGCTTTTACATCCCAAGAAGTGCATGAGGAGCATCAACCTCAACCTGGGCCTAGTGCTAAACAAGATGAGGCTAGTACAACCGAGGATAGTTCTGGGGGTTCTGTTTTTGTGGATAAGGTGAACGAGACTCTAGATGCCATCATTGATGCTCATAGAAGTCGCATTGCAGCTTTATCTGAGCTACCCAAGAAGCTTCAAGAATACCCAAACCCTCGTGAAGGAGAAGATCAATCTAGCTGTACATCAGCAACTCATTAGGGAAGCTCAATCAATACTTGAGGGCCCACCTCCACCTATCCCTCGGGGCCCAACCTCTCTTAAGCCAACATTAGAAACCATACCAGAAGTGTCATCAAGTTGGGAAATGAAAAGTGAGCTGATCTCACAAGCTCATAGAGAGAAATCTGCACCAATTGACACCCCATTGAAAGAAGGCATTCTGCCATCACCTATTCTTGCCTTCCCATGCAATGATGAAGTTATTGATGCTAACGAGGACATGGCAAATGAGATGTGGGCAGCAGTTCATGAGAAAGTTAATGAGAATATGTCCTCTATTATTTCACCTCCATTCTCTGAAGTGGATTTTACCAGGGGCACAGAAAACAACTTCAGACGCCCAAGCATCTAGGAGGAAGTTCAAACAATTGTTTCTCCTAGAAGTAAGCATACAATGAAAACCTTATCATCTTATTTGGGAGAATATGAGAACTGTTCTCAAACCTTGAGGATACCCTCCATGCATAGAAGGTTGACAAAGGAGATGGATATGGGTATCGTGCAAGCTATTTTGTCAGCACCAGTGGCTTGTACCTTACCTTTGCTTGATTTGATAAAGCTTCGACCAGAGTTGTGGAATGATATTGCCACATGTTTGTTAGAGCAGGTATTGCTACAAAAGGGTCACCATCAATGTACTATACACCCTGAGACAAAGCATGTTATGCCAGTTCCTATCAACAAAGTAGGAAAATTTTGTGAGGATGATCAAGGAAATGCTACCCTCCCATTAGAAGTGCGAAAAGTAGCTTCAACTGCAATACTTGATAGTGGTGCAGGAGTGGGCATTGTGACAAGGTCCATTTGGGAAAAGTCGTGCAAACTAGCTATTAGGAGTACAAGAAGGATGCGCTTGCAGCTAGCAGATGGAAGCGTAGAACATCCCATTGGGCTGCTAGAGAACATATTGGTCACCACATGTGGGATTAAATATGAGCACACATTTGCAGTAGTGGATTTTGGAAAGCATCCAAGCTATGAAGTGATATTGGGGGTAGACCATTCATCCATAGTGTGTACTCTTATCTTTATGTTATGTTGGTGGAGTAGATAAGAAGAAGATAGAAGAAAATTCAGCCATCCATCTCTCTCTTGTGTCTTGCTTTGTCTTGTGTGTGTGTGTTTGCTTGCTAGGGTTTGAAGCTCTCCCTCCCCCACATTCTCTTTATCCCGTACATCTAGGATCTCTTCAAGTTCAAGTTCCATTTGACCTTGAGTTGGAAATGTTAATTGTTCATCATTTAGAACATGACTCTGACTGGGTACATACTTTTTAAGTAAACTGACATGAAACACATTATGTACCTTCAAGAGCTTTGAAAGGGGTCATCCTGATGCTTTGGTTGTAAGAGGCATTATAAGCAAACCCGACTAAGTGTAAATAGCTTAACCACTTCCTTGTTTCTCTACCACAGTATGATCGAAGAATATCTTCAATCGCTTGGTTTACTCTTTCAATCTGACCATAAGTTTGTGGGTGATAAGCTGTACTGAGATCCAAAAAAGTTCCTACTGCTTCAAAGAAGGTAGTCCAAAATCTCGATGTGTGCTTAGCATCTCTATCACTCACAATCCATGCAATCTAAAAATCTCTTTCAGGAAAAATCTAGCGACATCTATTGCAGTGTAAGTCTCTTTTATTGGAATCAGATGGGCAACTTTGGTTAGTCTATCAACTACCACACAAAGATGGAGTTGTAACCTGATTGCACTGATGGTAATCCAATAACAAATTCCATACTGATACATTTCCACTTTATTTGTAGAATGTCTAAAGGGTGCAACTTTCCTAGTATCTTAATTCTCTCTGCCTTGACTCTTTGGCATACTAAGCATTGATGCACATGATTGAGTGCATCCTTTTTGAGCCCTAGCCAAAAGAAACTTTTCTTGACAGACATGTAGGTCTTTATGAAACCTGGATGTCCAGCTATCCAAGCTATCATGGGCTTCTCTCAAAATTTTTTCCTTTATTTCTTCAACATTGGGGATGCATAGCCGATTATTGTAATACATGCATCCATCTTCTAATTTGTACCCATGAACTCAGCTCATTTCCTGAGGAGTCTTGCTCTCTTGCATAAGGTAGCAATAGGGCCAAAAGTTTTGTCCTGCATGATTCTTTCTTTTGCTTCACTGACCAAGGGATTTGATACTAGGGTTACTGCAAGCAAGGAAGCTTTTCTACTGATGAGTGCATCTGTAACCACATTCTCTTTCCTTGGTCGATACTTAATCTCAAATCTGCATCCATCTTCTCTGACGCATGTTGAGGTCCTCTTGAGTGAAAATCCACTTCAGACTTTGATGATCAGTCATTAAAGTGAACCTCTGTCCCAAGAGATAATGTCTCCATAACTTTAGAGCGTATACTACTGAGAGTAATTCCCAGTCATCATGGACAGCATAACTCCTTTCATGCGGCCTGAGCTTTTTGGATTCATAGGCTACTGCATGAACTTCCTGCATGAGTACACCTCCTAAGGAAAAGCCACTAGCATCTGTTACTACTTCAAAGGGTATGGAAAAATCTGGCAATTTAAGAACAGGGTTGGTTACTAAGGCAGCCTTCAGCTTATCAAAAGCACTTTGACATGAAGCAATCCATTGAAATGGGACATTCTTCTTGAGAAGGTTGGTCAAAGGAGATGCTATCTGAGCATACTTGCGTAAAGATTCGATACCACCCAGTTAATCCTAAGAATCCTCTAACTTCTTTCATTGTCTTGGGCTTTGGCCAATCTATGAGACTACTTGGATTTTAGCAGGGTCAGGAGAAATTCCATTCTTAGATACTATAAATCCCAAATAATCAACATGATCTACTGAGAAGATAGATTTACTCTTCTTTGCAAAGAGTTTGTGCTCTCTTAAGATCTATAAGACTTTACGCACATGACCTTCATGATCTGCTGCATTCTTAGAGTATATCAGAATGTCATCGAAGAAGACAAGAACAAAATCATCCAAGTATTCCCTGAGAATATCTTGCATGAGGCGGTTGAATGTTGCTGGGGCATTTGTCAATCCAAAGGGCATGATTGTGAATTCATAATGATCATAACGAGTATTAAAAGCAATTTTTGGAATATCTTGCTCTTTGATTATGATCTGGTAATACCCGGATCTAAGATCTATTTTTGTGAAGATCTGGGTCCCACTTAATCAATCTAAGAGCTCATCAATCCTCAGAATAGGATACTTATGCTTGATAGTCAACTGATTCATACCTCTATAATAAATGCATAGCCTTAGTGTTATGGGCTACCACACCTCCAAGAGGGAACTCTACACATTCACCTAATGGATGAGCAATAGAACATGACCGTCGGGTACTTTTACCAATGCTTCAATCTCGAGTCCCTTGAGGCCTCCAAGCTCACTTGTCAAGCTCCAAACTCCAAGCTCCACCTCCACACTATCACTGTGGAGTCGCTCACACCATCACATAGACCAATCACACTCTCTCATACAAGCATAAGTACACAAGCATGAAAGAGGCACAATGCTAGAATGCTCTCACTCCTCTCTCTCTCTCAAGTCACAAGGGGAGAGCTCTCAATAGCACAAGGGGAGAGCTCTCAATAGCACAAGGGAGATTGTGTCCTTTTCATTATAAGAAAATGCCTTATATACAATTGGCCCTTATTCACACTTGGATGCCTAAAACTTACTTACTAGGGCCTTGGGTGGCCAATATCTCATAATATAAAACCTTTATAGTGCCTTTTCATGACACTTATTAATGTCCTCAATTGAGAATCATGTTGTTAATCTAAATGGGATTAACATTCCCCCCTTCTTGATGTAGGTTCTGTCCTCAGAACCTATTACTGAGGTCGAAAGACTTGATCACCGAACTCATGTCGGTAGAAATTTTGTCTGGACTTGAGCTTCCAGAGTGTGACGGAATGCTAAGTGTGACTTCCAAAATCCTGTGTGTCTACCATGTCTTCAAATGTAATGTGCATGTAGCTGGAAGACACTGTAAGATTGGTGGTAGTACAACATCATTCCTCTATCTGAAGGCCCTTGATTCATATTGAACTTCAGGTGCTATGCTTCAAAGCCATCATAGGTTTCTTTTAGTTGGTCTATTAGTACCACCAACAATTTCATAAACCTGACACTTGCGACAATATCAGGATCGGGTATCTTTCGCCATGCTCTGATCCATGTCAGCAGTTGCTGTCTTTGTTCTTGAATATGGCCAAATGTTGTTGGTGTGAGGATAGGGAAGTTATAACAAACATGGGAGTCCCAGTTTTTGGCCTCTTGGAATTCCAACGGCGTCCACCTTCTCTTGATAGGCATGTACAATGGATCTACTCTCATTGTTGGTGGTGCGTTCATGTATACTTCGCGGTATTCTGAAACTGACAGAAATTCCTTCCTCCATGCAGGCTAGATTCCAAAAGCTGTTAGTTGTGGCTGTTCTTCATTAGTGATGACGATGGTGGCGTAACCACCTCTAGTATACACATGATGTCTCTTTCTCCATCTTCTATAACAGTAGCTGATCATGAATGTGACAATGCGAATTTCCAGCAAGTCAGCTAAATGAGGGTTGGCGAGCCTTGTGCATTTTGCAGCATTTGCCCACAATGTACCCTCTCCAACCAAAGGGAGTAATTCTTCTAAGTTGGGACGTGGGGCACGGAGAGGGTATGGTACATAATGTTGCCTTGCTGGTGTGACTGCAGAGTATGCTTCTGGCATGATCTGGCAGCAGCGGCCAGGGTGGTCGAATGGAGCAATCTGCACATGAGTACTTTGAACATGAGTTTTGTCTTTAAAAGTGGATTGCCTGCTCGAATAAACTCCTTGTACTCTGTAGCTATCAAAGAATCCAAGACATTTTGTTAAGTGTAAGGCGCAATATTATCATGTGTGGAGTGAGATCGCGTACCTCTCGACGTTACCATGGTGGAGATGGGTTAGGTGCCAATACCTCCTCGGGGGCAAGAGTGTTAGTGGGAAAATCTAACTTTGGAGGAGAGAAAGAAGAGTAGATACAGTCAGCTTGGGAAGAGTTAGTAGGTGGCGCGCCAGGATAGGGATTGAGAAGCTTACTGGCTATATTAGAATATATTGGTGGGTAAGTGGATTTTGAAATTGAAGAGGGACCTTCTTCTTGACCTTGATCAGTGCTAGGGGGTGGGTGGCTAGGTTTATGAGCTTTAAAAAGGTTTTGTATTTTAGAAATTTCTTCATTATCAATATCCGGGTAGTTGATGTGAGTGGCATCAAAATTATATTTTACATTGGTGTGCATAGCTTCTAAATGCATGTGGATATTAGTATAGAGTTTAAGGATGCCGATAGGGTGATATAATGTGGACTCACAGAGATTCAAATGTTGGTGAGTATTGTACACTTCCAGCCACCCATGACTAATTACCCATTGATAAGTATTTGCAACCACCTCGTAGTTGGTTGGCGAGAGTCTGCAAGCAGCAATGAGCTTATTAATTTCCTCCTTTACAATTGCTGCATACTTAGGATTCATTTGGTATGGTTTCTGCCTAGCTGGAGCCTTCCATGATTGGAATTGTATGTTATACTACCTCTGGTGGTACCCCTTTCATTTCCTTATAATTCCAGGCGAAACAATACTTATATTCCTTGAGGAGAACAATGAGCTCTTCTTCCTCTACTAACAGAAGTCAAATCTTTAGCAATGTATTCGGGTTGTGCTTCTTCCCCCCTGGTCCTGCAATATCAACCTCCTTGACTTCTGTCGGGCCATCATATGATGCCGATAGCCCCTCCCCTTTTACCCTAGTAGCTGTCAACCGGACCACTCTCCAATCATCCACCACCGTATAGTTCTTAAAAATGGTCGGGTACTGAAAGCAAGTCTGGTTTGTCCTCATTGTCATTTTTGGCTTTTGCCATGATCTTCTTGGCCTCATGTGGCTCTGCCTCTACTAGGGCCTTGTTGCATTTTCGACACCTTGCTTTTGTAAGCTTAGGTGCATCGGTTTCTTGAAGGGTGGTTCTCTCTTTGTGCCTCCCTTCTAATGATATTTTACTCAACTCCTTGCCCCAGTCCTTTGAGAATTCATCATGTACCTTTGTAGCCTCAAGGTAACTTAACCATAGGCATATGTATGTTTGCTTTGTAATAGGGTGTTTCATCGGGCTAGGTACCGTTTCTATCTCCGCCATCGTCTGAGAGGCGCTGAGCACTGGTACGGCTTCGTGCCACAGTACCTTTTGTATTTAATGACTCCCCTCCTGATTCCTCATCCATGGTTTGCCAATTAACCATGCAGATAGAAGTTGTGTGGGGATGGTCCCAGATTCCAAATACTGGGCTCCCTTGGGTTGCATTACATCCATGGTTGCCAACACATGTATCCAATTTTCACTGAAGTCTGGGGGAGGTAGTGACGCAATCCTCCTCATCCTTGGTTTCCCCCCTCTATAGGTTGGATGTGGCTCGATCCGTTTGTGACCGAATCATTACCAAACAATTTCCCTTCCATGGGGTGTGCTTTCCATGCTCTTAGATCAATCTTCAAGATTTGTGAGTCCCTGCATACATACACATGATCCAAAGCCCAATCATGCACCAATTTGGATTCCCTCATGAAAGGTCGTCACAATATTATGTCATATGTATCAGGTTGGCGTAGGAAGTCCATGACCACAAATGTATGACGATAGAGCAAAACGTAAAAAGTTTGAATTTAACATTCTCCAAGAGCCCAATGGGTCTCAATGTTCCATCAGCCATTTTGACGATTAAATTGACTTTTTTTAGATCAGGTTTCCCCCAATTTTCCCAGCAACATTTGGTAATGATGCTAACCCCTGCCCCGCTATCCAGAATAGCCAATGCGTGGTATCTATTATGATGAATCGGGATGGTAGCGTTCATGTCGTCACTTTCATAGTAGCGTCCCAGTTGGTTAACTGGTATCTTACGACGGGTTTCCTTTATATGCTTCAAGGTTCTTTTTTGCCAAGGGTGGCAGAGTCAACAAACAAAGAGATGTGATGGCTTACAGCATCAACTTCTTGATCGAGCCAGTACCACACTTGCTCTTGTGTGGAGGAGAAAGAAAATTCAGCCATTTGAATTGAGAATGACCAAGGCAACAAGGATACCTACTCTGACTACAGAATTGAACAAGACATGTGAAGATAGAAGCAAAGATGTTTCAAAAACAAGCCATCCATAAACAGACACAGCAACAAAACTATTTAGTTGGGTGGAAGGAACAATAAGAAGCTCCCACATAGAACTAAAAAGACTACATCAACAAATGCCCAAAAGTACCCAAGTGAACCCTTGGTTTTCATGTAAAATCAAAGGGACAAGGTAAGCAATGTAAAATCAAAGGGACAAGGTAAGCAATGTGTCATCATATGCATGCGTGCGTGTTTGAGCACGGAGGATAAAATTTTGATCTTATAAACTCCACGTGAAATAGCAGGAAAAAGGTTCACGCCATGAACCACCCTAGAGTCGTTCACGTTGTGAACCATTGTTTGGCTTTTCACGACGTGAAAGAGTGCAAAGAGTTTCACGCCATGAAAAGGTCAGAACTACGAGCAACCAATTATGCAGTGACACGTGGCTTGTCAAACATAGACGCCCCTGTCCGACGGTTGCGCTGTCTGACGGTTACGTTATAAAATCAAAATTTCTTCCTTTTTTTGTCACTGCATCGTGTGGAGTCATGTCTTCATCATTTGCGAGCTACATTCGTTCATCACACATTTGCATTCAACCACCCTTCGAGGTGGGAGGTTAACCTTTTCCTTTTTCTTTTTTCTTTTTTCTTTTTTCCTTTTTTCTTTGCTTCCCTTTTCTCTCTCTTTTTCTCTATGATGATATCAAATTGATCACGTGCGTCCAAACATGTTTTAGAATCAATTGATTGAATGAATGAATGCCTGTTATCTTGTGTTTGGATATAAATCCAAACACCAGTGTATGATGATATCAAATTGATCACGTGCATCCAAACATGTTTTAGAATCAATCGATTGAATGAATGAATGCATGTTATCTTGTGTTGGATATGAATGAATGCGTGTTATCTTGTGTTGGATATAAATCCAGTGTATGCAATCAATACATATCGTTTTTCAATATATGTAAAACTCCATCCTGAACCTATGCATGCACTGTTATATATTCATGATGTTTCACGTCTGCACATTCACGTCATGTGATGTTTCATGTCCTGCCAATTCACATCACGATGGTTCACGTTTGCACATTCACAACCCATTGATTCACGTCATGCTAATTCACACCATGATGTTTCACGTCTGCACATTCATGCCATGATGTTTCACGTCTGCACATTCACGTCATGATGGTTCACATCCTGCCAATTCACGTCATGATGGTTCACGTCTGCACATTCACGACCCATTGATTCACGTCATCATGTTTCATGTCCTGCCAATTCACGTCATGATGTTTCACGTCTGCACATTCACGTCATGATGTTTCACGTCCTGCCAATTCATGTCATAATGGTTCACGTCCTTCCAATTCACGTCATGATGGTTCACGTCTGCACATTCACGACCCATTGTTTCACGTCATGCTAATTCATGCCATAGTGATTCACGTCATGATGGTTCATGTCCTACCAATTCACATCATGATGGTTCACGTCTGCACATTCACGACCCATTGATTCACGTCATCATGTTTCACGTTCTGCCAATTCACGTCATCATGTTTCACGTTTTGTCAATTCACGTCATAATGTTTCACGTCCTGCCAATTCACGTCATGATGGTTCATGTCCTTCTAATTCACATCATGATGGTTCACGTCTGCACATTCAGTTCACGTCCGCACATTCATGACCCATTGTTTCACGTCATGCTAATTCACGCCACAGTGATTCACGTCATGATGTTTCACATCCTGCCAATTCACGTCATGATGGTTCACATCCTACCAATTCACGTCATGATGGTTCATGTCTGACGTTCACGAACCATTGTTTCACGTCATGTGGTGACTCACGCCATGCAGTTTCATGTGTCTATACATTCACAGGAGGTGATTCACGTCATTTTCACGCCTAGTAACTCATCACTAGAATAATAATACAGTACCATTCTCACATCCAGATTAACATACTAACACTAAATTACTTACCCAAATAAAAAGGAAAAAATAACTTCCCACCAGTTATTTGAGTGATTGTTTATGATACAGATGTCGGTCTTCAAATCCGAAGCATGCGAGCAACCATCCACCATGCAAGCAAGCAGTGCTACGGGTTCCCCAACCAGTCACCGACTACAAGCATCAAGCAAGTTGAAGACCAATTTCTTGGGCCCTTATGCCCAATCATTCCAGGGCAACCTTGTTAGGAAGGAAGGAAGTCATCAAGCAGTGCTACGGGTTCCCCAGCCAGTCACCGACTACAAGCATCAAGCAAGTTGAAGACCAATTTCTTGGGCCCTTATGCCCAATCATTCCAGGGCAACCTTGTTAGGAAGGAAGGAAGTCATCACACCCCATGGGAAGGTGACTCTCCAATGCCACAGCCCAGAGTGCCTCCATCTATTAGAAGATGCAGACATCAAAGCAAAACTCGACAAAGTAGGCCTCGGCAAAATGGCGGAGGTACTGCCCCGCGTAGCCGACACCGACCTCTGTGCCGAGTACCTAAAAAGACATACGACAAGCAAACAAAGAGAGGAAAGATTACAAAGGCTGATGGCACCACAGAACAGCTCCTCATAATCACAGAGGACTTAATCAGAGATGCCTTACAACTCCCAGTTGCAGTGAAAGCCCACAAGCACAACATTGACACAATGCCTATAAATGAAATGCTCAAGTGAGATTCTTACAATTCAAATGGAGCAGAATATGACAACATCAGAGATGAGGCTACAGAAAAAGCATGCAGAGCAATGTCCCTCATAATGAAAATAAATCCTAGACAAGTACAACAGGGTAGGCCTAAACAAGATTGCAAAAAACTTATGAGGAAAAGGAGGAGGACTGGGCCTTCTATATGCATAAAGAGATGGAAAACTACTTGAAAGCCCATCAATTCAATATCAACAATCCTTACCTCCTCACTCAGGTACTTAACCATGTAGCAAAGAGGCCTCTGAAAGAGCCAGATTCAGAGGAGCACATGCAACTAGCACTCATCCTCGATCAACCTAAAGAAGCTACTGACAGGTTAGAAGAGGGGTAGGCAGTATTAATGGAAACACAGGATCTCATCAAGAAAATCAAAAAAGACTGCAAAAAGAAAACAGAAAAAAAGATGAGAGGAATACTTGTGGAAGTATCAGCAGAATCACAACAACTAGAAGCTGTAGTAGCAATAGAAATACGCACAGGCCCTTCAAGAAAAGATACTTGGCCATACTGTGCTATGAATCACAACAACAACTCACCCCTCCAGCAAGCCCTGCACAACTTATCTTTAAAGACCTATCTCCTCTCAACAAAGATTCATGCCACCACCTAGCAGATACACCAACAGAGGCAACTAAGGAACCAAGCAACAAAGCTACGGAGGCACGAGTAGTAGAAGAAGTAACAATCACAGCACAAGAACTGGAGGCTCCCCCAGATTCAAGTAAGAGACAACAAACGCTAGAACCTTCCAGTGTCCAAGCAAAAGGAGAAAGTTGGACGATAAAGAACAACTGCCCCAGCTAGCCTCCTTCCAAGACATGGATTCTCAACAATTCATGCAGCAGGAAACCATGGAAGGCCTCGAAGCGCTCCTTCATGATCCACTTAAAGAATTGGAAGTCGAGTGGAAACAAGAGCAAAAGGTATGGCATTGCCACCTATTTACAACACACATGTTACATGATAGGAACGCCACCCTTTGGAAGCAGCTGAAAGATGCAAATACACAAGTGCAAAGCGTAAAAGCAAATCTTGAGGCAACAAAGTCAACTCACAAGGAGGTTATCATAAAGAGCTTAAAGGTTGCAGAGGAACAGGAACAGAGGTACAATTCCTTGGAAAGTAATAACCTCAGCCAGACAATTGTACATAAGATTAACGAAAATGCTGACTTAAACGCAAAGCTGGAGCAAGCAAAGGATCAACTTCAAAAAGAGATCACCCACACACAGAACCTTACAACTCTGCATGCCCGAGAAATCAAGGAGTGCCAAGACAATGCAAAGGCTAATGAAGACGTGCTTCACTAACAAATCGAGCTACTAATAGCCCAACTCAAGGCAGAGCAAGAAAGAGTGCAAAGTCTGCAACAACAGGAAAGAGAACAAGTGTTAAGGCTCACCCTAACCCTCCTTGAAACAAATCTAAAAAGAGATTACCTGCTGGTGAACCACAACTATTATGAGGATCTTTCCAATGGCCGAGCTCATAACCCTTGAGGTCTCCAAGCTCTACAACTCCTTGAGAAGCAATTCCACCGTGTCTCCCACGAGTGTTGTCACACCGCCGCATTGCACTATGGGTACTCGCCCCTCCTCTCACCTCACTTCACTTACACACACTCACTAGCATGCATTAGGGAGAGAGATTAGCAAGAGGATTAGCAAGAGCAAGAATCCATTGCACAATGGGAGAGTCTCCTGTATTATGAGAGAAATTCACTTATATACATGGCCATAAGTTCTCACACTCACTTAAACTGTGGCCGAACGGGCACTTTAGGCCCATAAGAGGCCTAATGCTATTACAATGATACTCTCATAATATATCCATGAAGTACATCACTTAGGACTTCCTCCTATCTTGCTACCACACGCTTTTGAAGCGAGAATTGCCATAAATACTCCGTCACACTATTATAGGCGCCGATCCAAGTTGTAGCTTTGGACACTATTGCTTGATATCTTGAATGTATGACACTTTGGTGTATCTATCGTGACTCCTTGATGTAAGATAATGGGGTGATAGCTCTTGTTAATTCTAGAATTGGATTAACAATAAGCAAACAAAGCACATGCAGAAAAGATTAAGGACCTCAACGAAACCATCAGTGCAAACCAGGTAGAGGCGCAACATAATGAATTGGTGCATCAAGAAGCCATATCACAGCTTACACTGCAACTACAAGACACTCAAAGATTGGCAGCACAAAGGCTCAATCAAATTACTGAAGCACAACAAAGAAAAGCTACTGCCCGCGATGAGCACAAGAAGATGCAACAAGGAGATTTGAAGAAATGGATGCTGAAAGAATGATCCGGGAAATGACCATCTCAAATCACCTCAGCAATGCCGACTCTCACCTGCAGGATCTGGCACATCAGCTAGTGGCACAAGAAAGAAGCCTACACCTGGAGCCGACAGATGATCTGCATATCCTCCTTGAGCGCGCCTTGGAGTTGGGAAAACTTCCAGTAACTCTTGGGCCCCTCCTCACACTCTTACTTTGTTTTTATCTATACTAACACTCTCATTACTTCAGTATGATATAAACTTAGCTGAAGATATAGGCCTAGGTGAATTAACCCTAATTAAATAAAATACTGATAGAGATGCTAACCCAACCATCATCATGGGCATTTTGAGGGGGGACCGTGTATTAACTAACCCTCAAGACATATTCTTCTACCCCTTGCATCCTATAGTGCTAAACCTCCGTAGTAGTTGGTGTCGTGTGCTCCAAAATTTCAAAATCCTGGGGACAATAGTATCGACAAACTCGACTTGTTTGTTCCAGAGTATGTGTCGATCTTAAAAAAGTAAATGCGGCCTCTCGGAAGGACCATTACCCATTACCTTGTACCGAACGTGTCTTGGAAAGAGTGGCTGCTGGGAGGGAAGCGTACACCTTCTTGGATGGGTTTTTCCGGTACAATCAGGTGTCCATAGCACCTAGAAGACCAACATAAGACAGCCTTCAACACAATATGGGGGACATTTTCTTACAAGGTTATTTCGTTTGGTCTCACAAATGCCCCTGCAACCTTTCAACAGTTGATGTGCAGCAAGCCTTCGCAAGCGCGCCTATTTTGCGACCCCCCAATTGGGATCTCATATTTCACATACACATCGATGCATCAAATTTTGCTATTGGTTGTGCATGCAACCTGGTGAGTTCAAATTGGACTATACAGTTTGCTTCACTAGTCGTCAGTTGAATGATGCAGAGGTGAACTACACCACTAGAGAGAGAGAAGGATTGGCCATGATCTACGCTGTCAAGAAATATCAACATTATCTCTTGACCAACAAATTCATATTTTTTGTAGACCATCAAGCCTTACTATATCTAGTGAATAAACCTTGCACCACCAGGAAGAATCACCCGGTGGCTACTATTGCTGTTGGAATTTGACTTCACTGTCACAGTAAGGAAGGAAACACAGCATGTGTTGGCCGACCACTTGTCCAAAATTCCAAATGGAGAACCAACAACTGGTGTCGATGATGACCTTCCTGATGCTTGTTTATTCAAGTTGGATATGGTACCTGAGTGGAGCGAAGAGATCTCAGAGCATCTGGACATACCCTTGAACAAGGATAAGATGCAGCGGCTTATCAAGCTTGTGGCACCATATCAATTGATTGTTGCGGGAGAACTATATAGGCTACGCAAAGACGATGTACTTAGATGGTGCATAACAGAGGATGAATTCATAACCATACTAGAAGAATCTCATTCAGGGATAGCAGGTGGGCATTTTGCTAGAGAAATTATAGCTCGAAAAGTGCTTCAAGCTAGACTCTAGTGGCCTACGTTATTCGGGGACGCCATAGAGTTCGTCAAACGATGCAAGGAATGTCAACGTTTCACTATTCCACAACAGAAGGATAAGATGTTGCTAACCTCCATCATCGTAAGGCAACCATTTGAGAAATGGGCGATAGATTTTGTGGGGCCGATTAGTCCAGCACATCCATCCCACGCCCAGTACATAATTGTGGCGACGGACTATTTCACAAAGTGGGCGGAAGCAAGGGCTTCAAAGAAAGCTGCTGCGCGAACAACTGTAAAATTTGTATATGAGCAAATCATATCAAGGTTCGGTTGCCCATTAGAATCAGTGAGTGATCGCGGCTCATTATCAATGAGGTGATTAATCATTTACTTGTTGCAGGATTCTTAGTGATCCATCGAAAATCATCACCTTACTACCCCCACAAGCCAATGGTCAAGCAGAAAGTACCAACAAGATCTTGTGTACCATCTTGACAAAAACATTGCAAGTCGAACGGATTGGGAGCATAAGCTGACAACAGCTCTTTGGGCCTACCGCACATCATATAAGGTAGCGACGGGATATTCACCTTTTTGTCTAGATTATGGTGTGGAAGCGGTTATGCCCATGGAATACCTAGTCCCAAGCTTAAGGATTACTGTACAGGAGTGTAACTGAAAATGCATTAGCTAAAAGGCTAATTGACTTGGAAAAACTAGATGAGACCCGGTTGATAGCATCACATAGGCTCATTTTACACAGTGAGCACAATAAAGTAATGGCCTTGCCCTTAACTGTGGACATTCGGTGGTGATATGATTTAATATGCACATGGAGCACCACACCAATTCCTTGCAGGGGTAAAGGTGACTATGCCCCTACCCAGATGTCTCTCTTCCCTCCCTGACCTTTAATTTTTCTAATATGGCATTGCTGAGCTCATCTACAGTCATGTTTCTGACTTGCTTACTTCGAGCTCCAATTTCTTGGTGACTCAAGACACGTGAAGTCGTGGTTGCTGTAGATGTTCTAACATCTACGGGTTGTGGCAATTCTAACATATTATCTTCATATTCGATTGTCAATTTGCAACATGCATCAAGAGTAGCTGGTCGGGCTAGTACCAGGTAATCATGCATTTTATGGTCTCTAACCCCTCTCTGGAAACAAGGCAACAATTGATCATCTGTCAACCTTTCCCGAAGTTTGCACCTTGAATTTAAGTACTTCAGACGAGAGACATAGTCTCTCATTGGCTCATCTTCCTTTTGTTTAAATGTTATGTAGTTTTGCCACAAGGCTCCATTTGTTGCCACTGCGGGATAAACTGGGCACAAAGACATTCTTTAACCTTGTGAAGTTAACCTTATCCTCAGGCTTAAGGGTTCGGAACCACTAATGAGCTTTTCCCTCTAACGTCAGCAAGAAGGCATGTATCATGGTCACATCACTGACCGGTCCGCAGGTTTCACATGTGGATTCAATAATCTCTACATGTTGGATATGATCCCCGTCCCTTGAGAAATTTTGGACAAGTTTTGAAATGTATGGGGTTTCATCTGGGAAGTTCGGGGTTCTAGAGTAGAGCCTAGTTTTGTGACCATCCCCCGACCCATCTCTGCTACCATATTTAACAAATCTACCCTTGTGATCACATTAAGGTCCATGGCTGGATCGTTTCTAGGCCTTTGGGGAATTTCTCTCCCCCCCTTCCTAGACCTCGTCCCCTACCTATATTGTCTCTTCTAGGTATCTCAGGTTCGTGGACTAGTCCAGTTGTGGTACCCTGGTGGAACTCCCCATTAGTCGCGTATGCGCCTTTGTGTAATTAAGAGTTCCATGTCTTGTGAGTGAGAATGTAGGGTTATTGATCATTAGCTCAATATCCTTCTTGGTGTAGAGTCGGTCCTCTACTTCTACAGCCAAGTTAGCTAGATTACCCTCTTCTTCTCTAGTTGTAAACCCTTCCTCCATTCTGGATTCCTCGTTGATGGGTTCCAAGTTCGAAATTTCTCCCTCACTTCTACCTGTAGCAATTTCAGGTTCTTTTCCTCGTATTGGAGTGGGTTTACACTTCCCGTCTCCTTTCTCTTAGCTCTTGCCCTACGAGTATCAAGCTCTTGTTTCCTTAAGCTCAATTCTCAGAGTTGTCATTCTACCTCACTTCGTTGGAGGTCCAATTCCACTGTTGGGAAAGAATATTTGACCCGTCCTAGCTGCACTTTCCACATCTCGTCTATCTCAACCCCTCTTCCATGGATTCTTCACTACTAGTTTCAGCGGTGGTCAGGTTTCTCAAAACACTCAAGTGTGTGCTTGCAGAATGTCCTGGTCCCACACTCCTTTGGTAGGAAGTTCCTGGGTGATTTGATGCACTATCGTCAAGCGTAAGATCATCTCCGATGAGTTTTCCAGATCTTAAGTGCATGTATGTATGATTTAATAACCTATTAATCAACCCAAATTGATTTAATTTTTGATTTTTTCGCTCTGTTCTGGAGGTGTGAAATAGCAGAGAATGTTTCACGTCGTGAAACTGTAGGAAATGGTTCACGTCGTGAATGGTTTTCTTGCACTTTCACGTGCTCAAAAATTTTCCTCCTTAGGAGTTAAATTCCTTCTTTTAGTCAAATTCCCTTTCCTTAGCCGACCTCTATAGCCTTGGTATTGTCAATCTGTTGGTTTGGCCTACACGTGAATCTACGGGATTTATTTCATGTCGTGAAACACCAAGTGTTTCATGCCATGAACCGCTTCAAAAATGGCTCACGCCATGAAAGGTTTACTGCAATTTCACGTGCTCAAATTTTTGGCGGATCGCACCGTGTCAGAGATGTCAGGATAAGGGTTTCTATTTTTGGAATGTAATCCCATGATTTTCAGCAATAATTCCGGCACTCATTACATGAGCGATTTACGGCGTGAAACTGTAGAGAAGAGAAATGGTTCACGACGTGAACAACTTTCTTGTACTTTCACGTGGAATTTCCCATGTCGGCAGTCTGTGGTTTTGGGTGTATAATCCTTATCCAAATGATGAAAATTAGATTGTGCCACTCCTAATAAATTAAATGCAAGTTCCTTACTCAATCAATGGTCCTTTGTGTTTTTTATTTTTATGACTTTTTTGAAAAAAGAAGAAACAACACACAACCTGCTCCTTCACGTTGGTGTTTTTTAGTGATGCTAACTTCAAAATTATCAAAAGTAACCAATGAATCCTCTCCTAAACTACTCCACCACAACATTCACAACTTCAAAACCATATCTTTTTTCTCAACCACACACACACCTTATCCCTTCATTTTCCATGCAATGCACTACCAGAATGCAAAGGCAATAATGAATACTATGCAATGGGAGCTGAAACTCAAAGAGTATGGAAGAAACAAAGGTGTTTCCCTGGCAGCGGTGCCAAAAATGTTATAGGCTACCACACCTCCAAGAGGGAACTCTACACATTCACCTAATGGATGAGCAATAAAACACAACCGTCGTGGAGTACTTACCAATACTTCGATCTCTATTCCCTTGAGGCCTCGAAGCTCGCTTGTCAAGCTCCAAACTCGAAGCTCCACCTCCACATTGTCACCTGGAGTCGCTCACACCATCACATATACCAATCACACTCTCTCATACAAGCATGAAAGAGGCGCAATGCTAGAATGCTCTCACTCCTCTCTCTTTGTCACGTCACAAGGGGGGAGCTCTCAATAGCACAAAGAGGATTGTGTCCTTTTCATTATAAGAAAATGCCTTATATACAATTGGCCCTTATTCACACTTGGGTGCCCAAAAACTTACTTACTAGGCCTTGGCCAATATCTCATAATGTACAACCTTTATAGTACCTTTTCATGACACTTATTAATGCCCTCAATTGAGGATCATGTTGTTAATCCAAATGGGATTAACACTTAGTGTCCCGTCTTTCTTTTTTTGAAAGAGAGCAGGTGCACTCCAAGGTGATACACTAGGTCAGATAAATCCTTGCTTTAATAGCTACCTCAATTGCTCCTTAAGTTCTAAGGCTTCTGGGACCGACATTTTGTAAGCATGTTGGGCTGATAGTTGAGCTCCAGGAATCAATTCTATCTCATGGTCTACTTCATGTGCTGGAGGCATCTCAGTCAATTCCTCTGGAAAGATATCAGCATACACACTTAACCATTCTGATTCCTTAGACTCTGGCTCTTTGCCTATTGGATTCATTTTAACAACAAACATGGATTTCTTCTTCCTTAGTCCTTTCAGCAACTTAGAGGCTTTGACTAACTGTAAGTCTAGGGATCTGTAAATTCCCATTCCTTGAACCTTGTTTCCATGAAGATCAAGAAAGGAAATGGTTCCTTTGTGGGATAGTGAATATTAGCTTGATTTTTGTGGAGCCAATCCATTCCAAGGATCCCATCATAAATTCCCAATGGTAGGTTTTTGAACTAGCAGTTTGTTAAATTCCCATCTAAATAAAACTGAATAAGATATGTTTCATGGCATAGATTTTCTTGATTTTTGATCTAGGACTAATTTACGCAAGCATCCAGGGAAAATAAAAGAATGAGTACTGCCAGAATCAATCAAAAGCTTAAAGTTCTTACCCTGATAATCTGGTAGTGCTTGAATGATAGAGAACTGACGATTTTGGCCTTAATACTCGATAGCAGCATGAATTCATCCTTTCTCTTTCTCCATTAGCTCTGCCACAGTGACAACCTTGACTGCTGCTATTTGAGGTGGAACTCTTTCCCTTGGGTTTCCTCGATTCTAGGACGGAAGTTTGAAACTACTTTGTACTGATTGTACTGATACAGGTCGTGCTGGTATCCTCCCTTTGGAATTTTCTTGACTTTGGCAAGGGAATCCCTGGTTACTATGGAAACGAAGGGATAGGTCTTGGAATTCTAGGACCTTGATTACCTTGGCACATTGACATGGAAGGGGTTGGGCAGTCCTTGAGCTGATGCCCAAAACCTTGACATCCAAAACATCTATTCTGGCTTTTGAGTTCATCTTTCTATACCTTAGAAAGACGTAATGCCTCAGGAAATATGCCATGGGGGAATGATCTTCCTTCTGCTTTAAATTCTCCCATATTCTAGGTTTGACTAATCCCTTTTTGTCTCTTTGGAGAGGTGGAGAGTTAGAAGCACTTCCCGGAGTTTGAATTCTCTTGAAAGAGGAAGGTACTGGTTTTGGTGAAACCTTTACCACAAAAGCTTTTGAAAAATCCTTTGCCATCCTTACTGCTTTTGCCATAGAAGTTGAAATAGCACTTTTGACCAATGTATCCAGAGGTTCATTTAACTTGCGAATGAACCTATCCACCAATAACTTTTTCTCGTCCAAGGGTGGAGCATACTTGAGAAGGAGGGAAAATGCCTGGTGATATTCCTCTATCGTTCAGTTGCCCTGAGTCAGCTCCAAAAATTCATTCATCTTATTTTCTATGAACCCTGGGGGGGGGACAAAATCTCTTCCGGAGATAGGTTTTCAAATCCTCCCAAGTCTGGGTGTTCTTGTCCAAATGATTAGGATCACAATGATTTCCCCAGGCTACTCGAGCTGTCTCAACGATTTTCAGCCTCTGCAGCCAAGAGCCATCTTGCTCTTATCATTATACCCAGTCACATCAAAGTATTCCTCCATTGCCTCTATCCATTTCTCAAGAGTTTCACCTAAATCTTCTCCTTCTCCTTTGAAAGGGCCCAGCTGGGCTCTATGAAGGGCCTTGCGAACATCAAAATTGAGCTCTTCCTCCACTACTTGAGGATCGGCCCGTCTACTGCAGTTAGCACGATTCATGATCATGACAATCACGTGATATGAGTAAAATTTTTGTAAAGTATAAAAGGACTAAACAGAATGACCACTTTGTTATTGATCCGGATAATACAAGAAAAGTTTAAGTATTATATACAACTTTTTTTGGGACCTTCAAAAATCTTCTAATCCTCTTAGGATTCTCATGTGGCATGGGATATAGATTTTATGTACAAGAAGAAGCATTCTCAGTTCAGCGCGATTGCTACACAGAATTCAATGTTGGGTGATAAATCATCTACATCCTCGATACAGTAATGGTCTACAAGACCAGAAATCTCTAGTTTGTGGCATATTATTATATTCTGATTTAACATTTCTATGTCTGGAATTTCAACTACACAAGATATTTGATCTTCATCCCACCTTTAAGTCCACTGGGACGACCAAGGTCAGTTTGCAAACAGTTCTTCTGTGAGATCCCTTATTCTCGTAGTGATTTGATAAAGGTCTTGAATGGATTCTGAATTACTATTATCAATAGGGGAGTCATCTTCATTCATCGACATTCTTCTAAGATAACAAATTTATTAGACTCATTTTTTTAGAAATTTTTATTAGATAACTGAAATTAACAAAAATATTTCTTTATTTATATATCGTTTTAAAATGTACAACAGAGCAATATGGTTCAAAGATCAAGCTCTCATGCGACTACGCATAGCCTAACGATATAAGGTTGGGGATATATGTGGATTCGTGTCCTTACTGCTAAGGGTGCTATAATTTTACTTCTATGTATAAAACATTTAAGAAGCGTATACATACGACACATAAGCCTAAAGTCCGGGGGTATCGGATGATAAAGTACAATATTATAGGCAACCCCTAACTTCAATAAGATCATTGCTAAAGAGATATTCTCTCTCAACTTCTAGCGTTGATTGCAACATGCATGGATCCTCTGTCCACCATGAAACCACATATGCTGTCGTCGCTCAACAAGATCAGGAAAATAGAGATTCTCAAAATGTTTTGCGAGCTGGTTTCTACTTGAACGGGTCCTAGCTGACAAAATGAGGGCTCAAATGCGAATGCCATCATATCCTGACTCTGCGTTCGTCAGATCAAGAATACCCGACAGATACGGAGTGTCCATCTATAAAACCCAATTTACTAACGATAAGTTTCCACCATGGAACTTAATATAAATGAAGTTCATCATGTGAATACATCTTTCTGAATTTTACTTCACAAAATTTTGATAAAAATAGTTTCTTGTTTGTTAGCTTTAAACAAGGTTCTAATACCAACTGTGAGACCCCTACCTCTACAATCTATCCAAATGCTGGCAGCAGCGGAATAGCAACTACTCAGGGTAGAGTATCCCACTCGGGGCCTCGCCTACATCTATCCGAGCAAGAGACTATCTGGTGACTCTTCCCTAAGCCAAACCCCGAAAACTTTTCTTGCTGGGAAAACATGGGCGATTCCTCCAAGGAAAAATCTAACACAAACTATCTAACGCGGTCATTTAGTCCATTGGGCTTCTAGTCCAGGCTGGTCACATTGTTGAATGACCCTGCCCAAAGAGGAGCAAGTCTTGCTCTTGGTTCAAAGAGATCAATGCTTTTTTCCCCCTCCAGTGAGGCACAACCGTTTATCCGGTCCCCTAAAACAAGACTTGTCCGAGTTCTCTCTCTACCATACGTATCTTGAACTAAACTTCTACCCTTGATTTAATTATAAGGAATTCCACCGATCCAGTCTAACCCCATCCAATCCCATGGGTTAGCCGACCACCCAACCACTGTATTGGTGGAAATTCAATTACTCACCCACCCATAATTGAAATGCCATTTTGCTTTCGAAGACAATTACTCACACACTCCTCTTAAACAATTACACACACACACACTCCTTTTAAGACAAGGATGAGTAAATCAAACATCAGTACCAATACATATTCACAGCTTGAATATACCAAGTTCCATCCTTTTCAAACCAAGTATCATTCCGGATGCCCCGTTGAAGGTCTACTGACCAACCAACAAGTTTCAGATCCAGTTTCCAAAAATTTATTTTTTATTCATAAAACTTCTCGCCAATCCATGAAGATCTCCATTGTCATACGCATGGGTATCATCGGCGAGCCCGAGCATCACTGGTCAAAACCCTCTAGGATCCTCCTTAGGTGTCCTAACACTTCACTCAGGGACCGCTTCGTCGGCCCCTCGTCCATCGTACGAGGTGCACACCATTTTAATCATACCGAGGCTGGTCAAGACCTCGGTAGACTTTCCCGCGTGGGACATCCTCCGATGACTCCCCGTTCGGCGACTTACAAAACAGGAGCTCTTCTTAGGTCCACGACCTTATTTAAAACAATAAACCAAATGCTTCCCCCAGCATTCTGGCATAAAATAATCCTTTTATCAAAACAAGTTTTTATGCAAGTAAAGATTACCATGTGATAAATTCTTATCCAAAAAATTTCTCTAACCTTTCTCTATTTATTTTATTTAAAACTATTGAAGTATAAACATGCTATGTGTAAGCATGAAAATGGAACTGAACATCTTCCCTTAGCATCTTTATGATTCATGCATAAGTATACCATGAATATGAGAATGAAGCCAAACATCTGCTTTTGACATCTATGACATTCATGCATAAGCATGCCATGAATATGAGAATGTAACCAAACATCTTCTTTTGATATCTATGACATTCATGCATAAGCATGCCTTGAACATGAGAATGTAACCAAACATCCTCTTTTGACATCTATGACATTTATGCATGCCATGAATATGAGAATGTAACCAAACATCCTCTTTTGACATCTATGACATTCATGCATAAGCATGCCATGAATGTGAACATGAAGATGTAACGAAACATCCTCTTTTGACATCTTAAAATTTATGTATAAACATACATACATACATATACATCCATACATATATATATATATACATAAAAATATTTTCTTTAAAATATAAATGATTTAAGCATTGTCTTCCCATGAATATAAACATGAAATGCATCCACAAGTCCTCTTTTAGTATAAAAATTTATAGGTATACATAAAATGAATTTATTTATTCACATGAGACCATGGGCATCATCCTTCATGATCTATCATTTCTATGACCACCCATACTTAGAAGGTGATAAAGAAGAAGAGGGGATAGCCTACATGGAGGTTTACCCACACAAAGCATATGTTTACATCTTAATCTTCATTATAAGAGGGTTAATATTCTCATAACTAAAACTTTCACTAACTTTAGAAGAATATGGTTTAGAACATTAATCATGGGTTACCATACTTCCCAAGTGTAGAGAAGGAAGAAGAGAAGTCCTAATCTCTTGTTTATCACATGAGCATTAAGAAAGACCACTAAAAAGTGGAGTAGAAGAGATAAAACCATACTTCTAGATCATTTCTAAACATGGAGAAAGTAAGAAAAAGAGAGTAGATAGTCCATAGTTTAGGCTTACCACCAAGGTGTGATGATTCTTGATCTTGATATGGAGAAGAGTAGCCTTCCAAGAAAGAGGCTTGGCCTTCAAGGAAGAGCATTAGCCTTCAAGAAGAGGGTAAGGGAAGGTATAATGGTTTAGTGAAGCACCATAGCTTCCACAAGAGAGGAAAATGAAGAAAATAAACTAAAATGAACTTTACACTAGTTTTACACAAGTGGAGGGCTCTATTTATAGGTGTGGGAGGCCTCCAACTAATCCCAACTAGGATCTAGAGGCTTCCATCTTTAGTTTGGGCCAAAATGGACAAGATTTGGACTAGTTAAGCCCACTTTTAGTGGATGAGGAGAGATGAAATATCTGGCCACCTCATGTACTTTTTTGAATTAAAAAATGGCCCCTTGATGTGATTTTTAGGCACCCTCTTGAAATGTGATTCTCTCTCCTTGTAAGGTGGCAATTTGCTCATTATTACAATAGTCACACTCTCCCAAGTCTATGCCACCACTTGCCACTTGCTTGCCACCACAAGACATGTTTGAATATTTTATGTTTTTTATGACAAATATCTTCTATTTTTTCAATATTCCACATTTCCCATGTGTGTAAATATTGATATATAGAAAGATCTCTTATTTTTGGCCTTTGAAAAATTTTACACTATCATTTTTGAATAAGGGTGTGTTTCCATGCACCAACCGTCCAAGAATTTAACCCAATCTATGAATCCTTTTTGGTTTCTAATTGGTCGATCTATATTATAGAGCCTAGAAGAATATTTTCCATCAAAAGGATTTATCAAAATTCCACTAGACTTAATTCTTACCTTATGCGCGATGTGCATCTACCATCCAAAATATCTCTCAATTGAAAATCCTTTTTAAGATACTGCTTTGAGTAATGTGATCATAAAGTCTGGGATAATCTCTCCATAAAAAAAATTTCCAAGATGTGGTCTTCTCTCTCTAGAATAATTTTCTATCTCTAGGTTAGAACAGGGTAAACAAGGTCTTTCATTGCACAAAAGAGAGGGGGTGATCATCACTGGGGGTTGTGTTATACACCTTTAGGGGCTGGAGGAGGAATCTTTCAATAGAGGTCTCTTGAAATGGTTAATAGTCATTAGTAAAGAGAATACGAGAGAGAGAGAGAGAGAGAGCTTGAGTTCCTTGTAAAGCAAAGAAACACACACAAGAGAGAGCAAGACACAAGAGAGAGATGGATGGCTAAAGTTTCTTCTATCTTCTTCTCTCCTCTACAACCATTAATATAAAGAGATAAGAAAACATACTATAAGGGTAAGTACTCTCTTACTAAAACATATAATGCTCGGTCCATAATCTGAACTCAAGTATATGAGCTAGCACTATAACTATGCCATACTCTAGTAATCCAAATATGGTTGTCACACATCATATCAACCATAATCTCACCAACCATGCTAATGGCACAAGTGTGGAAGTTATCACCCATGCGGGTCATCAATGTCCACAGTACTAGTTGAGCTCGATATCTCAATACTCCTCCTTGATCTCAAATCCACACACTACACTCCAAGTAAGCTTCTAAACGTGCTCTATACCCAATGTCTTTGTAAAGGCGGGTCATCAATGTCCATAGTACTAGTTGAGCTTATCATCCCAATACTCCCCCTCGAGCTCAACTCCACACATTGCACTCCAAGTAAGCTTCTAAACCTGTGGAGCTTCTCCACGCGCCCAATGCCTTTGTAAAGATGTCAGCACCACCTGTTCCTCTATGTTGATAAACACCATCTCAATACTTCCCCTTGAGCTCAACTCCACACATTGCGCTCCAAGTAAGCTTCTAAATTTGTGGAGCTTCTCTATGCCCAATGCCTTCGTGTGAAGATGTCAATCACTTGTTCCTTTTCTGCTGACATATACCAAATCTACATCACTTATTAGAACCTTATCTCTCACAAAGTGATAATGCACCTCAATGTGCTTTATCCTAGCATAGTATAGTAGGTTACTAACTAACTGTATGCTACTCATGTTTGTCACAATAAATGATAACAGCCTCATCCATAGGCTCACCCATATCAACAAAGTAGCTTCTAAAACCAAGCTGCCATAGCAATGCCCTTGTACTCTACCTCTGTACTCAACAAGGTAGCTATCAGTTGATTCTTGCTACTCCAACTCACAAGAGCACTCCCAAAAGAAAATATAAAGCCACTAGTAGATCCCCTGTCTACGACACTACCAGTTTAATCAACATCTATGTACCCATGTAGCTATATATCTACGCCAACCTCATAGAAAAGCCTATAATCAATTGTGGATTGACTTTATGTACCTGAGAATCCATATATCCACATCTGAGTGTGGCTTCCTAGGGCCGTGCATAAAGTAAATCATAAGTCTGACAACATAGCTTAAGTATGGCCTAGTAAGGTCATATAGATCAAGGTACCCACTATGCACCTATACATAGTGGGGTCCTCCAAAATCTCACATGAAGGCTTTATGTTTTACTCCAATGGTAGTGAAATAGGCTTATAGCTTGTCATACCATACTTGGGTAAATGTCTAAGCCATACTGTCTCTATATAACAATAAATTGCCATGAGGTGATCTTGCCACCTCTATGCCCAAGAAATACTACAGCTCACCCAAATCCTTCATCTCAAACTTCTGCTTTCATCCTGACATCATGTATGCCATACAAACAGATCAAGCACAAAAGGTTGATCTAACTTTTCCTTCCCTATGCATGATACATGTGCACCTACATCTATCCTCAATCTGCCTGACCATGGAGACTAGTGGTCAGATTTATTAACATTGGATCCAATAGAGACTAGTGGTCAGATTTATCGATGAGATAGGTATACAATTCATCACTGTGGTATTTAGTACTCTAATCCATGAGCTTTACATGTTAAACACAAATATTAGTACATAATGCTTATTCAAGCGCACTACCACACGTGCTATGAGTGACACACGCAGCTTTGGCATGCCCACGTTGGTCACTTGAACTTTGGTAGTTTGTTACACCTTAAAAGCCAAGAGATGGTATTAAAGTTGACAAAGCTTGAGGCCCACACCAAACATATATGTTAGGAGCATATGGACAAGTTGCAACGAGCATCATTTTTAAAAGATGTATCAATTAGGACTGTGGTTCCATGCAGACACCATCGATCTCAACAGATATCTCTAGAGGACTCTCTAGGTCCACTAAGCACGTGATTGCTGCTCTACACTTGGGAAAACATCATTACTTCTTACATCTACATCTCACGTTACCTTCACTGGTACATACCAGCTACTCAACTCATCAAAGATAACATCTTTGCTTACTCGCATCTCATGACCGGTAGGGTTATAACATCTATAACCTTTCTGCTCTCCAAAGCATAACCAATGAAGATGCATTTCTCTACCTTGGATCCAACTTTGTTCTCACTTTTTCGAGGAGGTCAGCTTTTGCATACGGCCGAATTTAGAGAAATGGCCCACGCTAGCCTATTCCCATAATTTTAAGTACCAACTCGACTATATTCTGATGAAAAACTAGAGAGTTACAACTCACAATGGTTTCCTGAACCCCAATTGTCCTATGCTGCTCTGTACATGTGTAACTGATCAGAGACAGGGTCGTTTTGGGCATCCATAATCCTTATTTGTGCCTGTGGATTACGCTCGTGAGACTAGTCCAAAAGTTTATTTACGACAATGGTGCTCGTTGGTTTTGTGCCCGAGAGTGATCTCCGATTCTAGTTCTTTATTTTAAGCATTCCCATATCACTGTGAGAGGCTACAATTCATGCGCCAATACAAGCACACCAATGACACGTGTATATATATTTTCATGTCATATTCCGTATGTTTTCCTTACTTGTGATGGAGCAAGAAAGTCATCCACTTTATGTTTCAACGTCTCCATCCCTCGCCACTCTTCTACGAAGTTCCAGTTTTAGGAGGGCTTCGTTCGTGGTCTCATCGTCACTACAAAATTGCAAAAGCAAGATCCTAATCAAGGCTACTTTTAGAGATTGTTCGTGTTCCTTGACATCTAGTAGTTGCCATCATTCCATGAGCTCCAGATTGGGCATATATAGGCTATCTTTGGCTCACACCTCCTTTTCATTAAGGAAGGGTTTGTTGAGGAAATTCATTACAAAAGGAGTATTTGTATAAATGTATGAAATAGGCCTTAAATAAAGCAGTTCTAGTGTGTGAACAACCGCTAAGTGTGTGTGTGTGTCGTTTGTACCCTTAATGTGATATATAAACAGCAATGTGTATAAGTAAACACTTGTACACATCACTGCTTACATAAGACGTTAAGGGGCCACTCTCATGTACAAATAGGCCACACACATTTAGAAGTTGTTCACACACTAGAATCACTTTATTTAAGCCTTAGATAATGCAATTCTAGTGTGTGAACAACCGCCAAGTGTGTGAGTTCTTTGTACATGGGAATAAACACTTAATGTCTTATGTAAGTAGTGACGTGTAAAGTGACACCTTAGGACACTTGTAACTTTGTCGGACATGTGGCGTTTGTACGATGGCAACACTTGCCGAGTTTTGTAAAGGGTGTCTCACCTATTTGAAGAACCCAACCTTATTGCAAAGTATAAGCTTGACAAGATATAGCTACTCATGCATTCAATCTCTTTTATGCTTTCTCTTGTTTGGCCCCAAATTAATGTTGATAGAAATTGCTAGAAAAGCTCTACGTCGACAAAATCATCACCGAAAAATATTGTTTGGTACTTGTATTCATTTTCTTTGTTCATGGCAAATCTGGCTTGAGAGCTCATGGAACATTGTACAAAACAAAATACTTCAATAATATACTTGGTATTGAAGGCATGTGGTGCCATTGTCCAAATTTTCATTTTCAACAAAGTTTCCCTTGCTTGCGATGGAGCAAGAAAGTCATCCACTTTATGTTTCAACATCTCCATCCTTACCACTCTTCTACGAAGTTCCAATTCTGGAGGGCTTAATTTGTGGTCTCATCCTCACTAATGGCACATTCAAAGCTTGGTGAAAAAGCAAGATCTTGTTCAAGGCTACTTTTGGAGATTGCTCATGTTTCTTGACATCCACTAGCTACCATCATTCCACCAACTCCAACTTGGGCTTGTATATGCTATCCCTTTCCATTGAGGAAGGGTTTGTTCAAAAAAATCATTATAAAAGGAGTAACTGTATAAATGTGTGAGCTAAGCTTTAAATAAAGCAATTCTAGTACTAAGTGTGTGGGTCTTTTCTACTTGGGAACATCATCCCCTTAATATCTTATATAAGCAGTGATGTGTATAAGTGACACCTTAGGGGACTATTCCCATGTACGATGAACCCACACACACTTAGCGGTTGTTCACACAATAGAATTGCTTTATCTAAGGCTTAAATAAAGCAATTCTAGTGTGTGAACAACCGCTAAGTGTAGGTGGGTTCTTTGTACATGAGAACCACCACTTAATGTCTTATGTAAGTAGTTGTGTGTATAAGTGACACCGTAGGGGACACTTGTAACCATGTTAGACATGTGGCATGTGTAGTGCCAACACTTGCCCACTTTTGTAAAGGGTACTTGACCTATTCAAAGGACCCAACCTTAATGTAAAATATAAGCTTGACAAGATGTAGCCTCTCATGCACTCACTTTTTAGTTAGCTTAATCTCTTTTATGCTCTTTTGAATAGCCCCAAATTAGCATTAATAACATTGCTAGGAAAGCTCTACATCGACGAAATCATCACCAATAATATTGTCTGATACTTGTATTCATTTTCTTTGTTCATGGCAAATCCGGCTTGAGAGCCTTGGGAAACGTTGTACAAAACAAAATACTCCAATAATATACTTGGTATTGAGGAGGTGGTCGGTTCAACCGAGTGTAGTGTCATTATGCAAAGTTTCATTTTCAGCATTGTCTTTGTCTTGTGATGTTTTCATAATGGTTTATGTGTGACACCAGACTTGGAGAATTAAATGTGTCATTGTACCCATCAATAGCTAAATGTGAAGAAAGGATAATATACATTCATGAAGCTTTCTCCTGTATTAGGATCCGGAGAAGTCGAAGAGAGCACCAACCCAAAAACCTCCGGAGGGGGTAGCACACATGGCCTAAACTAGAGGCTTGGACTTTGCCACATTGATATGTCACTAATAAGCTCCCGTAGCTGATCAATCAGGACTTTTACAACCTTATTTTTGTTCACAACTTCCTGCCCCCAAACAAAGAAGTTGACATGAGTAATCATCTTTAAGAAACTAATAGTGGGTTTTAGTCTGATTCAATAATACAGACAAGAATTACCTCTCTCAGCTGAGAGGCACGCTGTTCAAGCTTCTCTACTTCTGCTGCATCAGACTTGTCAGTGGGACCGTTTGTCGACGGATCTTCCTGCTCTCTCATCTGCACACTTTCACAGACACAGTCCGCCCATAAGTTCAATAATTAAGATTAGGGAAACATCGATTCTTTCAAAACCTTCAATGTTCATCACAAATACCATGCACCCCATGGACTCTGCACTGACACACCCTCTTCAGATCCCAATCATATGCACGCCATCAAATCTGTCACATCCATCATCCCAGGACAAGGATGCATGTGTCATAACTACTTGTGGCCTCTTTGGAATTAAAGTTAGGGTTTAGACAGAACTCACCATTTATGAGCCCTATTCTCAAAAGGGACAGAGGCACTGACTGAAGGTAATATTTAGGATGCACATAGAATAGATGCACCCCTATGATAGACAGAAAAAGATGTGCAGCAATGACCACTTGTGGCAGGCTTTTGCCACCCATGGACAGCTCAAAACAGACCGCGCTGGAGCTAGGCATGTGAGAAGGCCCAACAAGGACCAAATGGGCACCTCTTAGCCAAATATGCAGCCAGTTGATCAGCATTTATTAGTGGTCATTAAAAGCTGCTCATGTCAAACCTGCCCTGCAGCAGCCAACTTGATGCCCCCACGCATGAGCATCCTTTCCGGGGGTTTAAGGTCCCTTACAGTACCCACGGTTGCCCAATACAGCCGCAATGCTCGAGCAGAATGCTTGGCCAAATGGACTTTCTCATGCTTTCCTGAAGCTAAATCTTGTTGCTTGATCACCAATGTGTTCATGCTATCTTGCAATCAAGTCCAATCTGACCTCATCCTGTGTGAAACCAAGATCGGTGATATATAATGCTGCTCAAAATGGCTTCTCCTCATGATAAGGAGTTTACAAAAATGAGCTAAGCTAGCAGATGCCTAGTTGAGTCTCCGTGAAAGCAAAAGCAATGATTCTGGCCTGAACTTGAGCTGATGAATATGATGCTCATCTCCGCCTTAAAGCTCTCAGCACAATTCTCTGTTGCAGGTTGAAGACATGTCCAACTCTCCATCAACCACGCAAAGTGATAATGGACCTCTGTGCAAAAATGGAAAACATGGTTCCTGCAATCTCCATGTATTTCTCATTGTCACAATATGCACCATTGTTGGCTACTTCTGCAAAGCTCCCATGTCTTGCAAAATCAACCTCAACCTAAGTGATGTGAACTAACAGCACTTCGTACTTGCGTGCGCTGCCTAGGAATGGCTGCAAACTGCTTGCGCTTGGGCTACCTTTTGTTTGTTAACCTTTGCTGCAGACGGGCACCCGGAACCAGATCACAAGGCTGTGCGTCTTGTTCCAGATGGTGGCCTACTGCTGTGCGTTAAGTCTAATGGCTGTGGCTGAGCTAGCCGCTCCTTGGGTGCTTGCGTTTTCTGCTCTTGATAAAGCCACAGGACTGAGCAATGTCACAAGACAAGGCTATGGCTAGATTATCTTCAAAGGCCTGCCATGGTCCTTTGTTAGGGGATAGATGGCCTCTTAGGATTGGCCAAAATGTGCATGGACAAGGGTGCCTTTTGGGCGCCTTCTTTTCCTACCGCCTAGCCTCCTAACAGAGGGCACCTGCCCAAGGCCTCAGTTGGCCAACCATCCAATGCCCACTTCACACCCAAATGCCATGGCTATCCATAAAGCATTAGCACTATTTCCCATACCAATGTTACTAAGTATTTACAATGTAACGCTCCACTCATTCTCACACCTAATACTTAATATTACACAGCAGCTTCGTATAAAAGCTTCCCGAGTTGCCAACAATCTCATGAGAAAGCATTCACATAAGCATTAGCTTCTTGTAACAATAAAGAAGCCCCTAAAATTTTGGGTATTACAGGCTCATCAATGACCAAGAGGTCGTAGTCTTGTTTCATTGCGGCAGTCCTGAGGATGTTAGCTCCTAGGATTTTTTCATGGTCCTGACATTGTGGTTGTTATTGCTAGTTCTCATTTTGCATTGGCTAACCGTATTGCTAACCGTGAAAATGTGTTCTCAGGATGTTTTGAAGTTTCTCACACGCAGGAGGAAGAAAGCACGAAGACAAGCTAGAAGAAAGTGAGCATTTGTGTACAACTTACCCAAGGTCCCAATGCCACTTGAGCCTTGAAAGTTGAGGGTTGAGGAGAACTAGAGCCTTATCGGGTTGCCCAATGCCCACTTGAGTCTTGAGCCTTGAAAGTTGAGTGTTGAGCCAAATTGCCAATGAGCTTTCCACTCGAGCCTTGAAAGTTGAGGAGCGTTGAGGCTTGAGCTTGAGCCAGGAGCCTTGCAAGTTGCTTGAGCCTTGCCAATGGGGGCTCTTCTTATAGCCATGGGCCAAGTGGGGAGGGCTGCTCAACGGCTAGGCGCCCAACGGCTACAGTGCGCAACGGCACACTGCGCAACGGTCTGCTGACCGTCCCGTCCAGCTCCGTCCCATACGAACTGCCATCCCGCCGTCCCGGAATCGCCATCCCCTTGTTGCAGCGTGGGCCCACACGTCCCCTGGCTGTCCCCTATCTGGTTCCATTCCTGCACGTTATGGGACCGCGTTCCCCCATCCTAGGGGTCCGTCCCCCACGTCCCCTGTGACTATGCAAAGAAGGCCTCTCAAACCTGACAAAAATGTTCTTCGGATTGGAGGAACAAAAAAGAAAAGACAATGAAACACATGAAGAAAGCCAACAGGCAGTTATGGATGCACAAAGCCTCCAAAGTGTTACACCCAAAGAAAGTACGCTTTTGCCAAGCACAGAAGAGCTCCTGAGAATAATGATGGAGCAAATAAATTCATTGAAGATGCAATTTGTTGTCATATGCAAGCCCGTGCCATGGCTAGTCCTGCGCAGGGACTATCTTAATCCCTGGTTAATCATCAATTAATCAATGTAGTAGCAGCAGCAGCAGCAGCAGCAGCAGCAGCAGCAGCAGTAGCAGTAGCACTTCGGATTGGAGGAACAAAGAAGAAAAGACAACGAAACACGTGAAGAAGTAAGAAGAAAAAAAATAAAGAAGAACAGAGACGTGCGGAGGAACAAAGGGATAACACACACGTATGAGGAAGACCAATGCCGTCGAGAAGAAGCCGACCAAGAGTTCCAACAAAGACTCAACTAGGAGGCTATGCAAATCCAACATCAACAGACGATGGCACAGATTCTAGCATCCCTCCCCAAGATGGCTCCAAATCCTTCGTCCTCCCACCCTAACCACCACCAACGTCATCCAAACTTAACAAACAATGACGCTCCACTGGAATAAGTAGTATGCAATGCCATGCGTCCCCGACACTACCTATCTCTTTACACATCCATGCAAACAGGACACGAAAAAACATCATTCTCTAGTGAAAAATCCACTACTACATTCACATGCATCCATGATTTATGCACATGCATGCGGAATGGAAATCCCCTGTTCACACTACTTGTACTATTTTCGGCACCCTCGAATCCCAAAGTCCTTTCACATAGGAACATGCCCAGATTGGTGACAACAAGTTTGTACTCAAAGCATAGCATGTGCTATGGGAAGCCCCTAGCCATTGAGCAGCTACAACTCCTTCGGATGCTAATGTATGTGCTTGTAAGTACACACTTCATTGAAGTTTGGACGGACAACTTATAAACACGAAGTACAGGATATCAATGAGGGTGCCATTTTTTCAACATGAAGAAGGGACATCATATACAATTGTGCTAGTACACACAACTCTAAAAATTAAGGTTGGAAAAGTTAATGCGTTATAAATCCTATTCTAGAGGCAAAAAAGCAGATTCAAATTATTGAAGGTAAAAGAGGTAGATAGGACATCCAAAAGGATGATACCATCATGTGAGGTAGCCTTAGTTTATTGATAAGAAATCAAAAGAGACCTAATTAATCTCCTGGAAACGGGCAGGTGACCCTTTACGTCTTCTTCCATGTTTCGTGCATATGCAAATAGCATGGGCAGTGATGGCATCAAACAGGACACCGTAGGGCAGCTCTAGCCAAACAAGCTCCCCAGACAATAGCCCCTTAAGAGGCGGGCTAAACCAGCATCATGAAATTGATGGGACAGCCAAGCTGCTTACAAAAAGGGCATCACCCCAGCCATAGGAGCCAGGGCACATCACTCCCCACTCCAGCCCAAAAACACATTCAATTCTCAGCCCCTTCAGCACATCCCCTTCAAACAGAAGATTTCAAGCTTCTGCTTGCGTTTTTCAACAAAAACACCGCATTACGTGTTTTTGAGTGCATACATACCCCAGACATGCTGCCAAAACATACACACACATCCTTGGATGTCAGCCCTAATGGTTTGAAAACAGTTTTATGTATTCAGGGCAAAATGTTGAAGAGAACACCATGGGTTAGGGCAAACTGCATAGTGACAAACCTGTGGGGAGTTGAAAATAGCTGTGATGACAGCCCTTAGAGATGAGGTAGAAGAACTTAAGCGGATCCTGGCTTCATCGAGGGCCGCCCACCCAGCCTCTTGCTGGGCCAGTCCTGCTGCTGCTCCTGCTCTGTTAGCATCCACCTTGGCGGCAGCCGAATCTGGTGGGTCCGCCACGGCCACAGAGGCCGCCCCTGCTGGCTGTACGGTAGGTAATAATGTCGTTGTTGTTGTTGATGAAGTGACCCAGAGAGCCGGATTGCAGAGGACCTCATTCATGGAGCCCAGCGTCTCGTGAGCTGCCTCTACTGTGGCCTCCAAGACTTTCTGCCCTTCCATGGCCAGCTCCTGTAGGCTCTTGAGAGCCACAGCCGACGATACAGGTGCCTCCTCCATGCCTCCCAAATACCCCTAACACTAAGGTAACGTAGACCCTGAGCTTGAGCGCCCGGCAGTTGAAGAGTGAGGTGCGTCTGTTTGTATGGCCCATCCCTTTGTAAATGCATTTATTTAAATCCCCCGACCCCTCTTTTTAACATAAAATTGATAATACAAGTTTTAGTAAAAATTTCGCATACCTATTCACTCAACAAAGAAATCGCATTAATTAAGGGTTGGAAAAAAATTATCGTTGTTCTTACCTTAGTATTTTTTCGTTAGGTTTAGACCTTAGTTTCTATAAAGAATTATATATTCAATGGTTTGCAAAAAATATTTCCTACATAACTTGCCCTACTCTTTACCATATGTAGATTTCTAACCACTTTATTTTCTTCATGGGGTGTGAGAATACGAGGATTTGATGAATCTACCACACCCTTTCCTTTGTCCACGGGCATGCGTGGATGCAGTAGTCTCCAAGACTTTCTCTTTATCCTGTGGATGCGCAAAAGGGCCTGTTGTATCTTTACCTACATTTGTGATGTCTGTAAGCCCTTGAGGACAGTGAGGTGCCATGGCAAAGACCCACCCCAACACACAAACCCAACCCAACCCAACCCCACAACACAAGGCCTACGAAAGTCAGACAGACCCAATCCAACCCCAATAGTGAGTCCCCAAGCCCACAACACATAGCCTACGACCCAACGCAACACCAACAGTGAGTTCCCACAACACAGAGCCTACAAAAAGTAGACACACCCAACCCAACCCCAACAATGAGTTCCCACAACACAGAACTTGCGACAAGCAGAGAAACCCAACTGAACCCGAACAATGAGTCCCCAACTCAATCTCCTAGATCCCCAACCCAAGCATCAGTGTCGGCCCAACAACCCCACAACACAGAGCAGACAGACCCAACCCAACCCAAACTCCAAGAGTCCTCCACCCAGGTGCCCATGCCAGCCCAACCCCACAACATAGAGCAGACAAAGCCAACCCAACCCACGCTCCCAGAGCTCTCCACACAGGTGCCCTTGTATTGCCCCAGCCAATCGTATAAAATTGCATCCCACCCAAGACCATACCAAAGGCTCCCAATCCAACGCGAATTCGCCGTATGCGCCCTCACGAGAGGACGACGTACAAAAAGATATTAATTAGTTTTAATCTACATTTAATTAATCAAACACATTTAACCAACATTCAATTACAGAATCTGACTACACGATTAATCTATAAAAGCAGAAAGAACAAGCATTAATTAGCAACTAATTAATAAAATCAAGATTAGCAGGGTTCTCGTCAAATCAAACCAACAAACAAGCATTAATTAGCAACTAAACAATAAAATCAAACTAGCAATTAATCACAGACCATCATAGGAACCAACAACTAATCATTAATTAGCAACTAATCAGAGACCATTCATAGACCACCACAGCAAACTAATCACAAACGACGAAGCATAGACCTCCAGCAACCAACCACATACCATCACAGCACAGACCACCATAGACATATGGATGCTCTGAGCACCTTGCAGGAAGAAAGGAGCGAGCCGCATCTCACCTCAACACGACACACAGGCAAAGGAGATGCCTACGAAGGAGCAACCCCACACCACGAACCACGTGACCCCCTGCCCTAAACATAGACAACAACACAGAGGAGATGCTGACGAATGAGCCGCCCCACACCACGAACCACACAACCCCCTGCCCTAAATACAGACAGCAACACGCAGGAGCGAGCCGAAGGAGCAGCCCCACACCACTAACCACGTGATTCCCTATCCTAAACAGCAAAGGAGGTGTAGACGATGATGAAGGAGATGCCCATGATCGACGAGCCACCCCATCTTAATTGCCACTCAGCCCCCATGCATGCACACTATCCCAAAAATTTCACAATCATGCTACCTAACACCCAACCGTTGGCCTTATAAACCTTATAATTTTTTTTAGTCTTATGAACCTTACAATTTTTTTTTTCCTTGGGGGGCCCTTCAAGCCCCCTCAGCCACCATCTTCAAAATTCTCTCTCTTTCCTCTCCTTTCTAAGAGGGCTTTCTCTACCCTTGTTACAAGGAAATCACACGGTGGCACCTTTATTTAAGGAAACTTCGTCTACAATTTCATTAGAAAATGAAATTGTACCACCTTTATTCAAAGAAACTTTGTCATAATTGTGCCGATTTTGGGACTTTACACACTTTTCCTAGATTTGTGGATGGACAGGGACATGAACAAGGAAGATCCCCCGTCCATCGGGGATTACTTGCAATTCCTGGTGGAGAAACGAGTCTCTAAAGCCTTTGATTCTCTTTACACTCCCTCACTATGTGCCCTCTCTCTCTCTCTCTCTCTCTCTCTCTCTCTCACACACACACACACACACACACACACACACACACACACCTGCCCCATGTAGTTATTTAAATGTTTTTAGAAGTGGCTCCCCCTTTTCCACTTTTTTCTTGTTTTTTTCTCCCTTGTGATTCACTTTTTTACCCTGTGTAAAAACTTCATTCGATAATAATAACCTTTTCAAAAATATACTAACCTTATAAGCTAGATGAAAAAAACCTTTCATGATTTTTATACTTTCCAAGCTCAATGCTTCTTCTCTAGCACTCGTGACTGGAGATGGTCCTAGATGCTAAGGTGAAGTGAGTATGATTTTTGAGGGAGATTTTCTTGGCTATCCTCTCTCTCTACTTGAACTATCTCTCTCTAACTATTGCCACCACCATCTCCGCCCACCATCGCCCAGCCCACCCTCCCTCGCTCTCCTCTCCACCCTCTTCCCCTCTCTCTCTCTCTCTCTCTCTCTCTCTCTCTCTCTCTCTCCCTCCTTCTCTCACACTCCCTCTCTCTCTCTCTCTCTCTCTCCTTCTACCTTTGGTCGTATATGCCCTCATGTTGCATTCTATTGACGTTAATACCTCTCTCTCTCCTTCTCTCACACTCCCTCTCTCCCTTTCTCTCTCCCACCCTCCCTCTCTCTCCTTCTCTCACCCTCTTCCCTCCCTTTCACTCTCCCACCCTCCCTCTCTCTCCTTCTCCCACCCTCCCTCTCTCTTCTTACTCCCTTCCTTTCTCTCTCCCACCCTCCCTCTCTCTCCTTCTCCCACCCTCCCTCTCTATCATCTCTCCCACCCTCCCTGCTAACATCTTTGTCCAAAGATAATAGGCCTCTGCTGTGATTCTGAGATGTTCTACTGCATCTCCGCTCGTTTTGTTGCATAAATATTTACAAATGCTTTCCAGGGTTTCCTTTAGAGTATAGCTAGGGCCATTATAAGACACCATCAGAGATGAACAAAGGTAGTTGATGGTCGTGAGGGTTTTAAGGAAGAGAACAACAGAGAGGGAGAGTAATACAATGAGAGGGCGAGGGAGGTAACAAGAGGGAGAGGAAGGCAACAATATTTGGAAGTGAGGATTAGAGTAAGGTGGGGGTCAAATTTATAGATACACAAAGCAAGAAGCTAGTCTACATGCAAAACAGTCCCAATAGCTCCCTTGGTATCACTGAACATCAAGGATACTTGTGTCCCTCTTTGGAATTGGGGAGACACCATAAGGAGTAACACGGAAGGAGAATGAACAAGAAAGAAAGAGTCATAAAAGATCTAAGAAAGCAAAAGATAATAATAGAGCAAAAAAGCAATAGATATAAATAGAGGTGATATAGATAGAGGGATAAATATAAATAGAGAAAAAAAGATTAAATTAAAAAATTAAGTTTTTGAAACAAGAGAAAGAAGGAACAAACAAAGAAGAAGAGAAGAAATAATGAAAAAAAAAAAGAGGAGAGAAAAAGGTATAGAGAGAGAGGAAAAAAGTGAGTGAAGAAAGAGTTGGTGCGAGAGAGAAAGAGAGAAAGCTATCTTTTTAGGATTTAGTAACACAGAGAGAGAGAGAGAGAGAGAGAGAGAGAGAGAGAGAGAGAGATGACAAGGGTGTGTGAGAGTGTTTTTAAAGAAAGGGAAGGAGTTTTGATTTTAATGAGAGGAAAAAGAGAAGAAAATGTTTTGTTTTAGGAAGGAGAAGAAAGTTGTTTTGAAAAGAGAGAGTGTGTTTTGTTTGGGGGGGGAGGGAGAGAACGTTTTGTTTTAGGGGGAGGGAGAGAGCGTTTGTTTTTTAAAGCGCGTTTTGAATTTAGGCCGGGAGGGAGTGCGTGGAGCGTGTTATTTGGGAGGAGGGGAGAGAGCGCGTTATTTGGGAGTTGGGGAGAGAGAGAGAGAGAGAGAGAGAGAGAGAGAGAGAGAGAGAGAGAGAGCATGGAGCGCGCTATTTGGGAGGGGTGAGAGAGCGCGTGGAGCGTGTTATTTGGGAGGGGGGAGAGAGCGCATTTTGAGTTTGGGGTGGGTGCCCCACTAAGGGCGACGGTCTCCCTTAGTGGGCAAGCCCCACTATAGGGTGACGGGCGCCCTTAGTGGGCAAGGCTTGCCCACTAAAGGGCGATCATCGCCCTGCCCACTAGCAGATTTATGGGGGAAGCAGTGAGTGGCACACCAATGCACGTGCAATCAAACTTTTTTGGTGATAACATTACTATTAGCCGGCGTCGAAAACCCATAGTTATAAATCTTGAGGAAGATAACTCATCACATCGTCCAGAGTATGTCACAGAAAACCAGCCACGCAAGAAACATGGTAGGAGATTAAGCTTTCCACCCACTATTCCTTTAACTACAAGTGATCAAAAAAATGCAAAGGGAGAGACAATTGAGTAGAGCTGGAGGAAAATGTGGAGAGTGATATACACGATTCAATGTGAGCTACACAACAAGGTAACTTGCCAAGGATGGTTAGGTGGCCAAGATGGCAAGTGCAAAAAGAGCATCAAGAACTGCTGTGGCAAGGTGCTCTTTCTATGGTATGAAAGAATGGTATGGTGCACAAAGGCATTAGTTCATATGGTTTTGTAACAGCAACGTGGATCATACTTGGAGAGTATGTAACACCATCTAGACCCCTAGTTCTTTGGCCAGTGGGACGAGGTACAAACCTGATTGTGGATGAAATTCAAGAATTGGAGATTGGTGGGTTTGTGTTGCAAAAGAGACAATGCCAGGAAGCAAATGTAGGCCAACGGTTAACAAGGGATAGAAGTGGCATATCAAATATGGTAGCCAAGCGAATAGATTCGGCAATTTTAAGTACAGCTACGATCTTTGAGAATTTGGTCATTAAAGTTAGGCAGATGGAAGTTTTTGTAATTGAGACTGTGGAATCACTAGTGCGCAATGAAAAATAACGGGTGACTATGGGAAAGAATCCATCATACACATGTCCCGATTTTCAAATATCAGGATAGGTGTTGGATGACCATATTGTGCATGCAAGCACCTTTACTTTGTATATTTGCGTATCTTTGGGTTAGATGTGAACCATAATATGTTTATACATCAACCCACTCTAAAAAAAGAGGACCTAATGAGAATGTTTCACAATAGGAGAACAATGTGAAAAGGACCTAGTACTGTTGTGACATTGTACTGTAGTTTTGAAAAGATCCTTCATTTTGCAATAATAAGAACTAACTATTTACTTTTCATTTTTTAAAATGTTTTAGTAGGACAATTAATATGGTTATATGTCAATGCCTTGAATATGTTCATTCCATTCATCTACCTTTTTTAAAAAAAGTGGATAGACATGCATGTACTTTTCTAAATATAGGGAAAAGCCAAGCATCTACTTTTCTAAATTTAGTAGGTAACCATGGCAGCTGGCGGTGATTGCAAACCTTGCACAAGGGGAAGATTTCTTTGAGTAAGAAATCCTACACTATTTCGTCTGTTTATTTCGTAGAGCAACAACATTTTATGGTTTTAATGTTGTGGTTGAATTATGGTGTTATGTTTGCAGACGACTAGTGCAAGTTAATTGGAACGAGAAACTGGATTGTTTGACAGAGGATAGGCTATACATCTTGGCAGCTAGCTCGTTGTCAAATGACCACAAAGCACAAATTTTGGATATTTTGATTGATGGTGATTTGCAGAGGCTGAAGGATTCACAAATCCCTAAAAGTATGTAATAATTACTTTTCTTATCTTCTTGATATTTACAAAGTACTCTATTTTGTTTGAATAACAATTTCAATGGCAATGCAGCAAATGCAAGTTTATTCAGGGATTGGCCTTGAAGGGAAGTCACATGGCATGAGATTGGAGCACAAGGTGTTACCGTCCTTGTAGAAATATCAAAAAAGTACAAGGTAATTTTTTCAGATACATTCCTTGATGACCTCACCGATCTTAAGAGAATGTATTTTGGGAAGCTGTTCGAGGAAATGGTGGGATCCCTAAAGAAACAAGGTGTGGTAGCTTCAAACCTCGTTGTCGAAGGCTACCAAGCGTGCTGTGTTTAGGTGCGTAACATTCCATAAAGTTTACTTACTACTTGGTTGTACTCTTATATTTGTAAACTGAACAGATGTAATGATGTGTAGATGGATTTGTAAGTGCCATGCGGAGAGATCTATTGCAAATGTACATGAAATCTTAAAAGAATGGAGTAATCCAAAACATGAAAGCACTATGTATACATAGCAACAACTTTGAGACCTTTGGGATGTAGAGATGTACAAGAGATGCCCATTGTTCCTTGACTTTCCAAGTGGCAAATTTCCCAAGAGCGAGAAGGAGATGTATACTCGGGCTTGTAAAGCAAAGTAATCAACCATGGTATGAACTATACAATTAGATATTTCACTTTAACTTAAATATTATTTCTTATATCTTTTCAAATGGTGAATTCTATTATGAAGCCTAGAAGTCTACGTGACAAATCACATGTTCAAGGTAAAGGTAAAGGTCTTATATGAAAGATGAAGAAGATGATGAAGATGAAGAGGATGAAGAGGGTGATAATGATGAAAGGGAAAATGTGCCAAAAAAGGATGCAACGAAGGGAAAAGGAAAGTCACTACAGGAAGAGGACAACTTTGATACCTCTCCATCAGAATATGATGAAAGAGGTTCTGATGATAACACACACAAGATTGAGGCAACCCCAAAAGGCAACCCCAAAAGTTGAATAAGTTGGTCATGCAGCAACACATGCACTCTTTTACTTGTGGTTCTTTGGTATTATTGTTACATTGTTTACATACTAACATAGATTAAGGTATGGATTCAGATAAGCTTGGCAAGTGGTGAAGCGCCAAATGCACTATTGTGACCGCATGTGAAATGATTTCTAAAGTTGTGTCTTTTATATCCTGTAATAACAATTGACGTATAACTCTACTCAACATGGTGTGGCAGGACATCATTCTACAAAGATGATGGCATGTGTTGGGGATCCTTTGAAGATAGGCCATGCACTTCTGAACCAGCAGTGTCCACTAGAGCTAGAACATGTCTTTGATATGTTGTTTGAAGGCCAACGTGGGAGACATGACCTTTACTGTTAAAGGTGTCAATACAAACACAACGTGTGATCGTATTGTAGTGAGGTTTCCCACATGAAGTTCTATTTATGGTTTCCCCGATGACATTGCCCCACCATGGAATCTCTGCACATGTGAGTGATGAGATTATTTTTCCTTCATTAAGACCTTGTGTGTTGTTGTGCATATGTTGCGTGTGTGTATGTCATGCTTACGTTTTTTGTGTATGTCATTCAAATTAATGCCACGTAGATGGAGCATGCATTGCTTTAGATTTGCGAGACCATCTTAGATGACAATTACTCTATATATCAAGTGGCAACCATTATAGTTAATGCTGAGTGTTCTGGCTTCTCCTTGGACACCTTGGTGAAGGTGTGATGTACAACGCACATTAGAATAGGCCTTTGGACAAGAGGTAAGCAACACTAACCATAGAGGTTTCCATTGAGCATCACTTTTTGCTACAAAAAATCATCTCATACTCTTGTGTAGATACATACCCTCGTCACCTCGCTGCTAAATTTATAAGCATAGTTGAACAAAACCATACACAACCTTTCTCACTTGATTATATCATTGATCCTTTTGCAACATGATGCAGTGGGGCAAATGCCCAAATGGGACAACATGGCGAGATATGGAATTAACTCTTCATGTGCTCCTAAATATGGGCTTTACATTTTTTTGGTGGAATTAAGAGAGATGTTTGCTTTGTATGTGGATCTCAACGTGGATATAACTTTTGGGATAGCTTGTTGAGACGTCGTGTAAAGCAAGGGCAAGTGTTAGTAGAGCTTTATGCTGGATGTGGAGATTGTGCTATGGTAGCAAAAAATTAGGCATGAACATTGTTTGTATTGACCGCAATGAGGATGTAGTGAAGGGTGTCTTGATGAAGATTTCATTGTAGTGCAGTAAACATATTTAGTGAAGCATTTGTAGACTTGAGGATCTGTACGCAAAACATGAGTTAAGTAAGCTTTGTTGGGAAATGAGAAAGAAAGAAATATATATATATATATACATACATACATACATACATACATACATACATACATACATATATATATAAAGAATTTGTAGACTTGGGGATCTGTATGCAAAACATGAGTTAAGTAAGCTTTGTTGGGAAATGAGAAAGAAAGAAAGAAAGAAAGAAAGAAAGTAAGAAATATATATATATATATATATATATATATATATATATATATAGAGAGAGAGAGAGAGAGAGAGAGAGAGAGAGAGAGAGAGAGAGAGAGAGAGAGAGGATAAAGAGAGTGAGCAAAGAAAGGGACTACAAGAGTGAGAGAGAAGGGTAGAGAGGAAAGAAAGAGAGATATCTTATCTTTTGAGGAGTTTCACGAGTAAGCAAGAACAAAATGAGGAGTTCGAGAAAATGAGAGAGAGAGAGAGAGAGAGAGAGAGAGAGAGAGAGAGAGAGAGAGAGAGAGGAGGGGAAAGGCGAGAGTGAGCAAAGAAAAAGACTGAAAGACTGAGAGAGAGAGAGAGAGAGAGAGAGAGAGAGAGAGAGAGAGAGAGGAGGTGAGAGTGAGCAAAGAGAAGGACTGAAGAGTTAGTAAAGAGAACGATAGAGAGGGATAGAGAGAGAAGGAGATCCAAGAGAAGGATAAATCGAGAGTTAGCAAAGAGAAGGATAGAGAGAGAGAGTAAAAAGAAGGATAGAGAGAGTGAGCAACAAGAAGGATAGAGAGAGAGATGAGGATTTAGAGAGAGAAAGAGGGAGGAGGATAAGAGGTAAGAGAAGGATAGAGAGGGAGAGAGAGGGATACAGAAGAGAGAAGGATAGAGAGAGTTAGCAAAGAGAAGGAGAGAGAGAGAGAGAGAGAGAGAGAGAGAGAGAGAGAGAGAGAGAGTAAATAGAAGGATAGAGAGAGTGAGCAAAGAGATGGATAGAGAGAGAGAGGGGGGGAGGATAGAGAGAGGGAGAGAGTAAAGAGAAGGATAGAGAGAGTGAGCAAAGAGATGAATAGAGAGAGAGAGAGGAGGATATATAGAGCAAGAGAGGAAAGGGGCATAAGAGGTAAGAGAAATATAGAGAGGGAGAGGAGGATATAGAGAGCGAGAGGGGATAGGAGGTAAGAGAAGGATAGAGAGGGAGGGTGGAAGAGTGAAAGAGAGGGATGGAGGGAGAGGAGGATATAGAGAGCGAGAGGGGATAGGAGGTAAGAGAAGGATAGAGAGGGAGGGTGGGAGAGTGAAAGGGAGGGAGAGAAATGGACGGTGGTAATAGAAGAGAGAGAGAGTGTGTGTTAGCAAAGAGAGACAAGGATAGAGAGAGAGAGGGTGGGAGAGGGAAAGGGAAAGGGAGGGAGAAGGAGAGAGAGGGAGGGTGGGAGAGTGAAAGGGAGGGAGAGAGTGGAGAGGGAGGGAGGGTGGGAGAGTGAAAGGGAGAGAGAGAGAGGGAGGGTGGGAGAAGGAGAGAGAGTGGAGATGGTGGTGATAATAGTTAGAGAGAGAGGGAGGGTGGGAGAAGGAGAGAGAGGTGGGCTGGGGGCAGTGGTGGGTGGAGATAATAGTTAGAGAGAGATTATTCAAGTAGAGAGAGAGGGCAGCCAAGAAAAGCTCCCTCCATCAAGCTTGCTCAGTGACCATCCCTAGGTGAAGTCATTCTCAAAGGAGTGGTACTTTTACGATGGATTTTAGCCGTAAATTTTATTACTTTCCCTTCCTCCCCCACCCCCACAAAAAAGCATGTCCATTAAATTATGTTCCTCCAATTTTTAAATATAAGCTTAGTATTTTTTACCCATGTGTGTGTGTGTGCTTTTTTTGGGGGGGGCAGGGGTGGGGGGGCAATCTAGTTGTTTAGGTGCACATGTGTCTTTGTTAACCACTCCGATTTTTAACATGGTTCTGCCCACCCTACCACAAGGTACTTTATCATCTCACTCGCTTGAGCAAGCACCTATCTTTTGTAGGAAAATGCTAGAACGCGACCTTACCATGAGCTTAATGTCAAATAGGAGAAGTCCAAGGACTTTGTGTACATACTTGCTTGAGACTAGTAATGTCCCTGACCATTTTTAAGTTTTTCATCATATATAAGTTAATTCTAACAAAATAAAAAAGACACATTCATTCCTTTACAATATAATACTTGTGAGCTCTTCTCTTCACTCTTTCTTGCTTTGCTATTGGATGCTTGCTAGAAGGATTGCTTGCTTAAATAGGTTTGCTCATACGTTTCTCTCTCTTTTTATCTTTTTCTTCATCCGCCTTTGTGAGAGAGCACCACAGTGAAGGCCATCCTCTTCTCGCTTGTTACTTGTAGAGCTATTAGATTCTTGCATGCTTGCTTGAATAGGTTTCCTTGTATTTTTCTCCCTCTCATTAGCTTCTTCTTCATCCATCTTTGTGAGAGAGAACCACCTCAAAGGCCATCCTCTTCTTGCTTGCTTGTATGCTATTGGATTCTTGCATGCTTGCTTGAATATGTTTGTTTATAGGTTTCTCCCTCTTATTAGCTTCTTCCTTCATTTGCCTTTTGTAAGAGAGAACCATCCGCAAAGGCCATTCTCTTCTTACCTCTCCAACTAGGCATGCAAAGCTCTTCCTTCATCCCTATAGCCAATGGAACATTCCGATGTGACAACAAAGTGAGGATAGGATGGAGAAGCTAGCGCACCCGGATCATCGAGACAGGAGTTACATTTGGGCTCAAAGGCAAGGCCTAATTACTGAGATATCAAGGTCAACTAATGTTGTGGACATTGATGGCCTGCCTTTGGGTGATAGCTTCCACACTTATTGAGCTTAACTAGTGCTACGAACATTGATCACCTACCTCTGGGTGATAGCTTCCACACTTATGCCACTAGCATGGTTAGATTATGGTTGATATGTCGACAAGCTATGTGACAGCCTTATTTGGATTTTAGAGTATGGCATAGTTATAGCGCTAGCTCATATAATCAGTTTCACACTATGGACCGACCATTGTATGTTATAGTAGGAGATTACTTTCGGTTATAATATGTACTCTTATCTCTTTATGTTAATGGTTGTAGAGAAAAGAAGAAGATAGAAGAATATTCAACATCCATCGCAATAACTTTGACAATGCTCCAAATCCCATCTCTCATCAGGAGCAACTTGATCTTAGTCTGCCAAGTTGGGAAGTTGAACGCGGCCATGTCGAAGCCATCTCTCAACAGGAGTAACTTGATCTTAGTCTGCCAAGTTGGGAAGTTGAACGCGGCCATGTCGAAGTAGCTAAGAGCGACCACGATGGTGGTGTGAGATATGGAATGAGAGAGGGAGAGAGTGAGGTAAACTCAATAGATTGTGAAGCCAAATATTACACGTACACAGCACACAAAGAGGGCTTTTTTTTGATTGATGGTTAACCTTCCAAGTATAATGCTCTTTTATAGGCTAAAAGCCTTATCTTTCTCAACACTCTACTTAGTGAACTAACAAGTGTCATCACTGCTTGCACACAAACACATTAGGTGGCTTACACACAAACACATTAGGTGGTTGTAATAAGCAGTTGTTGTTCACACACATATACTCACTTACTCATATAAGTGAGTGTTCACACTCATACATAGAAGGGGAGTTAACACACATGCATAATCAGGGTACACGTATATACATAGACTTCAAAATACCTAGCATGGCCCTCGTAAAATGGCATGAAACTCCAGAAGTCCATTTGGGTGGCCAAATGGTGACAACACACATGTATGGCATCCACCATCTGTGTGACCTCTTGCAAGGGTGTAACTGTGCTTGATGCTTGATTTTAAAGGAACTAAACTTATTTATGTGCATGTGCATGCATTGCCTTTGTTCGTTCCTCTTTGAAGAAAAGGGGCATGCATGCAAAAATGATGACCTTTATTAGAAATGGTAACCTTGGGCTTATATAATGTTAACTTTCACTGACATTGCAAGCTCTCGGATAAATGTGAATGAAGTGTATTGATACAAATCGATGATTAAATTCAGTGAGCTCTTGAAAATGCAACTTCACTTTGATAGTAGGTGTCATCGCCTTCTCTCCTTTACAGTGGTGGTTGTCACGGATTTGCTTTCTTCTGCAACATGTGCTAATGGGATTGTCAATTGTATCTATGGCACAAAACGTCTAGAAGTCCACCTATTAATAATATGAACATATGTATTAAGCAATGCGAACATATGCTTGTTTGGATCCTACTAGTCAATGATGTTAACAAGCAGTGTGAACATGTGCCCTTGCTTAGGTCCTACCTGCGAACATCGCACTTTGTTTCCCCACACAATGGCTTTAGTGCAACCAGTGCTATAAATATGTGCTTGTTTGGGTCCTACCCTAGTCAATGGCCATAACTCTTTTAAGTTTATATTTACTACAAAGATGCTTGTCAACCAGAAGATCACAAACAATGTCATGGTTTACGCGAAATCTTGCCAATCAATTATTAAGAGAAGTCACATGCTAAGATTGGTACCAATCCATGCATCCATGAGTAGACTGTCTTTGGCTAGATATCCTTATGTGATCAATGGCTTTGCCACTGTTTGAGGTTCTAGATGGTTTTCATGACAAACCCATGAACCCTTCCAGCCATAATTACAAAGAATGAAAACATCTTCCTCAACAAAGTTCTCAAACTTGCACCTTTGGATCTTATAGATGGATTCATTGATCAAAAGTATTTTTATTAGTTGCCTTGATGAGAAGCAAGAAGTAGATTCATATTCGGGCTTTTCTTTCCCATCGTGACAATGAGAAATGTAGGCTCTCGCACTTCCTAGCTTGCACACTGAAAAGAGAGCTTGGTGCTATACCAAGGCCAATACCATGCACAAGACTGAGCTACCAACACGACTCAACATCGAATATGAAAAAGGAGGCAAAGAAAAAATGAAACAATGCAGCATTCCACACATCTTCAAAAATCAAAAATCAGAAATGAACCTGAATCATCCAACACGGTCTCCCAAAGTTGAACTCGGATCAATTCAGACCACTTGGATCGGACATCTCCGAATTTGAGACTCGGCTTGGCTCAAGGTTTGGCCACAGCTCCACCCTAGCTTCAGACTCACGTCGGCTTGGCTTTTGGACACCTTCAGAACTGGAATTGGGACATTATTCGGGTGCTCAAACTCCGGATCATTAACGGCTCAGATCGGGGACTATCACAAGTTTTCCCACTACTCACAGAACATTCTTTATGCCTTTTAAATCGAGAAGCACCATTTAACTTCACTAATCATGGTTTTCATCCCTTTCTGCATGCAGCAGCTCCACAACCTATATCAACTTTAATTCTAGAGTGAGTGGTTTCTTTGTTTTTATTTCAAGAGATTTCGTGCTGTTTAGCTCACTTAATTTCCATGTCATCCATCAGCTCCAATTTTTTTCTTTCCATATAATGTAATAAGACATTTTCACTCCAAACCCATTAATTAATTAATGGGGCTACTGCTTGATTAATTAATTAATGAAAACCGTAGGTTGTTCTAAGGTTTATTAATTAATGAAAACCGTAGGTTGTTCTAAGGTTTTAACCTTAGGCTGGATACTCTCTCTCCCCCCATCTGCCCGACTCTCTCTCTCTCTCTCTCTCTCTCTCTCTCTCGGGGCTATTGCCTAGCCTTGAAATACAAGGCAGAAGCCTTTTAAAGGCTTCTTGGGAAACCTCCAGAGTAAGATTCATCTCGAAACATCCAAACCCTGACTCCACCCATGTTGAATTTTTTCAAAAAGTTACCTAAAGTGTGCTAACATTTAATTGGCCCTCCTCTCCTAAGGTTTAAAAAAAGTTACCTAACGTGTGTTGTCATTTAATTGGCCCTCCTTTCCTAAGGTTCAAAACACTCTTCCCATGCTCATCTAATTAATTTAAGTTTAAAAAACAGTTGGGACCCATATTTTCCATATAGTAGAAATTGATTTATTTAGATTTGTAGCTTATTGTAGACTAGCAATATATTGATTTTTATTGATTTAACAGTAATTAGGTGATTTTAGGGTTTTATTAGAGTAGAAAAGTAGAATTGATTTTGTTGGGGTTGAAGTCAGTGGTGAGGTTTTCTTCACATTGTTTGATTTCGGCAACCATATGATGGAATTACCATCATAGTATCCTTGTTGTTGAAGTACATGCACATGCACCCAACTTTGACGAACACTATAATTTGGTGGCCGATGTGCAATCTTGGAATATGTGATCAATGCCACATCGTTCACACATTGGTCGTCGCAAGGTGTCAGTGACTATGGGCATGGAAGTATTCCAAACTGTGTAATCTGTCACCTTGTGAGGTCCACGATAATAGAAACACTGAAGTGTCCGATTAACTACTTCCTGAGCAATTTCTACCCTTTGGACTGTTTCTGTTTGGTGCACGAGAGATGGAGGTTTTGAGTCCATTGTGGATGAAGCGGGACACTTTTTAGTATCATGGTCAAAGGTTTTACAATATATGCAATATAGAAGAACAGGTGCCTTGTATGTACAATGAGGATTGGGATGATCGTAGTGATTGCATTCAACACAAGGCATTTCGCTCCTCACTTTAAGAGGCATTAAGGATGTTTGGTTTTGAAGGTTTTTATCCTCTCCTATAGATGTTGGTTGTTGCAAGGTTTTAAGCAAGGCTGCATAAAATTCTGGGAATGTCAGTTCCAAGATCGATCTTTCTTTTACCATTGCTTCACTTGCTTTAGATAAGGAACACCTCGTAGCATGATCATCTTCTAGCATAATGTCATTAAATGTATTGCTTTAGATAAGGAACACCTCGTAGCATGATCATCTTCTAGCATAATGTCATTAAATATATTGCTTCTTTGCAAAACATTGATCGAATATTTCCGGATTGGATACAATGATCAAGTTGTGTAAGCTGTTATTCTTCAAGCCCATAATGAAACATCTCCTCAATTGAACATTATTTAATTTTTACCATGACTCACAACGTGAGTCGAAGAGGTTTATCATAAGGATAAAATTGAACCTAGGCACCATAGCAAACAAGAGATAGAGAAAGAGAGAAGCAGATGCATTTTGAAGAATCTCATGAAAGAAGCAAAGTATAATGCACATTCAAAAATGGTCAAAAAGGTCCAAAAAAGAAAGAAAGGGGAAATGGGAAAATGGGGGGAGGAGGAGGTGTTTTAATTATTCAAAAATGAAAAGGGAAAAAAAGCGGGAGGGGGGTGGGCAAGGTTTTGATTTTTGAAAATGTAGGGCGGAGGTGATAACATTTAGGGCTAGGTATTTTTGATATTTTGTATTTTTTTCTTTCTCTTTTTACTTGTGGTGCTTATCAACACAAGTAGGGAAATGTTTGCGAGATGGGTGCAAGGCCCCAAGCTTGCAAACCACAATGACATTGAGGAGTGAGATGTTGATGTCGAGGGTGCAACAAACAGAAGCTTGCGCCCTACTGAATTACCCTATGGTTTGTTGCCCAATAGGTCAATGGATCATAAGATTGATTTGCTTCTAGGGTCTTAGCGTGAGTATCGCCAGCACCTTACATCATGAAGAGCCATCAGGAAGAGGATGAGATTGCTCGATAGTTGTTGAAATATCTCAGGATGGGAGAGAGATTGGACAGGTACGTAGGAGTAAATCTCCTTGGGGAGCTTCATTTCTTTTAAAGCACAAGAAGGACAGTACTTGTTAGATGTGTGTAAGTTATAAAAAATTGAATAAAGTTACGATTAAGAATAGGTATGCTCTTTCCAAAGCTTATGATTTGATAGATAGGGTATAGGGTGTTGTTGCCTATTTTACAAAGATTGACCTTCGTATTGGTTATCATCAGCTACATATATCCAAGGAAGATGTGATTAAGATCGGTTTTCGTACACGATAAGCCATTATGAGTTTATCGTATTATCGTTTGGGCTCAGGAATTCTCCTACTCTTTAGCAGATGATGAATGATCTCTTTTGAGATTATTTGGGGAAGTTTGTTGTGGTATTCTTAGATGATATTTTAGTTCATAGTCTTACCCTTGAGGAGCATGTTGAGAATCTCAAGGTAGTCTTAGGTGTACTAAGACTGTATGCTAAACTTTCTAAGTGTGAGTTCTTTTGTAATAAGAAGTTCACATACCTAGGTTCTCGGATTTCTTAGGATGGTATGAGCATTGATCTTCATTGTATCAAAAAGGTTTTGGATTGGCCGAAAATCAAGCAACTTCGAGCATGCTCAGGATTTATTGTCTTTCTTAAAAAGTAAATGAAGGATTCTTTCAATATGACTGTTCCTTTTATGAACCTTCTCAAAGGATGTGGACGAAAGTCCAATAGTCTTATTACCTAGAATGAGAGTCTTGATGAGGCTTTTTGTACTCTCAAGCTCAAGGTGAAGGAAGCACCACCTATTTTGGTCGTATGGAATCCTGGCCAACCATTTGCACTTGAGATTGATGCCAATGATTACGTGATAGGGGCTGCCTTGTTCTAAGGAGGTTGACCTATGGCTTTTGAAAGTAAGAAGGTTGATGTTAGCCAGGTCAGGTGGCATATAGAGGAGAAAGAATTGCATGATGTTATACACACATTGAAAATTTGGAGACATTATTTGTATGGATCCAAATTTGTTGTCTTGACTAATGAAGGACATTTGTGATAGAACTGAGATGAGAGGGAGGAAGGCAGGATGGGCAGAGCTTATGCGGGACTTTGATATGGAGATTCAGTATAGGAAGGGTAGTTTAAACCGGGTTGTAGATGCTTTGAGTTGGGTTGGGGAGGTGAATATTTTTAGTTTCATCGAGATTAGTGTTGACTTGTGATTCCTTGAGAGGGCTATGTCGCAAACCAATGGGCATTTCAGTCTCAGTATTGGTTGCAGGTTTAGGTAGGGAGCTCCAAAGTTATAGACTAGGACTCAAGGGTCATACAACCTGTTAGAGTGGCTAGTAATCAGTATGTGATCCAAAACAGGATATTGTTCTAGGATGATAGAGTTTGTGTATTGGATTGTGTTGAGATTAGGAAAAGGATCCTTTATGAATGTCATGACACTCGTACAGCATGTCATCCGAGGATACACCTATGATTTAGTAAAATGGACATTTTACTAGTCTAAGATGAAGGAAGAAGTCTAGGACTAGGTGGTGAAATGTCATCAATGTCAGGTGAAAAAGGTTGAGTGCCTTAGAGCTGGAGGAGGGTTGTTACATCCTCTAGAGATCCCTTTTGGAAAGTGGGAAAGTATTTCCATGGATGTTATTATCGGATTGCCATGGACCAGTAGAGGGCATGGTGCCATCTGGGTGGTGGTAGACAAACTGACAAAGATAGCAAGGTTTTTACCTACAAGGTCAACCGTTAAAGCAATTGATTTGGCACAACAGTTTGCTGATCACCTTTTCAAGTTGTATGGGTCGCCTTGTGACATAGTGAGTAATATATATAAAAAGTTTTCTAGACACTTCTGGGGCAGGTAGTTTGAGACTACACTGAGTATGAGTTCGTATGATCATCCTCACTCCAATGGGGAGATGGAGAAGGTGAATCAGGTTCTAGAGGATATGCTTGGTGCATACATCTCTAGGTGAACATCAGATTGGGAGAGGTATATCCCAATGGTTATGTTTTCCTACAATAGTGCTAAGCATTATTTGGATATTGGTTACGGTTTGTTTATGCTAATTACCAACCTAGATCTTCGACAGTTTCTTCAATGTTTAATGTCATGGAGGCACCATAGGAGGATAGGTAATTGGATATGTCTTCACCTTGGGAGGCTTGGGAGGATATGTTAGTGGGTGTCTTCACAAAGTCCATAGATTTGTTGGAGATTTTAATGATATAATAGCCAAATTTTTTCCTTTGATGTATTGGTAGAGTATTACTTAGCAAGAGAGGAAGAAGAGAGTCTCAATTGATAAAAAGTTGGAAATCCCAAGACTCCTCCTTGAATTATGAGAGGGTACAAACCTTGGCTTTAAAAAAACCAAAAAGAAAACTCTTAAAATATGACCATCTATTAATGTGTACACCTATTATTGTGCACACCTCTAAATATGCCATAATTCAAATTAATGCTTATCCTAAGCCAATAACCTTAAAGTAGATGATCCAATTGCTTATCCTAAGTCAATAACCTTAAAGTAGATTATCCAATTATTCTATATGACGAGATTCAATACAAGCTCCCTAATGATCTTGGCGTGGATTTACAGTGTTCTCACAATCTTAACATCAATTTAATGCAAATTCACATGATAAAAATCCCTTTATGAACATATCCTCCCAAGCCTCCCAAGGTGAAGGTAGATCCGATGGCCTATCCTCCTATGGTGCCTCTATGACATCAAACATTGCTCGGCATCTCTATATCTAGACCAATGTAAGTGCATGTTCCTTATCTCCAAGTTGGTGTATGAGTAGTTTTTGCTCTTCTATAACTATATTTTGCTCTTCTTACACGACGTCTAATAATGCAATTTTCTCTTTATGATAAGCATTTGATATCTCTTTTAATTCCTTGTGTACCTCTCGTAAATCTTGTGCTTTATCTATTCTAGATATGAGATTACTACTCTTGCTTCCCTTACTGCATCTTTGGCAGCTAACTTCTCATGTTCTAGCACTTGTTTACATCAAAGCAGTGTGGATCTCCTATTTCTTCTATGGCATTGACTCTTTGATTCTGCTCATCTATGTATCCACTTGTAGGGCTTTAGCTAGAGTTTGTCTTCACTAGGTCTATCTCTCTTATCATTAGTCATGCTTTCAACAAACACATGTTGAGGTGCTTTGTCATGAACAAAGGGCCCTCACATTTTTGGTGAACCCGACGTGAAAGCCTTTGGCCTTGGTATGGGAGATAGAAAGAGATCTAGTTTTTTTTTGGAAAAAGCTTCATTCTTTCCATGGATGCACTTTTATGTGCATAAGAGGGACTTGTTTCATAAGCTTTGGAAAGCTCTTATTTTTTTTTTGTCTTTTTTTTTTCTTTTCTTATGCACCTACTCAAGAGCGAAGGAGATAGAAGCTGTCTTAAAAGCTTAGGGGAAAAGTTTTGTTTCTTTCTCTTCTTCTATACGCTATTCGAGGGGGGGAGATATTAAAAACGCCTGCGACTAAGCTTTGCTTTGTTGTGCTTAAACAAGAAAGGAGTCCATCATCTTCATCATCAACATCACCAATCAATCGACAGCTATGAACAAAGTAGGAATTGCATAGAAGCATGCCTTATAAAGATTGTGGGTGCCTCTCCTAGTATGCCAACTGCGAGGCACTTGTGATTTGTCCTTGATGAAAGTCTGATAAAAGAGATCACGATGTTTGGTGGTGGCAAATTAAGGAAGCCTGAGTTTGTATTGGCAAGAGAAGTAAATTGGACGGTTCAGTGTAAATGAAGGCATGAAAGGCTTGTGATGTGTTTGAGATGCGACTCTAGAGATCCTTAGGGAGCTTGGATTAGTTGAATCTTGCTATATAGAATAATTGGATCATCTACTATAAGGTTAGTGGCTTATTGAAAAGCATTAATTTGGATTATGGCATATATATAGAGGTGTGCACAGTGTAACGGGGTTCGAGTGCATGGCCTTGTTTGCTCTGCCGCTAGGGCAAATCAAAATCGACCTGGTAGTATCCATGCTCCAAAGGATAAATATGAGCAGTGACCTTTCCAAGCTCATCGATGATAAGGCTAGGCTAGAGTTTGTTTTTTTTGTTTTTTTAATCAATAGATTAGCATCTACAATTCTTTGTAGCACATACAAATTAGAAGGTCCATGCAATTTTAAATTGATAAAATAAGTTTGTTACTTCAACATTGAAGGCCTACAAAGTACCTTGGCCTCCTCGTGAAACTCCTTAATAAACTTTAATTGGGATGACCTTTTCAAAACCGATTTTCGAAGATGGGCTCCTTCTAAAGATTAAAATGGGATCAGCACTGTTTGCAAAGTCCAAAGACGTGTGTGACTACAGAAGCACACATCGTGCGTGTGTTGATACCTCAACAATTCACAAATAAAGCTTGCTAAAACTTTTTGTAATTTTGTAATTTTACATGACATGATGTTTTTGGACTACCACATTGTAGGGAATTAAATGTTCAACATTTCCAAGAGAGAGAAATTAGTTAACTATGCGACCAACAATGCAGATAAAGTATGTGAAAGTAGGCTCACAAAAACATAGCTGCATGCCCATGCATGGGCATCTGCGCTCTCGTGTACTTGGTACACACATGGATTACCAAAGTGGAAAAGAATCGGTTGACAGAGTAGACCATTCTCTAGGCTTTGAGTGTAGTCATTGAGATGGCTTCAAGCGAAGGCAATTGTCTGCCGCAGTATGAAACAGCTCCCGAACATGCATCAGTTCTGAGTCTGGATCACATCCATTGTGCTCATATCAAGGCATGAACATATGGAAAAATAATACCAAGTAAACTAAAATTTCAACAAAAACAATCACACCTGCAGCTTCAAGCTCCCTTTGCAGCTCTAGACCAACTTCCTCGTTCTCTGCCTATCAAGCAAACCATCAACAGATGCAAGCTGAATCTTTCAACATGCCCCTACATTTTTTCTATACTACCATCATAACCAAACAGTTGTGATTGCTTAAGTGAGGATATACTTGTTAAGGTGCATGAAGACAAGCATTTAAAACCCTCACTCGGTAGCCTAGTTTCCTTTCCCTTTGCAGAGTCTTAGAAAACTCTCCACTAGCCGCTAACCCTCTCCAGCAGTGAAACTATATATCCCCCCCCCCCCCCGCCCGGACACACACACATGCACACACATTCTTAGATTGATCTTCATCACCAATTCAAAACCTGCCTTTGTGACTCATTTATTCAATGAAATCGAATAAATAAGCCACATATAGTGTGTAGACGAGCATTCAAAACCCTCACTACGTAGCCCCTTTCCCTTGCAGAATATTAGCAAACTCTCCACTAGCAGCACACACACACTCTCACATCCATCCGTGCATGCATGCATCCATCCACCCACATATGCATACATCCATGCACACCCCCACAAGGTGCGCTCACACAGGTGCCCATACATGAGCGCACACTCATATTTTCAACCATTCATCCATCAACACATGCATACATTGTACAACTTGCACTCATGAGTGTGCAGGCACACACTCACTAAAGAAAGTTGACACTTTCAAGGCAAGGAGGAGTTGTACAACTTGCACTCGTGAGTGTGCAGGCACACATTCACTAGAGTCAAAGAAAGATGACTCTCAAGTGTACCAATCATAACAGCTAAAAGGCCCAAATCAACACCTATATGACCCTTCAATTCGTGAAGAAAAGCATCCTTTTCAAAAAAGGGATAGAAGAGTTTCCTATTAAACCCACTGAATCATGATAAACTTTGCCAAAAAAAGGGGAAATTTTAGACAGCTCCATTACAGTAGGTTCTCACCTGTAGCTTTGCAATATGGTTCAGTTGTTCTTCTTCACCTCCCTCTGTGATGGGTAAAGCCGCAATCAGAGCATCAAACTGCATATGCAAAGCACCATCACAACATTTATTCCTTGAGGCATAATCTTCTCACAAATTTACCCCTCCAAGTGAAAACCCTCTGTAAGAAAATTGAACCACCACCTAGAGCATCCCCTAAATGCTATTGCACAGAAACCTAATGGATGCTAGAAAGTAGATTTTGGCCATATGCTATTCTGATAAAAGGCTGCAAGCTCCTTGGGGCCCTCCCGTGGTCGCGCCCCCAAACCTCAAAGGATGCAGATAATATCCATCGATATAATGCTCACACCAACTCTACTAGCTAGGTGTGGGCATTGGGCCCCGCACGCTGGCCATTGGAGTAATCAGATGTGTCATGCACCATGCTTCTGAAGATACCTGGTCAGAGGCCATGAGAGAACCATGCAGACTCTCTCTCTCTCTCTCTCTCTCTCTCTCACACACACACACACACACACACACACACAAAAACACAAAATTTCTCAGCATTCCCAGAAGAACCACAACTATGCAAGTAACAATACACAGGCTCCCAAAAAAAAACACACACACACACACATGGCGTACCTCTTTGGCAGCTTGGAGAAGGGCCGCCGCCATGGCCTTGGCCTGCTCGGAGAGGGCAGCAATGGCCTCTGCCGAGGACGGGGGAGGGAGTTCTGGGTAGTGCTGTGAGAGGCGAGATGGGGGTGCGTCCCTCTGAAGGGTCCCCACCGTGTTGAATGCCAAGTAGGCGATTTTGTTCACCTGGTCCTGCAGCTGAGAGATGATGTCCATCGCTCCCGCAGTTGTTTGAGCACAAGAGCTCAATTAGCTTAATTCGGAGAGAGAGAGAGAAAGAGACGGGGGGAGAGAGAGAAGTTTCACATCTGGGCTACTCAGGACACCCGAACGGTCCAAAACCCATCGGTTTCTTTGCCTGCGCATAGCATGGGCATGCGTTGGCATTTCTAAGGAGGTTACACACACATAAGAAAACTAGAAGTGTGCCTCTGGTTTCGTATACAATGCAGAGATCTGTGATTCCATTAATGTGTTTGTTACAACACGACGTGGCTAGCCTAGTTACTATTTCTTTAAACAAAGAAAGAAAGCGTGTTAGGTTGCTCTTGTACAGCACCACCTAGTCAATGATTTATTCTCGTTGTTACTTGGATCAGTACGTGAACACTTACTCGAGATCAGTACACGTTACTTCCTCTGGATCCATGTGCGTACACTTCTTCTAGGTGGACACGATCAATGCTTGCAGAGAAACATTTTCCCCAGCCATTGGGGAAAAAGGGCAAGGTTGGAAAAACCTCGGTTTTATTGTAAAAAATTCAGGAATTCTTTGGTTCTATAACTAAAATTCATTAAAATTGATTGGTTTTCTTCAAGGCAAGCCCAAAATTGATTGGTTTTCTTCAAGGCAAGCCCAAAATTTGCCGGGAATTTTAAAATTTCATCTAGTGAAAAATACACTAAAGGTCGGTTTTTGGACGTGATGTTAAGTGTTGAGTCACCCAGGCTATCACTATTTCTTTAAACAAAGAAAGAAAAAAAACGTGTTAGGTCGCTCAACAAAACACAACCTAGTCAATTATTTATTCTCGTTATTACTTTTGATCAGTACACGTTTACTTCTTTTGGATCCACATGCATACATTTGTACTACGTGGACACGATGTTACTTTCGTTACTTTGGATCAATATACATACACTTACTCTAGACCAGTACATGTTTCCTTCCTCTGGATCCATATGTGTACACTTGTTCTAGGTGGACACAATGTTAAGTGTTGAGTCACCTAGACTACATAATGAAACTACATATGACTTCTATTGTCACACCTTGGGGGTGTATGCATGCAAAGTGATGCCTTTTGGGTTAACTAATGCCTCATCAATATTCCAACGGTTTATGACTCAAGTAGTAGTAGATCCTTACATTGGGAAGTTTATACAACTTGGGGGTGTATTCATAAAGAGTGAAGCCTTTTTGGTTAACTAATTCCCCAAAGGTTTTGAGTCAGGTAGTAGTAGATTGTTACATTGGGAAGTTTATAAGAGTGATTTTAGAGGTAACTACAACATGGTGTGCAACCATGTTGTAACTACATTGGGAAGTTTATAAGAGTGATTTTAGGGGGATTTTAGAGGTAACTACAACAACATGGTGTGCAACCATCAAAACGAGGTTGATATGTTCAATAGCAAGAGGGGTCCTTGGTAGTCCAAGCTTACGTACAATAAAGGGCCCCATTTATTTTCACCATCCCACCCCCATTTAAAATTATTGAGGTGTGACTTTTTAACAATGAAGGGTCATTTAGTGGATACAAAATTTGAGGGCTAGCCCTAAATATATTCTCTAGTAAATTGAGGGGGCCTTGGTACACCAACCTTGTATATAATAAAGGCCAATTGGATCAACTAGATATGTTCTCTAGTGAATTGAGGGGGCCTTAATAGATGAACCTTGCATACAATAAAGGGTCTCATTCATTTTCCATTCACCACTCACCCCTATTTAAAAAAATTTAAGGTTTGAGGGTCAATTAATGGATAGAAAATCTGAAGTTGACCCTATTGTGCACTTAACATAGCCTTCCAATGACATCATTGTTGCCATATATATAGGCAGTGATGTGTGTGAACACACTTAGGACCGTCGGGGTACTTTTTTCCTCTTTAGGAGGTTTTTTCCCCCGGCTTGTATATACGCCTATCATTCTAGGGCTAACTTATCTTTGTACATTGAAACAATCTAATACACTTTGTGTTGTGTGCATTCTTGCTTCTTCTTCTCCAAGCTTTGTGTGCTTTCCTGCAACCCTAGTTCCAACAATTGGTATCAGAGCAGGCATCGGCTCCCAGGGCTACGCCGCTAGCACCCTCCGACTCATGTTCTCCAATTGAGGTGAGCTTTCTTGAGCGCTTGCGTTCAAAAAATTGCATCTGAGGTCGTTTCGGGCTCCGTTTTTGCATTTCAAGTTCTGCACAAGTGTTTTCGTCATTTTGTGCAAAAATTTCGATAGTGCAGTTTTTTGCAAAACAGGCATACATATTCTATTGTGGACCGTGCTACATAGCACGAGTTGTTTTCTGTTCAGTCTTTGCTTCATTACAGGTAGCTTTTGCATCAGTTTCAGTCAGTGGCCATGGCTGATAACAGCAATGATGTATTTCGCATGTTGTCTGCTGATGACAAATTGGATGGAGACAGCAACTACCCACTTTGGGCATACATGATGCAGCATGTTTTCGTTGCAAAAGGAGTGTGGAACATTGTGCAGGGTATGGATGTACGTCCAGGTTCTGTGGATGTAGGATCTGTTGAGGATGTTGCAGGTTTTAGCAGCTCTACTGTTGCTGTTGTTTTACCCACTGCTGAACAAGCGCGTTGGGATGGAAAAGATGCGCAAGCTCATGCCTTGATTGCACTTTTTGTCAAACGTAACATCACCCCACATATTCGTTCAGCTAAAACAACAAAACAAGCTTGGGATATTCTAGCTGGTTTGTATGCAGGTTGTAACGAGGCAAAAATCTCTTACCTGCGTAAAGAGCTAGAATCGAAGATTATGCAGGAAGATGATGACATGAATGTTTTTCTTGATGAGATTAAAGATCTCAAGGAACATTTGATTTTTGCAGGTGAGATTATTCCCGATCATTCTCTTGTGCAGACTGTTCTTGATGCTTTACTTGAGTCATATCAGACTTTTGCTTCCACGTGGAGACTTGTTTTACTGAGGACAGACCTGATGTTGTCAAGTATGATACTTTAGTTAACAAGCTCTTGCAAGAAGCGCAGTCCAGGCAAAACAGGGCTAGGCAGCGTGCAGTTGATCAAGCATTTATTGCTGCTGCCCAGCAGAGAAGAAGTGGTAAGGCAGCCCCTTCCACTGTTTCTTCTCCTATTAATAGGTCTGCAACTTCTTCTCCTTCCATACGTAGCAACAATAAGTCTGAGAAGGCTCTTGATAAAGGCAAGAAAAAGATTAGGTGCAACTATTGTAAGGCAACTGATCATGTCATTAAGAATTGCCCTATGCTAAAGGCTAAAGAGGCAAAGAAGAAAGAGTCAAATGCAGCCACAATAGCGGATACTTCTACAAATGCAGATTCTGCAAATGTTGTGCAGGATATAGAATGGGCGTTTAGCGTGTATTGCCAGTATGACCCATCTGTACATGATGCATGTTTGGCAGTTTCTACTGACTCTCATGTATGGTATTTTGACAGTGGTGCTCTACAAAGCACATTACCTCGCATCGTGATATTTTTACTTGTCTTGAGGCTGTCCCTAATGGGAATACTTTCACATGTGCCAATAATGCTTCTTACCCAGTGAAGGGCATTGGTAAAATTATGCTTACTACTGCAAATGGCAGCGCTTTCACACTTTCAGATGCTTTGTATGTGCCAGGGATAAAGAAGAATCTATTGTCTGTCTCTGTGCTTTGCTAGACTTGGACTTGTAGTCAAATTTGTGGATGGCAGATGTACTATTCATGATTTGACTTCTGGTGATACGATTATTGTATCTGGCACCTTGTTTCGTGGGCTGTATAGGCTCAATTCTTTGACAAGTGTGTGGAAGATTCAGTAAATGCAGTTTCTGATGAAAAGGCAGTTTCAGATGCAAAACTATGGCATGCTCGTTTTGGTCATGTGAACTTTGCTAGTTTGCTGCGTTTGCAGAAATTTGATATGGTTGCTTCATTGCCCCCTCTTGAGGCACCATTGAAACATGTTTGTGAAGGCTGTATTTTAGGCAAAATGCAGTGTTTTGCGTTTCCAAAGGATGGTTCTGTGCGGGCCAATCGCAAATTGTAACTTGTACATAGTGATGTATGTGGGCCTATGCAAACTCCGTCATTTGGTAAACACTTGTACTTCGTGACTTTCATTGATGATTACTCAAGGCATGCATGGGTATATCCACTGAAGGCAAAGTCCGAAGTGTTTTTGTGCTTCAAACAGTTTTTGCTTATGGTTGAAAATATATCCAATTGTAATGTGGGCACCCTCCGTTCTGATCGAGGGGGGGAGTACATGTCTAAAGAGTTTGATGCATTTCTGGCTAGTCGTGGGATAAAACACCAATGTACAGTGCCGTATACCCCTCAGCAAAATGGTGTTGCTGAGAGGAAAAATAGGTCACTTATGGAGATGGCACGATGTATGGTCAAGAGCCAAGCTTTACCACATGCGTTTTGGCTTGAGGCTGTCATGTGTGCTGCATATGTACTCAACAGGTGTCCCACTAAGGCCTTGCAGTATGTTACTCCATACGAAGCTTGGCATGGCAGGAAGCCTTCTATTGGTCACTTGCGTGTCTTTGGTTGCTTGGCCTATGCTTTAGTGCCTGTGCAACAATGTAGAAAATTGGATGATAAGGTTGTCAAATGAATTTTTGTTGGTTACAGCGTTGAGAGCAAGGGTTACAGATTGTATCATCCGCAATCAAAGCATATCTTGATTAGTCGAGATGTTGTTTTTATGGAAGATGCTGTGCAGCCTTTGTTATCATGTACCAAAGAGACAGGTGTGAGCTCACGAGATGTATTTGATACGTTGTTGCCTCTGTTTACAGGTGGGAATTCAAATGTAAGTCTTATTTGAAAAAAAAATCCCAATTGAATAAGTGGCAAAAAACCCCATTTAATTAAGTGCCAAAAAATCCCAATTGATTAAGTGGTAAAAATAATTACATATTTACATTTAAAATTTATTAATAAAAAAAAATCTTCAATGTAGCTTTTTTCTGGTTGGATTTTTCCATGGTGTCCATAATTTACCCTAGTCATATAAGTCATTAAAACCCCCGCTAGTGGTGTTGTAAGATTCCTCCCCCACCCCCTTTTTGATGTCTAGTATCTTTCCCTGTAATCAATCCCTCTTCAGAAATATAAAGACCTTGTTTCTAACTATTTTAACCTAGAGAGAGAAAATATTCTAGAGAGAGAATATTTAGATTTTGAATATTTTTGGATAGAAAAATATCTCTTATAATTAAGATGAATTCCCCTGAAACAGAAATTCAAAAAGAATTTTCCAATGTGCAATTGGAATTAATTGGAAATGTGTATAAAGGACCTTAGCCTAAGGGTCTAGATTTTCAGAAATTTTTGGATTATGGTCCAAATTAAGGTTACTATGGGCCAATAGCATCAATCCATGTGTAGAGAGGAGATAAAACCAATTTGTAAAAGAAGATACCCAAAAATGAGTAAATGCTCACATAAGATGAAGAGTTGAAAATGTACAAGGTTTATTAGTAAAAAAACTATGACACATATGTAAGGAAGAGGAGTTCTTTAAAGGAGGTGCATATTTCACATAAGATGAAGAGTTGAAAATGTACAAGGTTTATTAGTAAAAAACTATGAGCAATATTAAAAATATGAGATATTTGGGTATAATGATTCCATTTTGACACATATGTAAGGAAGGGGAGTTCTTTAAAGGAGGTGCATATTTCACATGCTTGAATGAGTTTTAAACTCATAAAAATTGAGATATTTCATCTCTCCTCTCTCCTCATTCAAGTCTAGTTCCAAAAAGTTAGCTTGACTGACCTAAAAATGGTCAAAAATTGACCAAACTGATTTGGAAAATTCTAGAATCAGTTTGTTTGGTTAGGAGCTCAATTTTTCCTATAAATAGAAGCCTACCCCTTGTTGAAAAATATATAGTATTTATGCATCGTTACTCTACTCCACCTAAGCCAAGAACTGTGAATTCATTAATAATTCACTAGTTTTTGGAGCTTCCCTCTTTCTTCAATCCCAATTGGTGGCTCCATCAATATACTTAACCAATTGATTGGTTGGGGGCCTCTACCGTGAACAAAGAATCAAGCAAATTGTAAGGTAATTAGTGAATTTTGATCATTTTCTATAATTTCTCAATGTTTCTCTCTTCTCAACCCCTCTCAAGCTTGAGAAGCTTAATTAGAATGGTTTTTGAATGTTATTGAAGTTAATTGATGAATGGTAGTGAAGAGTTACATAATTTGATGAATGCTATTGAAGTTAATTGATTAATGATAGTTAAGAATTACATAAATTTTTATTTATGCTTAATTCAAATGGTTTTTATGAAATTTCTCTCTCTCACTCAAGAAATGGTCATACTCATGACCCATTTTCAATCCAAATGAAGCTTTTCATAAAGCTTTTCCTTAATCCAAGATTAATCTATACTTGAGGTCAAATTAATGGCTTTTTATGTATTTCATGAATATTAATGATTCAATCCATTATGGATTATTGATCCAATTAGGGATCATTCTAATTAATTCTTAATGATAAGCTTTATCTCTTAGAAAAAATTGAGATTTATCAGTCTCATAGCAGCGGAGCTATGGTAAAATTTTTATAAAAATTACGCATAAAATAATTTCATTCAAAGCATGAAAAGAGGACTTCCTACCATATTCTAGGAATTATCATCCTAGATTAATTGAAGATATTCATAGAGAAATTGATTTTTATATTATGCATAATTGATTTTCATGCATAGAGGTATGCATAATAGATTATTATTTTAACATAAAAGTGTTACTTTTATCATAATTAGATTTCATGCATAGAGGTATGCATAAAAGATTATTATTTTAATGTAAAAGTGTTACTTTTAGCACAATTGAATTTCATGCATAGAAGTATGCATAAGAGTTGATTATTTTATTATAAAAGTGTTACTTTTATCATATTTGGATTTCATGCATAGATGTATGCATAAAATATGATTATTTTATTGTAAAAGTGTTACTTTTATCATAATTGGATTTCATGCATAGAGGTATGCATAAAAGTTGATTATTTTATTATAAAAGTGTGACTTTTATTATATTTGAATTTCATGCATAAAGGTATGCATAAAAGTTGATTATTTTATTTTAAAAGTGTGACTTTTATTATATTTGGATTTCATGCATAGAGGTATGCATAAAAGATATTCTTTTATACTAAAAGTGTGATTTTCATCATAAATGGATTTTATGCATAACTTAGATGCATAAGAAAAATTCTTTTATTCTAAAAGTGTAATTCCTATCAAATTGAATTTATGCATAAGAAGATGCATAAAAGATTGATTTTTACTTCGAGAGTATTAATCTCCGTAAATAGAATTTATGCATAAATAAATGTGTAAAGAAATCTTATATCAAATATAAGAATTCTCTTGTATTCTATAAATAGATATAAGATGTGATAGGATGTGATAAGAGGTGTATAAGATGTGACAAGAGGTGATAAGATGCTTAAGAAATATATTAGGAGGTGATAAGATGAATTAAGATGTGATAAGATGTGTATGGGATGAGGTAAGAAGTGTATGTGATAGGATAAGATGTATATGGGTTGTGATAGGGCGAGAATGGATGTGATGTAAAAGATTAGATGTGAAGGCATATGGGGTTATATGAATGGGAATGTGGAAATAGATGTATGTATGTGGATGTGTGGATGTGGAGATAGGAGTGTGGATGTATGAATATGAAAATGGATGTATGCATGAAGATGTATATGCATAGATGTGAATGTGGATGTAGATGTGGATGTATGGATGTGAATGTGGATGTGGATGTGGATGTATGTATGTGAATGTGGATGTAGATGTGGATGTATAGATGTGAATGTGGAATGTGGATGTGGATGTATGTATGTATGTGGATGTAGATGTGGATGTATAGATGTGAATGGGAAGGTGGATGTGGATGTATAGATGTGAATGTGGATGTAGATGTGGATGTATAGATGTGAATGGGAATGTGGATGTGGATGTATGTATGTATGTGGATGTGGATGTATGAATGAGGATGTGATAGTAGATGTATGCATGTGGATGTGGATGTATGGATGTGGATATGGATATGGATGTGTATGTATGAATGTGGATATATAAATGAGGATGTGAAAATGGAGGTAAGCATGTAGATGTGGATGTATGGATGTGAATGTGGATGTGGATGTGTATGTATGAATGTGGATATGGGATGTGGATGTATAAATGAGGATGTGAAAATGGAGGTAAGCATGTAGATGTGGATGTATGGATGTGAATGTGGATGTGGATGTGGATGTATGGATGTGGATGTGGATGTATGGATGTGGATATGGATGTATGGATGTGAATGTGGATGTATGGATGTGGATATGGATGTGAATATATGATATGTGATGTGAAGGAATCTGAAGTGAAGAGATGAAAAATGATGTGATTGGATGAGTACATATATAAATGGAATGTGGAATAAGTAATGTGGATTAATGAGGGATAATGTGGAAAAATGAGAGTTAATATAGAAATTGTATTTGTAAACTGTTTGTAAATGGCTGTTTTATGTCAAGAATGCTGGGGAAGCATTTTGACCGTCTTGTGATTAAGGTCGTGGAGACTTAACTGATAAAGTTGCAACTGCTGACGGAGAGTCAATGGAGGACATCTCGCGTAGCAAGGTCGACCGAGGTCTTGACCAGCCTCGGTTCGATTAAAATGGTGAGCTTCCGGTACGGTGGATGAGGGACCAAGGAAGCGGCCTATGAGTGAAGCGCTAGGTCACCTGCGAAGGATCCTAGAGGGTGCTGACCATACGGTGCTCGGGCTCTGGGTCGCCTAGGATACCCACGCGTGCGTCGAGGAAGATATTGGAACAAGGAGTAAGAGTTGTTTTCTGAAACCGGGCATGGATCTGGTTGATTGACCTTGCTGGTCTTCAATGGATGAGTCCATGGCTCTTTTTATGGATCTGTTGGTTGATCTTGCTGATCTTCAACGAGAGTCCATCTTGATTTTTATAAGTGATTATATTGCCGAGTATTATGGGCTAGGAACTATTGAAAAGGTCCGTGAGTGGACAGGTGGTGAGCGTTCTAGTTGCCAATGATGCCATAGATACTCTGATGAAGGAATGATGGGAAATTATGAATCAACCGGATAAGTTGGAAGATTGTGATCAGTGGTACGATGGTTTCATTAAAGGATTGTTTTAAAGTTAGCTGATGCTAAGAAAAAGGCAATTTCATATTGGTGGGTGTGTAAGTGGTGTGGCTAGTTTTATGTTTGCATGAACTTCCGGCTAGGGGGCCTTGGAACTCTTTTCCCTGGTACCCGGGACAAAACCTAACCAAATTCTTAATTGGATCCCATCACTACAGTGGTTGGGCGGTTGGCTAACCCATGGGACTGGATGGGGTTAGGCTGAACTGATGGATCCATAAATCGAGATTTAATTTCTATTATTACGATAGATGAAGTAAATCCCGGATAGAAATTGTTCTATGGATAGGAATCAACGGCTGTGCCTCTTGATGGGGAAAAAAGCGTTGATCCCAATGATCCAAGTGCAAGTTTCTTCCTTGATTTGACCAAGTACCGTTAAAGGTGCAGTCAGATCAGTTGATCCGTAATGATCTTGACTACGTTAGAGTAAAGAGTTATCCTGGTGGAATCGCCCATGCTTTCCGGGTAAAGGAAGTTTTTTCGGTTTCGGTTTTGGACAAACCGACGGATTAGTCACTTGTCCGGATATCCGTGGTGGGCGAGGCCCCTAGTGTGGGTCCCTGCCCTGCGCATGAAGTGCTACTTTCGCTGCTAGTACCACGAATCCGTCGCATGGTGGGGACAGGGGATCCCACAGTTGGTATCAGAGCACAAAAAGGTTATAATTGTGTGATATAATTCATACAATTTGATATTCAAACTGCAATTCGTAATTTGGTAATTGGGTCTTTAGATGGAAATACCGTAATTATATAGAATCCCTGACTTGCTTGAGGCCTAGATATGATGGTATTTACCTTATAATTCCAAGGGCCGTGACTATCCGTATATACCGAGAGTATACTGCAGCTCTTTACTGACAGTATATACGAGTAAATCTAAGACTTGAAATTATAAGCGTTAATGCTATCCAGATGAGGAATTCGAATGTGGTTGATATGATTTTTAATTCTGTTTGGGAACTGATGAAATTGATTTGGATTCTGATTGAAAAATGATGATTTCTGAAATTTAGTTAAAATGTAATAAGCTGAGCGAAACCACAATGAGGATGAATGGGACGAGTCCCAGTGATAATATTCATAACTGGAATGATAATAATGATTTCAGCAAATCACTATGAGATTAGTGGATTGTGCTGTCAGATTGCTACTGTTAACACTTGAGACGGTAGATTAAGTTAAGGGACGAAACCACAATGAGGATGAATGGGACGAGTCCCAGTGATAATATTCATAACTGGAATGATAATAATGATTTCAGCAAATCACTATGAGATTAGTGGATTGTGCTGTCAGATTGCTACTGTTAACACTTGAGACGGTAGATTAAGTTAAGGGATGACAAATTGAGAACTTGCTTAACTAAAATTCCTGTGGTGGAGGAATGTTCAGAAGGAAAATTTTCAGTCTAATGGACCATTATCGTGTTAAAGATATGAATGATATGATCTGAATGAATTGTTATTTAATGATGAGTTCTATATAAGGGATAATTATCCCCGTATTCTGTTGGGTTGACCAGAATATAAGGAACCCCAGAATAAATTGGATCTTAAGAAAAAGAGTTATCCTCTACCTTGCGAGATGAGGACATCTCGCACTTTTCAAGTGGGGTAGAATGTAAGATTCTCCCCCAGCCTTCGAGATATACAGGAGTAAGAATCTCCCTTTTGATCTTATAATTATTCCCTCTCTAAAATAAAAAGAAAGATTCTGTTTAAAAAAAAAAGGAAGATCCTTTCCCTAGAATACTTCTCAGGAGTCCCACCTGTTTTAAGGATTCAGAACAATGAGTTCAAAAGTGAAAATCGGTGTTTTGGATACCACGGTTTTGGTTTTCATTCGAGTACGGCCCAAAAAGAAGTTCTTTATCTCTTGGGGAGTATAAGAAGTTATCCCCCAGATATTGTGAATCTTATCTGAATTCAATGAAAGTAGGTGACAGCCTACAAGCTTCTTTTATCTCCTCATCTCAAAGTTCTGAATGCCTTCTATAGAAAAATGTGCCAAACCCAAATCATGGAAAGACGGTAAAACTTCAGTGGCAAGTTACCGTTGGCTTCTAAGTTACGCTAGCTCCTTCCTTTATATAAGTCGTAACTTTTACTTGCCGTTCAACAGTAATCTTACTCCCATCGATCTCCTTTCTTTCTTAATCTCCTTCATGGCTTGGCAACAAGAATGGATATAATTCCTCACCTTCAAGACGCAAGTGAGTCTGTGAAGAAGGATTTTATAGAACAGTATGAGCGCTCACTTTTCCCTCACTTGGGAACTTCTGTAGCTCAGACCAAATGGCGGACCTATCAAGACATAACTAGGGTAACACCCTGGGGTCAGCAGCACTTTCGTAACAATGTCCGCTTAGCCATGGTTATTGAATCTTTGGGTTTGGGTCCCCGATACTACTGCGTCGTGAGATCAAGGCATCTTGGGTTTTCTGAGCGGGTCTTCTTACTGGCGTGTTTTCTTCCTCATGAGAAGATATGCCTTTACCCCGTTTTTGGCTTGCCTCTCAGAGGTCCTTTTGTTAGATCACCTCTTACCACTGAGATAGGTGCGGCAATAACCAACAGAATTATTCCCATAGATGAGTTACCTTATACTTGTGCAGCTTGTGAGTGCTGCTTTTGTGACCATATGATGGACGGGCTTATGGAAGTGTAAAGAGTTCTTCTATCTTTACTGTATAAGTTCCGAGAATGAATAAATTTTAAATCTTGCTCTTATCTTGCTCTCTTTGAGACTTTTCTTGGGTTAATCTTGATTAAAATTTTTCTCTAAGTCTCATATTCGTGCATCTTGCGAAATTACCCTAGTTTGCGAGATGAGGACATCTCGCGTTTTTAAGTGGGGTAGAATGTAAGATTCCTCCCCCACCACCTTTTTGATGTCTAGTATCTTTCCCTGTAATCAATCCCTCTTCAGAAATATAAAGACCTTGTTTCTAACTATTTTAACCTAGAGAGAGAAAATATTCTAGAGAGAGAATATTCAGATTTTGAATATTTTTGGATAGAAAAATATCTCTTATAATTAAGATGAATTTCCCTGAAATAGAAATTCAAAAAGAATTTTCCAATGTGCAATTGGAATTAATTGGAAATGTGTATAAAGGACCTTAGCCTAAGGGTTTAGATTTTCAGAAATTTTTGGATTATGGTCCAAATTAAGGTTCCTATGGGCCAATAGCATCAATCCATGTGTAGAGAGGAGATAAATCCAATTTGTAAAAGAAGATATCCAAAAATGAGTAAATGCTCACATAAGATGAAGAGTTGAAAATGTACAAGGTTTATTAGTAAAAAAACTATGACACATATGTAAGGAAGAGGAGTTCTTTAAAGGAGGTGCATATTTCACATAAGATGAAGAGTTGAAAATGTACAAGGTTTATTAGTAAAAAACTATGAGCAATATTAAAAATATGAGATATTTGGGTATAATGATTCTATTTTGACACATATGTAAGGAAGGGGAGTTCTTTAAAGGAGGTGCATATTTCACATGCTTGAATGAGTTTTAAACTCATAAAAATTGAGATATTTCATCTCTCCTCTCTCCTCATTCAAGTCTAGTTCCAAAAAGTTAGCTTAACTGACCTAAAAATGGTCAAAAATTGACCAAACTGATTTGGAAAATTCTAGAATCAGTTTGTTTGGTTAGGAGCTCAATTTTTCCTATAAATAGAAGCCTACCCCTTGTTGAAAAATATATAGTGTTTATGCATCGTTACTCTACTCCACCTAAGCCAAGAACTGTGAATTCATTAATAATTCACTAGTTTTTGGAGCTTCCCTCTTTCTTCAATCCCCATTGGTGGCTCCATCAACATACTTAACCAATTGATTGGTTGGGGGCCTCTACCGTGAACAAAGAATCAAGCAAATTGTAAGGTAATTAGTGAATTTTGATCATTTTCTATAATTTCTCAATGTTTCTCTCTTCTCAACCCCTCTCAAGCTTGAGAAGCTTAATTAGAATGGTTTTTGAATGTTATTGAAGTTAATTGATGAATGGTAGTGAAGAGTTACATAATTTGATGAATGCTATTGAAGTTAATTGATTAATGATAGTTAAGAATTACATAAATTTCTATTTATGCTTAATTCAAATGGTTTTTATGAAATTTCTCTCTCTCACTCAAGAAATGGTCATACTCATGACCCATTCTCAATCCAAATGAAGCTTTTCATAAAGCTTTTCCTTAATCCAAGATTAATCTATACTTGAGGTCAAATTAATGGCTTTTTTCTATGCTTTTAGTTTATGTATTTCATGAATATTAATGATTCAATCCATTATGGATTATTGATCCAATTAGGGATCATTCTAATTAATTCTTAATGATAAGCTTTATCCCTTAGAAAAAATTGAGATTTATCAGTCATAGCAGCGGAGCTATGGCAAAATTTTTATAAAAATTACGCATAAAATAATTTCATTCAAAGCATGAAAAGAGGACTTCCTACCATATTCTAGGAATTATCATCCTAGATTAATTGAAGATATTCATAGAGAAATTGATTTTTATATTATGCATAATTGATTTTCATGCATAGAGGTATGCATAATAGATTATTATTTTAACATAAAAGTGTTACTTTTATCATAATTAGATTTCATGCTTAGAGGTATGCATAAAAGATTATTATTTTAATGTAAAAGTGTTACTTTTAGCACAATTGAATTTCATGCATAGAAGTATGCATAAGAGTTGATTATTTTATTATAAAAGTGTTACTTTTATCATATTTGGATTTCATGCATAGATGTATGCATAAAAGATGATTATTTTTATTGTAAAAGTGTTACTTTTATCATAATTGGATTTCATGCATAGAGGTATGCATAAAAGTTGATTATTTTATTATAAAAGTGTGACTTTTATTATATTTGAATTTCATGCATAAAGGTATGCATAAAAGTTGATTATTTTATTTTAAAAGTATGACTTTTATTATATTTGGATTTCATGCACAGAGGTATGCATAAAAGATATTTTTTTATACTAAAAGTGTGATTTTCATCATAAATGGATTTTATGCATAACTTAGATGCATAAGAAAAATTCTTTTATTCTAAAAGTGTAATTCCTACCAAATTGAATTTATGCATAAGAAGATGCATAAAAGATTGATTTTTACTTCGAGAGTATTAATCTCCGTAAATAGAATTTATGCATAAATAAATGTGTAAAGAAATCTTATATCAAATATAAGAATTCTCTTGTATTCTATAAATAGATATGAGATGTGATAGGATGTGATAAGAGGTGTATAAGATGTGACAAGAGGTGATAAGATGCTTATGAAATAAGTTAGGAGGTGATAAGATGAATTAAGATGTGATAAGATGTGTATGGGATGAGGTAAGAAGTGTATGTGATAGGATAAGATGTATATGGGTTGTGATAGGGCGAGAATGGATGTGATGTAAAAGATTAGATGTGAAGGCATATGGGGTTATATGAATGGGAATGTGGAAATAGATGTATGTATGTGGATGTGTGGATGTGGAGATAGGAGTGTGGATGTATGAATATGAAAATGGATGTATGCATGAAGATGTATATGCATAGATGTGAATGTGGATGTAGATGTGGATGTATGGATGTGAATGTGGATGTGGATGTGGATTTTTGTATGTGAATGTGGATGTATAGATGTGAATGTGGAATGTGGATGTGGATGTATGTATGTATGTGGATGTATAGATGTGAATGGGAAGGTGGATGTGGATGTATGTGAATGTGGATGTAGATGTGGATGTATAGATGTGAATGTGGATGTAGATGTGGATGTATAGATGTGAATGAGGATGTGGATGTGGATGTATGTATGTATGTGGATGTGGATGTATGAATGAGGATGTGATAATAGATGTATGCATGTGGATGTGGATGTATGGATGTGGATATGGATGTGTATGTATGAATGTGGATGTATAAATGAGGATGTGAAAATGGAGGTAAGCATGTAGATGTGGATATATGGATGTGAATGTGGATGTGGATGTGTATGTATGAATGTGAATGTGAATGTGGATGTGGATGTGTATGTATGAATGTGGATATGGGATGTGGATGTATAAATGAGGATGTGAAAATAGAGATAAGCATGTAGATGTGGATGTATGGATGTGAACGTGGATGTGGATGTGGATGTATGGATGTGAATGTGGATGTGGATGTGGATGTATGGATGTGGATATGGATGTATGGATGTGAATGTGGATGTATGGATGTGGATATGGATGTGAATATATGATATGTGATGTGAAGGAATCTGAAATGAAGAGATGGAAAATGATGTGATTAGATGAGTACATATATAAATGGAATGTGGAATAAGTAATGTGGATTAATGAGGGATAATGTGGAAAAATGAGAGTTAATATAGAAATTGTATTTGTAAACTGTTTGTAAATGGCTGTTTTATGTCAAGAATGCTGGGGAAGCATTTTGACCGTCTTGTGATTAAGGTCGTGGAGACCTAACTGATAAAGTTGCAACTGCTGACGGAGAGTCAATGGAGGACATCTCGCGTAGCAAGGTCGATCGAGGTCTTGACCAGCCTCGGTTCGATTAAAATGGTGAGCTTCCGGTGTACGGTGGATGAGGGACCAAGGAAGCGGCCTATGAGTGAAGCGCTAGGTCACCTACGAAGGATCCTAGAGGGTGCTGACCATACGGTGCTCGGGCTCCGGGTCGTCGCCTAGGATACCCACGCGTGCGTCGAGGAAGATATTGGAACAAGGAGTAAGAGTTGTTTTCTGAAACCGGGCATGGATCTGGTTGATTGACCTTGCTGGTCTTCAATGGATGAGTCCATGGCTCTTTTTATGGATCTGTTGGTTGATCTTGCTGATCTTCAACGAGAGTCCATCTTGATTTTTATAAGTGATTATATTGCCGAGTATTATGGGCTAGGAACTATTGAAAAGGCCCCTGAGTGGACAGGTGGTGAGCGTTCTAGTTGCCAATGATGCCATAGATACCTTGATGAAGGAATGATGGGAAATTATGAATCAACCGGATAAATTGGAAGATTGTGATCAGTGGTACTATGGTTTCATTAAAGGATTGTTTTAAAGTTAGCTGATGCTAAGAAAAAGGCAATTTCATATTGGGTGTGTAAGTGGTGTGGCTAGTTTTATGTTTGCATGAACTTCCGGCTAGGGGGCCTTGGAACTCTTTTCCCTGGTACCCGGGACAAAACCTAACCAAATTCTTAATTGGATCCCATCACTACAGTGGTTGGGCGGTTGGCTAACCCATGGGACTGGATGGGGTTAGGCTGAACTGATGGATCCATAAATCGAGATTTAATTTCTATTATTACGATAGATGAAGTAAATCTCGGATAGAAATTGTTCTATGGCTGTGCCTCTTGATGGGGAAAAAAGCGTTGATCCCAATGATCCAAGTGCAAGTTTCTTCCTTGATTTGACCAAGTACCGTTAAAGGTGCAGTCAGATCAGTTGATCCGTAATGATCTTGACTACGTTAGAGTAAAGAGTTATCCTGGTGGAATCGCCCATGCTTTCCGGGTAAAGGAAGTTTTTTCGGTTTTGGTTTTGGACAAACCGACGGATTAGTCTCTTGTCCGGATATCCGTGGGCGAGGCCCCTAGTGTGGGTCCCTGCCCTGCGCATGAAGTGCTACTTTCGCTGCTAGTACCACGAATCCGTCGCATGGTGGGGACAGGGATCCCACAGGTGTCATTTTAGTAAAAAGACAATATAGTCTTGGAAAAGGCTTGGGTGGAAGCGGATTGTGATACATTAGGTGACCATGGCTTGCGAAGTGTATAAACCATGGTGAATTTAGAATCAACGAACTTTGCATTGTTATGTTTTTGTACAAATAAGCATATTGAAATTCTCTATCCTCACACTTTGTTCTTGTTCAACTCATAGGAACTTTTAACTATTATATTTGTTAGATGTGTAAGAAGATGCTCTAGCTCAATTGCTCTTTTAGAAATAATTGGGGGTAAATTAATGTAAAATGGGCATGAGGAAGAAGCCCTAATTGGAAGTCCATGCATGAGGTGCTCAACAATAGCATGGGATTTGGACCATGAGTGGCATGCTAGCGGCATTTTAAATCATGGCATATTAAAATCCATACTAAAGAACAAGGAAGTTTGTGCTATAGAAGCAAAGCACACGATTGTTTGGAAAGAGCTAGGACATTCTTGTTGAGTGGTGATTTTCACTCATATATATAATTAACTCCCAATGTTGGTGGAAGGGTAGAGAATGTTGTTGGCTCAAGAATACACTGACCACCATAAGAACAAGTGTTAGTAGATAACCAAAAAGTCCATACAAGGGTCTAGAAGTAGCCAATAATCACATTGCCATGGCCAAGGGCTTAACACAAGTGTCAAAGTATACACAACTAGCAAATCCAAAAATAGATGAATACGCTTAGAGATTGAGAATAGCATGAGTATAAATTAATGATTTGGAAGTTTGAAGATATTATAGAAGTAGCCAATAATCACGTTGACGTGGCCAAGGTCTTAACACAAGTGTCAAAGTATACATGACTAGTAAGACTGAAAATAGATGAATATGCTTAAAGATTGAGAATATGCACAAGAGTATGCCTATAAATGTGCATAAATTAATGATTTGGAAGTTTGAAGATATTATTGAGGAAAACATAGTTATATGGATACTTGGTTTGAAGGGACATTATTCTAAGGATCACATATTTATACATTCAACTAAAATCTACCTTGGGCTTGAACCTAATGCATTACGTTTAGCTATTCATTTCTTAGCCACTTAGGTTCTTGCTTCCATTTCTCCATTATGGTTCTCTATTGAGGAGTCCATTTTATTAATGCAAGTTGGTTACTCCTTGCACCATGGGAAGGGCATAGGAAACTACTCTTGTCATGAGGCTTTGCCTCACCGCCCTCGAGAGCATGTGGAAGCTTAATCGAGAAACCAATATGCAAAGGTATAACACACAAAGCATGATCGAGATGTGTCACTCACTTCATGAACGCTCATGGCTCATAGATCCTCATAGGTAGCATTGTGAAAGAAGCACTCAAGAACTTGACCTCCTCGTCGCCACCGCACACTAATGGAAGCTCGACCCTCCTCATCACAACTCAATCTCACACACTCACTCTCTCACATACATGCAAGCAAGCATACAAGAGCTCAAACAAGCAAGAGGCAAGCAAGAAAACAATAGCATAGGAGAGTAGAGAAGAAGAGCACTCTATTCAATTAGCATAAGAGAATGAGAGGTTGGCTTTCCTTTTGCCTTATCTCCTTCGTTTCTAGGGTTCACACCATGTGGGTAGACAAACTTAAAAAATAAGATTCTCGAGCTCTCTAGCCCACCTAGGCTAGTGTAAACACTCATCCAAAGGTAGTAACCTAAACTCCTTGATCATTCTGTGGTATGCCTTTCATAGACAAGCAGCAAAAGCACACATGTAAAATATACAATACATGGATTTTAAGTGAATTCCGACCATTTCTATGCCTATGGCCCAAAGAAGGTGAAAATGATACGGTGGACCAGCATTGATGCCATAGAGGTCTTTAATAAGGGTTAGCATTCCCCCCTTCATGATGCAGATTTTGTCCTTAGAATATGTCGATGAAGATGAGTTGATGTCACCTACAATGGAAGGTGATCCTACAATGATAGTCAACTTTGATAGGATTCAATGGCATCATGTCTTTCTTTTATGGTTTGGTCAACTCCGACAGGATGCAATGGTATCATGTGTTTAGTTTGTGGTTTGGTGCAATGTTGGCACTCATCACAGCTCTTGACAAATAGTGCACAGTCTTTGAAAAGCATTGGCCACTAGTACCCTGATTGGAGTATGTGATCTCTATTGCAGAATGTCCACCTACTACCCCCTGGTGTGCCTGCTCCAATATCATGAGTAGTCACATCACATGCTTCTTGCTAGGTCTCACAACCACTATAACGTCAAATTCAAGAAGAATCAACAACCACTTGGTGAGACTTCCTATGGGACATGGTTTGTTTACAAGATACAATAAGTCTTGATGATGATCAACATAAAATACAAATTTGTTAGCAAGAAGGTAATGCCAAATTTTCTTTATAGCATAAACCATTACTAACCCTTCATGCTTAGTAGTACTATAATTCATCTCATCCTCATCCACTTGTTGACGACTTACAAAACTAATAGGGTAGTCCAACTTGTGTTCACCTGGCTATGTTAGGACGTATCCAATTGCAAAGTTTGAGGCATCAATGTGTGGGCAATGCGCACATGGAAGATGACGTCCTAGTTGGGTGCTCACTAGATTGGAGCACTTGCTAAGGCTTGCTTCAGCATGTTGTAATATTGTTGACACTCCTTGGTCTATACAAATACAACCAATAGCTTGTACAAAGGATGAGCTATCTTTGCATAGAAAAGAATAAACCGATTGTCACTAGCCAACATGGCCCATGAATCTTTAGACTCCCTTGTAGTTTTTTGGTGGGGTAATAAGTTTGATCTTCCCATTCTTGGACACTAAATGCCCAAGAATCACTTTGTGATTTGCCTAAAATTGGCACTTGTAAGGGTTTAAGGATATGCGATAAAGTCTGTATCATTCAGACACCTTACGTAAGTAAGATAAGTGATCCTTCTATGACGAATGAACACACAAATCGTCTAAGAAAGTTTTCAAGAAATCCCTTAGAAAATATTTAAATACAATTTTCACGAGTCTCTGAAATGTGCGTGGTGCATTGGCAATGCGATAGGCATACACACCATCTTCACTGTGCCAAAAGAAGATTTAGCTTGATCCTTAGCTGCAATAGAGATCTAGTTGTAGCCGTAACCATCTAAAAAGCTATAGGCCTCCTTGCTTGCTGCATTTGTTCAATCACATGTTCTGAATATGGTAAGGGTCTCTACGCATGGTAGCATTCACTTTCTTGAGACCAACACACACTCAAAGTTTTTCATCTTTCTTGGGCACAATTACAATGGATGAAATTGAGTCTGACTATTTAATCTCATAGATGAATCTACATTCAATGAGTTTGTTAATCTATTCTTTAACAATTTTGGCATATTTAGGATACAGTTGGATAAGGTTGTTGTTGGACTGGTCTAGCATTGGTGGTCACCATAGGGATGATATGTTGTACCACCTCTGTAGAGGCACCCCTTTCATGTCATGGTATGTCCAAGCAAAGAAATCCTTATATTCCTTGAGGAGAGAAATGAATTCTGCTTCCTGTCTTTGGGTGAGGTCCTTTGCTATAAAGATAGGTTTAGGGTCTTCCTCCCAAGGTTCAACCAAGTCTACTTCTTTGACTTTTATTGGTCCATCATAGACTTCTCTGTTCTCACTATTCCGTTTGGAGTTTTCAAACACTAACTTGCAAACCCCAACCATGTAGGACTTATAATGTTCAGGTGTTAGAGGCAAGTTAGGAGGTTATGGTTCCTTTTCTTCCTATGCCTTGGTTGTTGCATCCTCACCTCATGCTCTTTTTGTGCTAGCTCATAGTTTTGTTTCCTTTGAGTTGAACGACTAAGTTTTGGTTCATCCAAAGACTGACTTTCACTTGGGCTATATCAATTGGGGGTGTGGTCTTCTACAATACATGACTTTTTGTAGCTCTTCTCGCGCCAATCGACTATAAACTTTTGGTGAATGTCTACCACTGCCCCAATGTATTGTAGCCATTGGACTTAGTTGTTCTTTCATTTAGTATTAGGTGTCTATTTATCTTATAACGTTTTATTTTCCTCCATTTTCTTAGTGATCTCTTGCTTTGTTAAGAATCTTTCTCATTTGGTTTAGTTTCTGTCTTTGTTTTGGTGTCATTTGTGCTAGTTTCAATCTCCAATGTTTGTTGTGGTCTCAATTCTAGACTCTTCATTAGAGGTTTATGAATTGGGCATGGTTAAATCAAAGTCTTCCTCCCATGTGGAATCAAGCTCACTACACTCCCCAATTTCCTCAGTGTTTGGGTGTATGACACTCATCATTCATAATGGTACAACCTTAGGAAGTTCCTTGCCACACCAGGAGAGTCACCCATGTTGTTCCTCGCTTACCCCATGTGTCTAATGTGGCCATCATTTGAATCCAATTCAAATCATCTCCCTTGTTTATGGCATGTGGCTTGTAGGTCGAATCCTTCCCTAGGCTTATGTCAATATCCTTTTTACAAGTGGTCAAGGAGTACTGCAATGGAACATAATGGATTGTGGTATCATATTGATTTCCAAAAATTCCACCAGTACCCCCATAAGATGTACGCGACCAATCACAAGGTCTACTATAAGTATTGAATCATCAAACTACAAGTACACATGATTCCTTGCCTAGTCATGGACCATCTTAGTTTCATGCATAAAAGGTCATCCTAAGATCAACTCATAGGAGTTGGGTTGTTTGGTAAAATCCATCACAATGAACGTATGCTTCACTCAATGTTTCAATACTTTAATCTTAAGATCTTGTAGCATCCCAATAGGCTTGGCAATTTCTTCATCGACTATCTTAACAACAATGTCAAAGACTTCAAGCTGAGGTCTACCCATTTTTTCCCAACACTTCTTATTGATTAGACTCACTCCTGTGCCATCGTCTAGGACTCCCATTACTGTGATTCCTTTAGTAGTGATGGAAAGGGTTGCATTAGCCTCATCGCTCTCAAAGTATTGCCCCAATTTGTTCAATGGAATTTTGACTACAGATTTAGTCTAGTCATCATCCACTTGAGGCTTTGGTACACTCCCATATGAAGGACATGGCTTATGCATGTCTGCGAATGGGGTTAACCCAACGTGAAGCTCCCCATTGAGGAGAGATTTTAACACAACAAAAGGTTATGGGTCTCCACACAAACGTGTAGTGATTATGGTTTCTATTTTTGAAGCCATGATTTTCATCAATTTGGGAATGTTCAAATAGAGTACCTCCATCACCTCTCTGCCATATAAGGGTGCTGGTGAGATTGGAATGTCCACCTCTTTAACAAGGTTAGGGGTCTCATAGTTTAGAATTCTCCGAAAAAGATCAGGATCCATGCTTGGGACGTGAGTTTTCATTTCTTCCAGGATGACACTAGGAAAGTTCAAAGATTTATGGGTTCGGATGGGTTTCATATTGTCATGATGAACAGTGTTTGATACGCACACTAGTTTTGGTTTTGGTTCTAACTCATCTCATGAGTCTTTGTAACCATATCTTTAAGCTCATCAATACATTGTTTCGATTCTTGTTAGAGTCAATAGTCTGTGTATGGACTGAATCACAATCTTCATCAATCTCATTTATGTAGACTATTTATCGAATCATCCCAAGTTTATCCATTCTGTTTTCTTAAGTAAGTTTACTCTCATTTAAAGATTTCTTTCTTCTATTTCTCTTCTTTTTTTTGGATCCTGCTACTACCGAGGTAGCTTGGGTTTCTATGTTCTTTGTGTGTTTTGAGCCTTGAGTCTTGTTATTGCATTTATAAATGGGTTAAGGTTCCTTAAGATTGTTTTCTACATTTGGTTTCTCACCCCAATCATGTTGAGGGGAGTGATGGTGGGACCATTTTGCTGATTTGCAACAACTAATCTCATTGGGAATTCCTTGATCCAATGATCTATGCCACAACGATTGCAAGTTATGGGCGGCATGCTAGAAGATGCAGCTTGAGGGATTGTTTTGTGCTTATTGAGACATTCAGTGATTATGTGTGGTCCCTGATAGTGATAGCATTAAAGAGGCATTCTCTTAGTGGTAGCATTGATGTCTTGATCTCTTCCTACTAGCTAGCTAGTACACTAGTTTGACTTTTCCTACAGCATTAACTACATAGTAGCCATGGTAAAGGTTGTTAACTCATTACTAGGATTAACAAGAGTATTGCCATTATCTTACATCAAGGAGTCAAGGTAGATACACCAAAGGGTCATACATTCAAGATATGAAGCAATGGTGTCCAAATGTACAACTTGGATCGATGCCCGTAATGGTCCGATAAAATACTTAAGGAGGCGATTCTTGCTTTAAGATTGTGTGGTAGGTAAGTTAGGATGAAGTCCCAAGTGATGTACTTCATGGATATATTATGAGAGTAATCATTGTAATAGCATTAGGCCTCTTATAAGCCTAAAGTGCTCGGCCGGCCATAGCTTAAGTGAGTGTGAACACTTATGGCCATGTATATAAGTGAATATCTCTCATAATACAAGATACTCTCCATTGTGCAATTGAGTCTTGCTCTTGCTAATCCTCTTGCTAATGTCTATCTCTAATGCATGCTAGTAAGTGTGTGTGAGTGATGTGAGGTGAGAGGAGGGACAAGTACCCATAGTGCAATGCGGCGGTGTGACAACACTTGCGGGAGGCACGGTGGAATTGCTTCTCGAGGAGTTGTAGAGCTTGGAGACCTTAAGGGTTACGAGCTCGGCCACCATTGGAAAGATCCTCACGGCAGTTTTGCGGTTCACCAGTAATCTCATGTTGGATGTGTTTCAAGAGGGGTTAGGGTGAGCCATAACAAAGGTCTGTGGAGTCTTCAGTGACATGAGATGTGGTCTCAAACTTAACCTTATACTCAAGATAATTAACAGGTCTCTAAAAAATTATTTGACTAAGCGGTGTAATCCCTAGAGGTGGGGGTTGAGGTCTTAAAATTGGTAGGGATAACGACACATTTGGTGCATTGTAAAGTCCCGTAGAGATAGGTTGTGTTGCTCTTTTTACAAGCTTACTATCCAAGCTTCCAATTATGCACCCTTTTGTGCACTACCATTGTGCTTCCCTTCAACCATACTTTGTTCCAAGTGTAAGAATTCACGTGCTCAATGTTCTTTGAGCAATTTCACAAGTGCATCCTCTTGGTTGATGCACACTCCATTCCACCATCTCACTTGCCATCATCTTGACAAGCATGCACCTCCACAAGTGCATTCTCTCATGCTCAATAACCAAAAACATTGAGGCAAAACTTCACAAATTACCTCCACAAACTTCTTGGCAGCTTCCTTGTTGACACTGAAGACTCCATAGCCTTCATACTTGCTGAAAATCTTCGTTTTCAGCTTCTATGGGCAGCACCATAATCTCCAAATCTCCATGAGCATAATCTCTCTCCAAATGCAATACTAAAATGACAATGAGTGTGCTAATGTTTTTTATAATAAACTGAAAATAATGCTTAATCAAATAAACACATAACCAAGAAAACATATATAGATATTCACCATGACCAAGAGCCCACCCAAGCTTTGATACCATGTTAGCAATCCTAAAATGGGATTGATCATGGTATTAGACATAGATTAAGCAACATAATTAAGTTGCATTAAACCACACTAGGAACTCCATAACTAGAGAGAGAGAGAGATTGCACACTCAACACTCAATTCTTGCATATTACAAATGAACCATACAATGATATAGGCTTTCTAGCCTTATCCCACTTTACACATCATCATCCATGTGGCAACTCCTTTTTCACTCTTTTGATCAACACTCACACACCATACAATATTATATGTGGCATTCTTATCTTACCACAATATCTTACACCTCTAGGTTGCTTTCCCACATACACACAACACCGCGATTACATCTCTCAACAAGATGCATGATGTAAGCTGGCAATAGAATATGAAGACAATATGCTTGAATTGCCACAACTTGAAGATGCCAAGGCAGCCTCAGTAGCAACAACATTCGAGTCTCAAGTCACCAAGACATAGGATCCTGGAGCAAGCAAGTTGGGAATATGACTATGGATGAGCTCAGTAATGCTATACTGGATAAATTAGAAGTTAAGGATGGGAGAGAAGCATCAGGCCATGCTCATCTCTACCCCCGGAGAGATCTGGTTTGGTGTTCCCTTTGTAGAATGAATCATACCACTACCGAATGCCCTCAATTAAGAGTATGGCAGTTACTTTATTGTGCTCATTGTGTGAGATTAGGGAACCATGACACTTCCATGTGTAGGTATCCGAGACTCTAGCCTGTAGCACAACTGCCGGCACCCAGAGTGCCACTAGCCTTACCAGCACCACCAGTGCAAACCACTTCGGCTACTACAGGGCAACAAAACCCATCCTACTTACCACCAAGAGGGATTGTTGAACTACAGATAGAATACCTAATAGTTACCTAATAGTTGCTTAGTCGGATATATGTATCTTTGCTCAGTCGGATTGTTGCTCAGTCGGAATTCTACTCAGTCGGATTGTTGCTCAGTCGGAATTCTACTCAGTCGGATTGTTGATCAGTCGGAGTTTGTTATGATCTGGTTAGTCGGATATCATCTGTTAGTGTCTTGTGACATTCTAGTTACAACCGTCTAAACTGTCTGAAGTCGCCTATTTATAGGGGCTTTGTAGTCGTCTTTTAACAACAACAAGAAGAAGAAGAAGAAGAAGAAGAAAGCAATGTATGATTCATCTTGATCAATCAAACATGGTATTTCAGTTCAGTTCTGTTATTCTCTATCTTGTTTAGCAAATCTCTGCTTAATCTGTGTTCTCTATGGAGGAAGATGTTTGTGTTTAGCCTGATGTGGGAATTGAAGTTAGTGTTACCTAATGGGGGTGTCTTTGCTGTGTCAGAAGTAGTTAGTTGTGTTGTGTTTGAGAACCCCAAACACATTGGCGATCCTGCTGGTCCCGTTCTGTTACGAGAGGGGAAATGAATGTCAGAGGGGGACAAAAGAGTAGGAAGGGTTTACTATACCAGGGCTCAGGCCCGAATTGGTAACCCTGACCCGTTTCATTATGCTGACGAGGGTGAAGATGATCAGGAACACCAAATCCCTGAAGAAATTGTTGTAGGCCAAGGGGGGGAAAGTTCAGTTGCACCAGAGAGGAGGCTCGTGGGGGGACTTCTAGGTGCCCTAATCCTGACAGGAAGGTCTGCAGGAGTTAGAAGGAGTCTTCAGTTCAACCCATTAAGGGGGGCTACCAGGCAAAGACCTAGGAAACCACCTCAGCCACATCCGATGGCTCAACAACTACCCAACCCTAGGGTGAAAGCAGCTAAATTCAGTGGAGGATCTAAGGAGGATGCTGATTGTCATGTAGCTCAGTTTGAGACAAAATGGGAAGCAAATGGGTATACTGTGTTGTACAATGATGCAGTTAAATTGCAGCAATTTGCAGCAACTCTAGAAGGGAAGGCCATGAGTTGGTTTAGCCAATATGGGATACCACACTTCCCAACATATGATGATCTTAGAACAGCCTTTTTACAGAGATTCAGGAAGGAAAAGACTCCAACAGACATTTTAAGAAAACTCCGAGACATCAGACAAAAGAAGATGCTTGTAGAGGACTATGCTCAGAAATTCAGAATTCTGGTTGAAAGGTTACAGGGAAATGAGAGACCCACCAATGAGATGCTGGCCGGTTATTTTCTGAAAGGCTTGAGAAGTGGGCTGAAAAATGCAGTGGCTAGCATTGATATTGCAGGGGGAATTAATGATTTGGTAATTGCAGCAGCTCGAGTAGAGAAAAGACTTGGAAGCTGCAAGGGCAAACACACCAGAAAGAATGATTCGGATTCAGATGACCAGCCAGAGTCAGCATCAGATTCTGAGCAGGAGGATTCAGAAGCAGGATCCGACAGTGAGGAAGAAGAGGTGAAGACAAAGAAAAAGCACAAGACCAAAGCAAAACCATCCAAAGAGGAGGATTTGGTAAGTAAATTGAGAAAGATAGGTTATTCTGTTGCAGCACCAAAAGAAAAGAAGTTCTGTGAAATTTGTGATAAGGATGGGCATACGACAGCTTTATGTTGGTATAATCCCAAGAACAGGGGTCAGACTACACCTTATGCAGGAAGAGGCAGGGGTGAGGTTGCAGTAAACCAGGCTGTTCCAATTCGGGGCAGAGGAGGATTTCAGAGAGCAAGAACTGATAGACCACCATTACGGGAACAGGAAAACAATGAAGGAAGACAGGCAAGAGTCATGCCTTGTGTTTATTGTTCAGCACCAGATCATTGGATAGGGCCAAATTGTGCCTTATGGGTGAAACATAGAGAAGAAAGAGGTGTCCCAGTGCTTAGATACAATCAGAATAACCAGCAGGGGCAGCAGCAACAACAGAATCAACCAGTAGCTCAAGCAAATGTAATCATGATTCAATTAGCAGATGAACAGGTACAGGTAAAGCAAGGTCCAAAAATACAGGAGCAGCAAAGCAAAGAGCATACTGAGGATATTGAGGATATTGAGGTATTGGCTGTTACCAGGTCTAAACAGAAAGGACCAATTGATTGGAAGGAACAAAAAGGCATCAGGGACCAGGTACAAAGAAGAATTTTGAAGAATCAGGACAAGCAAGAAGAATCGGAGTTGGAGGATGAAGAAGAGTTAGTTCTGCATCAGTCAGAAAGCCATGTGCAGATGAAGGATGAAAGGGACAAAGATTGGTTTGAGGTTGAGTACCAGGGCAGGGTGTTTGATGAAGTTCTTTTGGATGGAGGATCAGGGGTTAACATTCTCCCTGAAATTGTATACAAAGAAATGGGTGCAGCAAGTTTAGCCCCAGCACCATTTCAGGTGAAAATGGCAGATCAAACCAGGGTGCAACCATTGGGAATTTTGAAGCAGCAGGAAATTGAAGTTGCAGTGGTGCCACTATTTGATGTTGATGTAGAAAGAATATTGCAGCTTGTGGAATATCAGAATCAGGAAGAGTCTGAGTTCTTGCCAGGTCAAGAGATTGAAGGGACAGTGTTCAGACAGTTGCTGGAACAGCAAACAGAGATTGCTACCAAGGAACAGATGGAACAAGAGCAAAAGGAGGCAGGAGAGATGGCTGTAAGGATTTATGACAAGAAGTATGGCACGTCCAGTCGGGTTAAAGAAGATGATCTTAAGGAACTGAATTTGGGTACAGATGCAGAACCAAGGATGGTGAAAGTAAGTGTGCAGGTGGAAGGACAATTTTTGGAGGATCTTTTGCAGTTGTTACAGGACTATATAGATGTCTTTGCTTGGGAGTATTCTCAGGTGAAGGGTATAGATCCTGCATTACATCAGCATCGGATTAATTTAAGAACAGATGCAGTTCCAGTGGTGCAGCAAAGGTATAGGATGAATCCGAATTTTGCATTGCAGGTGAAGGAAGAAATAGATAAGTTGTTAGCAGTAGGGTTCATTAAACCTGTGAGCCAGGTGACATGGTTATCTCCAATCATTGTGGTGCCTAAGAAAAATGGGAAGCTGAGAGTATGTGTTGATTATAGGAAACTCAATGCAGCAACCATAACAGATCCTTTTCCAATGCCATTTTGTGATGCAGTGTTAGATGCTGTAGCAGGTCATGAAATGTATAGCTTTTTGGATGGCTTTTCAGGTTACAATCAGATTAGTGTTGCTGAGGAGGATCAGCATAAAACTGCTTTCATCACTGAGTTTGGTGCATATGATTTTACTGTCATGAGTTTTGGTTTGAAAAATGGACCACCATCCTTCAATTATGTGGCACATAAGGTTTTTGAGCCACACTTACAAGACTTCATGAGAGTATTTGTTGATGATTTCTCTGTTTTTGGTAAGAAGGACTTACATCTGATGCATCTAAAGTTGTGTTTGGAGAGGTGTAGGCAGTTCAGACTGGCCTTGAACCCTTACAAGAGTGTGATTGCTGTGAAGAGTGGGATTTTGTTGGGTCATGTGATCTCACAGGAAGGCATGGCAATTGATGTAAAGAAGGTTGAGGCTATTCAAACAGCAAAGTCTCCTACTAATGTGAAGGAAGTAATGAGGTTTGTGGGTCAGATCAAATGGCATGCCAGGTACCTCCGATATTTAGCCAATATTTGTGCACCATTGACACATTTAACTAAGAAGGATGTACCTTTTGTGTGGGCTGAGCCTCAAGAGAAGGCATTTCAATTGTTGAAGAAGATGGTAGCTGTTGCACTAGTTTTGCAGTCACCAGATTGGACTCTACCTTTCCATATTTTTGTTGATGCCTCAGATGTAGCAGTAGGGGCAATTCTGATGCAGGAGAGGGTGACAGGATGGTACAGGCCAGTATTTTATGCCAGTCGGATATTATCATCTGCAGAAAGGCATTATGCTGTGACTGAAAGAGAAGCTTTGGGTATGGTATATTCCTTGAATAAGTTCAGGCATTATTTGTTGGGGAACAGGGTAATATTTCATGTGGATCACCAAGCCCTGCTGTATCTGATTAAGAAGCCATTGTTGACAGGAAGATTAGCCAGGTGGATGCTTTTGTTACAGGAGTTTGACTTTGTGATTGTCCATACTCCAGGGAAAGAGCATGCTATTGCTGATTATTTTAGCAGGTTGGAAACTGGAGAAGCACCAAGTGGGGTGGATGATGATCTACCAGATGCCCCATTGTTTGAAGTTCAGGCTGCTGAGTCGGATTCCTGGTATGATCAGTTTTTGACATTTTTAACTGAGGGAATTATGCCAGTAAAATTTACTCCAGATCAGAGAAGGAAGTTTGCTTTGAAGAGTAAACCATTCTTAGTGATTGCTGGAGCATTGTACAAAAAGGGAATTGACCAGGTGATAAGAAGATGTGTACCTGAGTATGAACAGAAGGCAGTAATTCAGGAAGCACATTCCGGAACAGCAGGAGGACATTTCTCAGGGGATATTACAGGAAAGAAAATATTGCAGGCTGGTTTGTGGTGGCCTACAGTTTTGAAAGATGCCCATGACTATGCCAAGAGATGTGTGATTTGTCAAAAGCTTGGACAGCCAGATAATTCAGATAGGATATCAGATCATCCTATTTTGCCTTTGGAACCATTTCAGAAGTGGGGAATTGATTTTGTGGGACCTGTCAAGCCAACAACTCCAAGAGGTAACAGGTATATCCTTGTTGCTACTGATTATTGTACAAAATGGGCTGAGGCTGTAGCTCTGAAGGATAACAAGGCTGCAAGTGTTGCCAAGTTCTTGTATCACAACATCATGACCAGGTTTGGGTGTCCTGTAGAATTGGTCAGTGATAGGGGAACTCACTTTCTGAATGATGTAATTTCTGAATTAACAAGAACTCATATGATTATGCACAAAAAGTCTACAGCTTATCATCCTCAGGCCAATGGACAAGCTGAGAGTACCAACAAGACATTGGTAAGGATCCTCAAGAAGATTGTGCAGGATAACCAGAAAGATTGGGACTTGAAGCTGGACTCTGCTTTGTGGTCTTATAGAACATCTTTTAAAGTTACCACAGGGATGACACCATTCAGGTTGGTATATGGATTAGAAGCAGTTGTGCCTATGGAATTTGTGGTACCAAGTTTAAGAGTAACTGCTGAGAAAATGTCTCCAAGTTTGTCAGTGAAGTACAGGAGCAGGTATTTGATGCAGTTGGAGGAGGACAGATTAGTTAGTTCTTACATCACTGAGGTGATTCAAAGAAGAAGACAGGCTTGGGTGACTATGAATGTCAAATTTAAGGTGTTTCAGGTTGGTGATTGGGTGATGGTGTACAATTCCAGGTTGGGACCTCATCCTGGTAAGCTAACACTGAGATACAAAGGGCCTTATCAAATTGTTGAAGATCTGGGGCAAGGAACCTTTATTGTGGCTGATGTTTTTGGAACTAGGGTTGAGAAACCAATTAATGGGTTCAGGTTGAAAAAGTTTCAAGGAACACCACCACATTTGGATTGAGCAAGTTCAGCATTGGTACAGGTGCTGGAAAAACAGATGTTGATGAATGAAGAGTTGGATGTAAATGGAGTGCTGATGGCACAAGGGGATGTACAGATTCTGAAGCAACAAATGCATAGCACTATGCAGGATTCTTGGGGAATGATCAAGGAGAGGATGTCTACAATGATAAATTATCCCTATGATGTTATGAAAACAGGGTTTGTAACTCAGCATGAGGCAAGATTGGTAGAAGAGGTTGGACAGTTGAAGAAAGAACGTGAGTACTGGATTCAGCAGGTACAGGAATTGAAAAAGATGCAGAGTGTGAAGATTCAGAGTGATAGGACTGTGGAGGAAGTGTTTCAGGAACCAGAAGTTCAGGTGGAAGTACCTATTATAAATTTGAGTGTGCAAACAGCAAGTCAGAGTGAGCAGTCAGTGGAGACTTCAGTGGAAGATAAATCAGCAGAGAAGACTGAAGTTTTGAAGGAGGTTCCAGTTGTTGAAGGGATGCAGGCTGAGCGGCAAAGTGATGTAGTACCTGACATTTGAAGAAGCAGCATCAAATTTTGTCATGTGGCCAGTATTTTCTGATCAAGGGATTGTGAATTCAAGTCCGATTTCCTTGAAATCAACCACCGGGCTGTGCCATGTGTTGAACTACAGATAGAATACCTAATAGTTACCTAATAGTTGCTTAGTCGGATATATGTATCTTTGCTCAGTCGGATTGTTGCTCAGTCGGAATTCTACTCAGTCGGATTGTTGCTCAGTCGGAATTCTACTCAGTCGGATTGTTGATCAGTCGGAGTTTGTTATGATCTGGTTAGTCGGATATCATCTGTTAGTGTCTTGTGACATTCTAGTTACAACCGTCTAAACTGTCTGAAGTCGCCTATTTATAGGGGCTTTGTAGTCGTCTTTTAACAACAACAACAAGAAGAAGAAGAAGAAGAAGAAAGCAATGTATGATTCATCTTGATCAATCAAACATGGTATTTCAGTTCAGTTCTGTTATTCTCTATCTTGTTTAGCAAATCTCTGCTTAATCTGTGTTCTCTATGGAGGAAGATGTTTGTGTTTAGCCTGATGTGGGAATTGAAGTTAGTGTTACCTAATGGGGGTGTCTTTGCTGTGTCAGAAGTAGTTAGTTGTGTTGTGTTTGAGAACCCCAAACAGGGATGTTATGGATACATGATACATCATCTTTGCCACCACCACCTATTCTATTGCCACAACCTCCACAGGCTAAAATCAACCAGGTATTGATCGAGGAACCCTTGGATGAGGGGGAAGTATGCATGAGGTAGAAACCAATAATGATTAATATGAGAAGGCTGTGGAGATTGCGCTAGAGTTTTATGTCCTATAGATTATCACTCCAATGCCGATATTCCAAACCATGGTACAATGGAAAGGTAAAGACATAAACTCAACTATGAGAAGGGGGCCACTATAGTGTTTTGGCTATGAAGGACCTCATCGAATAGCAGACTATCCTGATAAGAATGTGGTTCATGCGCATCAAGCTTAACCAAGGGCAGCATAGCCTAATGACATGCCAACACTTGTGTTAAGTGTGGGGTTGATCATTTGATCAAAGGCTGCCCATATCACGCTAGTGGTTTTGCCTCCACTTCTAGCCATGCTACTATCAAGACCTTAAGTGTGCAACTTGGGAATATCATGCCATTAAATGTCTTGACACGAGCACAAGCAAAACAAGGGGGTAAAGGGAAAAACCCAGTAGGTGTTACAACCTCTAAAATTGGGAGAAGGAGAAGAGTGAAAAAGGTGGGCAAGTGTGACACCATTGTCACAAGCCAGGATGGATCTGAAGAAGATACCATTGACACCGGATCCACCCATTCAAAGGAAGGGAGCGACCAACCGCCTAAACTAGATGAGCGTACCCAAGAAACGCAAAGAGACAGATCAACAACCCCTAAGGGGATTAGTGAATATCCAAATGCTAAAGAAGAGATAAGGAAGCTTGAAGAAGCTAAGGCCGTGGTTGAGGAGTGTCAACGAATTCATGAAGCCAAAACTGAGGGCTAACAGGATTAGGGATACAATGTATCCAAGAAATGAGCTGATAAAGGAAAGAAAATTGGATGTGCCAACTCCAATTCCAGAAGAGTTTGAGGAAGAGACTCATAGTGACTTCTGAGGAAGCAGAGCAAGACTTGTCCATTCATTCATTCCCTAGGGGTGAATATGAGACAAACATATGGAAGGAACCCTCATTTTTTTCGAGGAAGCCAAGAGATATAGGCAGTCTCGCAGCCATACTATCCACCACTGTCTAAATGCCATTGGGACCATTGTTATGCAATACACTGGCATTGTGGGCAGATATAAAAGATTGGGTCGAGGGAAGATTAAACCCAATGTCCACTGTGGAGAGGAGACCCAGTAACCTCTAGTAGAGAAAGACCTAAAGCATGCAGAGGTGAGAACCCCTAGATTTGTCAAAATACCTATCAATCAATTGGGCCGGCATTAGAAGGTCACGTGTATGTTCGAAAGGATTCACAAATTCTAAAGATTGATCTACAAATATTGAAGGCACACCCAATGGAAGGGCGATTGTTCGGAAATGATTCAGTCACCCACTGAACAAACTGCGTCCCTACAAGTCTGCCAACCAATGGTAGAGAATTCATGGGAAGAGGAAGAGGATACAATGTATGCGTCGCTTCCACCTCTAGATTTTAGTGAAAACTGGATGCATGTGCTTGCCATTATAGATGTGTTGCAGCCTAGAGGAACCCAATATGTTGAATCAAGGAACGTTCCTACCACCTCAGTGTCCATGGTAAACGTGCAACCACGAGAAGAGGATATAGAGGATGAAGCCTCCAGCACGAAAGGGTTTGGATCTCAAGGCTACACTAGTACCTAACGCCTCAAAAAATGGTGAAAACAGAAAAGGTATATCGCTCGGACAAAATGCCTTGTTGCAAAGTAAACCCATAGATGCCCAGTGGCTAAGATATCTCAAAGCCATGAAGGTGCATGAGGAGTTTTCTAAGAATTGGGGTGAAGAATTGAGTAAGATATCCTTGGAAGGAAAATGAGAGGAGGAAGTTAAACCTCAAGAGTGAGAAATGCCTAAACTCACGAAAGCCGAATGTTGAAAATGCAACAAGGCTCTAGCGAAAGCTGAATGCGAAGCTAAGAAGGCGGATGTCTCAGACAAAAAAAGAGGATGAAGATAAACCAAACGTACTCTTAGTGTCGGACCACTTCAAAGCATACACAATTGACGAACAAAAAGTGGTCCAATTGACAACCAAAAGAGGGAAGGAAGATGGTCTATCCATGTCATATGATGGTCCAATTGAAGTTAGGGAAATTGATATTGCAGAGCTTGGGGAGGAACCCAAACTTGTCTATATTGCTAAGGACTTAACTGCAACTCAGGAAGAAGAACTCATAGCTCTCCCCAAGAAATTCAAGGATTGCTTTGCCTAGAAATACACGGAGATGAAGGGTGTACTGCTGGAAGTGGTGGCAGCTTCAAAAGGAGGTGGCAAATCAAGAGAAAGAAGAACAACATACAAACCAACTCCACGAGGCTCATGCAATGTTCCAGGTCAAAGAATAAGGGTTAACAAAGCAAATCGCTGCCCTCACTGAATCCGTCTCACTGTAGTTGAACTGAAAGTGGTTAATCTGCAAGCTAAAAGGGAGCAATTAAACAAAGACCATGTTAAGAAGATTAAAGCTTTGAACGAAGTAGTCACTGTGCCAATCTTTGGAAATAGATTAGATGCTGGCCAAGCAACAAGTGCTTAATCATGTGAATCAGTAGTTAAGAAGAAGCCAGTTATTAGCCAAAGAGCAATTAAAGAGGATTGAAGATGCTAATGCATTGGAAGCATCGACAAGAAGGGCACGAGAAGCAGCTACACGAAGATATGAAGAGTTGGATGCTGCACGAATGGTATGTGAAGCTTCAATATCTGATCTTCAACAAAAGACTCAAGGATATAGGAATTGGAGTGCCAGTTGGAAATAAGGCAAAGAATTGAAAGAATGGAGCCTACAGATGAATTGAGAGTACTCATTGAACGAGCCTCGGAGATAGGCTCATTTGCTAGTAACTCCTCGGGCCCCTCCTCAGACCTTAACATTGTTTTTGTCTACACTAACCCTCTCCCTTCTTCAATATGAGATTAACTTAAGTGACGATCTTAATTTAGGAGATTTAACACTAATTCACCAAAATATAGAGAGAGAGGCTGATCCAACTATTATTATGGTACGGATCTAGCTGGTATATTGTTCTATCCCTTACATCCAATCATGCTTAGCCTCCATAGTTGGTGTCGGGTGTTACAACAATCTGACATCTTGGATAACAGTGTTAACTAACTTGACCTGTTCATGCCATATGATATACCCACAACACCGGCCAACTATGAGGTGGTTTCACAAAGCTATCAATGGATCATTAGTCACGGGTGGTTAGAGGTTTATAATACACACCAACATTTAAATCTCTCAGAGTCTACCCTCTATCATCTGTTTGGTTTTATAAAGCTCTACCACAATATTCATAAACATTTAAAGCCCTGATGACTAATGTGGTATATAACTTTGATAAAGTACATATAGAATATCCTAATATTACCATAGAAGATGTCACAGAGTTCCAAGAGTTCATGAAAGTTAACAAACCCACCCACCGATCCCCTAGTTGAGGTGAGGGCCAAGAAGAAAAACAGGGCTCATCCATTCCTACAACCTATCCAATATTCTCTTCTATGGCAAGTAAATTACTCCACCCATTTTTGAATGTTACTCCTACGAACAAAAATGAGGCCAGTTGTATTTTCTCTCGAATACCTTCTATACCTTTAAATTTCCCACTAACACTCTCACGCCTGAGGACATGCTGGCACCCCAACCACCTCCACCAACAAGGCCGCTTCAAGAGGTATGTCCCATTCATTAAAGAGATGACATTGAGCCTTTTACTAATAGATATTCTTAAGTCCTTGGCATGTGAACAATATGTAGGGCTTATGAGGGTAGGAGACCCTTTACTGAAGCCAAAGCTAATGTTCAAGGTGTTGAAGCAAATCACACCGTTTGAACCCAACAAGAGAATCATGGCAGATGCCTATTCTATAGTATCATCTACATGACAGCATTATGTGCCCTATCCTCTCCGAGCACCAATGTCCGAATGGGAAGAGTTGTTACCAATTCCAGGAGAAGGTACCTTATGGGAAAATGTAGCGGAACATACAAACCTGACAAACCCCCACTTAGCAGACCTACTCGAGATCAGAATTGTGCGCAAGGAAAATCCTGTTCACACAAGAGGGTGTTATACCGCCATTATAATAGATGATGCCCATCCTCACATTGAAGATTTTGGTCTACAGCCATAGTGGTGTAAGGAGTACTTGACAATTGCTGAGTATAGCCCAGCAGTACCAGTGCTCACCACCAACCCAAAGGGTTGATCTGCTGTACATGCCAGCAGATCAACCCAAAGGGTTGATCTGCTGTACATGCCTATTAAGCGGAGGCTCACCCTATTGCAGTTCCATGATGCCAAGCAAAGGGATTCTCACGTGTGTTATAATTTCCTGCAGTTTGGACTAGCAACATTTTCAAATATAGCATAACAAAGGCAACAAATGTTGACCTAGATACGACCGTGGTGCCGTATTCCAAATCCCACTATCGTGGCAACAGTTAGGTTTCTGAACTTGATCATTGTGTTTCTCGATCAACCAAAGGAGCAATATGATGGCTTTGATGTAGAGCAACTCCTCTTCGACATGAACACAGGGCCTAATGAGAGGGGAATGATGTTGTACTATCATCGCCTAAGGTGTCTTCCAGACTACATGCATATAACCTTTGAAGATATGGTTAACACAAGGTTTTGGACATCTCACTTAGCTTTTAGAAGAATGCTTCAGTCACGCCGCAACTTCTACATACATGAGTTCGGCGACCAGGTCTTTAGACCTCAGTACAGTTCTGAGGACAAAACCTACATCACGTGTAGGGGGGATGTTGATCCTATTTTGGATTAACAAATATGGTCCTCCATTTGAGGACATTAATAAGTGTTATGAAAAGGCACTATAAAAGTTGTACATTATGAGATACTGGCCACCCAAGGCCTTAGTTAGTAAGTTTTGGGCGCCCAAGTGTGAATAAGGGCCAGTTGTATATAATGTAATTTCTCATAATGGAAAGACACAATCCCCCTTTGTGCTATGAGAGCTCTTCTTTTTACTTGTGTGTGTGTGTGTGTGTGTGTGAGAGAGAGAGAGAGAGAGAGAGAGAGAGAGAGAGAGAGAGAGAGAGAGAGAGAGAGAGAGTACTCTAGTGCTCTTCTTTTTACTTGTGTGTGTGTGTGTGTGTGTGAGAGAGAGAGAGAGAGAGAGAGAGAGAGAGAGAGAGAGTACTCTAGTGCATGTTCCTTTTCTATGCATGTATGTGTGGAAGAGTGAGAGGTAGATTGGATTGTGTTGTGGTGTGAGCGAGAGAGAGAGAGAGAGAGAGAGTACTCTAGTGCATGTTCCTTTTCTATGCATGTATGTGTGGAAGAGTGAGAGGTAGATTGGATTGTGTTGTGGTGTGAGCGACTCTACGGTGACAGCGTGGAGGTAGAGCTTCCGAAAGTGAGCTTGGGGACCTCAAGGGACATGAGCTCAAAACATAGGTAAGTTGTGGTGTGAGCGACTCTACGGTAGAGCTTGGAGGAGTGGAGCTTCAGAAAGTGAGCATGGGGACCTCAAGGGACGTGAGCTCAAAGCATAGGTAAGTACCCAACGATGGTTGTTATCTATTGCTTCTTCCGATTGTGAATGTTTAGAGTTCTCTCTTGGGAGGTGCGGTAGCCCATAACAATAGGTCCTTCCATAGAGTTAATCATAAGTAAATTAGCTCTTCCCATTGTAGCACATATGTCAAAGAGAAAATAAGACAAAAAAGAAGAAAGGTGAAGACACTTCGACAATAGCATTGTCATCTAAGCAGACACAACATAAGAGCTAATAAACTTGAATACTAGAGATTCATTTGATTTGCCGTAGTGTGGGGTAGAAAAAGTTGACCAATCTTTTATTTCAAAAGATACCCGTATAAAAAACATGATGGATGCACCTTGTTGTGATGAAGCAACAAGTACAACAAAAAAGCCAAAGGACATAATCTACTGAGGTGAGAATGACAATGGAACCAACTAGTGAAACAAAAGAGCCATATGATGCAATTGTTGAGATGAGAGTGATAAAGAAACCAACTAAGGATGAAGTAAAAGACACCATGCCAACAAGAGAAAACTCTCCCACTCCACCTTCTTGAACATGGGATGTAAAAAAGAAGTTTAGCCTATCATCGCATAATTATGCATACAATACCTTTTGTAAGTAGGACAAAAGCAGTTTTAGCTTGATGTTTCAAAAGCAATGAAATTTTGGTTATATCTTGAATACTCATCTAAGAATTGTGTGCTTCCTTGCTAGAGCTTCTCGTTCGACTTTTGAATACGGTAAGGGTTAATGATGTTGTCTTATTACCACATTGACCTTCTTGAGATCGACACATGCTCACAATTTACCATTATTTTTAGGCACAATCACAATGGATGACACCCAATCTGAATGTTCAAGCTCATAGATGAATCCACATTCGATGAGCTTATCTATCTCTTCTTTAATAATTTTAGCATATTTTGAATTTGATAAGGTTGCTGATAGACAAGTTTAGCATTTGGTACCATGGGGACTATGTGCTACAAGTAGGTACTTCCTTCATATCATGGTTATACAAAGCAATCCTTATATTGCTTGAGGAGGTCAATAAGTTCAACTTCTTGATTGGGGGTGAGGTCTTTTTCTATAAAGATTGGCTTAGGTTCTTTCCCAGGTTCAGCCAAATAATCTACTTCCTTACTTTAGCTGGACCATTGTAGACTCCTTTTGTCTCACTTGTCGGTTTTTGTGTGGCATTATCACAACACTAACTTATGGTCCCCAATTGTAAAAGATTTATAGTGCTATGGGGCAGGGTGTAAATTAGGTGCTGACTCCTAAGTGCTGACTCCTAATTGTTTTTGGTTGCTTTAGCTGTAGCTTCCTCTTTCTTCTCTTTTTAGGCCAACTCTTTGTTCTTCTTCTGCCTAGCAGAGTGATTAAGCTTTGGTTCATCGGTGACATTGATTTTGGTTATCAGCTCAGTGGTGGGAAGTGGTTGCAATACTTAACTTTTTACAATTCCTCTCCCTAGTCAATCAATAAACTTGTGATGTGCATTGAATGCACCAACATACTATAGACATTAGGCAATAGTTGTCCTCTCTTTTATGATGGTTAGCCACATAGCATTTACGTCTCTGCCATTTTTTAAGATACCCCTTGGTTTTTCGAGGAACCTCATTCCTTTCTTCAAATTGGGATTCAGTATCAGATTCATAGCTACTCCCTCTAGTTTTGGTTTCACTTACCACAAATTTTCTTGATGTTGTCAGCTCTTTTTTTTCTCGTAGTATTTGAGAAGTTGGTGTTGCTTTCGGTCTCTATTTCAGACTCCTTACCACCATTGGTGCTTGTGCCAAAGTCATCCCATGTGGACTCAAGTTCACTATAACCAATCCCTTTGATATCAAAATGTAGAGTATGAATCATTCATAATGGCATAACCTTGGGGAGCTCTTCATCATCAAGTGTAACCTATGTAGATCCTTTAGTTTCCTTTGGTTTCCTAACTATTGATTGTAGTCATCATATGTATCTAGTTTAGATCATCTTTAAGCTTAATAGCTTGTTTTCAGCATCCTTGGGTTCTTCGTTACATTAGTCTCTTCTTTGCTTAGTATAGCAGTATTGTAACGGGGCTGAATGAGTGGTGGTGCTCGAATAATTTTCAAAGTATAGCAGTATTACAACAAGGCTGAATGAGTGGTGGTGTCCAAATAATTTTTAAATAGTCCTCCACTACCCACCATAGGATGTACGCGACGTCACAAGATCAACTCTGATGATGGAATCATTGAATTGGAGGTAAACATGGTTCTTAGACCAGTCATGCACAACCTTTGTCTCTCTCATGAAGGGGCATCCTAAGATTATCTCATACGATTTGAGTTGTTTGAAAAAGTCCATAAAAATGAAAGTATGTTTAACATAATGCTTAAGAACCTTGATCTTTAAATCTCATAACATCCTGATAGGTTTGGCGGCAGTCTCATCAGCCATCTTGACAATGATATTTGAGAATTCCAGACGTAGCCTGGCCAAAATTTCTTGGTGATTATGCTCACTCCCACACCACCATCTAGGACTCCCATTACTGTGATGCCCTTGGTGGTGTGACTCTACTAGTAATGAATTGGAATTATCACCTTCAAAGTATTGTCCCATTTTATTAAGTGGAATTCTAACCATATATTTGGCATTTTCTTCTTCCATTGGGATTGTTGACTCGAACAGACTCGAGGTGTCTCCATTGTATAGTGGGGACATGCCTTACGCATGTTAGCAAATGATGGTAATCATACATTGAGTTCTTCATTAAGGAGAGCTCTCATTTCTTTAAACAATTCAGGATCTCCACTCAATTGAGTGGATATCATTGTACTTGTTTGTGAGGCCATAAAATCCAATAACTTGGGAATATTTAGTGGGCGCGAACTCATGATCACCTTTCCACAAAAAGGTGTCGGTTGAGACTAGAAAATCCATCTTAGAGATGGGCTCAGGGTTTCCATACATTGTACCTTGAACCAGTCAGGGATCAAACTACAAGTGGTGGTGGAAGCCTCAGTTTCTTCCATGATGATAGTGGGCACATCTAGGGATTTGCGAGTCTGAGTCGTAGTCACGTTAAGGTACTAGGGATTTATGAGTCTCCATCATAGTCACGTTAATGTACTAGGGTAAATATATGAGACTCTCACTTGCTTAGGCTTTGATTCTGACTCCTCTTATGTTTAGTAACTAAATCACTGAGTTCTTGGACTTTCTCAATCTCCTTTTTTAAGGGTCAAGATGAGAGCCAAGTTTCATCATGTGTGATTTAATTTTAGGAATTATAGGTTCCCTTGGGGTCTCCTTTCTCGTATTCTTGGTTTTGGGTGGTATCTCCCTGCCAAGTTTAGAATCAGCCCTTGTGTCCAAGAAGTCAGAGTCCTAATGAAGACTGGCTCTTGAGGTGTTTCTAGATTTGTCTTTTTGGTCTCTTTTGTTTTCCCATTTTTAATAAACTTTTTTTCTCCTATGGTCCATCGATTTTTGCTTAAGAACATGTTGGTTCTAAGATTATAGCTAAGTGATAGCATTCAAAGGTGTGAGATCTAGATTTTTAAGATCTATCTTTGTGTTTTACTACTTACCCCAATCATGTTTAGGGGTGTGATGATGGGTCCTATCTTTGGACTTGTCACCATAGACTTGTTGGGGTAGTTTTTAATCCAATAATCTATGCCACAACAGTTATAAGTAGCCACACCCTACCATTGATGGCATGTTTGAGGGCACAACTTGGTTGCATTGAGGAAACTTTATAGGGCATCCGAATCTCGATAGACACCTTGATAGTTGGTAACATTGAAGAGGCATTCTCCTTCCCATTGCATTGATGTCTCAACCCCTTCCTATAGCAACAAAGTTGGTAAACTTGCTTCACCCCCCCTCTCTAAATAGTCTAAATGAAGCTTTGAAGGATCCTTAAAGAAGTGTGGAATGCGTTCAACATCCACCTCATATTCTTGGTAATAAGCAATCTCCTCGAAGCTTACTTGATTAAGAGGTGTAACCCTTGGTGTGGAGGTGGTTACGGTCCTAAGAATGGTGGAGGTAATGGAACATTGGTGGGTGCATTGTGCATGCCCTTTGATAGGAGTTGTTGCATGGGATGCTCAAGCATTGCTTGATTTGTTATAAGATCGAGGGCTAGTCGTTGTGGTGGTGGCAGCAAGGCTAGCTATGATCTCATTGTGTTGGTAATAGCCTATTGGCGTGTTTGGAAATCTTAAGATTCGTGACCATAGTTACCATTTTAACGAGCCCTTAAGATTGGACATTCGCTTGTGTGAAAAATGGAACATCAATGAAGCTCTCTCCTTGGGTACATGTGTACATTGTTTGGAGCTTTTTTGGTATTCATTTCCTCTTGGAGAGATTTTGAGAAGTCATTCCAAGTCATTTTGACTTAGGTATTACATTTAGCTACTACAGGTTTCATAGTGGCGGTGCCATGAATGCTGGGGCTATGCTGATGTAACAGACTTAGAATTTAAAACTATTACTCCCCTTATCATCAAGTTATCTCCTCAAGTTAGATGGCATTAGCTGTGCCATCCTCCTCGGTGATGATACCTCTAATGGCCAAACCATCACATATATCTTCATGCTTAAGCATGGAAGAATCGGTCAAGTAGTTGATTATTGGAGAAGCGCTCATGTAGAGTACATCGAGATTTAAAATGCTTGAGACAACTAATAAAATTTCTCACTGAATCATCTTCTTCTCTCTCAGCTTTGTGTAACTGTGAAGCCATGCTCCACAAAGCTTCCTCATGCATAAACTACTTTAAGAATAACCGTTGAAGATCACTAAAGTTTAGATGTTCTTCAACTCTCAGGGTCTGATATACCAATCACCAGCCTTGCATTCTAGATTTTTCTATCTGTCCTTAATGGTACATATTTTTAGATTTTACTCTCTGATTTCTCCTTGATGGTATATATTTTTAAATTTTTTATTTGATAGAATGATTTAGCATTCCCTAACCTATCTAATGATGTGCACAATGTAACCTAATGGTTTTTCTACTACAAAGACTAATGGCGAGATTAATCCTAAAATAAACAAAAACTTGGAAAAATGCAAATGCAAGAAAGAACTAACCAAAATAAAAGGAAATTGAATTGACACTTACTTGTAACAATGCAACTTGAGCTCCATGCTCCATTGCTCAAGGTGAGCAAAATAAACCATAAAACAACAAAAAGGGTTAAACCGGTGGATTTGCACTCTAATAAGGCTAGGTCAATACTCCAAATGCAAAGTATGGCAAGGGAGTCCTAAGCAAAGGCACTTCACTAGCAATGGCACCAAAGATATTCACGGGAGAGAACACTTGAGCTTTGCAAGATAGAAGGAGAATGCAAGGGTCATAGCAGTTTGCACCTCAAGCCACTCTTGGTAGAGTAACTCTCTCTTGTGGAGAGCTAGGGTCCTCAAGCTTGCCTCCTTTGTTGTTGTCACCACAAGGAGCTTTACAAATGGATGAGGAGTAAAGAGAGAGAGAGAGAGAGAGATATGAAACCTCAACCTCTACTTTGATGCCACGGTGAGTAAGAGAATAAGATAATAGACAAGAGAATGCGAGAGGGATAAAGAACATACATTAACACCATCACTCACCCACATAATCCCTAAGCATGTACGCAACAAGGAAGAAGAGAAAATAATACAAGCAACTTCAATCACAAGAGCAAGAAGACTCAAACTCTATTGTGATGAGAATGCGATTATGTCTTTTCTCATTAGTCAAAATGCCTTATACATAATACTCATTTGTATAATGCTTGATTTCCCCAAGAAATGTTCGGGGGCCTAATGAGCTAGTCTAGGCGGATTTCCTAGTCTAAATGTACATCACTAGCATTACACAAATTGTAAACTTAATGTTTGACTATCTTTTGGCATTACATAAGTTGTAAGCTCAGAGATTTTCCATAATTGTTTTATATGAAGTACAATGTGCGGTACAAAAAAATGGCTTAAAGAAGTTGACACAAATTTTGGAGTAATGTTAGCCAATGTGGTTATAACACCTCCTCCAGTCTCTCTTGCATAGATCTAGAAATCATGATCTCATTGAAGGGGTCACTCTCTAGTGAATGATGAAGAAAAAGGGGAACTAGAAGCCCATCCTCACTTGGACACTTGCCCCTAGGGAGCACCTACTAGGGAGCACCTAGGGGCAAAGCCATTGTAATCTCCTTGTAAGAAGGGTGTAATCAATAAAAACTCTAGAGAGGTAGTGATACCACCTCATGAGTACCCTCTCACCTTGCATCTTATATCATCAACAATAACTATGGGGAGTGAGGCTCTATGGTGAGATAAGGGAACTGAGAAACAAGTGGCTATGGCTCAAACTTGTTGGGGCAAGAAAAGGTGTTGTATGATTCTCTAAGCCTCTAGATGTGAGACCCTATTATCTCCAAGAAATTACCTATCTATGCCTTTGTCAATGGCCTAAGTCCCAAAAGATGTATGAGCATGTAATATGTACTCCACTATCCTCTCCTCTATGGAAATGACTAAGTGTGCAGGTTGTGGGATATCTGAGCCTTGATCTAAGGGTCTTCTGATGTGTGCACTCCTATAGACGTTTGCAGGGAGGCTAGGCTGGCACAGACTCCACTCTTACTCTCTAAAATCTAATAGTCTAGTTTGAGCTCCCTTCTGGTGGAGAATGGCACTCTTTCTCTCTAAACTCTGATAGTTTGGTCTGAGTTGCCTCCTGATGAAGAATGGATCTAATCTCACTAATCGCTATATCCAGAGTAATCACCATAATGCCCTCATGAAATACCAAGCTCTCCCATAGCTCCTCAATCCTCTTACAGCCCTCTAGGTCTTGGATCAAGCTCTCTAGTATGTGGAGGCTTTGTTGACTATCTTGTTTATATCCGGGGTCCTTTAGAGAGGGGATGATGGGTGAATGGTCTGAAAAGGAAGTGCCAACTAATACCCACCAAATCAAATCGTCCATGGGCCCACTTATTAATATAGAAATAATAAAAATGGGAGAGGTTGGGTCCTGCACTCTTCCTATCAGATCTAGAGAATCTTGAACTCTCAGAGCTATGCCCAAACTTTAGGAGATGCTAGGTGTCTTATCCCTAGGTGGTGAAGATAAGATCCTCCCAAGCTGTAAGCTCTACACCTTAAACGGTATCCTAGCTACCACCTATTCTATGCTCTATGACCTTCAGCATATTATACACTAGTCTAGAGAGAGGATGATGGGCAAATGGTCTGAAAAGGAAGTGCCATCTAAAATACCCACCAAATCAAATCATCCACGGGCCCACTCATCAACAAAGAAATGATAAAAATGGGAGAGGTTAGGTCCTGTGCTCCTCCTCTTAGATCTAGAGAATCTTAAACTCCCTGAGCTATGCCCAAACTTTAGGAGATCCTAGAGGCCTTGCCCAGATGGTGAAGACAAGCTCCTCCCAGGCTGTAAGCTCTACACCTTAAATGGTATCCTAGCTACCACCTAGTCTATCCTCATCTCCAGCATATTATACACTAGAAATCAACATGTAGTGGAGGAGATGGACTCCTGTCTCCACTCTTACTATGTTGCTACGCTCAGTTTGAAGGAGAAGATCAACCACTCTCAGAAGTGGCTAGTTTAGATCGGTGAAGATGGCACAAAATCAGAGAGGGTCTGGTCTAGAATTGGTGAAAGATGACACAAACTCAGAGAGGGGCCAATCTAGATTGGTGAAAGATGGCATAGACTCAGAGAAGGGCCAAAGTCTCTACATAGGCACCGACACATCCACCACTGGTAGGAATCTCAGGAAGCTAGCTGAGGAAGTTGTAGTCCACAAGTTGTCCCCCATGACTTGGGGAGATCACCTAGAGACTTTTGGCAACCATCACCACGATAGGCTGCAAGAAGTGATGGATCAATCTATGGATGGAACCCAAATGGTGGCTCCTCCCAAGGTCAAGGGGGGCTGATGGTAGTCGGCTAGTGTTTTAGAGAGGCCATAGGGGGGAGTGGAGGAGGCTCTAAAGGGGGGGATGGGGGAGAGGCTATGGGAGGGGGGATCAAAAGAGAGAAGCACTAGGGAAGGGGGGGGAGGGGGATTAAAAAAGGGAAGCACCACAAGGGAGAAGGGAAGGGATAGCCAAAGGAGAGGAGATGAGGGAAGGAGAGGGGGGTGGGGGGATCCTAGGGAGGAGAGGAGCAAGATAGCATCCACTCGTGATCTGATAGAGAACTTACTGTTGGGGAATTAGATCTTCTTGTGGGGCATCTCTCCAAACTAAACTTGACGTTTGGACTCTCTGGGGGTTAGGTGGAGCCTTGAGTCCAGACAGGTGGTCCTAAGGTAAATGCCGACATTATCATTTTCGCTTAGGATTGCCTTGCCTGCTGGTAGCAATGTGCTTTCTTCAGTCCTAGACCCATTCGTATCCTCAGAGATAAGGTGCTAGGACTCCTTCGTCTCATTGGAGGGAGGTAGTGCTACTAGGGCACTCAGTACGCTCTCTCCACCACTCTGCGAGACAAGGAGAAAGGGTGGACCGACTTGTGGATCTCGCCTAAACTAGGATGATGGCAAAATCTGGTGAGGTGACCCATCTATTGACTACAAATAAAGCATTGTCCAAGAAGGCCTGAGTACTCCACCCATTGAAGGATGGGGTCCCCCGGAGGCATCGAAAGGAGATGACATGTGATACTACCTCCGGTGAAGAAATGCTGATGCAAATTAAAGGGATCCTAGCCATGCATGCCAACATTGAGGTGGATGTCTCACTAAAGGATCCTAATAGTTGCTCTATCATTAGATCCCAATGGTAGGGAGAATCGAAAGGTACTCCTTTTTGAGGCTTGGTATAAAGAGATTGTGATTGAGAATCTAAATACTTATTGAGAAAAGCAATGTGTAAGGGTGCAACATGTGTGTAGAGCAAGGAGATGAGCATGCACATTAGAAAAAGAAATAGAATAAGGGTCCATTGTTAAAGGTTGAATTGTATGGTCATTTGTAAAATGTGAAGTCAAAGGTCAAAAGGTAGCACATGGAAAGCGCGAGGAGGCACATGGAGTATGAGCATTTATTGACACATGGATGGCACAAGGGTGCACATAGCTTGTGATTTGGGGGCTCCTTGAGAGCTATATAATGATGTACTTGAATCAACTCTAATTTGAGGTGGTTTTTGTGTATATGGTATGCTCCCATTATAGAGTTTAATCACCATTCTAATTAGTAGCCTTTAATTGAGTCATTAATATCATAATTATGATTGTGATTATCTTTGAACCTCTTTAGATCCTAAATTTTATCATGGTATCAGAGGTGATTATAGTGATTAGAATTGAACCTCTTTAGATCCTAAATTTTATCATGGTATCAGAGGTGATTATAGTGATTAGAATTGTCTTATCTCTACTCACTTAACAATGGTAGCTCTAGCACCACAATAAGGCACCTTCCCCAATTCTGTGTGATCATAGAGGCAACAAGCCCTTCGGATCAAAGTTTGTAACATCAAGGCAGTGACCAGGTTGGAGAAGGCCGGCTTTCAGTTTCCTTTGGGCCGCATCGACATGTTTCTCAAAGCTAACAAATACACAAAGTGCGAGGGCATTGGTGCCCCCATCTACCTTGCAGTAGTCCTTGAGTACCTTGCTGTAGAGGTTCTCGAGGTAACTAGGAGTGCATCACAAGACAACAAAAAAGAATAGGGTTTTTCCTCAGCACATCCAATTGGTTGTGTGCACTGAGATGGTATAGCTGAGCTTGGTTACCCTGCCGGCATGCATGAGAAGAGGGAGCTCTCTGCATCAGTTTTTTATCCACTACGAACTTCCAAGCAGTCGTAGTAGCAGTGATCTCCTCACGGCGCTAAAAATTTCAGCAACACAAAGAGATAGGGTTTCAAACAATCTATCGTTACCTTAATTGGTATAAAGAGACTATTGTAATAAGGGATGCTCATATGGCCTTATCTTTTCCAATTATTTTTTATTGCATAGTTCTCATCTCCTCATTTATACCGAGACTGGACACTAGCTGTGAATCATTATCATGTTCAAAGACCTTTCTGACTTACTCATTGAATAACATGGTGGCAACCTCGATTATGTTTGAGAAATTCGGGGGGGGTGGGGGATTTCACATTTGTTGCAAGTCAAGGTTAAGTTCTTCTCGATGAGAAAATCACTTTGGGGGATTGTTAGTGGGAGAGAGAAGTGCTTGGAGCATGAAGGGGATGAAAGAACTTGGGGCTTAGCGAGGATAAAAAGGGATTAGCTATCATTACATTGGCATTAGGGGATGGATTTATCCATCACATTGCATCATAAAATACATCTAAGGATGCTTAGAATGAGCTAGAAAAGTTATTTGGAAAAAAACAAGAGAACTAAAAAATAAGTATGAAAATACAATTCTTTGGCTTAGACATTAAAAGTAGTGAGTCCCTTCTAGCACAACTTAATAAAATGAAAAGTATAATTTGGCTAGCATTGGGTCTCTAGTTGATAAAGAGGATGCCATAGCCATCTTGTTGAAGAGCACGACTTTGAATGAGTATAGTCCCTTACTGGCTACACTCACAAATCTCCTAAATCCAACCATTGTAGGAGCGGAAACACCACGTCTAGAAGAAGATAAAAGAATTTGATGCAACATAAACGTCAGGAGAGGAGAAAGCATTCTTCTCAAAAGTAGGATCACTATTAAGACCAAGAATGAACATGACCTGCCACTATTGTGGTAAAATTAGTCACAGGGCAAAAGATTGATGGCATAAGAAGAGAGATGAAGAAGCTCATGTGATGACAAAGAAAGAAGACATCAACGAGGCCTCTCAGGATGGAGGCAACTCCGAGCATCTCTTCTAGATAGTATGTGGGGCATGGCTCCTAACCCCCTCGTTCTCAACATCTCCCCTCTCAATATGATGAGGATCTAACACCTAACATGCATTGACCTGACATACACTCCATACTCATATGGTTGGAATGGTCCATCTAGGTTGCTTTATGAGCTACAATGTGGGGCATAGATAGTAAGATAAGCCAACATTATAGCTCATAGAATAACCTAGTTGATGGACCATTCCAACCATATAAGTATGGAGTGTATGTAAGGTCAATGCATGTTAGGTGTTAGATCCTCATCATATTGAGAGGGGAGGTATTGAGAAAAGCAATGTGTAAGGATGCAACATGTGTAGAGTAAGGGGAGGAGCATGCACACATTAGAAAAAGAAATAGACTAAGGGTCCATTATCAAAGGTTGAGTTGTAGTCGTTTGTAAAAAGTGAAGTCAAAGGTCAAAAGGTAGCACATGAAAAGCACAAGGAGGCACATGGAGTGTGAGCATTTTGACACATGGACGGCACAAGAATGCACATAGCTTATGATTTGGGGACTGCATGAGAACTATAAAATGATGTACTTGCATCAACTCTAATTTAAAAAGTGGGTTTTGTGTCTATTTTATGCTCCCATTATAGAGTTCAATCACCAACCTAATTGTTGAAATATGCAAGTGAATGGGTGTGTGCAGGAACAAGCCCTTAGCTAGAGATCATTAAACGGAGTCAGTAATTGAGTGGGTATCAGTGAAAAGGTGAAAGGAATCTACTAGATAAGAGAATCAAGGGTAGAATGAGTGAATATAGGGGTGTGGAAAGATTCTAGGAAGAAAAGGTTCCCCCAAATGTAGGGGAGGTGGCACAAATCAAGGAGAAATTAGTGGGATTAGATGCTTGGCATCTTGTGGATGTAAAACCTATAAATTGAGGCATTGGCCTAATGAGAAATTGCTAGTTTTTGAGTACCCATGCCTATATTAAGCTATTAGATTAATTGTGCACTAATCTCATCTTAATCAATTACTAATCTCATCTTAATCATTTACTAATTACTTGCTAATCATGTTGATCCTTGTATTTGATCCACCATAGCTCATCACATTGCTGCAAAAATTAACTTGGTATCAGAGCCAAGCTTCGGAATCAACTAATTTTTAAGCCTAATCACTCTACTAATTATAGATTAGGAGGTAATCCCTTTTCTTAATCATTTTTCAACTATCCTCTACACCCCCAGCTGGTGGAGGGGCTTGATCTCCCTCTATCCTCTACACCCCCAGCTGGTGGAGGGGCTTGATCTCCCTCTAGTCTCAACATTAGGGAAAAAGGTCTTAGGAACACATAGCTATCTTGCCCATGCATCAGCCCATCGCTTCAGATCGTCAAACCGCCAAGAGGAGCAGACAAAATTCACGAAATCGTTGGAGCCTATTTTTCTAAGTAAAACTGTAAAATTGCCGTCATGTCTTGGAATTGGAAGCAATGGAGCTAGCCCAAGAGGTATTTGAATGTGCTGAACATGCTGGTGATCTCAGATTTGAGAAATTCTTCAAGGAGAAGTGGCATCAAGCTCTGCATCAAACCTGCACGTGACTTTGGTAATACAGAGATTAAGCATTCAATGTTTGGTCAAATCTTTTGTTTCTTGGCTTGATTCTCTACTAGACTAACTACTGTTGATGCCCTTGAAAGGATTTGAGCTCATTTGAACTCTAAGGCACCAGATTTGGCCTCCTCGTACACTCTATTTTCTACACATAAAACAGGGGATTATTTCACTAATCAATGATTAGTTAGTGCTAATCACTACATTTTGGTGTAATTAATGGTTCAAACTTACCATTGGGTATGTGATACAGATCTCTATCACTTTAGATTGAAATTTGAAGTTGGTTTGATATCCCAACCATCCAGTACAAATCAATTATCCTTTATGCAATTTTTGGGGTATTCATGCTTGTAAATCTGTTGTAATCATTATTTAACACCAAAATGGAGTTGTAAAAGGGTAGACACTACCCTCAAGTCTTGAATTGGATCAAGAGGTAAGACCCCCTTCACATCATTCATGAGCACTGCATAAGAAATAGCTAAATTTAACGGGGAGCAGTTCCATACGTAGCAAACAAAGACCATGTATTTGCTCATGAGGAAGAATCTGTGGGGTCTAATTGAGGGAAGAGATGAATGTCTAGTGGAGAGTGGGGAGAATGAGTGCAAGAACAGAAATGAGAAAGCATTAGGGCTCATTGCACTTAGCTTAAATGATGAAATCGTTCACCACATTGCAGGGATACAACAAGCTAAAGATGCATGGGATGAACTTAACAATTTATTTGGCACTCAAGCTAAAGATGCATGGGATGAACTTAACAAATTATTTGGCACTCAATCAAAAAATTCAAAGATAAATCCGCTAATGCAATTTTACAAATTTGACATGAAGGAAAGTGAACCTCTAACCACACACTTGAACAAATACAAAAGCATTAAGCAAGAACTGGCAACCATTGGGAAGAAAGTAGAAGATGATGAGGTACTAGCAGTGCTTCTAAAGAGTGTGGACAAGGGAGAGTATGAGAACATTGTGGCAACCTTAAAGAATGTACCAGATTTGAAGCTACATGAGATAGAAGGAGCTCTACTAGAGCAAGAGAACAAGGTCAAAGAGAAGAAAGGATTGGAACCAATAACTGGAGAGGAGAAAGCATTCTACACCCGAGGAGGCCTTGCATGAGGATGATGACGAGGAAGAGGTAGGTGAGGAGGAAGGACCTTCACTTGCCACAATTGTTGGAAAGCTATGACACATGGCTAGAGACTGCTACAACAAACCAAATGAAGAAGGATCGATATCAGCAAACTTCATGGAGACTCCTAAGGTAGAGGAGTCAAGACATCTTTTCAGAGAGAGAGAGAGAGAGAGAGAGAGAGAGAGAGAGAGAGAGAGAGACCCCACAACCCAATGTAACCTGCCCCAATAGAGTAAAACCACCTTTGAGCCACCGATGCTGTAGGCCATGTGGTAGATGTATGTGTGAGCACTTTAGTTAAGGTCACGGGCACTTGTAGTAGTAGCCTTGGTGGACACATAGCGAGAGAGTGTCAAGGACTATGAGTTAGGGACTTGAGGTACTGGTCGCGGGCTACCAAGTAAGAGGAAAACTTGGTATAGGGTCCAGGTGTGCTAGAGTTATTCACTTGAGGGGAGGTGTTGAAATATGCAAGTGAATGGGTATGTGCGGGAACAAGCCCTTAGCTAGAGATCGTAAAAGGGAGTCAGTAATTGAGTGGGTAGCAGTGAAAAGGTGAGAGGAATCTACTGGACAAGAGAATCAAGGGTAGCATGAGTGAATATAGGGGTGTGGAAAGATTCTAGGAAAAGGTGCCCCCAGATGTAGGGGAGGTGGCATAAATCAAGGAGAAATCAGTGGGATTAGATGCTTGGCATCTTGTGGATGTAAAACCTATAAATTGAGGCATTAGCCTAATGAGAAATTGCTGCTTTTGAGTACCCATGCCTACATTAAGCTATTAGATTAATTGTGTACTAATCTCGTCTTAATCATCTACTAATTACTTACTAATCATGTTGATCCTTGCATTTGATCCACCATAGCTCATCACATTACTATAAAATTAACTCTAATTAATCTTTAATTAAGTTATTAATCTTATTATTATGGTTGTGATTATCTTTGAACCTCCTTAGATCCTTATTATGGTTGTGATTATCTTTGAACCTCCTTAGATCCTAAACTTTATCAATACTCTCTAGCAAGAGGGTCACAGGAAGGATCAAAGTCATGCTTTCAGCATGCGAAAAATGCATGGCCATGCACAATGCAATGGGACTCATGAAGCATGTGATCCAAAAATGCTAGGGTGTCAAACTCCACCTGGTAGTAGCTACACGCTTGAGGGTATGGATATCTATAATCTTGCTGGGTTGACCAAGGAGGCTTCTCAAAGTTGGTTGCGTAACCAGCTCACCAAAGGAGGCTTCTCAAAGCTGACTGCATGCTGGGTGGCTACCCAGAATCTTACATACAAGTGTTGAGGCTTCAAGGGAAGCTAACGTCAAAGAAAAAGTAAGGGCTGATGGGCCTTGATCGAGGATGATAGAGTGGCTGCAGCCATGGAGTTCTCCTATAATAGTAAAGATGAGAGAAGCTGACTCTTGTTGCTACCTACTACAAGAAAAACAACTCAAGCTCAACACAAGCGCAGTTACACATGTGCTAAGAAGATGCGGGAGAATATGGGGACAACGGACAAAGAGGGTGAAAAAGGAGAGATAGGTAAGTTTGGAGAGGGCAGAGGGATGCTTACAAAGTAGAAAAGGCAGATAGGTAAGTTTGGAGAGGGCAGAGGGATGCTTACAAAGTAGATAGGTAAGTTTGGAGAGGGCAGAGGGATGCTTACAAAGTAGAAAAGGAAACATGGTTAACTAAGCTATGTATCTACCAAAGCCTATAAAACCCAAAGAGATAGGAGCTAGCCAATGAGGATAGTATTAGTAAGAATAGGGTTAACTAAGCTATGTGCCTACCAAAGCCTATAAAACCCAAAGAGATAAGGAAAAATAAGAGAAGCTAATGTTTGATTCTCTTTAGTGATAGCAAGGAACGTGCCTTTTAAAGTGCTTATCTCAAAAGAGGATGGATGGGGTACAATCGATGCCAAATAGATTAGGACTTGTGAATGTTTTACCTTGCAACTAACCAACCAGATAGGTAACTATCCTAATGATGGATAAGGAGCCGAGTTCTAGTCAAACTTCAACACCAAAGACCAACTCCCCCATCAAAGAAGTGCTCCGATTCATCACACATCCAAAACACCCTACACTCCAACCATGCTGCCTAAAAAGAGGCCTATCCTATACTTGACTCCCCTCATGGGTGAGCAACCAAGCTCCAATAAAAGCCTCGCCTAAGCAAGATCAACCTTCATCATCCCCCCATCCCATTAACATTACTATTGCTAGCATATCTAACCTTACAGAATCAAGACCACACATTAGTCTGTTAGTAACCCCAATGTTTCCATGACAAGGGTGACAAGTGGTGGGTAAGTAATGCTTCGAGAATAAGGTTACTATGAAGGGCACTGAAAAATCTAGGTACCCAAGAAGAAGGTCCAACATACACCAATCCAAGCCATGCCACCAAACTGAACCATGTAGCAGAACACCAACCCCTTGCAAAAAAAAGGGAGTTGTTGTTAGAGGCCCAAGGCTACTATGTTGTACAAAAATAACTCTATGGCTACCCAAAGTAATGCAGTCCGTACCACCTTGTCGGGGAGTTATTAGAGGCCCATGGCTACTATGGTGGACAAAAACAACTCTAACTAGCCAAAGGAGTGCAATCCACACCACCCTATTGAGTAAGATGACCTCCACAAATATGTGCTTGACACGCTTCTCGTGGCCCAAGGGTATTATGAAGGTAATAGAAGCATTTACGTTCCTAAGGCCACACCATCGATTCCCCCAACCACTTCATTCACAATAATAAGCACCAAGGAGTGATGGAAATGGCAACCCAGGGTTCCAAGCAATATGGAGACCCCCAATGTAACCCTAGCAAGGGGTAAGGAAAAAATTGACCAATTTATGGAGCCCCATGACCATCTACAAACATACCTAGGACATGATATTCCTTCCACCTCGGACTCAGTAGCGTTATGATGCAGTCAAGGGCCCTACATCACCCATTTCTTGATCATAATCAGCATCCCTCTTATGCCTCGCTAACTGGGCCAAAATAGTACCTCACTCGTGCTAGATGAAAAGGGATATCAATTAGAAAAACTCATGAAAAATGTCAAAGAAATCAAAACAAGAGTTGAAGAAATCAACTGAGCAAAGAAGAAAGCATAAACAAAAGAAAGAAGAAGGATGGAGATTGGTGAAGGAGGGTCCACAAGCAGGCCAATACTATTTATGTCAGTTGGTTCTCTAATCACTAGCCTTCTAGGTATATCTCAAGATAGGAGGGCCATGGTGGGTGAAAAGCTGGTCCATGTTATGGCCCATTGCCTTGGTTGCTACTGATCAAAATACCACTAACTAAGGCACTGCCCAAAACAAAACTTGTGCAAGATGCACAAGCATGTACACACACGTTTATATATGTGTATGCACGTTCATATTTGCACATGCATGTTTCCACTTTTCGTGCATGTATGTTTATATCTCAGTACACACATTCAAAGTTCTAAAGGCACATATGTCGTTTTGCATGTGCACGTTCCCAAGAATGGTCTGTGAACGTACGTACCCACTGCGTACATATATTACCAAGTAAAATACTATAAAAGTAGAGAGACCCCCTCTCATTTTCCACTATTCTCTCTCCAGCTAGCCTTGCCAATTTTATCCAAAATCCTCCCTACCTTCCATTCTCCATTATCCTCATGGCGATTGTTGCTATTGTTGGGGCCCCATAGACCTTCAAATACTGTGCTCCTTACACCCACCAAGAAGAGGAAGGACACCAAAGTTGCCAAGCTCTTAGAATACCAAGTATGTTGAAATGTCAAGTTCAACATGAGCTGACACTCACGAGGCGCCTGCATGACTGTTCGACATTTATATCATTGGCAAGTTTGGTAGCTGGCACCGACATATCTTCGCCAGAGATTCTACAGCTAGACTACACTGACTAGTCCACACCTACCCACTCCTCTTAGTGTGTTCACATTATGGACTGCTTGTATATACTCTATTATGTGTGTTAGTCACTTTATCTTCTTTGTAGACCTTTTTTGTTGTGTGAAGAAGAAGAAGAATTTTTAGCCTCTCACCTTGTGTGTTCTCTTCTAGGGTTTATGTGAGTGTGTGTGTGCTTGCAAGATCTCAAGCTTTCTTCCCCTGCATCTTTTCATGGTATCAGAGCCTGGTTCATGCTAAGGACTGAGCAATAAGTAAGAGAAGCACATGAAGCAGCACGAGGGTAAGAGCTTAATCTACTCTTCCCCCTTTGTGTTGGCTACTACACCCTTGTTGGGAGCTCTTTGGGAGGCACCGACAAACGAACTCCGATTGAGGAGCTTTCTTTGTAAGAGTAGAGCTACAGGGCAACTATACTATCGATCACAACATTTTTCGAGCTGAAAAAGCGTTTCAGGCGCGTTTGGACCTCCGGTTTTTAGTTCGCACTGCGCGGGTAAGTTTTGATTCTCTGCAGAACTCTGTTTTTAGAACTGCAAGAAAGGTGATTGGTTGTGTAGACACTGTGTGTATTGCAAAGAGGTCTTAAAGTTACCATTGGGTGTATGTATACAAATTGAGGTCATTGGTTGTGATAGTTTGAGTGCAGTATAGTACCATTGCAGAGAATACAACAATTTTTGCAGGTCAAACAAGAGTACTGTTTTTGGTAAATTTGTGTTTTGCAGACAAGATATCGATGTTTAGATTGACGAATTTCCTAGTGGAAAAAGGTTACTGGGATTACATTGAAGGTGAACATGAGGAGGCACCAGAGATACCAGAGATTAATCCAACTGCTGTAGATGTAAAAAAATTTAAGGATTGGAATCAAGGAGGAAGGAAAGTCATGTATTGGCTTTCTATTAGCATACATGACACTATGATTGGGTATATACAGGATGCCAAGTTACCTAAGGAGGCACATGATACCTTGGTGAAGCTGTATGAAACTAACACCAAGGCACGAAAGATTTAGTTGAAGAATGAGCTTCATACTGTGTAGAAGAAAAATATGTCTGTGAATGATTATGCCTTGAAGATCAAGGGAATTGTGGAATCCCTTGCATCAATTGGTGTTTCTATTGATGATAATGAGATAAGGTGGAAGTGTGTCTATGTGGTCTTGGGCCACAATACAAGGTGTTCAAGACATCTATTCAAACTTGGGAGAGCATTCCCAACTTCACAGATTTGGTATCAATGATCATTAAAGAGAAGAATTTGGGTGAAGATCAACAATCTTCACAAAACAAAAATAGTTTAGAGAAGCAGGCCTTCTACACAAGTGCAGGTAGAGGACGAGGTAGAGGTCGTGGATGTGGCCAAGGTGGTGGACGAATAGGTAATCATAATTATGGTCTGTAGAAAGCAGCAACAGTCCCAGGATTCGCAACAACAACAACACACACACGTGGAAGAGGCTAGTTTAGAGACAAGGGGAGTTAAAGAGGTCATGGTAGTTGGCAAATGCAGCATAATGATACACACAAGGTTGTTTTTACTATGGTAAGACTGGACATGTGTAGGCAGATTGCTATGAGAAGCAGAGTGACATGCAAAATGGAAAAGTGTAGCAAAACAGCTATGCATCCTCTAGTAGAAATAATGAGGATAATGAGAGGTTGTTTGTTATGCAACATGTGGTTAATGTTGTGTCTGGAAATGATGTAGCAACATGTAAGGATGATGTATGGTATGTTGATTTAGGTTCTTCAAACCACATGAAAAGTCATGGTGAGTGGTTCAAGGAAATGAAGAGCCTTGAAATACCAGGTTTTGTCAAAATAGGAGATGACACTGCTCATCCGATTGCCCATGTTGGAGATGTGCCATTGTCTATGCAGGATGGTAAAGTGAAGTACCTTGCAGATGTACTTCATGTTTCGAACATTACAAAGAATCTGGTTTCTGTTGGCCGGATGATTGAGAAAGGTTTGCAGGTCCGCTTTAACCTGATTGGCTATTATGTAGAAGACTTTAAAGATAAGTGCAGGTTGGTTGCAAAAGGAAACAGAGTGGGCATAATGTTTACATTGAATGTAAATATGCCTAAAGTGAGTGCTGCAATGTTTGCAAATGGTTCAGGAGTTGTTGTAGATATAGACATTTGGCATATAGAATTGGGCATGTAAATGTTCAAAGAATGAAGTCTATGCAAACTAAAGAGAAATTGTGACGAGGCTGCCTAAGTTTAAGGTTGAAGGTGTGCAGAAAGTATGTGAAGCATGTCAATTTGGAGAGCAAACAAAGCATGTATTTCCACATGACAAAAATGTGAGCAGGAATGTACTAGATGTAGTGCATTCAAATGTATGGGGCCCTGCGCGAAGACTATGTCTATGGGTGGCTACAGGTACTATGTAACATTCATTGATGACCACATGAGGAAAGTGTGGGTGTATTTCATAAAGGAGAAGAGTGAAGTGTTCACTCATTTTCAAAATTTCAGAGTGATGGCTGAAAAACAGACAGGAAAGCATGTGAAGTGCCTAAGGTCAGATGGAGGGGAAGAATACTTCTCCAATGAGTTCTCTGAATTCTTGCGAAAGAATGGCATTTAGAGACAGTTTACATGTAGATACACTCCGCTCAGCAAAATGGATTTGCGTAGCGAAAAAATAGACACATTGCAGAGATAGCACGAGCATTGATGGTGGCAAAGAAGAATATGCCGTATAGCGATTGGGCTGAGGCTGTGTCTACAATAGTTTATATCATGAACATGACTCCTACTGCAACCATACATGATGTAATGCCAAGGGAGAAGTTTTCTGGCAGAAACCTGATTTATCTCACTTGAAAGTTTTTGGATGTATTAGATATGTGCACGTGCCACATGAGTTGCATACCAAGCTGAATCCAAAGGTAGAAAAATGTGTGTTTATTGGATATTCCCCTTAGCAAAAGGGATATAGATGCTATAATGCTACTACATGTGAATTGAGGGTAAGCAGGGATGTTGCATTTGATGAGATGAGTAGCTGGTATGCTGCTGAAAAAGATGCTGTTGGGGCTGATGTAAGTGGAAACGTGCTACAATCACAGTCATTGAGTGGACCAGGAGAGTCCTCAGTGGTTCTGTTGATAGACCATGAAGTGGCAGGCTGGATCATAATACCAGTCCTAAAAATGTTGTTGGTACATTACATAAAGGCAAAGAGAAAGTGGTTGAGCCCCTTGGTATGCCTTATATTTCTGCAGGGCATTCTCTTGTTGATGGACAATCTAGTGGCTCGGAGATGAGCCTTGATGAGGAGCTTGGAATTTCACCAGTGAGGATACCTAGTGTGAAGAAGGCTATGGAAGCCATGAATGCAAAGTTACAAAGATCTAGAAGAGTCAAAAACCTTGTGCAGAGGTTGACTTATGATGGTTATGTGGCACATGACTATGCTTATATAGAAAAGGTTGTGTAGGTTGTAGAACCCACATGTTTTGATGAGGCTATTGGAAATGTGTGTTGGGAGAAAGCTATGGATGAGGAGATGGATGCATTGTACGAAAATGAGACTTGGGATTTGGTGCCATTGCCTGAAGGCAAGAAAGCTATTGGCTGTAAGTGGGTGTATAAGGTGAAACATAACAATAATGGTAGCATAAGCAGGTACAAGGCTAGATTGGTAGCCAAAGGTTATGCGTAGACATATGGGATTGATTATGAGGAGACATTTGCCCTAGTTGCAAAGATGGAAATTGTGAGAGTTGTGATTACGGTGGTTGAAGCTAAAGACTGGTTTTTACATCAGATGGATGTAAAAAATGTGTTCTTGCATGAGAGTTGTGATTACGGTGGTTGAAGCTAAAGACTGGTTATTACATCAGATGGATGTAAAAAATGTGTTCTTGCATGGCGACTTGCAAGAAGAAGTGTATATGGATTAGCCACCTCGTTTTGAGGATACAGGTCACCCAGAGTATGTATGTAAGCTTGGTAAGGCTTTGTATGGGCTGAAGTAAGCTCCACGAACATGGCATGACAAGATTGCTGAGTATATTGTCACTATTGGTTTTCATATGGCAGATGTAGATCACTCTTTGTATGTGCGCAAGAGTGATAAGGGTATTGTGATCATCACCATATATGTAGATGATCTTATTGTTGGGGGTGACAACTTGGATGAGATTGAGCATGTGAAAAGTCTTCTCAAAAGGAAGTTTGAGATGAAGGATTTGGGAGATTTGCACTACTTTTTGGGAATTGAGGTCATTCGCACACTTGTCACACAAAGACAGTATATATTAGACATGTTGTCCAAGTATGGGATGGCTGATTGTAAGTCAATATCGGTGCCATTAGATCAAAATGGCAAGCTTAGTGCAGATGCAGGTGATGTGTTGGACAATCCCACTACGTACAGGAAGATTGTGGGAGTTTGATCTATGTCACAACAATTAGCAGATTTGAGTTACACTGTTGGCTTAGAGAGCTAGTTTATGCAGGTTCCGTGCAAACCACATCTTGACAGTGTGTGATGCACACTTCGGTATTTGAGGGCCACTATTGATTATGTATTGTTTTATGCAGTAGGTGTACCATTGGAGTAATATGGGTACACAGATGCAGATTGGGCAAGTAGCATCTCAGACAGGAGATCTACCCCAGTGGATTTATGTTTTCATTGGGGAGTGCTACTGTGACATGGAGCAGCAAGAAGCAGCCCACAGTTGCCTTGTCAAGTACAAAGGCATAGTATAGAGGAGCTGTGGGTGGCAGTGTGTGTGAGGTAGCTTGGTTACGCAAGCTACTTGTGCTGATTTGGGGTTGCATGTGGAGAAAAAGGTTGTCATATATTGTGACAATCTTAGAAGTATACAGTTGGACAGGAACCCAGTTTTCCATGCGCGGACGAAACACATTGAGGTACATTACCACTTCATTAGGAGAGAGTCTTGGCATGCGACATCGACTTGGCCTATGTCAGCACACAGGATTAGGTCGCTGACATCTTCACGAAGGCCTTGGGACCTAAGAAGCTTTGCAGATTTTGAGATATGCTTGGAGTTCATGAGCTGGAGTTGAGCTTGAGAGGGAGTGTTGAGATGTCAAGCTCAACATAAGCTGACACTCACAAGGCGCCTGCATGACTATTCGATATTTACATCACTAGCGGGTTTGGTATAGCTGGCACCGACATATCTTTGCCAGAGATTCTATAGCTGGACTACACTGACTAGTCCACACCTACCCACTCCTCTTAGCGTGTTCATATTATGGACCACTTGTATATACTCTATTATGTGTGTTAGTCACTTATCTTCGTTGTAGACCTCTTTTGTTGTGTGAAGAAGAAGAAGAAGAATTTTAAGCCTCACCTTGTGTGTTCTCTTCTAGGGTTTGTGTGAGTGTGTGTGTGTGCTTGCAAGAGCTCAAGCTCTTGCAAGCTCTCTTCTCCCCCTGCATCTTTTCAAAGTAGCTATCATCGACTTCTTTCCACTAGAGAAGTGTGTTAAAATTACAGCAATGTGATGAGCTATGGTGGATCAAATGCTAGAACCAACATCATTAACAAAGAGATTAGACGATTAAGATATAATTAGTGAGCAATTAATTAAGATATAATTAATGAGCAATTAATTGAGACATAATTAGTGAGAGACATAATTAGTGAGCAATTAATTGATAGCTTAATGTAGGCATAATTAGTGAGCAATTAATTAAGATATAATTAGTGAGTAATTAATTAAGACATAATTAGTGAGTAATTAATTGAGACATAATTAGTGAGTAATTAATTAAGACATAATTAGTGAGTAATTAATTAAGATATAATTAGTGAGTAATTAATTAAGACATAATTAGTGAGCAATTAATTAAGACATAATTAGTGAGCAATTAATTGATAGCTTAATGTAGGCATGGATAATAAAAAACTAGCAAATTCTCATTAGGCCAATGCCTCAATTTATAGAGTTTACATCCAAGCATCTAATCCCACTGATTTCTCCTTGATTCACACCACCTCTTTTGCTTGATTCTCTCTCCCAGAATATCTCCACACCTCCTAAATCTTCTCATGCTACCCTTTATTCTCTCCCAGTAGATACTTTCTCACCTTTTCATCACAGGTTCTCTCACATTTACAGATTCTCTTTTATAGCCTCTTGCCAAGGGCTTGTTCTCGCACACACCCTATTCACTTGTATATTTCAACACCTCCCCTCAAGTGAATAATCCTAGCACACCTGGATCCTATACCAAGTTTCCTTCTTACTTGATAGTCCGCGACCAGTGCCTCAAGTCCCTAAACTCATAATCCTTGACACTCTCTCTCTCTATGTGTCCAAGGCTACTACAAGTGCCCGTGACCTTGACTAAAGTGCTCACACATACATCTACCACATGGCCTACATCATCGGTGGCTCAGAGGTGGTTTTACTCTGTTGGGGCAGGTTACATTGGGTTGTGGGGTTTCTCTCCCTCTTCCTTATAGATTTTCACATGGCTCCTCACTTCTTGGAGCCTCACATCTCTCTTGTCTTCAGTCTTCTTGTTGTTGTGGCAGCTTCTCTTCATGCGCCCATGTCTTCCTTCAATGCTTCGTCTAGCTCTTCTTCTCGGTGTGGATCCTCTTTTGGAAAGAGATGTTCTTCTTCTTTCATGGCTAGGGCCATGAGCTTGACCGTCAATTCTTGCTCCATGTGAGCAACATGTTTTAATGTATTGTTGACAGTTCTTTTGGGCTTTTGATGTTTATCTTGTATCATTATGCAATGCAAACCCAAATCTATGCGGAGATCTTGCCTCTTGCCTTATTCTTTGGACAAGGGTAGTGTCTGATCCCATTTTTACAATGATGTAATGTGCCCAATACATAATGCATATAGCATTCATTCTTATGCACATAATGCATATAGCATTCATTCTTATGCACATTCCCAAATGCAACTCTGGCTGTGAATAACTTGAATTTGAGTGTGATTTGTAGGCATTAAGCAAGGGCTAAATGCAAAATGATGATTATCAGCATAATTCATCAGCATAATTTATCAGCATAATTTATCACCAGAAATTACATTAAATCAAGGGTAACAAATCTGTACGGAATGGTTGGAGTATCAAACAGTCTCTGAATTATAATCTAAAGTTATAGGGATCTGTATCAGATACCTAATGGTTAATTTGAACCCTCAATTGCACCAAAATATAGTGATTAGCACTGATTAATCACTAATTAGCAAATTAATCCTCTATTTTGTGTGCAAAAAAACAGAGTATGCGAGGAGCCTAGATCTGAGGCCTTAGAGTTCAAATGAGCTCAAATCCTTTCAAGGCCATCAATAGCAATTAATCTAGTAGAGGATTAAGCCAAGAAACACAAGATTTGACCAAACATTGAATGCTTAATCTCTGTTTTACCAAAGTTACCCCTGTAGATTTGATGAAGAGCTTGGATCTCACTGTAGACTTGATCAAATCAAATTCTGTCTTCACCAACTTGTAGAGCAAAGTTGAAAACCCCTAAGGCCAAGAGGAATTAGACCCATCTCAACTGGAGAAGAAGAGATATCATTTTTTCTCAGAAAAAATGGTGCCTGCAAATTAGCAAAAATGGTGAGCTTTTCTTTGTGGCGGTTTGCTGCGCCGATTCGCTTGGCTGGGACTGTGGGGAGGCTAGCTATGTATGGATCAAGTGGCTTGCCCTAATGTTGCTCCTGGAGAGGGAGATCAAGCCCCTCCACTAGCTGGGGTACAGTGCGCTACTTGAAAATAACCAAAAAAGTCTTTATTTCTTAATCATCTACTAATCCTAATTAGTTAGATAATGGGCTCATAAATTTGATGGATTCTAGACTAGGCTTTGATACTATGTTAAAATTACAGTAATGTGATGAGTTATGGTGGATCAAATGCTAGAATCAACATCATTAACAAAGAGATGAGATGATAATTAAGATGTGATTAGTGAACAATTAACTGATAGCTTAATGTAGGCATGGATAATAAAAAACCAGCAAATTCTCATTAGGCCAATGCCTCAATTTATAGAGTTTACATCCAAGCATCTAATCCCACTGATTTCTCCTTGATTCACTCCACCTCTTTTGCTTGATTCTCTCCACCTCTCCCAAAATATCTCCACACCTCCTAAATCTCCTCATGCTACCCTATGGATAGGATATTCTGATTTCATCGAAAATTCCTAGGTGTATTCTTTGATGACATCTTGGTTTTCTCCAAGAATGAGCAAGAGCATAGGACTCATTTGGCCACAGTGTTTGAAGAGTTACGGAAGCATAAACTCTTCAATTAATGCCAAGAAAAGTGAGTTCTTTCTTTCAGAGATACACTATTTGGGCCACATTGTATCCAAGGATAGTGTAAGAATGGATCCTGCCAAGATTGAAACCATTCGGAATTGGCCAGAGTTGCAAAATGTACATGAGGTACGTAGCTTTTTGGGGTTATGTTCATATTACAGGTGCTTCATAAGGTATTTTGCTATGATTGCCACACCTTTTCATGATCTCATGAAGAAGAAAGCCACTTTTAAATGGACCTCAAAGGAGCAAGATGCCTTCTTGCAACTCAAGAATGCTATCATATGTGGACCCATATTGATTGTTCCTCCCGACTTGCAAAAGCCATTCATGGTGGAATGTGATGCATGTGGGAATTGTATAGGGGCTGTCCTAAATCAAGAAGGTCGTGGAATTGCATATGAGAGCTGTCGATTGCATGATGTCGAGCTTCATATGGACATCTATGAAAAAGAGCTCTTGGTTGTAATTCATGCCTTAAAGATATGGAAACATTATCTTCTTGGGGCTGAATTTGTAGTCAAGATAGATCATCAAAGCTTGACATATTTTCTATCTCAAACAAAGCTTTCGGAAAAGCAGATGAGAATGGCAAACTTTCTTTCCATGTTTCATTTTTAGATTGTACATACTTTGAGGAAGAAAAATGTAGTGGCAGATGCATTATCCAGGAGGCCTTATGTGGCTGTAGTTTCAGTGGCCTCTCGTGGGGACTTATCTACCATGTGAGATTTGTATCATTTGGATGCCGATTTTTGCCATAAATGGACTGATTTGATGGTTGGTCACTCACATGCCTCTTATGTGATCAAAGACGGTTATCTTATGAAGGATAACTACTTATGTGTGGTGAAAGATATGTGCCCAAAGGTTATGGAGGAATGTCATGCTCCACCTTATGCTGGTCATAGAGGTATCATGCCTACTACTACATGCATGATTGAGAGATATTTCTTTTGGCCAAGCATGCATAAAGACATTGAGGCATATGTACACCAAAAGGTGAAATTTGATAGGCAAAAGCCTCCAGGTTTGCTTCAGCCATTGCCTATTCCCTCGTCGCAGCCATGGGAAAGCATTACTATGGACTTTATTATGGATTTGCGTAGATCTCAGCATGGGAATGATGCTATTTGGACCATTGTGGACAGGTTTAGCAAGCAAACTCACTTCCTGCTCATCACAAGAAAACCATTAAAGTTGATCATATGGTGAAGCTTTTTCTTACTCACATCTTCAAGCATCATGGTATGCCTAAGTCCATTGTTGGGGATAGAGATCCTAGGACTACGAGCCTCTTCTAGAGGGCTTTATTTGATAAAATGGGCACTAAGCTTGAGTTTTCATCAGCTTACCACCTCCAAACGGATGGCCAAAGTGAAGCTGCAAATTCAGCCGTGTTAGACTTGTTGAAGTGTTACGTGGCAGATCAAAAGGCTGCGTGGGAGAAGTATCTTCCACTTGTAGAGTTTGCCTAAACAACACAGTACATGCCTCCACAGGAAAGGCCCCGTTTGAGATCATTTATGGCAGAGTGGTCTTGCCACCCATTCTTCGTACAAAGGATGAGATCTTTGCAGTTGTGATGAGTATGTGCGTGACTTGGATGTAGCCTTTGCTCAGGTGTGGACAACCATTGCAAGGCCACAAGACAAGTAGAAGAGGGTTGCTGACAAGCATAGAAGGGACATGCAAGTCAAGGAAGGTGATTGGGTACTGCTGAAATTTGAGAAAGCTAGGCTTCGGAAGAGGCCATGATGAGAGGGATCATATCCAAAGCTTTCTACTCAATATTATGGACCCTTCAAAGTGGTTGACAAGATTAGTGAAGTGTCCTTCAGGCTTGCTTTACCCAGTAATTGGAAGATTCATAATGCTTTTCATATGTGAGTCTTTACGGAAGTATGTGGGGCCAGATCCAGAGGAGCCTATCACAAAAGATCTTCCAAAAGTTGATGAGCTTGAGGAGATCCTTCAGCCAGAGCAGATTGTATTTCACAAGGAGAGAAAGTTACCACATGGGAAATTTTCCAGGAGATACCTTGTGAAATTTAAAAATGATTTGCCAATTGATGCAAAGTTGGTAGATGAGGATTATTTTGCTGACTACCCTCAGCGTTTGCACGCATATCTTGAGGCTTTTCAGTTGAGGTCAACTAGGGGGATGTCACCATTTGATCCATCTCTATTTTTTTTGGAGCCTCTTCTATGGGATTGTCACTCCATAGAGCGGCCAAATTTGTGCCATGTTCACATGGGGCCAGGGGCTAGTGTCCCATGTGAAAGGGCCAGTTTTTTGGTGTCACATGGACGGGAGCCAGATTAGTGCCACCCGTGTGTGACCAGTGTTGCATCACATGGACGGGAACCAGTTTCCTACCACCCGTGTGTGACTTGCTCCGTGCTGTATGGACGAGAGCCTGTTAGTGCCACCCGTGTATGGCCAGGATGGCATATAGGGGGTTTCTAATTTTCGAGCAAAACCATCTGAGCATTTGAGCAAATTGGATCAGAATGTAGTTTTTTTGTGTCAAAGTTTATGAAAACAATCCAAGTGTATGGACCCCTTTTGTGAATAAAGGGGTCATATTGCTTAAGAAAAGAAATGGATATCCTCATTTCTGACTAAACAAGTTTTCTAACTCTTGAAGTTCATGAAATGAGGCCATGATTATGAAATCATTTTGTAAATGAAGGGTCCATATTGCTCAATTAAAGAAACAATAAAAGAAGTGGTTATCCTTGTAAACTTATAAACCACAACAACTAGTTTTGTGATTGTAAAATTATCCTACAAGGCTTCCCATCATGAAGGTGTGCAATCTGCAAAAAAGTATTATTATAATAGTCCTTTCAAATTTGTTCAACATCATGAAGGTGTGCAATCTGCAAAAACCAGGCCTTGAGGCATGCAAGATAATGAGGCTTCCCATCATGAAGGTGTGCAATCTGCAAAAAAGTATTATTATAATAGTCCTTTCAAATTTGTTCAACATCATGAAGGTGTGCAATCTGCAAAAACCAGGCCTTGAGGCATGCAAGATAATGCTGTGAAGATCTCTTTTGTACTCAAGTTAGCTTGGTGACCAAAAATATTATCTTTTCTATCCATATAAGTTAATATGTAAATAATATAGCCCAATTTTAAGTCAAATACACTCACAATATTTTCTATTTTGCTATTTGTTGTATTTTCCAATACATGCTCACATTATTTCAAATTAGTTTTCTACCTATGCAAATGAAAATGAAGACATGATTTATCACATAGAAGACATGTTCAAACTTTTGTGATGTAAAATCATCCTTCAAAATGTCCTACCACAATTATCAAGTGGAGAATAATTAGCACACTATCCTTGTGGTTCAAATTACTCATGGAAAAAAGGATTTCTTATATCCAATCCAAGGTACAAAAGGAAATGTAACAAACATAGCCAAATTTTAAGTCAATATTTTACACTCATAGTTTGGTATTTTGCTACTACTAGATGTGTTGAGTTCATGTTATTTCAAATAAGTTTCCTACAAAGCGTCTTGCCACAATTATCAACAAGTAGAGAAACAAACCAAAAATTTACACAAGGAGAAATGCAAAAGGCCCCAAAAACATTGTTCTTGTGGTTCAAAATCTTCATGGAAAAAAGGATTATTATAGATATCTTTTCATTTTGTATTCAGCATCATGAAGGTTCAGTCTTCAAAAAAATACCATTTTTGTGCTTCAAAATCCTTATGGAAAAAGGATTATTATAATAGCCCTTCCATTTTTTGTTGACCATCATGAAAGTACAGTCTCCAAAAACTAAACCTCAAGGCATGCGGGACAATGCCTGGAATATCTCTTTTTTACTCAAGGTGGCTTGGTGAACAAACATATTATTTCTGCTATCCAATCCAAGGTATGAAAGGAAGATGTAATAAATATGTTTGCATGGAATATAGGCATCCAATTTGCGGGATCGTCCAATGAAGTCTTCACAATTGCAAGAAGGAAATGGAGAAATGTCAATCTTGTATTCAATACCTTTTTGCATTGATCCTTCTGTAGAAACAATGAACTCAGCATGCTCCATGGCCTTCACGACTATTGCATCCTTAACAATGCATTTCATGACCAATGACCTCTGAATTCTATCTTCCATTTCTTTGGAGATTTTGTTTCGCCATCTGATTGCTTTGCCATCTCGACGCCGAGGTCGATCTTCATGCAATACTATTGTTTCATCATGGGCTTGAATTGGTGAAGCACAACTTGCACCCACCATCGGAGTTGACACTCCTAATATGACAAACCCCGAGCTTGTCAACCTGGCAATCTCTGCACTTGTCAAGGATGTTCCTGATTGAACCTTCCACCTTCCTGGTGATGGTCCTGGAATACCTGTAATGCTAGTTGATGGCTTCCATGTGTGGGTTACATCATTTCCACAAAACCAAATCATTTGGGAGCGCACTCCAATTGGTGTTTGAATCCTCCCAAAGAATGACGGTGCAACAACTCCACGTCGATTTTCACGATCCTTTATATTGACAAGCTTGTTACATTTTCCTCCTTGTCCAAGCCAAGCCTGGCAACGGACTTGGCTTGTTATAGGAACTCTTCGTAATGCCCAATTTGCATCATGCACTTCATATTCTTGTACACTCTTGGAATCATCATCCTCAAAACTCTCTGTTCCAAATTTAGTACTAGATTTTGAAGACATGGAGTATCTTTTCTTATTTGCATAACTGTACTCAGGGCGGTGACTATCATCCTCACATATATTTGAAGGCATTGACTTTGGCCTTTTCCTTCGCACAGTCTTGTCATCTCCATCATTAAAACATACTTCAGATGCAACACCCATTTCCTTTGCAACATCACTTGTTAGATCAACAACTGTTTTGGCACTAATGTCAATCCGAGATTTTAAAGATCTTTTTTTTAAGGTCTCCAGACTCGGCCCACTTCCGATAAACTGGCCCTTCAAAAAAGATGTGTATCTAGCGCTTTGTAAAATTGCATTTGAGAGGTCACTAATAGAGGCATTGTAGAGACCAACATATTTGACATGGTTCAATCCAGCCCTCCAACTACCATGAATAGACTCTGCTAGATTTGTTCGAGGTATCAAGTACTTCTCGTTATCTGACATACTCTGCAGAGATATTGTAATGGCAAAATTACATTATTAACATGACAAAAAAAATTCAAGAGAAATACAAAACCAACCTCTATAATGTAGTGGCCCCAATGGGAAATCCTAGCATGCCACCATGCAAACCAAGTTTCAAGCCGTGGTGGCAAGTCTGAGTCACTTGCATGGCCTGCATTCCACCATGCCCTTAGGCTTCTCATTTCGACTTCTGCAGAGGCATCCTTCCAGCGTCTACATCGGATTTTAAATTCCTCTTGGCTGCCAACTTTTATACATGCCTTTGCATGGGAATGAAGACTTTGCTCCCAATGGAAAAGGCAAGAACGCTCTTTCCCTTCCATTATATTGTCAGGGCCACCATTGAAAGTGGCACGTACAGCTCTCCAGTTGGCTTGGGCCTCATCTGCCATGAACCCTTTGAATTCAGCATTGTCAAACCCTTCTGAAACCATTACTTTGTTGAGAGTATCCCAAAATAGAATTTGTGCGTCAGTATCTTCCACCTTGAAGTCACAAGTTGCAATTGTTTGCAACTCTTGGATAAAAGGATTATACACATGGCAAGCCATGGTAGTCCAATCTTTCATTCGCTTCACAAAGTCAAACAACACCCAACAATGACCCAGTTCTCCTCCAGGTCTCATTTTATTTACCAAATCAACCCCTGAACCAGAACCTTGGGTAGACATTTTAAATACATGACACCTGCTGAATGAACTATGTTGCAATTGTCCAGGAAACACTACACTTTGGAAATAATTATATCTACAATGTCTTTTCAAGTATAAAATTCCATCTAGCCCATCTGACACAGGTCGAGAGTCACGACGACTCTCCTCAATCCATCTTGATAATCTACACAGACATAAAGTTGATCAATATTCATTATGATAACATAATTTAATAAACCAATGCAATAACAAATGTTATGGTAATTACCTTCTTTTGTCAAGCAAAGGTTCACATTGTTTAAGCAAATCTTGTAGCTCAACATCCGACATCTTAATCCCATCTTGCACATTTTTAGACAATAAAGTTTCTAGAATAATGTCTTGGACAATTATATTTTGTATCCCTTTAGGGCATACAGCACCACCAGCCCTCACCATTTCAGAAACTTTGGTTTTAATGGCATCCTTGTTCTTCTAGTCAAACCATCTCCAACGGGATGATTATGATGGCCATGGTGTATGACTGCACGAGTAAGATTCACACCATCTCTACATTCTGGCATGCAGAGTAACATTTCACAGTAACATCTCTCCAAGCAAATTGGTGGACGACCACAATGTATACATGATAAGGAGCCATATGATTCAATTGACACATTTGCTGGGGCCACTCTAATCAATCTCCCATCCCATTGTGTCTCATTCTCTATCCCAATTCTTTCTTTATAACCACAAGTTGCATTTATACAACGGAGGTGACCTCCACATTCCTTTCTACGAACCACACCAGGAAATACTATATTTGTTGTAACAGGATCACTCCAAACATGACCATCAAATTTTGACTCCGTACCTTTTGTGCGATGTTTCATTGAAGTAGCTGGTAGCTCAAAGAAAACATCACCATCATAAGTAGAAGGCAACTCATCCACAGTGACGTGCATTCCAACCTTCTCATAGGCCTCACGCAATCTATTCTTTATAGGTAGTTGCATAATAATCTCAATGACACTATGTTGTTTGTCATTCTCAATGTTGCTGTGAGATCTCTGTTCCCACCGCGCAACGGATTCGGGATACTAGCAGCGGAAGTAGCACTTCTCGCGCGGGACAGGGGTCCCACATTCGGGGCCTCACCCACGGATATCCGGATAAGAGACTAATCCGTCGGTTGTTCCAAAACCGAACCCGGAAAAAACTTCCTTTACCGGAAAGCACGGGCGATTCCACCAGGATCATTTTTTTCTCTAACGTAGTCAAGAACATTTCTGATCGAGCTGATCCAATTGCATCTATAAGATACATGGTCAGATTAAGGAAGAACTTGCACTTGGATCATTGGGATCAACGCTTTTTTCCCCCATTCAAGAGGCACAGCCGTTGATTCCTATCCATAGAACAGTTACTGTCCGGGATTTATTTTATCTCTCGTAAAAACAAAAGTTTGAGTCTCGATTTACGGATCCATCAGTCCAGCCTAACCCCATCCGATCCCATGGGTTAGCCAACCGCCCAACCACTGTAGTGATGGGATCCAATTTGGAATTTGGTTAGGTTTTGTCCCGGGTACCAAGGAAAAGAGTTCCAAGGCCCCCTAGCCGGAATTTCATGCAAACATAAAACTAGCCACACCACTTACACACCCAATATGAAAATTGCCTTTTTCTTAGCATCAGCTAACTTTAAAACAATCCTTTAATGAAACCATAGTACCACTGATCACAATCTCCCAATTTATCCAGTTGATTCATAATTTCCCATCATTCCTTCATCAGAGTATCTATGGCATCATTGGCAACTAGAACGCTCACCACCTGTCCACACAGGGGCCGTTTCAATAGTTCCTAGCCCATAATACTCAACAATATAATCACTTATCAAGATGGACTCTCATTGAAGATCAGCAAGATCAACCAACAGATCCATATAAAAGAGCCATGGACTCATCCGTTGAGGACCAGCAAGGTCAGTCAACCAGATCCATGCCCGGTTCCAGAAAACAACTCTTACTCCTTGTTCCAATATCTTCCTCGACGCACGCGTGGGTATCCTAGGCGACCCAGAGCCCGAGCACCGTATGGTCAGCACCCTCTAGGATCCTTCGCAGGTGACCTAGCGCTTCACTCATAGGCCGCTTCCTTGGTCCCTCATCCACCGTACCGGAAGCTCACCATTTTAATCGAACCGAGGCTGGTCAAGACCTCGGCCGACCTTGCTACGCGAGACGTCCTCCATTGACTCTCCGTCAGCAGTTGCAACTTTATCAGTTAGGTCTCCACGACCTTAATCACAAGACGGTCAAAATGCTTTCCCAGCATTCTTGACATAAAACAGCCATTTACAAACAACATTTACAAACAGTTTACAAATACAATTTCTATATTAACTCTCATTTTTCCACATTATCTCTCATACAATCCACATTACTTATTCCACATTTCATTTATATGTGTATTCATCCAATCATATCATTTTCCATCTCTTCACTTCAGATTCCTTCACATCACATATCATATATTCACATCCATATCCACATCCATACATCCACATCCACATCCACATTCACATCCATACATCCACATCTACATGCTTAACTCCATTTTCACATCCTCATTTATACATCCACATCCCATATCCACATTCATACATACACATCCATATCCACATCCATATCCGCATTCATACATACACATCCATATCCACATCCACATGCATACATTCATTATCACGTCCTCATTCATACATCCACATCCACATACATACATACATACATCCACATCCACATCCACATTCCCATTCACATCTATACATCCATATCTACATGCACATTTCATCCATACATCCACATCTATATCCTTATTCACATCCATACATCCACATTCATGCATCCACATCTACATGCTTATCTCCATTTTCACATCCTCATTTATACATCCACATCCCATATCCACATTCATACATACGCATCCATATCCACATCCACATGCATACATATATCCACATCCACATTCCCATTCACATATATACATCCATATCTACATGCACATTCACATCCATACATCCACATCTATATGCTCATTCACATCCATACATCCACATTCATGCATCCACATCTACATGCATACATCCATACATCCACATCTATATGCTCATTCACATCCATACATCCACATTCATGCATCCACATCTACATGCATACATCCATACATCCACATCATATTATCATATTTTATCACTTCCCATATCTTTTATGCATACCTCTATGCATGAAATTCAATTATGCTAAAAGTAACACTTTTATAATAAAATATTCAATTTTTATGCATACCTCTATGCATGAAATCCAATATGATAAAAGTAACACTTTTGATATAAAAAAATTATCCTTTATGCATACTTCTATGCATGAAAATTAAAAATGATAAAAGTAACACTTTTGATATAAAAAAAAATTTATCCTTTATGCATGATATTAAAATTCAATTTCTCCATGATTATAATGAAATTCTTTCAATTAATCTAGGATGATAATTCCTAGAATATGGTAGGAAGTCCTCTTTTTATGCTTTGAATGAAATTATTTTATGCATAATTTTTATAAAAATTTTGCCATAGCTCCACTGCTATGACTGATAAATCTCAATTTTTTCTAAGGGATAAAGCTTATCATTAAGGAAATAATTAAAATGATCTCTAATTGGATCATTAATCTATAATAGATTGAATCATCAATATGCATAAACTAAAAGCATAGAAAAGGATTAAGGAAAAGCTTTATGAAAAGCTTCATTTGGATTGAGAATGGGTCATGAGTATGACCATTTCTTGAGTGAGAGAGAGAAATTACATAAAAACCATTAGAATTTAAACATAAATGGAAATTAACTTCAATAGCATTTATTAAATTATGTAACTCTTCACTACTATTCAATAGCATTTAAAAAAAAACCATACCAATTAAGCTTCTCAAGCTTGAGGGGGGTTGAGAAGAGAGAAACATTGAGAAATTGTAGAAAAGATCAATATTCACTAATTACCTTATAAATTGCTTGATTCTTTGTTCACGGTAGAGGCCCCCAACCAATCAATTGGTTAAGTATGTTGATGGAGCCACTAATGGGGATTGAAGAAAGAGGGAAGCTCCAAAAACTAGTGAATTATTAAATGAATTCACAGTTCTTGGCTTAGGTGGAGTAGAGTAACGATGCATAAACACTATATATTTTTCAACAAGGGGGAGGCTTCTATTTATAGGAAAAATTGAGCTCCTAACCAAACAAACTGATTCTAGAATTTTCTAAATCAGTTTGGTCAATAATTGACCATTTTTAGGTCAGTTAAGCTAACTTTTTGGAACTAGACTTGAATGAGGAGAGAGGAGAGATGAAATATCTCAATTTTTATGAGTTTAAAACTCATTCAAGCATGTGAAATATGCACCTCCTTTAAAGAACTCCCCTTCCTTACATATGTGTCATAATGGAATCATTTTAATATTGCTCATAGTTTTTTTACTAATAAACCTTGTACATTTTCAACTCTTCATCTTATGTGAAATATGCACCTCCTTTAAAGAACTCCCCTTCCTTACATATGTGTCATAATGGAATCATTTTAATATTGCTCATAGTTTTTTACTAATAAACCTTGTACATTTTCAACTCTTCATCTTATGTGAGCATTTACTCATTTTTGGATACCCAAAATATCTCATATTTTTAATATTGCTCATAGTTTTTTACTAATAAACCTTGTACATTTTCAACTCTTCATCTTATGTGAGCATTTAAGGGACTCCCCTTCCTTACATATGTGTCATAATAAAATCATTATACCCAAAATATCTCATATTTTTAATATTGCACATAGTTTTTTACTAATAAACCTTGTACATTTTCAACTCTTCACCTCATGTGAGCATTTACTCATTTTTGGGTATTTTCTTTTTACAAGTTGGATTTATCTCCTCCCTACACATGGATTGATGCTATTGGTCCATAGGAACCTTAATTGGACCATAGTCTAAAGATTTCTGAAAATCTAGACCCTTAGGCTAAGGTTCTTTATACCTATTTTCAATTAATTTCAATTGCACATTGGAAAATTCTTTTTGAATTTCTGTTTCAGGGAAACTCATCTGAATTAGAAGAGATATTTTTCTATCCAAAAATATTCAAAATCTGAATATTCTCTCTCTAGAATATTTCTCTCTCTCTAGGCTAAAACAGATAGAAACAAGGTCTTTATATTTCTGAATTACAGGGAAAGATACTAGACATCAAAAAGGGGGTGGGGGAGGAATCTTACAGTTGCTAGCTGAATCATGTTTCCTTGCCTCATCATTTTTGTTGCAAACAGAGTAGAAATCTTTTTTGTTTTCGTGCACTAGAGTCTTCTGAAGTTCATTGTCATCAAGCTTGAATCTTTCTCCCTTCACGGTGAAAATATCACCAAACTGCGCATCAAGGTGAAACATTTTGTATCCATCGTCATGGACTTCGTATTGCAGCTCCATTGTCAAATCAGACCCATTATCACCAAAGTGCTGATGGACAGATATGGACCCAAGTGTGAATTGAAAATGGCTAGCAAGCACCATCTCTGACAACACTCCTCTACCTATGGAAGTGCGAACAAACATATGCAAAAATGGCTAGCAAGCACCATCTCTGACAACACTCCTCTACCTATGGAAGTGCGAACAAACATATGCAAAGATCTATCCTCATTCTGAATTGTGACAGATTCCATAAGAACGGAATGGTTGAGCTGTGCAACTCAATGAGATGAAGTCCAAAGGGTGAGATCAAGAGGAGAGTGTTCGTTTCAAGAACTCATTTTAAACAAGAGTCTGTCGCAAGAAAAAATGCTCACAAATGCTTTGCACACACTGCCCATTGTTTATACTCACAACTTTGTAAGATAGGTCTTGTGAAAGTCGGCACAAGTGTGACAATGGTAATAGTGTTATATGTACATTATGTGTGCTATGTTATATACACATTATGTGTGCATATACTAGGAGGCTAACCCACATTAGGCTTGTGAGCATGGGAGCATGGGAACAAGCTCTAGTGGAGCATGGGTTAGGACTAACCTTAAGGTTTAAGGTTAGGGTCAGGCATCCAAGGGTCACACATGAGGAATGGAAAGTCAAGAGTCACTTGAGGGCCCTCCTATATAATAGGGGCATGGGGCACACTCAAGGGGGCTTGGAAGCTTGGGGGGGCTTGGAGGTTTGGGCTCCATGAGGCCAAGGCTATGCTATGGTCTCTTGTGTAGAGGTCCATATCTACTCACCTACCATTTCACACTATAGCTACATGCTATTGGTTTGTATTATACCTCTTGATGGTATGGGACATCAAGGTAGAGGTATGATGTATTTCATTCTTTATTCATGTGTGCATCCCTTGGGCTCGGGGGTGGTTGGGTGGTTGAGTTTATGCCTGTTTTATGCATAACAATTATCTAGAGAGATCTTAGGGTTTTAACAGTGGTATCAGAGCAATCTCTATTTAATTGTTGATTTTTTTTAGTAAATTTTAATATTTACTAATAAAATGTTATCTTTTGTTGATTTGTGTTGATGAAATGCACATGGATCATCGTTATGGTGATTGGAACGTGTGGTACTTCAATTCAATGGACGAATCGACGTTGCGGGGGAATACCGTGAGTTAATGCTATTTTTCCCTATTTTTTATGGTTAAAATCGAGCATTAATGGAATTTTTTACAAAAATACCATAAAGTTTATGGTGGATATTTTTGTAGGATGGATTCCCTGAATTTCTAGAATTTTTAGAAATTTTTTCCTAATTTTTTAGGAATTTTTTGAGCATTTTTTTGATTAAAAATGTATTTTTATACATTTTTTGCGGGTTTTTTCCGCGGGAATGCGATCAAATTCTGTCAATTTCTACTGAAATTCAGTAGGGGACAGCGTGTTGATGCATGAGATGCTCTCCCGTGTGCGTGGGGTCCTCTCCGTTTCTCAAATCTGATTTTTTCTCATTTTTTCCGTGAGAAAATCTCTTTAAAATGATTTTTTTTAAACATTAATCATAATTAATGATAATTATGATAAAGATATGATTAATTAAAAAATTAATCAATGGATTAAATTAATCTCTGTTTAGCAGAGAGAGGAGATTGGAGAAAGAGAATGAAAATGAAAGTTGAGAGGAAAGGGAGGAGAGAAGGGAGAAGAGAGAATCTTATCTCTCTCTCTCTGGTCCATGCGCAGGCGACGGGAGGGGGGGGGGCTGCGCAGCAGCCGCCGGCGAAAAATCGCCCCCCCCCCTAAAAAAATCAAAAGGCTAAAAGCCTTAATAAAACATATATTCATTTTTTTTAAAAAAAAATGAGTTTTTTTTTATTTAAAAAAAAGGCTTTTGAATTTATTTCAAGGAAAAAGCTTGTGAAAAAGCCTGGAAGTTTCTGAAAATTACTGGATTTGAGTAAAAAATCTCAGAAAAAATCCTGAAAATTTCTTATTGAAAAATATTGGCTTTTCAACTTCCGGAAAACCTTTGGCTTTCCGTTTTCCCAAAACCTTTTGGCTTTCCGAATTCCGGAAAAACTTTTGACCTTCCGTATTCCGGAAACCTTTGACCTTTCACATTCCGAATTTTTTTTGTCTTTTCATTTTCCCAAAACTTTTGGCTTTCCGTATTCCGGGAAAACCGTTGGAATTCCGAAATTTTTTGACCGTTCGTATTCTAAATGCGTTCGGGGTTGATTAAAAATTTCAAAAAATTCATGAAAATTAGTGGAAAATTAGACAAAGGTTATTTTAAATTTTGGAAAATGTGGGGTTGGTGTTTGGCATGTGGTGTGTCCATTAGGGCACCCGTGACCATTCAAATTCCTTTAAAAATATATTTTTTGACCTAGAAAATTAGAAAAATCCATTAAAATTGAAAATTTTCATTGGATTTGAGAATTGTCGGGCGAAATTGGAAATTTCGTGAACGATGGGATTCTCAGGGAAAATTAGGAAATTTCTAGAAATTATTTTTAGAAATCCTAAAAATTGGTATTTTTAAAATATCAATGGTATTTTGGCAAATTAAATTGCTAAAAATTTTCTGGAAAAATATAGGTTTGGAATGCCATGAGATAGGTTTGGTGGAATTCAAAATTATTATATTTTGAGGCCCTATAAATTTGGGAAAATTAGAAAAAAATCATGATAATTTTTTTTCTCGAGAATTTAATATTTTCGAGGGTTATTTAATGTTGAAGTACGTTTTCTCGTGCTGACATTAGATAGATGCGTGTTGTTCGCATATTATTAATACGATTATACCTCGTATTAATGGATATTTATGTTTGGATTAATTCTAAACGATGTATTCATGATTTTTGACCATTGTTTAGCCATTCTTTTTGGACATGTTCCTTAATTTGGCTATAATTTTCGTTCAAAGTGTGTTTCACCTTTGACACTTTTCCATGATAATTTATTTTGCACTTATTAAAGTGTGGATTGTGCTTAATTTCTTAAGCCTAAGACAAAGTCTATCATGGATTAGTTGATCGGTTTGTTTTGGTGGATTTCTATTGGATGTTTTCCAAGTTTTACAAGGACTCATCAGGTTTTGCCTAGATCACTTGTGTCTAGGGGTTTTTCTTATTGAGTGCTACACACACGTGTTTCACTTTCTTACTTTGGAGTTTTATTTGAACAATATAACGTTCATATACTCCGGATTGATGAGTTGGCCACCAATTTAAATGCTTCTTTTGGCATGATTTATGTCCATTAGATGGTATGCATTGATTTTTATGATCAACTATGGTTTTTATGGATTTAAGGAGCTTCTATGCTTTTATCCATGATGTTATAAGGATCCTTTGATCTTTTTGATAATTACATGTGCTTTGAGGGTAGCATTTGCCTTCGGTTTTTGCACATAATTTTGGAGTATATTTCTTGTACTCTTGTGTATATTCCAACTCGGATACCTAGTTGCTTATATATCTAGGTGAGTTATTTTTCTACCCTAACTTTATTGTGTTTTGGGTAGTTATCATTAGAAAGGCGCCAATAATTCAATTTCTTTTCTGATGATGTACTCAGAAGGAGTTATTCCTTGATGTAGTCTCAAGTATATAGAGACAGGTTTAGTATGTGAAAGTCTGGATAAGGCCATCTTATTCCTTTTATACAGGATTTTATTCATATTTTCCTAGACGGCATACTAGGGAGTTTCAAATTGTTAAGGTATGTATGGGTGGTATCATGGTGGTATGGGACGCTAGGGATCCCTCACATATATTATCTTATGGGATAATTTGGACTCAAGATTGTTGCTTTGCTTACATCACTCAGCATGTTGACCTCAACATTCATAGACAATCTTATTTTCTAAATTCACTAGAAGTTATAGTGTGGGCATTATCTAGATAAACTTCTTTTATCTATAGCCTACATGTTATGATGAGGGCAATCTCATCGGCATTTTCACTTGTTGAAATCTATTTCTTTAGAGTTCAAACAAGTTTATCTTGTTGTGTTTGGATAAGGAAATTTGGATTCTTCCTTTGTTGGCATTTCTTTCTTTAGTTCCGTACTTTAGGTGATTTTCACAATCAACCTGATAGGTTTACGGATGGATATATGTGACTCATCGAGACGTTGATGATTCTTTATGTTGATATGGATAACTCGAGACGTTGAGTATTCCATATGCAGATGTGGGTATGTCGGGGCACCGATGAATCCCTGGTTTCTGCTGTTATAATGCCATGTTTTCCTACTTTATTCCGAATGGTTTACAACGAGGAAGTTACTTTGAATGTGAATTGTTCTGATCATCCGTAGTAGTCTGATGGGCAAACAGAGTGTATGAATCAGATTGTAGAGTATATGCTTCGTGCATGTCTCTAGAAAATCATCATATTGGAAAATATCTTCCAATGATGGAATTTGCCTATAACAGTTCTAAATTTACGGCTATTATTTTAGTCCGTGCATACTTATGTATGGGTATCAACTCAGGGCACCTATTGATGTCAGTCTTAAGGACATCGAGCTTGATGCATCGAGGGATTTCTTGCGAGATATGTAGGAAATTCTGACCGAAGCTCGGGATTCTATCAGGAGTGCTCATGATAGGGCACGGTTTTATGCTGATAGGAGACGCTCATCTCGGTTTTTTGACCCAGGAGCGTTGGTTTATTTTAATGTTCCTAAAGATTTTCAGACTTTGTCAATGGAAAAATGCTCGAATTTATCTCCTAGATATTGTGGTCCATTTCGAGTTATATATCGGATTGGCACGGTTGTGTATGAACTAAAACTATCTCCAATTGTTAGAGTTTATCCAGTCTTTCATATCGATAGATTGAAAGGGAAACTGGGAGGTGAGGATGACACAGTTACTCCTCAAGAACTCGTTGAAGTCGATGAATTATCCTATGTTCCACATGAACCTGATAAGGTACTTGAATTCAGGGAAAGGAAACTTTGTAGTTGACTAATCCCTGAGGTTAAAATAAGGTGGAAAGATATGGAAATTGAGGATTCGACTTGGGAGTTGGTTGAGATTGTTCAGCGCAGTTCTCCTTCTTTTCATTGCAAGAGTGCAATGTTTTGAGAGAGGGGAAGTATGTTATATGTACATTATGTGTGCTATGTTATATACACATTATGTGTGCATATACTAGGAGGCTAACCCACATTAGGCTTGTGAGCATGGGAGCATGGGAACAAGCTCTAGTGGAGCATGGGTTAGGACTAACCTTAAGGTTTAAGGTTAGGGTCAGGCATCCAAGGGTCACACATGAGGAATGGAAAGTCAAGAGTCACTTGAGGGCCCTCCTATATAATAGGGGCATGGGGCACACTCAAGGGGGCTTGGAAGCTTGGGGGGGCTTGGAGGTTTGGGCTCCATGAGGCCAAGGCTATGCTATGGTCTCTTGTGTAGAGGTCCATATCTACTCACCTACCATTTCACACTATAGCTACATGCTATTGGTTTGTATTATACCTCTTGATGGTATGGGACATCAAGGTAGAGGTATGATGTATTTCATTCTTTATTCATGTGTGCATCCCTTGGGCTCGGGGGTGGTTGGGTGGTTGAGTTTATGCCTGTTCTATGCATGTTTTATGCATAACAATTATCTAGAGAGATCTTAGGGTTTTAACAAATAGGAACCATCTCTACATTCATATGATAATCATTATAAGTCATGGTTCCTATTAACATCATAGTTTGGTAGCATAGATTGTAATTAAAGCCAATAGACCCCTTTCGTCGACGAAAGGGGTCTATTGGCCATTCATTTTCATGAGAGCCCTTGGATGAATTATGGATTGGATCGGCCATTGCCGCCCTCGCCCTCGTGATGACTCGTGACCCACCCGCACGTCGCCCCCCTTTCCCGCGCCCTCGTGTCTCTCTGTACTCTAGGCTCTCATGAAAATAAATGGCCAATAGACCCGTTTCGTCGACGAAAGGGGTCTATTGGCCTTTAAATTTTCTTAAGGGCTCATGAAAATGAAAAGCCAAAATACCCCTTTCGTCGACGAAAGGGGTCTATTGGCCTTTAAATTTTCATGAGGAAAAAGGGACCCCAAATTTGAAAAAAAAACGTTTGTCTTAATTCTCCTCATTAGTCTCTTAAACACCAACCATAAATGCCATAACTTGAAATGATATCCCTATGAAAAAGTGACTTAAAACTTCAAACAACCATTTTGTTTTCTTAAGGGCTCATGAAAATGAAAAGCCAAAATACCCCTTTCGTCGACGAAAGGGGTCTATTGGCCTTTAAATTTTCATGAGGAAAAAGGGACCCCAAATTTGAAAAAAAAACGTTTGTCTTAATTCTCCTCATTAGTCTCTTAAACACCAACCATAAATGCCATAACTTGAAATGATATCCCTATGAAAAAGTGACTTAAAACTTCAAACAACCATTTTGTTTTTTTGCAATTGTGTTAGCAGACACACGATATCACACGATATTTTCATGAAATTTTTTATAACAATAAAATCATGAGAATCTTACACAAATAACAAGAAGACGGTATCCTTAAATGACCGACAAATTTTGGCATCGTTTTCATGAAATTTTTTATAACAATAAAATCATGAGAATCTTATCTTACACAAATAACAAGAAGACGGTATCCTTTAAATCTCGTTTGGGGGTGGCCCACCTTTTTCCTCATGCAAATGAAAGGCCAAAATACCCCTTTCGTCGACGAAAGGGGTATTTTGGCCTTTCATTTTCTTAAAAAAATTAAAGAAAATGAAAGGCCAAAATACCCCTTTCGTCGACGAAAGGGGTATTTTGGCCTTTCGTTTTCTATCTTCAACGCCTTTCTGCCTCCCTCGCCCTCGCCCTTGCTCTGCATCGCGGTATAGATGAAACCTTCAGTCAATAGAAGGCTATTGATCATCAAGGCTCTGCCTCCCTCGACGTCAACCTGTGGACGGCGTCTCATCGACGTCAACCTGCGGACGGCGTCTGAAAGGTATGCCCACCGTCTTCTGCCAGAACACGTCAGCTGTGGCGCCATCACTAGGTTAGAGGATCCAAGAAAAGAGTTACGTGTCTCAGCTCGTCTGTTGTATTGCTTTGAATCTCGCCTACGTAACCACATGCTAGGGACTCATTACTTTACGTGCTTGCTCTGTTCAGAAGGTACACGAATCGGCGCTGATCGTGACGACGATGTAGCCTCTCCCAACTTTAATAAAGCATATAATGCAAACGCATTTTGGCGCATCTGCTTTATTCTGAACGGAAGTTTCACTTTAGATGCCTTTATAATGTATATTTGATATTCTATTGTCTCTAACGGTTGCCAGAAAAATCATAAATTTCAAGCCATGCATGAAAGCAAAAGCTGCAACCACGTTTTTGTAAAGACAAGTAGGCTCTCATCCGTCTGTGACACCTCTCTGAGGCTCTCTCTCTCTCTCTCTCTCTCTTTTCGCCCTCCCCCTCTCTCTCTCCTGCGCTGTATTCTCTGATGACATGTGTCAAAAAGTCTCCAGTCTTTTTTATATAGTATAGATAGAATATATAAAATAAAATTTAATATGGAGGGGAACAACGTGCATCTCTCTCCTGTGCAAGTTTTCTAGATCCATGATTATAACACTCAGTTAATGATATTTTTAGACATTCCATTTCAATGCATACAAAATGATTACCACCAAACAACACTTTACCAAAATCTAACTTTATAGCTCAGGAATGAATTACAAGAGTTATTATGCTTACATGAATGATTTCATTTTATCTCATGTGACCTAAATATAACATGTTAAAACTGTGGAAAGGCATATTATGATATGTCCATCAAATGATATTGACATATGTACGCATAGTACTTGACGAGGAGGCCTTAGGAGACACAACACTATTCGAGATATTGTACGCTTTTAAGGTTAATAACTTGTTCTTGTATGCTTGATAACTTTTTCTTGTTTGGTTTTGTTGTCCAGCTAGTCTCCTCAAGCCCCATCATCTCGTCAAGTGCAACTTCAATTAGCAGCATCACGATCAGGCTTTAGGTATTTTCTATTTTGAAGCCTCTTGGGGTTTCTTTGTATGCTATTGAAGTAATGCTGGGACTTAATTGACCTTGTAGGTCTATTCTATGCCATGTGATGACTTCTTTTTTTAAATGCATCTTTGTCACATTGGCAGGATGGTAAAATTAAGAACTTCTGAAAGGAGGGGGAGAGGTGGAAGAGGAGAACGAGGAGGCAAGAGAGGTGGAAGGACAAGTAGCAAGAGAAGTTTGCAAGTGGAAGCTACACCAAATTTAGAGATTCAAAAAGAGGTTGAAATTGAAGTTGAAGAGGATAAGGAGATGGAAGACTTTGAAGACACTACTATAATTGTGGAGGAATCTTCTAAGAAGAGAAAGAAAGAGGATAAACAACTAGATGAGGAGTTTGAGCAAGAGTTTCCTGCTGCACTTGATATTGGCCAAGGGAAGGATGTTATTGAATCTCTTGCAATCAATCCTGGAAAGATTGCTCCCTTGATCCCATTATGTCGTTGTGTTGTAAACACAAGAGTGAGAGGCCTACGAACTGATATGGATAGCCTAAAGCAAGCTCTAGAGGCAAAAAAATATATTCAACAGAAAGGAATGTTTATTTTATCTACTACACTTTCGGATGGTGTTTCACAAGAGGTGACAGATGAAATTGAACAATCATGGGATTCTTGTTGGAGGGATGTAAATGCAGAATTTGAGGCACAGATTGTTGATGATGCTGATTGGTCATTTTTGTCTCGAAAGATGTTTTTTGTGTGGGAGGGGAATCACCGTACTGTTGCATGGATGTCTCTAATTGAGGAGAAATTCAAGACATCAAAGGCATGGCATATTCGAGTTTTAGCAAGTTTTATTACTCCAGAGAAAGAAACAGAAATGAAGCTAATAGCTGCTCTTCAAAGGTTCAATCTGTAAGTGCGAGTTCTTACTTATATGTGTTACCTTTTTTCGTGCTTTTTAGGGTTTTGTGAACATTTCTTAATATGTTTGAAGCTATGTATTTTTTATTTTTCAGCCTTAATGAAACAGCAATTATTAAAACAAATCTCAAGGATTATTTGTTCAACACGAAGACAATGTGTTCATGTGATGAGAATGAGTACTTATCACTTTTTTCTGAGGAAGAAAAAAGGACACTTGAAAAGCATAGGGCAAATGAAAGCAGTAAAGGATCAAGTACTTGGTATCCTTTGACATCTCTGATGCTAGGGAGAATGGTTTTTGCAGTAAGTTTCATACCATTTGTCATGGATGTCTTTTAAATTAGAACTAACTAATTCATTGTACTCATTCATCTCTTTGGTATATATTTTAGCCACTATACAAGCAAGATTATGATGCAAAGCTAAAGGAACTTCAGCCAAATTTGAGTGTTGCTGATATGGAGAAATCACTTAAAAGTATTCGAAAGGATGTGAATCTCAAGTATGGTCGAAAAATGATCAAGGTATGGTTAATTTAATGATTCTTAACATAAAGTTGACTTTTTAAAGTGTTCAAGTGTTTTTTGAGATTGGTCATATGATCTTTGTTTACAAAATGATCAAGGTATGGGATATGCATGTATTGTATGATTAAAGAATACAGTTGAGTGTGACGATTGCATGTACTGTTTATATGTAGATTCTGTCTATTGTCAAACCAACAAATGGTGAAGATTGGTTTAATATCTTGTGGAGCCTCCCATTTGATGATAAATCATCCATTGTCACATTGGAAAAGTTGTATAACATCTCCATTGCAAAAGTCTCAAAGGAGACACAACTAGCAACCCTCAGAATCTTAGGGTCAGATTCAAATTTGAGAACAAGTTATGGGATGCCAAAAGCTGATAGAGAATTCATAAAGTGGATGGCGAAAGAGGCATGGATGGATCAGTTGCTTTGTGAATCTGAGAGGTTACTCTCTCAGGTCTTGGTTGCTAGTCAACAAGCTAGCTTTGTGCTTCCTCAAGATCCTACGTTGAGAGAGTATTTTGGGGAAATACAAGCAATGAACAGACTTGAACTTTATGAAGATTTAAAGGATTCAATGACTGTTGCTACAGCTGCAACAACAGGACAAATGGAGATGACGAGGGCATCTCGACGATTGGTGTTTAGGTAAGCAATACATGTTTTTTCCTTTTCAATTAAAAATCCATCCTTAAGTATTTCGCTTCTGTACTAAGACTCTTATTGTATGCAGATTCTTGCAATCCTTAAAAGCTGTTGGTAAGATTGAAAAATTGTTGCCCATATGTCGAGTATGGACAAAAATTCAGGACTTCAAATTCTGTATGTACTCTCCAAACATGATAGAAAAAGAAGGGAAGCAAGTGCTCTCTGAGTGGGAGAGAAAGAACTGCCCGTGGTGGCTCGATATGAAAAAAGGATGTTGCATCAAGGAGGAGGTAGAGCTGTACACACAGCATAAAAAGGGAGAGATGGGTTCATCAAGCTCAAATTCAGTCCATGAGGATGATGCAGTCATTGAGGTTCAAAAAACACTTGAGAAGATGACTAAAAAGGACAAAGATTCAAGTATGGAACTAAAGAAGGGTGGTAGGCCACCAAAAAATCCTGGTACTAATAATGGTAAGTTCTCTTGATCTTTTTTCAAGCTATTATTTGTTTGTGTAACATATGTTGTTATCACTTTGTGTCTTTACATATGTGGTGTGGGTACAGATGTGCAGGTACTGCAGTCTACACCCATTCTGAAAGGATGTAAATGGAAAGATAGGTCTGTCCGCTTTTTGTACATTCCACTGACCTCTCTAACTTTGAATCAGAGTGGCACATGTGATGCTTCACATTGCAAGGTTTGGTGCTATGATTATGTCGAGTTTGGGAAGTAATTGTCTGTCTCAAACTTCACACAAGCCTATATAGACATGAAGGAATACTTTGTGGGTCTTGGAGGTGAAAGAAAAACAAGAAATGGTAAGAGTGTTGCTTGGGCTGCAGATTTTGTCATTATTGATCTGCCTACACAGCTAGAAGCTCTTGGAGTACAGGATTCCACATCTCCATCTTGGAATTTATTAACAGAGGACCATGTACGCTACTCCTTGCTAGTAGCGGCCACAGTTGTTTCAGATTCTGGCTGGATCCTAGTTATGTGTGCTCCTCATGTTCTTCATTTGGTTGAGCGTTATGCTAGGATCAGTAGATTGGAGTTTGCATGTCAAATGTACATGCAATGCTTAGATGCATATTGCACAATCAAAGTTGGTGGTATTGATCATAAGGTGAGATAATTGTCATACAATGACCTGTTGAAAGAATTTATGCTCTCGTATAATGAAATGGCTTGTACTAAGTATATGTTTAATTCTTTTCTTATCTTTAGGTGGATGTTGTGGTTTTATGCCTTCTTCATCGGGCTGGTATGTCTTGTGTTTGTAATCCTGGAAATGCTTCCGTGGTTGGTACCAAATTGGGCATTGCTTTTGGAAGTAGTTTGTTTCATCATTATTTACCAACAAGTGAGCAGACTATAAAACATGGAGAGAGTATTCCATGGAGAGGTGCATTGGAGAAGGCTCCATGCATGATGTTGTACTTCTTGGAGTTCTTGTGTCCAATTTCTGGACATGTGGTGGACTTAGGTGCTGGGACTGGTTCTATGCAAAAAGCATGCGTGCATTCTGGGAGAGCATGCTTATCTATTGAGAATGATCCTGACATTTGCAATTCTATATTGCAACCATTTTTGGATGGACAGAAAGGAAAGGGAAATGTGTTAAGCAACTATGGGACTCTAAATGATTCTGAAGATGTGGAAATGGTTGTTAATCTTCCAGACGACTAGTAAGTATGTTACTCTCGTTTTTAATCTTTTTAAACTTATTTGTTGGTTGGAGAATATTATTATCAATGAGGCATTGATATTGATTGATCTATTTTAGCTTTTTGCCTTCTTATGCAGGTGCTATGGCTGAGATGATGTGTAATGACATTGCATTCAATGCTCCCATGAAAGAGAGAAGGCATCGTCGCAATATCTATGTGGATGACATTAGTAAAGAAGATTGAGTCTAGTGATTTGACATGAGTTTTTCCCTTCAAGCATTGAGTCTAGTGATTTGACATGAGTATTTCCCTTCAAGCAATTCATTTTGCTTGTGATGCCCTAGTATTGAACATGCATAACTTTTGTGGTGTCTTACACCTATTTCATTTGCTAGAGATGTAGTAATCATATTGAAGAACTATTAGTACATCATGTGAGTACCCACCATGAATATTAATCTCAATATCGCATATTCAATTGTGAGCATGTTGGTTTCATAAAACTTTTTCTATTTGCTAGAGATGTGATAATCATGTCATATCTTAATTAAGGTTTGCATGTCAAAACTATGAGTTGTGTACAAATGATCATCATGGTGAATTGAATCTTGAAGTATCTCCTTGCAACTAATAAATGTTTCGGCATAGATGCATGCAAATTTGCACCCTAAATTCTTCACCATGTGACTTGCAATCATTTCATCATCACTATCTATCATGGTAGTATGAATGATGGATGATGTAGGTGGAGGGTGTTGAAATGAAGTAGACATGAAAAGTAGTTTTGTGAATAAAGGGATCTTATAAGCCCTAAATACTATTGGAAAGAAATGTAATTAAATGTATATAGCCTCTTTGTAGGGTAGTTTTATGAGTAAAGGGTGTGTGATGTTATGATAAAATTGTCTACGAAATCACAATATAGGCCATGCTCAGAAAAATGTGCTCAGACCAAGACGCTCAGAGAAAAGACATACCTGCATCTTACTTATGGGACTGTCACTCCATAGGAAGACCAGGACATATCTTTATATTTCTATCATGCCAGTTTTATGCCCGATAGAAACTTCTTGCACAAGTTTCATGAAAGGGAGATTTCGTCCATTATATGTGCACATGCATTTATGCCTGCATGCATAAATTTGTTTTTGCATGACTTGTTTGCGTGTGTCTGCCTGTTATGCTGTGCCAGTACACTGGACGGGGACTCCCCTAGGGTACCGTGGACTGCTGTTTGTTTTGCTGACTCGGTGGTGTGGCGTGTGAACAGGTGGTAAGTATTTTCATTTTTGGCCCTTTTAAAAGGTAAAATCCATAAACTATGGTAAACCTTAATATTTATAAGGTAATGTGTTCACACCCATTTTAAAAAGGGGCTGGACATCTGCTTTTGAGGGTGCCCAAGTATGACAGCAGTTGTTTTCTCATCTGCATCCACTTTATCCATATTACTGATGTCAACTTGCTTCGTGCCTTTCACATACGGCCACAATCCCTTATACATCAACAAGTACTTGATGTGCATCTACCATGTGTGGAAACCCTCTCCATCAAATGACTTAATGCTACTTAGTGAGAGATCCTTCGTCATGACTTATCACTCAGATTGATTGAACCTACTCTGTTGAGATTGAGATTATAGAGAGAGGATAGAGGGAGAGATAGATAGCTACACCTCTTTCATAAACAAAACTAAAAAATTACAAGGCTGCAAAATACCTTGTTGGCATGTTCTCTCTTGACTTTCTTGCTGCTTCTACTCGTTGAAGACCCGTACATCTTTTAGCCATGCTACATTACAGGGGCAGGCCCACACAGCTTCCACATAGCAAGTTCCAAACCCTCTGTAAGATCATGCTACCTACTACTCCAAGCCTTGCAAACTCAGTGCAATCTTCACGGAAAGTTTCTCTAGACCCTCCATACTTGCTAGCTCTTTTCTTGCTACCTTACTTGAAAACTCACATAAGTGGACTTGCACACTCTATTCTTGCTACAATAGGGGTGTGCAAGCTACTTATAGGTCCAATAGGGGTGCACGTAAACTGCTTACAGGCCGCCCAACACAAGTCAGCGCCTCACTAGCTACACTTCGCCTCCCTATTGCTCTCTACAAAAGCATATCATGAATGTGACATCACTGTGTCTATGTGTTGAGACCTGCTACGCAATGGGCTTGTGGCTTTTCTAAAAGTCAGTGCCTCACTCCACACTTCCAGATTTAAACCTATTACTTCACCAATAGCACCTCCTTGTCCTACACTCACGAGCTATCTTGATAGGATTTTAACTTTGACCTCTAGCTCCAGCTCTCTGAATGCTATGATGAAATCTTAGAGACAGCGGAATGGTGAGCATGAGAGCTTATTGCATTTAGTGAAGAGGACTTCACTAAGAAGTCCAAGATCCGTCATGCAAGCATGTTTTTGTGAAGGGGATAGCTGCCCATTGGTGGATCACTGAAAAGACCACCAAAGACCCCATTCGCACTTGGAAAGAGTTTGAGGATAAATTTTATGCCCAATTCTTGCCACCAATTGTAGAGCATACACTCACCTTAATGTGGGATAGACTTGATCAAAAGGATAATGAGTGTGTGCAGCAGTATGCGAGCAAATTTTTGAAAGTTTTGCTCGAGGTTACTCCTTTCATTTTGCAACTCTCCGAGGATGAAAAGAAAAGAAAGTTTCGTTCCGGGTTGCAACCAACCTTTCGTTCGGCCACCATCGAATTGCACACCCGAAACACACTTTACAGCAGCTTATAGCATCTGCTCTTGCTACGGAGAAATTGGTGCTCAAAATCAAGCAAGATCAAGGTGGTTCCAAGGGCAAAGAGAAGGCTGTCCCAAACCTGCAAAAAGGTGGACAACCACCTAAAAAGAGCTTTCGGGGAGTCCAAAAGGGAGTAAAGCTGAAAATACCACATCCAAGGATCATGGGCCAAAGAAGAACAAATTTGGCTTGACTCCCGAGCAAAGGGAGCAATATGCAAAGGAGGGGAAATGCTTTTCTTGTGGCAATAAAGAGCATATGTTTAGGCAATGCCCCAATCACAAACAAAAGCATGAGGTTAAGTAACCCAAGGCAAATGTGCATGCAGTTCCTGATGTGCAGGGAAACATGCAACATGATGGAAAAGAGAGGATGGTATGCAAAGCATGGGGTGAAATCAAGGATCAACCCACTCTATTTATGTGCTTGGCAATCTACTTGATTTCTTGCTCTTGTGCGTTGTCAACGTACTTTAAAAGAATGTGTATCATCTTGAAGCGCTCGAATGAACTTGAATTTGAAAGAATACTTGGAAGGGAGGCTAGAGAGATATCCGCAATTAATGAACCTCAAGTCTATGCTTATATTTGGCGGAGATCTCAAAGTACCTCACAAGGCAAAACGTTATAAATTCACCTATGCTTATATTTGGTGGAGATCTCAAAGTACCTCGTAAGGCAAAACGTTACAAATTCATTAACACATTTGAATCTGAATTCTATGTCATTAGTCAAGTCATAGGACTGTTGTGCTTGTTTGTGTGAGTGAGGGGGGAAAAAATCATACATAAAGTATGGTGCAAAATTGGCACAGTCCTCCCCAAAAAATAATAAACATCTATAAGGGAATGTGCACTTCCTCTGTTTCCAAAATAACATTTTCGATATCGAAAGTGGACCAAGGATACACCTTCAATATTGAAAATGGCCACCATACCTTCACCGGTTTGCATTGCTGAAGTGTGGTGCCCTCTAAAGCTTGAGAGTTCAATACACATCCTGAAAATACTCCAAGAAGGTGTCATGCTTATGTTAGCACTATGACACTCCTATCTCCCATAGCACCTCCATAAATCCTAGCAAAGTCAAATCTATGGTCTCGTTTGCTCACAATTTTATCGTCTTCTTCTCAGCACCTCTCCCGCATGCTCCAGGAACATGAATCTATAAACATACTTGGAAAGGGTGCTAGAGCCACATCCGCTAATCAACGAACTGCACGCCTATGCTTATGATCAATAGAGATCTTGAAGTACCTTGCAAAAAGGATAATTACAAATTGGTTAGCACATCTGAATCTGAGTTGCACGTCATTATTCAAGTCATACAAATTTTGTGCTTGTTTGTGCGAGTGTTAAAAAAACCATACATAAAGTATGGTGGGTAGTTGGCATAGTCCTCCCCAGAATTTTATACATATAAGGGAACGTGCCCTTCCCTCATTTCCCAAATAACACTCTTGGTATTGAAAGTGGACCAAAGATACACCCAATGTTGAAAGTGGCCATTAGTTTGTTTGAATATAAAAGAGAGAACTATAGGAATACCTTTGACAGCTTGTGATACTGAAGTTGATAATGCAACGAGTCTCGACGGGTGATATTGTTTCACGATTGCTGATTAATGTAGAGCTATAACTGCTGTCAGTGCACACGAGTTATCTTCTATCTCATAACCAAGTCGCAATCTGCAAAAAACATTCAAATTAGGAACAAAATTAAGATGCAGGAGGTGGCAACCACAAAAACTAACTGTTTAGATGCTAAGCCAATGCCGACATAGTCACAACCATTAAAGTACATCATAGACCTTGGATTAAATTCCAACAAAGGATTTCTCATGTTTGGTAATAAATTATAAAAAACAGAAATAGTTTAGTTGCATCTATTATTACAGTGAAAATGAGTAATTTTAGCAAGAATCGAGACCGGCTTAGCATGCAAAAAAAGGGATAAACTTACAACTTTTGACACAAGAATATTGTTACCATGATGTGTGTGCCATGAAGGCTTCTAAGGCTCTGAAAATATTGAGGATTCAATTAAAGAGAAAGAGGAGCTCTCCATACCCACCCTTTTGAGATGGGCTAGTCAGTCACGTTTCAAGTTTGGGTATGTCTATGATAACATCCCTTTGCAAGCAAGGGCATGATCCATAAGTGCAAAGCCAAGGGTTGACGCAAGGGACATGGAAGACGTGTTTGCAGTGCGAGAACTTCTCCAGGCCTTGTGAGGCTCCAGTCTGAGGCTCCAGTCCGACACCATTGATAGTTCGTCGAGCCAAGTCATTTCTACACCACTTCTGCACCATCGACAATTCATCGAGCCAAGTCATTTCTACACCACTTTTGCACCCCCTCCTCTCCCAGCCCCTCCTCTCCTCAATGCATTTTTATTTAACTCCCTGTCATGAAAAGCAAACTCATTTTCTTTTTTTCCCCGCTTGGTGTTTATAAAAGCTATGTTTTTACGCAGGCAGCAAAATCCACCATTGGATCTTTCATGTGAATAATTATGTGGCTCTATACTGTTGCCACGTGGGTATCTCTACTTGCATGCTTTTGTAGCTGTGAAAAGAAAATCCGGTTGCTTTTTTTGATATGTGTGTGTATTATTATTAGGTGCTGGAGGAGAGAGTGACGGTAGGACGCCAACCTCCAAGTAGGCCTTGATGGCATCCACGTCCAGCAGCTTCGACTTTGAAAACTGGAACTTGCACGAGACGCACCCCTTGGGCCTCTCCACTGGGTGGATGCCAGCTGTGGGGTCACTCCGCCGCCTCCCTCGGCCTCTCATCATTGATCTGTAGGCATTTTTCCTCCAACGAGATCTTGATGTCCTCCCTCTTCATCCATGTGCCCATGCATGACCAACTCGACACAAACTTAATTTGCGTACTATATTGTGCTCTTTTAAGACCCTGCAGGTTCTATGGTTAACACTTTCTAAAACCACCTTTAAACACACGCCAAGAACTACATTAACCTGGAAGGTCAGCTTCTTTGAAGATGTGTGCCCTGGGTGGGGGTCTTGTTATGAGACTAACAGGAAACACTATAAGGTAAGACTAGAAAATATTATTTATATGTAAAAGGTTTGTATATAAATAAGGTTCAGGGGATTTTAAATTGGAAATACCCAAAGCAATGGTTAATAGGCATTAATATCAATGTAAAAGGGACGTAGATGGTGCATAAGGAAAGCCCAAAGGCCATAGAAGTAGGTGCCTCCTTCTAGGGGGAGTTGAGGAGGCATTGGATAGTGAAAGGGCCATGCCTAGCCACATTGAAAGGTCAAGGGGCTGAAGTTCGAAGGTCATGCATCACCTAGATCTATATAACCATGTGTTTAGGGTCCATTTGGGATATGGTTGGGTGGAGAATCAAAGTTCTAGTCTTACAAGTCCTCAAGCTATTGATGCAAGGAGCATTATATTAGAGCTAAGTTCTTTCTTTTCCATGAACTTCCATTGAGCTACTCATTTGTTAACTTTAATCTCTACTCCTTAATCTCTTCTCTATTCATTTCCAGAATCCTTATACTTCTCAAATCTTCCCCATATACAAATACCTATTGCTTAATAGATTGGACATACCTCTTGCCTAATTAATTGAGCATACCTCTTGCCTAATAAATTGGGTTAACTTTGGAGATTCTACATGAAGCAAGTGGAGTACATGACAACCTTGAAAAATCATTGAAACAAATATTAACAAGGAGGAATCAACAGAATTGTTCTTCACATCATTAGAGATAATTCATATTTACCCAAGCAAATAAGGTCATTGTGTTGCATCTTTTTTACTTTAAAGAAACTTTCCATTTTGTTTATTGTTAGAGTAAATGGCTTCTCAAGGTGGGAAGGGGGAAAACCCAATGTCCTCTTTCCACATGGAAGAGAATATTACAAAAATAAATGAAATAGATATGCAAGATTTTGATCTTAAATGAGTATGAGGATATAGAGATGAAGGAAATGAAAGAAAAAATCTCTAATATAGAGAATAAACTTGAGAAAATGATGGGTCTTCTTAGCTCTTTAATGGGAGGAGGGGAAGGATTAGGAGTAGAAGAAATATCTAAAAACATTGATGAGGGGAGAGAAAAAAACTTTAAGAAAAAGGATTGAACAGAGTCATAGTTGAAGAGGGTCCCAAAACTAGAGACCAAGGTATGCTATTAAAGGCACCCACTTTTAGTGGATAAGAGAATGAGAGAAATAAAGATGCGGTCCATATTTTTCTACCAAAATGGTAAGATTTGCATCTTTTAAGAAATGTGCCTGATTCATAACCGCCCAATTGAAGCTAGCCTATCCTTACAAGGCAATGCTTATAAGTGGTGGATGAGTTTAGCAGAAGCTAGGTAAGTACGCAATTCTTGGGATTTCATTTAAGAAATTATTCTTAAAGGAACATTTTCCTGAAAATGAAGAAGACCGAAATTGGGAGGAGTGGGATAATTGTTCTATGAAACAAAAGAATTTAAATGTCACTCAATATATAGCTTCCTATAGAGAAATTATCTTAAAACTTAAGGAAATAGACAATTTTCAAAAAGTAAGAGGCCTAAAAAGGGAGTACAAGAAGGAAGTTTGCTCCAAAGAGCTAAGAAACTTAGATGAGGCTATAAAATTTGTAAAACTTTTTGACGATACCATGGGTATGGTAATCGTAAAGAAAATGATAAAAATTTTTCATATAAGTCTTATGAAGAAAATTTTAACTCTAAAAAAAGAAAGGATTTTTTCTTTAAAAAGGAAGAACCTCTTAAAAAGCAAAAAGCCAATCCTAGTAAGTTTTTAAAAAAGTAAGATTTTGAGAGAGCAGTTAAAGAAAAACTTTGTTTCTCTTGTCTTGAGCCAGGATATAATAAAAGGAATTGTCCTAAGCCCCAAGGATAAGAACTTACTGGGAATGGTAATGATACTTGAATTATTTTCATTGGGGAAAATACTTTTGAGAAGCTATTTGTATAATATACTAACATTTGAGCATAAAGGAAAATTTATTACATTGCAAGGAGAGCACAATGTACCGTCTTCTCCTTTGATATGTGATATTGAGCTCCGAAATCTTCATCAAGATAATGGAGTAAAACAAATGTTTTTCTGTTATGCAATGTCTTAGTTTAAAAACCATCGTGAAAATTTTGATTCAAGTATTTGTGAAGCAGTTAATTCTTCTTTAAACAATTTATTAGAAGAATTTAAAGTTGTTTTGTCGAAAACATTGCCAAAAGGTTTTACCTCAAGATAGAGGGATAGATCATCCCATAGAAGTTTTAAAGGATTCAAAGCCAATCAGTAAGTCATCTTATAGAATAAGTTTGACAGAAACACAAGAAGTTGAAAAGAAGTTGGTTGAATATTTAGAACAAGGTTGTATTAGGCCAAGTAAGTCTCTCTAGACTTTACCAATATTATTAGTGAAGAAAAAAGATGCATATATATGCGCTTGTGTATATATTATTGTGGATTAAATTTAATCACAATAAAAAATAAATTTCGTATTTCTAGGATAGATGAGTTGTTTCATCAACTTCAAAGGTGTTAAATATTTTAGTAACTCAATTAAAACTTCTAGGATAGAAGTTTTAAAGGATTCAAAGCCAATTAGTAAGTAATCTTACAGAATAAGTTTGATAGAAAGACAAGAAGTTGGCTAAATATTTAGAACAAGGTTTTATTAAGCCAAGTAAGTCTCTCTAGAATTTACCAATATTATTGGTGAAGAAAAAAGATGCATATATATGCGATTGTACATATATTATTGTGGATTAAATTTAATCACAATAAAAAATAATTTTTTTATCTCTAGGATAGATGAGCTGTTTGATCAATTCAAAGGTGCTAAATATTTTAGTAACTCAATTAAAACTTCTGGGATAGAAGTTTTAAAAGATTCAAAGCCACTTAGTAAGTCATCTTATAGAATAAGTTTGACAGAAACACAAGAAGTTGAAAAGAAATTGGATGAATATTTAGAACAAGGTTTTATTAGGCCAAGTAAGTCTCTCTAGACTTCACCAATATTATTAGTGAAGAAAAAAGATGCATATATATGCGCTTATGCATATATTATTGTGGATTAAATTTAATCACAATAAAAATTAAATTTCCTATTTCTAGGATAGATGAGTTGTTTGATCAACTCAAAGGTGCTAAATATTTTAGTAAGATAGATTTAAAGTCTGGATATCATCAAGTAAAAGTTAGATTTGAACATGTGCCAAAAACAACATTTAGGACATATTTTAGGCACTTTGAGTTTTAGTTATGGCATTTGGTCTAGCTAATGCTCTCATTAATTTTATATTTAGAAAAAGTGATGATAATATATTAGTCTTTAGTCAAAATGAACAAGAACATATTGAGCACCTTAGAAAAGTATTTCAATTATAGAGGAAAAATAAATTATTTGCTCAAAAAAAATCTAAATTATTTGAAGTAAAAGTTGAACAAAGCTCAAAGTAATTATTCAACTTATGAAAAAGAACTATTTGCAATTATGCATGCTTTTAAGAAGTGGTGTCATTTTTTGTATAGTGCCAATTTAGAAGTATTGTCTGACCAACGAAAGCCTTAAATGATTAAGTACTCAAAAGGAGTTAAAAGGCAAGAAGGCTAGATGGGCTCAAATCCTACAAGAGTTTGCTTTTCAAATCAGATATAGAAAAAGCAAATTTAAGGTCGTGGGGCAGATGCTCTAAGTCGAGCACCCATTTGATAAATGAGTTGAGTTTTACTCAACTAGAAAGTGAGTTGTTAGATCACTTAAAATAAAAATGTGCTATTGACCCTAGCTATCAAGTAGTTTGAAATTCTTGATTAAACCAGATAACTCTCAAATAGGAAAATGCAACTGCTATTAGTGATAAAAGGGTATCACTTAAAGGGTATCACTTAAAGGGTATCACTATTAGTGATAAAAGGGTATCACTTAAAAAGATACTAGTTCAAAGGAATCACTTAAAGAAGGGTCAAAAAGATACTAGTTCAAAGGAATCACTTAAAGAAGGGTCAAAAGTGGAAAAGATCGTTAATACCTTGGTAAAGATAGTTAATGTCTGGTAAAATCGGCTTGTCTATCTATAAATAAGAATCTAAATCTTTGGAAAAGTGGAAAGACTATAAATTCTCATGGTGGTGATATAATAAAGTGATGTTTTTCTTCAGCCACATCATAAAGGTATGAGTATGTGATTGTAAAGAAAGTAATGACATATACTCATTTGTGAAAACAAAAGTTGACTATATTAAAGAGGCATTATTATGAGTGGTTATGAATTCTATAATGGTAAACATAGTAAAAGAAACCTTATAATTATTTCTAGATATGCATAAAAAGTTATCAAGCAAATAAGTTACTTGAAAAAGGTCTACAAATAAAAAGAAATGTCTATGTGGACATTGTTTCACTTATTAAAGTGTAACGAAAAAGAAGTTATTACCCTAGATCCAAATTCAAGGACGTCCAAACTTTTAAAAGGCATGGTCTAGTGTTAATGACCGACTAGGTGGAATGGGACGCCTAATGATATGTGCTATGCCAACATACAAGTAATCAAAAGGAGTTGACCGAGCAAGGCTGAGGTTGTCTCATCCAAAAGAATTTCTCAATTGAGTCAACAGTTGAGAAGTAAAAGGAATTGGCCAAGTGAGTAAATGGTTACTTTACTCTTCATTGCTTATGGTATGCAAAGTCGATCAACTAGTACATAAGGTACTAAAAGAAAATAGAGCAATCTTATTTGGGAATTATGTCTCACAGAAAGGAGGTTATCCATAAGATTGGTTCTAGTTAGTGTATACAAGGAAAAGGGTTCTAGTTAGTGTATACAAGTGTGCACTAGGAAAAGGGTTGATGGTAACCAGGTAAAGCTTCTGAGTGATCCATGACACTCGAAAAGTAAAAAAGAGCAATGAAAAGTCATTAACTGCATACAAGCCTCTGATCAAGGACATATGCAAAGTTGGTGGACATAATCATATTGGTTTGTCCTCATGTTTAGCATCAACCAGAACAAAATATTCATCTTAGAAAAAGATGTTAAAGCCAACCTCAGTTTTCTAAGGGTAACATCTGTATGGTGTGTAATGACACTTACATGGACAGTAGGTGTTTTTAAAAGAAAAAGATACTCTCTCATAGAAATGGAGTTTAAGAACACATGAACGAGGAAGTAATATTCCTTTACTAAAGGAAGCGTCTCTATAATTGAAATACTTATAAAAGAGAACTTATTTCAAATTGAGTGGCTACACTGAAGAAAAGATTTCCCGAGTTTGTTTTCGCGGATGAAAACTTTTCTTTCAAGGGGGAGGAAATGTTATGAGCCTTGACAGGAAACAATACAAGGTAAGACTAGAATAGATTATTTATATGTAAAAGGTTTGCATATAAATAAGGTTCATGGGATTTCAAATTGAAAATACCTAAAGCAATGGTTAGTAGGCATTAAGGTCAATTTAAAAGGAATGTAGATGGTGCATAAGGGAAGCCCAAATTCCACATAAGTAGATGCTCCCTTCTAGGGGGAGTTGAGGAGGCATTGGATAGTGAAGGGGCCATGCCTAGCCATTGAAAGGTCAAGGGGCTGAAGTTGGAAGGTCATGCATCACCTAGGTCTATATAACCATGTGTTTAGGGTCCATTTGGGATATGGTTGGGTGGAGAATAAAAGTTCTAGTCTTAAAAGTCCTCAAGATATTGATGCAAGAGCATTACAAGTCTTGAGTTAGTCGACCTTGAGATTGGCGGCCTACTTGGCACGGCAAGACATGTGGCAGTGCGGGGTCTCTTGTACGTGCGTGTAGTCGATGGTATCCCATAAGTTCTTGTCCAAGAACAACTCATCCAGCACATCTCGTCGAAAAACACATTACCTTGTGGGTAGTTTTGCCACATCGCCATCTTTTTTGACAAAACTCAATTGCTTTTGTTTCCCCGCTTGGTGTTTACAAAAGCTGCATTTTGCTGCGGGCAGCAAAATCCATCATTGGATCTTTCATGTGAATAATTATGTGGCTGCCACGTGGGTATCTCTGTTGCTTGCTTTTGTGAAAGGGCCTTAGGCTACCCAAGGTAAAAACCATACTTATTTCGAGATTTATAACTAAAGCATGTAAATTTATCCCTTATAATTAAAGACAATGCCGAATTCCAACCGTGATTTTAAAATTTCAATAAGAAAAACCACGTTATGTGAGCACTAGAGCGTCCTTCTTTAATTCGTAAGTTAGAGAGCCCTATCCCCAAGGCTAGTTTGGAAAGGAGCAGTTGAGCTATCCCACCAAAAATTGAGAGAGAAAAGCAACAAAACAAAAAAAAACACACAGTGACAAATTTTCATTTTTTAGATTAAAATGTTGATGAAAAATATTCAAATTTCCTTTTTCGAGAAATATGTATTGACGATACCTTCACTAAAGTCTTGGTTTTTGAATGGTGGTTTAGTGGGGAGCCATTTACTTTGTTGCAAATTAAAAGATTTTAAAACCCTCACTATGGGCAAAGAAAAAAGTATCTTCTAAGATTGAAAATAAATATAAATAAATATCATGAAATTTGAAAAAATTTAGTTATGAAATCGAGTCTGTGGAGCGCCTGAGAGCAAAATTGCATCTAGAGTTCGCAAGTAGTTCTCTCTTCGTGCATTTTGTAGTTGTCTTCTTATAATATTTTTGGTTAATTCTGAGGGTGCTTATTCACTCTAACACATTAATTAAAAAAAATTAGGGTGCTCGTGTTGAATTTATTTTTTAAAATCTTAGGTACATTAAGGCTATGAAGGTTACTGCTAAGGTCATTCCTTAAAAAATATTATAATCTTAATTTAAACATAAAGGAATTACAAGACAATAAGCATCTGAAGAAATTACAAGACAGGATGGTAAAATTTTACAATAGACGGAGTTATCCATGGATGAAATCATCAAATAGATAAGTAATACCATGAGGAAAGGAGTGATGTGTATTTATAAAGAGTACAAAGCAAGACAAGATGTAATCGTGTACATACACGCAAAGCCAAAACCCAAAAATCCAATCCAATACATAAACTAAACATGAGTGCTAGAGAAATCTAGAGGAAACAAGCTTCTTCCTTGGTAAGAACCTGAATTTACAGACTTCTAGTAACAACGGTACAAACTCATCTCCATCCACAATTAGTTTTTTGAACTTCTGTGCTCTTTCCCAGACAGAAAGATATGATGTGGAATAGTTTTCTTGTGACTACGTGTCTTGCTCATCGTCGTCAATGGCAATGGGATTGCCATGACTCCCTAGCTCTACAGTATGGTTGCCATGCACATCTCCTCCATTAGCATCTTCACGTTCATCATCTTCATGTTCTTCTCTATCACATTGTACATGTACAGGATTCAAATATCTATAACCATGAGCATCTGCAAAGAAGATTTCATTAATGTCTATGCACTGGGTCAGATGAAGAAGCTTCATCACCTTCCAAATGGCAAAGGATCTTGTCCTACTCATTCCGGATCTAGTCTTCAAAATTATCCATGATGGTGTTGGGTAGTATTTTCCTATGCGAACCATTTTGAGGAGAGTTCTCTACAGTGAAGCACCTAGGTTGTTGGCTATGTAATTGTCCATGTATACATATGCCCGTTCAAACAAATTAATGGGGGTGACAGGCATACTTTGTTTTTCAAGTCTGCTCTATAAGCATAGAGTTGACGTCCTCTTGTTATCTCCTCACTGGAGATATTATGCGAGAAGAACTTAAAATGGGGCTTATGTAAGTCTTTCATGCAATATGCTATCATGTCTTCGAATGTATGCATTTTAATTTGTCTTAGACCTCTACACATCACCATAGCACCCCTTCGGTTTGAAGAAATCCTAGCCTAAATATCTTTTGATGGTTTTGCCTATACCTATGAGTGATGGAGCCATAAGACTCACGAGACCATTTGAAAATGTAAGTGGTTTTGCCTATACACCTATGAGTGATGGAGCCATAAGACTCACGAGACCATTTGAAAATGTTAGTGGTTTAAAGTACCACTTTTCTTTAGTGCAAACATGTCTTTTAAACAATCCATTCTTATAAACTCTTTAAGTGGCTCCTAGCATGACAGATGTATGTCTCTATTTTTGATAGCCACGGTCACTTATACTTCGAAGAGCTTTGTCTTCTTCTCCGGTGCAAATTGAGGTATCTTGTGGACAGAGGGCTCTGAGTCTGCATTTTTTTCATTTGGCATGGATTGTTTGCCTTTTGTGTCGCAATGTGTGGATCCTACACAAGAGGGACATCCAGATGTATGAGTTGTCACACATTCTCAAAGGTTGCATGTGAAACCATGACTAACCAAGGCAAACAGAAAACATTGTCATGGTTGCAGTTCAATATTAATTTTTTAACAAGACCAGAAATAAATTATATTATTTTCTTATGAAAAATTTGTGGGTGCTTATCTTATTTTGGTGTTTTTACTGTCCTATTTCATATATTATTCTAAATGTTTTTATTATTACTGTCGATGCTCTTCATGGTGCTTTTACTACAGTGCCGATGATGGCACGTCGCCTTGCTTTTGCATATGCAACCTATGCGTAAAAAAAACTAGGAAAAATAATACAGTCGATTGTAATAGAGAGGAGGGAGAAGATGTCACCTACTGCATGAGAAAAAAATACTCGCATGTGTCTACATGCGTATACTTCTTGACACACAACAAAAAAAGTTGCCTGTGTGTACAACATTTACGTAAAGGAATAGTAAAAACACTAAGAGATTTTTAGTACAATAGTAATTAAAAAGTTGCCTGTGTGTACATCATTTACTATTTGTGTAAAGGAATAGTATAAACGCTATCATAGTATAAACGTTATGAGGTTTATAGTACAATAGTTATTAAAAAGTTACATGATAACGGAAGCCATGCGGCTCTTCTAAAAATTGATGCAGAATCAAGTTTTTATTATGACAGTAATAAAAATAACGGCAACCATGGGGCTCTTCTACAATGCAGAGACAGACGAAAAAAAACCACAAAGATAAAAAGAGAAATGCAGAATCACGTTTTTATTATGACAGTAATAAAAACATTATATGACAGCATAACGCGTATGCTTATTTTGGGTTCTTACAAAATGTGTGGGTGCTTACAAAACATTGTGGAGGATTACATGCATGTATTCATTTTGCATGAAGTCAACAAAGGATTTACACACAAAATATAAACATGAATACCAAAAGACTGTGCTCTATCCTTCACTGCACGGAGGCCACGAATAGGCCACGAATAGTGTAGGCACCTTCCATAGGTGTGACAATTCGAGGACAAGGATGGCATTTAGCCCTAGGCTTCATCACAAAGTAATGTTGAAGAAGACGGACCAACATGTCCATCACAACAAAGCAACAACCACGAAGATGGGTGATGATCCAGCTTCATGATGTTACTGATATCATGAGAAGAGGATTCCTCCTTGATGGCATAATGAGCAGATGACTAAACCAGTTAACGAGATTGAATACAAATCAACACAAGGAGTATTGCTCATTAAATAGTGCACAAACCGAATCATGCAAGGACACGCAAGGCTTTCTAGAATATGGCACATGATCAATATGGGATAGAGAGAAAAGTACCACTGCCACGAGGACATGTAGGTTCTGACATGCACATAGAACCTAACAGAAGGTAGGAGAAAACCAGAAGATGCTCATTGCAAGCAATGAAGTCCAACATATACAAGAACGTTCTGCAAAAGAACGAATGATAAAAGGACGTGCAAGCCATTCTCAAACATGGCACATGAAGAGTATGCGATAGAGACACAAATACCACTCACAGGACGACATGCACATACAAGCTTGGAGAAGATGCAAATGCAGAATAACTGACAGCTGCAAACCTACAAACCATCGAGCCAGCGACCCAACAAGGAGATCATAGAGTAGATCAAAATGATGCTTGGAGAAGATGCGCATGCAGAACAACCGACAATTGCAATCATCCTGGTGGCTGAAGGCTGCAAACCATCAAGCCAACGACCCAAAGAGACTATGCACGACATAATCTATACAGAAAAAGGCAAAATCCACGATGAGCCTAGAAAAGAAAGGAGAAGACACGTGTCGAGGATAGAGCAAGCAGTTCCTAAGGTTAACAATTTTTCTCTCAACGAATTAATTCAAACCCAACCCACAACGTTCAGAAAAAAGGCAAAATCCACAATGAACCCAGAAAAGAAAGGAGAAGACACGTGTCAATAGAGCATGCAGTTCCTAAGGTTACAAAAAAAAATAAAAAATCTCAACGCCAATTAATTCAAACCCAACCCACAAAACATTGTGAGTGCATATTTCCAATTGATTTTTAAAACAAAACAAAACAAACATACACACCCACCCTCAAAACCAATCCCGCACAAGCGTGCGCCTGCAGGATGAACTACGTCAGTGCATCCTTGTCTAGTTGTTCACTCAAACAATTATGGCTCGAGCACATTGGCCTCTAACATCTCATGTATGATGTCTTAGTAGGTTTCCTTCTCAGCAGCAGCAGCAGTAGGTTTTTTGCACTCAGGCTGTTGTTAGGTAGGTGTCTGCTTCTTTGGTCTTCAACCCTTAAAGAGGAGGACTCCATGGCAACCTGTGAGATCCCTGTTCCCACCGAGCAACGGATTCAGGGTACTAGCAGCGGAAGTAGCACTTCTCGTGCGGGACAGGGGTCCCACACTCGGGGCCTCACCCACGGATATCCGGATAAGAGACTAATCCGTCGGTTGTTCCAAAACCGACCGAACCCAGAAAAAACTTCCTTTACCGGAAAGCACGGGCGATTCCACCAGGATAACTTTTTACTCTAACGTAGTCAAGATCATTTCTAATCAAACTGATCCAATTGCATCTATAAGATATTTGGTCGGATCAAGGAAGAAACTTGCACTTAGATCATTGGGATCAACGCTTTTTTCCCCATTCAAGAGGCACAGCCGTTGATTCCTATCCATAGAACAATTACTGTCCGGGATTTACTTTATCTATCGTAATAACAAAAGTTGAGTCTCGATTTATGGATCCATCAGTCCAGCCTAGCCCCATCCAATCCCATGGGTTAGCCAACCACCCAACCCCACTGTAGTGATGGGATCCAATTTGGAATTTGGTTAGGTTTTGTCTCGGGTACCAAGGAAAAGAGGTCCAAGGCCCCCTCGATGCAAACATAAAACTAGCCACACCACTTACACACCCAATATGAAATTGCCTTTTTCTTAGCATCAGCTAACTTTAAAACGATCCTTTAATGAAACCATAGTAGCACTGATCACAATCTTCCAATTTATCCGGTTGATTCATAATTTCCCATCATTTCTTCATCAGAGTATCTATGGCATCATTGGCAATTAGAACGCTCACCACCTGTCCACTCAGGGGCCTTTTCAATAGTTCCTAGCCCATAATACTCGGCAATATAATCACTTATAAAAATCAAGATGGACTCTCGTTGAAGATCAGTAAGATCAACCAACAGATCCATAAAAAGAGCCATGGACTCATCCATTGAAGACCAGCAAGGTCAATCAACTAGATCCATGCCCGGTTTCAGAAAACAACTCTTACTCCTTGTTCCAATATCTTCCTCGACGCACGCGTGGGTATCCTAGGCGACCTAGAGCCCGAGCACCGTATGGTCAGCACCCTCTAGGATCCTTCGCAGGTGACCTAGTGCTTCACTCATAGGCTGCTTCCTTGGTCCCTCATCCACTGTACCGAAAGCTCACCATTTTAATCGAACCGAGGCTGGTCAAGACCTCGGTCGACCTTGCTACGCGAGACGTCCTCCATTGACTCTCCGTCAGCATTTGCAACTTTAACAGTTAGGTCTTCATGACCTTAATCCACAAGACGGTCAAAATGCTTCCCCAGCATTCTTGACATAAAACAATCATTTACAAACAGTCACAAAATACAGTTTCTAAATCAAACTCTCGTCTTTCCACATTATCCCTCCTTAGTCCACATTACTTATTCCACATTCCATTCAATGTGTACTCATTCTCATCCATTTCCTCATATCGACGACACATTAATTCACATACACATTCACATTCACATCCATACATCCACATTTACATGCATACATCCATTTTCACATCCTCATTTATACATCCACATCCCATATCCACATTCATACATACACAACCATATCCACATCCATATCTCCACATCCACATCCACATTCACATCCATACATCCACATCTACATGCATACCTCCATTTTCACATCCTCATTTATACATCCACCTCCCATATCTACATTCATACATACACATCCATATCCACATCCATACATCCACATCCACATCCACATTCATATTCACATCCATATATCCACATCTACATGCATACATCCATTATCACGTCCTCATTCATACATCCACATCCATATACATACATACATCCACATCCACATTCACATTCCCATTCACATCTATACATCCACATCTACATCCACATACATACATACATCCACATCCACATTCCCATTCACATCTATACATCCACATCTACATCCACATTCATATACATCTACATCTACATCCACATTCACATACATCCACATCCACATTCCCATTCACATCTATACATCCACATCTACATCCACATACATACATACATCCACATCCACATTCCCATTCACATCTATACATCCACATCTACATCCACATACATACATACATCCACATCCACATTCCACATTCACATCTATACAGCCACATCTACATCCACATTCACATCTATGCATATACATCTTCATGCATACATCCCTTTCCACATTCATACATCTACACTCCCATCTCCACATCCACACATCCACATACATACATCCACACTCCCATCTCCACATCCACACATCCACATACATACATCCATTTCCACATTCCCATTCATATAACTCCATATGCCTTCACATCTAATCTTTTACATCACATCCATTCTCGCCCTATCACAACCCATATACATCTTATCCTATCACATACACTTCTTACCTCATCCCATACACATCTTATCAAATCTTAATTCATCTTATCACCTCATAACTTATTTCATAAGCATCTTATCACCTCTTGTCACATCTTATACACCTCTTATCACATCCTATCACATCTCATATCCAAGAGAATTCTTATATTTGATATAAGATTTCTTTACACATTTATTTATGCATAAATTCTATTTAAGGAGATTAATACTTTCGAAGTAAAAATCAATCTTTTATGCATCTTCTTATGCATAAATTCAATTTGGTAGGAATTACACTTTTAGAATAAAAGAATTTCTCTTATGCATCTAAGTTATGCATAAAATCCATTTATGATGAAAATCACACTTTTAGTATAAAAGAATATCTTTTATGCATACCTCTATGCATGAAATCCAATTATAATAAAAGTCACACTTTTAAAATAAAATAATCAACTTTTATGCATACCTTTATGCATGAAATTCAAATATAATAAAAGTCACACTTTTATAATAAAATAATCAACTTTTATGCATACCTTTATGCATGAAATTCAATTATGATAAAAGTCACACTTTTATAATAAAATAATCAACTTTTATGCATACCGTTATGCATGAAATTCAAATATGATAAAAGTAACACTTTTGATATAAAAATTTATCCATTATGCATACTTCTATGCATGAAATAAAAATGATAAAAGTAACACTTTTGATATAAAAATTTATCCTTTATGCATACTTCTATGCATGAAAATAAAAATGATAAAAGTAACACTTTTGATATAAAAATTTATCCTTTATGCATACTTCTATGCATGAAAATCAAAATAAAAAAATAACACTTTTGATATAAAAATTTATCCATTATGCATACTTCTATGCATGAAAGTAAAAATGATAAAAGTAACACTTTTGATATAAAAATTTATCCATTATGCATACTTCTATACATGAAAATAAAAATGGTAAAAATAACACTTTTGATATAAAAATTTATCCATTATGCATACTTCTATGCATGAAATAAAAATGGTAAAAATAACACTTTTGATATAAAAACTTATCCTTTATGCATAATATTAAAATTCAATTTCTCCATGATTATAATGAGATTCTTTCAATTAATCTAGGATGATAATTCCTAGAATATGGTAGGAAGTCCTCTTTTTATGCTTTGAATGAAATTATTTTATGCATAATTTTTATAAAATTTTTGCCATAGCTCCGCTGCTATGACTGATAAATCTCATTTTTTCTAAGGGATAAAGCTTATCATTAAGGAAATAATTAAAATGATTCTCTAATTGGATAATTAATCCATAATGGATTGAATCATCAATATACATAAACTAAAAGCATAGAAAAAAGCCATTAATTTGGCCTCAAGCATAGCTTAATCTTGGGTTAAGGAAAAGCTTTATGAAAAGCTTCATTTGGATTGAGAAGGGGTTATGAGTATGACCATTTCTTGAGTGAGAGAGAGAAATTACATAAAACCATTAGAATTTAAACATAAATAAAAATTTATGTAATTATTTACTATCATTAATTAATTAACTTCAATAGCATTCATCAAATTATGTAACTCTTCACTACTATTCACCAATTAACTTCAATAGCATTTAAAAAACCATACCAATTAAGCTTCTCAAGCTTGAGAGGGGTTGAGAAGAGAGAAACATTGAGAAATTATAGAAAAGATCAATATTCACTAATTACCTTACAAATTGCTTGATTCTTTGTTCACGGTAGAGGCCCCCAACCAATCAATTGGTTAAGTATGTTGATGGAGCCACCAATGGGGATTGAAGAAAGAGGGAAGCTCCAAAAACTAGTGAACTATTAATGAATTCACAGTTTTTGGCTTAGGGTGGAGTAGAGTAACGATGCATAAACACTATATATATTTTTTTTCAACAAGGGGAGGCTTCTATTTATAGGAAAAATTGAGCTCCTAACCAAACAAACTGATTCTAGAATTTTCCAACTCAGTTTGGTCAATTTTTGACCATTTTTAGGTCAGTTGAGCTAACTTTTTGTAACTAGACTTGAATTAGGAGAGAGGAGAGATAAAATATCTCAATTTTTATGAGTTTAAAACTCATTCAAGCATGTGAAATATGCACCTCAAAGAACTCCCCTTCCTTATATATGCTGAAATTTGAGCATAATGATGAGCTATGGTGGATCATACACTAGAATCAACATGATTAACAAAGTGATTAAGAAATGATTAAGATGTAATTATTGAATAATTAGCAGATAGATTAATGTAGGCATGGATACTCAAAAACCAGCAAATTCTCATTAGGGCTATGCCTCAATTTATAGAGTTTACATCAAGCATCAAATCCCATTGATTTCTCCATGATTCACTCCCAGAATATCTCCACCTTTTGCCTGATTCTCTCCACCTCTTCTCTTTTCCCTGAATATCTCCCAGAATATCTCCACACTCCTAAATTCTCTCATGCTACCCATTATTCTCTCCCAGTAGATTCTTCTCACCTTTTCACAGGTTCTTTCACAATTACATCTCCTCTTTTACAGCCTCTATCCAAGAGCTTGTTCCCACACACACCCTATTCACTTGTATATTTCAACACCTCCCCTCAAGTGAATACTCCTAGTACACCTAGACCCTATACCAAGTTTGCCTCCCCTTACTTGGCAGTCCGCGACCAGTGTCTACTCCTCCCCTCAAGTTATCTCAGCACACCTGGACCCTATATCAAGTTTCTCTCTTACTTGATAGCCTGCGACCAGTGCCTCAGATCCCTAAACCCATAGTCCTTGACACTCTCTCTCTCTATGTGTCCAAGGCTTACTATAGTTGCCCGCGACCTTGACTAAAGTGCTCACACATACATCTACCACGTGGCCTACATCATCGGTGGCTCAGAGGTGGTTTTACTTTATTGGGGCAGGTTACATTGGGTTGTGGGGTCTCTCTCTCTCTCTCTCTCTCTCAGAGATTTTCACATGGCTCCTCACTCTTTGGAGCCTCACATCTTCTATTGTCTTCAGTCTTCTTCTCGTGGTGGCAGCATCTCTCCACGCGTCCGTCTCTTCTTTCAGTCTTCTCGGGGCAGCTTCTCTTCTTGTGGCAGCTTCTCTTCTCGTGTCCATGTCTTCCTTCAGCTTTTCTTCTTGGTGTGGATCCTCTTCTTGGAAAGAGATATTCTTCTTCTTTCATGGCTGGGGCCATGAGCTCGTTCGTCAGGTCATTTTGCTCCATGTGAGCAACATGTTTCAATGTTTTGCTGACAGTTCCTTTGGGCTTTTGATGTTCATCTTTTATCATTATGCAATGCAAACCCAAATTTATGCGGGAGGTCTTACCTCTTGCCTTAATTTGGACAAGGGCAGTGTCTGTTCCCATTTTTACACTGATAAAATGTGCCCAATATATAATGCGTATAGCATTCATTCTCATGCACATTCCAAATGCAACTCTGGCTGTGAATAATCTTGAATTTGAGTGAGATTTACAGGCATTAACCAAGGGTTAAATGCAAAATGATGATTTTCACAATTTTTATCAGCACAATTTTCCAGAAATTACACTAAATTAAGGGTAACCAATTTGTACGGGATGGTTGGAGTATCAAACCAACTCCGATTTGAAATCTGAAGTTATAGAGATTTGTATCAGATACCTAATGGTTAATTTGAACCCTCAATTGCACCAAAGTACAGTGATTAGCACTGATTAATCACTGATTAGCAAATTAATGCTCTGGTTTGTGTGCAGAAAACAGAGTATGCGGGGAGCCCAGATCTGGTGCCTTCCACTTCAAATGAGCTCAAATGCTTTCAAAGGCATCAATAGCAATGAGTATAGTAGAGGATTAAGCCAAGAAACACAAGATTTGACCAAATAATAAAAGCTTAATCTCTGTTTTACCAAAGTCACCTGCAGATTTGATGAAGAGCTTTGATCTCAATGTAGACTTGATGAAATTGAATTCTGTCTTCACCAGCTTGTAGAGCATGCTTGATTACCCCTTGGGCTAAGAGGAATTAGAGAGATTTGATCTGTGGAAGTTGCAATGTCAAAAACATCTCAGAAAAATGTAGCCTGCAAATCGAGCTCCCGCCGGCGTTCTGCGTTGAATTAGCCCACAAGATTTGAGATGTGTGTAGCCCTATGAGTCTACTATGAGTACCTAAGAGGGCTTAGCCTAATGTTATGTGTGCAAGGAGAATGGAGTCCTCCACTGGCTGGGGGTGAAGGGGAGAAGTGAAAGCTTACTAAAAAATTGATTTTTTTTGCTAATTATCTACTAATCCTCATTAATTAACTAATGGGCTCATAAATATGATTGATTCTAGGCATAGCTCTGATACCATGTTGAAATTTGAGCATAATGATGAGCTATGGTGGATCATACACTAGAATCAACATGATTAACAAAGTGATTAAGAAATGATTAAGATGTAATTATTGAATAATTAGCAGATAGATTAATGTAGGCATGGATACTCAAAAACCAGCAAATTCTCATTAGGGCTATGCCTCAATTTATAGAGTTTACATCAAGCATCAAATCCCATTGATTTCTCCATGATTCACTCCCAGAATATCTCCACCTTTTGCCTGATTCTCTCCACCTCTTCTCTTTTCCCTGAATATCTCCCAGAATATCTCCACACTCCTAAATTCTCTCATGCTACCCATTATTCTCTCCCAATAGATTCTTCTCACCTTTTCACAGGTTCTTTCACAATTACATCTCCTCTTTTACAGCCTCTATCCAAGAGCTTGTTCCCACACACACCCTATTCACTTGTATATTTCAACAACATATGTGTCAAAATGGAATCATTATACCCAAATATCTCATGTAAGATTCCTCCCCAGCCTCTCAAAATGTCCAGCATCTTCCCTTGTAATCAATCCCTCTTCAGAAATATAAAAGACTTGTTTCTAACTGTTTTAACCTAGAGAGAGAAAATATTCTAGAGAGAGAATATTTAGATTTTTAATATTTTTGGATAGAAAATTATCTCATCTTATTAAAATAAGTTCCCCTGAAACAGAAATTCAAAAAGAACTTTCCAATGTCCAATTGGAATTAATTAGAAATGGGTATAAAGGACCTTAGCCTAAGGGTCTAGATTTTCAGAAATTTTTGGATTATGGTCCAATTAAGGTTCCTATGGGCCAATAGCATCAATCCATGTGTAGGGAGGAGATAAATCCAATTTGTAAAAGAAGATACCCAAAAATGAGTAAATGCTCACATAAGATGAAGAGTTGAAAATGTACAAGGTTTATTAGTAAAAAACTATGAGCAATATTAAAATGATTCACATATGTAAGGAAGGGGGTTCTTTAAAGGAGGTGTATATTTCACATAAGATGAAGAGTTGAAAATGTACAAGGTTTATTAGTAAAAAACTATGAGCAATATTAAAATGATTCCATTATGACACATATGTAAGGAAGGGGAGTTCTTTAAAGGAGGTGCATATTTCACATAAGATGAAGAGTTAAAAATGTACAAGGTTTATTAGTAAAAAACTATGAGCAATATTAAAATGATTCCATTATGACACATATGTAAGGAAGGGGAGTTCTTTAAAGGAGGTGCATATTTCACATAAGATGAAGAGTTGAAATATTTCACATGCTTGAATGAGTTTTAAACTCATAAAAATTGAGATATTTCATCTCTCCTCTCTCCTCATTCAAGTCTAGTTCCAAAAAGTTAGCTTAACTGACCTAAAAATGGTCAAAAATTGACCAAACTGATTTGGAAAATTCTAGAATCTGTTTGTTTTGGTTAGGAGCTCAATTTTTCCTATAAATAGAAGCCTCCCCCTTGTTGAAAAATAGATAGTGTTTATGCATCGTTACTCTACTCCACCTAAGCCAAGAACTGTGAATTCATTTAATAATTCACTAGTTTTTGGAGCTTCCCTCTTTCTTCAATCCCCATTAGTGGCTCCATCAACATACTTAACCAATTGATTGGTTGGGGGCCTCTACCGTGAACAAAGAATCAAGCAATTTGTACTCGGCAATATAATCACTTATAAAAATCAAGATGGACTCTCGTTGAAGATCAGCAAGATCAACCAATAGATCCATATAAAGAGCCATGGACTCATCCATTGAAGACCAGCAAGGTCATTCAACCAGATCCATGCCCGGTTTCACAAAACAACTCTTACTCCTTGTTCCAATATCTTCCACGACGCACGTGTGGGTATCTTCGACGACCCAGAGCCCGAGCACCGTATGGTCAGCACCCTCTAGGATCCTTCGCAGGTGACCTAGCGCTTCACTCATAGGCCGCTTCCTTGGTCCCTCATCCACCGTACACCGGAAGCTCACCATTTAAATCGAACCGAGGCTGGTCAAGACCTCGGTCGACCTTGCTACGTGCGACATCCTCCACCGTCAGCAGTTGCAACTTTAATAGTTAGGTCTTCATGACCTTAATTCACAAGACGGTCAAAATGCTTCCCCAGCATTCTTGACATAAAACAGTCATTTACAAACTGTCACAAAATACAGCTTCTAAATCGAACTCTCATCTTTCCACATTATCCCTCCTTAGTCCACATTACTTATTCCACATTACTTATTCCACATTCCATTCATCAATGTGTACTCATTCTCATCCATTTCCTCATATCGACGACACATTAATTCACATACACATTCACATTCACATCCATACATCCATATTTACATGCATCCATATTTACATGCATTCACATTCACATTCACATCCATACATCCATATTTACATGCATACATCCATTTTCACATCCTCATTTATACATCCACATCCCATATCCACATTCATACATACACATCCATATCCACATCCATACATCCACATCCACATCCACAAATCCACATCTACATGCATACCTCCATTTTCACATCCTCATTTATACATCCACATCCCATATCTACATTCAAACATACACATCCATATCCACATCCCTACATCCACATCCACATCCACATCCACATCCACATTCATATTCATATTCACATCCATATATCCACATCTACATGCATACATCCATTATCACGTCCTCATTCATACATCCACATCCACATTCATATTCACATCCATATATCCACATCTACATGCATACATCCATTATCACGTCCTCATTCATACATCCACATCCACATACATACATACATCCACATCCACATTCCCATTCACATCTATACATCCACATCTACATCCACATACATACATACATCCACATCCACATTCCCATTCACATCTATACATCCACATCTACATCCACATTCATATACATCCACATACATACATACATCCACATCCACATTCCCATTCACATCTATACATCCACATCTACATCCACATTCATATACATCCACATCCACATTCCCATTCACATTTATACATCCACATCTACATCCACATACATACATACATCCACATCCACATTCCCATTCACATCTATACATCCACACATTCCCATTCATATCTATACATCCACATTTACATCCACATTCACATACATCCACATCCACATTCCCATTCACATCTATACATCCACATCTACATCCATATACATACATACATCCACATCCACATTCCCATTCACATCTATACATCCACATCTACATCCACATTCACATCCACATTCACATCCACATTCCCATTCACATCTATACATCCACATCTACATCCACATTCACATCTATGCATATACATCTTCATGCATACACCCATTTTCACATCCATACTCCCATCTCCACATCCACACATCCACATACATACATACACATCCGTATCTACATCCATACATCCACATCCACATCCACATCCACATTCACATTCATACATATACATCTACATGTATACATCCACATCACATTCATACAACCATATTACATCCATTCTCGTCCTAACACATCCCATATACATCTTAACACATCCTAACTCATCTTAACACATTCTATCACATCTCATACAAATCTTATCACATCTTTTCACATCTCATACACCTCTTATCACATCCTATTACTTTCCATACGCATCTTATCAAATCTTATCACATCTCATACACCTCTTATCACATCTTATCACATTTCATATCTTTTTTAAGAGAATTCTTATATTTAATATAAGATTTCTCTACACATTTATTTATGCATAAATTCCATTTAAGGAGACTAACACTTTCGAAATAAAAATCAATCTTTTATGCATCTTCTTATGCATAAATTCAATTTGGTAGGAATTACACTTTTAGAATAAAAGAATTTCTCTTATGCATCTAAGTTATGCATAAAATCCATTTATGAGGAAAATCACACTTTTAGTATAAAAAGAATATCTTTTATGCATACCTCTATGCATGAAATCCAATATGATAAAAGTAACACTCTTACAATAAAATAATCAACTTTTATGCATACCTCTATGCATGAAATTCAATTATGATAAAAGTCACACTTTTATAATAAAATAATCAACCTTTATGCATACCTCTATGCATGAAATTCTGTGAGATCCCTGTCCCCACCATGCGACAGATTCGGGGTACTAGCAGCGGAAGTAGCACTTCATGCGCGGGGCAGGGACCCACACTCGGGGCCTCGTCCCCCCACGGATATCCGGACAAGAGACTAATCCGTCGGTTTTTCCAAAATCGAACCCGGAAAAACTTCCCTTACCCGGAAAGCATGGGCGATTCCACCAAGATAACTTTGTACTCTAACATAGTCAAGATCATTACTGATCACGCTGATCCGACTGCACCTATAAAGATACTCGGTCGGATCAAGGAAGAAACTTGCACTTGGATCATTGGGATCAACGCTTTTTTCCCCATCAAGAGAGGCACAACCGTTGATTCCTATCCATAGAACAATTACTATCCGGGATTTACTTTATCTATCGTAATAACAGAAATTGAGTCTCGATTTATGGATCCATCAGTCCAGCCTAACCCCATCTGATCCCATGGGTTAGCCAACCGCCCAACCACTGTAGTGATGGGATCCAATTTGGAATTTGGTTAGGTTTTGTCCCGGGTACCAAGGAAAAGAGTTCCAAGGCCCCCTAGCCGGAAGTTCATGCAACATAAAACTAGCCACACCACTTACACACCCAATATGAAATTGCCTTTTTCTTAGCATCAGCTAACTTTAAAACAATCCTTTAATGAAACCATAGTACCACTGATCACAATCTTCCAATTTATCCGGTTGATTCATAATTTTCCATCATTCCTTGATCAGAGTATCTATGGTATCATTGGCAACTAGAACGCTCACCACCTGTCCACACAGGGGCCTTTTCAATAGTTCCTAGCCCATAATACTCGGCAATATAATCACTTATAAAAATCAAGATGGACTCTCGTTGAGAAGATCAGCAAGATCAACCAACAGATCCATATAAAGAGCCATGGACTCATCCATTGAAGACCAGCAAGGTTAATCAACCAGATCCATGCCCGGTTTCACAAAACATCTCTTACTCCTTGTTCCAATATCTTCCTCGCGCACGTGTGGGTATCCTAGGCGACCCAGAGCCCGAGCACCGTATGGTCAGCACCCTCTAGGATCCTTCGCGCAAGTGACCTAGCGCTTCACTCATAGGCCGCTTCCTTGGTCCCTCATCCACCGTACCGGAAGCTCACCATTTTTAATCGAACCGAGGCTGGTCAAGACCTCGGTCGACCTTGCTACGCGAGACGTCCTCCATTGACTCTCCGTCAGTAGTTGCAACTTTAACAGTTAGGTCTCCACGACCTTAATCACAAGACGGTCAAAATGCTTCCCCAGCATTCTTGACATAAAACAGCCATTTACAAACAGCATTTACAATAGTTTACAAATACAGTTTCTATATTAACTCTCATTTTTCCACATTATCCCTCATTAATCCACATTACTTATTCCACATTCCATTTATATATGTACTCATCCAATCACATCATTTTCCATCTCTTCACTTCAGATTCCTTCACATCACATATCATATATTCACATCCATATCCACATCCATACATCCACATCCACATCCACATTCACATCCATACATCCACATCTACATGCTTACCTCCATTTTCACATCCTCATTTATACATCCATATCCCGTATCCACATTCATACATACATATCCATATCCACATCCATACATCCACACCCACATGCATACATCCACTATCACGTCCTCATTCATACATTCACATCCACGTACATACATACATCCACATCCACATTCCCATTCACATCTATACATCCACATCTACATCCACATACATACATCCATCCACATCCACATTCCACATTCACATCTACATCCACATTCACATACATCCACATCCACATTCCCATTCACATATATACATCTATACATCCACATCATCCACATCTATATCCACATACATACATACGTCCACATCCACATTCCACATTCACATCTATACATCCACATCTACATCCACATTCACATACATCCACATCCACATCCCATTCCCATTCACATCCACATCCCATTCACATCCACATTTCCATTCCCATTCACATCCACATTCACATACATCCACATCCACATTCCCATTCACATCTATACATCCACATCTACATCCACATTCACATCTATGCATATACATCCTCATGCATACATCCACATTCACATTCACATCTATACATCCACATCTACATCCTCATTCACATCTATGCATATACATCTTCATGCATACATCTACATCCACATTCACATCTATGCATATACATCTTCATGCATACATCCACTTTCACATTCATACATCCACATCTACATTCATCTATTTCTACATTTCCATTCATATGGCCTCATACGCCTTCACATATATTCTTTTACATCACATCCATTCTCGCCCTATCACAACCCATATACATCTTATCTCATCTCATACACTTCTTATCTCATCCCATACACATCTTAACTCATCTTATCACATCCTAACTCATCCCATAGGTCTCTTATCACATCTTAACTCATCTTATCACATCCTAACTCAGCCCATAGGTCTCTTATCACATGTTAACTTATCTTATCACATCCTAACTCATCTTATCACATCATAACTCTTCTCATATACGTCTTATCACATCCTATCCCTTCCCATATCTATTTATAGAATATAAGAGAATTCTTATATTTGATATAAAATTGCTTTACGCATCTAATTATGCATAAATTCCATTTCAGGATACTAACACTTTCGAAATAAAAATCAATCTTTTATGCATCTTCCTATGCATAAATTCATTTTAAATGAGAATGACACTTTGAATTAAAATTCAATCTTTTATGCATCTTCCTATGCATAAATTCATTTTAGATGAGAATGACACTTTTGAATTAAAATCAATCTTTTATGCATCTTCTTATGCATAAATTCAATTTAGATGAGAAAGACACTTTTGAATTAAAATCAATCTTTTATGCATCTTCTTATGCATAAATTCAATTTAGTAGGAATTACACTTTTAGAATAAAAGAATTTCTCTTATGCATCTAATTTATGCATAAAATCTATTTATGATGAAAATCACACTTTTAGTATAAAAATATCTTTTATGCATAACCCTATGCATCAAAACCAATTATGACAAAAGTAACATTTTTACAATATAATAATCATCTTTTATGCATACCTCTATGCAATAATTTCAAATGTGATAAAAGCAACACTTTTACTATAAAAGAAATATCCTTTATGCATACTTCTATACATGAAAATTAAAAATGATAAAAGTAACACTTTTAATATTAAAAAAAATATCATTTATGCATACTTCTATGCATGAAAATGAAAATTGATAAAAGTAACACTTTTATGTTAAAATAATAATCTTTTATGCATACCTCTATGCATGAAAATCAATTATGCATAATATCAATTTCTCTATGATTACAATGAATATCTTTCAATTAATCTAGGATGATAATTCCTAGAATATGGTAGGAAGTCCTCTTTTCATGCTTTGAATAAAATTATATTATGCATAATTTTTATAAAAATTTTGCTATAGCTCCGCTGCTATGACTGATAAATCTCAATTTTTCTAAGAGATAAAGCTTATCATTAAGGAAATAATTAGAATGGTCTCTAATTGGATCATCAATCCATAATGGATTGAATCATCAATATACATAAACTAAAAGCATAGAAAAAAAACCCATTAATTTGGCCTCAAGCATAGCTTAATCTTGGATTAAGAAAAAGCTTTATGAAAAGCTTCATTTGGATTGAGAATGGGTCGTGAGTATGACCATTTCTTGAGTGAGAGAGAGAAATTACATAAAAACCATTAGAATTAAACATAAATAGAAATTTATGTAATTCTTAACTATCATTAATCAATTAACTTCAATAGCATTCATCAAATTATGTAACTCTTCACTAACATTAACTTGAATAGCATTCAAAAACCATTCCAATTAAGCTTCTCAAGCTTGAGAGGGGTTGAGAAGAGAGAAACATTGAGAAATTATAGAAAATGATCAAAATTCACTAATTATCTTATAATTTGCTTGATTCTTTGTTCACGGTAGAGGCCCCCAACCAATCAATTGGTTAAGTATGTTGATGGAGCCACTAATGGGGATTGAAGAAAGAGGGAAGCTCCAAAAACTAGTGAATTATTAAATAATTCACAGTTCTTGGCTTAGGTGGAGTAGAGTAACGATGCATAAACACTATCTATTTTTCAACAAGGAGGAGGCTTCTATTTATAGAAAAAATTGAGCTCCTAACCAAAACAAACTGATTCTAGAATTTTCCAAATCAGTTTGGTCAATTTTGGACCATTTTTAGGTCAGTTAAGCTAACTTTTTGAAACTAGACTTGAATTAGGAGAGAGGAGAGATGAAATATCTCAATTTTTATGAGTTTAAAACTCATTCAAGCATGGGAAATATGCACCTCCTTTAAAGAACTCCCCTTCCTTACATATGTCATATTTTTAATATTGCTCATAGTTTTTTACTAATAAACCTTGTACATTTTCAACTCTTCATCTTATGTGAAATATGCACCTCCTTTAAAGAACTCCCCTTCCTTACATATGTCATATTTTTAATATTGCTCATAGTTTTTTACTAATAAACCTTGTATATTTTCAACTCTTCATCTTATGTGAAATATGCACCTCCTTTAAAGAACTCCCCTTCCTTACATATCTCATATTTTTAATATTGCTCATAGTTTTTTACTAATAAACATTGTACATTTTCAACTCTTCATCTTATGTGAGCATTTACTCATTTTTTTGGATATCTTCTTTACAAATTGGATTTATCTCCTTCCTACACATGGATTGATGCTATTGGCCCATAGGAACCTTGATTGGACCATAATCCAAAAATTTCTGAAAATCTAGACCCTTAGGCTAAGTCCTTTTTACCCATTTCTAATTAATTCCAATTGCACATTGGAAAGTTCTTTTTGAATTTCTGTTTCAGGGGAACTTATTTTAATAAGATGAGATAATTTTCTATCCAATAATATTAAAATTTTGAATATTCTCTCTCTAGAATATTTTCTTCCTCTAGGTTAAAATAGTTAGGAACAAGTCTTTTATATTTCTGAAGAGGGATTGATTACAGGAGAAGATGCTGGACATTTTGAGAGGCTGGGGAGGAATCTTACATTCTCTCCCACTTGAAAAACACGAGATGCCCTCATCTCGCAAACTAGCGGTAATTTCGCAAGATACACAAGTATGAGACTGAGAGAAATTTTTTTAATTAAGATTAACTACCAATTAAAAAAAGTCTCAAGAGAGCAAGATTCAAGATAAGAACAAGATTTAGACTTTATTCATTCTCGGAACTTATACAGTAAAGATAGAAGAACTCTTTACACTTCCATAAGCCCGTCCATCATATGATCACAAAAGCAGCACTCACAAGCTGCGCACGTATAAGGTAACTCATCTATGGGAATAATTCTGTTGGTTATTGCCGCACCTATCTCAGTGGTATGAGGTGTTCTAACAAAAGGACCTCTGAGAGGCAAGCCAAAAACGGGGTAAAGACATATCTTCTGATGATGAGGAAGAAAACACGCCAGTAGGAAGACCCGCTCAGGAAACCCAAGATGTCTTGTTCTCATGACGCAGTAGTATTGGGGAACCAAACCCAAAGCTTCAATAACCATGGCCAAGCGGACATTGTTACGAAAGTGTTGCTGACCCCAGGGTGTTACCCTAGTTATGTCTTGATAGGTCCGCCATTTTGTCTGCCCTACAGAAGTTCCCAAGTTTGGGAAAAGTGAGCGCTCATACTGTTCTATAAAATCTTTCTTCACAGACTCTCTTGCATCTTGAAGGTGAGAAATCATCATGGATAAAACTAATTCCTGTTGCCAAGCCATGAAGGAGATTAAGAAGAAGGAGATCGATGGAAGTAAGATTACTGTGAGCGATAAGTAAAAGTTACGACTTATATAAAGGAAGGAGTTAGCGTAACCTAGAAGCCAACGGTATCTTGCCACCACTGAAGTTTTACCGTCTTTCCATGATTTGGGTTTGGCACATATTTCTATAGAAGGCGTTAAGAACTTTGAGATGAGGAGATAAAAGAAGTTCGTAGGTTAAGTCACTTACTTCCTTTGGTCCACAATATCTGGGGGATAACTACTTATACTCCCCTAGAGATAAAGAAATCCTTTTGGTCCGTATTCAATTGAAGACTATAACTGCTTCTTTGATTTCTCTAACTGCCCTCTTCTTATCTGTATATTGTCTCTGTCAATCCTAGGCAGCGTTTATTGTTGAGAGATGTAATCGTGGTGTTGTGTGTATGTGGGAAAGCACCCTAGAGGTGCAAGATATTGTGTGTATGTGTGTATGTGGGAAAGCACCTTAGAAGTGCAAGATATTGTGGTGAGATGGAATGCCACATGTAATATTGTATGGTGTGTGAGTGTTGACCAAAAGAAGTAGAAAAGGAGTTGCCACATGGATGATGATGTGTAAAGTGGGATAAGGCTAGAGAGCCTATATCATTGTATGGTTCATTGTGATATGAAAATACAAGGGAATAGTGTTGAGTGTGCAATCTCTCTCTCTCTCTCTCTCTAGTCATGGAGTTTTTAGTGTGGTTTAATCCACCTTAATCTTATGCTTAATCTATGTCCTTCACCATGACCAATCCCATTTCTAGAATCTTAACTTGGTATCAGAGCCAAATGGGCTCTTAGTCATGGTGTTTATTATATATATTAGTTTGGTTGTGTGTTTCTTTGATTAAGCATTATTTTCAGCTTATTATGAAAAAAAATTATGCACACTCATATTATCATTTGGATTTGTGAGGAATTGAGAGAGATTTGGAGCTACCATTCTCAAGTTAGAGAGGAGATTTGCAACAAGGAGGTTGCATACAAGCTGCCCAAGAGAGTTGCAAATGGAGTTTTGCAACATGGAGAGCTTGCTCATCAAGGAAGCTGAAAATGGAGATTTCAGCATTATGAAGGCTGAAATGGAGTTTTGCAAATGGAGTTTTGCAACATGGAGAGCTTGCTCATCAAGGAAGCTGAAAATGGAGATTTCAGCATTATGAAGGCTATGGAGTCTTCATCACCGTCAAGGAGAAGCTCCATGTTGCAAATGGAGTTTTGCAACATGGAGAGCTTGCTCATCAAGGAAGCTGAAAATGGAGATTTCAGCATTATGAAGGCTATGGAGTCTTCATCACCGTCAAGGAGAAGCTGCCAAGAGAAGATATGCTGCTGATTATGCCTTAAGAAGGTTGGTTTTGTGAAGTTTTGCCTCAAAGTTTTGGTTTTGAGCATGGAAAAATGCTCAATGTTGAAGGGTTGCTGGTTGTTGGGATACGTGGATCCCATGGCTCTTACATTTGGGCAAAGAGCATGTTTTAAGGTGCATGTGTTTGCTTGGCTGAAGCAAGCAAGGTTTGAGACTCAAGATGGAGTCCATGTGTGTGCGTTAAGAGTGGGATGCACTCATTTGTGGTGGAGACAATGGAGGAGTCTTCACAAAGTTTTTGGCACCTATGGTTTCAAGAGAAACCACCTGAATGAAAGCATCCTTTGTAGCATGCACAACAGTAGCATGCATGTTTGGAGCTCATTGGTGAGTTATGATGGCCACATAGATGATGGCTATGTAAACTTCATGAAAAAGGTTGATGATTGAGGCAAGTTGGAGGCATCTACAATTTAGAGAAGCCAATATGGAAGAGGAAATCAAGGAGCTACATATGGAAGAGGAAATCAAGGAGCTACATATGGAGCTCAAATGGGAGCTCCAGAGCAGAGCTGCAACACAGAGACCATGTTGACGGTCACAGAAACCTCAAGGAGGTTGTGGGTTTTTTAGAAAGTGAAGTATGGAGCTTAGTAAGGAGCTCACAGTTGGAAGCAAGCTCATAGCAAGAGAAAATAGAAAGATAAGGTGCTCGGAAGCTCAGCAGCGTAGAAGGAAGCAGTTGGTAAATGATACAACACTACAGAAGACTAGAGATAGAGGCACCATCAAAGTTGGCCAAGTATACTAAAATTGAGGTGGGTGTGTTGGGTCACCCACAGCCCCCCACACACAGAGAAGCAAGACGGAGAAAGCAAGGTATGGCAAGTAGCACACACCTACGACACCAAGCAAACTTGCAAGTGTGTATGGGACAAGGAGTCTATGCGTAACTCGCGAAGAGAGGCGAACAGTCTCAGCGCAGCAGGCGCGAATAGCCGAGAAGAAGCTGAAGAAGTGAGTGAGAAGGTTGATCACCATGGGAGCCTGGATAAGCTCCAGCAGAGAAGTAGCAAGCAGCAAACATCAAAGAAGAGAGGCTCAGGTGACAGTAGAGCAGCTGTAGCCGAGGAGAGCGTGCAGACTTGTACACAGAGGGGTGAAACCCGCCATAGATGTTGCAGAGGTAGCCCAGTGCAGGAAACAATGCAGAAAAGAAGCTGCGAGGAAAAAGAAGACTCTGCAGTCTGAGCAGGGTCGGCGCATTCAACGCGCGTGCAGAATATTTCAGAGTTTTTAAAAAAAATAAATTTTATTGGCAATAAGGTTTATTCCCTTCAATGCGTGCTGCCGATTTTTTTTTAAAAAAAAATTGTAACCCCTAGATTTTGATTCACACACACCTTAATGGTTCCCACTAGGTGGTGTTAACATGGTTCTAAAAATGAATTTTATGGAGATCACTCATCCGCATAAGGGTCCGCTGCCCGGCTTTGGCCAAAAAGGCTTTGTAATTTTGTATTTTTCACCCAAACATGATGATGGACAAATCATCCACGAGCATGCGTGCTCAAAACAGAATTTTTTGTAATCATCCATGGTATGAGGGTAACCTACCCGAGCTCACCGAGAAGCTCAAAATGGTTGTCGTGTGATGTGTGCAAGAGCGATGCACGTGTGAGGTGCATGCGCATGGGTTGGATCCCACCCGAACTTCCATGTTCAAATCGGACTCAGTGGTTCCGCTGTGAGCGATGAGTCGGCTCAAAATGGACTAGGTGTCTAAGACGGTAGACACGGGCACACATGTTTGGTTGATAAACACTCCAATGTATCATTGAGGGGGAGTGTTGAGAGATAGCGATTGCGTTTGTGCAATGCTACATTGTATGGATGATGGATGATGGGTGAATTGTGGAACACCTCGATTAAGAGGGGGTGTTGAGAGATGTAATCGTGGTGTTGTGTGTATGTGGGAAAGCACCCTAGAGGTGCAAGATATTGTGTGTATGTGTGTATGTGGGAAAGCACCTTAGAAGTGCAAGATATTGTGGTGAGATGGAATGCCACATGTAATATTGTATGGTGTGTGAGTGTTGACCAAAAGAAGTGGAAAAGGAGTCGCCACATGGATGATGATGTGTAAAGTGGGATAAGGCTAGAGAGCCTATATCATTGTATGGTTCATTGTGATATGAAAATACAAGGGAATAGTGTTGAGTGTGCAATCTCTCTCTCTCTCTCTAGTCATGGAGTTTTTAGTGTGGTTTAATCCACCTTAATCTTATGCTTAATCTATGTCCTTCACCATGACCAATCCCATTTCTAGAATCTTAACATTTATATCTTTATGAATTGCTTGCATCTGATGCTCTAAGTCGCCAAGCATTTGACTGGTCATCTCGACCCTAATCAATGGGTCGAACCTAGTTAATGGAGTTAAGCAATCTTGCTCGAGACGGACCCTGATTAGATTGGTATGAAGGAATTGGTCTCTAAATTTGGGTTCTAGACTTCCTTGTGCCCTTTCCATGGTAGGAGTCAGGCAGTCTTTTAACTGATGACTAAAACCTTGGCATCCAAAATACCGGTTCTCACTTTTGAACTCATCGTTCTGAATCCTTAAAACAAGTGGTCTCCTGAGAAGGTATTTTGGGAAAAGTGTCTTCCCTTTTTAAACAAAATCTTTCTTTTATTTTAGAGAGAGAATAATTATAAGATCAGAAAGGGAGATTCTTACTCCTGTATACCTCGAAGGCTGGGGGAGAATCTTACATTCTACCCCACTTGAAAAGTGCGAGATGTCCTCATCTCGCAAGGTAGAGGACAACTCTTTTTCTTAAGATCCAATTTTTTCCTGGGTTCCTTATATTCTGGTCAACCCAACAGAATACTAGGATAATTATCCCTTAAATGGAACTCATCATTAAATGACAATTCATTCAAATCATATCATTCATATCTTTAACATGATAATGGTCCATTAGACCGAAAAATTTCCTTCTGAAGATTCCTCTACGGAAATTTCAATTAAGCAAGTTCTCAATTTGACATCCCTTAACTTGATCTACGGGTCAAGTGTTAACAATAGCAATCTGACAGCACAATCCACTAATCTCATAGTGATTTACTGAAATCATTATTATCATTCCAGTAATGAATATTATCTCTGGGACTCGTCCCATTCATCCTCATTGTGGTTTCCCTCAGCTTATTACATTTTAACTAAATTTCACAAATCATCATTTTTCAATCAGAATCCAAATCAATTTCATCAGTTCTCAAACAGAATTAAAAATCATATCAACCACATTCGAATTCATCATGTGGATAGCATTAACGCTTATAATTTCAAGTCTTAGATTTACTCGTATATACTGTCAGTAAAGAGCTGCAGTATACTCTCGGTATATACGGGTAGTCACGGCCCTTGGAATTATAAGGTAAATACCATCATGTCTAGGCCTCATTGTGGTTTCGCTCAGCTTATTACATTTTAACTAAATTTCACAAATCATCATTTTTCAATCAGAATCCAAATCAATTTCATCAGTTCTCAAACAGAATTAAAAATCATATCAACCACATTCGAATTCATCATGTGGATAGCATTAACGCTTATAATTTCAAGTCTTAGATTTACTCGTATATACTGTCAGTAAAGAGCTGCAGTATACTCTCGGTATATACGGGTAGTCACGGCCCTTGGAATTATAAGGTAAATACCATCATGTCTAGGCCTCAAGCAAGTCAGGGATTCTATATAATTGCGGTACTTCCATCTGAAGACCCAATTACCAATTTACGAATTTTAGTTTGAATATCAAATTGTATGACTTATATCACACAATTACAACCTTTTTGTGTTTCTTGATAAATTTTTGACCTATTTGTCTTCTCAGTTGATCTTTATTAACCAAATGCTCTGATACCAACTGTGAGATCCCTGTCCCCACCATGCGATGGATTCGGGGTACTAGCAGCGGAAGTAGCACTTCATGCGCGGGGCAGGGACCCACACTCGGGGCCTTGTCCCCACGGATATCCGGACAAGAGACTAATCCGTCAGTTTTTCCAAAACCGAACCCGGAAAAACTTTCCTTACCCGGAAAGCATGGGCGATTCCACCAAGATAACTTTGTACTCTAACGTAGTCAAGATCATTACTGATCACGCTGATCCGACTGCACCTATAAAGATACTCGGTCGGATCAAGGAAGAAACTTGCACTTGGATCATTGGGATCAACGCTTTTTTCCCCATCAAGAGGCACAGCCGTTGATTCCTATCCATAGAACAATTACTATCCGGGATTTACTTTATCTATCGTAATAACAGAAATTGAGTCTCGATTTACAGATCCATCAGTCCAACCTAACCCCATCCGATCCCATGGGTTAGCCAACCGCCCAACCACTGTAGTGATGGGATCCAATTTGGAATTTGGTTAGGTTTTGTCCCGGGTACTAAGGAAAAGAGTTCCAAGGCCCCCTAGCCGGAAGTTCATGCAACATAAAACTAGCCACACCACTTACACACCCAATATGAAATTGCCTTTTTCTTAGCATCAGCTAACTTTAAAACAATCCTTTAATGAAACCATAGTACCACTGATCACAATCTTCCAATTTATCCGGTTGATTCATAATTTCCCATCATTCCTTCATCAGAGTATCTATGGTATCATTGGCAACTAGAACGCTCACCACCTGTCCACACAGGGGCCTTTTCAATAGTTCCTAGCCCATAATACTCAGCAATATAATCACTTATAAAAATCAAGATGAACTCTCGTTGAAGATCAGCAAGATCAACCAACAGATCCATATAAAGAGCCATGAAACCGGGCATGGATCTGGTTGATTGACCAGCAAGGTCAATCAACCAAATCCATGCTCGGTTTCACAAAACATCTCTTACTCCTTGTTCCAATATCTTCCTCGACGCATGGGTGGGTATCCTAGGCGACCCAGAGCCCGAGCACCGTATGGTCAGCACCCTCTAGGATCCTTTGCAGGTGACCTAGTGCTTCACTCATAGGCCGCTTCCTTGGTCCCTCATCCACCGTACACCGGAAGCTCACCATTTTTAATCGAACCGAGGCTGGTCAAGACCTCGGTTGACCTTGCTACATGAGACGTCCTTAGCAGTTGCAACTTTAACAGTTAGGTCTCCACGACCTTAATCACAAGACGGTCAAAATGCTTCCCCAGCATTCTTGACATAAAACAGCCATTTACAAACAGCATTTACAATAGTTTACAAATACAGTTTCTATATTAACTCTCATTTTTCCACATTATCCCTCATTAATCCACATTACTTATTCCACATTCCATTTATATATGTACTCATCCAATCACATCATTTTCTATCTCTTCACTTCAGATTCCTTCACATCACATATCATATATTCACATCCATATCCACATCCATACATCCACATCCACATCCACATTCACATCCATACATCCACATCTACATGCTTAACTCCATTTTTACATCCTCATTTATACATCCATATCCCGTATCCACATTCATACATACACATCCATATCCACATCCATACATCCACACCCACATGCATACATCCACTATCACGTCCTCATTCATACATTCACATCCACATACATACATACATCCACATCCACATTCCCATTCACATCTATACCTCCACATCTACATCCACATACATACATCCATCCACATCCACATTCCACATTCACATCTATACATTCACATCTACATCCACATTCACATACATCCACATCCACATTCCCATTCACATCTATACATCCACATCTACATCCACATACATACATATGTCCACATCCACATTCCACATTCACATCTATACATCCACATCTACATCCACATTCACATACATCCACATCCACATCCCATTCCCATTCACATCCACATCCCATTCACATCCACATTCCCATTCCCATTCACATCCACATTCACATACATCCACATCCACATTCCCATTCACATCTATACATCCACATCTACATCCACATCCACATTTCCATTCACATCTATACATCCACATCTACATCCACATTCACATCTATGCATATACATCCTCATGCATACATCCACATTCACATTCACATCTATACATCCACATCTACATCCTCATTCACATCTATGCATATACATCTTCATGCATACATCTACATCCACATTCACATCTATGCATATACATCTTCATGCATACATCCACTTTCACATTCATACATCCACATCTACATTCATCTATTTCTACATTTCCATTCATATGGCCTCATATGCCTTCACATATATTCTTTTACATCACATCCATTCTCGCCCTATCATAACCCATATACATCTTATCTCATCTCATACACTTCTTATCTCATCCCATACACATCTTAACTCATCTTATCACATCCTAACTCATCCCATAGGTCTCTTATCACATCTTAACTCATCTTATCACATCCTAACTCAGCCCATAGGTCTCTTATCACATGTTAACTTATCTTATCACATCCTAACTCATCTTATCACATCATAACTCTTCTCATATACATCTTATCACATCCTATCTCTTCCCATATCTATTTATAGAATATAAGAGAATTCTTATATTTGATATAAAATTTCTTTACGCATCTAATTATGCATAAATTCCATTTAAGAATACTAACACTTTCGAAATAAAAATCAATCTTTTATGCATCTTCCTATGCATAAATTCATTTTAAATGAGAATGACACTTTGAATTAAAATTCAATCTTTTATGCATCTTCCTATGCATAAATTCATTTTAGATGAGAATGACACTTTTGAATTAAAATCAATCTTTTATGCATCTTCTTATGCATAAATTCAATTTAGATGAGAAAGACACTTTTGAATTAAAATCAATCTTTTATGCATCTTCTTATGCATAAATTCAATTTAGTAGGAATTACACTTTTAGAATAAAAGAATTTCTCTTATGCATCTAATTTATGCATAAAATCTATTTATGATGAAAATCACACTTTTAGTATAAAAATATCTTTTATGCATAACCCTATGCATCAAAACCAATTATGACAAAAGTAACATTTTTATAATATAATAATCATCTTTTATGCATACCTCTATGCAATAATTTCAAATGTGATAAAAGCAACACTTTTACTATAAAAGAAATATCCTTTATGCATACTTCTATACATGAAAATTAAAAATGATAAAAGTAACACTTTTAATATTAAAAAAAATATCATTTATGCATACTTCTATGCATGAAAATGAAAATTGATAAAAGTAACACTTTTATGTTAAAATAATAATCTTTTATGCATACGCTCTATGCATGAAAATCAATTATACATAATATCAATTTCTCTATGATTACAATGAATATCTTTCAATTAATCTAGGATGATAATTCCTAGAATATGGTAGGAAGTTCTCTTTTCATGCTTTGAATAAAATTATATTATGCATAATTTTTATAAAAATTTTGCCATAGCTATGACTGATAAATCTCAATTTTTCTAAGAGATAAAGCTTATCATTAAGGAAATAATTAGAATGGTCTCTAATTGGATCATCAATCCATAATGGATTGAATCATCAATATATTTAAACTAAAAGCATAGAAAAAAAACCATTAATTTGGCCTCAAGCATAGTTTAATCTTGGATTAAGGAAAAGCTTTCTGAAAAGCTTCATTTGGATTGAGAATGGGTCATGAGTATAACCATTTCTTGAGTGAGAGAGAGAAATTACATAAAAACCATTAGAATTAAACATAAATGGAAATTTATGTAATTCTTAACTATCATTAATCAATTAACTTCAATAGCATTCATCAAGTTATGTAACTCTTCACTAACATTAACTTGAATAGCATTCAAAAACCATTCCAATTAAGCTTCTCAAGCTTGAGAGGGGTTGAGAAGAGAGAAACATTGAGAAATTATAGAAAATGATCAAAATTCACTAATTACTTTATAATTTGCTTGATTCTTTGTTCACGGTAGAGGCCCCCAACCAATCAATTGGTTAAGTATGTTGATGGAGCCACTAATGGGGATTGAAGAAAGAGGGAAGCTCCAAAAACTAGTGAATTATTAAATGAATTCACAGTTCTTGGCTTAGGTGGAGTAGAGTAACGATGCATAAACACTATCTATTTTTCAATAAGGGGGAGGCTTCTATTAATAGAAAAAATTGAGCTCCTAACCAAAACAAACTGATTCTAGAATTCTCCAATCAGTTTGGTCAATTTTTGACCATTTTTAGGTCAGTTAAGCTAACTTTTTGGAACTAGACTTGAATTAGGAGAGAGGAGAGATGAAATATCTCAATTTTTATGAGTTTAAAACTCATTCAAGCATGTGAAATATGCACCTCCTTTAAAGAACTCCCCTTCCTTACATATGTCATATTTTTAATATTGCTCATAGTTTTTTACTAATAAACCTTGTACATTTTCAACTCTTCATCTTATGTGAAATATGCACCTCCTTTAAAGAACTCCCCTTCCTTACATATGTCATATTTTTAATATTGCTCATAGTTTTTTACTAATAAACCTTGTACATTTTCAACTCTTCATCTTATGTGAAATATGCACCTCCTTTAAAGAACTCCCCTTCCTTACATATCTCATATTTTTAATATTGCTCATGTAGTTTTTTACTAATAAACATTGTACATTTTCAACTCTTCATCTTGTGTGAGCATTTACTCATTTTTTTGGGTATCTTCTTTTCAAATTGGATTTATCTCCTTCCTACACATGGATTGATGCTATTGGTCCATAGGAACCTTAATTGGACCATAATCCAAAAATTTCTGAAAATCTAGACCTTTAGGCTAAGGTCCTTTATACCCATTTCTAATTGATTCCAATTGCACATTGAAAAGTTCTTTTTGAATTTCTGTTTCAAGGGAACTTATTTTAATAAGATGAGATAATTTTCTATCCAACAATATTAAAATTCTGAATATTCTCTCTCTAGAATATTTTCTCTCTCTAGGTTAAAACAGTTAGGAACAAGTCTTTTATATTTCTGAGGAGGGATTGATTACAGGAGAAGATGCTGGACATTTTGAGAGGCTAGGGAGGAATCTTACATTCTCTCCCACTTGAAAAACACGAGATGCCCTCATCTCGCAAACTAGGGGTAATTTCGCAAGATGCACAAGTATGAGACTGAGAGAAATTTTTTTAATTAAGATTAACCACCAATTAAAAAAAGTCTCAAGAGAGCAAGATTCAAGATAAGAACAAGATTTAAACTTTATTCATTCTCAAAACTTATACAGTAAAGATAGAAGAACTCTTTACACTTCCATAAGCCCGTCCATCATATGATCACAAAAGCAGCACTCACAAGCTGCGCACGTATAAGGTAACTCATCTATGGGAATAATTCTGTTGGTTATTGTCGCACCTATCTCAGTGGTATGAGGTGTTCTAACAAAAGGACCTGTGAGAGGCAAGCCAAAAACGGGGTAAAGACATATCTTCTGATAAGGAAGAAAACACGCCAGTAAGAAGACCCGCTCAGAAAACCCAAGATGTCTTGATCTCATGACGCAGTAGTATCGGGGACCCAAACCCAAAGCTTCAATAACCATGGCCAAGCGGACATTGTTACGAAAGTGTTGCTGACCCCAGGGTGTTACCCTAGTTATGTCTTGATAGGTCCGCCATTTTGTCTGCGCTACAGAAGTTCCCAAGTGAGGGAAAAGTGAGCGCTCATACTGTTCTATAAAATCTTTCTTCACAGACTCTCTTGCGTCTTGAAGGTGAGAAATCATCATGGATAAAACTAATTCCTGTTGCCAAGCCATGAAGGAGATTAAGAAGAAGGAGATCGATGGAAGTAAGATTACTGTGAGCGATAAGTAAAAGTTACGACTTATATAAAGGAAGGAGTTAGCGTAACCTAGAAGCCAACGGTATCTTGCCACTGAAGTTTTACCGTCTTTCCATGATTTGGGTTTGGCACATATTTCTATAGAAGGCGTTAAGAACTTTGAGATGAGGAGATAAAAGAAGTTCGTAGGGTAAGTAACTTACTTCCTTTGGTCCACAATATCTGGGGGATAACTACTTATACTCCCCTAGAGATAAAGAAATTCTTTTGGTCCGTATTCAATTGAAGACTATAACTGCTTCTTTGATTTCTCTGACTGTCCTCTTCTTATCCGTATATTGTCTCTGTCAATCCTAGGCAGCGTTTATATCTTTATGAATTACTTGCATCTGATGCTCTAAGTCGCCAAGCATTTGACTGGTCATCTCGACCCTAATCAATGGGTCGGACCTAGTTAATGGAGTTAAGCAGTCTTGTCCAAGACGGGGACCCTGATTAGATTGGTATGAAGGAATTGGTCTCTGAATTTGGGTTCTAGACTTCCTTGTGCCCTTTCCATGGTAGGAGTCAGGCAGTCTTTTAACTGATGACTAAAACCTTGGCATCCAAAATACCGGTTCTCACTTCTGAACTCATCGTTCTGAATCCTTAAAACAAGTGGGCTCCTGAGATCCCTCTTCAGAAATATAAAGACCTTGTTTCTAACTATTTTAACCTAGAGAGAGAAAATATTCTAGAGAGAGAATATTTAGATTTTGAATATTTTTGGATAGAAAAATATCTCTTATAATTAAGATGAATTCCGTTGAAACAAAAATTCAAAAAGAATTTTCCAATGTGTAATTGAAATTAATTGGAAATGTGTATAAAGGACCTAGCCCAAGGGTCTAGATTTTCAGAAATTTTTGGATTATGGTCCAATTAAGGTTCCTATGGGCCAATAGCATCAATCCGTGTGTAGGGAGGAGATAAATCCAATTTTGTAAAAGAAGATACCCAAAAATGAGTAAATGCTCACATAAGATGAAGAGTTGAAAATGTACAAGGTTTATTAGTAAAAAAAAAACTATGACACATATGTAAGGAAGAGGAGTTCTTTACAGGAGATGCATATTTCACATAAGATGAATAGTTGAAAATGTACAAGGTTTATTAGTAAAAAAAACTATGACACATATGTAAGGAAGAGGAGTTCTTTAAAGGAGGTGTATATTTCACATAAGATGAAGAGTTGAAAATGTACAAGTTTTATTAGTAAAAAACTATGAGCAATATTAAAAATATGAGATGTGAGATCCCTGTCCCCACCATGCGACGGATTCGGGGTACTAGCAGCGGAAGTAGCACTTCATGCACGGGGCAAAGACCCACACTCGGGGCCTTGTCCCACGGATATCCGGACAAGAGACTAATCCGTCGATTTTTCCAAAACCGAACCCGGAAAAACTTCCCTTACCCGGAAAGCACGAGCGATTCCACCAAGATAACTTTGTACTCTAACATAGTCAAGATCATTACTGATCACGCTGATCCGACTAAACCTATAAAGATACTCGATCGGATCAAGGAAGAAACTTGCACTTGGATCATTGGGATCAACGCTTTTTTCCCCATCGAGAGGCACAGCCGTTAATTCCTATCCATAGAACAATAACTATCCAGGATTTACTTTATCTATGATAATAAGAGAAATTGAGTCTCGATTTACGGATCCATCAGTCCAGCCTAACCCCATCCGATCCCATGGGTTAGCCAACCGCCCAACCACTGTAGTGATGAGATCCAATTTGGAATTTGGTTAAGTTTTGTCCCGGGTACCAAGGAAAAGAGTTCCAAGGCTCCCTAGCCGGAAGTTCATGCAAACATAAAACTAGCCACACCACTTACACACCCAATATGAAATTGCCTTTTTCTTAGCATCAGCTAACTTTAAAACAATCCTTTAATGAAACCATAGTACCACTGATCACAATCTTCCAATTTATCCGGTTGATTCATAATTTCCCATCATTCCTTCATCAGAGTATCTATGGCATCATTGGCAACTAGAACGCTCACCACCTGTCCACACAGGGGCCTTTTCAATAGTTCCTAGCCCATAATACTCGGCAATATAATCACTTATAAAAATCAAGATGGACTCTCGTTGAAGATCAGCAAGATCAACCAACAGATCCATATAAAGAGCCATGGACTCATCCATTGAAGACCAGCAAGGTCAATCAACCAGATCCATGCCCGGTTTCACAAAACAACTCTTACTTCTTGTTCCAATATCTTCCTCGACGCACGCGTGGGTATCCTAGGCGACCCAGAGCCCGAGCACCGTATGGTCAGCACTCTCTAGGATCCTTCGCAGGTGACCTAGCGCTTCACTCATAGGCCGCTTCCTTGGTCCCTCATCCACCGTACACCGGAAGCTCACCATTTTAATCGAACCGAGGCTGGTCAAGACCTCGGCCGACCTTGCTACGCGAGACGTCCTCCATTGACTCTCCGTCTCAGCAGTTGTAACTTTAATAGTTAGGTCTCCACGACCTTAATCACAAGACGGTCAAAATGCTTTCCCAGCATTCTTGACATAAAACAGCCATTTACAAACAGCATTTACAATAGTTTACAAATACAGTTTCTATATTAACTCTCATTTTTCCACATTATCCCTCATTAATCCACATTCCATTTATATATGTACTCATCCAATCACATCATTTTCCATCTCTTCACTTCAGATTCCTTCACATCACATATCATATATTCACATCCATATCCACATCCATACATCCACATCCACATCCACATTCACATCCATACATCCACATCTACATGCTTACCTCCATTTTCACATCCTCATTTATACATCCACATCCCGTATCCACATTCATACATACACATCCACACCCACATGCATATATCCACTATCACGTCCTCATTCATACATCCACATCCACATACATACATACATCCACATCCACATTCCCATTCACATCTATACATCCACATCTCCATCCACATACATACATCCATCCACATCCACATTCCACATTCACATCTATACATTCACATCTACATCCACATTCACATACATCCACATCCACATTCCCATTCACATCTATACATCCACATCTACATCCACATACATACATACATTAAACATCCACATTCCACATTCACATCTATACATCCACATCTACATCCACATTCACATACATCCACATCCACATCCACATTTCCATTCACATCCACATTCCCATTCCCATTCACATCCACATTCACATACATCCACATCCACATTCCCATTCACATCTATACATCCACATCTACATCCACATTCACATCTATGCATATACATCCTCATGTATACATCCACATTCACATTCACATCTATACATCCACATCTACATCCACATTCACATCTATGCATATACATCTTCATGCATACATCTACATCCACATTCACATCTATGCATATACATCTTCATGCATACATCCACTTTCACCTTCATACATCCACATCTACATTCATCTATTTCTACATTTCCATTCATATGGCCTCATACGCCTTCACATCTATTCTTTTACATCACATCCATTCTCGCCCTATCACAACCCATATACATCTTATCTCATCTCATACACTTCTTATCTCAGCCCATTCACATCTTAACTCATCTTATCACATCCTAACTCATCCCATAGGTCTCTTATCACATCTTAACTCATCTTATCACATCCTAACTCAGCCCATAGATCTCTTATCACATCTTAACTCATCTTATCACATCCTAACTCATCTTATCACATCATAACTCTTCTCATATACGTCTTATCACATCCTATCCCTTCCCATATCTATTTATAGAATATAAGAGAATTCTTATATTTGATATAAAATTTCTTTACGCATCTAATTATGCATAAATTCCATTTAAGGATACTAACACTTTCGAAATAAAAATCAATCTTTTATGCATCTTCCTATGCATAAATTCATTTTAAATGAGAATGACACTTTGAATTAAAATTCAATCTTTTATGCATCTTCCTATGCATAAATTCATTTTAGATGAGAATGACACTTTTGAATTAAAATCAATCTTTTATGCATCTTCTTATGCATAAATTCAATTTAGATGAGAAAGACACTTTTGAATTAAAATCAATCTTTTATGCATCTTCTTATGCATAAATTCAATTTAGTAGGAATTACACTTTTAGAATAAAAGAATTTCTCTTATGCATCTAATTTATGCATAAAATCTATTTATGATGAAAATCACACTTTTAGTATAAAAATATCTTTTATGCATAACCCTATGCATCAAAACCAATTATGACAAAAGTAACATTTTTACAATATAATAATCATCTTTTATGCATACCTCTATGCAATAATTTCAAATGTGATAAAAGCAACAGTTTTACTATAAAAAAAATATCATTTATGCATACTTCTATGCATGAAAATTAAAAATGATAAAAGTAACACTTTTAATATTAAAAAAATATCCTTTATGCATACTTCTATGCATGAAAATGAAAATTGATAAAAGTAACACTTTTATGTTAAAATAATAATCTTTTATGCATACTTCTATGCATGAAAATCAATTATGCATAATATCAATTTCTTTAATGAATATCTTTCAATTAATCTAGGATGATAATTCCTAGAATATGGTAGGAAGTCCTCTTTTCATGCTTTGAATAAAATTATATTATGCATAATTTTTATAAAATTTTTGCCATAGCTCCGCTGCTATGAGACTGATAAATCTCAATTTTTCTAAGAGATAAAGCTTATCATTAGGAAAATCATTAGAATGGTCTCTAATTGGATCATCAATCCATAATGGATTGAATCATCAATATACATAAACTAAAAGCATAGAAAAAAAACCATTAATTTGGCCTCAAGCATAGCTTAATCTTGGGTTAAGGAAAAGCTTGATTTGGATTGAGAATGGGTCATGAGTATGACCATTTCTTGAGTGAGAGAGAGAAATTACATAAAAACCATTAGAATTTAAACATGAATGGAAATTAACTTCAATAGCATTTATTAAATTATGTAACTCTTCACTACTATTCACCAATTAACTTCAATAGCATTTAAAAAATCATACCAATTAAGCTTCTCAAGCTTGAGAGGGGTTGAGAAGAGAGAAACATTGAGAAATTATAGAAAAGATCAATATTCACTAGATACCTTACAAATTGCTTGATTCTTTGTTCACGGTAGAGGCCCCCAACCAATCAATTGGTTAAGTATGTTGATGGAGTCACTAATGGGGATTGAAGAAAGAGGGAAGCTCCAAAAACTAGTGAATTATTAAATGAATTCACAGTTCTTGGCTTAGGTGGAGTAGAGTAACGATGCATAAACACTATCTATTTTTCAACAAGGGGGAGGCTTCTATTTATAGGAAAAATTGAGCTCTTAACCAAAACAAACTGATTCTAGAATTTTCCAAATCAGTTTGGTCAATTTTTGACCATTTTTAGGTCAGTTAAGCTAACTTTTTGGAACTAGACTTGAATGAGGAGAGAGGAGGGATGAAATATCTCAATTTTTATGAGTTTAAAACTCATTCAAGCATGTGAAATATGCACCTCCTTTAAAGAACTCCCCTTTCTTACATATGTGTCATAATGGAATCATTTTAATATTGCTCATAGTTTTTTTACTAATAAACCTTGTACATTTTCAACTCTTCATCTTATGTGAAATATGCACCTCCTTTAAAGAACTCCCCTTCCTTACATATGTGTCATAATGGAATCATTTTAATATTGCTCATAGTTTTTTACTAATAAACCTTGTACATTTTTAACTCTTCATCTTATGTGAAATATGCACCTCCTTTAAAGAACTCCCCTTCCTTACATATGTGTCATAATGGAATCATTTTAATATTGCTCATAGTTTTTTACTAATAAACCTTGTACATTTTCAACTCTTCATCTTATGTGAAATATGCACCTCCTTTAAAGAACTCCCCTTCATCTTATGTGAAATATGCACCTCCTTTAAAGAACTCCCCTTCATCTTATGTGAAATATGCACCTCCTTTAAAGAACTCCCCTTTCTTATATATGTGAATCATTTTAATATTGCTCATAGTTTTTTACTAATAAACCTTGTACATTTTCAACTCTTCATCTTATGTGAGCATTTACTCATTTTTGGGTATCTTCTTTTACAAATTGGATTTATCTCCTCCCTACACATGGATTGATGCTATTGGTCCATAGGAACCTTAATTGGACCATAATCCAAAAATTTCTGAAAATCTAGACCCTTAGGCTAAGGTCCTTTATACCCATTTCTAATTAATTCCAATTGCACATTGGAAAGTTCTTTTTGAATTTCTGTTTCAGGGGAACTTATTTTAATAAGATGAGATATTTTTCTATCCAAAAATATTAAAAATCTGAATATTCTCTCTCTAGAATATTTTCTCTCTCTAGGTTAAAACAGTTAGAAACAAGTTTTTTATATTTCTGAAGAGGGATTGATTACAGGGGAAGATGCTGGACATTTTGAGAGGCTGGGGAGGAATCTTACATTCTCTTCCACTTGAAAAACGCGAGATGTCCTCATCTCGCAAACTGGGGTAATTTCGCAAGATGCACAAGTATGAGACTGAGAGAAGATTTTTTTAATTAAGATTAACCACCAATTAAAAAAAGTCTCAAGAGAGCAAGATTCAAGATAAGAACAAGATTTAAACTTTATTCATTCTCGGAACTTATACAGTAAAGATAGAAGAACTCTTTACACTTCCATAAGCCCGTCCATCATATAATCACAAAAGCAGCACTCACAAGCTGCGCACGTATAAGGTAACTCATCTATGGGAATAATTCTATTGGTTATTGCCGCACCTATCTTAGTGGTATGAGGTGTTCTAACAAAAGGACCTCTGAGAGGCAAGCCAAAAACGAGGTAAAGACATATCTTCTGATGAGGAAGAAAACACGCCAGTAAGAAGACCCGCTCAGAAAACCCAAGATGCCTTGATCTCATGACGTAGTAGTATCGGGGACCCAAACCCAAAGCTTCAATAACCATGGCCAAGCGGACATTGTTACGAAAGTGCTGCTGACCCCAGGGTGTTACCCTAGTTATGTTTTGATAGGTCCGCCATTTGGTCTGATCTACAGAAGTTCCTAGGTGAGGAAAAAGTGAGCGCTCATACTGTTCTATAAAGTCTTTCTTCACAGACTCTCTTGTGTCTTGAAGGTGAGAAATCATCATGGATAAAACTAATTCTTGTTGCCAAGCCATGAAGGAGATTAAGAAAGAAGGAGATTGATGGAAGTAAGATTATTGTGAGCGACAAGTAAAAGTTACGACTTATATAAAGGAAGGAGCTAGCGTAACTTAGAAGCCAACGGTATCTTGCCACCACTGAAGTTTTACCGTCTTTCCTTGATTTGGGTTTGGCACATATTTCTATGAAATACATTAAAAACTTTGAGATGAGGAGGTAAAAGAAGCTTGTAGGCTAAGTCACCTACTTTCATTGAATTCAGATATAAGGCCCACAATATCCGGGGGATAACTTCTTATACTCTCCAAGAGATAAAGAACTTCTTTTGGGTCGTACTCGAATGAAAACCAAAACCTTGGTATCCAAAACATCGATTTTTACTTCTGAACTCATTGTTCTGAATCCTTAAAACAGGCGTGACTCCTGAGAAGTATTCTAGGGAGAGGGTCTTCCTTTTTTTAAACAGAATCTTTCTTTTATTTTAGAGAGGGAATAATTATAAGATCAGAAAGGCAGATTCTTACTCCTGTATACCTCGAAGGTTGGGGAGGAATCTTACATTCTACCCCACTTAAAAAAGTGCGAGATGTCCTCATCTCGCAAGGTAGAGGATAACTCTTTTTCTTAAGATCCAATTTTATTCTGGGGTTCCTTATATTCTGGTCAACCCAACAGAATACTGGGATAAATATCCCTTAGAACTCATCAACAATTCATTTAGATCATATCATTCATATCCTTAACATGATAATGGTCCATTAGACCGAAAAATTTTCTTCTGAACATTCCTCCACGAGAATTTCATTCAAGTAAGTTCTCAATTTGTCATCCCTTAACTTGATCTAACGGTCAAGTATTATTAGTAGCAATCTGATAGCACAATCCACTAATCTCATAATGATTTGCTGAAATCATTATCATCATTCCAGTTATGAATATCATCACAGGGGCTCGTCCCATTCATCCTCATTGAGGTGTTGCTCAGCTTATTACATTTCAACCAAATTTCAGGGATCATCATTTTCCAATCAGAATCCAAATCAATTCATCAATTCTCAAACATAATTAAAAATCATATCAACCACATTCGAAATCATCCTCTGGATAGCATTAACGCTTATAATTTCAAGTCTTAGATTTACTCGTATATACTGTCAGTAAAGAGCTGCAGTTATACTCTCGGTATATACGGGTAGTCACGGTCCTTGGAATTATAGGGTAAATACCATCATGTCTAGGCCTCAAGCAAGTCAGGGATTCTATATAATTGCGGTACTTCCATCTGAAGACCCAATTACCAATTTATGAATTTCAGTTTGAATATCAAATTGTATGAATTATATCACACAATTACAACCTTTTTGTGCTTCTTGATAAATTTTTGACATATTTGGCTTCTCAGTTGATCTTTATTAACCAATTCGCTCTGATACCAACTGTGAGATTCCTGTCCCCACCATGCGACGGATTCGGGGTACTAGCAGCAGCGGAAGTAGCACTTCATGCGCGGGCAGGGACCCACACTCGGGGCCTCGTCCACGATATCTGGACAAGAGACTAATCCGTAGATTTTTCCAAAACCGAACCCGGAAAAGCTTCCCTTACCCGGAAAGCATGGGCGATTCCACCAAGATAACTTTGTACTCTAACGTAGTCAAGATCATTACTGATCACGCTGATCCGACTGCACCTATAAAGATACTCGGTTGGATCAAGGAAGAAACTTGCACTTGGATCATTGGGATCAACGCTTTTTTCCCCATCAAGAGGCACAGCCATTAATTCCTATCCATAGAACAATTACTATCCAGGATTTACTTTATCTATCGTAATAACAGAAATTGAGTCTCGATTTACGGATCCATCAGTTCAGCCTAATCCCATCCGATCCCATGGGTTAGCCAACCGCCCAACCACTGTAGTGATGGGATCCAATTTAGAATTTGGTTAGGTTTTGTCCCGGGTACCAAGGAAAAGAGTTCCAAGGCCCCCTAGCCGGAAGTTCATGCAAACATAAAACTAGCCACACCACTTACACACCCAATATGAAATTGCCTTTTTCTTAGCATCAACTAACTTTAAAACAATCCTTTAATGAAACCATAGTACCACTGATCACAATCTTCCAATTTATCCGGTTGATTCATAATTTCCCATCATTCCTTCATCAGAGTATCTATGGCATCATTGGCAACTAGAACGCTCACCACCTGTCCACACAGGGGCCTTTTCAATAGTTCCTAGCCCATAATACTCGGCAATATAATCACTTATAAAAATCAAGATGGACTCTCATTGAAGATCAGCAAGATCAACCAACAGATCCATATAAAGAGCCATGGACTCATCCATTGAAGACCAGCAAGGTCAATCAACCAGATCCATGCCCGGTTTCACAAAACAACTCTTACTCTTTGTTCCAATATCTTCCTCGACGCACGCGTGGGTATCCTAGGTGACCCAGAGCCCGAGCACCGTATGGTCAGCACCCTCTAGGATCCTTTGCAGGTGACCTAGCGCTTCACTCATAGGCCGCTTCCTTGGTCCCTCATCCACCGTACCACCAGAAGCTCACCATTTTAATCGAACCGAGGCTAGTCAAGACCTCGGCCTACCTTGCTACGCGAGACGTCCTCCATTGACTCTTCATCAGCAGTTGCAACTTTAATAGTTAGGTCTCCATGACCTTAATCACAAGACGGTCAAAATGCTTTCCCAGCATTCTTGACATAAAACAGCCATTTACAAACAGCATTTACAATAGTTTACAAATACAGTTTCTATATTAACTCTCATTTTTCCACATTATCCCTCATTAATCCACATTACTTATTCCACATTCCATTTATATATGTACTCATCCAATCACATCATTTTTCATCTCTTCACTTTAGATTCCTTCACATCACATATCATATATTCACATCCATATCCACATCCATACATCCACATTCACATCCATACATCCACATCTACATGCTTACCTCCATTTTCACATCCACATCCCGTATCCACATTCACACATACACATCCATATCCACATCCATACATCCACACCCACATGCATACATCCACTATCACGTCCTCATTCATACATCCACATCCACATACATACATACATCCACATCCACATTCCCATTCACATCTATACATCCACATCTACATCCACATACATGCATCCATCCACATCCACATCCCACATTCACATATATACATTCACATCTACATCCACATTCACATACATCCACATCCACATTCCCATTCACATCTATACATCCACATCTACATCCACATACATACATACATCCACATCCACATTCCACATTCACATCTATACATCCACATCTACATCCACATTCACATACATCCACATCCACATTCCCATTCCCATTCACATCCACATTCACATACATCCACATCCACATTCCCATTCACATCTATACATCCACATCTACATCCACATTCACATCTATGTATATACATCCTCATGCATACATCCACATTCATATTCACATCTATACATCCACATCTACATCCACATTCACATCTATGCATATACATCTTCATGCATACATCCACTTTCACCTTCATACATCCACATCTACATTCATCTATTTCTACATTTCCATTCATATGGCCTCATACGCCTTCACATCTATTCTTTTACATCACATCCATTCTCGCCCTATCACAACCCATATACATCTTATCTCATCTCATACACTTCTTATCTCATCCCATACACATCTTAACTCATCTTATCACATCCTAACTCATCCCATAGGTCTCTTATCACATCTTAACTCATCTTATCACATCCTAACTCAGCCCATAGATCTCTTATCACATCTTAACTCATCTTATCACATCCTAACTCATCTTATCACATCATAACTCTTCTCATATACGTCTTATCACATCCTATCCCTTCCCATATCTATTTATAGAATATAAGAGAATTCTTATATTTGATATAAAATTTCTTTACGCATCTAATTATGCATAAATTCCATTTAAGGATACTAACACTTTCGAAATAAAAATCAATCTTTTATGCATCTTCCTATGCATAAATTCATTTTAAATGAGAATGACACTTTGAATTAAAATTCAATCTTCTATGCATCTTCCTATGCATAAATTCATTTTAGATGAGAATGACACTTTTGAATTAAAATCAATCTTTTATGCATCTTCTTATGTATAAATTCAATTTAGATGAGAAAGACACTTTTGAATTAAAATCAATCTTTTATGCATCTTCTTATGCATAAATTCAATTTAGTAGGAATTACACTTTTAGAATAAAAGAATTTCTCTTATGCATCTAATTTATGCATAAAATCTATCTATGATGAAAATCACACTTTTAGTATAAAAATATCTTTTATGCATAACCCTATGCATCAAAACCAATTATGACAAAAGTAACATTTTTACAATATAATAATCATCTTTTATGCATACCTCTATGCAATAATTTCAAATGTGATAAAAGCAACACTTTTACTATAAAAAAAAATCTTTTATGCATACTTCTATGCATGAAAATTAAAAATGATAAAAGTAACACTTTTAATATTAAAAAAAATATCCTTTATGCATACTTCTATGCATGAAAATGAAAATTGATAAAAGTAACACTTTTATGTTAAAATAATAATCTTTTATGCATACTTCTATGCATGAAAATCAATTATGCATAATATCAATTTCTCTAATGAATATCTTTCAATTAATCTAGGATGATAATTCCTAGAATATGGTAGGAAGTCCTCTTTTCATGCTTTGAATAAAATTATATTATGCATAATTTTTATAAAATTTTTGCCATAGCTCCGCTGCTATGAGACTGATAAATCTCAATTTTTCTAAGAGATAAAGCTTATCATTAGAAAAATTATTAGAATGGTCTCTATTTGGATCATCAATCCATAATGGATTGAATCATCAATATACATAAACTAAAAGCATAGAAAAAAAACCATTAATTTGGCCTCAAGCATAGCTTAATCTTGGGTTAAGGAAAAGCTTGATTTGGATTGAGAATGGGTCATGAGTATGACCATTTCTTGAGTGAGAGAGAGAAATTACATAAAAACCATTAGAATTTAAACATGAATGGAAATTAACTTCAATAGCATTTATTAAATTATGTAACTCTTCACTACTATTCACCAATTAACTTCAATAGCATTTAAAAAATCATACCAATTAAGCTTCTCAAGCTTGAGAGGGGTTGAGAAGAGAGAAACATTGAGAAATTATGACAAATTGAGAACTTACTTGAATGAAATTCTCATGGAGGAATGTTCAGAAGGAAATTTTTCGGTCTAATGGACCATTATCATGTTAAGGATATGAATGATATGATCTAAATGAATTGTTGATGAGTTCTAAGGGATATTTATCCCAGTATTCTGTTGGGTTGACCAGAATATAAGGAACCCCAGAATAAAATTGGATCTTAAGAAAAAGAGTTATCCTCTACCTTGCGAGATGAGGACATCTCGCACTTTTTTAAGTGGGGTAGAATGTAAGATTCCTCCCCAACCTTCGAGGTATACAGGAGTAAGAATCTGCCTTTCTGATCTTATAATTATTCCCTCTCTAAAATAAAAGAAAGATTCTGTTTAAAAAAAGGAAGACCCTCTCCCTAGAATACTTCTCAGGAGTCACGCCTGTTTTAAGGATTCAGAACAATGAGTTCAGAAGTAAAAATCGATGTTTTGGATACCAAGGTTTTGGTTTTCATTCGAGTACGACCCAAAAGAAGTTCTTTATCTCTTGGAGAGTATAAGAAGTTATCCCCCAGATATTGTGGGCCTTATATCTGAATTCAATGAAAGTAGGTGACTTAGCCTACAAGCTTCTTTTACCTCCTCATCTCAAAGTTTTTAATGTATTTCATAGAAATATGTGCCAAACCCAAATCAAGGAAAGACGGTAAAACTTCAGTGGGGTGGCAAGATACCGTTGGCTTCTAAGTTACGCTAGCTCCTTCCTTTATATAAGTCGTAACTTTTACTTGTCGCTCACAGTAATCTTACTTCCATCAATCTCCTTCTTTCTTAATCTCCTTCATGGCTTGGCAACAAGAATTAGTTTTATCCATGATGATTTCTCACCTTCAAGACGCAAGAGAGTCTGTGAAGAAAGACTTTATAGAACAGTATGAGCGCTCACTTTTTCCTCACCTAGGAACTTCTGTAGCTCAGACCAAATGGCGGACCTATCAAAACATAACTAGGATAACACCCTGGGGTCAGCAGCACTTTCGTAACAATGTCCGCTTGGCCATGGTTATTGAAGCTTTGGGTTTGGGTCCCCGATACTACTACGTCATGAGATCAAGGCATCTTGGGTTTTCTGAGCGGGTCTTCTTACTGGCGTGTTTTCTTCCTCATCAGAAGATATGTCTTTACCCCGTTTTTGGCTTGCCTCTCAGAGGTCCTTTTGTTAGAACACCTCATACCACTAAGATAGGTGCGGCAATAACCAACAGAATTATTCCCATAGATGAGTTACCTTATATGTGCGCAGCTTGTGAGTGCTGCTTTTGTGATCATATGATGGACGAGCTTATGGAAGTGTAAAGAGTTCTTCTATCTTTACTGTATAAGTTCCGAGAATGAATAAAGTTTAAATCTTGTTCTTATCTTGAATCTTGCTCTCTTGAGACTTTTTTTAATTGGTGGTTAATCTTAATTAAAAAAATCTTCTCTCAGTCTCATACTTGTGCATCTTGCGAAATTACCCCAGTTTGCGAGATGAGGACATCTCGCGTTTTTCAAGTGGAAGAGAATGTAAGATTCCTCCCCAGCCTCTCAAAATGTCCAGCATCTTCCCCTGTAATCAATCCCTCTTCAGAAATATAAAAAACTTGTTTCTAACTGTTTTAACCTAGAGAGAGAAAATATTCTAGAGAGAGAATATTCAGATTTTTAATATTTTTAGATAGAAAATTATCTCATCTTATTAAAATAAGTTCCCCTGAAACAGAAATTCAAAAAGAACTTTCCAATGTGCAATTGGAATTAATTAGAAATGGGTATAAAGGACCTTAGCCTAAGGGTCTAGATTTTCAGAAATTTTTGGATTATGGTCCAATTAAGGTTCCTATGGACCAATAGCATCAATCCATGTGTAGGGAGGAGATAAATCCAATTTGTAAAAGAAGATACCCAAAAATGAGTAAATGCTCACATAAGATGAAGAGTTGAAAATGTACAAGGTTTATTAGTAAAAAACTATGAGCAATATTAAAATGATTCACATATATAAGGAAGGGGAGTTCTTTAAAGGAGGTGCATATTTCATATAAGATGAAGAGTTGAAAATGTACAAGGTTTATTAGTAAAAAACTATGAGCAATATTAAAATGATTCCATTATGACACATATGTAAGGAAGGGGAGTTCTTTAAAGGAGGTGCATATTTCACATATGTAAGGAAGGGGAGTTCTTTAAAGGAGGTGCATATTTCACATAAGATGAAGAGTTGAAAATGTACAAGGTTTATTAGTAAAAAACTATGAGCAATATTAAAATGATTCCATTATGACACATATGTAAGGAAGGGGAGTTCTTTAAAGGAGGTGCATATTTCACATAAGATGAAGAGTTGAAAATGTACAAGGTTTATTAGTAAAAAAACTATGAGCAATATTAAAATGATTCCATTATGACACATATGTAAGAAAGGGGAGTTCTTTAAAGGAGGTGCATATTTCACATGCTTGAATGAGTTTTAAACTCATAAAAATTGAGATATTTCATCTCTCCTCTCTCCTCATTCAAGTCTAGTTCCAAAAAGTTAGCTTAACTGACCTAAAAATGGTCAAAAATTGACCAAACTGATTTGGAAAATTCTAGAATTAGTTTGTTTTGGTTAGGAGCTCAATTTTTCCTATAAATAGAAGCCTCCCCCTTGTTGAAAAATAGATAGTGTTTATGCATCGTTACTCTACTCCACCTAAGCCAAGAACTGTGAATTCATTTAATAATTCACTAGTTTTTGGAGCTTCCCTCTTTCTTCAATCCCCATTAGTGACTCCATCAACATACTTAACCAATTGATTGGTTGGGGGCCTCTACCGTGAACAAAGAATCAAGCAATTTGTAAGGTAATTAGTGAATATTGATCTTTTCTATCCCTTAACTTGATCTAACGGTCAAGTATTATTAGTAGTAATCTGACAGCACAATCCACTAATCTCATAGTGATTTGCTGAAATCATTATCATCATTCCAGTTATGAATATCATCACAGGGACTCGTCCCATTCATCCTCATTGAGGTGTTGCTCAGCTTATTACATTTCAACCAAATTTCAGGGATCATCATTTTCCAATCAGAATCCAAATCAATTCATCAATTCTCAAACATAATTAAAAATCATATCAACCACATTTGAAATCATCCTCTGGATAGCATTAACGCTTATAATTTCAAGTCTTAGATTTACTCGTATATACTGTCAGTAAAGAGCTGCAGTTATACTCTCGGTATATACGAGTAGTCACGGTCCTTGGAATATACGAGTAGTCACGGTCCTTGGAATTATAAGGTAAATACCATCATGTCTAGGCCTCAAGCAAGTCAGGGATTCTATATAGTTGCGGTACTTCCATCTGAAGACCCAATTACCAATTTATGAATTTTAGTTTGAATATCAAATTGTATGAATTATATCACACAATTACAACCTTTTTGTGCTTCTTGATAAATTTTTGACATATTTGGCTTCTCAGTTGATCTTTATTAACCAATTCGCTCTGATACCAACTGTGAGATCCCTGTCCCCACCATGCGACGGATTCGGGGTACTAGCAGTGGAAGTAGCACTTCATGCGCGGGGTAGGGACCCACACTCGGGGCCTCGTCCCCACGGATATCCGGACAAGAGACTAATCCGTCGATTTTTCCAAAACCAAACTCGGAAAAACTTCCCTTACCCGGAAAGCACGGGCGATTCCACCAAGATAACTTTGTACTCTAACGTAGTCAAGATCATTATTTACTGATCGCGCTGATCCGACTGCACCTATAAAGATACTCGATCGGGATCAAGGAAGAAACTTGCACTTGGATCATTGGGATCAACGCTTTTTTCCCCATCAAGAGGCACAGCCGTTAATTCCTATCCATAGAACAATTACTATCCGGGATTTACTTTATCTATCGTAATAACAGAAATTGAGTCTCGATTTACGGATCCATCAGTCCAGCCTCCCATGGGTTAGCCAACCGCCCAACCACTGTAGTGATGGGATCCAATTTGGAATTTCGTTAGGTTTTGTCCTGGGTACCAAGGAAAAGAGTTCCAAGGCCCCCTAGCCGGAAGTTCATGCAAACATAAAACTAGCCACACCACTTACACACCCAATATGAAATTGCCTTTTTCTTAGCATCAGCTAACTTTAAAACAATCCTTTAATGAAACCATAGTACCACTGATCATCACAATCTTCCAATTTATCCGGTTGATTCGTAATTTCCCATCATTCCTTCATCAGAGTATCTATGGCATCATTGGCAACTAGAACGCTCACCACCTGTCCACACAGGGGCCTTTTCAATAGTTCCTAGCCCATAATACTCGGCAATATAATCACTTATAAAAATCAAGATGGACTCTCATTGAAGATCAGCAAGATCAACCAACAGATCCATATAAAGAGCCATGGACTCATCCATTGAAGACCAGCAAGGTCAATCAACCAGATCCATGCCCGGTTTCACAAAACAACTCTTACTCTTTGTTCCAATATCTTCCTCGACGTACGCGTGGGTATCCTAGGTGACCCAGAGCCCGAGCACCGTATGGTCAGCACCCTCTAGGATCCTTTGCAAGTGACCTAGCGCTTCACTCATAGGCCGCTTCCTTGGTCCCTCATCCACCGTACTACCGGAAGCTCACCATTTTAATCGAACCGAGGCTGGTCAAGACCTCGGCCTACCTTGCTACGCGAGACGTCCTCCATTGACTCTCCATCAGCAGTTTTGCAACTTTAATAGTTAGGTCTCCATGACCTTAATCACAAGACGGTCAAAATGCTTTCCCAGCATTCTTGACATAAAACAGCCATTTACAAACAGCATTTACAATAGTTTACAAATACAGTTTCTATATTAACTCTCATTTTTCCACATTATCCCTCATTAATCCACATTACTTATTCCACATTCCATTTATATATGTACTCATCCAATCACATCATTTTTCATCTCTTCACTTAAAATTCCTTCACATCACATATCATATATTCACATCCATATCCACATCCATACATCCACATCCACATCCACATTCACATCCATACATCCACATCTACATGCTTACCTCCATTTTCACATCCTCATTTATACATCCACATCCCGTATCCACATTCATACATACACATCCATATCCACATCCATACATCCACACCCACATGCATACATCCACTATCACGTCCTCATTCATACATCCACATCCACATACATACATACACATCCACATCCACATCCACATCCACATTCCCATTCCCATTCACATCTATCACGTCCTCATACATACATCCACATCCACATCCACATTCCCATTCACATCTATACATCCACATCTACATCCACATACATACATCCATCCACATCCACATCCCACATTCACATCTATACATTCACATCTACATCCACATTCACATACATCCACATCCACATTCCCATTCACATCTATACATCCACATCTACATCCACATACATACATACATCCACATCCACATTCCACATTCACATCTATACATCCACATCTACATCCACATTCACATACATCCACATCCACATCCACATTCCCATTCCCATTCACATCCACATTCACATTCCACATACATACATACATCCACATCCACATTCCACATTCACATCTATACATCCACATCTACATCCACATTCACATACATCCACATCCACATCCACATTCCCATTCCCATTCACATCCACATTCACATACATCCACATCCACATTCACATACATCCACATCCACATTCCTATTCACATCTATACATCCACATCTACATCTACATTCACATCTATGCATATACATCCTCATGCATACATCCACATTCACATTCACATCTATACATCCACATCTACATCCACATTCACATCTATGCATATACATCTTCATGCATACATCTACATCCACATTCACATCTATGCATATACATCTTCATGCATACATCCACTTTCACCTTCATACATCCACATCTACATTCATCTATTTCTACATTTCCATTCATATGGCCTCATACGCCTTCACATCTATTCTTTTACATCACATCCATTCTCGCCCTATCACAACCCATATACATCTTATCTCATCTCATACACTTCTTATCTCATCCCATACACATCTTAACTCATCTTATCACATCCTAACTCATCCCATAGGTCTCTTATCACATCTTAACTCATCTTATCACATCTTAACTCATCTGATCACATCCTAACTCAGCCCATAGATCTCTTATCACATCTTAACTCATCTTATCACATCCTAACTCATCTGATCACATCATAACTCTTCTCATATACGTCTGTGTGGACAGGTGGTGAGCATTCTAGTTGCCAATTATCACGTCCTCATTCATACATCCACATCCATATACATACATACATCCACATCCACATTCACATTCCCATTCTTATCTATACATCCACATCTACATCCACATACATACATACATCCACATCCACATTCCCATTCACATCTATACATCCACATCTACATCCACATACATACATACATCCACATCCACATTCCCATTCACATCTATACATCCACATCTACATCCACATTCATATACATCTACATCTACATCCACATTCACACACATCCACATCCACATCCACATCCACATCCACATTCCCATTCACATCTATACATCCACATCTACATCCACATACATACATACATCCACATCCACATTCCCATTCACATCTATACATCCACATCTACATCCACATACATACATACATCCACATCCACATTCCACATTCACATCTATACAGCCACATCTACATCCACATTCACATCTATGCATATACATCTTCATGCATACATCCCTTTCCACATTCATACATCCACACTCCCATCTCCACATCCACACATCCACATACATACATCCACACATCCACATACATGCATCCATTTCCACATTCCCATTCATATAACCCCATATGCCTTCACATCTAATCTTTTACATCACATCCATTCTCGCCCTATCACAACCCATATACATCTTATCCTATCACATACACTTCTTACCTCATCCCATACACATCTTATCAAATCTTAATTTATCTTATCACCTCATAACTTATTTCATAAGCATCTTATCACCTCTTGTCACATCTTATACACCTCTTATCACATCCTATCACATCTCATATCTATTTATAGAATACAAGAGAATTCTAATATTTGATATAAGATTTCTTTACACATTTATTTATGCATAAATTCTATTTAAGGAGATTAATACTTTCGAAGTAAAAATCAATCTTTTATGCATCTTCTTATGCATAAATTTAATTTGGTAGGAATTACACTTTTAGAATAAAAGAATTTCTCTTATGCATCTAAGTTATGCATAAAATCCATTTATGATGAAAATCACACTTTTAGTATAAAAGAATATCTTTTATGCATACCTCTGCATGAAATCCAATTATAATAAAAGTCACACTTTTAAAATAAAATAATCAACTTTTATGCATACCTTTATGCATGAAATTCAAATATAATAAAAGTCACACTTTTATAATAAAATAATCAACTTTTATGCATACCTTTATGCATGAAATTCAATTATGATAAAAGTCACACTTTTATAATAAAATAATCAACTTTTATGCATATCTTTATGCATGAAATTCAAATATGATAAAAGTAACACTTTTGATATAAAAATTTATCCATTATGCATACTTCTATGCATGAAATAAAAATGATAAAAGTAACACTTTTGATATAAAAATTTATCCTTTATGCATACTTCTATGCATGAAAATAAAAATGATAAAAGTAACACTTTTGATATAAAAATTTATCCTTTATGCATACTTCTATGCATGAAAATAAAAATAAAAAAATAACACTTTTGATATAAAAATTTATCCATTATGCATATTTCTATGCATGAAAGTAAAAATGATAAAAGTAACACTTTTGATATAAAAATTTATCCATTATGCATACTTCTATACATGAAAATAAAAATGGTAAAAATAACACTTTTGATATAAAAATTTATCCATTATGCATACTTCTATGCATGAAATAAAAATGGTAAAAATAACACTTTTGATATAAAAACTTATCCTTTATGCATAATATTAAAATTCAATTTCTCCATGATTATAATGAGATTCTTTCAATTAATCTAGGATGATAATTCCTAGAATATGGTAGGAAGTCCTCTTTTTATGCTTTGAATGAAATTATTTTATACATAATTTTTATAAAATTTTGCCATAGCTCCGCTGCTATGACTGATAAATCTCAATTTTTCTAAGGGATAAAGCTTATCATTAAGGAAATAATTAAAATGATTCTCTAATTGGATAATTAATCCATAAAATAGATTAAATCATCAATATACATAAACTAAAAGCATAGAAAAAAGCCATTAATTTGGCCTCAAGCATAGCTTAATCTTGGGTTAAGGAAAAGCTTCATTTGGATTGAGAAGGGGTTATGAGTATGACCATTTCTTGAGTGAGAGAGAGAAATTACATAAAACCATTAGAATTTAAACATAAATAGAAATTTATGTAATTCTTTACTATCATTAATTAATTAACTTCAATAGCATTCATCAAATTATGTAACTCTTCACTACTATTCACTAATTAACTTCAATAGCATTTAAAAAACCATACCAATTAAGCTTCTCAAGCTTGAGAGGGGTTGAGAAGAGAGAAACATTGAGAAATTATAGAAAAGATCAATATTCACTAATTACCTTACAAATTGCTTGATTCTTTGTTCACGGTAGAGGCCCCCAACCAATCAATTGGTTAAGTATGTTGATGGAGCCACCAATGGGGATTGAAGAAAGAGGGAAGCTCCAAAAACTAGTGAATTATTAATGAATTCACAGTTCTTGGCTTAGGTGGAGTAGAGTAACGATGCATAAACACTATATATTTTTTTTTTCAACAAGGGGAGGCTTCTATTTATAGGAAAAATTGAGCTCCTAACCAAACAAACTGATTCTAGAATTTTCCAACTCAGTTTGGTCAATTTTTGACCATTTTTAGGTCAGTTGAGCTAACTTTTTGTAACTAGACTTGAATTAGCAGAGAGGAGAGATAAAATATCTCAATTTTTATGAGTTTAAAACTCATTCAAGCATGTGAAATATGCACCTCCTTTAAAGAACTCCCCTTCCTTACATATGTGTCAAAATGGAATCATTATATCCAAATATCTCATATTTTTAATATTGCTCATAGTTTTTTACTAATAAAACTTGTACATTTTCAACTCTTCATCTTATGTGAAATATGCACCTCCTTTAAAGAACTCCTCTTCCTTACATATGTGTCATAGTTTTTTTTACTAATAAACCTTGTACATTTTCAACTCTTCATCTTATGTGAAATATGCACCTCCTTTAAAGAACTCCTCTTCCTTACATATGTGTCATAGTTTTTTTTTAACTAATAAACCTTGTACATTTTCAACCTTGTACATTTTTTTTACTAATAAACCTTGTACATTTTCAACTCTTCATCTTATGTGAGCATTTACTCATTTTTGGGTATCTTCTTTTACAAAATTGGATTTATCTCCTCCCTACACATGGATTGATGCTATTGGCCCATAGGAACCTTAATTGGACCATAATCTAAAAATTTCTGAAAATCTAGACCCTTAGGCTAAGGTCCTTTATACACATTTCCAATTAATTCCAATTACACATTAGAAAATTCTTTTTGAATTTCTGTTTCAGGGGAATTCATATTATTTATAAGAGATATTTTTCTATCCAAAAATATTCAAAATCTAAATATTCTCTCTCTAGAATATTTTCTCTCTCTAGGTTAAAATAGTTAGAAACAAGGTCTTTATATTTCAGAAGAGGGATTGATTACAGGGGAAGATACTAGACATCAAAAAGGGGGTGGGGGAGGAATCTTACATTCTACCCCACTTAAAAAACGCGAGATGTCCTCATCTCGCAAACTAGGGTAATTTCGCAAGATGCACGAATATGAGACTTAGAGAAAAATTTTAATCAAGATTAACCACCACGAAAAGTCTTAAAGAGAGCAAGATAAGAACAAGATTTAAACTTTATTCATTCTCGGAACTTATACAGTAAAGATAGAAGAACTCTTTACACTTCCATAAGCCCGTCCATCATATGGTCACAAAAGCAGCACTCACAAGCTGCACAAGTATAAGGTAACTCATCTATGGGAATAATTCTGTTGGTTATTGCCGCACCTATCTCAGTGGTATGAGGTGATCTAACAAAAGGACCTCTGAGAGGCAAGCCAAAAACGGGGTAAAGGCATATCTTCTCATGAGGAAGAAAACACGCCAGTAAGAAGACCCGCTCAGAAAACCCAAGATGCCTTGATCTCATGACGCAGTAGTATCGGGGACCCAAACCCAAAGCTTCAATAACCATGGCTAAGCGGACATTGTTACGAAAGTGCTGCTGACCCCAGGGTGTTACCCTAGTTATATCTTGATAGGTCCGCCATTTGGTCTGAGCTACAGAAGTTCCCAAGTGAGGGAAAAGTGAGCGCTCATACTGTTCTATAAAATCCTTCTTCACAGACTCACTTGCGTCTTGAAGGTGAGGAATCATTATGGATAAAACTAATTCTTGTTGCCAAGCCATGAAAGAGATTGAGAAAGAAAGGAGATCGATGGAAGTAAGATTATTGTGAGCGACAAGTAAAAGTTACGACTTATATAAAGGAAGGAGCTAGCGTAACCTTAGAAGCCAACGATAACTTGCCACTGAAGTTTTACCGTCTTTCCATGATTTGGGTTTGGCACATTTTTCTATAGAAGACATTAAGAACTTTGAGATGAGGAGATAAAAGAAGCTTGTAGGCTAAGTCACCTACTTTCATTGAATTCAGATAAGGTTCACAATATCTGGGGATAACTTCTTATACTCCCCAAGAGATAGAGAACTTCTTTTTGGGCCGTACTCGAATGAAAACCAAAACCGTGGTATCCAAAACACCGATTTTCACTTCTGAACTCATTGTTCTAAATCCTTAAAACAGGTGGGACTCCTGAGAAGTATTCTAGGGAAAGGGTCTTCCTTTTTTAAACAGAAACTTTCTTTTATTTTAGAGAGGGAATAATTATAAGATCAGAAAGGGAGATTCTTACTCCTGTATACCTCGAAGGCTGGGGAGGAATCTTACATTCTACCCCACTTAAAAAAGTGCGAGATGTCCTCATCTCGCAAGGTAGAGGACAACTCTTTCTCTTAAGATCCAATTTTATTCTGGGGTTCCTTATATTCTGGTCAACCCAACAAAACACTGGGATAAATATCCCTTATATAGAACTCATCATTAAATAACAATTCATTCAGATTATATCATTCATATCGTTAACATGATAATGGTCCATTAGATCGAAAAGTTTCCTTCGGAACATTCCTCCACCACGGAAATTTCAGTTAAGCAAGTTCTCAATTTGTCATCCCTTAACTTAATCTACCGTCTCAAGTGTTAATAGTAGCAATTTGACAGCACAATCCACTAATCTCATAGTGATATGCTGAAATCATTATCATCATCCCAGTTATGAATATCATCACAGGGACTCGTCCCATTCATCCTCATTGTGGTTTCACTCAGCTTATTACATTTCAACTAAATTTCAGAATTCATCATTTTCCAATCAGAATCCAAATCAATTTCATCAGTTCTCAAACAGAATTAAAAATCATATCAACCACATTCGAATTCATCATTTGGATAGCATTCACGCTTATAATTTCAAGTCTTAGCTTTACTCGTATATACTGTCAGTAAAGAGCTGCAGTATACTCTCGGTATATACGGGTAGTCACGGCCCTTGGAATTATAAGGTAAATACCATCATATCTAGGCCTCAAGCAAGTCAGGGATTCTATATAATTGCGGTACTTCCATCTGAAGACCCAATTACCAAATTATGAATTTTAGTTTGAATATCAAATTGTATGACTTATATCACGCAATTACAACCTTTTTGTGTTTCTTGATAAATTTTTGAATATCAAATTGTATGACTTATATCACGCAATTACAACCTTTTTGTGTTTCTTGATAAATTTTTGACATATTTGTCTTCTCAGTTGATCTTTATTAACCAAATGCTCTGATACCAACTGTGAGATCCTTGTTCCCACCGAGCAACGGATTCGGGGTACTAGCAGCGGAAGTAGCACTTCTCGTGCGGGACAGGGGTCCCACACTCGGGGCCTCACCCACGGATATCCGGATAAGAGACTAATCCGTCGGTTGTTCCAAAACCGAACCCGGAAAAAACTTCCTTTACCGGAAAGCACGGGCAATTCCACCAGGATAACTTTTTACTCTAACGTAGTCAAGATCATTTCTGATCAAACTGATCCAATTGCATCTATAAGATATTTGGTCGGATCAAGGAAGAAACTTGCACTTGGATCATTGGGATCAACGCTTTTTTCCCCATTCAAGAGGCACAGCCGTTGATTCCTATCCATAGAACAATTACTGTCCGGGATTTACTTTATCTATCGTAATAACAAAAGTTGAGTCTCGATTTATGGATCCATCAGTCCAGCCTAACCCCATCCAATCCCATGGGTAAGCCAACCGCCCATCCAATCCCATGGGTTAGCCAACCACTATAGTGATGGGATCCAATTTGGAATTTGGTTAGGTTTTGCCCCGGGTACCAAGGAAAAGAGTTCCAAGGCCCCCTAGCCGGAAGTCCATGCAAACATAAAACTAGCCACACCACTTACACACCCAATATGAAACAATCCTTTAATGAAACCATAACTTTAAAACAATCCTTTAATGAAACCATAGTACCACTGATCACAATGTTCCAATTTATCCGGTTGACTCATAATTTTCCATCATTCCTTCATCAGAGTATCTATGGCATCATTGGCAACTAGAACGCTCACCACCTGTCCACTCAGGGGCCTTTTCAATAGTTCCTAGCCCATAATACTCGGCAATATAATCACTTATAAAAATCAAGATGGACTCTCGTTGAAGATCAGCAAGATCAACCAACAGATCCATAAAAAGAGCCATGGACTCATCCATTGAAGACCAGCAAGGTCAATCAACCAGATCCATGCCCGGTTTCAGAAAACAACTCTTACTCCTTGTTCCAATATCTTCCTCGACGCACGCGTGGGTATTCTAGGCGACCCAGAGCCCGAGCACCGTATGGTCAACACCCTCTAGGATCCTTCTCGTAGGTGACCTAGCGCTTCACTCATAGGCCGCTTCCTTGGTCCCTCATCCACCGTACCGCGGAAGCTCACCATTTTAATCGAACCGAGGCTGGTCAAGACCTCGGTCGACCTTGCTACGCGAGACGTCCTCCATTGACTCTCCGTCAGTTGCAACTTTAACAGTTAGGTCTTCATGACTTTAATCCACAAGACGGTCAAAATGCTTCCCCAGCATTCTTGACATAAAACAGTCATTTACAAACAGTCACAAAATACAGTTTCTAAATCAAACTCTCGTCTTTCCACATTATCCCTCCTTAGTCCACATTACTTATTCCACATTCCATTCAATGTGTACTCATTCTCATCCATTTCCTCATATCGACGACACATTAATTCACATACACATACACATTCACATTCACATCCATACATCCACATTTACATGCATACATCCATTTTCACATCCTCATTTATACATCCACATCCCATATCCACATTCATACATACACAACCATATCCACATCCATACCTCCACATCCACATCCACATTCACATCCATACATCCACATCTACATGCATACCTCCATTTTCACATCCTCATTTATACATCCACCTCCCATATCTACATTCATACATACACATCCATATCCACATCCATACATCCACATCCACATCCACATTCATATTCACATCCATATATCCACATCTACATGCATACATCCATTATCACGTCCTCATTCATACATCCACATCCATATACATACATACATCCACATCCACATTCACATTCCCATTCACATCTATACATCCACATCTACATCCACATACATACATACATCCACATCCACATTTCCATTCACATCTATACATCCACATCTACATCCACATACATACATACATCCACATCCACATTCTCATTCACATCTATACATCCACATCTACATCCACATTCATATACATCTACATTTACATCCACATTCACATACATCCACATCCACATTCCCATTCACATCTATACATCCACATCTACATCCACATACATACATACATCCACATACATACATTCACATCTATACATCCACATCTACATCCACATACATACATACATCCACATCTACATCCACATCCACATTCCACATTCACATCTATACAGCCACATCTACATCCACATTCACATCTATGCATATACATCTTCATGCATACATCCCTTTCCACATTCATACATCCACACTCCCATCTCCACATCCACACATCCACATGCATACATCCACACTCCCATTTCCACATCCACACATCCACATACATACATCCACACATCTACATACATACATCCATTTCCACATTCCCATTCATATAATCCCATATGCCTTCACATCCAATCTTTTACATCACATCCATTCTCGCCCTATCACAACCCATATACATCTTATCCTATCACATACACTTCTTACCTCATCCCATACACATCTTATCAAATCTTAATTCATCTTATCACCTCATAACTTATTTCATAAGCATCTTATCACCTCTTGTCACATCTTATACACCTCTTATCACATCCTATCACATCTCATATCCAAGAGAATTCTTATATTTGATATAAGATTTCTTTACACATTTATTTATGCATAAATTCTATTTAAGGAGATTAATACTTTCGAAGTAAAAATCAATCTTTTATGCATCTTCTTATGCATAAATTCAATTTGGTAGGAATTACACTTTTAGAATAAAAGAATTTCTCTTATGCATCTAAGTTATGCATAAAATCCATTTATGATGAAAATCACACTTTTAGTATAAAAGAATATCTTTTATGCATATCTCTATGCATGAAATCCAATTATAATAAAAGTCACACTTTTAAAATAAAATAATCAACTTTTATGCATACCTTTATGCATGAAATTCAAATATAATAAAAGTCATACTTTTATAATAAAATAATCAACTTTTATGCATACCTTTATGCATGAAATTCAATTATGATAAAAGTCACACTTTTATAATAAAATAATCAACTTTTATGCATACCTTTATGCATGAAATTCAAATATGATAAAAGTAACACTTTTGATATAAAAATTTATCCATTATGCATACTTCTATGCATGAAATAAAAATGATAAAAGTAACACTTTTGATATAAAAATTTATCTTTTATGCATACTTCTATGCATGAAAATAAAAATGATAAAAGTAACACTTTTGATATAAAAATTTATCCTTTATGTATACTTCTATGCATGAAAATAAAAATGAAAAAATAACACTTTTGATATAAAAATTTATCCATTATGCATACTTCTATGCATGAAAGTAAAAATGATAAAAGTAACACTTTTGATATAAAAATTTATCCATTATGCATACTTCTATACATGAAAATAAAAATGGTAAAAATAACACTTTTGATATAAAAATTTATCCATTATGCATACTTCTATGCATGAAATAAAAATGGTAAAAATAACACTTTTGATATAAAAACTTATCCTTTATGTATAATATTAAAATTTAATTTCTCCATGATTATAATGAGATTCTTTCAATTAATCTAGGATGATAATTCCTAGAATATGGTAGGAAGTCCTCTTTTTATGCTTTGAATAAAATTATTTTATACATAATTTTTATAAAATTTTTACCATAGCTCCGCTCTGCTATGACTGATAAATCTCAATTTTTCTAAGGAATAAAGCTTATCATTAAGAAAATAATTAAAATGATTCTCTAATTGGATAATTAATCCATAATGGATTGAATCATCAATATACATAAACTAAAAACATAGAAAAAAGCCATTAATTTGGCCTCAAGCATAGCTTAATCTTGGGTTAAAGAAAAGCTTTATGAAAAGCTTCATTTGGATTGAGAAGGGGTTATGAGTATGACCATTTCTTGAGTGAGAGAGAGAAATTACATAAAACCATTAGAATTTAAACATAAATAGAAATTTATGTAATTCTTTACTATCATTAATTAATTAACTTCAATAGCATTCATCAAATTATGTAACTCTTCACTACTATTCACCAATTAACTTCAATAGCATTTAAAAAACCATACCAATTAAGCTTCTCAAGCTTGAGAGGGGTTGAGAAGAGAGAAACATTGAGAAATTATAGAAAAGATCAATATTCACTAATTACCTTACAAATTGCTTGATTCTTTGTTCACGGTAGAGGCCCCCAACCAATCAATTGGTTAAGTATGTTGATGGAGCCACCAATGGGGATTGAAGAAAGAGGGAAGCTCCAAAACTAGTGAATTATTAATGAATTCACAGTTCTTGGCTTAGGTGGAGTAGAGTAACGATGCATAAACACTATATATTTTTTTTTCAACAAGGGGAGGCTTCTATTTATAGGAAAAATTGAGCTCCTAACCAAACAAACTGATTCTAGAATTTTTCAACTCAGTTTGGTCAATTTTTGACCATTTTTAGGTCAGTTGAGCTAACTTTTTGTAACTAGACTTGAATTAGGAGAGATGAGAGATAAAATATCTCAATTTTTATGAGTTTAAAACTCATTCAAGCATGTGAAATATGCACCTCCTTTAAAGAACTCCCCTTTCTTACATATGTGTCAAAATGGAATCATTATACCCAAATATCTCATATTTTTAATATTGCTCATAGTTTTTTACTAATAAAACTTGTACATTTTCAACTCTTCATCTTATGTGAAATATGCACCTCCTTTAAAGAACTCCTCTTCCTTACATACGTGTCATAGTTTTTTTAACTAATAAACCTTGTACATTTTCAACTCTTCATCTTATGTGAAATATGCACCTCCTTTAAAGAACTCCTCTTCCTTACATATGTGTCATAGTTTTTTTTTTACTAATAAACCTTGTACATTTTCAACTCTTCATCTTATGTGAGCATTTACTCATTTTTGGGTATCTTCTTTTACAAAATTGGATTTATCTCCTCCCTACACATGGATTGATGCTATTGGCCCATAGGAACCTTAATTGGACCATAATCCAAAAATTTCTGAAAATCTAGACCCTTAGGCTAAGGTCCTTTATACACATTTCCAATTAATTCCAATTACACATTGGAAAATTCTTTTTGAATTTCTGTTTCAGGGGAATTCATCTTAATTATAAGAGATATTTTTCTATCCAAAAATATTCAAAATCTAAATATTCTCTCTCTAGAATATTTTCTCTCTCTAGGTTAAAATAGTTAGAAACAAGGTCTTTATATTTCTGAAGAGGGATTGATTATAGGGAAAGATACTAGACATCAAAAAGGGGGTGGGGGAGGAATCTTACACAACCACTCTATCACCCCCAAACAACTGAGGCCGTTGAGGCTGCCTTTTCTTTGAAGCTCCTAGCATCATCATCAACCTCCCTCAAAGCCTCAGCACTTGTATATAAGATTGTGGGTAGCCGCCCAACACATAGCCACCTTCGCGACTTGCTACAACTAACCTCCTTAGCGAGCTGCACAAGATCATAAATATCCATACCCTTGGGTGAAGCTACTACCAAGTGAAGTTCGACACCTCAGTAGCTTCAGATTACATAGAATATAATGGCTTGAAACCACATGGTTTTGATCCTTGAAGGTATAGTGTAGTGGTAAGATGTTTCCAATGGTGTCCCAAGGTCGCGAGTTTAAATCCTCTTTTAGACATAACATCTTGCTCCAAAATTTTCTAAGTCTCAAACCTAAATTCACCCTCATTCCATGATGTAAACTAGGAAGTAAACTATGATTTGCTAAGTAAACTATGCCCACTTAAAAAACTAGAAAGTAAACTATGATCGTTTAGTAAACTAAGAAGTAAACGATGATCGCTTAGTAACCTAGTTTACTTTATTCGACAGCCCAAAAAAGATGTCGCGATTTTTGATCAATACCATCCATTGATATCACCTGACAAGGGTCTTTAAGACCCGGTGACAGTTAGTTAGTCCTGAGGTTTATCCTTCAAGAGGTTGGGGGACCCTATCCTTCAAGAGGTCGAGTATTTAAATCTTCCTCGCCAGCGCTTCGTTTAGCGCTTCGTTTGCCGTCAAATGGATCACCTCGCAAGAGCTTGCTCTGATCGCAAGTCCAGGCGCACGCCCGTCTAGCTTTCCTCTCCCCTCGCAGAGTGGAGAGAGCGGACCGAGCGCCCCAGCGCCACCTCCCCCCTCCGATGAAGCAAAGCCCCAACACCCTACCCCGAGGATGAGGATGGGATAGGTGGCAGACAACTAGAGGTGGAGACAGCACCGATGCCTTGCCAGGGCAACAGTCCGACGAGACCTAGGTGGTAATAGTCGTGTCAGAGAACCGGTTCGAGCATATATATATATCTAAGGATTGCCCCTCTGGAGTGGAGTTTCCACCTGCATTTGAGAGGGTCCGAGCGTCAGGTTTAGCCTAGAGACCGATCCCATAGAATGGTTCGATACGATTTTCCAGAGCTGCCCTCCCCACCCAAGCTCTCCAGTGCAATCCCACCGACCCCCCAGCAGCCCCTAAAGAGCTGCCATTCGGGTTCCGTCTGCAAATTGATACATCACTTCTAGGAATAGCGATGACTGTTTTACTGCTTCCCCAGTGAAAGCCCTATCCCCCAAAGTCTTCAGGTGGTCCTCCCTGAGTCATGGGGCAGCCCTTAGACTATAGTTTCTTCAGATGCCTGCCGATGGATGTGGAAGCTTTTCAGCCCCTCTCCAAGTTTATGTTATCTTGTCCCAACTGAGTTAGTGTAGTGGTCAAGCCTGTGACTTGTAACCTCTAGGTTATGAGTTCAAGCCCCATTAGGCTCTCTCATGTTACAAAGGGACACCTATGCTCGCTTGATGTGTTTGGTTGCTCGGGCTCTTGCCCCTTGAACACTCGAGTGACTCCTCCTCCTCGGGTGGTAGATCATCCGAGATAGGAGGATCCATACGAGACCCCTCCGTTGTTCCAGCGCTCGACTCATCGCAGTGGTCATGGGGGATGCCTAATTCGCGGCTCTTGCCCGATGGTACGTGGCCCTTGCCCGACCATGATAATTGGCTAATTGTTGGAAGGGGAAATCGGCTCCACCCACTTGAGTGGGCCCCGGGTGTGTACGAAAAAAAAAAAGTTTATGTTATCTTTCACCAATCCAAATTGGCCACTCTTGAGAGCAGTGCAGTGATCTTCTCCTTCCCATTGAGTGTAGCAGTCGGGCGAGAGCCTTGTCCAGAGTCTGTCTCCTCCACTATTCATGGACAGGTGATAGAGCAGACCTGTGCCTTACATCGTCACTCACTTTTGGTCCTTCACCTGCATGGAGCTTGGAGCATTAGGCTACGGGAACCAAGATGGCGAGCTCAAGAGCTCTAGCTTGGATGTGATTCTCTTTGTCTACCTTCATGTATTGTTAACGGCCCCCCTTCCCCTTCCCCCTCCTACAGATACCTCTACTGTGATAGTTGGAGCCCAGTATATGGATATAGCTGAGTCAAAGTGGAGTTGGTCCACATGAAGCACAAGATGTGTTGCATGCATGGAAGCCTTGTTGTACGGACCCACAGCCCTAAGCCTAATTAAGAACAAGATGCTGAATAAACATGATTAAGACAGAGGAGGCTCTAAATGCTAACTTAATCAGGGATTCCATTGTTTCACCCTGAGGATTAGCCATGGCACAGGCATGCATGTGACATCCCCTCTTGCTAAACTCAATGACAAGGTGGACACTCCATCATCGTTCCTCCTTGGACTATTATTGACTTTGACCTGCTACTTCTTACTTTGACTTCTACTTTGATATTTTTGTATGAACACCTTCCACTTCTAATCTCCACTTCCAAGTCTTGCTGCAGAACTCAGCATCTATTCCGTTGCTATCCCATGCTTACTATCCCTTACCCTTAACATAGTGGTGGGTCACTTGCCGTCAGTGATCATACCCGTTGTTAGGCCTTTGGAACTTATCTGAGAGCTTAATGAAGTACTGGTTATGCGTGCATACCCTCAGGGAACGCTTCCTCTGGCTTCACTTGTTTTGCATGCCACTCCATCTACTACCCTGTTGCATTCTTCTGCTAGATCTGTGCACCTTCCTTAGGACTATGCTTAGTGGGTTGAACCTAAATGCTATGATACCAATGTTGCATGCATGCAAGCCTTGCTGTACTGATCCATATCCCTAAGCTTGATTAAGAACAAGATTCTGAATAAACATGCTTAAGACAGAGGAGATTCTAAATGCTAACTTAATCTCAGGGGATTCCACTATTCATCCTGAGAGTTAGCCATGGCACGGGTGTGCACGTGATAGGATGAGGGAACACCTCGGACATCTATGCATCATGATAGATTGTGACTACAAAGCCTCACCCAAGTCTCACAAGGTGGAGGGAAGCTCAAACAGATCTCCCCCCACTAGACCCCTTTGATGAGGATGATCTCATTGCCCGCATCTCTGACCGCGGCCTTAGCCCAATCTTCGAGGGCCAATTTGCGTTTCATGACCCCAGAATGGCACGTTGACCCACCTATAGGCCGAAGTGGCCAGAGAAAGATCTTGGAGATTACGGTGGCCACTGATGCATCCTGGTGAGTGACAATGGCACGATCCCTTCAGCCCCAAGGATGCCCTCAAAGAAGGGGATGCTCTCGACATCCCCTTCTTTGAATACACAGTCCGTCTGGGCCGCATGATTGAGATTGTAGAGGATAGTATGCCAACAAGCAGTCGCACACTAGCACCCACAAGGCACCCCCACGCGTGCAGCCCCTGTTGGGAGGAAGACCATAGGCCCCTGTCAGAGTTGGGAGATCAACATCAGCATGGCACATTTGGCATGCTCGCTGCAGAAAGGCCATAGAGGGCACTACCATGCGACCTGTTGAGTCCATCAAGAGCATATGGATGAACATCATACACCCTGCATGGCTAGTGGGAGAAGCTTCTAGGAGGCTTTGAGCATATGCAGAAGCGCCAAGCAACGGTCCTTACCTCAAGGTCAAAGACAGGGAGGTTACTTGGCTTTACAAGCCACCTGTTTGGTTACTCCCCACTCTCTCTGTCTCTCTCTCTCTCTCCCCCCCCGCCCCCTGCCGCCCCCCCCCCCCCCCCCCCCCCTTGCATGAGATAACCTTCCTTCAAGAGCGGCCAGCCGGCAAGGAAGAGCTCCTCTCTGTCCCCGATTGTCTCCCATTCATCGTTGAGACTAGGTTATGCACTTAGCCAATTCGTTGTATTTTTGGTAGCTAATGGAAGAATCTTTTCTTGGGGGGGAAAATGTCTTAGGAGCCATGGCACATGCCTATGAGGCCTCATGCATGTGACCATGCATGCGTGAAATCTTGTTAGTCTATGAGCTGAGGATTAAGTCTCACAGCATATGCAAAGTGGTGGTGTGTTTTTGCATCTGTTTGTCGTCGACCACTCAGCTAGAAGAAAAACAATCTCTAACTAATTTGAAAAATAAAACTGGTTCAAACTTTGCTTTGTATGTTCTGAAATTTTAAGCCCTTCAAAATGAACCTATATTTTAAGTAAGGTGGCCTTGTGTATTGCAAATACTAGAAAGAAAATCCTTTAGTGTCTTACAATTGGAAAATTTCAACTGCATTTTTGGCTTGTTTGTAAATTTAAGGGCCCATATAGAAGATATTAAACCCCGAGATTTAGACTGACAAAACGCCCAAGTTCAAGACTTTTCTTTTTATATCTGGATAGAAAAATTTACTAGCAAAGATGGGATGCGCTCCAGTCATTCCACTTTGGTGTTGTCATATGGATCATATGTGGACTGGTTTCTTATCTCTAGCAAGCTGTAGATTGCCAAGTCCTATTACTTGAAATCGACAACTCCTTCGTGTCCAAGAGACATTTTAGTCCCTTTCACAAGACTCGAGACAGAGGAATCAATGAGGGTAAGCTTTTTCACCACAGCCTCCATGCCTGGCCTGTTGTCGGGTTTCATCTCTGTACAAGCCCCAGCATAGCCTTGATGGCTTCATCCTCCTCCTCGGGTACAACATAGTCATCTCCAAGAAGCTCCGGATCCAAAATTTCAGAGCATCGATCAGGATATGCATTTCTTGCCCAATTGGGCAAGCTAACTCCCATGTTGCCAAACATGGTATCAGTGGGCTCCTTCCTGGTCAGCATCTCCAACATTACAATCCCAAAGCTGTACACATCCCCTTTTGCATCCACCCGTGTAGATTCTTCATACTCTGCACATCACAATAAGAAACATTGGCGTTTCCCAATGCATTGCAGTTTCCCTGCCCAAAGCATTCAAATATTCTTGGCGCTATAGCTACACATTGATTTCGCTTCTAAAATCCATTGATTGACTCAAATCAAACATACCTGGTGCAAGATATCCTGGATTTCCTCTGGCCTTGGAGTGAACTTCATCGGGGCCTAGAAGCTTGGCAATCCCAAAGTCGGCCACCTTGGCCACCATATCATCATCTAGGAGAATGTTGCTGGGTTTGACATCACGATGGACTATCTGCTTCCTCAAACCATGATGAAGATATGCAAGCCCATGAGCCACACCAAGGGCAATGTGGAGCCTCAAGGAAAAGCTCAAGTAGTAGGCATCACTTGCATGTAGGCAATCGTGGAGGGACCCTCTTGGGAGAAGCTCTAGCACTAAGGCTCGAAGGTTCCCATCATCACAAAAGCCATGGAATTTCACGAGATTGCGGTGTCTTATGGATCCCAATGTCTCCAATTCTACACAAAAGCTTGGCCTGTGATCATTGGAAAGCACCTTCACTGCTGCATCCACTTGCTTGATTGTAGGCGCCAATCTTAAGGTCATGCTTGTTGCCCTATAAACTTTGCTCACAGCCCCAGTGCCAATAAGCTTTGCTTCACTGAAATTCTCTGTTGCAGACTCTATTAGACCAGATAATGCAGACCTCAATACATAGACATATGGCATATAAAAGATTAATACAGACCCTACACACGATTATGGCAAAATAGACAAGATAATACAAACATAGAACAAGATTAGCGCTATAAAGACAAGATTATACAGACCCAAAACAAAATTATGGCTAAACTGACAAGATTTACACACCTGAGAGCTGATTTATTGAAAGGCTGAGGAGTACTTTTAATGAGGCAAGCTGCCCTAATGATGGAGGGATTGTTCCTGTGAGATTGTTGTCGTCTAATTGGAGGAGTGTCAATTGGGTGAGATTTCCTATCTCATGGGGGATGCCTCCAGAGAAACCATTGCCGTTAAGCCATAGACTTTGCAAGCTTTTGAGCTCACCAATCTCCCTTGGAAGAGGGCCACTGAATTTATTAAGAGAGAGTGCAAGAGTGATTAATTTGGTACAATTAGTGAAAATTATGGTGGGTATGGTACCATTAAGCTGATTGAAAGACAGAGTTAGGGTTTGTAACTGGGAAAGAGAGCCCAACTCAGGGGGTATTGGGCCTGATAAGCTATTGTAATAGAGTGATAAACTGATTAAAAAAGTGCGATTACGTAGAGTGGGCGGGATTGTGCCTGATAAGCTATTGTTTTTGAGGTTAATTAAGGTAAGATTAGGGGTATTATTACAAAGCGTTGAAGGTAGCCTGGGTCCTGTGAGGCGGTTGTCGGAAAGGTCCAAGGTTGTGAGTGGTAAGGGGGATAGGGCCGGTTAGATTGTTGGCCGAGAGGTTGAGGGAGGCCAGGTGGGGGAGGCCGGACAGAGAGTCTGATATAGTGCCAGACAGCTTCTGGCCAGACAAATCGAGGGCTGCGACGGACCCTTGAGCGTCGCACGTGACCCCTCGCCATCGGCAGGGCGACGAAGTGCTGCCGTTGGTATTGTCGTCCGTCGACTTTGTCCAGCTGAGCAAGGCGCCTGACGGATCTCCGGTGACGGCCGCCTTAAAGGCCAGCAGCAGCAAAGCCTCGTCACTACTGGGACGCGCCGCCAGAATCCGGCCTCGTCCTGCCGAAAGCTCGGTGTTAAAGTCTGCTACGGTAGCACCCACGCCCCACAAAATGCAAAGCACCACCAACGAATTCATGGATGTCTGTCGGAACACAGTGCCAGGAATTTGCCAAGCTTGTCGAAACAAATACGGGGGGGACGAGTTGCGCACGCATTTCTCAACTGTTGACTCTTTTCTGTCCACCGACCGCCTTCACTTAAACTAATTTTTATTTGTTTTATGATTTGTTTTATGAATAAACTTCAAAGTTCAGAGATTACGAAATTCAACAAAATTCTTCAAAAAGCACGTGTATGTACATATTTTAAATGAATGATTTTTTAATTGGAAATCAAGTTGATACATGTTGACCATATGTACCCACTATTTAACCATAGTCTTCTTTCTATTTAAAAAAATTGTGAGAGTGACTCTCACAAAATTATATGCCGAAAGGCATCCCTTTACAAAAAGTTCTCTTACAAGTCTTCTCCTAGATACATCAGAATGTAAAGAAAGGGTAGAGTCTAACCATCTTCTTCGAGATAGGGAGAAAGCTGGGCCATAGTGTTATATCTACATCCTTGGAGGTTGTTCCCCTGCTCCCTTTTTCCAAAAAAAAACACCACTGCCCTATGGAACCCCACCATCCACACACCATGGTGTATTTTCTTTTTTCCTTGGGTGGGTGAGTGAGTGGGGTGGGGTCACACATGGGGTGTCGTGGGTCGTGGTGGGGGGTTTTGAATTTTGAATGTGAACTGGGTTTTACTATTAGAAGGGTAGAGATGTCCATAAACATATTTTTGTAAGGTGTGACCAGTGAGCCCTTTGCTCTACTTGCTGGGATATTAAATTAAATCTAGCAAAGTGTATTCCTTAATTATCATGATTTCTCAACTCTAGGGTTTGTAGATGTGAGGTTCTTCTAAGAAAGGAGAGAGTAGTGCAATGTTTAAATCACCGCGCTAAGATTAAAAAGACTGGTTGAAATTTTTGCTTACCTTGAAATTATATATTTTTTAAGTGGTTTGGCATGTGTTTTCTAGTCACCATCATAAATCACCACCAACTACCTTCACCTCTATCAACATTACACATGTTCTTTTGTTTTTCCACAACTTGCAACTATAATAATTGGTCAACCTCTACTCTCATCAACAATAAGACTCCCAATTAGAAAAGCCACATCAAATTGGGGGGACATGGTGCCCCATGTGTAGATGTAAAAAGGAATCAATGTATCATGCATTGTGGGAATGTGTGGCTATCCACCCCATCTGGACGAAGGCAAGCAGCATGCTGAGAGATTGTGGTGTGCGTGATCATATCAATTGGAGACAATACACTGCATGAACGCAGTCACCGCCTGCATATCAAGAACGTGGCCCACCGACCACCACCGACCACCACTGACCACTAATGATGAACCTAGTATCCGAGAAAATATTCTAGGGAATATTCCTCATACCGTCACCTAACCATATCTCGTACCCCTGACCTCATTCCTCATTCCTCATATTCCTCGGACCCCAGCTAACGCCCGTATCCCTGACCATCTCCTAACCATCATCAATGGTCACAATAATGACCCCATCGTCGGCGTCTAAGCTGGGGTGTGCACCATGGCTACTCCTCATAATGGGGGTCTAATAAATGTGCATTATACATCAAAGTGAGATACATGCTGGGAGGCGGGCATTGAGTGTATACTAACACAGACAAGCTCCCACCACTTACACCAAGCCAGAAATCTATCTCCTTCCAAGTCCACCTAGTTTTTTTGGAGAATAGACAAGCTCCCACTTACACTACGCCAGAAATGTATCTCCTTGACTCAAGTTTCTTTTCCAAAAGAATCTTTTAATTGGTTTCCAAAATTCCTTCCAATGACATTTTCTCATACTTAGCATTGAAAGGTAAAACATGAAATAGGCAATCAGAATGAAGTTAATGACCTTAACTTTTCCTTGCTAAGATAAGAATACAAAGTTCCATTTTCTAAATTTTCTCCCAACTTTTTCAAAGACCCAATCAACATCCTTTTTGTTAGTGATTCCAACACATGCTGCTAGGATCCCCAAATGTCTAAATATAGTGCCTCTTTTAATTATTTTACATGTCCAACATGAGCTACCAAAAGAAGAGTCTTTAGGCAAAGAAATGATCCTAGATTTCTCAATGTTGCATTTGGACCGAGTGGCAATAGCAAAGCATTACACAATGGCTAGAGATTCTCTAAGAATCCTTTGTTCAATTGTCATAAACAGCACAGAATCATCAGCCAAGAGTTTAGCTAGAATATGTTCACCATCTTATTTAATTCCTATAATTAACCCCTTAGTAGTAGTAGAATCCTCAAGAGCTAAGATGAAGGGATGTGTGATAATGGCAAAAAGTAAAGGGGCAAGAGGGAAACCTTACCTTATAGACCTCATCAAAGTAAAGCTGCCCACTGTTCTTATATTAAAGAGTAGCATGGAATCTACCTTTGAGCACAAATTGAAGATTATATTGGAGATGCAGGGACCAAAGCCCATAGCCTGCATGGATATAAATGTAAGACCAGCTACCCCTATTAAAAGCTTTGTCCATGTCTAGCTCTCCAACATGATGCAGTTTTGAGCAAAGATGTTAGCATAATCAATAGCTCCCAACATTGTGATAATGCAATAAAAATAGATCTATCCTAGCAGCATGTGTTGGAATCCTATCCTGTTAGTAATTACTTTGGCTATCATTTTGTACACCACAATAAGCATTGTCATGGGCCTCCAATGTTTGGATTGAGTGCATACATGCAATTTGGAAATAAGTTTGATTAAACCCAGTTTTATACCCGCTTCACGTTCCCCCTCTGAAAACATCATATTAGCTATATGAGTTACAACAAAAGACAATCGAGACCAAAGCATTGCATGAATTTAATAGTGATGGCAGCCCAACTAGGAGATTTGTCTTTTCCCATGGAGAACAAAGCCTCTCTACATTCATTAGCATAAATTTTTCTATCCAACCACTCAGCAGCAAAAAATTTTCTATCCAACCACTGAGGTGTTTCATCATCTACATATTTTCAACATCTTTTTTTAAGCCTTATGTACCTATTTAGACTACACTTCCTCAAAGCTAATGATTCTACCCAAAAAAACTCAGCATAGTCTATGCCATTTGATCATGCTCTGGTGTAATTCTACCATCCTCATCTTTAACCTTAATGATCAATTCATTTCTTTATTTTACTTTAAGGGCATCAAAAAAGAATTTCGGGTCACAGTCATTAATTTTAAGAAAATGTTTCCTAACCAGGAGCTTGGAATTTCTTTACTTGCATCAATTCAAGCTCCTTTTGCTTTTTCCTTAATTCTAACCATTTTTCATGATCACTTTTAGAAGCATCTCCCAAGATTTTATTTTCATTCAAAGCAAGGATATCCTTTTCACATTCTGACAGGGTTATTTTCCTTTCTTGAGCTAGTTTTTTCCCACATGATTTAAGAGATTCCTACACTTTGTTCACAATGTACCCCACGGGTTTTTATTATCATTCATTAGATTACAATTGAGATTATAAATATGCTGAGTGACTCTATTTTTAAATTCAACATCCTTAAGTAGCTCATTTTATTGATAATAAGGTTTCTTTTACTTCCTATAGGGAAAACATTAGTAATGCTGGTTTGCTGAAAGTCAACACGCAGGGAAAAATGGTCAGATAACACGTGATCATACGATACCTAGCACTTAAGGGTATGAGGTATCCACATTGCTTCATGAGAAAAATAACAGCTATCCGGTCTAGAGGAAAGTGTGTTGGCGTACTGAAGAGGCTGGTATAAGTGTCCCACCACAGATGAGGACCTTGGGCATCTGAAGTAACCCTTTAAAAAAAATTAAGGATGCCCTATTAGAAAAAAGGTAGCCCTTCAAATGGAATAATGGAGTTGGCACCAATGTTCAGGATTTTTTATTTTTTATTTTTTAAAGAAACATACACGTTTCACATTGGCTTCTCATTAAACCCACAAATCAAGTAATGAGGTATGAATTTTTCATTCTCATCTTTTATCTCTGCCAACTAAATTCCTTTTGGATGTGTGAGTCTAATCGGCCATTTCCAATATTTAATCAACTGGATGATAAGTTGAACCCATTTACCGAAGAACACTTGGCCTTCAAAAGGGCGGCCTGATTTACACGACCAATGTATACCCGTCTCTTTTTTCTTATCAAATTAGCTGTGAATCAACACCAAATACTCCAATCTTTTTTCTAATCAAAAGGATCAGGTGTGAATTAACATCCACCATGCATGCCACCGCTTGGATAGGGAAGAGTCTAACCCTTAACCTCAAAAAAAAAAAAATCAAACATACTCTCAACGCCTGTGGTCGGTACATGTTCGGCCATTGGAAAGAGCGGCAGTTCGTACTTTGTTCCGACAGCAATCTACGATTTCGTTGGCCGTGCTATGCAGGGCGTGGGCGCTTCCGTAGCAGAGCATAGCTCTGAGCTTCCAATGGCTGGGCGGCGAGCTCCTGCAGCGAGGAGGCTCTGCTGCTGCTGCTGGCCTTCAAGGCGGTCATCACTGCAGGTCCTTTTGAGTCTGGCCGCCTACGAGAGCGACGAACGGCAACACCAACGGCAGCAGTTCGTCGCTATGCCAGTCACGTGGGCCGTTGACGGGTCTAGAGGCGCCCTGGACAGCCCGACAAAGCAACACTGGCCCGTTTTTTTTCTTTTATAACTAATTTATTATTTACATTATGAGTAAATTAAACCCAAAAAAGGTATTTGCTTACTAAAAAAAAACTATTGACGTGGCATCAATTGCTGAAACTAGTTGAATGATGAGATGTACATGCAAGGAACAAATGGGACCAATGTCAGAAATAAACTTGGAAAAGCAGAGGAATCCCTTGTCCACATCTTCATGGGATGTGAGCCATTTCCTTTATGCAAACTAGTTGGGAACCCGTGCCTTGCACTTCTTTTGAGGCTTTCAAAATAAAATTCTACCCAAACCTCCTCCAACCTTCCAGAACCTCCAAATTCTTGCCGAGTGGCAGCTTTGTGAAACTCTTCCTTAAGATAATAGAGAGATAGAGATGTGCATCTCACTTGTTTTCAAGGACCATCTTACCTGGCAGCACATCCTTCTGGGAGTAGCACCAAATTGCCCTACAAAATTGTGGAATGTCATTTGAGCAGAATTCCTATGGGCTGTTTAGATTGTGAGAAATCAGAAAGCGTTTAATAATGTGCAGATAGATGTCTTGCCCAACTTGAGAGAAAGCTTGGATGTACAGATGAAACCGGTGGCCGATGCCAAACCCAAGATGTGGGAAGCGCGATCAAGGACGAACAAGATGGAGGAAGACATGCAGACCCTAATTGTGAAAAGACAATGCAATGCCCAAATTGCTTGTATAGAGAACACTAGCAAGAAAGTTGCAGTGCTTGCAGAGGAAGGAAAAATTCTGGAGGAGGATGGCTGTTGCATTTAAACCTATAGCTAATCTATGAAGGCTCAGGAGGAAGTATAGTTGCAGGATGAGCTATCAAAGTGCATCTTTGTCTACCCATTTCAACAATTACGGCTTGCGCAAATTGGACTTTAGTACCTCCTATGTAATGTCTTTAGTACCCTTGAGACATGTATACGAGGCCTCATGCATGAAATCGTGTTAGTCTATGAGCTAATTAGGAACATGTCTCACAGCCTATAACACGTGCGTCTGTTTGGCATGTGCCCAACAACGCATAGCTACAAGAAAAACATTCTTCAAAGGAAAACTTACTTAAGGCGGCCTTGTTTGTAGCAACAAGTGCCAGAAAAAACAATTGGAAAAAATCAGTTGCATTTTTTGCCTTGTCTATAAATTTAAGGGCCAATTTTTTTGGATATTCTAGATATGGCACCCTGAGATTTAGACCAGAAAATTGCCCAAGTTCAAGACTCTTTTTTTGGGACTGAATAGATGCCCTCTCCAGCTATCCTTCAATGCAATGTTAATCATGTCATATTTTTAACAAAAAAGACTCTCTGTCTGTTAACATGTCATCTTGGGTTCAGATCCCAACATTCCACTTTGGTGCTGTCACAGATCCCTCTTGGATCATGTGTGATCTGTTTTCTTATCTCTAGCAAGTTGTGGATTGCCAAGTCCTACCCGCTTGAAAATGGCAGCTTCTTCATGTCCAAGAGAGCTTTTACTCGAGAGAAACAAATCAACGACGGTAAGCTTCTTTACCACAGTCTCCATGTCTGGCCGGCTGTCGGGTTTCATCTCTGTACAAGCCAAAGCCAACCCAACCATTGCCTTGATGGCTTCATCCTCAGATACGACATACTCATCTCCAAGAAGCTCTGGATCCAAAATTTCAGAGCACCTATCAGGGTATACACTTCTCACCCAATTGGGCAAGCTAACTCCCATGTTGCCAAACATGGTATCAGTGGGCTTCTTCCTGGTCAGCATCTCCAACATTACAATCCCAAAGCTGTACACATCGCCTTTTGCATCCACCCTTGTAGATTCTCCATACTCTACACATCACAATTAACAGACATTGGTATTTCCCAACGCATCGATGTTACCATGCCCAAAGCATTCAAATATTCCAACCAAATCTTCCCCGCACAACCCCCCCATATTCCAACCAAATCTTCCCCACACAACCACCCCTCCCCCACCACCACTCCCCACCCCCCAACAAAAATGCCAAGAGGTCTGCAATGAAAAATAAAGGAACGAACCTCTCCAAATAAAGAAACATACCTGGTGCAACGTATCCCGGAGTTCCTTTGGCCTTCGAGTGAACTTCATCGGGGCCTAGAAGCTTGGCAATCCCAAAGTCGGCCACCTTGGCCACCATGTCATTATCTAGGAGGATGTTGCTGGGTTTGACATCACGATGGACTATCTGCTTCCACAAACCATGATGAAGGTATGCAAGCCCATGAGCCACACCAAGGGCAATGTGGAGCCTCAAGGAGAAGCTCAAGTAGTAGGCATCACTTGCATGTAGGCAGTCTTGAAGGGACCCTTTCGGGAGAAGCTCTAGCACAAAGGCTCGGAGGTTCCCATCATCACAAAAGCCATGGAGTTTCACGAGATTGCGGTGTCTTATGGATCCCAATGTCTCCAATTCTACAGAGAAGCTTGGCTTGTGATCATTGGAAAGCACCTTCACTGCTGCATCCACTTGCTTGATTGTAGGTGCCAAACTTAAGGTCACTCTTGTTGCCCTGTAAACTTTGCTTATCCCCCCAGTGCCAATAAGCCTTGCTTCACTGAAATTCTCTGTTGCAGCCTCTAGCTCTTGAGCAGTGAATTGTTTGAGATGCTTGCTATATTCCGAGGCCGATGTAGAGGACATGCTGGTGGGCGAGGCTGCGACTGACTTTCTTCTCTTCAAAAAGCTCGTAATTAAGAGGAGAAGCACAAGCCCAAAAAGGAAGCTCAAGATTATTATGAGTATCTTGAAGCCTACCTCAAGGCCCCCTATTAGCAAAGAAGATTGAAGTGCAGGCGTGGCTATGGGGCATGCCTGTGTTAAAGGAGCACCACATAGACCTGGGTTAGATAGAAAAGAGGATGCATTCATCTTTGCAAACACTCCAGTAGTGGGGATTTGCCCTGTGAGGTTATTGGAAGAGAGGTTAATGTATTGCAATTGTGTCAGATTAGCTAGAATAGATGGGATTGTGCCAGAAATAGAGTTCCCCGACAGATCGAGAACTTGGAGGAGCCCTAGACTTCCGACACTTTCTGGTATTTCACCTATGAGTGAATTGTATGAGAGATCAAGCTGCATCAAATTCACACAATCCCCTATGTTTGCTGGAATGGTTCCTGATAGATTGTTTGATGAGAGATTGATGTTCTGGACATGGATCATTTGGCTCAGTCCCGAGGGTATGGTGCTGTTGAGGGAGTTGTGAGGCATGGAGAAGCTGAACACCATGGTTGGAAGGCTGGCAATGGATGGTGGGATGGGACCGTTGAGGGCATTGAAGCCAAGAGAGAGATCTTGCAAACTGGAGAGATTGGCAAGGCTGGCAGGAATGAGTCCTTGTAGCATGTTGTCATGCACATCGAGCTGGTTAAGATACTGCAGGCTTCCCAGGGCATCTGGGATGGAGCCGCTCAAGCGGTTTCCGTACAGGCGCAGCTGTTGCAGATTGGTACAATTTGCAAGCTCTGCTGGTATGGTGCCCTCCAGCATGTTGTCCTCCAAAAAAAGCCCTTGAAGGCTATGCATGTTGCCCAAATCTGCAGGTATTGTGCCATTGAGAGAGTTCCCTCTCAACGTCAATATTGTCAGATTGATGAGATTGCCTAGTTGAGGTGGTATGGGACCTGCAAACAAAATTTCTTTCATGGCTAAAACACACAAGATAATGAAGACCCAAGACAAGATAATGGACAATCAGGCCAGATAATACAGACCCAGAGCAAGATTATTGATAATTAGACCAGATAATGCAGACCTCAATACATAGACATATGGCATATAAAAGATTAATACAGACCCTACACAAGATTATGGCAAAATAGACAAGATAATACAAACATAGAACAAGATTAGCGCTATAAAGACAAGATTTTACAGACCCAAAACAAAATTATGGCTAAACTGACAAGATTTACACACCTGAGAGCTGATTTATTGAAAGGCTGAGGAGTACTTTTAATGAGGCAAGCTGCCCTAATGATGGAGGGATTATTCCTGTGAGATTGTTGTTGTCTAATTGGAGGAGTGTCAATTGGGTGAGATTTCCTATCTCATGGGGGATGCCTCCAGAGAAACCATTGCCATTAAGCCATAGACTTTGCAAGCTTTTGAGCTCACCAATCTCCCTTGGAAGAGGGCCACTGAATTTATTAAGAGAGAGTGCAAGAGTGATTAATTTGGTACAATTAGTGAAAATTATGGTGGGTATGGTACCATTAAGCTGATTGAAAGACAGAGTTAGGGTTTGTAACTGGGAAAGAGAGCCCAACTCAGGGGGTATTGGGCCTGATAAGCTATTGTAATAGAGTGATAAACTGATTAAAAAAGTGCAATTACGTAGAGTGGGCGGGATTGTGCCTGATAAGCTATTGTTTTTTAGGTTAATTAAGGTAAGATTAGGGGTATTATTGCAAAGCGTTGAAGGTAGGGGTCCTGTGAGGCGGTTGTCGGAAAGGTCCAAGGTTGTGAGAGTCGAAGGGAATGTGGTAAGGGGGATAGGGCCGGTTAGATTGTTGGCCGAGAGGTTGAGGGAGGCCAGGTGGGGGAGGCCGGACAGAGAGTCTGATATAGTGCCAGACAGCTTCTGGCCGGACAAATCGAGGGCTGCGACGGACCCTTGAGCGTCGCACGTGACCCCTCGCCATCGGCAGGGCGACGAAGTGCTGCCGTTGGTATTGTCGTCCGTCGATTTTGTCCAGCTGAGCAAGGCGCCTGACGGATCTCCGGTGACGGCCGCCTTAAAGGCCAGCAGCAGCAAAGCCTCGTCACTGCTGGGACGCGCCGCCAGAATCCGGCCTCGTCCTGCCGGAAGCTCGGTGTTAAAGTCTGCTACGGTAGCACCCACGCCCCACAAAATGCAAAGCACCACCAACGAATTCATGGATGTCTGTCGGAACACAGTGCCAGGAATTTGCCAAGCTTGTCGAAACAAATACGGGGGCTGGGAACTCGGGACGAGTTAGTAAAGTTGCACACGCATTTCTCAACTGTTGACTCTTTTCTGTCCACCGACCGCGCTACCGCGTCTCCTTCACTTAAACTAATTTTTATTTGTTTCATGAATAAACTTCAAAGTTCAGAGATTACGAAATTCAACAAAATTCTTCAAAAAGCACGTGTATGTATTTGATATTTTAAATGAATGATTTTTAATTGGAAATCAAGTTGATACATGTTGACCAGATGTACCCACTATTTAACCATAGTCTTCTTTCTATTTAAAAAAATTGTGAGAGTGACTCTCACAAAATTATATGCCGAAAGGATAGTTTTTTTTGAGAACATTAATATTAACAAAGGCATCCCTTTACAAAAAGTTCTCTTACAAGTCTTCTCCTAGATACATCAGAATGTAAAGCCAAGGTAGAGTCTAACCATCTTCTTCGAGATAAGTGTTATGTCTACATCCTTGGAGGTTGTTCCCCTGCTCCCTTTTGCCAAAAAAAAACGCCCCTTGGAGGTTGTTCCCTGCTCCCTTTTTCCAAAAAAAAAGGCCACCGTCCTATGGAACCCCACCATCCACACACCATGGTGTATTTTCTTTTTTCCTTGGGTGGGTGAGTGAGTGGGGTGGGGTCACACATGGGGTGTGGTGGGCCGTGGTGGGGGGGTTTTGAATTTTGAATGTGAACTGGGTTTTACTATTAGAAGGGTAGAGATGTCCATAAACATATTTTTGTAACGTGAGCCCTTTGCTCTACTTGCTGGGATATTAAATTAAATCTAGCAAAGTGTATTCCTTAATTATCATGATTTCTCAACTCTAGGGTATTGTAGATGTGAGGTTCTTCTAAGAAAGGAGAGAGTCGTGCAATGTTTAAATCACCGTGCTAAGATTAAAAAGATTGGTTGAAATTTTTGCTTACCTTGAAATTATATATTTTTTAAGTGGTTTGGCATGTGTTTTCTAGTCACCATCATAAATCACCACCAACTGGCCTCCACCTCTATCAACATTACACATGTTCTTTTGTTTTTCCACAACTTGCAACTATAATAATTGGTCAACCTCTACTCTCAACAACAATAAGACTCCCAGTTAGAAAAGCCGCATCGATGTGTAGATGTAAAAAGGAATCAATGTATCATGCATTGTGGGAATGTGTGGCTATCCACCCCATCTGGAGGAAGGCAAGCAACATGCTGAGAGATTGTGGTGTGCGTGATCATATCAATTGGAGACAAGCCCTAATTGGTTGTAAAGGAAGAATGCCCCGCTATGTATCTTGTTTGGCATTCAATCCGAGCCTTTATTATATCTGAGATCTGGAGATATAGGAATCTGGCAGCACACTATGGTATGAGTACAGCCCCCTCTCTCAATGCAGAACAATTCAAAGACATCATCCTGCAAGCATGTAAGCTAGCCAGTAACACTGGTGCTTACATTAGAAGGAAGCTGCTGAGACAATCTTTAGGAAGCTTGTTAAGCTGAAGGTTTAACCTCTAGGTGATGTATCTTTTTTTATACTAATATAACAATTTCTTCACATTAAAAAAACAATAAGACAACAAACTAGAGCCAAGAACATTTGTCAAATCAGTCATCACAACAAACCTATAGAGGTCATGGGGCAACAACGATAGGAATTTAAAAAATCCAACTAATCAAAATAAACAAGTCATCGAGATTTGTACTAAAAAAATAGATAAAACACCAAGATTATGACTAAAATGCATGATTTTTATACCTTGAAGATAAGGGTAGTTCCAAGTCTCAGCTAAGAAGAACACACTACTAAGCAAGTTCTTCAAGCACTACTTTATGGATCCTCTTGGAAAATGGATTCCACTAGTAGTTCTAGGCTTAAACAAAACACCATGCATTGATCAAGTTTTTGTCACAAAAAGGAAGATATAGACAATGCAATAGATACACAATGGAGAGAATTTAAAATTCTGATTATACCAAAGAGGTACAAGTCATGGTGCTGTCCACCCGTGCGCTCTCAAAGTAGAGCTTAGATGGCAATCTAGACAGACTTTGGATGGAGTATGTACGAGGTGTAGAAGGGGGTAGATACTCACAAGTATTGGATACCTTAGCTCATGGCAACCACATCCATATATAGTACTGTAATAACCGGTGTGTTAGATGCGTATACAACGAGGGCGGTTACACTGCATGAACGCAGCTCGCATATCAAGAACGCGGCCCACCGACCCACCGACCACTGCCCACTAATGATGGACCTAGTATCCGAGGAAATATTATAGGGAATATTCCTCATTCCGTCGCCTAACCATATCTCGTACCCCTAACCTCATTCCTCATTCCTCATATTCCTCGGACCCCAGCTAACGCTCGTACCCCTGACCATCTCCTAACCATCATCAATGGTCACAATAATGACCCCATCGGCTTCTAAGCTGGGGTGTGCACCATGGCTACTCCTCATAATGGGGGCCTAACAAATGTGCATTATACATCAAAGTGAGATACATGCTGAGAGGCGGGCATTGACTGTATACTAACACAGACAAGCTCCCACTTACACCAAGCTAGAAATCTATCTCCTTCCAAGTCCACCTAGTTTTTTTGGAGAACAGACAAGCTCCCCCACGCCAGAAATGTATCTCCTTGACTCAAGTTTCTTTTCCAAAAGAATCTTTTAGTTGGTTTCCAAAATTCCTTCCAATGACATTTTCTCATACTTAGCATTGGAAGGTAAAACATGAAATAGGCAATCAAAATGAAGTTAATGACCTTAACTTTTCCTTACTAAGATAAGAATACAAAGTTCCATTTTCTAAATTTTCTACCAACTTTTTCAAAGACCCAATCAAAATCCTTTTTGTCAATGATTCCAACACATGCTCCTAGGATCCCCAAATGTCTAAATATAGTGCCTCTTTTAATTATTTTACATGTCCAACATGAGCTACCAAAAGAACAGTCTTTAGGCAAAGAAATGATCCTAGATTTCTCAATGTTGCATTTGGACCCAGTGGCAATAGCAAAGCATTACACAATGGTTAGAGATTCTCTAAGAATCCTTTGTTCAACTGTCATAAACAGCACAGAATCATCAGCCAAGAGTTTAGCTAGAATATGTTCACGATCTTATTTAATTCCTATAATTAACCCCTTAGTAGTAGCAGAATCCTCAAGAGCTAAGATGAAGGGATGTGTGATAATGGCAAAAAGTAAAGGGGCAAGAGGGAAACCTTACCTTATAGACCTCTTCAAAGTAAAGCTGCCCACTATTCTTGTATTAAAGAGTAGCATGGAATCTACCTTTGAACACAAATTGAAGATTATATTGGAGATGCAGGGACCAAAGCCCATAGCCTGCATGGATATAAATGTAAGACCAGCTACCCTATCAAAAGCTTTGTCCATGGCTAGCTCTCCAACATGATGCAGTTTTGAGCAAAGATGTTAGCATAATCAATAGCTCCCAACATTGTGATAATGCAATAAAAAATAGATCTATCCTTAATGAAGCCATGCTGATGAGGAGATATAACTTGGTTAAGCCTGTTAGTAATTACTTTGGCTATCAGTTTGTACACCACAGTAAGCATTGTGATGGGCCTCCAATGTTTGGATTGAGTGCATACATGCAATTTGGAAATAAGTTTGATTAAGCCCAGTTTTATACTAGCTTCAGGTTCCCCCTCTCAAAACATCATATTAGCTATATGAGTTACAACAAAAGACAATTGAGACCAAAGCATTGCATGAATTTAATAGTGATGCCATCCCAACTAGGAGATTTGTCTTTTCCCATGGAGAACAAAGCCTCTCTACATTCATCAGCATAAATTTTTCTATCCAACCACTCAGCAGCAAAAAAATTTCTATCCAACCACTCAGCATCAAAAAAATTTCTATCCAACCACTGAGGTGTTTCATCATCTACATATTTTCAACATCTTTTTTTAAGCCTTATGTACCTATTTAGACTACACTTCCTCAAAGCTAATGATTCTACCCAAAAAAAACTCAGCATAGTCTATGCAATTTGATCATGCTCTGGTGTAATTCTACCATCCTCATCTTTAACCTTAATAATCAATTCATTTCTTTATTTTACTTTAAGGGCATCAAAAAAGAATTTCGGGTCACAGTCATTAATTTTAAAAAAATGTTTCCTAGCCAGGAGCTTGGAATTTCTTTACTTGCATCAATTTAAGCTCCTTTTGCTTTTTCCTTAATTCTAACCATTTTTCATGATCACTTCTAGAAGCATCTCCCAAGATTTTATTTTCATTCAAAGCAAGGATATCCTTTTCACATTGACAGGAATATTTTCCTTTTTTGAGCTAGTTTTTTTCCACATGATTTAAGAGATTCCTACACTTTCTTCACAATGTACCCCACGGGTTTTTATTATCATTCATTAGATTACAATTGAGATTATAAATATAATGAGTGACAGCTATCCGGTCTAGAGGAAAGTGTGTTGGCGTACTGAAGAGGCTGGTATAAGTGTGTCCCACCTCAGATGAGGACCTTGGGCATCTCAAGTAACCCTTTAAAAAAAATTAAGGATGCCCTATTAGAAAAAAAGTAGCCCTTCAAATGGAATAATGGAGTTGGCACCAATGTTCAGGATTTTTTATTTTTTTTTGAAAGAAACATACACATTTCACGTTGGCTTCTTATTAAACCCACAAATCAAGTAATGAGTTATGAATTTTGCCACAATTTCATTATCTCATCTTTTATCTGTGCCAACTAAATTCCTTTTGGATGTGTGAGTCTAATCGGCCATTTCCAATATTTAATCAACTGGATGATAAGTTGAACCCATTTCCCGAAGAACACTTGGCCTTCAAAAGGGAGGCCTGATTTACACGACCAATGTATACCCCTCTCTTTTTTCTTATCAAATTAGCTGTGAATCAACACCAAATACTCCAATCTTTTTTCTAATCAAAAGGATCAAAAGTTTTCCTAAGTAAATTAGGTGTGAATTAGCATCCACCATGCATGCCACCGCTTGGATAGGGAAGAGTCTAACCCTTAACCTTAAATAAAAAAAACAAAAAAAAAAACAAACATACTCTCAACGCCTGTGGTCGGTACATGTTCGGCCATTGGAAAGAGCGGCAGTTCGTACTTTGTTCCTACAGCAATCTACGATTTCGTTGTCCGTGCTATTATGCAGGGCGTGGGCGCTTCCGTAGCAGAGCATAGCGCTGAGCTTCCAATGCCTGGGCGGCGAGCTCCTGCAGCGAGGAGGCTCTGCTGCTGCTGCTGGCCTTCAAGGCGGTCATCACTGCAGGTCCTTTGGAGTCTGGCCGCCTACGAGAGCGACGAACGGCAACACCAACGGCAGCAGTTCGTCGCTATGCCAGTCACGTGGGCTGTTGACGGGTCCCTGGACAGCCCGACAAAGCAACACTGGCCCGTTTTTTTTCTTTTATAACGAATTTATTATTTACATTATGAGTAAATTAAACGGAAAAAAAGGTATTTGCTTACTTTTAAAAAAAATATTGACGTGGCATCAATTGCTGAAACTAGTTGAATGATGAGATGTACATGCAAGGAACAAATGGGACCAATGTCAGAAATAAACTTGGAAAAGCAGAGGAATCCCTTGTCCACATCTTCATGGGATGTGAGCCATTTCCTTTATGCAAACTAGTTGGGAACCCGTGTTTTGCACGTCTTTTGAGGCTTTCAAAATAAAATTCTACCCAAACCTCCTCCAACCTTCCCAAACCTCCAAATTCTTGCAGCGTGACAGCTTTGTGAAACTCTTCCTTAAGATAATAGAGAGATAGAGATGTGCATCTCACTTGTTTTCAAGGACCATCTTACCTGGCAGCACATCCTTCTGGGAGTAGCACCAAATTGCCCTACAAAATTGTGGAATGTCATTTGAGCAGAATTCCTATGGGCTGTTTAGATTGTGAGAAATCAGAAAGCGTTTAATAATGTGCAGATAGATGTCTTGCCCAACTTGAGAGAAAGCTTGGATGTACAAATGAAACTGGTGGCCGATGCCAAACCCAAGATGTGGGAAGCGCGGTCAAGGACGAACAAGATGGAGGAAGACATGCAGACCCTAATTGTGAAAAGACAATGCAATGCCCAAATTGCTTGTATAGAGGACTCTAGCAAGAAAGTTTCAGTGCTTGCAGAGGAAGGAAAAATTCTTGAGGAGGATGGCTGTTGCATTTAAACCTATAGCTAATCTATGAAGGCTCAGGAGGAAGTATAGTTGCAGGATGAGCTATCAAAGTGCATCTTTGTCTACCCATTTCAACAATTATGGCTTGCGCAAATTGGCCTGTAATACCTCCTATGTAATGTCTTTAGTACCCTTGAGACATGTATACGAGGCCTCATGCATCTGACAATACATGCATGAAATCGTGTTAGTCTATGAGCTAATTAGGAACATGTCTCACAGCCTATAACACGTGCGTCTGTTTGGCATGTGCCCAACAACGCATAGCTACAAGAAAAACATTCTTCAAAGGAAAACTTACTTAAGGTGGCCTTGTTTGTAGCAACAAGTGCTAGAAAAAACAATCCTTTAGTGTCTTAGTAAAATTGGAAAAAATCAGTTGCATTTTTGCCTTGTCTATAAATTTAAGGGCCAATTTTTTTGGATATTCTAGATATGGCACCCTGAGATTTAGACCAGAAAATTGCCCAAGTTCAAGACTCTTTTTTTGGGACTGAATAGATGCCCTCTCCGCAATGTTAATCATGTCATATTTTTAATAAAAAAGACTCTCTGTCTGTTAACATGTCATCTTGGGTTCAGCAGATCCCAACATTCCACTTTGGTGCTGTCACAGATCCCTCTTGGATCATGTGTGATCTGTTTTCTTATCTCTAGCAAGTTGTGGATTGCCAAGTCGTACCCGCTTGAAAATGGCAGCTTCTTCTTGTCCAAGAGAGCTTTTATTCGAGAGAAACAAATCAACGAAGGTAAGCTTCTTTACCACAGTCTCCATGTCTGGCCGGTTGTCAGGTTTCATCTCTGTACAAGCCAAAGCCAACCCAACCATTGCCTTGATGGCTTCATCCTCAGATACGACATACTCATCTCCAAGAAGCTCTGGATCCAAAATTTCAGAGCACCTATCAGGGTATACACTTCTCACCCAATTGGGCAAGCTAACTCCCATGTTGCCAAACATGGTATCAGTGGGCTTCTTCCTGGTCAGCATCTCCAACATTACAATCCCAAAGCTGTACACATCGCCTTTTGCATCCACCCTTGTAGATTCTCCATACTCTACACATCACAATTAACAGACATTGGTATTTCCCAACGCATCGATGTTACCATGCCCAAAGCATTCAAATATTCCAACCAAATCTTCCCCGCACAACCCCCCCATATTCCAACCAAATCTTCCCCACACAACCACCCCTCCCCCACCACCACTCCCCACCCCCCAAAAAAAATGCCAAGAGGTCTGCAATGAAAAATAAAGGAACGAACCTCTCCAAATAAAGAAACATACCTGGTGCAACGTATCCCGGAGTTCCTTTGGCCTTCGAGTGAACTTCATCGGGGCCTAGAAGCTTGGCAATCCCAAAGTCGGCCACCTTGGCCACCATGTCATTATCTAGGAGGATGTTGCTGGGTTTGACATCACGATGGACTATCTGCTTCCACAAACCATGATGAAGGTATGCAAGCCCATGAGCCACACCAAGGGCAATGTGGAGCCTCAAGGAGAAGCTCAAGTAGTAGGCATCACTTGCATGTAGGCAGTCTTGAAGGGACCCTTTCGGGAGAAGCTCTAGCACAAAGGCTCGGAGGTTCCCATCATCACAAAAGCCGTGGAGTTTCACGAGATTGCGGTGTCTTATGGATCCCAATGTCTCCAATTCTACAGAGAAGCTTGGCCTGTGATCATTGGAAAGCACCTTCACTGCTGCATCCACTTGCTTGATTGTAGGTGCCAAACTTAAGGTCACTCTTGTTGCCCTGTAAACTTTGCTCATCCCCCCAGTGCCAATAAGCCTTGCTTCACTGAAATTCTCTGTTGCAGCCCCAAGCTCTTGAGCAGAAAATTGTTTGAGATGTTTGCTGTATTCCAAGGCTGATGCAGAGAACATGCTGGTGGGTGAGGCTGAGACCATGTTTCTTCTCTTCAAAAAGCTCATGAGAAAGAGGAGAAGCACAAGCCCAAAAAGGGAGCCCAAGATTATTATGAGTATCTTGATGCCTACCTTAAGGCCCCCTTTTTGTTGAGGTGCTGGCGTTGATATGGGACATGCCTGGGTTAAAGGAGTACCACATAGACCTGGGTTAGATAGAAAAGAGGATGCGTTCATCTTTGCAAAAACTCCAAAAGTAGGGATTTGCCCTGTGAGGTTATTGGAAGAGAGGTTAATGTATTGCAATTGTGTTAGACTAGCTAGAATCGATGGAATTGTGCCAGAAAGAGAATTTTCCGACAGATCGAGAACTTGGAGAAGCCCTAGATTTCCAAAACTTTCTGGTATTTCACCCATGAGTGAATTGTTGGAGAGATCGAGCTGCATCAAGTTCACACAATCCCCTATGTTTGCTGGAATAGTTCCGGATAGATTGTTTGATGAGAGATTGATGTTCTCCACATGGATCATTTGTCCCAGCCCAGAGGGTATGGTACCATTGAGGGAGTTGTGAGGCATGGAGAAGTTGAATACTATGGTTGTCATGCTTGCAATGGATGGTGGGATGGGACCGGTGAGGGCATTGAAGCCAAGGGAGAGATCTTGCAACCTGGAAAGGTTGGCGAGCCTGCCAGGAATAAGTCCTTGTAGCATGTTGTCATGCACATAGAACTCGGAAAGGTACTGCAGGCTTCCCAGAGTGTCCGGGATGGAGCCGCTCAAGCGGTTGCCGAACAGGCGCAGCTTTTGCAGAGTGGTACAATTTGCAAGCTCTACTGGTATGGTGCCCTCCAGCATGTTGTCCTCCAAAAATAACCCTTGAAGGCTACGCATGTTGCCCAACTCTGCAGGTATTGTGCCATTAAGAGAGTTCCCTCTCAATGTCATTATTCTCAGATTGCTGAGGTTGCCAAGTTGAGGTGGTATGGGACCTGCAAACGAAAGGGCAGGTCTTCATCCTTTCATGGTTAAAATAGGCAAATAAATGCAGGCCAAAACCAAGATTATGGATAATTAGTCCAGATAATGCAGACCCCAAAACAATTTTATGACTAAACAGACAAGCGTATACAGACCCGGAACAAGATTATGGAAAAATAGACAAGATTAGTACAGACGCTAAATAAGATTATGGCGAACATAGAGACCCAAAACAAAATTAGAGACTCAAAACAAGAATTACATACCTGACAGCTGATTTATTGAAAGGCTGAGGAGTACCGTTAATGAGGCAAGCTGCCCTATTGATGGAGGGATTGTTCCTGTGAAATTATTGGTGTCTAAATGGAGAAGTGTCAATTTGGTGAGATTTCCTATCTCATGAGGGATGCTTCCAGAGAAACCATTGCTACCGAGCCACAGACTCTGCAAGCTTTTGAGCTCACCAATCTCCCTTGGGAGAGGACCACTCAATTTATTAAGAGAGAGTGCAAGTGTGATTAATTTGGTACAATTAGTGAAAATAATGGTGGGTATGGTACCATTAAGCTGATTGAAAGAGAGATCTAGGGTTTGTAGCTCGGAAAGTGAGCCCAACTCCGGGGGTATTGGGCCTGATAAGCTATTGGTATCGAGTGATAAACTAACTAAAGAAGTGCAATTACCTAGAGTGGGAGGAATTGTGCCTGATAAGCTGTTCTGTTTGAGGTCAATTAAGGTGAGATTAAGCGTATTATTGCAAAGCGTTGCAGGCAGGGGTCCTGTGAGGAGATTGTTGGAAAGGTCCAAGCTTGTGAGAGAAGGGAATGTCGTAACCGGGATAGGGCCGGTTAGATTGTTGGCCGAGAGGTTGAGGAAGGCCAGGTGGGGCAGCCTGGACAGAGAGTCTGATATAGAGCCAGACAGCTTTTGGCCGGACAAATTGAGGGCTGCGACGGACCCTTGAGCGTCGCACGTGACCCCACGCCACAGGCAGGGCGATGAAGTGCTCCCGTTGGTGGTCGCGTTCGTCCAGTTAAGCAAGGCGCCCGAAGGATCTCCGGTGACGGCCGCCTTAAAGGCCAGCAGAAGCAGAGCCTCGTTGCTACCGGGACGCGCCGCCAGAGTCCGGCCTCGTCCTGCCGGAAGCTTGGTGCTATACTCTGCTACGGCAGCGCCCACGCCCCACAACATGCAAAGCACCACCAACGAATTCATGGATGTCTGTCGGGAGAAAATGCCAGGAATTTGTGGAGCTGTCGAGGGGAGTCGAGACTAGTGATTTTCGACAAGACTGTGTCTTTACTACTGTCCTTTAATTAAGCTAATTCTCATTGTTTAATAAAGTTATTGGCAAAAAAAAAACATTTGATACGAAATCCTACAAGTACGTAAAAGGGTAACAACAAGCAAGCATAAAGATCGATTCAGGTTGACCGTAAGACAGCACCAAGTCTTTTTGTTTTCTCCCCTTTCTTTTTTTTAAAATAAAGAGAGTGGGTAGTACTGAAATTAGGTGCCATCACTTTCCACTATGGGAGTGGGTAGAGGGAGGTGACATCCATACACTTTACTAGGCATAAACCATTTATGTTTATGTCATAGTGCCCCCTTTCTGGTTTTTTTTTTTTGGGAGGGGAAGAAGGGGCGCGGGGAAGTAAGCAGAAGGTTAACTTGGTTTAGGGTAGAGGGGCTTATAAGCTTAAATTTGTAAGGTGTAACTTGCGAGCATGGGCCCTTTAACCTAATTGTTGGGATATTTACTTAAATTTAACAAAATGTATTCCTTTAATTACCATGATAATTTCTCAACTCTACAGCAAGGTCTTCTAAGAAAGGTAGGATGGTGCAATGCTTGAAAAAAAAGTGTATCTTTCATGGGGATAAGATTGAACCGGTTGAATTTTGGCTTGCCTTGAAAATTAATGGCTTAGATTTTGAAAGTTTTAATTATAAAACTAATTGATGTGTAAATTTTTATAAGGAAAACCGAGCAAGGCCAAGAAGTTTCCTTATTTTTACTTCTTGGGAAAAATATACTTTTCTTAACAATAGGTTGGTGTGTGTTTTTAGTCATCATCATAAATTACCACCATTGGCTTCCACCTCTATCAACATTTCACCACTTTTTAAAAAAATTTGCAAAGAGGCACATTACTCATAAGGCCAAGAAGTTTCCCTATTTTTACTTCTTGGGAAAAATATGCTTTTCTTAACAGTAGGTTGGTGTGTGTTTTTAGTCATCATCATAAATCACCACCATTGGCTTCCACCTCTATCAACATTTCACCACTTTTAAATTTTTTTTGCAAAGAGACACATTACTCGCACCCCTCCATCTTGTGGAGCAGGGGGAGGGGGGGATTCCAACTTGCACCATCCTTTGCTAGACTGTAGCCGAGATGGCCCACGTCCCACCCCTACATTTTAGCACTTGCAACTACAATAATTGGTCAACCCCAACAATCTCTATCCAGTACCCATCAACTATCAAAGTATCATTTATTAGAAAGATATGCTTATAGAATCCAGACAACAAACTAAAGCTAAGGAGACTTGTCAAATCAATTGGCATACCTATATAGGGTGATTCTTTCATCTCAATACTAGAGAAAATGAAGCGATCTTTACTTTACAAGAAGACCTCATTTATACTGTCCGCAGTAGTAAGGTGCATAGGACAAACCAACTATATCTTAAATTAACCAAGTATAATGGATGCAGGATGTGAGTAAGCTATGGGTGATGTCCAAAACGTGTCCATGAAATGCATATGTAATTTGAAATTTATATGTGACTAGCCTAAGTCCATAATAGTTGTCCAAAATGTGTCCATGAAATGCATATATAATTTGAAATTTATATGTGACTAGCCTAAGCCCAGAATATTTTGATTATTTTCCTATCACAAAAGGAGCAAAGTGTATAAATTGTGGCCGAAGAGGTGCAAAGATCTTGCAAAGAAGACTCACGAGGCCTTTCTAGATTAATTGGACCAACCCATTTTGGGCTCATAAGGAAGTCTTTTTATGGTTTCACTTTTGAGAGAGAGAGAGAGAGAGAGAGAGAGAGAGAGAGAGAATTCACCCTTCAAAATCAAGGCTTGATTCACATGGCAAATGTACACCCTTTTCATGATATGCAATATTTAAAAATTATTTTTTAATGTCAAAACCAAGTAGCATTCAACTTTTCAAGTGTCCTTTTGGGCACCTTTCTCAACTCTTAATGGGATGTAGGTAATGAACACTAACACCAGCGGTAGTAATTCATTGCCATGCCAATGATGGGGGACCACCCTCAATCCCTTGGGTTATAATCTCGCCAACCCTACCCTATATCCAATCATCCTATGGTTATTGTTGGCCTATTTTAATATACATCCTTGTATTTTGAGGACCTTACTTACAATCTATTCTTATGGAAACTTAATAGGTCGATTTACAAATGTTATTGCACACCAACCAACCAATGACAAGATCCACTTCTTGATTGGCTACCAACCATCTTGCCTTCGCTCGAGACCACTTTTTTTCCTTCACAGATAACTTCTGCTCTACCTATATTGAGGTTACCTTCTTTCTCCTTCTATCAAATACATGATTGGTGGCCCGCTCCATCAAGTGTCTTAGCTTCATCAATTGTTGCTCGGCACCTTTTAGGTTGGCATCATCTAGAGTGATTGTGTTCAAGAAGGGTCTATCATTAAGGAAGTGTGCAACACTCTAGTAAAATAGTCAAAATACCCATTAGATTCATAAGAGGTAGTAACATACCATCTTGGGCTTGCGTTCAAGGTGGTATGTTCAGGCTTAGCACGTCTTTGAGGATCCTTGACAAAGGTGAAGGAGGTGCAAGTTGTACCCTCCTCACCAACCTTGTTTTTACTCGATAGCTTGGATCCTCTCTAGCTTAGGCTTGATCTCCTTTGCCTTCTTGCCTTTTTGTGTAAGGAACACATGCATCTCCACATCTCTTGACACATTTAGTGGTGTGTTGTGTTCGAGAGTGTGTCATTTCAAGAATACACCATTGTATCTGTAGGCTAAGTTCCTTGCTATGCTTCAATGGTAGCTCCATCTGTAGGCTAAGTTCCTTGCTATGCTTCAATGGTAGCTCCATTGCCTCTGTGGCTACACCACTAACCTATGCTACTTTAGTTGCTTCTTGTGTACCCTAGCTTTAAGATATCCTCAATGGTATCAAAGACTATGGGCGTGAGCATTTGCATCCAGACCGTGATGTACCAAGGGTTAAAGATTTTCCCTTATGGATTCACACCTTTTTCCATCTCTGTATAGAAATAATCTTTATACATTTGGTTACTCTTTATCATAAACATGTGTTATAGAAATGATCTCTATACATTTGTTCACTCTTTAGCCTCTAGACATGGTGTTACTATTGGCAGCATAGAGGTACCTCTTAACCCATATGGTGTGGGCGACCACTATCATGCAAGCTGTCATTGAGAGGCAATCACATCTCCTTCTCTTCTTAGATCTTTTTCCAATTGACCCCCTCCTTCGTCTCAGGTCAATGGGAGCCCCACTAAATTAGCCGTGTAAAGACCCCACCCCCACATCTAGCTAAAGGGTTGGATTTCACTTAGTACAGTGGGTCCCTACCAGCTCCCCACTTGGGCAATCTTGGCAATGTACCCTAACATTCTAATTCCTTTTTATGCCATTTTCTTAGGGTAACTTAATAAATTTTTGATTTATTTGATTAGTTAATCTCTTTCTCAAAGATCTCCACCTCGAGTTGGTTTAATTCAGTTTCAGATTTAGGGATTTGATTTTCCTTGTTCACAGGAAGAAGTCTTATATGGAGAATAAGTTCTCCGTTTTCTTTCACTCACACACCCCATTTGATTGCATACTCACTCACACGTCCGAGAAAAAATCTTTTAATCCCTTACACATGCACTCTTCACTCACCACTTAATTTTTGAATTTAATTCCATCTCGTTACACTTTAATAGCACACTCAAATAACAGTCATATGGTTCACTTAAATCTCTTATTTATAGAGTTATAGTTTCATAAATTCTTCTTCAAGAGCCTATGACTTGTCCTTGGCAACTTGCTTGTTAGCTTTATCTTGAACCTATGAGGAAAGTTCCTTGCTTACCATGACCTCCCTCGCACTTCCCTCTTACTTCTCCCTACTAAGGATGATTCTAGGTTCCTTACCCAACGAGCCCAACACCTAAGGGCTGCTTTACTTAGTTGGCTTACAAATAAGCCCACACCCTCATGTGTTGCTTCGTGCGGGCCCCCGAGCGGTGCACCTACTAAGGCCCACAAGGAGCTCACCCATGACTCGTCAACTATGAGGTAGATCAAGGCCTTGACCGTTGCTTAACTTTCATGGTCGGCCACTCAGAATGGTCCAACTTGAAGGGGTCATGACATGGCTCTACCATTGTCACTACATCATCATGTACAACCAATAATATGCTTTAAGTATTTATTTGGTAAATCTGCAATCTTACATTGAATTATCTTGGAGTATGCTCACAAGAAACTATGCAACATTCTCCATTTGTCATAAAATTTAATCTCATACTTTGTCTCCATACTTGAATAATTTTTGGTTCCATAAACTTTCATAGACCTTAAGGATACCCTTAAGCTGTCAAACCTCTAATCTTCAAAGCTACGCTTCCACATGTATACCCCTCAAATAATTAGGGGTTTTAGTGATCCTACACACATGAAACCAATTCAAGGATGAAAGTTTTTCCTAAGAGGTCCCCTCTGAGCTTTATTTCATGTGAGCTCTAATTTGCATCCTCTTGAACCACAATGCCTCACATGATGTAAAGCATGCATCATTGTACTCAGCCTTTGTCAATGAGAGTGGTGCAACAATGGGTTGTTTCTCTATGGAAAACCTATATCACGTGCATTCAAGAGGTGTTTTAATAATCCCTTTGTCTATGAATTTTAAGTAGGTATAATGATGCCTTTTTCTATATAAACTTTAAATTTTATAATTATTCGTTTAAAACCCCATTTAAGTACAATTTTGTTAATTTATCCCAGAAATATGAATTGAAAAACTCCTTTGAGTAAACTTATGTGATATTAAAAAAACCCTTTTGTAAGTACTTTTTTAGTAAATTTATCCTAAAAATATGAAATAAAAAACTCATCCTAGTGAACTCATGTGATATATTTACATATTTTCAAGTGAATCCCCCCAGGTATCTTAGCTTGGATGTGTGAACATACAAGTGATGGAGAAGGATTTGATGACGTGGGCATAGTTATAATTGATGGGGAATGATAGGGGGGATCAAAACTAGCGTGAATGAAATTTAACCCCCAAATGGTTTTGATGTGGCACATAGAGATTCAAGATGATTGAATGTTCCACATAAGGATTAAAGTTGATAGGGGGGATCGGATGTGTGAAGAACATACAAATGATGCAGAAGGATTTGATGACGTGGGCATAGTTATAATTGATAGGGGAATTCGATGTGTGGAGAACATACAAGTGATGGAGAAGAATTTGATGACTTGGGCATAGTTATAATTGATGGGGAATTGATAGGGAGGATCAAAACTAGCATGAATGAAATATAACCCCCAAATGGTTTTGATGATGTCGCACATACATGTTCAAGATGATTGAATGTGGCACATAAGGGTAAAAGTTGATTGAATATGGCATGAATGAAATTTCAAATCCAATGTGAGCCAACTGTTTTTGGCTAGTTTTTGACAACTTTTGGCCTTGACTTTGATCTTTTCTCCAACTCTATTCTCTGACACTTCTTCTTTCTTCTTAAGCCACTTTCTTCAGTATTTCTCCCACTCAAGTTTGTTTTCTTTGACATTTTTGAAGGGACTGTGGCACCATCACATTTACTACCTCCTCTGTCATTTTTGCTCCGTCCCTTCCGCTCTCTTTGACTTTTTTTTTTCCTTTTAAAAAATAAGCATTCCCAAGTATATGTTATTTGTAAATTTAAGTTGGAGAGGATACGTTACATATGTTACATGCATACAATGAAGTTATAGGTTACCTTGTGAGCTCAACCATGATGATAAATTTTTATGCCATTGTTGTTACACCTAAATCAAATTTGGCCTTGGGGGTGCTTGTGGTGCCAATTGGGTTAGCAGTTGGCACACTTATTGATTTGACAACCTTGGTGGCTCATCTATTTGTGATGGGAGTGGGCAATTAGGTGTGGGCACTTAAATGGCTCGTCGATTGGGGACTTTGGTCAGTCTCATATGATGCTTGGTTCTTGGGAGACCTTCCAACTTCTCTAGGGGGAATATTTCAACCTATGGCTTTGTAAGAACGGTAGCCTTGGCTCTCCACACGTGCTTAAGCTTTGGGGGTGATGTTGGAGGCACAACTTTGGGCCTCCACTATATCTCAAGTTTGATATTTGATATAGACTTTAGTTTGGGATTTGATGTTTATTTGGCAAGGTTACTTTTGGCTTTGGGACCTTGATGTGAGGGTTCTCTTCATAGTAGCCTAGGCTTCTAATAGCTTTGTTAGGATCAACACCACCAGGGCTTTGGTGTAGGTTTAGCTTTAGTGTTCAGGGTCCCTACTTGCCATGATTTGGCTTGAGGATAATGTCCTTAAGTGCTGTGGGCTATTGCCACGTTTTGGCTTAGCATTGTAAGTACGATAGCTTTTTAGGGTGATTTTTGGCACCCATAAGCAGTTGCTTTGGGGCCTCCCTTTGGGGATTGTTGAGGTTGTTGATACTTGGGAGTTGGCTTTCATCTATACCAACAAGGTTTGGATCAACATAACATCTTAAGGAGACATTTACAAATTGATAATATATACTTTTTTGGGAGAGTTTGTTATGTATAGATTAATGACGCTGGTGATATATGGAGCAAGCGGACCCATGGGGTTTCTGGAATGTATATTCTCCTCCAGAGTCCATACATCATGATTAGATTATTAATGAATCAAAGGGATTACAAATGGTAGGCCGCCCTCCGATGGTACTTTCCCATCATATATTTTGACAAACGATATACGTATAGTTACTATTCATAAGTTCTTTAAAAAAAATGCCCGGAAGGCTGTGCAGCCTCCTTTCGGGTATTTTTTTAAAAGAAAATATTCACAAGTTCTTTAAAAAAATTTCTTGGAAGGAGGCTCCGTCGATGTGGCCTACTTTCGGGTATTTTTTTACAACCTCCTTTTGGGAATCTTTTTGGTCTCATTGGCTGACTTGTGATCGCTTGTGATCGCCCTTCAATCCTGATGCACTTGTTGATGTGGTAAATCAAAGAACTTTTGGATATGGGATCGATTGAACGAAGTTAATCACCATTTGCTTCACATGTACTCTTGGATATGGGATGGATTGATTGAAGTCAATCACCATTTTCTTTACATGTACTCTTGGTGAAGAAGAAAGATGGAACATTCTATATGTGCATTGACTATGGTGATCTCAACAAGATCACCATCAAGCATAGATTTTTAATACCTTGTTTAAACATTCTGTATGTGCATTGACTATATTGTGATCTCAACAAGATCACTATCAAGAATAGATTTCTAATACCTCGTATGGATGGGTGGTATGGATGGGATGATCATCTTGATGAACTTAAGGATGCCAAGTACTTCTCTGAGGTTGATTTGAGGTTGGGGTACCATCATATTAGAATGAAGGAAGGTGATTAATACAAAAATACTTTTAGAATAGAAGGAAGGCTATTTCATTTCCTTGGTGATGATGCCACTTGGGTTGTGCAATACACTCGCTACTTTCCAAATTGTGAATAAAGTATTGCAGCCCTTCCTCTTCAAATTTGTATTGGTATTATTTGATGATATCCTCATCTATAGAAAGAATGAGGATGAACATTTTATGCATGTTAGAGAAGTGTTAGAGGTGTTGAGGAACAACCACTTGTATGCAAAGGAGAGAAAATATACTTTTATGGGTCATGAAGTTGAATATGTTGGTCATATTGTGAGCAAAGAAGGCATCAAGGTAAATCCCAAAAAGGTTAAATGTGTGAAGAGGTGGCCTACACCTACTAATGTGACTCAACTAAGGGGATTTATCTTCTATCTATAGAAGGTTTATTGAGAGATATGTAGAAATTATAGCCTCTCTTATAGACAAGCTTTAGAAGGAAGCCTTATTTTGGATGCAATATCAAACAAGAGCTTTGAGGAACTTAAAAAGGATGCTCATTTAGTCCTTAGTTTGATTTATTTGGACTTCTCTAAGCCATTCACCGCCGTGAGGGCCGATGCATATGGGAAAGGAATTGGGGCAGTTTTATACCAAGATCATGGTGTGATTACTTATATGAGAGTCGTAATTTGAATGACAAGGAAATGCTATCAAGAAGTGGCATCATTTCCTTTATGGGAGTCATTTGTATGTAAGAAGTAATCATAGTAGTGTGTTGCGGTATTTCCTTTCTCAACCAAACTCATCTCCTAGGCAAAGGCAGTGGTTGGCCACATTGAAAAATTATGATTTTGAGATCACATACACAAAGGGAAAAGATAATGTGTTTGTCGATGCTTTATCTAGAATGTGGGAATGTTCTTTATCTCGTCATCTCAAAAGTGCATAATGATATGAGAGCTATTTTAATATTTAAGACCATATTAGGGAGTGTGAAAAAATCTTAATTCCCGTTTTTCAAGATAAAAAAATGGGGGCACGGTGAACCCTTTTAAACTTTTGTCAAAACCAGCTCATCTAAAATATTGTTGTTGCAAATCTCTTGAAGAGTAGGTTCTAAGTCCACATTCTCCGATAACTTTTGATTTGGTATACTGAAGATACACCAAAAATTATATTGAAAATAAAATTCCCAAAGTAATGGGATTTTCTTAAACTCCCTAATATGGTCTTTTTTGGTTTGTTCATCTATCTTGTTATGACACCCCATGCAATCTAAACATATTCTCCATGAATTGATGTGCCACTTGTGACACCGAATATCTCACTTTTTTTTCTTCCATAAAGTGGGCTGCCTCTGTCAACATATTCAAACCACCACATAAATAATATCCCATCCTTTCTTGGTGATAGGAAGACTCATTTTATGAAATCCATTTCAATATGCATCCATTTGTCCTCCAGAATAGGCAAGGGTTGAAGCAAACAACCCTCTTTATGTGTGTAGGGTCTTTGTTGGATGGCAAACAGTTGGACACATAAGCATGCATATCCTTCCATAGCCCTTTCTAATGGAAACTCTTTCTCACGGCATCATATATCTTGTAGATTCCCAATATGACCCGCATGGGCAAAGAATGCATTTCATTGCCATCTACTTGAATGCCAAGGTGGGAAACAAGAGAGAATTTATCTTTGAAGTATATATGAGACCATTTCTCATGCAAAAGTGAGGCAACTCTTCACATGTACCATGCTATAATCTTTGCATCATAAGTGATGGTTCCTCATCCAATAAGTACTCTTCCTGGATGTCCCTAATCCAATCTTTGTGCACCTTTGATATGGCCAATGATAATGCTTACATTCTTGATAATGAATCACTAAACTATGCATAGTCCCACTATCCACAAGGATATGTGGGACTTTGCCCTTGATGTAATCTTTAAGCCTCAAAGTTTGAGCATTTTTGCACCCCACATAGGCACCATACGATAGTGTACACAAAGTGGTATCCTTACATGAATCATCCAAAGTACACATAGTTGGGAATCCATCATCATACTTCCCCAAATCAAGTACGTCGGGATCAAAAGGCAATTCCCCATCAATTTCATGATCTTCTTCTCCTCCCGTTGATTCATTGCATTGCACAAACTTATTAAGTTTCTTTATCATGATTTTCTCCATCCATCTCGATGAGTATGCCATTGAGAGGAGCATTTCTAGCCTTGCATGACTTTGCATGGTCTTTATGTCATTTCTCACCACATTTAAAACATAATATTTTTCTCCTAGGCTTATTGAGTCGGTCCTCTTTGACATTCTTCCTCTTGCTTCTGCCATTAAAGGCCTTCCCATTCCCACTTGTGAAGCCTTTAAAGCGTCACTACTCAATCAGAAATTTATGTTTCCCTCCTTTCCATAAATGGTAGGGTACCTAATGACCATATTTGAAGGAGAAATTCTCATGGTTTTCACATAGGAAGATGGGGGAAATTCTCTCTACTTGAAGCCTTATAACCATCCTTCAAAGCATAGTTTTCTTTATATATCTCCACCCATATCATAGCTTCTTCAAGACTAGTTGGCCTTTGAGAATTAACATTAGCCCTTATGTCCTTTGAGCACACGTTTCTTCCTATATCTTTGCCAACATTATAGCTTCTTTAAGAGTGCTTGGCCTTTGAGCATTAACATCAGCCCTAATGTCCTTCACATGGCCTTTGATGTACTTAATTTACCCTAGAACTTAGCATTATTCTCATGAGCATTGCCAACACACCCTCTTGAACTTTGTAAACACCACTTTATATTTAATACCCTTGAAATCATCATTGTTGTCATGAGCATCACCAACACACCCTCTTGTTATACGTCTATCAAACCTTCCATTTAAATGCATGTATTCAAATACCACTTGTTTGCCTCTTCAAGAATATCTAGATGAAGATCAAAATCTCTAGTGATGAAGAGATTGATTCTCCTTATTTGTCATGACCATCTTTAATGGCATAGGCATCTTTATCATCATCCATAAGCATAGTGGTATTGGGGTTGACTTCAAGTTGACATTAGGTTATTTTGAAGACCCATCAATGTGTAATTTCTTCCTCCCTTCTACATGATTATGAGCATGAATAATTCTCTCAATCTTTTCTCCATGAGAAGAAAATTCACCTTTGATCGCTTTCTTTATTGAGTTAGAACCTCTCCATCCATTATTGACCTAAATATCATTGCAACATATTGCATCTCATTGCTCAATTGAGTGTTAGGCACATTTGCAACACCATCCACAACTTTCACTTGAGCTTGTTTCATACATGCTACCTTTCTTTGAGCCTTCAAATTATCATTGTCTCCTTATCTATTTTACAATGATGTATCACTTCTGTGCTCATCTCCACATTTGTCATTGCCTCTTTCCCAAAGTGATGGCAAAAGAGGAGTTTTCCTTATACTTTTTGGCATGGCATGCAATTTCACCAAGCAAATGACCTCTGATTATAGTGCCCGATAGCTAGCTCTTGAGATAAACTTCACAAAGACATAAAGATCTTCCACAAATGAAGCTCTGTTTACTCTCTATTTTTTTATACTTGTTGCGACACCAAATTGAGCATATTTATTTCACTCTAGAAGTAATCTCTTTATCTTGTTGCAGTAATGGAATGGGTAACATAATGTTACAGTCAATTTAGGTTTAATCCATCCCTTCTATCTGTTATCCCCATGCGGTTGAATTTTGGTAATTTGACCATCAAAAGGTATCAAAATTGGGTAGTTGATGGCTTGTTTAAAAAGCTCTCAACATAGGCTTTCTACGCATGTCATCAAATTGGGCTTAGTCTAGAGCATTTATAACTAAATTAACTTCTTAGATTTAACTAAAACTAGATCCAAAGTGTTGCAAGAGCCACTTCTACGAATTATTCAAATGCATGTGTTTCCAACATCAATGAGTGTCAACAGCACTTAGGAAATTACCTTTGAATGCATTTCAAGTGATCCTTTTGTCCACAAATGCAAAATTAGGATTGTGTGAGGCTCAAACAGAACAAATGTTTGTGTTCAAAAATTTAAGAGATGAATTAGCTCTTGAAGATAAAATAGAATCCTTAGAGTTATGAGTGAGACCTTAGAAACTTATCTTTTTGAAGCAAATCACCGGATGGGACTTAAATGATACTGGATCAAGTTATTGAAGAGGATCATGAAAAACTAGAGAAATGTTGTTCGGAGATTTAATGGAGAGCATAGAATGTCTCGTCAAGCTTGTAAAGGTTTACTAAGTCTTAGTGCATGTTTGATGTATCACTATTTTATCATGTTTTCTATATTGATTATTTTGTATGTATTATTATGGAAGCCTGTGAAGGTACCACACATGTATTTGACAAATATCATATGAGTGGTGAATCGTGTTGTGTGAAGATTCTCATTCGCGACCTTGACCCATCTCGGCAGGAGGAGATGGGTGTGCTCTTGACATGGTGGGTGTGATGGTGGATGAGAGGTGGCTCCGTTATACTAGGCAATTGAGTGTCTAGGGAGTGTCTATCACTACTACGAAGCTCTTGTGCATTGGTTGGCTGAAGTGTTCTTGCCTTGGTAGTTTTATGGTTATTTAGAAGCAGCTCTATATGATTTTTGATGACTTCAAGATTTAGGTGTGAGACTTGTGGGCTCCTCTCGCTAGATGTCATAGTGGTCTTAGAGTGTGTTTAGGCTCGATAGTGCATACCTTCTTCATTCGAGGATCATGGTCGTGGTGCTAGGAGATATATAGACATATTTGATATTGTTTTATTTGTATTCTAGAGTTTCACTATGTATGTTTTTTAGTACGGCATAAATTTTTGGTTTTCAAAAGAAAAGTATGTCATGGAGTGCATACGTGAACCATTTTACTACTTTTAGTTGGGCGCATGAGTAATGAATAAGGAATATCAATTATGGGTGTGTGAGTTCTCGCCAGCTCTATAGGCCTAGTGGTAGAGCAATAGGCTAGGCCCATAGGGATTGTGTGGGATCTAGGCTAAGCCTATGGATCTGGTTGAAGTAAAAAAATGATAAAATACACAGGTGCTTTCTAAATGAGACCAAAAGATGCTTTAAACTTTAAAGACTTGGGATAAATTGGGAAATTATTGAATTAGAATGTAGGAATGTTAGTCGGAATGCGTCGAGGAGGCTGCCACCTTTATAATCTAGGAGGAAGACATTGGTGGAGAGCCGAGGTAAGCCACCGATCGCCTCTTACTTGTGAGAATTATAAGGGAGACATGGCATCAAGAGGAATCAATACATTTTTCCTAGTGTGAGGAGTTTCTAGTGCAACTGCGTAAAGTGTGTTTTGCTAGATATCCAAATGGTAGGTCATTGTTGTGTGAAGCCCCCAGGTGAGACTCTCCCCCTCGAGAGATGAGTCCTCCACTATAGCCATACACTGATAAATATAAAGGGTGAGGGTCCTCAAAATTGGTATTAGAGCATGATTATGAAAATGAAACTTATAGTGTTTTACTGGGTTGTTTTACTGGGTTTGTTTTTCAAATGATGTAGTAGATGATCCGATCATGTATTTCTAGGATACTTGTATTATCCGAGAAGGATGAGCATTTACTATCTGGTTGTTTTTGTTAGTTGACGGCGGCGAGTGACTTGTTCTAGCTCAGCATTTTGAGGAGATTTATTTTTCGACATGGGTGGAGTGGCGACATTGTTGGTTCACTCATAACGTCATCATACCACCTATTAGAGTTAAGGCATGATGATCTAGGAGAACATTTCTCTGGCTATGATTTGTTTCACGATGAGGACCATAGCTCAACTTAGACTATATGGGCCTATGCCTAGGAATTTTAGGACTTTTATGTGAGCTTTTTGTATTTTCAGTTACTTCATTCCCCAATCCTAGATTTTTGCCCCTCCTCGAGTCATGGACCACGTTTATCATGGCATGACTTAGTCTAGGAGAGAGTATCATAGGGATATCTGGATGAGGATTGAGGAGAGAGATCAAGATAGGGTAGAGGATTAGGACTGATAATGAGATTCATCTATTTGTACCTAATCAAACTTGACATAATAAAAGTATATTATAATATCTTTCTTCCTTGTCCATGAATTTCTGTGCAAATTTCAAATGTGTAACTAAAAAGTGAAGTAATGGCTCTCAAAGTTTGACATCCACATAAGAGCAAGATATTATTGTGGTCGCATTTTAACATTTAGCCCAATAATAGATCTCTAGCTATCGACTGTATCAACCTCATTTCATGTGGAGATATGTTTAGGATTAAAGTGAAGTAAAGTTTAGTATAGATATCGACATTGATTTTTTACCCTATTATGCTTCAAACGTATGTCTAGCCATGATTATGGAAAGGATAAATTTAGTTAAAGATTATAAGAATCACAGATGCCAGTATACTTTATACAAATATTTGTCTAGATTGAACCATTTAGGTATGTACCTTCCTCATTAGAAGTTTATAATTGTGGGACCAACTAGACGATTCCATTTGTTTAGAGGTTGATAAATCCCCCAGTGATGTAATAAATTTTGAAATAGTAAAAATAGCTTTTATAAGAGGGGTTTTTTAGAAATATAAAAGAGCTTATCCTTTTTAAAATAATGAAAATCCTCACTTAAAAGTTTAGGAGGGTGGTTGCAAGATGAGGTTATCTAGTTTCATGTAGTGGGCGTCCTTGGCTTTAGCTGGAAAACAGGCATTTTTTTCAAGAAGAATAGCCAATCTCTCATAGTTAGCCAAGGAGTTTCATTTCAAGGTCTTCTAACAAAACATCATATGCAAAGTTGGGCACCCAAAACTATAATCTGATCGAATATCCAATAATTGCAAATCCCCTTTTCTTTGGGAACCAAGTTTGTATACAGGCCCTGTCCTAGGTTTAGACAGGTACAGTGAATGTGAGTAAATTGCCTATAACTTTTACATTATTACTCATATGATGTTCCCACTTTGCATATCACAAATACAAATAACATAGAGCTTAACTTGATTTATCGAGTAATTTTTGATGTGTTCTACTATTTTCTATATTATTTAAAAGGTATTAGAATTGTTTAAAAACATACTATTTTATCCTCCCACCATATCTACCATTTAAAATACTCAAATTGTATGGATCTAGTGATGATTAGATTGGAAAAGATTAGTATAATGTGGGTATAAGGTAAAATTACAAATCTAACGGTTGGATTTTTGTAGATTTACTTTGGAAAATTTATTATGATTGTCAGCTGTCAGTAGAGACCCATTAAATCAATAGTAATTTAATTCTAGAAAATTAAATATTGAATCTTTCAATCTAAAAACTCAAGGGATCAATACTCTTTTGCCATGAATTTATTAAAAAAAATTTGGCTTGATTTGAGTATGGGAAGGTCCATTTTCAATCCTCCCAAGTGAAAATTCCCATATTGTGTCCACTCTTCCCTTTTCAAGTCTAAAACCAATCCTAGTTAGGTTTGGAAATCTAGGCTTGGTAAACTTCACAGCTTAGGTTTCATTCCATGTGTGAGGCTTGGGTAGGCACAAATCTTATATATGCATGCCACTTTATGTCCACATGAGCATCGAGAGGATCCACATAAGCAGCTTGCCACCTCAGCTTGCCACCTCCACCCTCCATGTCAACATGGTCAACCTAGTTGACTCCCCACCTCATCATCCTAGTCATCATTAATGCCACATCATCTTGCCACCTTTGCATGCCACCTTGCACTTGGTGACATAGCATGCCACCTTGCACTTGGTGACATGGCGTGCCACATCATGGAATTGCCACATCAACCATAATAGTGCCACATGTCAAGAGAATGCCACGTGTCATGCACGTGGCACCTCCTTCCCACCTCCCCTCTTTTTTCAAAAACATATTTTTGAAAAAGTTAATTTAGTAATTTACAGAAATAGAATATAGAATTTTAAATAATAAAATATATATAACTTATTAAATAAAAGAATTTAAAATCACTAATTTTAAAGGATTATATTTTGGGATTAGATCAATAATATTATTATTAAAGTTTATATAATTTTAAAAAAATAAAATTTTTAATTTAATATTTCTTAAAAAATTTTAAAGTAGAATAAACCTTTGAATAAAATTTGAAAAAAATACTTTATTAAAAAAAGTAGTTATATAATTATAAAATAAAAGATATCTTTAAAGATATATTTATATATCTAGTAATGATAAATATTTAGACTTGTTAATAAATATTATTAATAATATTGATTTTTAAGTGGATAATAGTTTTTCTTCAATTATCTTTATGTTTATCTTAGTTATCCAATCAATCTTAGATAGGAAATCCAATGAGATTTGAAGTGGATAATCTATTTTTCCTATATAATCACACATCTCTAGTACTATCCCACACTTATCTCTAGTACTATCCCATCATTGAGCCTTTATAATATTTTCTCTCTTAGCTTCCTTGAGAATGGATTCTCAAAGTCGTAGGAGTCGGAAACGTGATAGGACTAGACTCCCCCCGATCCACCAAGTTCAAGAGGAGGAGAGGAGAAGTCGGAAACGTGATAGGACTAGACTCCCCCCCATCCACCAAGTTCAAGAGGAGGAGAGGAGAAGGGTAGCTCGTGAGAGAAAGAGAGAGTAGAGAGCACGTCAACGAGCAACACCTTCCGTTGGCGATGATCCAAGCCTTGCTCCTCCTCTTCCACTTCCTCTCCCTTCGCCCTCTTCCCCCTCACTACCCCTTAGTTTAGATAATCCACATGAACCCGCCCTTCTTGAGTCAACGTCAACGAGCAACACCTTCCGTTTTGGCGATGATCCAAGCCTTGCTCCTCCTCTTCCACTTTCTCTCCCTTCGCCCTCTTCCCTCCCACTACCCCTTCCGTTGGCGATAATCCAAGCCTTGCTCCTCCTTTTCCACTTCCTCTCCCTTCGCCCTCTTCCCCCCCACTACCCCTTAGTTTAGATAATCCACATGAACCCGCCCTTCTTGAGTCCTCTCTTCTACAAGAACCCACCCCCCTCCTTTGGGTGCCCTTCGTGTGGATAGGAAAGAACTATCAAAGTCAGGGGCACATCGTCGTGCCCATGCAATCTTCCATTCCTATTTCAAAGACCTCACGCCTTCATCAACGAGCAACACCTTCCGTTGGCGATGATCCAAGCCTTGCTCCTCCTCTTCCATTTCCTCTCCCTTCGCCCTCTTCCCCCCCACTACCCCTTAGTTTAGATAATCCACATGAACTCGCCCTTCTTGAGTCCTCTCTTCTACAAGAACCCACCCCCTCCTTTGGGTGCCCTTCGTGTGGATAGGAAAGAACTATCAAAGTCAGGGGGCACATCGTCGTGCCCATGCAATCTTCCATTCCTATTTCAAAGACCTCACGCCTTCATCATCACAGGCATGTGTGCTTGATGCTTTGATTGATCTGCCCAACATGGGCAACTGCAGGGCGCTTTCCGACATTGGAGGTTGAAGAGAGAGGAGAGCTGGCATGGCGGTGCTACAAAGTGTTCGTCATTCCTATATAGTTAACAAGAAGAGGAACTCTGCGGACGCTTTGGCTGCTCGAGGGGCTATTGTGGCAGCCATAAGTAGCTCCCAAATGAAGGGTAAGGTTAGTGCCACATCTCGCATCCTTTCCATAGCACCACACGCACTTAGAGTTGGGTCTATTAGACGACAAAGTTTAGATGCCAATGAGGTTGGTGCTTTGTGGGCGAGTAGTGGTCGTATAGCTAGGCATGATCGCCTACTAGATGAAACCACTAGAACCTTGATAGAAAGTTTTTGGGAGGAGAATTGTCGTGCCTCACCAGTTTTCAAGAAAGCTTTGCGTAAGAGAGTGACAAGAGGAGTGTTCATTGAGCACGGTGCTTGCTTTCTTGAAATGACCCAAACTGAGTTGTATTCTCAGTTTGTGGCTTCGTATCCAGAGCTTAAAATTGGGCAAAGGTCATTTGAGGGGTGTAAGCCTTGGTTTGTGAGGTACTCACGTCAGCGTGACACATGTTGTCGCTACCATGTTGAGTTCAAACTTTTTTATGATGTGTTCCGTTCTCTTAGTGGGCATAGAGAGTTGCCTCGTAGTCCACGTGATTTCATCCACTCTCTTTTATGTGCACGCACGGAGGATGCCCAGTTCCATAGGATGCCTTGTGTGGAGAGCAATTACAACATCATGTGGTTCACTTGCACATCTACAGATGGTAGATCTTGATGCAAGTGACCAAGAGATAGTGGCATGGCAATGTTATGAGTATGTGATACACCAGCTCCAGAGTGGTGGACAGTCCAGGAAGTTGCAGCTCGTGGACAAACATACACCACGTTGTCACTTCACAGCCACATTTAGGGAGCAGATCTACCCCTACATACAGCACAGTCATTGTGCCGCATACCTAGCAGAGTTTCCTATTGGTGTGGTCGTCTCTGTGATTGATTTTGCAGAGAACTACACTTTCACACCTTTTCAGGAGATACAATCTGAGTATTACTTCTCAGAGCAGGTAATGGTTATATTTTGTAATATTTGTTTTATGTTTGAGCTACATTACTTATTTGATTTTTTGTGTCCTAAACGTATGTATTGCTTACCTCACCAGGTTGCTATTATGGTCCACATTAGCTATCGACATGCAGAGGCTCATGTAGATGGGATAGCAAGTACCCTCGAGACACGTGTCATTATTCGAGAGCATCATTTCTATATCAGTGATGATCGTTCACATGATGCACATTTTGTGCAACACTGTTTTCCCCATCGGAGCATGTTTGGGTACGATGGTATGGGGAAGGCCCGGATTTTCCATGGCCTCTTAAGCACCAAGAGACTTCAAAAATCCGGACTGGGCGCTAATTACCAATCCAAACATGCTCCGATGGAGACCAAACTTTGCAAGCATGTGGGGACCCTTCCCAACATGCTTGCAGAGATTGGTCCCCATCGGAGCATGTTTGGGTATGATGGTATGGGGAAGGCCCGGATTTTCCATGGCCTCTTAAGCACCAAGAGACTTCAAAAATCCGGACTGGGCGCTAATTACCAATCCAAACATGCTCCGATGGGGACCAAACTTTGCAAGAATGTGGGGGGGACCCACCCCCAATGCTTGCAAAGTTTGGTCCCCATCGGAGCATGGTTGGGTACGATGGTATAGGGAAGGCCCGAATTTTCCATGGCCTCTTAAGCACCAAGAGACTTCAAAAACCCGGACTGGGCGGGCGCTAATTACCAATCCAAACATGCTCCGATGGGGACCAAACTTTGCAAGCATGTGGGGGGGACCCATCCCCATATGCTTGCAAAGTTTGGTCCCCATCGGAGCATGTTTGGGTACGATGGTATGGGGAAGGCCCGAATTTTCCATGGCCTCTTAAGCACCAAGAGACTTCAAAAATCCGGACTGGGCGCTAATTACCAATCCAAACATGCTTCGATGGAGACCAAACTTTGCAAGCATGTGGGGGGGGGGACCCACCCCCACATGCTTGCAAAGATTGGTCCCCATCGGAGTATGTTTGGGTACGATGGTATGGGGAAGGCCCGAATTTTCCATGGCCTCTTAAGCACCAAGAGACTTCAAAAATACGGATTGGGCGCTAATTACCAATCCAAACATGCTCCGATGGGGACCAAACTTTGCAAGCATGTGGGGGGGACCCATCCCCATATGCTTGCAAAGTTTGGTCCCCATCGGAGCATGTTTGGGTACGATGGTATGGGGAAGGCCCGAATTTTCCATGGCCTCTTAAGCACCTAGAGACTACAAAAATCCGGAGTGGGCGCTAATTACCAATCCAAACATGCTCCGATGGAGACCAAACTTTGCAAACATGTGGGAGGGACCCACCCCCCCACATGCTTGCAAAGATTGGTCCCCATCGGAGCATGTTTGGGTACGATGGTGTGGGGAAGGCCCGAATTTTCCATGGCCTCTTAAGCACCAAGAGACTTCAAAAATCTGGACTGGGCGCTAATTACCAATCCAAACATGCTCCGATGGGGACCAAACTTTGCAAGCATGTGGGGGGGACCCATCCCCATATGCTTGCAAAGTTTGGTCCCCATCGGAGCATGTTTGGGTAGGATGGTATGGGGAAGGCCCGAATTTTCCATGGCCTCAAGCACCAAGAGGCTTCAAAAACCCGGACTGGGCGCTAATTACCAATCCAAACATGCTCTGATTGTGACCAAACTTTGCAAGCATGTGGGAGTGGGTCACCCCCACATGCTTGCAAAGTTTGGTCCCCATCGGAGCATGTTTGGGTACGATGGTATGGGGAAGGCCCGGATTCTCCATGGCCTCTTAAGCACCAAGAGACTTCAAAAATCCGGACTGGGCACTAATTTCCAATCCAAACATGCTCTGATTGTGACCAAACTTTGCAAGCATGTGGGGGTGGGTCCCCCCCCATGCTTGCAAAGTTTGGTCCCCATCGGAGCATGTTTGGGTGTACGATGGTATGGGGAAGGCCCGGATTTTCCTTGGCCTCTTAAGCACCAAGAGACTTCAAAAATCCGGACTGGGCGCTAATTACCAATCCAAAAATGCTCCGATGGGGACCAAACTTTGCACGCATGTGGGGGTGGGTCCCCCCCATGCTTGCAAAGTTTGGTCCCCATCGGAGCATGTTTGGGTACTATGGCATGGAGATTTTCAACAAACAATATGATAGCCAAAGTGTTAAAAAATATAATAAAATCAAGAACATCAACTAAAATGTAATGATACTCAATAATGAAAAAACTCATAATGATATAAACATCAAATAAGTACATCAGAATGAAAATGAGCTACCCCAGCTACTCTGAGATTAGTCACTGTCCAAAAATCTAAGTACAATGTAAGTGAGCTAACCCAGCTAGTCTGAGTTTAGTCACTATCAACGGCAACCCAATCAAAATCATCATCTCTAACTGCCGGTCGACGTGCGCGTTGAGGCTGCTGTGCACGTCGAGGAGGCTGTGCCGGCTGCGGGGGTCATCAAATGTCTGCGGCGAGGTCTGCCTCTCAAAGGTAGGATCGTGAGCTGGTGCCGGTGTACTCGGGAGCTCACGAGTCCCAAAAGCTGCTATAGCCCTCTCTCTCTCTCTACGTCGTGGTGCTAATGCAAGACATCTCTGTCTGTAAACCCAAAATCTATAATCTACAAGAGTACGTGTCTGCCACTCTGCTCATGTAAGCTCCTCTGCTCTGTAAGGACACACTGCTCATGAGAAGCAGCACTGCTGCTAGTACCATCACCCGAGGTGCCACTAGGACCAGCACCACCCACGCGCTCATATGCTGTGATCTGGCTCTCATGTAGGACTCTCTGGTATGCATCAAACTCATGTGAGCTCCACTCAATCTCTGGAGGCACCTCAGGCTCCTGATCTCTATCGTCGAAGGCGTCGAATCCCAAGTCAAATAGTTGATGTAAAATCAATAGGCCTACCTGTCCTAGCGTCTACTCGAATGAGGCCTGGGTGAAGATCATCGATGCCCAGAACTCTGTATGTCGCTAGGTCGACGCGTGCACGGTAGGAGGGGCATGTTGAGAAACGTACTAGCTCTTGGGGGTGATGCAAGACAAATGGAAAAAATGTCCACATCCCAGGGCATATCCACTAGTACTATCAATGTCCTCGATACATAAAGCGCAGCACGCATCACGTAGGAAGGGTGGTGCATCCTGCGAGAGAGGTCGTCGAAAAACCTCTGTGAGGACAGGCCATGGATATAAAGGTAGGTATGGCACTGTCACGTCCGAGGATCTGCGAAACTCTCGAACATGCAGCATCAACTGCTCTGCCCTATGCTGGGCAATCCGCTCCATAATCTGATGATGCTGTGCCTCAGCTCTAGAGCTCTCTACCTCGGTCCGAGCCTACGCAAAAAAGTAAAGCATTAAAATAATTCATTAGTCTCTCATTAGGTATTACTTAAAGAAATTTATAACTTAGGACCTTAATTATAACTCTTTTACGTGCAAGAGAAACCTACCTGCTGGATGTCCTTCCGTGCTCTATAAGATGTTCTTGTGTAGTTCTATCTTGATAGGGTCCTCCCACTGGATAACGTACACTCACATGATGTGTCATTGTGGTGTCTCTCCTACCATGGATTACGATAGTCCTTTCCAATAGCGCCTAAAATAAGTTCTATAGTGCCAACATAAGTAGGACACTGCGTACAACATGTGATGCCTATAGACAAGGCATGGTGTAAGGGGATGGAATTATAGGTAGAACAAGTCCACGAAGGTGGCTCCACAGCATATTCCCCCTAATGGGGCATAAAGATAGTGTGAGTGGGTCTAGAAAGGAGGAATACTTAGCTGCCATTCTTGGCAATCCGAGTCCAAGATAGGGCCACTCGTGTTGGTCCACAAAAAGTCCATGCTCACAGCCTATAGTCACAGCATAGTCATACTTCATTCTTTTATTTGACATGGATCTTTCTCATCATCTTTAAAAAATATTTGTATGGTTAGTCGGATTTTAGTATGTGTATGGTTTCTATATTGCTGTACACTATTGGTTCAAGCTATATTGTCATGGTGGGTTAGCTTTTTTCCAACAGGCTTTCTCTTGATATGGAAATAATCTTGTCGGAGAGAAAAACATAAAGGGTAAAAGTAATAATATTAGCATAAGTCCCACCTTCCTGCTTTCTCTATCAATACCTTGATCTCTCAGAAGGTATTGTACAGGTTTTTTGTAACCATGTGGTACATCAGTGTTTGTTGGCCTAGGAGAGCCCGTTGTTTCTTGTTGTGGCATGTCAACTTCTAGCTTTAATGGCAGCAACATGCTTTCATAAGACTAGATGAAGCTTATGGGTTCGCCACTATAGATAAGCAATGGAGTTGACACTTGCGTAGTGGATCACTCTAGGGAAACCAATGGGGTTGGGGCTTGGATAGCCAACAATGGTTTTGTAACCTTAAGTGATGTAGAGGCTTCACCATCAATCACCATGTCTTGTGTGATAGGGTTTCTTTTTGGGATCCAAACTTTTTTAGGCATTTGGTGAAGGCTCTTTTACAATAGCTTTTTCTTTGTTGGCATTTGAGCTATTGAAGCCTTTATCCATTATTAATGAGGAGATTTGGGAATTTGAAAGTGGCGATAGTGAGACTAGTGGTATAATTTTATGTTTTGGTATCCAAATACAATGGTTACCCTCGTGTAATAGCCTTGAGATTTTATTAAGCGTTTGGGGATCCATTTTGGGGTAACTTGTAGCTTGGACTTCTTGCGCCAATTCTTGTGTTGAGGTCCTCCTTGCTTGGTCGGTTGAGGTGGTATGGATGGAGAAATCTTGAAAACCCATTTTAAGGTAGATTTGTGTTGCCACTTTATAGCTCGTCGTCGTATCTATTTGTTCTTTTAATATGTAGGTGTTTCAGGTTGTGTGAAGGTATAACAATCAAGAGTTTTTTGAATAGTGGCTGAAGTGGAGGGGGTTTCCATAGATTTTGTGGACGTTAAAGCTTCCTCCTTGTTTGTGACCCTCGATAATAGTGAGAGGTGGTTGTTGGGGTTTATGAGTAGATTGTTTAGTTGTGGTTTCACCCACAGAGACACACCATGTTTGAAAAGATGCAGGGGAGAAGAGAGCTTGAGCTCTTGTAAGCACACACACACACTCACAAAACCATAAAAGTGAACACACAAGGTGAGAGGCTGAAAATCTTCTCCTTCTTCACACAACACTCAACACACCATATACAAAGATAAGAGTACACACAATATAAAAAGGTACTCAACCAAATACATACTAGGGTTATCTATAGTGTGAACCCAACTAAATGAGCTGGCGTTATAAATATGCCAGTCTCTAGAATGGCTATCACACAGCCTGTCATCCCACTGGTGGCTGTATATCACCCATGATCTCACCAACCATGCTAGTGGTGTAAGTATGGGGCCTATCTCCCAGGCGGGTCATCAGTGTCCACCGCCTCACTAGATGAGCTCGATATCTCAACACTCCCCCTCGAGCTCAACTCCATCTCATGTACACCAAGTGAAGCCTTGAATCTGCGGAGCTTCTTTGTACCCAATGCTTTGGTGACGATGTCAGCGTGTGCTGACATAAACAAGGTCAATGTCTCCTTCCAAAACCTTCTCTCTGACAAAATGGTAGTGGACCTCTATATGCTTTGTGTGAGCATAAAAACTGGGTTCTTAGCCAACTATATACTACTAATGTTGTCATAGAAAATGACAACTTGTCTATCCCCACTGATAGACCCAAATCTGCAAGTAGCTTTCTCAACCAAGCTACCTCACATGCTGCCATAGTAGCACCTCTGTACTCGGCCTCTGTACTGGATAGAGCAACCGTAGGGTGCTTCTTGCTACTCCAAGTCACAGCAGCACTCCCCAAAGAAAACATGAAGCCACTAGTAGATCTTCTATTTGAGATACTACTAGCCCAATTAGCATATATGTTCCTATGTACACATATCTCTGTCCCAGTTTCATAAAATAGTCCACAATGCAAAGTAGACCTCACATACCTCAGTATGCGTCTCAATGCATCCAAATGCGGCTTTCGACGAGGAACCTACATAAACTGACTCACCAACCCAACAGCATAGCTCAAACTGGCCTGGTGATCGTCATGTAGATCAAGCTTCCTACTATGCGCCTATACATAGTAGGATCCTCCACCAAAATCTCTTCTGAATGTGCACTCAACTTGCCATTCTGATCCAATGGCACTGAGATAGGCTTACAGCCTGTCATACCATACTTGGACAACATGTCCAAGCCATACTGTCTCTGCAGTAATCGAATACCATGTGGTGACCTAATCACCTCAATGCCCAAGACATACTTGAGCTCCCCCAGATCCTTCATCTCAAACTTCTATCTAAGCAAGATCTTTACATCAAAGATCTCTGCATCATGGTCCCCCGTAATGATCAGGTCATCTACATAGATGACAACAAGCACAACCCCTCTATCACTATGTCTCACATATAGCGAGAAATCTGCATTGGCTATATGAAAGCCAATAGTGATAAGATATTCAAAAATCTTGTCAAACCATGCTCTTGGTGCTTGTGTTAAGCCATACAAGGCTTTCTTCAACCTGCAAACATGCTCGGGGTGACTCACATCCTCATAGCCAGGTGGCTGTAGCATATACACCTCTTCCTGCAAATCCCCATTCATTGCTTTGACGCAGCCACTGCTATCACAATTCTCACTGTTGCCATCTTGGCAATTGGGCGGCTGCAAGTTTCCTCATAATCAATGCCATATGTCTGCGCATGTCCTTTGGCTACCAATCTAGTCTTGTACTTGCTTATGCTTCCATCACTGTTATGTTTTACTTTGTACACCCACTTGCATCCAATGGCTTTCTTGCCTTTAGGCAATTGCACTAAATCCCAAGTCTCATTTCCATATAGTGCATCCATCTCCTCATCCATAGCTTTCTCCCAACACACATTTCCAATAGCCTCATCAATGCATGTGGGCTCTACAACTTGTACAACTTTTGCCATGTATGCATGTGGGCTCTACAACCTGTACAACTTTTGCCATGTATGCATAGTGATGTGAACATGGGCAGCAATTGGATGAGCAATGTCATCCCCCCTTGTTTCCACAAAACCTGGTCTTTCAAGGTTTTTCATCTCCTTGAACGACTCCCCATGACTTGTCATGTGGTTCGAAGCACCTGAATCAACGTACCACATACATCATCTTTATGTGCTGCTTCAACATTTTCAGACATGGCATTAACAACATGCTGCATAACAAACAACCTTTCATTATCCTCATTGTTTCTGCGCTCGAGGATGCATAGAACTTTGTTTTGCTGCAATTTCCCATTTTGCATGTCAGCTTGCTTCTTATAACAATCTGCCTGCACATGTCCAGGCTTACCACCACAATAAAAGCATCCACGTGTATCATTATGCTGCCTTTGCCAATTTCCATGACCTCTTTGACTCCCCCTGCCTCTGAATTGGCCTCTTCACCTGCGTGTTGTTGTTGTTGTGAATTCTGGGCCTATTGTTGTTATTGCTGCTGGCCATAATTTTGATTACCTGTTCGGCCACCTCCTTGGCCGTGTCCATGGCCTCCTCTACCTCGTCCTCTTCTTAAACTTGTGTAGAAGGCCTGTTGCTCTAAACTGTTTTTGTTTTGTGAAGGCTGTTGGTCTTCACCCAAGCTCTTCTCTTCTATAATCAACATAGACACCAAATTTGTGAAATTGGGAATGTTTTCCCGAGTCTGAATAGACATCTTGAACGCCTTGTATTGTGGCCCGAGACCACGTAGAGATAGACTTCCACCTTATCATCATCATCTACTGAAACGCCAATAGATGCAAGGGATTCCACAATACCCTTGATCTTCATTCAACACATAGTCATTCTCACAGACATACTCTTTTTCTCCACAGTATGAAGTTCATTCTTCAACTGTATGTTTCGTGCCTTGATATTCATTTCATAGAGTTTTACCAAGGTGTCCCATGCCTCCTTGGGGGACTTGGCATCCTGTATGTGCCCAATCATGGTGTCCTGTATACATAACTTTTCTGGCTCCTTGGTTCTAATCCTTGAACTCTTTTACATTTGTAGTAGTCGGATTGATCTCTGGTATCTCCGGTGCCTCTTCATGCTCACCTTCTATGTAGTCCCAGTAACCCTTTCCCGTTAGGAAATTTATCAACCTGAACCTCCAAGCATGGAAGTTGTTCTTATCAAGCTTCTCAGCAACAATCTAGTTTATGCCATCATTTGACATCTTGCCAGACACACAAATTTACTAGAAACAGCACTCTCGTTTGGTCCTGTACAAATTGCTGTATTTTTTGCAGCGGTACTGTACTACACTCAAATGTCACAACCAGTGATCTCAATGTGCATACATACATCCAATGGCAATTGTTGACCTCCTTGTAGCACACACAATATTTGCACAACCAATCTGTCTTCATGTAGTTCTTAAAACAGAGTTCTGCAGAGAATCGATGACTTATCGGCAGTGCTCAAAATCGCTTGCTTTTTGAAAAAATGGAGGTCCTAACGCGCCCAAAATGCATTTTCGATCTAAAAATTTAGCCCGATAGGACAATATAGTTGCCATATAGCTTTATTCCTGCGACGAAGAAAGCTCCTCAATCAGAGATCATTTACCGGTGCCTCCCGTAGAGCTCCCGACAAGGATGTAGTTGCCAACACAAATAGAGAAGAGTAGTTGAAGCTCTTACCCTCGTACTGCTTCCTGTGCTTCTCTTCCTTATAGCTCAGCCCTTAGCATGAACCACGCTCTGACACCATGAAAAGATGCAGGGGAGAAGAGAGCTTGAGCTCTTGTAAGCACACATAAACTCACAAAACCCTAAAAGAGAACACACAAGGTGAAAGGCTGAAAATCTTCTCCTTCTTCACACAACACTCACAACACACCATATACAAAGATAAGAGTACACACAATATGAAAAGGTACTCAACCAAATACATACTAGGGTTCTATTTAGTGTGAACCCAACTAAATGAGCTGGCGCTAGAATGGCTATCACACAGTCTGTGTCATCCCACTGGCCGCATATCATCACACAACCTGTCATCCCACTGGTCGCATATCACCCATGATCTCACCAACCATGCCAGTGGTGTAAGTGTGGGGCCTAACCCCCAGGCGGGTCATCAGTGTTGTCCACTGTCTCACTAGATGAGCTCGATATCTAAACAATGTTAACCAATCAATCATACATTAGCCGAGATGGCCCATGAATCTCTAGACTCCCTTGTAGTTTGTTGGTGGGGGTAATTTCAAGATGACCGTGATTTTGCTCTCATCAGTGGAAATCCCATTTTTTGGACACTATATGCCCAAGAATAACTCCATGTTTCACCCAAAATTGGCATTTGTAAGGGTTTAAGAATATGCGATAAATTGACACCTTTTAAACACCCTTTTTTAGGCGCGCTAGGTGCTCTTTCCAAGACAAATGAATGCACAAATCATCCAAGAAAGCTTCAAGAAACTTTCTTAAGAAGTCCTTAAAAGCAGTATTCATAAGTCTTTAGAACACGGCTAGTGTGTTGGTCAGATCAAATGGCATAATTCTATAAGCATATACGCCATGCTGAGTGACAAAGGCCGTTTTGGCTTGGTCCTCAAGGGCGATTGAAATTTGATTATAGCTTGAGTATCCATCCAAAAAGCTATAAGCCTCCTTGCCCGCCCCCGTAAATCGTTTGAGCACATATTCTGAATATGGTAAGGAGTAGTGATCCCTGCGTGTGGCAGCATTCACTTTCTTGAGATCAATATAAGCACTAAGTTTTCGATTCTTCTTGGGCACAACCATAATGGGTGAGACCAATTTTGAGTTTTCAATCTCATATTTAAATCCACACTCAATGAGTTTATCGATCTCTTCCTTAATAATGCTTGCATATTTGGGATTCATTGGATAGGGTCACTGTTGGACTGGTTTAGTTTCAGGTTCCATGGGGATGGTGTGTTGTACCACCTCTACGGGAACTCTTTGCATATCATCGTATGTCCACGAAGCAATCCCTATACTCCTTGAGGAAAGCTATAAGTTCAGTCTCCTCATCCTTATTTAAAGTCCTTAGCTATGTAGATAGGCTTAGGATCTTCTCTTGGTTTAGCCAAGTCTACTTCCTTGACATTTGTAGGCCCATCATAGACTCCTCCACTCTCACTTGTGGGGTTACATTTGGAATTATCAAACACTAACTTGCATTCCCCTATGGTGTATGGCTTGTAGTGCTCAAGCGCTGGGCGCAAACTAGGGCTCATTTTCCTTTCCTTTGTTAGCTTCTTTAGTTCCATCCTTAGCCTCTTTTTCCTTTTATGCGAGTTCACAATTTTGTTTCCTTCTAGTTGAGCGACTCGGTTTTGGTTCATCAGAGACTTCCACCTTAGCTATATCAATTGGGGGTGGTCTACAATACTTGACCTTTTGTAACTCCTCTCCCTAATCATCTATAAACTTTCAATGCAAGTCCAACTATACCCATTGGGTGGTAGTTATTCTTCCTTTGCAGCTTTTTATGATGATCCATCGCACAACGTCTATAATTTCACCCATTTACTAGAGCCATTGGGCGGTAGTTATTCTTTCTTGAAGCCTTTTATGATAACACACATCCAACAAGGAGAGCCTATAAAATGGATGTTCTAGAGGTAATTGAACTCAAGAAATTACTGAAGCAAATCCTAGAGCAGATATTTATTCAACCAAAGTGTATCTCCATGAGGTACACTAGTTGTGTTTAAAAGAAGAAGGATGGAACATTGAGACCATGCATTGATTATAGAGGTTTGAATCAGCTTACAATGAAGAAGTATTTGATATGTAGAATAAACGAGCTTTTGGATCAACTACATGGAAAATGTTTACAAAGATTGATTTAAGGTTTGGACACTATCATATTATAATCAAGGAGTAAGACATACTAAATATAGCTTTTAATACAAGATATGGACACCATGAGTTCACAAAGATTGATTTAAGGTTTGGACACTATCAGATTATAATCAAGGAGTAAGACATACTAAATATAGATTTTAATACAAGATATGGACACCATGAGTTCACTTGATTGTCCTTTGGCCTTATAAATGCTCCTAGGACCTTTAATCTATTTGATGCAAGAGATACTCAGGGAGTATCTGGATGCCTTTGTCTTGTTATGCTTTGACGACATTTTGGTTTATTCCAAAAATGCAACATACCATGAGAAGCATGTTCAAAAAGTCTTAGACATCTTGAGGAAGAACATTCTCTTGCAAAGAAGAGTAAATGTACTTTTTTCCACAGAATGAATTCAATATCTGGTTTTTATTATATCTAAAGATGATCGTGTAAAGCTGTAAGCAGTTATTGATTATTAGTGTGAACCCAAGAGTGTAAAGGAGGTTCAAGGTTTTCTTGGTCTCATAGGATGGTATCATATATTTATCTAGAGGTCTGCCAAGATTGCTTCACCTCTACAGCCTTTCTGAAGAAGGATGTACCATTTAAATGGACCCCTATGTGCCAAAATGCATTTGATACGTTAAAGATTACATTTACCAGTGCTAAAATTGCCAAAGTTTGGCAAACCTTTTGAGGTAATTATTGATGCAAGTGGATTTACAACTAGCGGGATACTTACACAATAAGGCTAGCGGGATACTTACACAATAAGGAGGCTAGTAGCTTATGAGTCATGGAAGCTCATACCTCATGAGTGAAATCATGTAATTCATGATTTGAAACTTTTGGCCCCATCATTCATGCTTTGAAAATTTGGAGGCATTATTTTCTTGGACACAGATTTACTCTAGTTACTAACCACCATAAAAGATTGAAATGGATATTTACCTAGAATAACCTTAATATGCGTCAAAGGTGGATGCATATACTGCAAGAATTTGATTGTGAAATCAAATATAATTTAGGGAAGGAAAATATAACTATTTGTTGACTCTCTTAGTTGGAAAGCTTTCTTGCTCACCATAACTATGATTCCAATCTACTTCCTCTAAAAATTAAGGAAAAGATTGGGATGGATAAATTCTTTGTCCCAATAATTTCCTTATTAATGCAAGAAAGCAAGACTACGTAGGAACTAAACAAAGTTAAAGGATTTAAGTTTGAGAATGGATGTTTATATTATAATGACCGCTTGTCTATACCAAGTGAAGGAGAAATTAAGAAACGGATTTTGGTTGAGCATCATGATATTCCAATTGCTAGACATCCTTGATATGTGAAGACATTCATGGCAGTTAAGAAGAGTTTGTTTTGGCCAGGATTGAAAAGAGATATAGTTCGTCAGCAATGCCTTACTTGTCAAAGGATCAAAACAAAGAGAATAAAGCCAGAGAAATTACATCCTCTATATATTCCAATGAAATGGGAAATCCTCTATATCCTCTATAAAGCCAGAGAAATTACATCCTCTAGATATTACAATGAAATGGGAAATCACATCCTCTATATATTCCAACGATGAAATGGGAATGCATAAGTATGGATTTCATTACTGGTTTAACTTCAAGTGCCGAATATGATTCTATATTTGTGGTGGTCGATAGATTCACTAAAGTCACCCGTTTGATCCAATAAAGAAGACTTTTACTGTGATGGATATTGCTAAAGTATTTTTTGTGCGAGATTTCAGGCTTCATGGATTACCTCACCAAATAATTAGTGTCTGAGATTTTTAGGCTTCATGGATTACATTACTAGATAATTAGTGATTGAGATTAAAAGTTTACCTCATGCTTTTGGACATCATTTTTTAAAGCAGTAGGAACATCCTTAGATCTCAACAAAGCTTATATCCTAGAAACGGATGACCAAACTGAGAGAGTAAATAGCTTACTATGGACGTGAACCAAAAAGATGGTTGAACTATCTTTATATGGTGGACTTTGTATATATATAATGCTTCTTATCACCACAATATTGGTATGAGTCCATTGAAAGCTCTATATGGACAAGGATGCCTTACTCCTTTGGCTTGGTTAGATCCGCTAATTAAAGTGGAAGTCTCTAAGCAAATGCTTGAAGAAATGGATAAGCAGATGTAATCAATAAAGAAAGATATTAAAGTTGCTCAGGATAAACAAAAGCAATGCACTGATTCGAAAAGATCCAGTTGAGAATTTGAAGAAGTTGATATGGTTTTTTTGTGTGTGACCTGAGTGAAGTTCTCTATCCTTGGAAAAGTATAAGAAGTTATCACTAAGATTTTGTGGGCCTTATGCTCTCACGCGAGGAAGATTGGTGATCAGGCTTATGAATTACTCCTTCCTCCACATCTTAAAGTTCACAATGTTTTTTATGTTAGTTTGTTGAAGAAGTATCATCAGAACCCTGAACACATCTTGGAGGATGATTAGATTATTATGCCAATGCAAGGATAAATAGAGTTAGAACCTGATAAAATCATGGATGTTAGAGAAAAGCCCTCAAGAAACAAGATTCTAAGAGAATATATTTGGTTAAGTGGAAAATTTTCCTTGTCAAAAGATGCAACTTGGGAATTTTTTCCCTTTCGAAAGATGTAACTTGGGAAAAAGACGAGGATCTAGCCATGGATTATCCCCATTTCGCAAGATGAGGACATCTTGATGCTTAAGTGGGGGAGAATGTAAGATCCCTCTTTTCCCTTTTCATAAAAGAAATTATTAAAAGATTTTCTAAATGGATAAAATTGTGTATTTTTAAAAAGAGAGAAAATTGCATAATCTAGGCATAAGCACATGTATGTACACTCTTTAATAACCTGAAAATGTGTAAAAACAAGTTGAAAAGTTTGGAGAAAAAATTTAAAATTAATGCCAAGTTGAAGTTGATTTATTTACCTAAGGCTACATTGCTTAGAAAAATTAAAAATGGCCAACACTAGTGCCCGTGTGCACATGTGCATATGTGTAAAAGCACCCTAACCTTAAAAGAATTTGAGAGAAATAAGTCCATAATTAAAACCAAAATATGGGGTATACCTTAAGGTCATGTTCTTGGCCAAAAATATTATTAGCACCTTAAAGGAAGTAAATTAAATTTATATAGACTAAAGGGTGCCCATAGAAGAATTAATTAAATGGACTAACAAAGTAGAAAATGGTAAATGGTATGGGCAAACATGGTTTTTGGGTAGGTGGTAATTATAGATGGTTTTGGGGCTAGTGGTATTTTGTATGATGGTGCCGAGCTCCCTACCAGTTGCATGGTGGGCTCATGCATTAGTAAGCTTTAGTCTAGCCACCCTTAGCTCCCTTTTTGATGGAGTTAACTAATTTATATGGAGCACATGGTAGGCTAGAACTCAAATATGGCATATATGGTCGATACCATGCATGGGGGATGTTGGGCTATAAAAGGGACCCCCATCTCTTCATTTCTCCATGCCTACCTCATAGCTCCCATTTGCTAGTATTTTATTATATTTATGCCTTATAGTACTCATTTACACATCTTACATGTCATAGTACTACCCTAGCTAGTCAAATTAGTTATCTACACCACATTTGAGCTTGTGTGGGACACTAAATTCAAGGGAGAAGGAGGTGTGGATTATATGTGAGTTTGGAAAGTCATCTTCGCTTATTGCAGAGCATATATACACATCTATTTGCAAGATGGAAGGAATGATGGATGAGTTTTGAAGTGTTGCTCACAAAATGCATAGGAAATTGTGATGAAGAAATTCTAGATTTTTCACCCTAAAGGTTTCTTCTTTTAGAGAGAGAAAATCTAAGTTTTATGGCCGAAAAATTTAACGGATAAAGCCTAATAGAAGAAATTTAGGGGTTGTGAATAATTCCTATTGAAATAGGTAGATTTTAGGAACAATTAGTGAAAAAAGGAAAGTATGAATTAAAACCCTAGTGAGAATTCTAGAGAGAGAAAGTACTTCTTTTCTTAATTACAACATAGGAATAGGTAAAATTGAAAGAAGTAGGATGATAAGAAGTCCTTGATATTGGATTACCCCTTTTATGACTTAGGAGAGAGAAAGTATGTCCTTAGATAATTAAGCTATAGGGAAATGGCTCTAGAGACGAAAAATGGCTACTTATCCTAGAGAGAGAGAGAGAGAGAGAGAGAGAGAGAGAGAGAGAGAGAGAATTCAAGAGAGAGAGAAAACTTAGGAAGATAAAGAATAAGAGAAGACGTAGATAAATTAACCCTTAGTGTTAGAAGGACCAAATTGGAACACATAAATTAAAACCCAAAGTGTAGTATGTAGTCGATTAAAAAAAACCGTTCTCCTAGGTGAACATTAAGATTTTTCCGAATATTATCAAGGTTGTAACTAAAGAAAAGAGTCTACTAAGTGCATGTGAATCAAGGATATATAGAAATTTGACCTAAACCTTAAGAAACCTTAAGGCAAAGGTTAAAATTGGGATCGAGAGGCTCAAACGGAACAAGTGTTTGTGTCCAGAAACCTAAGAGATGAATTAGCTCTTGAAGATAATTTAAGAGAATCCCTACAATAATTGAGACCTTAGTAGACTTATCATTCCCAATCAAATCATCGGATGGGACTTAAGTGATATTGGATCAAGTTATCGAGACGATCATGAGACAGACTGGAGAAATGTCATTCAAAGTTTCAATGGAGAGTAAATAATGTCTCATCCACCTTACGAAGGATTACTTAGTCCTAGTGCATGTTTGATGCATCACTGCTCGATCATGTTTTCTATATTGATTGTTTTCTCTAGTCATTATATGTATTGTTGTGAAAGCTTATGAGGTACTAGACATGTATTTGTGTTGCTAGACGGATGTCATCCAAGTGGTGAATCCTGATGTGAAGGTGCTCGTCCGAGACCTTAACCGATATATCAGCACAGATACAATTGGTGTGATGGACGAGAGGCTACTCCATTGAATTGGCAGTTGAGTGTCTAGGGACTTGGACTGAGTGTCAGTTCGCTAGCTCCTAGGCCTGAGCATTCTTGCCTTGGGAGTGATAGGGCTGTTAGAAGCGATTCTGTGTGATTTTGCACGATTACAAGATCTAGGTATGAGACTTGTGGGGTCCTCACTTGATGGCATAGTGGTCCCGGAGTAGTGCATACCTTCTTGGTCCAAGGATCACAATCGCGGTGCTAGGAGGTATATGGATTTATGTGATATTGTTTTATCTGCTAATAACTAGATGATATTCCAGAGTTCCAGTATGTATGTGATATTATTTTATCTGATAATGGTATTCTAGAGTTTCATTATGTATGTTTTAATATTGTTTTATCTGCTAATGGTATTCTAGAGTTTCAATATTGATAATGGTATTCTAGAGTTTCAATATTGTTCTATATGATAATGGTATTCTAGAGTTTCAATATTGTTTTATCTGATAATGGTATTCTAGAGTTTCAATATGTATGTTTTTTAGTACAATAGATGATTAGAAGTTTAATTAAATATTTGGTTTTCAAAAGAAAAGTATGCCATGGAATGCGTGCGTGAACCGTGTTTACTCCTTTCAGTTGGGTGTGTGAGTAATGAATAAGGAATATCAAATATAGGTGTGTGAGTTCACGACGGTTCCATAGATCCAGTTTGGTAAGGTTGTTGGCTAGGCCCATTGGGATTGGATGTAGTCTAGGTTGAGCCTATGGATTTGGTTGAGGTAGAAAAATGATAAAATACTGAAAAGCGGGTGGCAAGGTGGACCCGAGCTTCTGGGTGCTTTCCAAACGAGACCAAAAGATGTTTTAAACTTTAGAGACTTGGGATAAATTGGAAAATTAGTTCATTAGGACGCTTTCAACTTTAGAGACTTGGGATAAATTAGGAAATTAGATAATTAGGATGTAGGAATGTTAGTCGAAATGTGTTGAGGCCATCACCTTCATAATCAAGGAGTAAAACACTGGTTGAGCCCAAGGGAGCTGCTAATCGCCTCTTACTTGTGAGAATTATGAGGGAGACATGCATCAGGAGGAGTCATACACTTTTCTTAGTGTGAGGAGTTTCTAGTGCAACTCTGCAAAGTGTGTTGCTAGATATTCGAACGCTAGGCCATTGTTGTATGAAGCCCCCGGGTGAGACTCTCCCTCTCGATGAGTCTTCCAATGTTAGCTATATTCTGATAGATCCAAAAAAAAAACAACTTCCAGACCTACAGCCATGCCCATCAAGTTTGAAACGGCCGATTGCAGGCAGATGATCGGGCGGACGATGTGACGGTGTCTGCAACACAGTGGAGGCTGCAAGTTTCTTCAAAGAAGAAGGCTAGGGGAGCCTAGTCAGGTTGGGAGACGTCACCTAATTTGTGTAGATATTCATTGTGTGTGTGTGTGTGTGAGAGAGAGAGAGAGAGAGAGACAGAGAGAGACAGAGAGAGGGTGCTCTAAGATGCCAGTATGTGGTCAGCACATGGAGGCCCGCTTTCCACTACTAGAGCCAGACCCTCTCCTTAGCCTCTCCTTCGTCTCCTCATGTATGCTCCTCATGGGCTTCAACATATACTAGGGTTTCACCTGATTCTGGGGTCTCAGAGAAGATAGCAGCAGACAAGGAGCCATGGTGGGGACTCACGAGGTGGCACACCCCAATGGGGCGCAGCAGCAAGGTGAAACCCCTGAGGATTTTCTCTGTTTTGCAATGGAACAGAAGACCCCAGCTCGCAGGCCAGGTCCCCAGAGTGGTTGTCATCACATCTGGCAAAGGGGGCGTTGGCAAGACCACCACCACTGCCAACATCGGCCTCTGCCTTGCCCGTCTTGACTTCAAAGTGGTTGCCGTTGATGCTGATGTGGGCCTCCGCAACCTAGACCTCCTCCTGGGCCTCGAGAACCGTGTTAATTACACTGGCATGGAGGTCCTCAATGGTGAATGCCGTCTCGACCAAGCCCTCATCAGAGATAAGAGGTGTACCAAACTTGAACTCCTCTGCATCAACAAACCCCGGTACAAAATCTTTGGTGGCAAAGCCCTCACTTGGCTTGTGGATGTGCTCAAGAAGAGTCCAGAAGCTTATTGACTGACCAGCTGGCATTGAGGCCGACTCCGGCCAATGAAGCTGTTCTGGTCACCACACCTGACATCACAAGCCTGCGGGATGCAGATCGCGTTACAGGGCTCTTGGAATGCGATGGCATCAAGGACATCAAGATGATTGTTAACAGACTGAGGAGTGACATGATTAAAGGGGAGGACATGATGTCAGTGCTTGATGTGCAGGAGATGTTAGGGTCCTTTGCTGGGTGTCATTCCAGAAGATGCTGAAGTCATTCGAAGCACAAATAGAGGGTACCCTCTTGTACTAAATAAGCCGCCCACGCTGGCCGGGCTTGCTTTTGAGCAGGCTGCCTGGAGACTGGTGGAACAGGACAGCAAGAGGTCTACTTGCTTAAATGATGGCAAGAGGTCTACTTGCTTAAAGAAAGCATGGCAATTGCTATATCATAGAATTTTATTTCTGGGCAGTGGGCTTGATGCAAACAGCCTTTTCATCTTGTAGCTTGGTCAACCCTTTCATGTATGGCACAGGCCAGAGCGTTTCAAATGTAGATGCAGAGAGGGTATAAAATTTAAGGGCAACTGCATCCGTTTTGTAGCTTGGCGAAGCTGTTGGCAGATTTAATCAAGATTTTCACTTTATCTACTTGTGGAGGAGTTTGAATTTCGGTCCAAAAAGTTGTCTAAAGGAAAGGATTTTGATCCTTTATAAGCTAGTTGAACTTGGGATATGTTGAGAGTTGATGAGAGATGCAAAGTGTTCACCAGCAGAATTTTTGACTTTAGTAAAGTGTTGATATGAGCCTTTTGGGCATAAATTTTTTTGGGTGAATGCCCTCTATTGAAGGACCATGGTGGACTAGCCAGGATGGATTTTCCTCTGCACCCCCTCCCCCCATCTTTTGGCCAGTGCTAGTGATGACATGGACAAAATTTTCAACCTGTTGGAGAATTTAGCTTGATTAGAGAAAATTTTATTGAATGAGAATCAAATAAGGTATTGCCACTCCTAATTACTCTCAAAGAAGTCCACATCTAAGAAAGTGGCCATCATAGGAATTGAAGGTGTTGGAGGGCACAAAGGTCTCCCAAGGCTTGGTTTACTGAGGACTTTGTGTTCCAGCATGAACCCATTTTATTACTAACTGTTCTTTCTCACCTCCTCATGATGATTTTCCCTCTAACCCTCTTGACCCCGAGGAAGAATTGGCGAGGTAGTCGAACCCAAAAATCCCACGTTGATGCTGTGGCTATGTCAAATGACAGCCTAATTTAGATGGGAAATCTCTTCTTTAAACCCAAGGTACCACCAGGATCTACCAAGAAGAACACCCTAGTAAGCCTGGAAGGTATGTTGTGGGAGAATGTAGCACCTGCATGGCAAAAGCATTATCTCAATTTTCCCTTCTTCCAGTCAACAAACTTCAACACCATTCAACTCCGGTGCCAACACATGCTTCTCTTTAGTTTGATCTAATTTTATGCTTCCGTCCTGTTTGGTAAGTGTGCTAAGGTGACTTTGCCCTGGTTTTAGATACATTCAAGTACACTTTGATTTGAGAGGCTATAGGAATGCCCACCTTTGCTCATGGGTGTTTTTGAGGGCATACCTAAAAAGAGCAATGATTGATTTAATGGTTCCAATTGATTTTGATCTAGAACCAACTTCATATATACGGACATAATTATTGGCTCTAACTTTTATTTAGGTTTATATTCATTGTGTTTTCTCCTTGATTTGCAACTCCCATGGCCATAGGCCCTTTTCTAGCATAGTACCTCTTTAATTAGCTCCCATTAATGAAAGTTGGCAACTCCTCATCACAAATTTGAAATTTGATCATTCCTAGTTGTGGTATTTGTTCGACTTTGGATGGCCCTGGTCCTTTGTATTTGAGCTTGTCTTTGTGCTTCCTAGAATTGAGGCCCCCTTTCTTAAGATCTTTTTCCTTGTGATTTAAATCAAGCCAAGCCTTTCTTTGAGACTTTTTTGTCATTATTGCATGTGATGCCATGATACGTGTCTTGTTGAGCTTCTCTAGATCCTCTAACCTACTGGCAATGTGTCTAGCCTTTCTCGCACGGTTGATTTTCATGCTTGGCACCAAGAACTCCACCAGCATTATAACCTCTAATCCAAAGGTAATGATGTTTGTGGTATTTGTCTTGTGATTGTCTTTATTTTGGTGTGGTGTGTCAATAATACATAGTGGAAGCAACTTAAGCTCCCTTCCACAATTTTAGTGAAGCTTTTAGACATTTGAGAGTAATGTAGAGAACTTTCTATGCACCACCATGAACTCAACAACCAAGTCCTTGATTATCTTGTTGAAAAAATGTGTCCCTCTATCACTTATTACTAATTCAATTTGGCATTCAAGCCATATAATTACATTATCATAGAGAAACTTTACAATTTCCTTTGCATCATTAGTTTGAACCACCTTGGCCTTAACCCACTTGTGAAATAGTCACTTGTTGCTACTTTATGAGTACTCTATGATGTACCTAGATTGTGCACCTTCTTCGATAACCCAACAATACCAATTTTCCATCTCAAAAGATTTGTTGTGCAAGTACTAGCTTTAGGGACATTCTATCCCATCCCACATGATAACTAGCTCTTTAGCATGCATAACACACGTTTTACAACATTTAGCTGCCACACCATGAGCCAATCATCTTTTTTGTCATGACATCTAAAGAACACATATAGAAGATTAACCTCAAGAAATTCTTTCATGACTGGCCATCAATGTTGGTATGGGTTATAGAGGAGATGATGTAGGCATTCAATGCTTATATGGTTTTGTCTATATATTAAACACCAAACTAGCTCTTAGTTGCATCTCCTTCTCAAGTAACATTCTCAAGCAACATAGCACTAAATTCTTTAAATGATAGAGGTGGTACTCTAACCTAAGTGTGTCGTCATAACCAAGCCATCATACTTTTGCAAAAGAATTCGAATGCTCTAGGTCACTGGTCTTTATAATCCCCACCACATCAGCCATTTAATCTCGCAGATTTTCGATCCACGTGATAAATGCTTCAGCAGCTTCTCCTTCAGCAAACTTCTCAGCAGCAAGCTGATTCTCCAAGTTTCGAATTTTAGTCTGATTTTGAGTCTCATATTGATTTCTTATTATGGTACAAGCCTCCAATGCTGTAGTTATGTGTTGAATCAGAATAAGAACAGAATCACTTACACCGGTAAGACGATGGCATAAAGTGCATCGACATTGTGACTCTTCCACGCCCAAAGAAGTGTAGCATCTAGTGGAAGTGCATTAGCATACTGGTTCTGTATCCATTCTTAGAATAGTTCCTAGAGGCGTATAAGATTCTAGAATGGCATTGATTTTGAATTTCCAAAGAGTGTAGTTTGTCCCATCAAGCTTGCCTTTGTGATGAAGGCTGACGGACGAATGTGTAGGATCGGTGCAATGGCAACTGAGATAGAAGCTATCACTGCTAGTATTCTATGCAAAGAAAGACTAGACTTTATACACTATTTCTATTAAAAGCATCCAAGCTCTGATACCATATAAGAATACGGTACAGTGGAAAGATGGATAGCAAAATAAAGTGCAATAGATAGAGAATGGAGAGAATTTAAAATTCTGAAATAGGTATAATGTGTTGGTGCTTTCTGCCTGTGTGCTCTCAAGTAGAGCTTAGATGGCAATCTAGATAGAATTTGGATGAAGGATGTGCATTAGCATACTGGTTCTGTATCCATTCTTAGAATAGTTCCTAGAGGCTTATAAGATTCTAGAATGGCATTGATTTTGAATTTCCAAAGAGTGTAGTTTGTCCCATCAAGCTTGCCTTTGTGATGAAGGCTGACGGATGAATGTGTAGGACCAGTGCAACGGCAACTGAGATAGAAGCTATCACTGCTAGTATTGTATGCAAAGAAAGACTAGACTTTATACACTATTTCTATTAAAAGCATCCAAGCTCTGATACCATATAAGAATACGATACAGTGGAAAGATGGATAGCAAAATAAAGTGCAATAGATAGAGAATGGAGAGAATTTAAAATTTTGAAATGGATGACATGTAAAGTGGGATAAGGCTAGAGAGCCTATATTATTGTATGGTTCATTTGAGATATGCAATAGAACTTGTGTTGAGTGTGCAATCTCTCTCTCTTATGGAGTTTTTAGTGTGGTTTAATCCACCTTAATTATGTTGCTTAATCTATGTCCTTCACCATGATCAATCCCATTTTTGGATTGTTAACAAAAGCATGGCTGGCAGACTGGTTGTGTTGAAAAACATCTTAATCCCCTCGACTAATTATTATCTCTCCTGCTGGTGACCTTCAAAAGATGCTGAACTCAAAGTCTTGGAAGCCCTTTGCAGGAACTTCTTGTGGGGAGGGGATGCCTAGGTGTTCAGAACCTTCAAAGTAGTCTGGAAAGTTTGTTCCATACGTAAAAAAGAAGGTGGACTTGGCATCCTGGACATTGGAGAGCTAGTAGACAGGATGGTGGCCAAGTGGATCATCAGAAGCTTCTTCTAAAAGGAGGAGGATTGGGCCTAGCTTCTCCATAGGAATATCCCTCTTCTCGATAGTTGAACTCCCTAGATGGAACAGACTGTCGGACATGACCCTATTCTTCATCAGAAGATTACAAATAAAGCCTAAAAGGATCTCTGTCATTAAAGACCTCTTGAAATCTTGGAACAATTCAAAAGACTTCTTGGATCTCACCCCCAACATAAGGTTTAAGATGTACCTTTTCCACCTAGACTCCATATGGTTCTTGATGATCTTGCAGAACAGTATTCCAAATTAACTGTTCCCCTTCACCCACAAACTTTCAAAAAAAGGGGTAGAAACGTGGGGGGGACCTGTGGAGCTTCTAGGACAAAAGTTGACTGTCCCAAGATTCCATGAAGGAAAAGTTCAGACTAAACGATGCTGATTTGAGCCTTATATTAACCAGAATTTCTCTTTGGGATAGCATTTTTGCCGCACTTTAAAAAGCTTGCCCCCCCCCCCCCCCACACACACACACAAAAATGAACACCAGATGGCACCTAAGGTGGGACAGAAGATAGTGGGAATTCAGATTCTACAAAATGTGGAGCAGATCCCTCCCAAGATATCCTATCTATTATGGCTGATTCTCCACTAAGCACTTTGGACTAATGTGAAAGCCCACACGATATAAATCAGGGATGGGTTCTGCCCAAGATGTAGGGGAGGCCCTAAAACCATCTCTCACCAGGCTTTATCTCTTGTTCGTGCAAAAAACTCTTGACCAATCTAACTGTCCCTTCCCACCCGCCGCCGCAGGACCTCAATTGGAAAGAGTTACTTTTAGGTGAAACCAGTGGCATGTCCTTGGAATTATGGAATGCCGTTAGGGCCACATACCTTTGGACAGTCTGGGTCAACAGGAACTTGTGGGTCTTTCAACATGTACAAGGTGATGTGATTCATGGCCTGAAACAATGTTTGACTATGTAGATGAGGATGGCTTTGAAGGAGTCCAAGACCAAACTGATGGAGGAGATTATTGAACTCAAAGTTATTCAAATGGAAAGGATGGATTTGGACGTGATCAACATGACCAATGAGGTAGTTGAAGCTGAAAAAGAGATAGAGCTAAAAAAGAAAGAGACTATGGCCTTGAGCATTAGAGACAACAAGATGATTCAGTTCATATTGGAACTAGTAGAATTGTAAGTATTACTATAAAGAGTAGGCACAAGTTAAGCTTCTTTGTAAAAATATTTTCTTGTAAAATTTTCCTTTTCCTCTAATATAGTTCCAGTCTTTGAAAAAAACATACCTTAAAATCATATATATATATATATATATATATATATATATATATATATATATATATAAAATTAACAAATAGCTATTTTTAAAAAATCATATAGCTGTAATGAAATATTTTCTAACTGATGTTATTTTTATTAAAAAAATTAAATATCATAAGAGTATTTTACATACATATGCATGGATTCCTATAAATTATATATATATATATATAACACATGTATGTGAAACTATGAATGGATGCACCCATGCATGGGAGGTGATGATGACATGGAAACTTGAGTTGATGATGTGGCATAGCATACACATGTGTGACAAGTGGCACCAACTCAAGATGATGTGATATATCCATGGTGGATGTTTTGATGACATAGACTAATGATGTGGTAATTTGAGTGAGGTGGTAGCTCTCCCTCCTTGATGATGTGTTAATGCATGTGACATGGCATCTAATGAGGTGTCATACCATGTCATTAATAATAATAAGGCAGCATACCATGTCATGAATGATGATGTGGCATAGTGAGGTGGCATGCCATGTCATCAATGTTGAGGTGGCATAGTAAGGCGGCACGTTGAGGTGGAATGAATGCCATGTATAGATGACATGTCAAACACGTGGCAGGCTTGGAACTATAAAAGCCAATTTCTCTTGTTTGTAACTCATTCTCCCATTTGTGCAATAGAAGTGGAATGTTCTCTCTCCCTCTCTCTTGAAACTCTAATCTAGCATGTGTGGTGTGTTTAGGACTAGGGTTTGGGAGTGAGTAATACTAATCACTTGTTCTCTCATACTTTCCTCTTGCTTCTTCTCTCCCTCTTGCTTGAGTGATTAGGCTACTAACACGATCGTCTTCTGCCACAGAGATCCTACATGATCTTTGCAAGAGAGGTTGCACCACCCGTTGGATTAGAGAAACCGCCTCGGTGTGACAATGAGTGCTGGAAGAGGGCGGTGATGAGCGGCTACTACAGTGGAGCTCTTAAGCCTAACTTGAGCTTAGCGGTGGATAGGCAACTTTCCACCACATGTGCACCACCCTTTGGATTAGAACAATTGCCTCAAAGTTGCCTATCCATTTGTCGAGCTTGAGCTAGGCTCAAGAGCTCCACTGTAGACCCTCGTCATCACCGCCCTCCTCCAGCACTCGTCACACCGAGGTGGTTTCTTTAATCCAACGGGTGGTGCAACCTAAGATCGTGCGAGATCTCCGCCGAAAGACGATCGCGTTGGTAGCCTAATCACTCAAGCAAGAGAGAAGCATGAGACAACAAGTGATTAGCACACTAACCACTCCCAAACCCTAGCCCTAAGCACACCACACATGCTAGATTAGAGTTACAAGAGAGAGGGAGAGAGAACATTCCACTTCTATTGCACAAATGGGAGAATGAGTTACAAACAAGAGAAATTGGCTTTTATAGTTTGTATAGATGACATGTCAAACACGTGGCCACATGCATGGCCACCTAAGGGGTCTCCATCTAGGTTTAGTACATTACCTAACCTACTTTACCAAGCCTAGTTAAACTTGGGTTTAGGCTTGTAAGGAAAGAAACTACTCAAGTAAAGCTATTTTCATATAAAATGGATGAAAATATACATTTTCTTACTCAAATTAAATCAATTTTTTTATGTAGATTTACCATGATTAGCACTACTTTCTCACATAAAATATTGAATAATCACATAAAATAAAATTTCTATAATTAATTTACTAGTTATGTTTAGCTACTCAAAGACTTTGAAGTAAATTTCCAATGGAGATCTCAAAAATTCTAATCGTTAAGAATGAAATTTGACCATATGATCACATTGTCCTCATAATTGTCTATGCTTGGATCATTTAATCAAGTAAAAATACATAATTTTTGATATAAAGGTATGCTATATAAAAAAAACTACTCTTTTTGTATACTTTCAAAACATATATTAATTAATTTCAAATAAAAATTACATGTAAAAATTATTCAATAAATCAAGTTAAGATCTCCATTATATGCCTTCCTTGTGTGTAAAGTGGGGATAGAATTAGAGTTAAAAATAGGAAGCTATTAACAGTTTATGATCGTTCTCTCTACTTGTCTAAGTTTGGGACATGCCATATGGACTATATTTGTGATGTAAGAAATTTGGCATTTGAAATTTTTGATTTTAGATTGGACCATATGTTTAAGTACATGACTAAGAGTGTGATGTTTCATTAGAAGAGCTCAATGTCAAATTCCTTTACCAAGTGGGTAAGATTAGCCAATTTTAGTGAAAAAATGACTATTTTTTGCCACAAAAAAACTTGGAAGGTGATCCAAAGTGAGGATCCTTATTGTAAAACCACCCATTATTCCCAAATCCATTGGTTGAGCCTAGCCTTGTTCAATCACCATGGGTCTAGACGTTCCACCCAACCACTCTACGAATGTAGTGTTCCAATATTCATCCATCCATCACTTTAGCTTTCACTCACACATACCACTTGAGTCAGAGTAGGCACACTCCTCTTTTTTTATATTTAAAATCATCATATTTATTTGTAAAAAACACTATACACATGGCTAGTTCCTTTAGGCCCCAAAATCATGACTGGTTACTCTAGGCCTCAAAAATCACGAGTAGTTACTTTAGGCCACTTGAGGATGGCCCTCTCCAGTTTTGGATTTATAATGGGAAGATTGTCAAGGAATCTCATTAAAATATCTCCCTTATAACGATGTTTGGGTTCACAAGATTACACGGGTAAGCCTGTCCACCTCTCAACTGTATTGAATGGTTAGATCATCACTAAACCCATCCACTCAAAGGTGCTTTGAATGGCTAGATTAACACAAATCCCATCTACTCAAAGGTGCTTTGATGCTCATAACCCAGTCATACTAAGAGCTCACCCAAGCATGTCGAGAGCTCACCCTGCATTCTTTCAAGGAGGGTCATGCCCTCAAGGGATGCACCCATATAAGGCACCACTCGGATGACACCCACATGTCTCATTGTTGTGATGTAGTTCCCACAACTACCAACAATGTACTTAAATTTTAACACAATTTAAAAACTTGGGCGGCAATACTTTGGGCCAAAAATAAGCAATACGCAATTGCATCAATCATGTGTATACCATGTGAGTTCAAATGATGGTTTTTTTAAAATTCAAAAATTTAAGGTAAATTTATAGAAATGCATTTACAGAAGGGGTTTTTAAATTGATTTAATTCATCAAAAGATGGGGTCATTTTATTCATGAAAAAAGGGTTTTTTTAATACCCCTTGAATGCACGTGATACATAGGGTTTCTTAGTAGTGTACCCCCCCGAGTATATAATCTTCGATCACAACAATTACATAATTGATTTGGCCAAGATAAATTAGACCATCGATATCTCTTTCAATGAAATATGACCATAGAAGGCTATCTAATTTGGGCAATGTCCCTTATCCTTATTGGGGTCTTGTTATAAATGGCCTAGGTCTTTATGTAAAGGATCGAGACTCTTCCCACCTCTATTTTAAATTATTGATCAATCAAAATCAAATATATACTCTTAGTCTTTGATAATAACTGATTGTGTTTCTTTCATTAATTTTCTCAAGGGATTATTGACTCATTACCTAATACAACGAATTCACAGTGGGGCACAAGGTTTGTCCCTAAAGACTTCTTATATAGCTATAATGATTAGAATAAAAAATATTTAGAGGAATTCTAGAAGCCAACCTTGTCTTTACAGGCGATTCGAAAGGTCCTCGAGCTTGAATCGCTAGATGTCTTCTTAGAGCATAGATCCGAAGTCTATAATCTTAGATCATCTTCAAGAGTAGGCTTTATTCAAAGCTTGAACTTGGTGTAAGCTTAAAACCTTATGATCATAACCACGTTTTATGTGGATTTAGTTAAGTGACCAAAAAGCTTAAGACTTGAAACTTGAAAAGTAAAAGAAGTTGACTTTTTCACATATATAACACAACCTGCTTTTAACAAACATGTTTATGTCATAAACATAGATGAGTTAAAAAAGACATGTAACGTTGAAAACTAAGAAAAGGTCTATTTGATTATATGCTTAACTAAAAAGCTTTCTCATAGCTTGTTTTAAAAGCTTATAGTAATAAAGCAGCTTATAACCAAGATCTGAAAATTAACATGATCTACTATACATAAAGAATAATCTTCTTCTCTTAAAAACCTTCCGATTGGAATCAAAATTAATGAAAAATACCGTGTTGTTTCTAACCCTATTCTAGGAATTTTCAAGTTTAATCGATGCTCTTCTCTTATTAAAGCATGATCAAATGTAAATACTAGGATAGCCTTACTTGTTCATAACCAAGTTTATACTTAAAGAGAAACATATATCCATGTATCCATATGCAATGACAAGGTTATGCTGATTTAAAAACTCATAACATGGTTATGTTATTCACCTTAAGCTTTGGCAAATTTATCAACTAGAGTAAAAGAAAAAAATATAAAGCTATGAGGTTTATGAATTTAAACAAAGCTAAAGTGTATTTATAATCTCAAATTAAGCTAAACAAGCATATCTAGTAGATCGACTCACTATGCGGGCTTAGAAGAGCACTTAGACTTTTAAGCAAAAACCCTTTTCTAAGTAAGTAAGCAAATAAAAGTTTGTGTTCAAAAACTAAGCAAGTTAGAAAGCAGCCTAATACAAGGCTTTCATAATCTTTAGAAGAAGAAAAGAATGTTTATGGAGAAGAGATAATTTATACAAGATTCATGTATACACAAAAGAGAGAGAGAGCTTCAAGCCTTTCATCAATCAAATAACTTATGAATCTTAAGCTTCTTTATCAACTTGAAGCTTACAAATAAGACATGCACTCGAAACGTCAAGAACTCCTAGAAGAATAAACATCAAGACACTAGAACAATACTTCATGATGTAAATATTTGAGGCAACCCATACTTATGAAAAGAGCTAAGCTTTTTTGAAGCTTCCATTCACGCGAGAGAGAGAGAGAGAGAGAGAGAGAGAGAGAGAACTCCCATGTATTAAGCCTCATGCAATATTAAGCCTCATGCAAAAGCCTTTTGCATTAAGCTTATGCATAAAGCCTTATGCTTTAAGCCTCTATGCATAAGGCTTCATGCAATAAGCCCTTATAATGCATAAAGCCTTATGCTTAAGTCTCTATGCATAAGGCTTCATGCATAAGGTTCCATGAAATAAGCCCTTATGCATAAAGGCTTTATGCATGAATCCATACTGCTTGTTTTACATATAAGGGCAGCCATTCCACTGTAATTGTAAGGGAGAAGGACGAAGTAAGGGTATCCACTCCATTGTAATTGTGTAAGAGGTTATGGCTAAAATCTTGTCAAAATGCTAAAAGCAAGCAACGGTCGTAAGCTTCAGGATTTAGCTATGGGAGAGAGAAAGTTCATTGCTTGCTCTTAGCTAAATTAATATATTTGCAAAGATACTACCATGTATAAGCTATATAATCTCAAAGTACATGAGTGAGACTAGCAAGACATCTCTAGAAATAAGCTTAGGGATTGAGAGGTAGAAACTTGCTTCTTCGAGGATTGGAATGGGTAAAATATATAATGTGTAGGGTAGCACTTAGTAACTACTCCACTTTGAAAAAATTAAGCACTCGTGGAGATTTTCCTCTCACTGAATAACTCATGTTGCTTAGTTTCAATTCAAGGGAAAGACACTCTTATTAGGCCATATGCAAACTTAGTTTTAACAATAAGGTGGGCCCTTTTCTTCTCAACTTCAAGGGGTCATGAGTTTCATTATCATTTATGGGATTCCATATATTTTTACCATATTTGTATGAGCAGTTTCGCAACAAGGACACATTTTTCTCCAAGCTACACCTCCCTATTGCAAACTAGGCATGTGTTTCCACTTGTCATCTTCCCCCCTTGATCTACCATGTCCTCCAACCCTAGCCTCTTCCATCTCCCAGCTAGCCTTCACCTAGGAAGCCTTCTCCACCTTCCTCTTTAGAAGTGGCACACACAAAAGGGAAGCCTTCATTCTCACATTTGCCGCATTATTGAGCTAGGGAGTGCGCCCCATTTGCCATGTGAGCGGATCGATTTAACGAGAAGTGGCAAGAGGCAACATTTAATGTGGGCTAAGACGTGAGGCACATGGGCTATGAGGGAGATGGGCTCTAGTGAATATGTCCCATGTGTTGGCGAGACCCCATCCTGGCCGCCCGTGGGGAAAGGGGGGGCAGGCGGGCAATCTGTGGTGTGCAACGGTTAACTCTGTGTGTGAGATGATATGCTCTGCGTTGGAAGTTGTTGAGAATCATTTGTACCCCTAACATGTGAAGGTAGTTGAGACCTGTGAAAGCATCGAGGAGTCTGTCCGATTGCCGTCAAACATGATGTGTGAGCTTTGACCAGTCTATTGGTCCTGGTCTCTGTCCAACAAAAAAAAAAAAACACCGGACAATAAATGACATGGTGGGCACACTTTGTTTGACGGCCAAGAGGGACTTGCACCAGCTGGCACAATAGAAAGCCCTAAGGGTATCTACGACTTACAAAACAGAAGGCCCAGGGGCAAAGATGCCATGAAGAATACACAGGTACAAGTTAGTAGCTACAGCATGTTACATGAATGCACGCCACCTCCACCACCCCACGCTGTCAGGCTACCCTTGTGTGTGTGTGTGTGTGTGTTTTCTCATAGTACATGGAGTTGCAGACATAGAATAGTGCTGCCCGCATTCAAGAAGCTCAAAAAAGCATTGCAAAAAGCTGAATGGAAACTGTTTCTCTATGCACCAAGAAAAACAAAAGAGCCCAGCGCAGCTGTGAAGGACACTGCTTCTAGCGTCACCATCGATAAAACAAGTCAAGAAATTGGACTCAAGGGGTAGCAATGCGGCAAAGGGAAGAGGTAAAGCTGAGAATTGATCAGAGAAAATTCATAATATAACTATATTATCCTAAAAAGTGGGTATTATTTTTTTGTTATTCTTGAGGTAAGTAGATTGTGCAAGTATGTATTATGCATGCACAGGAAGTTGTTGGTTGCAAGGATTGTGAGCTGCTAGCTTGGTAGGTGGGGGTGTTAGGTGTGAGCTTAAGTGTGTTTGATCCAGCTGCAAGCAAGCTATGGCCATAGAATGATTCCATTTGATTAATTGAATACTGCAGTGCAAGCAAGATGCATTAGGTAGAACCTCCCCCGTCCTTGTTGCGGCCGGCGAAATCTACTCTCTTCAACACGCAAGAAAGGTACAGTAGATCAAAGGTACTGTGTAGGGGGTGGTTGCCCTGCATCTCGTATCTTCAGCCAACCTCGCTGCGCCTTTCAAATGGTGAGACAAACCTTAATACTAGCTGCTTCAAGTTGTGTGTATTGACTTGCTTATTCTATGGGCATAGTTCACAACTTTACTTGTTTATTGACCCCATCATCATTGCACCTAGCATCCTCTTCTTTATATCTATCATTGTTGAATCGGCAGACGACTCGATTCGTGCTCGATTAACGAGTAATTCCGTGGCTTAGAAGAGGCATCCTCCCCCCTAATCATGGAGATAATCCTACTGATTTGTAAGGCTTTACCCAAGCTAATTATTGGACCATACAGTTAAGGTTGTTATATTATGCAGCATATGCGATCTATCATTGCTTTTGTGACAGAGTTGCGTGCATTTGCATTGCAGGAACCAACCGGTAGGTTGAGATAATCATAATGGGCAAGAAGGGCAATTGGTTGAGTGCCGTGAAGAAGGCTTTCTCGCCATCTGCAAAGGACACAGAGCAGCAGAGAGACACAAACTCCAAGTATTTGTTCTTGAAAGATGGGAAGAAGGAGATTGCAGTACAAGAGGTATAGGCAGTGCCTAGCATTGATCACGGTTTAAGCATCGAGCCTCTGTAATTAGAATAATCTTATGCTAAACCCCCTCTACTAGAAGCTTTTTAGGTAGGATTAATTTATCATTGAGAGGGGAGTCGAAAGGGAGATTAATACAATGCCTGATTCTTCTTCAAAGTTGAAAGGGCGCACTTGCTTTAATGCTTGCATTGATGATACTGTGGAGTGCTTTTCTCAGAGAAGGACCTTCAAAGAGAAGAATCGCTGGAGCTTCAGACGATCCTCCAGAGCTCTGCAAGAGGTTCAGCCTGCACTCGAGCCCCCAGCTGCCGACTCCGCATTCCTGTCAAACCCAGCTCGTTACGAGAAAAGCTATGGGCACAGTTCCCACCAGAACAAGCAGGCTCTCGCTGTGGCTGTCGCTACGGCCGCAGCTGCTGAGGCCGCCGTTGCCGCAGCGCAGGCGGCGGCCCAAGTGGCGAAACTGACCAGCGCCAGCCGCTCCGCGTTGGGAAACGTCACTCCCCGATCGTCGAATTATGGGCGGCGCAGCCGGGAGGAGATAGCGGCGATCAGGATCCAGGCCGCGTTTCGAGGCTACCTGGTAGCGAATCTGATAACCTTCGTTCAATCGCTCCCGTCGAACTCCGTCAATCATCTCCGTCCGAGCCTAACAGTCGTCTTTCTTTCCTACAGGCTAGAAGGGCTTTGAGAACACTGAAAGGGCTCGCGAGGCTGCAAGCTCTGGCCCGCGGGCGGGTGGGTCAGAGACAAACTACGGCGACAATGCGGTGCATGCAGGCGTTAGTTCGGGCGCAGGCAGCGGTCAGAGGACGACGCACACGACATTGTGAGGAAACGCTGCCAACGCTCCCGCATCCGTTGCAGCAGCGCCAACAGGAGTCTGTCACTGCCGACAAAGAGGTATTGTATAGACAAGCCACCGTCCGCCGTCGTCCGTTCATTTCTAGGAATGCTGTGCTGCTGTTACACACAAGCGATGGGATGTGCAGGATCACGACGGTGTTGGGGGCCGACGTGGGGTGCAGTGGGACGATAGCACGCAGACGATGGAGGAGATTCGAGCCAGAGAACACGCGAAGCACGAGGCGGCAGTCAAGCGCGAGCGGGCCATGGCGTACGCATTCTCGCATCAGGTGAGCGCTCTGTAGTTGGAGTAGAGTAGTGTTCCGTCCGACGGGGTCACTGACGACTGTTCTTTTGGTCCACTTTTTTGCAGCAGCTGATGGGCGGCCAGTACAGCAGCAAGAGCACGCAGATGGGCTGGAATTGGCTAGAGCGTTGGATGGCCGCCCGACCATGGGAGAATCGCCGCCCATCTCCCGCCAAAGAGCCACCGCCTCGGGCGACTACGCCGGTGGCGCAGCGGCATCCGTCTCCGAAACGGCGAGCATCGGCGCCGACAACGCCGCCGCCACCAATGCGGCAGTCTATGACGCCACGTACGGCCAGCCCTGCCCGTCGGGCCGCCGTGACGCCCGTGTTCAGCAGCTTCTCGGCGCCGCCGACGCGGCTTCCGGCATCCGCCAGCTCGCGCGGCCACAGTTTGGCCAGCTCCTCCCTGCGCGACGACCTCAGCGTGGCAAGCTTCTCCGGCACGCCCAGCTACATGGCCACAACAGAGTCCGCTCGCGCCAAGCTTCGCTCTCACAGCACCCCAAAACAGCGTCCTGCGGCCACAAGCGTCCATTCCGACGATGTCGAGCAGCTCTCCGCCTGTGCCGCCAGAAAACGTCTTTCCTTCGCCAATGCCGACCAGCAGCCCGTCACCTCCGGTACAAATCTTATCTGGCAACGCAGCGCCCCGCTGCAACGCAACCTCAGCTTCGAGGGATACACAAGGACCAAATTCTGAAGTAACTGTCTTTTACGTGCCCGCCCAGGCCCAAGGTTGTCCACCCCAACTTCACCAACCATTTTATGAGTTTCACCAACCATTTTATGAGTTTGATTAGTGTATTCAACATAATTAAATCTCACCCTTTGGATGGACACACGGCTCTTGGAAATTTCTTGCAAATTTTGCTTTTCTACTAGTGAGGGAGAGGAGTAGACACGAAGTATAGAATCGTCTCTCAAGTGGAGACCTTGGGTTAGAATCCTGCCCAAACATAATACACATCTTTCCAGCCCACCCCAAAAAAAACTTTTGTGGCCCTTACCCATCGTCACATATATAACAAGCTTTGTCTCTTAGTCTCCTCTTCTTGGTTGAGCTTCACTTCAGCATTTGGTATTTTGGCTTTTAGTGTCCTCTTCTTGGTTGAGATTCACCTTTTAGTGTCCTCTTCTTGGTTGAGATTCACCTCTAGCATTGGCTTGCTAGGCCATGTTGCCATGCATGTGATAATCATCCTAGAGCCATCATAAATGGTTACTCTTATTCTCCAACTTACTTGTAAGCTTTGGGTTTTAAAACATCTCCATAATACATTGTTTGAGTGACATGGTTTTTTAAACATGATCTAATTTCAAGAAAATCTTTATGTGAAGACAATCTTTTTTAAAAAATCATAAGTTAAAGAAATGTGTATGTCTGAGACACTAAGTTGGTGTATCTTTATAGCTTGTATTGCGTGGCCCATACTTTGCTAAATGATGGGTGTGTCATTGACATAAAAGCCACAATCACATGCACGCGTGCAAATCTCATTTCACACCACATTGCCTCCTATGTAGCACAAGCCCATCTTTGAAGGACATTAAAAAAAAAACTCTCGAGCCTTGAAGCTCTCATTTAATGTAGAACGTCTTATTCACAATAAATGCTTGATCGTGAATCCTTACTCCTCTTTTAACCTTCAAAGTACGATTCTGTGAAATCACAATCCTAGTGAGGAAAAATGGAGTTTTGATTAGCCATCCACAAGCAAAAAGCATGAACAAACGAGTGCTTTTTGACATTACTTATGAGCACTTAGGAAATTAATGATCTGGGATTAAATAATACTCAAGTTTAGGTATTCAATCTTAGGTAGAGAGGATGCATACATTCTCGACACATTCATATATCTAGAGGGGGGCAAGAGTCCTCTATTTCATATGGCTCTTGTTTTTTTGGTATGTAAATGGTTAACATAGGGGTGCAAAAAGTTAATAAGTGTAGAGAGAAGAAATACCATGGGTCATGTACTCGGTCACATGAGCACACTCATGGGGCATGCTTGTCACATTAGAAAACATGCTTAGTAATGGAGGTGAGATCCATGTGCAGTCTAGAAGGTCACTTGGAAGCTATGAAGTGATGTACTTGTAAGCAAGAGAGAATGATCAATGAAGTGATGTGATTTTTAGTCATTATATTGCTCATTGTGTTTCTTAACATGCTATCAAATCTCGAGGGGTTCACTTAAAAATATGTAAGTGTAGCACGTGAGTTCATCAGCAAGGGTATATTAGTTCAAAATAGTTATAGAATTACATTTACAGGAGGGGTTTTTAAACCAATTTTAAAAAAAAAACTGTAAGTTCATGAAAAAAATGGGTCATTTTTTCATAAAAGTATGTAAGTGTAAGGGGTTTTTTTAATACCCCTTGAATGCTTGTGATACATAAAATTTCTTAGAGGTGAATCCCTCGAGTATCAAAGCCACTTGTTTGTGGTCTTTATGATAACCAAGGAGAGTATAATGGCTTTAGTTAGCTAGGGTAGATTGGTTTTCTTAGGTACTTACCCATTGTGATTAGGAGGTGGGACTTGAGCTAGGACTAGAGTTTTGATATTTTATGTTTGTGCATGCGTGTGTGTGTGGGTAGAGAGAGAGAGAGAGAGAGAGAGAGAGCACCGATCTTCTCCTCAAGGTGGCTATAGGCTCCACATGTGCCACTAAGTAAAATTCTATTGACAAGGCCATCGATCAACAATTTTAAGAACCACAAAGCCTCTTAAGCTACGTGAGTAACACTACATCATCATTCGACATAAAAATTAAGGTGATTGCTATTACCTAAAGGAAAAAACAAAGGCATGTGCAAGATTGGCAAAGGGTTACTAAGCACTTAACCCTTTGTTTAATAAAGGCTACTTAACCTTTGTTAGTGAAAATTATGATTGAGTTTCCTTGTTCTTTGTTTTATATGCATCTTTATATGCTATAGTAGCATTAAAAGGTCACATCAAAAGCAAGTGGAATCTCTTTTGGATGACAACATCATCATTGTGAACTCAGAGTTGGGCCAATCTTCATCTTGGCGAGCATCTTGGAAAGATGTGTGGTATCCTTTGAGTTGCACAAGTAGCTATCTAAGCACACCAAATTTGGGGTTTAGAAGGAAATGCATATGTAGTGAGAAGCATTGGGCTTCTCATCTACAACATTAGGCTGGCATTTAATCTTGTTTCTCAACATGCCCCCTTAAGATTGAAATGCCATATACACAGCCTTTGATAGCGGCTTTGTGAAGCATATTTGCAACATTTGTATGTGTCCTAACATAGTGATCTGAATTTGACCTTCATGTTCCTTGTCTCAGATGAAGTGTTCCTTTACATCTATATGATTTTTCCTGGCATGATGTATTGAATTCTTTGAAAGATTCATGGCACCAACATTATCACAAAACAATGTTATAGCCTAAGACATATCATGTCCTACCTCTCCAAGTAGCCCCTTTATCTAAATAGCTTGATTAATACCATAGGTAAAAGCCTTGTATTTAGCCTTTATGCTTAATAAAGACATTGTGGGTTGCTTCTTACTACTCTAGCAAACTGATCCTTTTCCGAAGTAGAAAGTGTATCCACTAATAGACCGTCTATCTTTGTTAACACAACCTGCATAATATAAATCTGTGTACCTATGAAACTCCACTTGCTTTCTTGTGTATAGAAGACCAACTGCGAGAGTACCTTGAACATATCTCAAAACTCTTTGGCATCATTCCAATGATTGATCTTGGGATTTGACATGAACTGAGCTAACTGCTTCATAGCCTAGCTCGAGGGGTGCACTACTAAGAAACCCTATGTATCACGTGCGATCAAGGGATATTTAAAAAACCCCTTACCTATGAATATCTCATGAATAAAATGGCCCCCTTTTTCTTTATGGACTTACATGTTTTTTTTCAAAATTGATAAAAAAAACCCCTTTCGTAAATGTATTTCTGTAAATTTGCCTTAAAATTTTGAATTAAAAAACCCCTTCATTTGAAATCACGTGCTATACTTATATATTTTTAGGTGAACCCCTCGACCAACCTAGCCTACGATTGTTAAGTAGATGAGGAATCCTCTGAGCATTTGTATATATTTGCATCAAATGGTTGAGAATTCGGAGCATCCCATAGCCTCCCCATAGCTTTCTAGCTACCTCCATCAATGTGACAATCGACTTGCAAGTTTGCATGACGTTGAACTTGAGAATTCATTCTCTTTGTATACTCTACTTTAAAGAGAGATGGAGAGTTCTTATCCTTGCTGATTTCTTTCCCAAATATATGTAGTGGATTGAGCCCAATCCTTCATCTCAAATTCAACAAACGGCTTTTGCTTTGTTTCCTTCATCATATGCTCTTAGTTGCTAGTCGTAAAATGAGATCATCAACATACAAGAGAAGTAGACAAATCTGATTGCCTAACAAAGTAGGATCTTCATGTGAGTTTTGAAATCCCATTTTCATCTCATGAAACAATGTGGGACTTGCATGCTCCTCTTCAATTTGGACATACGGTGTTCTCCTTTTCCTTTTCCACATAACCCTTGGGCTGATGTAGCCTCTCCTTCCAAGAAACCATTTAGTAATCCATTTGAGACATCAAACTGATAAACATTCCACTTATTAATAATGGCTAATGAAACTTGATTGTATCCATATTGGGGCAATTGGTGCATATGTCTCCTTATAGTCTGTGGATCCAATGTGTTTGGGCATATCATCTTACAAACAAGCCTTGCTTTATGCCTTTTTACCTATCCATACTAGCTACACTTCATCTTATAGATCCATTTTCTTGTGATTTCTTTCCTACTTTTGGTGGTAAATCCACCATTTTCCATGTCTTGCTCTTTTGTAATGCATTCATATCTACATTCATATCCTCCTTCCACTTGGAATCCTAAGAAGAATCTTTAAGACATATTGGTTCCTCAACCTGTAACAAAGAAAGACATATTGGTTCCTCAACCTATAACAAAGATGCAAGTAAAGAATCTTTAAGACATATTGGTTCCTCAACCTATAACAGTTGAATTTCCCCAAGTTGTGAGGTGTCGGGTAGCATTGATTACTGTCAATTTGTGCCGAACTTGGTTGCATCCTCCAGGTTGTGGGATCACCTAGAGGTCTTCTACAATCCCATTGAAGGGCTTTCCCAATGGTGGCAATGGAAAGCCCTCCACCATAGGGTGGTTCTCTACCACAATATTCTTTTGGATAAGAAAGCTAATTAATCACTGTAATAGGGATTTAATCTTACTAATTATTATTTATGGAGTGGTAATGAGATGAAGGGAATGGCATTGGCTTTGATACTATGTTAAATGAGACGGATTTGAGTGCATGATTATGAGAAAATAAGAGCTATGGTGGATGAAAGATTGAAGAAGACATGATTATAGCATAATTTATTGACACTAATGAAAGCAAACAAGATGTGGATTAGGGATAATCACATGCTCACATTTTTGCGTTAAGAAAAGGAGTTTGTTACACCCATCTATAGCTCTCATAGAGATCCCATCCACATGCTCCATGCACCCTTGTGCTATCCATGTGTTCATAAATGACCACATCCCTTGCACTTTCCATGTGCCTACTTTTTGACCATTGAGCTGCTTCTTACATTCATCCATTCACATGCCCAAATAACCTTATCCTTCATCCATTCCCATTTCATGACATTCTAGGCTTCATCTACCTTGGTCTCACATACATGTTCCCCATACATGGCATGACGGGCATTGTATTTTAACAACATGTAGATATGGTAGTCCATGTACCATCTATTGTCTCTTGAGGGAAACTAGATAATTGTAGTTAGCATGACCATTCCTTTCATGCCATAGTTCTAATTTTTGCATCTCTTACACCAGTGTATTTAAAGAGTGAAAGTGAGGTGGTATTGAAGCAACTAGCCTAAAGAGGTTTCCTTCCAGGATGCCTTTTACAACCACTTGGTATTTCTTTATTTTGTCTTTGATAAAGACAAAAGCAATGAGATTATTCTTAAATTTCACCTTGAATTATTTCTTGACTACCTTTTTCAACAGACAACAACTTCTTAGAAATGTTATGAACATATGAAATATCTTCTCTATGCTTTCTCTTAGCATTATGCAACCCAGTGGGATTGTTCCTTCATTGAGTTTCTAGTGTTGTCTACTATGTAGAAAGAGCATTTAGCATTTGGCTTCTCAATCTTCTGTATCTAACTAAGCCATTCCACATGAGAGGTCATATGGCTTCTTGCTACCATGGATCTTGATCTTCTCTATGATCTACTATAGTTTTAGTCTTGCACTTGCTTCATCATCGATCATCTCCAAGCTCACAAAAATTGCTTCTTGCTTTGTTGATTGCTCTAATTTTCGTGGTGATTTGAAATTTCATAACTTCCTCTATTTCGATATGCTTCTCTCATAGCCTTGTTTCTGGAAATAATGACATTCACTTGTGTTCCTCTACCATGAAATCCTCCACTTGTGTGGTTGTGGCCTCCTCCATTCTGATGAATTTTACCTATAGAGCTCCAATTTGACATGTCTCTTCCTCCACTACCTCTGGCTCTTCATGAGATGAAGGCTTGCTTTGTATTCCTACCACTTCAAGTCTTCATAAGCTGAGTCTTGTGCTCCTCTTCCAGTAGTATTTTTTGCAACTCATCTATGGTACGCTTTTGCCTCTATGGTAGTATTGTTTGCAGCTCATCTATGGTTGGCTTTTGCCTCTATACAGCTTTGCTATATCCATGTCCATACTCATGTGATAGCCTTATGCTTTGTTGTATTTGATACAACAAACACACAATTTCTAGCCTGATGTAGCTCATTCACAATGCGTATATGCACTAGTCTACGAGCTAGAGGAGGAGAGAAAGGAAACAACAAGGCATCCACTACACGCACATCATCAGCATCGTTCATTAGTAGTGACCTGCAGAGAGTGCAACGATCACATCGTTCTCTGCAGTGACCTGCAGAGAGTGCAACAATCACACTATAGTCGCGAGAGTGAAAAGTTGTTTTCATAAAAACCCTAAAAACTAATGTTTAGAAAATGATCATATGCTTTTTGGTGTAAAGAAGATTTAAAAGTCATTTTTTAAATGGACTTTTAAGAGGTGTGTTCACATGGGGAGAGGGCAAGCACTTCTGGGTTTCATACATTTTTTTAATGTGCTTCATCATGTATCACTGCGACACCAGCATAGGCGTCTACACTGACATGGGCTCCTATATTAACTTATGGAATATTTTTTGTGTTTGGGCCTCGACATGTAGTGCCCTAGAAATGTCCCCAAAAAAGGGCGATATCTTTGGTATTGAGGGGGAATTCTACCCTGCCTTTTTATATGTTTAATGTTTATGTGTGTACATTAGGGTTCTTTGCCCGGGTAGTTGCCCAAAATATGAATAAATAATGTGTGTATGTGGGGTACTCTACCCATATTGAATCCAAAATGAGATATAATCACTAGTGTATGTGTGCTTTGAGTCATTCATCTCCATAATTCTCCATCATCCCCGATCTAAGCAAAGGGGGTTATTGTGTATGAAACTAGTGTAGGTCATGGTTCACAAACTCCCAGAGTCACCCTTGGCCCTTAAGTCTAAGTTGGGGACACGCTACATAAACCTTTGATCCATGCTAGTGTTGAGCCTTTGAGCCTATTGAGGACATGCTCACTAGACTTTGAGACAAGCTTATTAGCCTCTAAGTCAAGTTACATGATCCTCTAAGCCGGCATCCATGAACATGCCAAGTTCATACCAAAGCTGGAGCATGTGTATTGCTAACTATTTAGAGGTTCCTCATCACACTCCCACCTTTTCTCTAAGGGGGGATTTGTTGGGTATTTTGGATTCTGATGTGTGTGTGTGTCCACCTCGTGTTTGAATGTGTCCCACCATATGTGTGTTCGTATGTCCAATAGCTTTTAGGATTAATGGGGAAAAAGCCATTACCAAAGGTGTGCATGAGAATAAGGGCTAAGGGGAATCTTCATATGACCTAAGCAATGAGGCCATTAAGAGGATACTATCTGGTACTTGTTCACCTATTTAATGGATGCTTAATGCTCAGTGAAAATCAACTCAAGTGTTCATTATCTCTCGTGTTATCCATTACTTAGCAAGATGTAGCCTTCTATTCACACTCTTGTTTTTTAGGTTAATTAGGTTAGATTAATTTTTCTTCTTAATTTGTCTCTCATTGTCTGGATCTACCCCTTGTGCCATCACAATCCTCTTAATTGGCAAAGAATCATATCTTATATATTTATCTTAATTAGATGTCTTAATTAGATGTAAGGCATACCTTTGCATTCTTTCAAAGTCTATGATTCTCATGTCATTGAGTGATGTTCTTTCTCTTCTAGTCTCCCCTCCATATCAAGGATGTCTTTCATTCTCATCTTCCAATTGCCATAGTTTGTTATATTCATCTTTGTATTGGGTTCTAATAGTATGCTTGATGTTGCCATGCTTGTAGCGCCTTCGTTCCTTTGTTGTATAATGCCTTCACAAGAGTGTGCTATTGTAGAAACTTTAATTTCTTTAAGTAAATGCTTTAGAAAATACTCCATTAGTTTTGCACCACCTTAATGTTGATCCTCACACCAACAACCTTTTGCTACATTAGAAACATGTAATCTGTGATACCATGTTAGAAATGAAGGAAAAATATGGGGTGTAGGATTTCTCCTAAACAACTTAGAGTGGTATTCAATTCACAAACATGAGAGAACACACTAAGTAAGTCTCTATGTAAGGATATATAACGACGAGAAGTCACATAAAGATAAGAGAACACACTAAGTGTCTATGTAAGGATCAATAACGAGAAGCCACACACAAAGATGAGAGAACACACTAAGTGTCTATGTAAGGATCAATAACGAGAAGCCACACACATCTTTGCACCACCACAATTGTATTAGAGAAAATTGCCTAGGTTAATGATCAAGCTAGGGAGATAATCTAAATCTTAGATATGAAGTCCTTCTACACAAACTAACTAACAAGAATTTTTTCCCCAAATCACTTTGTAAACATTATTTATTTACATTTATAAAGCATAGCAATTTTATCTACAATGGACTACACGCCTATCTTACAGAGCTATTATATCCCTGATTAAGAACCACCTTTTAATGCAATTTTATAAGTGGGTAGATCCAACTGCATGCTACAATTTCATTGAAAAAAGTATCATGAAATTCTACATCATTTGGCCATACCCACATATTATTAAGTCACGTGCATCTTACAATTCCTGCTCTTAAAATCTTGGTAATTTTCCCATAACTTTAGGTTCATGTAGCATTAGGGCCAAAAACGGTTAGAAAAGGGCTGTTTGTTAATCTAAGGATTAAGAAATTATCCAATTGTGAATTGACACGTATACAAAAGTATGGCATTCTTGTCTCCTCTAAATGTCTTCTTAACGGTTCTATTTTAGTGGCGAACGGCTAAAACGGCTTAATTTAGACGTTTACGATGGCTAACATTAAAGTTTGGGTCCAAAATAGTGACATCTTGTTCCATTTTATATTTCAAAAAATCAAGTAGGAAGATACGAAATCCTCTTTTCAGGCTCTGAAAACAACGCTATTAATGACAAATCACCAAAATTTTTCAAACGTCTACTTTCCACCTTCCCTCCATTTTGGTATGTCTCATTCCCTTTTCCATCTTCCCTCCATTTTGGCATATGGTTTATTCTTCTTTCTTTGCACTTTCAAAAGACTCACTATTTTTCTCTCATCTGTGAGCTTCTATGGCATCCTCACGTCGTCCTTCTCATAATATAACTTCTTGTGATTTTCATAACACCAGAGAAGATGGTGTTTGGAAACCCATGTCTTTTCGTGTGAATGATTGAGTAATAATGCTTCCCTCTTGCAAAGGTGCCCACAGGGTGAAAAGAACCAAGCGAAATGAAGTGAAATCCCATTGGAAAGGTCGTGTTCTTGCCTTCAAAGTGATCGACAATGGCTGGCTTGCAAAAGTTCAACATGTCTACATGGCCAAAGACATGGTGTTGAACTTGGATGAACATCCAATTCTCCATTCTTACTGTAATTCAACAAAACTTTATCTATTTGATACAACACAATATTTCTCCTTCTGATATATTTGTTGTTTGTTTAATTTCAGTTATCTTTCCGTCAACAGCTGTGGAGTGGCAGCCTGTTGAGAGCTTAAGTGGCACATTCAAAGCAATTCACAAGGGGATTGCAGATGTCATGTATGCAGACAAACCACCTTCATTTTACAAATCAGTGGATTTATTTGTGTATTTTGCAGAATACAGGGTTCCATCAAGAGAAGGTGTTCATGAAGAATTATATGACATACCTATTCCCACATTAATGTCACTGGAATGGGAAGTTCCTGATCCAAATACCATAACAAGCTTCAAATCCAAAATCAAAGATGATATTCTTAAAGCTATGTCTCCTGGAAGGATTTCAAGAAGGATAAAAATTCAATGGTTCTTACCTATACATGTCTTTGTGGCATGTTTCAAAACAATGGAATTGGAGAGGACAAGAACGATGTGGCTTAATAGAAGACTATCTCTGACTGATCTGGACACTGTACTTGGAGAAGGATGGAGTACCAAGGAAACTTTTCATATGGGGGACAATATCAGTTGTAGAGTAAGCCCAAATTCTTTGTCTATCTCATACCAATTATGTCGCCAATCCCTAGTTTAGGGCTATGACTATAGGAGATGGAAAAGCAAGCTTGGTAGTTGGGTCCCTTTGGATTCTGAAGAGAATTGTCCAGAGTTTGAATTTAACATCATAGTCCATCCATTCATAGATCCTAGGAAACTCATAGTAACATCAAATTGGCGACTATAACATGTAAGGGAGTCGCTTGAGTTTCTGGACGAAATATCACTTGAATATAGATTCAAAGTAGATGATATTGTTGTCAGTACAAGGATGGAGAGTGTAACCTCATGCATCACATGTCTCCCCCCAAAAAAAGTTATATTTGAGCCACTTGCAAGGGCAAGTTTGTATAGCTGAAAAGGATTTCTCCAATAATGTAATCAATATATTCTGCTAAATTTCGTCTTGACTTCTTCACAAAAATGGTCAACATATTGTTCGCAACACAGAACAAGGTTTAACAGTTGAATATCAAATTATTGATACTGAATTTAAGTACAGAATATTGTCCCAAAAAGGGTGTGTTCATATGGACAAAATGAACAAAACAAAAGCCAATTTGTGGAATCACTCAACAAAATCAACTTTCCTTTTGGCATGAGATGACCGTGCATCTTTAGAGAATCTTTCTCTCTTCTGTTTGCTTCGATCAAATTTTGCTGATTGAGGTTCAAGTTCTGGAGTTTTGAGCTCTTAAGGTGTTGGAGAGGAAGACTTTAGAGTGAATTTCTCAAATGGTGGTAAGTTGGGCTCTTCTCTGAGATCTTTAGGTGTTGGCGAGGGAGATTTGGCAGTGGGGTCTGGTTTTGGAGAAGGTTCTTTGGAGGTTGGCCTTGGAGACTTGGCAGTCTTCTTGGGAAACATGAAAAAGAAATTTAATGGAGAGCCAACATTTGCCCTCTTACTATCTTTGTTGGATAAATGACGCTTCTGAATTTTAAATTTCCCTAGTGAGTGAAATGGAAGACCTTTAGTAGCACTCTTCTCTTTGACAGGGGTCTTCTCTTTGATAGGTGTCTTCTCTTGAGCTGGAGAAGAGCTCTTCTCTTTGGTAGGAGGACTAGGGGTCTTCTCTTTGATAGGAGTCTTCTCTTGAGCTGGTGAAGAGCTCATCTCTTTGATAGGAGTCTTCTCTTGAGCTGGTGAAGAGCTCATCTCTTTGGCAGGAGGGCTTGGGGTCTTCTCTTTAGCAAGAGGGCTTGGGGTCTTCTCTTTAGCAAGAGGGCTAGGACTCTTCACTTTAGCAGGAGGGGTAGGGCTCTTCACTTTAGCAGGAGGGGTAGGGCTCTTCTCTTTGGCAGGAGGGCTAGGGCTCTTCACTTTAGCAGGAGGGGTAGGGCTCTTCACTTTAGCAGGAGAGGTAGGGTTCTTCTCTGTAGCTTGAGAGATCTTTCCTTTAGCAGGAGGGGTAGGGCTCTTCACTTTAGCAGGAGGGGTAGGGCTCTTCTCTGTAGCCTGAGGGATCTTTCCTTTAGAATGGGTTTTCTCTTTAGAATGGCTCTTTTTTCCCTTGGAAGATCTGCTCTTAGTAGGGCTCTTCTTTCTTTTTCTTCTTCTCTTTGGCAGAGGTCTTTTCCTTTTTGGATGAGCCATCCTTGACATTGCTTTCCTTCTCCTCCCTTTTCCTTTTCTTTGAAGTTGTATCCTTGGCTCCTTTATTAGGTGGAAAGGGGGAATCAGGATCATATGGATTGATGGATCTGTTCAAAACCATGGACACTGCCTTCTCCCTTACCCAACTTACCCAAGAATCTGGATATTCATGCAACTTAGATAAAAGAAAATAAGAAAATAAGAAAATAGGTCACTAAATGTATTCACTAAATCAATCAATGGTTTTCATTCATGAACTTACAGTAAGTGTTGTCATTCTAAATCTTGACTCAAGATATGTCCAAGCATTAGCAAGCACCATCCATCCACAAGATGTTGAATCTTTCTGCAAAGGAACTTCCTGATTGTAGTACTTAAAATCTTCAAGTTTGTAGTCTACATAGGTAGAACCTAGAAAACTCAAGATAAGTTTGGCAGCACTGCAAGCATAAAATATTGAGGGTCAACCAAATAATTGAAAACATACAAAATATTGTTCTAGAACATAAACCACGAAAAAGTTGATTCTTACATTTTACTTCTCCCATGAATGGATGCTAAAGAATTCATAAAGATTACATCTCTATCCAATAGATTGAAGATAATAAGACTCCAATGGCCTCTGTGATAAGATGAATACTACAATTGTGAATATTGTAATGTCCATTATAGGCAAAAGATAATTGAGTGTGAGTCTTACACTTCAACATAAGGGTATACAATGTAATTGCAGGTAAGCATATCAAAGTTTTTGAGAAAACTTGCAAGATCCCCTTGCCTATTGAAAAGGCACTGTGTAACAAGGGGATCAAGAATGGTCACTTGCACAGCCATTGAGTCATGAAGATCCCTCATAAGACATCTAGAGACATAAACAAAACATGTGAACAAAATATGGAATCTGAGAAATTCATCAAGAAAGCAAAAGCAAATCTACACAAACCTCACACAGATGAAGAGGACTGTGTCAGATATCTCAATATTGTGATTCACAAGCATACTTATGTCTTCAGGGGCAATGTCATGTGTGTAATAAACTTCATCCTCTCCATGCATGGACACATCTACTATCATTTGACCTGTCACATTCTGATAAAGCTCTGAATTGGATGCATGGAGAATTTTAGCTTGCTGAGAAAGAATGGCATCCTCTGTAATCTTCTCCTGCTCTCTCTCTTTCTCCACTTCTTCTTTGATATCCTGAGCTTTTCTTGTACCATAAGTATGAGAAATATCTTCAATAACAACTGATTGTTTGGGTTGTCTTGCTGGAGGGATATTAAGAATTTCAAAAGCTCTCATATCTTAACTTGGAATGGGCTCCAAAGCTTTGTCAAACTTATATCTAAGTCTGGACACAAGCACAAAATCTTTGCTCATAAGAGTGATCCTATGAGCAAATGCAGTAGCAATGTATCCATCATTCATAAAGTCGATTAAAAAATCTTCAGCAGCCTCTTGAAGACACATAAGGACCTGTGACTCCTATTGGACTTTATCAAGATTTGTGTTTCTCATTTTGCCAACTAACCTTTTTGATATGTCCCTGACAACCCGAGTAAATGGCGAGGGATGAGAAGACTAGTAGATTTCTGTGCTGCTCTGATCTCTCTTAAGGACTTCACCTGATAGTTTAATCTCTTTCTCGTTGTCGCCCTCGCACGGGGCTTTGGAAGAGGCTTTTCTTGTTTTTCAAAGCTTACTGGCTTTTTGGAAGATCCTGGTTTGTAAAGGTGGGTAGACTTTCCTTGCAGTCTGTTTTGTCCTTGCCATTGAAGTTAAAAAGAGACCCGATGGAGGTGATTTGTGTAATAAGAAAAAAAAATAAAGTGGCCCGAACGAAGCGATAGAGCGGATCCAAAGGTGTTGGAAAGGGATAATCATGTGATTCGGGAAATTTCAAATGAAGGCTTCCAACTGTTCAGGAAATAAGCAATCGCTCAGCCAAGTGATAAAGGAGGCCCGAACGAAGCGATGAGGCAAATCCAAGAATGTCGGAAAAGCTTAATCGCTTGATTCGAGCAATCAAGATAAAGACGGAACAAAGCGATTGAAGGCCTCCAAATGTAGTGGAAAGGTGCAATCGCTTGGTTTAAGCCTGATTCGGTCTGGCCAAGTGATAGGGAATGAGATCAACCGCTTGATATGGGTAAGAAATGTAAAAGTAGTTTTCGAGAAATAAGGTGGACTGATCTCGCTTGATATCGTGTCGGTGAAAAATAGAAATATTTTCATTAAAATTAACTTTTTATACCTCGAATCTGTCGTACAAAGGACCGTTGGATACACGTGTGATGTCATCATTTTTGCCACGTGGCATAAACGGTCACTATTTAAGGTGTTTTTACCACGCTACAAATATTCTTAAAAACTCTCTTTCAAAATTTTTCCCCGCTTTTGGACCACTTATTTTCGTCCAGTCAAGCTGTGCACTATAGTGTCTTCCTAGCCCTATTTTGCAAAACTTTATGTTTTTTTTGGGACCTTGGAATTGCCAAAGCCCGCACCAAGCGATAGAGGAATTCCAAAACTTTTGGACCATTCATTTTCGCTTCGTTCGGGCTCATTAGAATTATTCCAGCGTTTTTTTCAAATATCTCAATGAGTAAAAGTGTTGCGGGTCGACATGAACTTGTTGAAGAAAGCCCTAGTGAAAGACTCTTGAATGCGATTTTGCAAGATGGTCATGATATGAAGATATACGTAGATGCAGTGGAGATATTCAATCCAAGGTTTTCTCTTTCAGATGTTTTGTTGAAGCTTAAGGACATTCTTGAAGAGGAGTACAAACAATTTGAAATGTCAATTGAAGCTCATTGTTTTCATATCGGAGACAATGATTTTTGTCACCTTACCGATTTTACACAGCTGTCAGTGGAGAAAGCCAAAGTTACAAAGAGGTTCAGTAGTTTTTCTAATAGAATCTCTTTCACATGTCCTTCATCCATTTCTTGTCCAATCCATAAAAAGCATTGCAACCTTGTCCCCAAGGATGTCTCCTTTCTTTTCTTCCTATTTTTGAAAGCAGAAATACAAGATAAAGAGCAACAACCAGAAATTGATGCAGAGAATGAGGAAGAAAACTTAAATGTCACCACAATCTCAAAGCTAGAGAAAAGTGAGATTTTAGAAGAGGAAGAAATTGATGTTCAAGCTCAGGAGAGCAGAATTTAGGGCTTTCACTATTACTGAAGAGCCCTCAAAGGAAGCAAGCATATCTGAATCCTCTGTCTCACCTTGTGTCAGAGCTTGCACCTCATGCCAAACCTTGTCGGGGTCTTCTACCTTCTTGAACTTGTTGCTAAGTGCTGTCTTTAATCCAGCCTCAGTTATCTCAATGCGTGGAACAGCATCCCTTAACGACTCCTCATAAGCTCTGTACCAGGTCCTTGCATCTCCCTTCAAACAGATGCTCAGTAGCCGCAACACCTGTACCTGCTCACTGATGTGGTTGCTTATGCATGCAACCTCCATCCTTTCCAAGAAGTCTGCCACATCCTCATTCGGACCACCATAAAACTCTGGATAAGACATCATCTTGATCCCCAAACTTCACTTTCAATCCCAACAAAAACCCAAAAACACCTTCCTTCAATCTCTCACTCTGGGGCATACACCCTCGTAAGAGAAATCCCTGAGCAATCCTCAGTCAAACTATACCAGAAAGAGCAACTCCTCAGTGGGGGCACCAGAAGGATGTGAGGTGAAAAAAAGAAAGAAAAGCCTGCCTCTATAGCTCTTCCACCTCCCAAACTTGGAAAAACTACCACGAATGGGGCACCAACAGCCACCACCGGCTGGAACACTCTCTCAACATTCGCCACCCACCCACACCATAAGACAGCTCAGAACCACGAAGGACAGATGATCATTCAACAAAAAACATATACAGCATCAACCATGTACAAACACAGCAAATACACCAAAGACCAGGACTCTGGCCAGGATTTACTGCCAAGGGAATACACCCTTGCGTCTGACGACCAAGCCTCTATCTCCCAATCTCTGTAATCTCCAGAGGGCGCCCACACCAGCAACCCTTCTTCACTTTCTCTGTAGCCTGGCTACTCTCTGTCCCCAGCTGCTACCTGCCAATTGTCGTAGGCGAGCCCCACTGTCTCCAGCCCACACATCAGCACCTCTTCTGCATTCAACACACACAAAAGCCCAAGGCTCCCTCTTTGGTCAGCATCCACGCACTGCCTGCAATCATCGCCCACACAAGACCAGCTACTCTCACCAGAAGGTACCCACACCAGCTAACCTTCACTCAGCAGCTCCCACTCTCTGTATGTTGTGACCAGCAGCTTCACCAACCACCAGAGCCTTGCACAATCCTCAGCACCATGAACCACTGCTCAACGCAGCTTTTTCAGATATCTAGCCCAAGCCACATCTTCTCAGTCCCTTCCTAACAGCAGCCCCCTCTCTGCTGCTCATAAGCCCTCGACCCAACAACTGCGCCCTGTGCATCCTCTCTTTCCAGCTTCCTCTGTTCAGTGTTCCCTTCACTCGTACAGGCAGCTCCCAGTCGTGAGCTCTCCATGATCACCTCCCCGACTTAGCTTCTCCTGTACAATCATAGCCCGGCCTGCTCTCTTTTCCAGCTCTGCATAGCTTCTCTCCATTTGTACGTTGGCCCCAGAGAGCCCTTCGACGCCAGCCTGTCACCTCTCAGTGGCTGCGCCTTCTTACCAAGTCCCCGACTGGCTCCCACACGGCTCGTAAGGATTGCCTGCAGCCAATACACACAACACCCACTCCTTTCAAACTAGGCAGCTCCCAACACTATTGCTGACCACGCCGATGCTCCCAGCTAGACTCTTCCAGTTAGCTCTCGTACCAGGCCAGACCCACGTCCAGCCCCATCGCCTCTGGTCTCTGCCCTCTCCAGGCCTCAAGTCTTCGAAGCTGCTGCAGCACCTGAGCCTTCTATTACCAAGCGGCCACCTCCTTTCCTTTGCTGCGCCTTCAAGCGTCTCTTCAAACAGCAAGGCGGCCACACCTGCAGAGCTGCCACAATACCTTGCAGCTCCTCGACTCAGCCTCTCCTGTCCTCTTCACTGCACTCGGCTCTGCGTCTTCACAATAGGCCTCCCCCTACTTTTTTCAGAGCGTCCGTTTACCTTCTTTCACGCCTTCTCACCTCTCCACCACCTTCTAGATGGTGAGTTGGCAACCATAATAAGCGCCACATGGCCCCTTTACAAGGTGGCCACCTTTTTTATATTTTTAATTTATTTTTTTAAGGCTCCAAATGATAGCCACACTTACCAATGCCCTCCTCCTCTTTGTACTTCGGACCACATCACCGCATCCATAACCTTCCAATACCAGAACTGCTCCCGACCTCCGTCAGCTACATCATCATCTCCAAACACAACCATTCCAGTCGTCGGTGCCCTGCATTTAGTATCCATCTGCACACCATACTATTGCCACAAAACTCCAGATCTCCAGCGTCTGCTCCGGAAAACAAAACACGTGCATAAACCAACTTTCTGCCAAACCACTCGGCCTGTACACTTGCCAGGGCATTCAGGGCAAAATTTATTCACACACCACACGCACCATATGTACACTGACCAAAAACACCTTTCAAATTTTTACCTGACAATAGTCATACGACAAGTGGGAGCAAACGTCTCATCAAAATCAATGCCCTTTTCTTGAGCATAACCCTTTGCAACAAGTCTAGCCTTATAGCGATCAACACTGCCATCTGGCTTTTGTTTCAACTTAAAAACCCACTTACATCCAATGACCTTTTTACCAATAGGCAAATCACATAAAGACCATGTACCATTCTTCATTATAGCATCATATTCACTTTGCATTGCAGCCAACCAATTTTTCTGATTTTTGTGCCTCATCAAATGAAAGAGGTTCTTCCTCGAGTCACACATACTAGACACAGCCAAAGCATAACAATCTGATGCATAAGAGGCATGCTGAAAACCTGAACGAGTACGACTAGAAATAGGTGCATCAATTTTACTATCACGCAAGGTTTGCACGAGCCATTTAGGCATACCTCTAGTTTGCTCATTTTCAGCCCTATCCTCATAAATTACATCCTGTAAATATGCATTAGAAATAGGCTGATCTATGATGTCATTTGAAATCTGCATAGGCTGAATATTTACCTCATTAGGACTTGCATTTGAATTCCCACCTGTAAACAGAGGCAACAACGTATCAAATACATCCCGTGAGCTCACACCTGTCTCTTTGGTACATGATAACAAAGGTTGCACAACATCTTCCACAAAAACATCTCGACTAATCAAGATACGCTTTGACTGCGGATGATACAATTTGTAACCCTTGCTCTCAGCACTATAACCAAAAAAAATGCATTTGGCAGCCTTATCATCCAATTTTCTACGTTGTTGCACAGGCACTAAAGCATAGGCCAAGAATCCAAAGACACGCAAGTGACCAATAGAAGGCTTCCTGCCATGCCAAGCTTCCTATGGAGTAACAGACTGCAAGGCCTTAGTGGGACACCTGTTGAGTACATATGTAGCACACATGATAGCCTCAAGCCAAAACGCATGTGGCAAAGCTTGGCTCTTGACCATACATCGTGCCATCTCCATAAGTGACCTATTTTTCCTCTCAGCAACACCATTTTGCTGAGGGGTATACGGCACTGTACATTGGTGTTTTATCCCACGACTAGCCAGAAATGCATCAAACTCTTTAGACATGTACTCCCCCCCTCGATCAGAATGGAGGGTGCCCACAGTACAATTGGATACATTTTCCACCATAAGCAAAAATTGTTTGAAGCACAAAAACACTTCGAACTTTGCCCTCAGTGGATATACACAAAAACACTTCAAACTTTGCCTTAAGTAATCATCAATGAAAGTCACGAAGTACAAGTGTTTACCAAATGACGGAGTTTGCATAGGCCCACATACATCACTATGTACAAGTTGCAATTTGCGAGTGGCCCGCACAGAACCATCCTTTGGAAACGCAGAACGCTGCATTTTGCCCAAAATACAGCCTTCACAAACATGTTTTAATGGTGCCTCAAGAGGGAGCAATGAAGCAACCATATCAAATTTTTGCAAATGCAGCAAACTATCAAAGTTCAAATGACTAAAACGAGCATGCCATAGTTTTGCATCTGAAACTGCCTTTTCATCAAAAACTACATTTGCTGAATCTTCCACACACTTGTCATAAGAATTGAGCCTATACAGCCCACCAGAAGTCAAATCATGAATAGTACATGATCTGTCATCCACAAGTCTAGCAAGCACAGAGATAGACAATAGATTCTTCTTTATCCCTGGCACATACAAAGCATCTAAAAGTGTGAAAGCGCTGCCATTTGCAGCAGTAAGTATAATTTTACCAACACTCTTCACTGGGTAAGAGGCATTATTGGCACATGTGACAGTATTCCCATTAGAGACAGCCTCAAGACAAGTGAACATATCACGATGTGAGGTAATGTGCTTTGTAGCACCACTGTCAAAATACCATACATCAGAGTTAACAGAAACTGCCAAACATGCATTCTGTATCCTACACAACATTTGCAGAATGTGCATTTGTAGAAGCATCCGTCGCTATTGTAGCTGCATTTGACTCTTTTTTCTTTACCTCTTTAGCAGGGATTTAATATTCATGTGATCACAAGATTTTTTGTGATAATAACACATGTGAATAAGTTATTCACATGTTCTCATGTTATCGTTCACAAAATAACAGGTCACTTGCCATTTGGGAACCCCTTAAAAGCTTGGCTACACATGGGAATAAGCTATTCACATGTTCTCATGTTACCATCTTCACATAATAGCAGGTCAGTGGCCACCTAAGAAGATTTTTTATGCCCGACAAAGATAATTTTTTTAGGCCCTTGTGAAAGCTTTGTGAATATAACATGTGATCACAAGATTTTTTGTGTTATTAACATATGTTATTAACATGTTATTAACACATGTTATTAACATGTGATCACAAGATTTTTTGTGTTATTAACATATGTTATTAACATGTTCACATGTTCTCGTTTACGTCAGTGAAATCCCTGCTCTTTAGCCTTTAGCTTAGGGCAATTCTTAATGACATGATCAGTTGCCTTACAATAGTTGCACCTGATCTTTTTCTTGCCTTTATCAAGAGCCTTCTCAGACCTATTGTTGCTACCTGTGGAAGGAGAAGAAGTTGTAGACCTACTAATAGGAGAAGAAACAGTGGAAGGGGCTGCCTTACCACTTCTTCTCTGTTGGGGCAGCAACAAATGCCTGATCATTAGCTGAACGAATATGTGGAGTGATGTTACGTTTGACAGAAAGTGCAATCAAGGCATGAGCCTGCGCATCTTTACCACCCCAACCAGCTTGTTCAGCAGTGGGTAAAACAACAGCAACAGTAGAGCTGCTAGAACCTACAACATCCTCAACAGATCCTACATCCACAGAACCTGGACGTACATCCATACCCTGCACAATGTTTCAAACTCCTTTTACAACCAAAACATGCTGCATTATGTATGCCCAAAGTGGGTAGTTGTTGTCTCCATCCAATTCATCAGACAACATGCGAAATACATTATTTGCTGTTATCAGCCATGGCCCACTAACTGAAACTGATGCAAAAGCTACCTGTAATGAAGCAAAGACTGAACAGAAAACAACTCATGCTATGTAGCACGATCCATAATAGAATATGTATGCCTGTTTTGCAGAAAACTGCACTATTGAAATTTCTGCACAAAATGACGAAAACACCTGTATAGAACTTGTAATGCAAAAACGGAGCCCGAAACGACCTCAGATGCAATTTCTGAGAATGCTAAGCCCTATGGGTATATCTCCAGAGTATAGGGACCTACAAGCGCTTGTGAAAGCTCACCTCAATCGGAGGGTGCTAGCGGCGTAGCCCTGGGAGCCGATGCCGACCGATGCCAGCTCTGATACCAATTGTTGGAATTAGGGTTACAGGAAAGCACACAAAGCTTGGAGAAGAAGAAGCAAGAATGCACACAACACACAGTGTATTAGATTGTGTCAATGTACAAAGATAAGTTAGCCCTAGAATGATGGGCGTACATACAAGCCGGGGGAAAAAACCTCCTAAAAAGGAAAAAAGTACCCCGACGGTCCTAAGTGTGTTCACACACATCACTGCCTATATATATGGCAACAAAAACTATGCATGAGGCTTATGCATAAAGCTTATGCATAAAGCACTACTATGCATAAGGCCTTAAGTATGAGGCCTTATGCGTAAAACTATGCATGAGGCCTTATGCATAAAGCTATGCATGAGGCTTATGCATAAAGCATGAATGAGCATTATGCATAATGCTTATGCGCAAATCTACAAAACAAATCCCTAGCACCCAAGGGTGCAATAATAATAGAGGAAAGATAGAAAAGCACTTACCTCTTTTTCATGATGTTGAAAGAGAGGATTAGAGGACCTAAAAAACCAACAAAAGGGTGAGGTAAGGATTAGTAATGCATACATACAAAAGCTTATGCAAGGTATGCTAAAGCTTATGCAAACTATGCCGCTATACAAGCCTTATGCAAGCTATGCTAAAGCTTATGCATAAATCATGCATAAAGCTTTAAGCATGAGGCCTTATGCATAAAGCTATGCATGAGCCCTTATCCATAAAGCTTATGCATGAGGCTTATGCATAAAGCACTGTGCAAGCCATGCTATCTTAAACTAAACTGTACCCCGGCACTATGCATTAAGCATGCATGCATAGAGCATAATGCATGCATAGATTAAGCTCTATGCATGCATAGAGAGCTTAATGCATGCATAGATTAAGCTTAATGCATGCATAGAGGACATACAAAACAAAACCCCTCTTTTTGGTAAGATAAAAATAGAGGAAAGAGAGGATAAAAAGATAGGAAAGAGAGGAAAGCACTTACCTCTTTTTGGTGATGTTGAAAGAGAAGATTAGAAGACCTACAAAACCAAGAAAAGGGTGAGGAAAGGATTAGTAATGCATACATACAGAAGCCCTAAGAGCGTAATGCATACATACAAAATCAAAAAGGGAGGAAAGAGAGAAAAACTCAAATTTAGGAATTTTGGGAAATATGCACAATTTTGGGACAATTCTTTGTTAGATCCAATACAATGTTTACTGTGCGATATGCAAGATTTATTATTGGATGTTCTCAACAAGCATTCTTTGTTGTTAGATCCAATACAATGTTTACTGTACGATATGCAAGATTTATTATTGGATGTTCTCAACAAGCATTTGAATAATGCGATATGATTTATATACTATTGTACATTTGTAACAAGTGTATATGATGTTGGTGGTGGGATGTAAATTTTCCTGCACACACACACACACATGCACACCAGGAATTAAGCTTGTTGTATCACATAGCCTCCAGTTGACCATCAAACACAGAAACTTTAACAAAGAAAGGATATTCAATGTAACTTTAAGTTGTAAGAAAGTCTAGGTGATAGAATTAAAAAGATCACCATCTGTATTGAATCAAAATTCTTGAACAATGGGTGAACCATAAATCTAAAAGCTTAAGAAAGCCTTACAATCTGAATAATGATCGAACTATGAGTTTGGTAGCTTCATACAACATTGCTAAAAGATTACGAAGCTAGTTGCCCATATGCTAACAAATCATTCTTGCTTAACTGCACTGACATGTTGATTCAATTGATTCTGTTTGGCCTTCAGTATTATAGCCTTTGGAATCTTGATTTTCTCTGGAAGTCGTCCACCCTTGGGCTTCCATGCCCAAATGATGCAGCTAGTATCTTCCCAGCGCTGAGGATCATTTCTGTTCTCTCGCCAATACTTGTTCCAGCAATCCTTATAAACCTCCACATCACTTGCATTCTTCTTCTTTGAAATTGGTGCCCAATATTGTATCTGAACTTGTAGGTAGTTTATCGAGTTGTTGTTTTGATCAACATCACTTGTTGTCACTCCCAACCATATTGGGTAATTTGCATCACAAGGTTGTACAAGCGCAAAATCTCCTTTAGACACATCAAGAGTCGGGTTGAACTCTTCAGCAGGTTTGTTGCGCATTGGACCACAATAATGGTCCTCATTTACATCAAACCCTTCATCTACATTATCCTCCACTTGAAGGTTAAGAGGCTCAGCTTTTTCGCATACACTCCTTGGCCAAAAGTCATAAAATCCAATGTCTTCCCTTGCACTAGGGGTTTGCATGTTTAGCATAAGATTCTCCCAATAGGCAAGGACCGGATTGATCCACTTAGCATAATCACTTTGGTCTCCTTTCTCTTGCAAGTGCTCTTTCCACCAATTGACATGTTTTTTTAAGCCCTCCACAACCTTCTCATTTTCCTTAACATACTCAAAGGGTGGCAATACTTTTGGAAAACCTTCAGGAAGCTTGGGTCCTCCCTGGTCATTTCTCTTCCATAACTCTATATCGCTTTTTGGTAACCAATCAACATTTTTGGGATGTACTTTGTATTGCATCAAAGGTATTCCATCACTCATATAAAACCTGAATTGCAATAGCTTTGAATGTCCAATCAAGCTATCGGCTCCATCATGTAAGCATCCCTTGACAAAGCCTTTGAAGTCTGCCACCTTTTGTAGGAGAAAGGGTGCTGGATGCATGCTAACACACTCATTAAAGATCTTCATCAAATGTGGAAATGTGAAAATGGTTTGTTTCCTTAACTTCTCAGAGAAGCGACTGAACAATGCATCAATATCTTCATGAGTATGACCAACCATAAGAAAACCAAGCTGCACCATGTCAAACACTCCTCGTGCAACCAATAGGGATAGATAGGCAAATACATAACGGTTCTTATTTTCAGAACCACAATTGTCAAGTTGCAACAACAACGTCCTTGGCAATCTCTTAAAAAATGTCCTTGAATTTGATGGCATTAAACTTGACGCATTTCCATTGCCCCTATCTTGCACATGTGTGTTAGTATGAAAGACTGACTGCATATGTGAAGAACAATTTTCCTCTATATCCACATTTGTTTCTGTCTCTGCATCTGCATCCTCAATGCTCTGCTTGCAATATGCATTTCTCTCCTTCAGTACTTCCATATGCTGATACAGGGCCATAGTAGACAAAACACAATCAAAAAGATCTGTTCGTGGTTCAGCATCTGAGTTTTGTGAGCTCAAGTCACCATACATGTGTTGCTCTCCTCTTTCTAAGTTTCTTAAACATTTTGAGAGAGATGAAATTGTGAAGTTGGGATCACTTGGCCATAACCCCAAGGCAAAGTGACCATAAGCTGTTTGTCCATGTCCATGAGTGAGCATTCCTGTTAAGGATACTGGAAGCCTCTCAACCCCATTGAGAGATTTAGGAACTGGTTTAATTTGTGGTATGGCAGTCTTGCTCTGGTCCATCTTATCATGTATAATACACAAATACCTGTTTGGGTTCATTTCGGAAGAGCTCCTCCAAGCATAGTATAGATTTCTACAACTCATTTGTTTCAACATGTGTGCCCTTCTTTGTGCCATGTATCTGGCACGCTCCTCTTGATTTTTTGTTGATTCCAACTTGACCTTGATTGCCGTACAAATGTCGCATTTTGAGAAGGTGCTGGTTTTTGATAAACTAACTGTCTTGAACTCTGTGTTCCACAATCTTGAGAATGATGGTTGTGACAGTGGCCGGTATTCGAACGAGACAAGTGTGTCATTCACTTCACGCAATATGTCCACCTGTTTGTACATTATTGGTAGAACATGTTGGGTCTCGCGGGCTCCATGCATAGTTGTCCTTGACCTATGTGGCATTTGATCGGCATTATTATCTATGAAGCCCTGTATGATTGATTTTGCCATCTCAACATGTGTCATGCCCTTCCGTATTATCCCACTGTTGCCATGACTGACATTACATGCACCATTCAAGAACTTCTTTCTGAGCCTATAGAACGTTGACTTACCGATGCCATGCATTACATACCATGCTTTACTACAAACCTTCTTCCCATCAAATGTGAACTCAAAGCACTCGTCATCTTGACCTTGTCTATAGGCCATGCCCATGCAATCTAGTACAAATGTGTATCGTGCACTATAGCTCTGTCAGCTTGCATGATTTTGGATCTATCTCCAATTTGACAACATCGGTTCTCGCAACAATCAATGGTTGCGACGTTGTGAATGTTTGCAACATCACATTTTTTGCCAGCTCCATGGGTTTTATCGTAATTTTTCATTACCCTTACCCTATGGACATAGCTCCTTTTCTTATTTGTCCCTTCAATGATATCATAGTCAGTGATCATGGCATCATGGTGTTTGTCATCAGAACTATCGCCATCATTGCCCTCTACATCATCATCCTCTTTTTCATCACTTGAATTGTTTAGGCTGTCAATATTTTTTTGCATGAAGTGATCTTGAATACCCTCATCAATAGAAGAAGATTCTGTGTCCTTCACTAATGGTTCACCATTCTCAAATGTGAGTTGCCTGATCGGCCAACTAACCAAATTCAAACCTGAAACACAAGTTGAACTTGGATGCAAAGATCCTTCTACAATGACACCCAAGCTACTCTCCCCTAGTTCTCTACAATTTATAGCCTCGTATGGGTGGACCAGCAATACTACTCCATTGCCAAGTTTTGTAGATCTGTTGTCATCCCAGAGGATGACACTTTTCTCTTTCCAGCTCTCCCTATCTATAAAGTGATCTTCTTGATCAACAAGAAGTTTCGCAAAATTATCCTCTTTGGTATTAGTAATGTCTCTGTCCATAACAAGGTTGACCAATGGCCATTTGATGATGCTTCCAACTGCTTGAGACATTGTTCTTGCATCCATTGTGGCAAATGGAATGAGAAATGTGTCATCAAAGCTTTGTTGAACATGTATTGCTGCACATGTCTCACCAATGAATTGAAAACCACATGTTTGAGATGCATCAATAGAATGAATAACCCCGCGTGCCTTCCTTGCAGAACCATCAATGAGAAACACTGAAGCACCTTGTTTTAGACCCTCCAATCCCTGAAAAAATCAAAATCTCAATAAGAAAGACTGAAGCGATGTTTTTGTGGTAGTACACAAAACTATAAATGTAATTCAATCTCAACATGAGTTCAGGCTCCAACCAAAGTTTGAATCTCACCTATCAATGCTAATTTGCTAAGAGGGAAGCTAGGATAATCCAATAGAACAAGTGGGGTGTGGGTGAAGATGGGTATATAACCAAAAGTGAAAGTAACTATAATCAAAAGACCTGGGACCTGGGACCTGGGCCTGTGGGCTTGGGCTTGGGGAATGAGCCATTGTGCATTATATAGATTTTAGTTGAATTTTTAATCGCATAGTTTATAAGTATATTTGGGTGTATGAGAAAAATAGGAAAGAAAATAAAAAATCTCAAGTTCAAGGTCAAGTTCAAGGCTTGAACTTGAGTTGGAGCCTTGTCTATTACACAAGTAAGTAAGAATAGAGAGGGAAGCTAGGATAATCCAATAGAACAAGTGGGGTGTGGGTGAAGATGGGTATATAACCAAAAGTGAAAGTAACTATAATCATGGAACCTGGGACTTGGGCTTGGGGAATGAGTCATTGTGCATTATATAGATTTTAGTTGAATTTTTAATCGCATAGTTTATAAGTATATTTGGGTGTATGAGAAAAATAGGAAAGAAAACAAAAAATCTCAAGGTCAAGGTCAAGTTCAAGGCTCGAACTTGAGTTGGAGCCTTGTCTATTACACAAGTAAGTAAGAATAGAGAGGGAAGCTAGGATAATCCAATAGAACAAGTGGGGTGTGGGTGAAGATGGGTAACTAACCAAAAGTGAAAGTAACTATAATCAAAAGACCTGGGACCTGGGCTTGGGCTTGGGCTTGGGGAATGAGCCATTGTGCATTATATAGATTTTAGTTGAATTTTTAGTCGCATAGTTTATAAGTATATTTGGGTGTATGAGAAAAATAGGAAAGAAAACAAAAAATCTCAAGGTCAAGGTCAAGTTCAAGGCTCGAACTTGAGTTGGAGCCTTGTCTATTACACATGTAAGTAAGAATAGAGAGGGAAGCTAGGATAATCCAATAGAACAAGTGGGGTGTGGGTGAAGATGGGTATATAACCAAAAGTGAAAGTAACTATAATCAAAAGACCTGGGACCTGGGCCTGGGCTTAAGCTTGGGGAATGAGCCATTGTGCATTATATAGATTTTAGTTGAATTTTTAATCGCATAGTTTATAAGTATATTTGGGTGTATGAGAAAAATAGGAAAGAAAACAAAAAATCTCAAGTTCAAGGTCAAGTTCAAGGCTCGAACTTGAGTTGGAGCCTTGTCTATTACACAAGTAAGTAAGAATAGAGAGGGAAGCTAGGATAATCCAATAGAATAAGTGGGGTGTATGGGAAAAATAGGGAAGAAAACAAGAAATCTCAAGCTCAAGGCTCGAACTTGAGTTGGAGCCTTGTCTATTACACAAGTAGGAATAGAGAGGGAAACTAGCCTAATCCCATAGAACAAGTGGGGTGTGGATGAAGATGAGTATATAACCAAAAGTGATAGTGACTATTATCAAAAGACCTGGGACCTGGGGCCTGGGCCTGGGCTTGGGCTTGGGGAATGAAACCGAAACCACCTTTCTGCCGGGCCGTCCCGGCGCTCCTCCGTCAACGTCCTCCTCCTCTCCCGACGTTGGCGCACAGACCCGCCCCCCTTCTACGTCCTCCTCCTCTCCCGGCGTCGGCGCACAGACCCGCCCCCCCTTCCGCCGTTGGCGCCCACAGCCCCCCCTCCTCCTCCGTCGCGGCGCAGCACCCCCTTCCTCCGGCCTCACCTCTCCGCCGTCGGCGCCCACAGCCCCCCTTCCTCCGGCGCGCACCAGCCCCCCCTCCTCCTCCGTCGCGCGGCGCAGCAGAACCAGCCCCCCCTCCTCCGTCGTGGCGCGCCGACCCGCCGCCCAAATTCAAAATTCAAAAGTTTCCCCCCACGGCCGCCGAAATCGAATTCAAATTCAAAAATTCCCCCCCAAATTCAAATTCGAAATTCCCCCCAACGGAATTCCGCCCGCACCTCGAAATTCCCCGCGACCCCTAAAATTTTTTCGCCTTCTCTCTCAAAAAAAAATCGCAAAAAACAGAATCGACCGCTGCGCACCCTCGACCAAATCTCTCGCAGCAATACTCTCCGCTCCTTGTGTCTCTGCAGCCCTGCGTTTCAAGCGCGCCCTCTGCAGCCCTGCGTTTCAAGCGCACCTTGGAGCAGATCCAGCCCTGCGTTTCAAGCGCACCCCGGAGCAGATCTCTCGCAGCAATAATCTCTGCAGCCCTGCGTTTCTAGCGGTTTCTTTTCCACGGATACCTCAAGCATCCGTCAAGATCAAGACTGTGCAACATCGGAGACTTCAGCAAGTAAGTCCTTCTTTAATTGATTGTCTACACTAATATAAACGCTTACTTGATTGCACGCTAAGTGTGTCATTTGTCGATCGTTGCTCGTCGTAGATGGTTTCCACCTCTTGCTGCTCTCTTTTGTATCTTCACATATGTCAAGAACCTGTAAAACTGATCCAAGATAGACTCCACAACTTGGATATAGACTCCACCTTAAGTTCGAGCCTCCTCTACATAGAACTTATGTGTTAATGCTCGACCTAGATTGAGACTTCGTTCTCCATACTAGTGCACCGGCCTTAAGGCTCGAACTTGAGTTTGAGCCTTTGCTCTCCATGCTAGTGTACCCCGCCCCAGCCTTAAGGCTCGAACTTGAGTTGGAGCCTTTGTTCTCCAATCTAGTGTACACCGGCCTTAAGGCTCGAACTTGAGTTGGAGCCTTGGCTCTCCCCAGTCTTAAGGCTCGAACTTGAGTTGGAGCCTTGGCTCTCGCCAGCCTTAAGGCTCGAACTTGAGTTGGAGCCTTGGCTCTCGATGCTAGTGTACACTGGCCTTAAGGCTCGAACTTGAGTTGGAGCCTTGGCTCTCGCCAGCCTTAAGGCTCAAACTTGAGTTGGAGCCTTGGCTCTCCCCAGCCTTAAGGCTCGAACTTGAGTTGGAGCCTTGGCTCTCGATGCTAATGTACACCAGCCTTAAGGCTCGAACTTGAGTTGGAGCCTTGGCTCTCGATGCTAGTGTACATCGACCTTAAGGCTCGAACTTGAGTTGGAGCCTTGGCTCTCCCCAGCCTTAAGGCTCGAACTTGAGTTGGAGCCTTGGCTCTCGATGCTAGTGTACACCGGCCTTAAGGCTCGAACTTGAGTTGGAGCCTTGGCTTTAAGTTGGAGCCTTGGCTCTCGATGCTAGTGTACACTGGCCTTAAGGCTCGAACTTGAGTTGGAGCCTTGGCTCTCGCAAGCCTTAAGGCTCGAACTTGAGTTGGAGCCTTGGCTCTCGATGCTAGTGTACACCGGCCTTAAGGCTCGAACTTGAGTTGGAGCCTTGGCTCTCCCCAGCCTTAAGGCTCGAACTTGAGTTGGAGCCTTGGCTCTCGATGCTAGTGTACACCGGCCTTAAGGCTCGAACTTGAGTTGGAGCCTTGGCTCTCGCCAGCCTTAAGGCTCGAACTTGAGTTGGAGCCTTGGCTCTCCCCAGCCTTAAGGCTCGAACTTGAGTTGGAGCCTTGGCTCTCGATGCTAGTGTACACCGGCCTTAAGGCTCGAGCTTGAGTTGGAGCCTTGGCTTTGAGTTGGAGCCTTGGCTCTCGATGCTAGTGTACACCGGCCTTAAGGCTCGAACTTGAGTTGGAGCCTTGGCTCTCGCCAGCCTTAAGGCTCGAACTTGAGTTGGAGCCTTGGCTCTCGATGCTAGTGTACACCCGCCTTAAGGCTCGAACTTGAGTTGGAGCCTTGGCTCTCGATGCTAGTGTACACCGGCCTTAAGGCTCGAACTTGAGTTGGAGCCTTAGCTCTCGCCAGCCTTAAGGCTCGAACTTGAGTTGGAGCCTTGGCTCTTCCCAGCCTTAAGGCTCGAACTTGAGTTGGAGCCTTGGCTCTCGATGCTAGTGTACACCGGCCTTAAGGCTCGAACTTGAGTTGGAGCCTTGGCTCTCCCCAGCCTTAAGGCTCGAACTTGAGTTGGAGCCTTGGCTCTCGATGCTAGTGTACACCGGCCTTAAGGCTCAAACTTGAGTTGGAGCCTTGGCTCTCGCCAGCCTTAAGGCTCGAACTTGAGTTGGAGCCTTGGCTCTCGATGCTAGTGTACACCGGCGGCCTTAAGGCTCGAACTTGAGTTGGAGCCTTGGCTCTCCCCAGCCTTAAGGCTCGAACTTGAGTTGGAGCCTTGGCTCTCGCCAGCCTTAAGGCTCGAACTTGAGTTGGAGCCTTGGCTCTCGATGCTAGTGTACACGGGCCTTAAGGCTGGAACTTGAGTTGGAGCCTTGGCTCTCGATGCTAGTGTACACTGGCCTTAAGCCTCGAACTTCAGATTGAGCCTTTGTTCTCCATGCTAGTGTACTTTGGCTTTAAGGCTTGAACTTGAGTTTGAGCCTTTGCTCTCCATGCTAGTGCACCCCGGCCCCTTAAGGCTCAAACTTCAGATTGAGCCTTTGTTCTCCATGCTAGTGTACTCTGGCTTTAAGGCTCGAACTTGAGTTTGAGTCTTTGCTCTCCATGCTAGTGCACCCCGGCCCCTTAAGGCTCGAACTTCAGATTGAGCCTTTGCTCTCCATGCTAGTGCATCCCGGTCCCTTAAGGCTCGAACTCCAGTTTGAGCCTTTGCTCTCCATGCTAGTGCATCCCGGTCCCTTAAGGCTCGAACTTCAGATTGAGCCTTTGATCTCCATGCTAGTGCACCGCGGCTCCTTAAGGCTCGAACTTCAGATTGAGCCTTTGCTCTCCATGCTAGTGCATCCCGGTCCCTTAAGGCTCGAACTCCAGTTTGAGCCTTTGCTCTCCATGCTAGTGCATCCCGGTCCCTTAAGGCTCAAACTTCAGATTGAGCCTTTGCTCTCCATGCTAATGCACCCCGGCCCCTTAAGGCTTGAACTTAAGTTTGAGCCTTTGCTCTCCATGCTAGTGCACCTCGGCCTTAAGGCTCGAACTTGAGTTGGAGCCTTTGTTCTCCATGCTAGTGTACACCGGCTTTAAGGCTCGAACTAGAGTTGGAGCCTTGGCTCTCGATGCTAGTGTACACTGGCCTTAAGGCTCGAACTTCAGATTGAGCCTTTGTTCTCCATGCTACTGTACTCTGGCCTCTTAAGACTCCAACTTAAGTTCAAGTCTCCCATACATGGAACTTCACCTTAAGGCTCAAACTTGAGTTTGAGCCTTGTCTCTCTATGCTAGCGTACCCCTAGCATATGAGTGCACAACTTGGATCTAGGCTCCAAGTCGAGCTTCTGTATAGATTAAGTAAATGCAAGTGAGGCTCTTGCTATTCAAGATAACTTTTTGTAGCATGCATTAAGTTTTTTAAGTTTGATAGGTTTTGATTTGATATGTAGCATTTAAATCCATTTTTTTCTAAGGTTTTAAAACTTTTTTTTTTGCTTCACAGGAATGGAAGCTAGCAGAGCACCCACTACCTCGCAACCACATGGTGCACCAATCTTTACTCTGGATGCTCTCGAAACAACAACTCAAGCTAAAAGTGTCACTCCTAGAATTAAGGTGGATAAAACCTTCGAATTGAGTAACAAAGAAGGAGTAAAATGGTTTGTGGATAGCTACGATGCTAGTGCAAACTTCAAAGGAGTCCTCCATTTGTTTTTGTCTCAAGGTGATACATCATATGGAGATATGGGGATTGTGGTAGGCGCTAAGGATGATGTGGATGCAAGAGCAAATCCATGCTTCACATGCACTGTATTGCCAGAAGGAGAAACTACAAAACCAAATAAGTTTTGCTTATCATTGGAAACTTTTCACCCAGCAGACATGACTGGCAGTAAACTAGGAAAGGACAATTGTATTGTAAAGTTAGGATTGAAGATCATTGACTTTTCCAATCAAGAAGACTCAGGGGTGGATAATGTGGAGGACCTGGTGAAAGCAGTGAGGCATGCAAAGAAGGCTTTGGATTCACGAAAAAAGTCCATACCTGAAAAGGAGACAACAACCACTCAAGTTAGGAAAATTATGGAGAAAAAAAGCAGGGCCATAGTGAAGAGTGCACTTGAAGCATCTACAAATGCTGGTGCAACTTCTTCAAAACATAAAAAGGAGGGTGACAAAATAAAAGTCCTTGATGTAAGCACAATAGCAGCTGAAGACATGGCAGGCTCTCAGGTGCAAGAAGAGGAGCAAGCACTTGCAAAGAAGAGAAAGGCAAAGCACTCTACAAAGGTTCAGGAAATCTCTTTAAAGAGGCAAAGGACAAAACCAGCAAGTGGTTCAAAGGAGATAGATGCGTCCGAGGACGAGCTAATGGAGGTTGAGACTCTAAACAAGGGCAGCAAAGCAATTATCTCATTAGAAATAAAGAAGGGATATTATCCCTTTGGTCTAAATGAGGTCTTCAGCATTGATGTGATGAAATGTTATCCTGCTCCTTCAAACTATGTGTATAGAAGGTTAAATAAGGATTGGGTTCGTATTTTGACCCAAGACTTTATTGAGGACCCAAAGCAAGAGGAGATACTTGCAATTTTGATGCCCTGTAATCGTGCTACAAAACAACCCCTTGATAAACTCGCAAAAGAAGATATTCATAAAGTTGAATATTGGATTATCTCTGGTCAACACTCCATTAGTGCTGCAAAAAGCTTGCAAGCTCTAAATATGGCTAAAGTGACCCCTCCACTGCGTCAGCAATTCAGGTTCAGGAGATGTAAGATAATTGTAAATTGCCCGCCCAAGATTTCTCGTGACATTTCCAAGGATGCGAATTTATCTGTTGCAAAGTCAATGCAAAAGGAGCCATTCCTCGATCAACTTCTACAAGCTCGAGCACAATGGCATGCAAACGGTCGTCCTAGTAAACCTTTGCCTGGTGTCAATCAACCCAAGATGGACGAGTCTTGGGAAGGTACTCTTTTGATTCTTTGCTATATCTTGGTAAATCATAGACCTACATTACTTCTTCTTTACTTCTTCATAGATCTATAGTTTTAAGTATAGCAGTAGCATAAGAAAGATGCATGTAAGGCTTCTTCTCAAACTACATAAACTTAATAGTTTGGTTTGAAATTGAACTTCAAGCCTCACCTCTCTGTGATGGTGTAGCACTTGCATATCTAATTATGGCTCGAACTTAAGTTGGAGCCTCACTTGCAAGTGCTAGATTTGCATACGGAGGTGATGCTCAAACCTAAGATCGAGCATCACGATTATATACTAGTTTAGCACTGTAAGTGAGGCTCAAACTCAAGTTTGAGCATAAGCTCCAAATGATTGAAAACCCATAGATGCATAATTCCTCCTAATATTTTGTGATATCTATAGTGAGGGGGCTAACTTCTTACTTTGCAACTTTGCAGGCCTTTGTGGAGACCACGGAGCACACATTACATAAGAACTTTGTCAAAAATGATTTACACTTGCTTCTATGTGATGATGATGTATGGCAGAACTGGGTTAAGATCATGAGGCTTTATGCAAAAGGCTTGCTACCAAATACAAAGGGCGAAACTCAAACTAAAGGTCTTGATCAAAATCCCAGACTTCCAACTTTGAAGAGTGGGCAAATTCAGCAGGCACCAGGAACAGTCCAACTAGGCCCAACATTGTTTAGGTGCATTTTAGGCCTTCAGAAGAGTGAAGTTTTGGACATTCAAACATCACTTCTTGACAAGAGAATACTGCTTAAAAAGGGAAAGCAAACCCATCAAAGAATGGATATGGAGGAGATGGCTTGGAAGCTAAAAACAGATCGAGTTCTCAAAGATGCAATAACCGCCTTCTATTTTGATCTGACAAGGGAAAAGATGACTTGGGAACAGGTGTGTGAGACATATAAGCTAGGGGAGAATGAGTATAATCAATTGAGGAGCTACAGCCAGTCCTTTGTTAGGGATGCTCTCAATCCTTCAAAAAAAAATCCTTCACTTTCAAAAAGTGTAGTAACTTTACTGAATCACCTATATAGAGCATCTATGGGTATTGTATCTCAACAAGAGTCTATTCCTTGGAAAATTAGGGGGTGGGTTTTGATATGACAAAGATTATAGCCTTCTGTAGTGAAGAGCATGTACCATTTCAGCTGGCAATCATGGACCTACATGGTACAAAGGAGCAGCTCTCGTCAGAATTTTTCTCCAAGTTGGCACTTGCTTTGAACACACTAAACTCACAATATGAATATATTCTTGTGTGTTTTGTTGATTTCATCACCATTGGAATGCTTATCGAAGGGATTTCTAGCCAGTCAACAAAGGTGCACTATGAATTTGGTGTGATCCACACACAAAAAGATGATGCCTGGACATCTGGAACAGTTGAGATTGCAACTGTTATTCTTTTCATCAGCAAGGTTGACAAGTTTGAGGCCATTGATAAGGTTCTCACAAAAAAGGTATTCATCTCAGGATCTAGTGGCCAAAATAGAGAATTCATCGACAAAGGCTTTATTGATGGTCTCATCACAGGGTTTTGTCCTGAACAGAGCTATGTTGTAGAGATATATTGTGGTGGAGTTGTGCTAGAGGAGAGCTTGCTAAAGAAGAGACGATGTATTGCTTTATGCAAAGATGATTTGGAAGCGATGGCATTAGAATCAAAGTGCTCTGCTCTTTTAGATGGTCACCCGTCCTTGCAAGAGTGGTGTGGTGCAAGTGGCGACACAAAAAAGCAAACACTAGATGATGCAGAAAAAGAGAACCTTCAAAATCTTCACATTGATGACCCACCAAGTACAGAGGACGAAGAGGAAGGTGATGATATTGACAACAAAAATGACACAGATGATGATAAAGAAGTTGGGGATGCTATAGACTTTGAAGATGCAGGGCAAAGGAATGAAGAGGACCAAGGGAATGATGCTCTATTCAATGAGGATGCCGAAGACAATTTTGAAGATATTGGAAGGCATGAAAATGATGATAAAGGTGGGAATGGTGATGATATATTGGATTCTGCAAAAGCCATGGAAGCTACAAATGTTGGGGTTGCTATGGCCGTTGAGAAGATTGGGGATACAGATGTCAACAAGGCTTTCCATGCTCATAGCCCATCAAGCTCTCAACCAAAGAAAGGTAGAAAAGTGCATTGATAGTGCTTATTATGAATGTACAACGAATCATTGAAAGGAGCTTATCAACAACTAATATTAGCAAAGGTTTTGTTCAAAGTGTGGATTTCTTGAAATAATAATTTGTCTTTTGATTAATACATTGGCTTTTTTGGATTCACTTTTAACATTTTTCTATTAAAGTGAATATTTCTATTCTATTTATCCTTTATTTCATGCCAACGTCTAGTACAAATGATGATGCACACTTACTATTAAGAAATTTCTCCATATCCTAGTGTAGCAGTGAGGCTCAAAATTAAGTTTGAGCCTAATACAAATGATGACGCACACTTACTATTAAGAAATTACACTTACTCCATATCCTAGTGTAGCGGTGAGTCTCAAACTTAAGTTTCAACCGTACCTCCACTTATGTCCAACCTTGGGGATGTCTTCCAACACAAGGCACAATCTCAAGTTGAGCGATCTTTACGTTGCCCTTGTAAGTGAGGCTCAAACTCAAGTTTGACTCTTATGTTATGGTTCCTAATTCATTATGGTACATCAGTCAAAGTTTAGTAATCTAAGTTTGGATACAAAGTATATGTGTAGATATAAAAATGACTAGTATTGTATTAGCCTTGTTGTATTATTTAAATCCTAAAAGTAATAGCATTTTATTTTAATCTTACAGATATATACAAAGAAGGGAAAGACGAAGATAACATTGCTCAACTAGAACATCATCATGAAAGCCCTACTAGAGAGATCAACTCTCATGATTTAAATGCTAGAAATAATGAAGACAACATGGTGGAGGTAGATCACATCAATGATTCAGCTTTGCAAACATCTTCAAGGCCTTCAAGTGATAGGACTAAAGAGACTAAGGACATTCCTAATTTGCAAGTTAATGTTGAGGTTAGTGAGAATAAAGATAAAGTCAATGAAGAGCTTCAAGAGACTTCTGCAACCAAGGAGAGACAAGAAGAGATTGTTGAACAAATGGATGAGGCTACATATGCTACAAATAAAGGGAAAATAGTTGAAATCAAGGACTCTGTGGCAGAGGGTGTTGAAGAAATTGATGAGGCTACATATGCTACGAATAAAGAGAGAATAGTTGAAATCAAGGACTCTGTGGTGGCAGAGGGTGCCAAGAAAACTAAAGGTATATCTTTTTCAATAGGATGTTATTTAAGATGATTTATTCAGCAATTTTGTGTGTTAAAAAGTATGTTTCTCAGCGAGAGTTGTTTTTGCAGGTATAGCTGCTTCTAACAATCACAAGTTAAGTACGCAAGAAATAGAGCAACGTGTTGAGGAGCTACGTTCCGATACACAAAAGAGTAGGCCTCTAGGAAGTTTATATTCTTTTGAGAGAGATGGAGATAGATTAGTATTTCAATCTTCACCAATCAATAGGGAAATGCAATCACGTCTAGGAGCCATCGTCATAGATGAATATGGGAACATGAAACGAAAGTAAACTTGTGGATGTTTTGTTGTAATTAGCTCTCATTGATAATATAGGATCACTTGTTTTAATATTGTTAAGTATGTAAACACATTAAAGTGTTATCATTCTTCTGTATTGTATGCAGAAAATATTCCTCGTGCAATCACCATAAAGAAACATGCACTTATACTTGATCTTAATGGAGTTTTACTCAACAAGGAAGAGAAGAGGCATCCACAAACAAATTGTATTCGAATTGATATTGGTCGCACCACAGTTGTTATTCGCCCCGGGTGTTTTGAATTTTTGGATGAGATTTGCCAGTACTTTCATGTTGGTATTTGGTCCACCATGCTACACAAGAATGTTTGTGCCTATGTAAACACTCTTGAACAGTATGCACATAAGAAATATCATTTCTTTATGGTGTGGGGACAAGAAGAATGTTATATCCATAATCTTCGAAAAGTGTATAGGCCAGATAAGCCTACTGTTGAGGCTATGTTTAAACCTTTACTCAAGGTTTGGAATCAGTTCCAAGATATTTGCAATAAGAAGAATACATTGCTTATTGATGATAGCCCTTTCAAGGGATGTGTTAATCCAAAAGACAACTGTCTCTTCCCTGAAAGTTTTCAAGGAGGGCACGACTACGTACAGTGCAATGACCTTCTACCCTACCTTTTAAATCTAAATAATACAAATGACATTAGGTCTATTATTTTGCTTAATCGGCTAGGTCAATCTCCTATCACACATGGCCATAATTTATTTATCGATTTTCAAGATGTACTGGAAGAATGGCTCCAATTCACCTCCCTATTTTTGCGAGAAGAAGTGGAAAACTCATCTTCTGCATCTTCACACTTACCATTATATGGTGATAAGCTAAAGTATGTCCAATCAAGAGGGGAAAAAAGAGAAGTAGAATCTATAAGCAAGGATCTAGCAATGTTGGCATCCAAAGCTGGAGTACCATTACTATCCAAAGACCAGCTAAGCTTGTTAAAAGTGTGTTACAAAAGAAGGATTTTGAGTGATCAACACGCTATTGCTTATGCTACTCGCTTGGGATATGATCGTGGTCATCTCATAAGTGGAGTTACAGCAAAAGCATACATATCAAGGCTACAAAAGGCTTACTTGAGCTTATGGGTAGGATAATGTCTGGTTTCATTAAACATTAAGTGACAGTATAATCAGATTCCAACCTAACCCAAACTAGTTATTGCTGTGCAGGTCGAAGGAAACCATTTCTGAGGTCTAAACGTGCAGTTTGAAGTATGAGATCTGTACAAATATCAAGACTTGTTGGGTGCAGAATGTTTGGAGCCATTTTGTACCTAAAAGCCCATAAGATAGACTTAAGCTTTGGCCAAAACAATGTACTTAGATGGGTTTAATTTTTGGATTGTACGAGCCAAATCTTTACACTATTGTATCAAGAAATCAAATGCCTTCAAACTTACTGTCATTTGATTATCTCTTTTGTCAATATTTGCAATTCGATTGCAATAAAGATGTGTTTGTTTTTTATTGAATATATTGCCTTGTCAAGGTGTAAGGCTATGAATATCATAATAATTTAATTTGGATAGACTCAATTATCTCAATAGTGAAAATCTTTTACACATCATATTCAATAAATTTGATGAAATTTAGCATTGACAATATACTCGCTCTTTTATTTTTTTGGTTGAACTAATGAGGTATTGGAGCATTTGTCTATGAAGGTTTAAGACCATCCATATCATGGATGAATTTATGTTGTTGGCACATAATATATTTATTCAAAATTTTGAATGTACATTAACCAAACATTTTGTTTTCAACAGGATATGTTGAAGCATATAGCTTTGATTTCAAGTGTACAGAAAACTTACTATTGAGGTGGCACCAATCATTGGTGACTTATGTACCTAGAGGCAAAAGAGTTCCACCACCCCCAGATACAATAAGGAAACAAAGAAGAGTATTGATACTTGAACTCAATGGTGTTTTACTTAAGACCATTGAGATGCAACATGGTGATGTATGTCCAGACTGGGCCAAACATATGCATCTTGTGGAAGAGAATACAAGTGTTTGGCATTTGATTCGCAAAGATGCATTCACTTTCCTTGATTTTTGTAGGCAATGGTTTGAGGTATGGATCTGGAGTACTAATAGACTACAAAGGACTCGACGCATTCTTGAGTTGTGCTTTCCTCGGCACCATCAAAAGTTTAAGGTCGTAGCAGGGCATGCAGCATGTCAAAAGACGGATCTTCTTATTGGATATCGATTTGTATACCACAAAAACTTAGATGTAGCATGGAGAATTTTTCATGACCTGGATGGAAATAACACACTAATTTTTGATGATACCCTCTACAATGTAATGTGGAATATGCCCGGAACCTACTTGATTTTTCCAAAGATGTGGAATCAAAATATAGAGGAGCTTCAAAGTTTTTTGGAGACAACAATCAGCGCATGGTTACTTGGTTGGATTTATGCAAAGAACAAACGGGAGTATACTTGCAACACTTTAGTAAATGAAGCAGCTTATGATAGAGAAACTTTGTATGTATTGGAGCAATACATGAGAAAACGCTATGTTTGAGATACAATTTGTACTCAATTATTATCTTGACGAAGGATTTTTGTCTTCGGATAAATTGTAAACTTGAATGTAACAATCTCATTGAATGTAACAAGTGTTCTTTGGCATTATCATCCCATGTTTTTACTTCAATGTCCCTCAAATTTGAGCATATATATCATGATTTGTAATCTTGATATAGTGTCTAAGATGGGTTTTTATCTGTGGATCAATCGTAAACTTAGCATATTGTTACTGTCATTGAGATTTACTTTTTGTTTTGTTGTTTCTAACACCACACCCTTTAGAGATCTCTCATTTTTAAGGTTCCTTTTTATAATGATATTTAGAATTCTTTTGGCAAATTAAATAAACCCCATGTTTTTACTTCAATGTCTCAAAGTGGAGATAGTATTTAACATTATCTTCTTCATATGAAAGGTGTTGTATAATCTCAATTAAGTTTAGTGTCACGTATGTATCTATACAACTACAAACAAATACGCCAAATAGTTGTGTCAAGATATAATCTATTGGCACAAAGAGTGCACCAACAAATAGATGTTAGCTCAAACTACACAAAAATACCGAGTTTCCAACCAATCCTATAAGAAATGGGACTCGAATAATTCCCAAAATTCCTAAATTTGTCTTGAAAAGAATTTACCTCTTTTTGGTGAAGTTGAAAGAGAGGATTAGAAGACCTACAAAACAAAACAAAAAGTTGAAAAAAGAATTAGTAATACAAAACCCTAAAAGTGTGAATAGCATGGATACACAAGGAGGTTTATCCTTCAACACATACAATTTAATAACCAAGAGGAGAGGGGAGGGGAGGGGAGGGAGGGCAAAGAAGGAGGTGGAGAAGAGCTTGGGAGAGAGAAAGAACCTGCAAAACAAATGAGAAAGCAAAAAAACAAGAAAATTACTCATAATTACACACGCATACGTTTTACATCACATGTACATGTAACCAAGAGGAGATGGGAGTGAGGGAAAAGGAGGCATACTTGGTGAGGAAGCAAGCAAAACACACGCGCACGAAAAAAAACGTTTGAAAAAAAAGAGGTTCTGTTTTACTGTAAAAACCTATGCCGTCGATATATGCGTCGAAATAAGCGTGGAAAAAAGTGTCGAAAAATACGTGGAAAAGAGTGTCAAAAAATGCGTGGGAAATAGCATGGAAATAAGAGTTGAAAAAAATAAAATTCCCACGCTCTTTTCGACGGATATTTCGAGGACTTTTTGACGCCTATTTTGATGGTCGCTACTTTTCATTCAAATTCAAAATCTTTCCAGATCTTGCGGCCCCCTACTTTTCAAATTACCTATCACCGACTACCACCCTCCACAAATACTTAAGGGAGGATTCTCCTCCAAAAATAAGCATTCGTTCCCCATTTTGCAAATCAATATGGAAACCATGGACGACGCCACACCCTCAAATTTTGTTGAATTAGAGATGAAGACACTTTGCCCATGAACTCGCTCTGCAAATACCAAGTGGCTCGACATCGACGAACTTGCAATGATCATACAAAAAAATGGGAAATATTTTCGGTGGAGCGATTGGAACATCTAATTAGTGGCAATGCGTGCTTCAACAATGATGAACCAATGGATATCCACCCTGAATGATGGAGACCAACAAGAGTAGCCACAAATAAGGTGATCCAACAACCTGAGGAACTTGAGGCGGATTCGAACTTTGAGAACCCATTCTCAAGGAAGCTAAGAGAGAAAAAATTATAAAGGCTCAATGATGGGATAGTACTAGAGATAAGTGTGGGAGAGTACTAGTAGACTTCCCCCCGTCCACCAAGTTCAAGAGGAGGAGAGGAGAAGGGTAGCTCGTGAGAGAAAGAGAGAGTGGAGAGCACGTCAACGAGCAACACCTTCCGTTGGCAATGATCCAAGCCTTGCTCCTCCTCTTCCACTTCCTCTCCCTCTGCCCTCTTCCCCCCCACTACCCCTTAGTTTAGATAATCCACATGAACCCGCCCTTCTTGAGTCCCCTTCTCTTCTACAAGAACCCAGCCCCCTCCTTTGGGCGCCCATCGTGTGGATAGGAAAGAACTATCAAAGTTAGGGGCACATCGTCATGCCCATGCAATCTTCCATTCCTATTTCAAAGACCTCACGCCTTCATCAAAGGCATGTGTGCTTGATGCTTTGATTGATCTGCCCACCAACATGGCCAACTGTAGGGCGCTTTCCGACATTGGAGGTCGAAGAGAGAGGAGAGCTGGCATGGCGGCGGTGCTACAAAGTGTTCGTCATTCCTATATAGTTAACAAGAAGCTCGACGGGCTATTGTTGGCAGTCATAAGTAGCTCCCAAATGAAGGGTAAGGTTAGTGCCACATCTCGCATCCTTTCCATAGCACCACACGTACTTAGAGTTGGGTCTATTAGACGACAAAGTTTAGATGCCAATGAGGTTGGTGCTTTGTGGGTGAGTAGTGGTCGTGTAGCTAGGCATGATCACCTACTAGATGAAACCACTAGAACCTTGATAGAAAGTTTTTGGGAGGAGAATTGTCGTGCCTTGCCAGTTTTCAAGAAAGCTTTGCGTAAGAGAGTGACAAGAGGAGTGTTCATTGAGCACGATGCTTGCTTTCTTGAAATGACCCAAACTGAGTTGTATTCTCAGTTTGTGGCTTCGTATCCAGAGCTTAAAATTGGGCAGAGGTCATTTGAGGGATGTAAGCCTTGGTTTGTGAGGTACTCACATCAGCGTGACACATGTTGTTGTCGCTACCATGTTGAGTTTAAACTTTTTTATGATGTGTTCCGTTCTCTTAGTGGGCATAGAGAGTTGCCTCATAGTCCTCGTGATTTCATCCACTCTCTTTTTTGTGTGCACGCACGGAGGATGCCCAGTTCCATAGGATGCCTTGTGTGGAGAGAAATTGCACATCATGTGGTTCACTTGCACATATACAGATGGTAGATCTTGATGCAAGTGACCAAGAGATAGTGGCATGGCGACATTATGAGTATGTGACACACCAGCTCCAGAGTGGTGGACAGTCCAGGAAGTTGCAGCTCCTGGACAAACATACACCACCTTGTCACTTCACAGCCATATTTAGGGAGCAGATCTACCCCTATATACGGCACAGCCACATTTAGGGAGCAGATCTACCCCTATATACGGCACAGTCATTGTGCCAAGTGGCAGGATCGTCAGCTCCGAGCATGCCTGGCAGAGTTTCCTATTGGTGTGGTCGTCTCTGTGATTGATTTTGCAGAGAACTACACCTTCACAGCTTTTCAGGAGATACAATCTGAGTATTACTTCTCAGAGTAGGTAATGGTTATATTTCATAATATTTGTTTCGTGTTTGAGCTACATTACTTATTTGATTTTTTGTGTCCTAAACGTCTGTATTGCTTACCTCACCAGGTTGCTATTATGGTCCACATTAGCTATTGACATGCAGAGGCTCATGTAGATGGGATAGCGAGTACCCTCGAGACCCATGTCATTATTCGTCGAGAGTATCATTTCTATATCAGTGATGATCGGTTACATGATGCACATTTTGTGCAACACTGTTTTCGTCTCCATGACGATTTTTTAGGAGTGTGGGATCATACGTGGCCAGCGATGGGTTTGGTTGGATGGTTGTGGCGCACAGTTCAAGTCATCACGACAATTCTGTTGGCTCTACAGGTAGTACTTATGGTTCTCTTATATTTTCAATTAAACTAAATTCACTAGAACATCTTAAAGAAAACAATATCTAAGACTATCTTTTATGGATTTATAGGTGGCATGTGCAGTCTAGTATCCCAGTGATTTGGTCATTCTTTCAGACTGGTCACGAGAAGGGAGAGCATGATGGTGCGGGCGCGTGTGTGAAACGTGCCCTGAGGCGTCATCAGCTGCGGTAGGATGCTCAACGGTTCAGAGATGCGGGCCACGTAGTCGAGTGGTGCTCCCAACATTTGTGTGGGAGTGCAGCATCATCGTATCCCAAACGTGATGCTCGGATTGTCAGGAGATTTTTTTGGCATGTGGATGGTGGCATGATTGACCATAGAGCCTCCCATGATTGTGACATAGTACCTAGCACCTTGGGCTTACATTCCATCAGGAGCACGTGCATGGCGGCTCCCACGATTTACACACGACGGTTTGCATGCTTCTATGGAGCATGTATGGATGGCGATTGGTCACATTGTGCCTCGAGAGGATGGGAAGATGCATGGATACAGACATTCCTCTCCCCCGAGCATCCTTCACATCCACCAGTGTTGTCTGATGAGCACACAGGTCCTACGTTCATGGTCAGTTATGATGACTTGACAGATTTGCTACAGGAGGGTGATGTATTTGCTATTATTGCCAGTGAGGAAAATAGCAAGGGAGTAGACTACTATCTGATGAGTTGCACTAGGCCAAAGTGCATCCTTGACCAGGATACAGTGGATGATCATGGGTTTTCTTATGACACCCATAGCATGATTGTGGCAGGCTAGTTTTACCAGCAGATTCGACTTCATTGGGGGAGTCTTGAGTTCCAGTGGAAGTGGGAGTTATAGGCATTTCAGTTATCTCATCTAGTGGTTGCTACCAGGCTCACTCTTGATCGAGTACAGAGCTGAAAACACAGTTCTCACCCTCGTTTTCGGCTTCGAGTGGATGACCATGAGAGCATTCTAGAGCAGTTGAGAGCTAGAGAGGGTGCTGCTGACTAGATCTCTATCTTGATAGTAACTAAACTCAGACTAGCTGTGTTAGCTCACTTACATTGTACTTAGATTTATGGGCAGTGACTAACCTCAGACTAGCTGGGGTAGCTCATTTTCATTCTGATGTACTTATTTAATGTTTATATCATTATGAGTTTTTTCACTATTGAGTATCATTACATTTTAGTTGATGTTCTTGATTTTTTTAAATTTTTTAACACTTTGGCTATCATATTGTTTATTGAAAATCTCCATGCCATCGTACTCAAACATGCCCTGATGGGAACCAAACTTTGCAAGCATGTGGAGGGAGCCCACCCCCACATGCATGCAAAGTTTAGTCATAATCGGAGCATGTTTGGATTGGTAATTAGCGCCCAGTGCGGATTTTTCACGTCTCTTGGTGCTTAAGAGGCCATGGAAAATCCGGGCCTTCCCCATACCATCATAACCAAACATGCTCCGATGGGGACCAAACTTTGCAAGCATGTGGGGGGGACCCACTCCCACATGCTTACAAAGTTTGGTCACAATCGGAGTATGTTTTGATTGGTAATTAGCACCCAGTGCGTATTTTTCAAGTCTCTTGGTGCTTAAGAGGCCATGGAAAATCCGGGCCTTCCCCATACCATCGTACCTAAACATGCTCCGATGGGGACCAAACTTTGCAAACATGTGGGGGGGACCCACCCCCACATGCTTGCAAAGTTTGGTCACAATCGGAGCATGTTTGGATTGGTAATTAGCGCCCAGTGCGGATTTTTCAAGTCTCTTGGTGCTTAAGAGGCCATGGCAAATCTGGGCCTTCCCCATACCATCGTACCCAATTCTCCGATGGGGACCAAACTTTGCAACCATGTGGGGGTGGGTCCCCCCCATATGTTTGCAAAGTTTGGTCCCCATTGGAGCATGTTTGGGTATGATGGTATGGGGAAGGCCCGGATTTTCCATGGCCTCCTAAGCACCAAGAGACTTGAAAAATCCGCACTGGGTGCTAATTACCAATCCAAATATACTCTGATTGTGACCAAGCTTTGCAAGCATGTGGGGGTGGGTCCCCCCCACATGTTTGCAAAGTTTGGTCCCCAACAAAGCATGTTTGGGTACGATGGTATGGGGAAGGCCCAGATTTTCCATGGCCTCTTAAGCACCAAGAGACTTGAAAAATCCGCACTGGGCACTAATTACCAATCCAAACATGCTCTGATTGTGACCAAACTTTGCAAGCATGTGGGGGTGGGTCCCCCCCACATGTTTGCAAAGTTTGGTCCCCATCGGAGCATGTTTGGGTACGATGGTATGGGGAAGGCCCGGATTTTCCATGGCCTCTAAAGCACCAAGAGACATGAAAAATCCACACTGGGCGCTAATTACCAATCCAAACATGCTTTGATTGTGACCAAAATTTTAAGCATGTGGGGGTGGGTCCCCCCCACATGTTTGCAAAGTTTGGTCCCCATCGGAGCATGTTTGGGTACGATGGTATGGGAAAGGCCCGGATTTTCCATGGCCTCTTAAGCACCAAGAGACTTGAAAAATCCGCATTGGGCGCTAATTACCAATCCAAACATGCTCCGATTGTGACCAAACTTTGCAAGCATGTGGGTGTGGGTCCCCCCCACATGTTTGCAAAGTTTGGTCCCCATCGGAGCATGTTTGGGTACGATGGTATGGGGAAGGCCCGGATTTTCCATGGCTTCTTAAGCACCAAGAGACTTGAAAAATCTGCAGTGGGCGCTAATTACCAATCCAAACATGCTCCGATTGTGACCAAACTTTGCAAGCGTGTGGGGGTGGGTCCCACCAACATGTTTGCACCAACATGTTTGCAAAGTTTGGTCCCATCGGAGCATGTTTGGTTATGATGGTATGGGGAAGGCCCGGATTTTCCATGGCCTCTTAAGCACCAAGAGACTTGAAAAATCCGCACTGGGCGCTAATTACCAATCCAAACATGCTTCGATTATGACCAAACTTTGCAAGCATGTGGGGGTGGGTCCCCCCCACATGTTTGCAAAGTTTGGTCCCCATCGGAGCATGTTTGGGTAGGATGGTATAGGGAAGGCCCGGATTTTCCCATGGCCTCTTAAGCACCAAGAGACATGAAAAATCTGCAGTGGGCGCTAATTACCAATCCAAACATGCTCTGATTGTGACCAAACTTTGCAAGAATGTGGGGGTGGGTCCCCCCCACATGTTTGCAAAGTTTGGTCCCCATCGGAGCATGTTTGGGTATGATGGTATGGGGAAGGCCCGGATTTTCCATGGCCTCTTAAGCACCAAGAGACATGAAAAATCCGCACTGGGCGCTAATTACCAATCCAAACATGCTCTGATTGTGACCAAACTTTGCAAGCATGTGGGGGTGGGTCCCCCCCACATGTTTACAAAGTTTGGTCCCCATCGGAGCATTTTTAGGTACGATATTATGGGGAAGGCCCGGATTTTCCATGGCCTCTTTAGCACCAAGAGACTTGAAAAATCCACACTGGGCGCTAATTACCAATCCAAACATGCTTCGATTGTGACCAAACTTTGTAAGCATTTGGGGGTGGGTCTGCCCCACATGTTTGCAAAGTTTGGTCCCCATCGGAGCATGTTTGGGTATGATGGTATGGGGAAGGCCCGGATTTTCCATGGCCTCTTAAGCACCAAGAGACTTGAAAAATCTGCACTGGGAACTAATTACCAATCCAAACATACTAGGATTGTGACCAAACTTTGCAAGCATGTGGGGGTGGGTTCCCCCCACATGTTTGCAAAGTTTGGTCCCCATCGGAGCATGTTTGGGTACGATGGTATGGGGAAGGCCCGGATTTTCCATGGCCTCTTATGCACCAAGAGACTTGAAGAATCCGCACTGGGCGCTAATTACCAATCCAAACATGCTCGGATTGTGACCAAACTTTGAAAGCATGTGGGGGTGGGTCCCCCCCACATGTTTGCAAAGTTTGGTCCCCATCGGAGCATGTTTGGGTATGATGACTAGTATGGGGAAGGCCCGGATTTTCCATGGCCTCTTAAGCACCAAGAGACTTGAAAAATCCGCACTGGGCGCTAATTACCAATCCAAACATACTCCGATTGTGACCAAACTTTGCAAGCATGTGGGGGTGGGTCCCCCCCACATGTTTGCAAAGTTTGGTCCCCATCGGAGCATGTTTGGTTATGATGGTATGGGGAAGGCCTGGATTTTCCATGGCCTTTTAAGCACCAAGAGACTTGAAAAATCTGCACTGGGCGCTAATTACCAATTTAAAGATGCTGTGATTGTGACAAAACTTTGCAAGCATGTGGGGGTGGGTCCCCCCTTCATGTTTGCAAAGTTTGGTCCCCATCGGAGCATGTTTGGGTACGATGGTATTATGGAAGGCCCGGATTTTCCATGGCCTCTTAAGCACCAAGAGACTTGAAAAATCCGCACTGGGCGCTAATTACCAATCCAAACATGCTCTGATTGTGACCAAACTTTGCAAGCATGTGGGGGTGGGTCCCCCCCACATGTTTGCAAAGTTTGGTCCCTATCGGAGCATGTTTGGTTATGATGGTATGGGGAAGGCCTGAATTTTCCATGGCCTCTTAAGCACCAAGAGACTTGAAAAATCCGCACTGTGCGCTAATTACCAATCCAAACATGCTCCGATTATGACTTAACTTTGCATGCATGTGGGGGTGGGCTCCCCCCACATGCTTGCAATGTTTGGTTCCCATCGAGGCATGTTTGCGTACGATGGCATGGAGATTTTCAATAAACAATATGATAGCCAAAGTGTTAAAAATTTAAAAAAATCAAGTACATCAACTAAAATGTAATGATACTCAATAATGAAAAAACTCATAATGATATAAACATCAAATAAGTACATCAGAATGAAAATGAGATACCCCAGCTAGTCTGAGGTTAGTCACTGCCCATAAATCTAAGTACAATGTAAGTGAGCTAACCTTGCTAGTATGAGTTTAGTCACTATCAATGGTGGCAACCCAATCAAAATCGTCATCTCTAACTGTCGGTCGACGTGCGCGTCGAGGCTGCTGTGCACATTGAGACGGCTGTGCGCATCGAGGAGGCTGTGCCGACTGCGGGGGTCGTCGAATGTCTGCGGGGGGAGGTCTGCCTCAAAGGCAGGATCGTGAGCTGGTGTGCCGGTGTACTCGGGAGCTCATGAGTCCCAAAAGCTGCTATAGCCCTCTCCCTCTCTCTACGTCGTGCTAATGCAAGACGTCTCTGTCTATAAACCCAAAATTTATAATCAGCAATGGTAGGTGTCTGCCACTCTGCTCGTGTAAGCTCCTCTGCTATAAGGACACGCTGCTCATGAGAAGAAGCACTGCTGCTAGCACCATCACCCGAGATGCCACTAGGACCAGCACCACCCACACGCTCGTATGCTGTGATCTGGCTCTCGTGAAGGACTCTTTGGTATGTATCAAACTCATGTGAGCTCCACTCAATCTTTGGAGGCACCTCAGGCTCCTGATCTCTATCATCAAAGGCGTCGAGTCCCAAGTCAGTAGAGTTGATGTAAAATCAATAGGCCTGCCAGTCCTAGCATCTACTTAAACGAGGCCTGGGTGAAGATCATCAATGCCCAAAACTCTGTATGTCGCTAGGTCGATGCGTGCACGGCAAGAGGGACATGCTGAGAAGCGTACTAGCTCCTGGGTGATGTAAGACAAATGGAAAAAATGTCCACATCCCAGGGCATATCCACAAGTAGTGTCAATGTCCTCGATACATCGATACATAGAGCGCAGCAGGCATCACGTAGGAAGGGTGGTGCATCCTGAGAGGGAGAGGTTGTCAAAAAACCTCTGTTAACAGGCCGTGGATATAAAGGTAAGTAAGGCACTGTCACGTCTGAGGATCTGCGGAACTCTCGAACATGCAGCATCAACTACTCTGCCCTATGGTGGGCAATCCGCTCCATAATTTGGTGATGCTGCGCCTCAGCTCTAAAGCTCTCTACCTCGGTCCGAGCCTATGTAAAAAAGTAAAGCATAAAAGTAATTGATTAGTCTCTCTCATTAGGTATTACTTAAAGAAATTTATAACTTAGGACCTTAATTATAACTCTTTTACGTGCAAGAGAAACCTACCTGCTGGATGTCAGACTCTCTCAGATGCTGTGCCTCTACAGTAGCTGCCTCTGCCGTCTGTAATGCAGCTCTAAGGCGGTAAATCTCCGCTCTTGCCTCTACCAACTCTTGAGTGAGTCTCTCAGTGGTAGGTGTGGGACCCTACGTGACACAATCAACCATGCCGCTCATGTAAAAATATAGAAAAGTACATATAAACATATAAACATATAAATAAATGACTAAAAAAACTTAAGTAGTAATAAATATGTAAATACCTCGACATCTGTCGTCAGTATCGATTGTGAGAATAGGCGCACCACGTGCTGGATGCTCTCCGTGGTACTCCGTACGTCGATGCCAACCTGGGTGCCAAGAGCCTCGACTGTCGACATAAGCACAAATGAAGGATCTGTAGGAGCTACATGAAGGGCTGGTGGAGGCCGCCTACCTTGGTCCTGGAGACGGGGCCTCGGCTAGCACCACCACCCAGTTGATGGCTAGTGTAATCCACCTCCTCCCCTAAGACAAACTCCACATATAATTGCTTTGCGAAGTATATGGGAATCTGGCGGTTGTTCGGCATCCTCCCATATGCGGCAACATATCGACTATAGATATGTGCCGCCATACGAGGATGCAAACACCGCGAAATAGTAAGGGGCTTGCCTCCCACGACTATCGAGGAAAAGATCTAAGTAGGCTCCATCCCTAATCGGACCAAGATCACAGACCTGACGATATGTCAGGCCATGTGACACAGGAGTAGTGCGATGATGGGCTATCCACTCATCTGCATAAACAATATCGTGAAGGCTACGAAGGGACGAAAGCATCGCCTCCAAGTCTGCCACGATATGTAATGTAGTAGATGGTGTGTCTCTAGCACTCCTACGGATAGCCGCTAACTCGCGGTCTATCTCCGATGAGGTCTACAGATGAGGTCTACAATAGACGAGCGGCCCTCCTCGTGTGACTCCATGCTAAAACCTAAGCCTAACACAAAGGTCCAATGTGAAGGGTCCAATGCTTAGTGCTAAGTAGCACTAATGAAGCTATAAAACAATGCTAATGGGCCCACTAATGCTAATCCAAATCAAGAGAGCAAGGAGAGTGAAAACGACTTCTGACAATGAGGCAAAAAAAAAAGTTTTCCGGTTTTATAACCTCGATCGAGGTTCGGTGGCATCATGCACTTTAGGGTTTGCAAGATGTACGCTCTAGATTTTAGGGTTAGTGAAACATACGGCCAAGATACACACTTAATCATTTAGGGTTGGTGAAGGATCGACGGCTGAGATTTGATATTAGTATCTCGTTCGAGGTACATGGACGACTTAGATTTTAAGTCATTACCACGACCAAGGTATGTCCACGGTCGAGATTCATTATATACCTCGATCAAGATATTTAAACGGTTGAGATCGCATCTTCCAATGTGCCTAAATGGACGGTGGAGATTGCATCTCTGTACCTCGAACGAGATATTTGGACGGTGGAGATTGCATCTCTGTATCTCGAACGAGCTATTTGGACGGTGGAGATTGTATCTCTATATCTCGAACGAGGTATTTCAATGGTCAAGATTTGATCTCAATATCTCGTTCGAGATATGTGGACGGTGGAGATCGTATCCCTTTACCTCGAACAATGAATGGTCGAGATTTTATTTTGATATCTCGGTCGAGATACGTGGACGGTGGAGATGGGCTAGTCAAATATGCCTAGGGGGATACAGCGTGGCCCTGATGTGGATCCGAGTGGCATAGATATCTCGATCGAGATAATGTGGTGGCGGTGACCTGTAGTGGTGACATGGGTGATGATTGGAAACCCGGACCTGCTAGCGTGGCATTAGTTGGTATCTCGATCGAGATATGTCGCTTTAGGCTTGGGAGGCACGTGTCGTGTTTTAATTCACGGCGATATCACGATCGAGGTACTCCGCCCGAGATGCGTGGATGTCCCAATTTTAGAGAGTGAACGAAAGTGAGTACCCTCATCTTGCAACCTCCCTTGGAGATTTCCTCTCAACACACTAACCAATTGATTGGTTGGGGGCTTCTTCTAAGATAGAGAAGCAAGCAAAAACAAGAGGTAAAGTGTAATTTTATTGTTTTTCTCTACTATTCTCAATGTTTTCACTTCTCAACCCCTCTCAAGCTTGAGAGGTTTCTAAATTAAATGTTTATAATGCAAATCAATCTTTTCTTAAGAGCTGTAATGAATAATTGAGAAAAGTTTACATTTATGCTTAATTAGGATGCTTTTTATGTTTATCTCTCTCTTCCCAAAAGAATGGTCATTCCTATGACCAATTCTCTATTCAAATGATGCTTCTCATTGATAAATTCTCAATTCACAAATCAAACTCTAGGCTTGTGAAGCTAGAGGTTAAGAAAGTGGCTTTTTATACTTTTATACTTCTAAAATTATGATAATCTTATGATTTAAATCCATAAATTGGATTTAAGTTTAGAAGATAATTATACTATCATAATTGTATTACCAAGTTTATTCTTTTCAAAAATATTAAAAATTATCAGTAAATAGCAGCGGAGATATGGTAAAATTTTTAAGAAATTGATACATAATTCATTCTTATGTGTAACGTGAAAAGAGGACATCCTACCATATTCTAGGATTGGTCATCCTATGCTAAAAGAATGATTTTCATCACATTCAATGGAAAACTAATTTTTAAGGTTTATGTATAATTAAATAATTAAGAAAAGAGAAAATTATAGTAATTTTATTTAAATAATAAAAGAGGAATTCCCATGACATTTGGAATTCAATCATTTAAATGGAAAAAGTGGAATTCTTAGCATATTGAATTATTGGATATTTTAATTAAAATTCAAAGAGAAATTTTAGATAAATTTATTTTATGCATGAGAAATATTTAAATGATAAAAAAGGAATTCCCATGACATTTGGAATTCAATCATTTAAATAGTAAAAGTGGAATTCTTAGCATATTGAATTAATGGATATTTTTATTAAAATTCAAAGAGAAATTTTAGATAAATTTATTTTACGCATGAATTCCCATGACATTTGGAATTCAATCATTTAAATAGTAAAAGTGGAATTCTTGGCATACTGAATTAATGGATATTTTTATTAAAGAAAAGAGAAATTTTAGATAAATTTATTTGAGCATGAAGAGGCACCGGAGATATCGGACATAAATCCGACTGCTGCCTGCAGATGTGAAAGAGTTTTAAAGACTGGAACCAAGGAGCCAGGAAAGTTATGTATTGGCTCTCCATTAGTATACAGGACACCATGATTGGGCACATTCAGGATGCCAAGTTTCCCAAGGAGGCGTGGGACACCTTGGTTAAACTCTATGAAACAAATACCAAGGCACGCAAGATACAGTTGAAGAACGAACTTCATACTGTGGAGAAAAAGAGCATGTCTATGAATGACTATGCATTGAAGATAAAGGGTATTGTGGAATCCCTTGCATCTATTGGTGTGTCAGTAGATGATGATGATAAGGTGGAAGTCTGTCTACGTGGTCTCGGGCCACAATACAAGGCATTCAAGACGTCTATTCAGACTCGGGAAAACATTCCCAACTTTACAGATTTGGTGTCTATGCTGATTATAGAAGAGAAGAGCTTGAGTGAAGACCAACAGTCTTCACAGAACAGATAAAAGAGGAATTCCCATGACATTTAGAATTCAATCAATTAAATGTAAAAGAGGAATTCCCATGATATTTGAGATCTAAGAAATTAAATGAAAAAAAGAGAAATTTTTAGTATAATTCAATTTATGATTATTTATCAAAAGTAGAATTTTGAGCATTATTGGAAAATATGGGTAGAATTGATTTTTGTAAATCCCATGAATTCTTTTATTCAAAAGAAGAATATTGAACATATTTCACTTGAGGAATTTGAGAAAGAATATGAAAATAGCCGTCTCGAGAAAAAGAACCTTTACCTAGGCCAAGCAATTGGCAGAAATTTAGAAAAAGTCCCATCGTCGGTATCGAAGTAGAAAAAGCTACTAAATGGGAATGAGATGTGATAGGATGTGAATGGATGTGATAAGATGTGAATGGGATGTGATAGGATGTGGTGTGATGTAAATTAATGTGGATGAGATGTGAAGTAAATGGATGTGGATGTGAATGATGAGATGAGAATGAGATGTGAGGTTATGTGAAAGGATAAGATGTAAAGTAAATGGATGTGGATGTGTATGTGAAAGAATGTGATGTAAATGAATGTGGATGTGAATGATGAGATGATAATGAGATGTGAGGTTATGTGAAAGGATGAGATGTAAAGTAAATGGATATGGATATGTATGTGAAAGAATGTGATGTGAATGAATGTGGATGTGAATGATTAGATGAGAATAAGATTTGAGATTATGTGAAAGGATGTGATGTGATGTGTATGTGATAGGATGTGATGTGATGTAAATGGATGTGGATGTAGATGTGATAGGATGTGATGTGATGTGATGTAAATGGATGTGGATGTGGATGTGTTAGGATGTGATGTGATGTAAATGGATGTGGACGTGGATGTGATAAGATGTCATGTAGTGTAAATGGATGTGGATGTGGATGTGATGTAATGAAAATGAATGTGAATGCGGATGTGGAATGAGATGTGATGTGATGTAAAGGGATGTGGGTGTGATGTGATGTAAAGGGATGTGGATGTGAATGTGATGAGATGTGAAGTGATAGGTGTGAATGTGAATGAATGGATGAATGTGAATAGTCGTGCATATGAATGACTGGATAGGTGTGGATGTGAATGTGATGAGATGTGAAGTGATAGATGTGAATGTGAATGAATGGATGGATGTGAATAGTCGTGCATATGAATGACTGGATGGATGTGGATGAATGAGATGTGATGTGTATGAATGAGATATGATGTGGATAGATGTGGATGTGAAGTAATGTGGATAGAATGTATGTGATGGGATGGTGATGAGAATGAATATGATGGATATGAATGGATGTGATGGATGTGATGGATGTGATATAAATGAATGTGATGAATGTGAATGGATGTGATGTGATGGATGTGAATAGATGTGATGTGATGTGATGTGAATTGGGATAGATGTGAATGGATGAGATGTGATGTGAAATGGATGTGATGTGATGTGATGTGGATCGGGATAGATGTGAATGAATGAGATGTGATGTGAAATGGATGTGATATGAATCGCGATAGATGTGAATGGATGAGATGTGATGTGAAACGGATGTGATGTGAATGTGAATGAATGAGACGTGATGTGAAATGCATGTGATGTGAATCGGGATAGATGTGATGTGAAATGGATGTGATGTGAATCAGGATAGATGTGATGTGAAATGGATGTGATGTGAATCAGGATAGATGTGATGTGAAATGGATGAGATGTGATGTGAAATGGATGTGATGTAAATCGGGATAGATGTGAATGGATGAGATGTGATGTGATGTAAATCGGGATAGATGTGAATGGATGAGATGTGATGTGAAATGGATGTGATGTGGATCAGGGTAGATATGAATGGATGATATGTGAATGAATGTAATGTGATGAGATGTGGATATGGATAGATGTGAATGGATGAGATATGATAAGGATAAATGTGGATAGATGTGATGAGATGGAATATGATGTGATTGGATGAAGGACGATGGGAATACATATGATTGGACATGGATTAAGAAATGTAGATTGATGTGAAGCAATAAGGAAAGACAAGAGTTCGTATAGAAAGTGTATTTATGACCTGTTTTTAAATGATTGTTTTATGTCGAGAATGCTGGGGAAGCATTTTGACCGTCTTGTGAGTAAGGTCGTGGAGACCTTAGTGATAAAGTTGCAACAGCTGACACAGAGTCAATGGAGGACGTCTCCTGTAGCAAGGTCGGCCCTAACAAGTCTTGACCAGCCTCGGCCAGCCTCAGTTCGATTTAAATTGACAGCTTTCGGTACGGTGGATGAGGGACCAAGGATGCGGCCTATGAGTGAAGCGCTAGGTGACCTGTGAAGGATCCTAGAGGGTGCTGACCATACGGTGCACGGGCTCTGGGTTACTGAAGATACCCATGTGTGCATCGAGGAAGAAAATGGAACAAGGAGTTAGAGTTGTTTTCTGAAACCGGGCACGGATCTGGTTGATTGACCTTGTTGGTCCTCAACGAATGAGTCCATGGCTCTTTTATATGGATCTGTTGGTTGATCTTGCTGATCTTCAACGGAGAGTCCATCTGGATTTTTATAAGTGAATATGTTTTCGGGTACTATGAGCTTGGAACTATTGAAAAGGCCCCTGAGTGGACAGGTGCCGAGCGTTCTATGATGCCATAGGTACACCGATGAAGGAATGATTGGAAATTAGAATTCAATCGGATATTTTGGAGGATTATGATCAGTGATACTATGGTTTCATTAAAAGATTGTTTTAAAGATAGCTGAATTTGTGAAAAAGGCAATTTCATATTGGGTGTGTAAGCGGTGTGACTATCTTGAAGTTTGCATGAAGCGCCGGCTAGGGGGCCTGAAAACTCTTTTCCTTGGTATAGGATGTCAGATTCCTCCCTCTAGCTTTTGAGGTATAAAGGAGTAAGAACCTCCCCTTCTGTTCTTGAAATTATCCCCCTCTCTGGAATAAAAGAAAGATCTTATTTGGGATGACAAACTGCAAGTCTATGTCTATGCCAATGGAAGTGAATGTGAAGCTTTCTGCAGAGGATTCTTCATCACTTATTGACATTTGGAAGTACAGGAAGTCGGTGGGGAGTTTGATTTTTTCTCACTAACACTAGACCTGATATCAGCTTCACAGTTGGTGTGTTGAGCACATTTTCCAACAAGCCATAAGAGAGTCATTGGAAGGAAGGGATGAGGGTACTTAGGTATATCAGAGGTACTCTTGAGTATGGCATCACTTATAGCATGGTTGACACTCTGACAAGTTATTGTGACTTAGATTGGGCAGGAGATTATAATTCTAGGAAATCAATTTCTCGATACTGTTTTTTGCTTGGTTTTGGTGCTTTCTCTTGGACCAACAAAAATAAACCTACAGCGGCACTTTCTTCCATAGAGGTTGAGTATAAGGTAGCTTGCTTTGCTACATGTGAGGTACTATGGCTAAGGAGAATCTTGGTTGACATGGGAGTTCAAATCAGGGAGGCTACTTGCGGTGCATTAATTAGAGTTGCATGGCTATCTCCAAGAACCCTGTGTTTCATGCTCACACGAAGCACATTGAGATTTAGTATCATTATGTGGGTGCAAGAGCTAATAGAGGATGAGATAGTGGAGCTGGAGTATTTCTCTATAGAGAAAACCCTCTGTTGACATCTTCACCAAGGCTCTTGGGAAGAACTAGTCACTTGATATCTTCATCATTGACTTGGCGTTGGGCCAAAAACCTAGTTCATCTTTGGGTAGACATTGAGGGAGGGTGTTAGTATAGACTCAATGCCCGCCTCTCAGCGTGTGTGAGTGTTGACCAAAAGAGTGGAAAAGGAGTTGCCACATGGATGATGATGTGTAAAAGGGGATAAGGCTAGAAAGCCTATATCATTGTATGGTTCACTTGAGATATGCAATAGAATAGAATCAAGTGTTGAGTGTGCAATCTCTCTCTCTCTCTCTCTCTCTCTCTCATGGAGTTTTTAGTGTGGTTTAATCCACCTTAATTATGTTACTTAATCATTGTCTATCACCATAATCAATCCCATTTTAGGATTGTTAACAACCACCAGACATTTAGGTATGAAAAGGTCGAGAATACCCACATCATAATAACGAGCATTTGGGCTGTAACAAGACCGCTTCAAACACAATACAGAATATTGGTAGACAATAAGACAAGATCAAATAGATGGAGAGAGAGAGATTTTATTATATTGCAAGAGAGGTTACAACAGAAAAAGTACTTCTATACAAAAGCTCGACCACCCGACCACCCCCGAGCGTTTGAATCCATAGGCTGCCTTGATCACACTCACTCGCAATCACACTTTCAATCGCAATTACGCTCTCAATCACATTCACAATCGCAATCACAAGAGGTCTCGCGATATATGTGTCACACACACTCGCGGTATGCCGAATATAGAGAGACGCGTTCTATGAAAAAAGCCAAAAGTGAGACGGTGCTCCAAAAGCGCGCGGCCCTTTCTTGCAAATTTTGGTGCGCGGTCGATGCTGCAAAACATGGTAAAAAACAAAAGAAAACTTTTTGACAAGATTAGTAAAGTTGAGTTTTTTTTTTGAACACTGGAAAAATCGACCCTTCTTCAAGCTTTCGTATCTCCAAAACTGATGAGAATTTACCTGCGCTCGTGAGATAGTGTTTTGTTCTCCTCGGCGAGCTCTACAAGCGCCGTGAGACACTCTCTCTCCAGACTTGCCTCCGAATTCTCAAAAAAAGACTTTAATATTGAATTTTCTAGAGAGAGAATGAAAAACAGGCATTTTCTTACTTTTTCTCTAATCTAAGGCATCAAACGAGATTGAAAAAGACTAAAGTATGAAACCTTCACTCTGGCAAAGTTGTTCTATGTGATAAGGACTACATTTCATACATACAAAACTTTTTCTAATTCAATCCATAACATGCTCAAAAATCAATCCCAATTGTGAAGGTGGGATGAGTCATTGTCAAAACATGCCCATATGAGACTGCACAAACATCCAAAATCACCTAAAAATCACTTTTAAACTTTATCTACATGCATGATACAAAAAAGTTTATTATGGCCTACAAGGGTCTATTACATACTCCCCTCCTCTCAAAAACTTTGTCCTCAGAGTTGGAATGAAGGAAACTCTGATTTCAAAGTATCTAGATCTACCCAAGAAGCATCTTCGATAGGATATAAATCCCATTTAACCAAAACCTCTACTATGTTTCTATTCCTAAGGTTTCGAACTCTCCTATCTAAAATGTAATCTGGTTGAACTCAAAGGGGACCATCATCTTGAAGCTTAGAGTTGTCCTGCAAAACATGGTGAACATTAGGAACATATTTCTTCAACAAACTAACATGGAAAACTGGATGGACCTTAACATGAGAAGGAAGTTCAAATTCATAAGCTAATGATCCTATCTTTTTCAAAACTTTGAAAGGTCCAGCAAAACGAGCAGACAATCTTACTATCCTTCCCCAAAACCAAATTACTTCGTTGAGGCAAAACCCTTAAGAAAACCATGTCTCCCTTTTCAAATTCCAAACCCCTCTTATTCTTGTCATAGTGTTTCTTTTGTCTCTTTTGAGCCTCACGTATGTGTTTCTTGATTTTTGCCATTTGTTCATCCATTTGTTCAAGCATGTCTTTTGAAACTTCAACCTTGTTATGAGGATCAGAGAAGTTTAGAGGTGTAGCACAATTATACCCATACATGGCTTCAAAAGGTGTCATTTTAATGGATGCATGCCATGAGCTATTGTATGCATATTCGACAAGTGACAAATAGTCAGTCCAATTGGTTTGTTTCTCATTTACATACATCCTAAGCATGTCCTCTAAAACCCGATTAACCCTTTCAGTTTCACCATCTATTTGTGGATGAAAAGCAGTACTCATTCGCAATTGTTTGCCAATTGCATGAAAGGTTGCTTTCCAAAAGTTAGATGTAAACTTAGAATCCCGGTCAGAAACAATGCTTTTTGGCATACCATGCAAGCGAAAAATTTCCTTCACAAACAATTTTGCTATATGCATTGCGGTGTCAGTCTTTTTCATTGGGAAGAAGTGAGCCATTTTTGTGAGTCTATCAACAACTACAAAGATAGTGTCATACCCACCCCGTGTGATAGGCAATTTTGTAATGAAATCCATGGAAATTGATTCCCACTTTTTACCTGGTATATCTAATGGTTGCATTTGACCAGGCATACGTTTATGTTCAATTTTTACTTGTTGACAATGCAAGCATTCACGCACAAAGGATTGAATGTCATTGGCCAAAAGAACGAACTTTTGATTTTGAGGTAGGTTTTGTTAAATCCCGGATGACGAGAGAAAGAAGTGTTGTGGCATTCATGCATGATTTGTTCTTTCGAAGAAGATGTGGAAGGAATACACACACGATTTCCAAAATAAAGATTGCCTTTATACAAATGAAAGTTTCCCTCAAACATTTCATGCGGATGTTCTTTTAAATAAGCAAGGATTTTGGAATAAAAAGGATCACTTTGCACTTGAACCCAAATTTCATCAATCAAATTTGTTCGTACAACACTCAAAATATTACATGAAGGAATTCGACTTAAAGCATCTGCCACTTTGTTTTCTTTACCCACAATGTACTTGAAGTCAAAATCATACTCACTCAACAATTGAATCCATCTCTTTTGTCGATTATTAAGTAATGGTTGTGTAAAAATGTATTTTAAACTTTGATGATCAGTTCTCAATTTAAATTTTACACCAAGTAAGAGATGTCTCCAATGTTTTAAAGCATGAACAACCACAAGCATTTCCAAATCATGTACAACATAATTCAATTCATGTTTCCTTAACTTTCGTGACTCATATGCAACTACCCTCCCGTCTTGAGACAAAACACATCCAATTTGAAAACCACTGGCATCACAAGCAACAACAAATGGTTTCCCCATCTCAAGAATCTTTAAAATACAGTTTTCAGCCACCTTTTGTTTTAAGGTCTCAAATGCTTTTTGACATGATGCATTCAAAGCAAAACCTTTAGTTTTCTTAGTGAGATCGGTCAAAGGACTTGCAATCTTAGAAAAATAACGAATATGTGCCCTCTCAAATTGTGCCAACCCAATGAAGCTCCTCACATCTCTTACAGACTTTGGTATAGGCCACTCCACAATTGCTTTTACTTTATCTGGATCAATATGAATCCCATCTTTAGAAATAACCCTTCCCAAGTAAACAAGCTTATCCTTAGCAAAGAAGCATTTACTCATTTTGGCATACAATTTATGATCACGCAACACTTGGAGAGTTTTCTTAAGGTGAATTTCATGTTCCTCATTGTTCTTTGAATATACAAATATGTCATCCAAGAAAACAAGTATAAACTCATCAAGATAAGGATGAAATATATTATTCATCAAACACATGAAGGTTGCAGGTGCATTTGTCAATCCAAAAGCCAAAACAATAAATTCATAGACCATATCGTGTGCGAAATGCAGTTTTGGGTATATCTTCTTGCTTTATTCAGATTTGGTGATAGCCCGAACGTAAGTCAATCTTTGAAAACACTTTAGCCCCGCTCAATTGACTTAACAAATCATCTATGTGTGGCAAAGGATATTTATTTTTGATGGTCTGTTTATTCAGCCCCCTATAGTCAATACAAAGTCAATATGACCCATCCTTCTTCTTTTGGAAAAGAACGGGACTTCCCCAAGGAGAGACACTAGGCCTAATGAAGCCCTTCTTAATGAGGTCGTCCAATTGCAATTTGAGTTCTTTTAACTCCTCAATGTTGAACCTATAGGGAGCTCTAGAATAGGGTTCAGATCCTGGGCATAACTCAAACCTAGGAGGACGTAATCCTGGCAAATCATCAGGAAAAACATCTTTATACTCCTCCAAAAGTCTGTCCATCAATCAACACATGATTACCCACTAGCCAATCCATGCCAATGATTACGTCTCGCTCACCTATGTCAATAACATAAAAGTTTCCTTTGTGTTCACAGTTTCAGCCCAACGTAAAAGAAAGATTTTCAATGTACCCACTTGTGTAATGTCTTCTCCCATTAGCCAACTCAACCGGGCATTTTATATCTTGATGAACTTTGAGTTTCAAATTTTCAGACATTTTGGAAGAGATAAAACAATGAGCACTACCCGAGTCTATCAAAAAATGTATCTTTTGAGTCCCAATCTTTCCCGGAATTTTGATAACAGAAACCCTCAAATGTTCAAGAGAAGAAGAAGAAGTCTTACACTTCATAAGAAAATCAGAACACTTACCTTCTTCACTTGCATCCTCGATTGTGGTCTCCAAAACCTCATTCATCTTTGCTTGTAGTGGCTTGTCCATAGCTTTGTTTGGACACTCGTTGGTACGATGTCCCTGCTCCTCGCATCGAAAGCATAATCCCAACCGCTTTTCCCTCTCCAAGAATTTGGGATCATGTTGCCAATGCACGGGTTGTCTCTTCTTACCATTGTTATTACCAGAATTTTGATTTTGTGAAAAACTCCTCGGATTTGGTGCACAATTGTTGTCATTAGAAAAATTCTGATTCTGTCTTGGTCTTTGATTAAAGGGTGCGGATCCCTAAGAACGATGGCCTGTCGATATGATCCTAGAGCCATAAGCTCCAGAGTTTGCTTTCTTTTCATTAAACTTCTCCATCTTCTCGTAGTTCTCTGCTCTAGCGACAGCATCAAGAAAATCCACACATCCAGATCCCTTGACTTGAAAACGTAGTGTGTCTCGTAGCCCTTCAATAAACTTGCTCTTTAATGCATCGCTGGTCACCTCAGATGCGTATTTGTGAAGCCGTTAAAATTTTTCTTTGTATTTGTCCACTGACAGATTATGCTTGTCTTCTCCAAATTGCTTGAAGCCGTAAAACTCCATCTTCTTCTCCATATTGAAGTGAGGCGAGCAATACCTTTTCTCAGCTTGAGTTCAAAATTCATCCCACAAAATAGGTCCCACAATCGTTCGGGTCTGCATATAAGACTTCCACCAAAGTTTAGCAACACTTCGAAGCTGCAAAATTGCAATTTTGGCCTTTGATTCTTCAGAAATATCACGTAGCGCAAAGAAGTCTTCAAGCTCTTCTATCCATGCCTCGAGATCTTCGTCAGTCTTCTTTTCGCCATCAAACTCGTTCAATTTTGCTTTCTTGAAAACCTGCTTAATTGCAGATTCACCAGCATCATCTTCCAAAGATCTCTCTCGTCTTCTAGTTGGCGGTCTTGCATCCCCCAGCTCCATTGTTCGAAGGTTCACCCATTCCTAAATCCACAAAAATACCTTCAACCGGATTCACAGTCGCCTTCCCTGCTTTCTCCCTTCTCAATTCATCTCGCAAAGACTGAATTAGTGCTTCTTGTTCTCGGAGCCATTCCTCTAAGTTCGCCATCTTCAAGGATGCAGCCTGCTCTGATACCACTTGTAACAAGACCGCTTCAAACACAATACAGAATATTGGTAGACAACAAGACAAGATCAAATAGATGGAGAGAGAGAGATTTTATTATATTGCAAGAGAGGTTACAACGGAAAAAGTACTTCTATACAGAAGCTCGACCACCCGACCACCCCCGAGCGTTTGTATGCATAGGCTGCCTTGATCACACTCACACTCGCAATCACACTCGCAATCACACTCTCAATCGCAATCACGCTCTCAATCACATTCACAATCGCAATCACAAGAGGTATGTGTCACACACACACTCGTGGTATGCCGAATATAGAGACGTGTTCTCTAAAAATATCCAAAAGCGCGATGGTGGTCCAAAAGCGCGCGGCCCTTTCCTGCAAATTTTGGCGCGCGGTCAATGCTGCAAAACGTGGTAAAAAACAAAAGAAAACTTTTTGACAAGATTAGTAAAGTTGAGTTTTTTTTTAACACTGGAAAAATCGACCCTTCTTCAAGCTTCCGTATCTCCAAAACTAATGAGAATTTACCTGCGCTCGTGAGATAGTGTTTTGTTCTCCTCGTCGAGCTCTGCAAGCGCCGTGAGACACTCTCTCTCCAGACTTGCCTCCGAATTCTCAAAAAAGACTTTAATATTGAATTTTCTAGAGAGAGAATGAAAAACAGGCATTTTCTTACTTTTTCTCTAATCTAAGGCATCAAACGAGATTGAAAACGACTAAAGTATGAAACCTTCACTCTGGCAAAGTTTTTCTATGATAAGGACTACATTTCATATATACAAAACTTTTTCTAATTCAATCCATAACATGCTCAAAAATCAATCCCAATGTATGCACTTGTGAACGTGGGATGTCACTGTCAGAACATGCCCATATGAGACTTTGCACAAACATCCAAAATCACCTAAAAATCACTTTTAAACTTTATCTACATGCATGATACAAAAAAGTTTATTATGGCCTACAAGGGTCTATTACATGGGCCCTCTTGGGGAAAGCCACATAGATGACATGAGATGGAGTACCATATCTCACCTACACCTAAACAACACATGATGATGGCCAAACTTTATAAGTGTGTGCAGAAATATGCCTTCTACACACTTACAAAATTGATCAAATTTTCAGGCATGACAGGGTTGAAAAGTTTGCTCAATGAAGACCTATCTCATAGAACATAAGCATGTGATTCAACCAAATACATTATAATGTGAGCAATGTGAGACAACCTAACTAGTCTGAGATTAATCAGTATCAATAGATTTCTCTAAGAAGTATAAATTATAAGTGATTAAACAAACTCCAAACAACCTAGCCATCAGCACCCTCTGATGCTCTTAAAGTATCTAATATGCTCTTATAATTGGTAATTGTTAGATGCCAATGTGGTGGCTCGGATCCATGTTTGGTGCTCTGTACACTCTGTTAAGCTTAAGTTTGACCCCACAACCACTAAATGGGAAAATTGAAAAGTCTCTAAATCCCACTTCCACTATTGGAAGTGAATGAATCTCCTTATCTGGACTACCTACTAGTATAACACCCGGCCATAATCATGCTATGTCCACCAAGTGAATCCCGTGCTCATCCACTATGTCGAGGATATAGTTGCTCACGTGCACTCATTGGTGGTCACACCAATTGTAGAATAGCACTTGTTGGGAAAACCAAGAAGGATCTTGCCTAAGACTCTTGCTACTTAAATAAGCGTTTTGGTGGTAAAATAAGTGTGAGATGTCTACGATTTAAAACACTTAATTTTGTGTGAGACCATAACTATTCACATCAATATTAAAATCTCAATTTCCCTAACGTATTGAATACATTCAAGGTTCCAATTTAAAGGACTTTACACTTTCTCCTCACAAACTTGCTCATAGATTACAAACCTTGTCTTCTTTCCTTGTGGTGGGAACTACAAAGAGCCTTTGAATGTTACAAGTACTAGACATTAAAGAGACAATGTGTAGCATTAACATGATATGTGACTAGTCTACATGAATAGGGGCCAACAATTAGTAAAAAATGAAATTCAATTAATTAGTTTGAACATATTTTTGTAAAAATAGATGCGAAAGTCTTTGTAAGCCTTAATGCCAAATGTTTTTGAATAACTAACAAATGAAGCGGTGTCTCCAACTCACATGATGAGAACCCTAACTCAGCGGGCCTCTTCGCAAACCCTATTTGACCTCCCTACTGAGATTTCTAATCGGCTCTGAGGACTTTATGAGGCCATATGAAACCCGAATTCACGCTATCAGGTTCTTTGAAATCCCCGATTGGGCTCAATACAAACCCTAATCGGGCACTGTGAAAACCTTAACAAGGATCTCTGGGAATCCTAATGGTCTTGTGCTACTAGGCAGATCAGGAAAGGTGGGTTCATTACTAATTAAACGCAATGTCATGGACCATATCTGAAGAGGGTGCAATATCTCCATCTTAACAAGTAGTGGACGGTGCACATTATTTCCATCATAACAACTATTTTGGCGGCTTCAGTCAAGGTATAACATTAATTTCTTTTGATAATGAAGGCTTGTGCTAGGATGGATTTGTGATAAAAAAAATGTAGGGTTGAAGGTCTATTATTTAATTTGGGGTGTGAATTAATTTATTATTATTAATGTATTATTTATTTATTTATTTAATTGAATTTCATATTTTACTCATTGTTGGCTCCTATTGGGTTGGAAGATGCTACTTAAGGTCCACCTTGTGCTTGCACATTTTAATTATTTATCTATGTCTTTGCTTTCATCTAAAGTGGTTAAAAGATGTGAATTACTATTTACTTCTAGTGAAAATGTGATGGCCTTATGAAAACTTCTCTTGCCAGTACAATGATTACTCTATGCTATGTATATGTATATATGCTATGATTTGCAGTTGAGTCTCTTTTTCTATCTTTGATATTGAAAGAAGAAGCCAATGGTTCTTTCTCTTCCCCTCTCTCTCTCCCTCGCTCTCTTTCCCCTAATGATTGTGTGGAAATAGAATCTTAGAATGTGTATCAAACGTCTGCAAAGACTAATTGTAGCAGAGTGTGACCTTTTTTCAGTCTTGATACCGATGCCAGTGAGCAAACACATAGACTAGGTAAAGAGATATTAAAAGAGAATAACATTACTATTGATAGTGAATGTGATGATAGTGACAATGAGGAGAACATCCACAAGCTAGAATATACTCCTTTATGCCAAAAAAAGAAAACTGGTATTGTAATCACATGAAGTTCAATAAATAACATTTTTAATATGTTTCTCTCAATTTTTAATTCATAGGATTTTTTGCCATGATAAATAAAAATTATCTATGGTTTTATTTTTGTCTTCCTCTATGTTTTTTGGGTAACTTTTAAAGCAATTTGTATAGGATAATGGAGCCAATACAAGAAGCTCTTAGGGGGTTCACTATATGTAAATCCTCCATATCACGTGTGTTCAAGGCCTATTTTAAAAACCTCTTATCTATAAATTTTTCATGAATAAAACACACCCTTTGTCTATTCAATCTGTAAATACCCTCTTTAAGTGGTACGCTTCTATATGTAAAAAAATGTGTAAAAAATTAATAATTTAAAAAACTCCTTCTGTTCAACCCACGTGCTACGCTTACATATTTATGAGTGACCCCCCCGAGAAGAGGCTTGAGGTTAAATTATGCTACCTACGAGTTGGGCCCACATCAACTCAAGTAACGAGAGGAGGAGGGGTCGGGGTCTTTCCAAGTCCTTAAGTCCCAGGTACACACATGTAGGCAAATTAACATGCATAAGGAGGTGCACATTACTTGTTCACACATAAGGGCAAGGGTGAGATTAGATCCCACAACCTCATCCTCCTTTTAACCATTAGTACCCTGACCCCGTTGGTGCACATCCAACTTTTGGAACATTAAAAGGCTAAAATTCTTTGTGGGGAACTACTTTTGGGGTTTTAAGAGAGGAAGGAGGGGGTAGGGTTACGAGCTTCATTTTTGAATGTTTCCACGTAGCTCTTTGTAAGGCATTCACATTGGGAAAAGAAACTTGTCATTTTTCATTGTATTTTTTTTAACTGTTCTCAAGATAATATCCAAGTGGGAGTGCTTGTCCAATAGCATGAAAAAAATTACATCTTACTGTCAACCTAATGAGCACAATAAGAACAATTAAGAAGGTTGAACGAGAACACTTTGTACAAGCACCAATCATTCTCAGATAGTTCAAATAATTTGCACTATAATTAACTTTTTGTTTTCTGCACTGTAATTTGCAATGTAATTTACCCTGTAATCAGGTTTTTGTTGTTTGAGAATTGGCCTAAGAGTTAATTAAATCGCCGAGAGGGGTTGATGGGTGTTGTCCTATTGACACCCACTAACCATATTGTTGTCCTACAGTTTAGAGCTCCTCTAAACTGTACTTATTCAAAACATATCGTTTGGGGGTGGGGACAATAGCCCAACGGTAGAGCTTGGATACTCGCCCCACGATGCGAGTTCTAATAGAGTTCACCCCCTAGTGCCCACCCCAGTCCATCTAGGGCCAAGGGTGGGTTAAAAGGGGGTGTGAGAAAATCATCACATTAAAAATATATATATATATATATATAGTTGGGGGTGTGAGAAAATCATCACATTAAAAATATAAATATAAATACATATATATTGTTGGGAGAGAGAGGGGGGGTATTAACGTGCAACACGAGGGTAGAGAAGACAAAACCCTATGGGGAAGACGTTAGTGGTGGGAACTGATAAAGTGCCGGCTGGGAGACGGGATTTTGGCTGCTTGAGGGGGTGCCAAGTGGCAGGGAGCTGGCAAATCGCCCGCATAGCCGACACTATATATAGACCTTTATGGTGTTACAATCATATTCTCGCTCGCGCGCTCTCTCTCTCTCACACACACACACACACATGCACGATGGGAAACAAAGGCTTGCGCCAATACCCATCCTGCTATTCGAAATTCGAAGCGGACAGCAGCTACCTGGACTGCGCCAACGTGGCCATGGTGTTGCATTTTGATGGGCGCTTGCTTCGGTTTGAGCGGCCCGTCAAAGCCATCCAGGTGCTGCTTCACCACCCCCACCACTGCATTTGCCCCGCTCAATCCCTCCGCCCTCAGGCCAGCACAGGCCACCCCCCTGTCAGCCTCCTACCCGATGACCTCCTCCAGCTTGGTCATCTCTACGTCCTCGTCCCTTTCGACATGTTCCAATTCTTCGCTGCTGCAGCTCACAAGAGGCGCCCCCCCTCTAGTTTTCTCCGGACAGCGCGCAGCTTGGACGGCGCACCAACGCCCGCCGCCGGCGAAGGGCCACCCAATGTTTCTCGCAGCTACTCCTCTCCTTCTCGTATACAACATAGCTCGGCTCCTCCTAGAAGCTCCTTTGAAGTCCTGGAAAAATCAAGGATACGAAGGTCCACATCTTGGAGACCCGACTTGAAAGCTATCCACGAGGCCCATGCTGAGCATTCATCTGAACTCCAAAAAGTGTCTCTTTCTCGTCACTCGTGACGGAGTAATTTAAGCTCATTTCTTGACAATGTACATTAACCCTTTAAGAGTGAGATTACTTCGTTTAATGATGAACAATTGTCTCCATCGAGCGACAGGATTGTGAGCTCAATCATCTAGAGCATTGAAGAAAGAATCACATGGTAACTTCTATAACTTTAAGCTCTTTGGTTCACTTCATCTTTTCCATGTGCTTAAGGTAGCAAAGCTTATCCCCCCCATATATATATATATATATATATATATATATATATATATCTATGTATATGTAAACACTATATTAGATAATTTGGGAAATTTTCCATTGGGATCATGGTGAGCTTGTCCAAAATTTTGTCAAAACCCCCTCATGTGACATATCATTGAAGAATAGAATCTAGATCTTCAATCTCCGACAAATTTGGAGTTGACATGTTTAAGATATATACAAAATTAAATAGAGTGATTGATTCCCAAAATATGAGATTTTTCTCAAATTATCTAATATTGACTTTGTATGTATATGTGTGACATATATACACATAATATGCATATGCATATACATACATATCTATATCTATATATATATATATACATCCACACGCATTCACACACACATATATATATACACACACATTCACACACATATATATATGTATGTGTGTGTGTGTGTGTGTGTGTGTGTGTATATATATATATATATGTATGTATGTATGTATGTATGTATGTATATATATATATATATACATGTGTGTAAGGTAGCAAAGCTTACCCCCTATATATGTATACACACACACACACACACACACACACACATATATATATAGAGAGAGAGAGATTGAGATTGAGACTGAGACTGAGTGTTTGATTTTAACGTTCGTGAGAGGCCAAATTTGAACTATTCATTATAATCTGCATTGTGTGCTAAGAAGATGAACAAAAAGAAAGAAAGAAAGAAAAAATCTACTAGTTACCTAGTATTCCCCTAGTAGATGGACGAACGTTGAAAGTTACATCAACTAGACACTAACTAATAGTGTTAGTTTAGAAGTATGAAATTCTTGGATGATGGCTTTCCCCTCTCAAAGCACTCAGCATTTATTTGCCTCTTATGAGCTTCATGGACCTTGGCCAATTCCACTCCCTTCTATTTTAGATAGATATTGATGAAAGGGTGTTTGCAAGTTAGGGGTGTCCACTTTTTTGCAATCTTGCATGGAATGGGACATCGAAAATAGTGGGCACCACAATCTCGATCGAGTCTTCTTGGGCTTCACCAAGCCTACCTCATGCTATCATGTGGCCAACCATGCTCTACCTTGATCGAGGACTTGGTATGCCAGAGGGACTGTCCATGCAAAACCCCGACCAAGGTTCAAGGACATGTAGGCATGACACATTGACTATCCACATCACACCTCGATCCTAGTTTGGTGATACATGGGCATGCCACCTCAATGATATCATGATACCATCCCAAACCTTGATCGAGGTCCATGCATGGCCCATTCATGACGTGTCACATGCATGCAACAACATAAGCGACATCATAAACAACGGCTCCTATAGGATAATATAGGTCGATCAAGGTCTCAAGGACTGAGCCTATAAATAAGGGACCTCTATCATATATATATATATATATATATATCATTGACATATATATTTCCATACCTCGATCAAGGTGTGTAAGGTAGCAAAGCTTACCCCCCATATATATATATATATTTACGTATGTATATGTGTGTGTGTGTGTGTATATATATATATATTCATATGTGTATATACATATATACATGTATGTATATATATTTACGTATGTATGTGTGTGTATGTGTGTGTATATATATATATATATACATATACATTCTCACACACACACACACATATGTGTGTATATGTTAAATAGTGGCTCATATAAGATAATATACCTCGATCCAGGTCTCAAGGGCTGAGAATAAATCAAGGACCTCTATATATATTCCCATACCTCGATTGAGGTCTCGGATTCAATCTTGACCATTGAGACCTCGATTAAAAAATATTTAAAACAAGTGTTTGTCTGTTATATATAAAAATATATTCCCATAGCTCAATCAAGGTCTTGATTCTATCTCGGCTGTTGAGACCTCGATATAAAAATATAATAAAAATTTGACATTTTTACAATTGTTTGTCTATTATACATGAAAATATATTTTAAGACCTTAATCGAGGTTGTATTAGTCAGGATTGCATCTTGAACCTTGATCGAGGTTCTAGAATCAATCCCAACCCGTTTTTGAGACCTCGATTGTGGTATATAACATATGCACTACATAAATATCTATATATTCACATACCCTAATCGATAGATTAATGGTATTAATGCCTCCACCTCATTTTTGCATGAAATCTGGACCATTAATTTTGAATAAATATCTCGATTGATCTATTTAAGGGGCTTCCCACCACAACCATTTTGGCATTTTGCAAGCGGAGGACTAAAAAAAGAGGTAGGCTTCTTTTTTGGTTTTCATCTTAATTTAAACTTAAGTAATAGGTATTGACGACCTCCACCCCAGTGTTGCTCGTGTTGATGTTAGGATTGGCAGGCTACTCGATTATATGGCATAGGTGTTGAAATAATACACCAAAATACCATGTGACATTGGGGATACATGCATCTGGTTATTAGGTTTATAGCCAACTTAGTGTGAACACTCTAGGTGTGAACAACCTCTTAAATAGAGTCAAAAGATAAAGTTTAATGACTATAAAAGGGTATTTTACTTGGTGGTTCATTCATCTCATTCTTATTCATTCATAATACAATCACCTTGTGTTGTGCCCAACTTGCTCTCTGTTCTCTCTCTTCTTCTTCCTCCTCAACCATGGAGAGATTTCATCCTCCAAAGCTCCATGGTTGAACCTGTGATTGCCAACATGTTATCAGAGCTATGTTTCTCATTGATTCATGCTTAATCTCTACTCGTCAACATGTAGCCTAATCTTGATTGGTGACATATTAACCATTTTTATTATTTTTTCTCAAAATTGCAGCTCTACCCCCTTCCATTAGAGTCTTGATTGCTCCTTAAAGACTTAAACATTGCTCAAACTACAACCTCAAGCCTCTCCTCAGCTCCTAGGCTCACCCTCTATCCTTGTCAAAAAACATGCACAATCACGTGCAAAAAATCCGAGAGAAGATGATTGAAAAAAACACTGTTTTTGGGCAAAAACGTTATAGCAGTTTAATGTAGCACAATTGGAGAGATTCCCATCTTACAAGGAGGTTTTTAAGGGTGGGGATTCTGCCCTGCACATTATTAAAATCGTGAATCAACGCCTGTAGGAGCGGCCACAACTTTGTGTGCTTCACAGAAGACAGTTTGGTAAAGGTGACATTAGTGCATGATTAAAAGTGTTAAACTCATGTTTACGAACTTCAAACTCAAGTAGACATATTTCTATAAGTGCCCCTTAAAGGTATTTTAAAGAAGATTTGTGAAAGGGCTTCAATTGAAAGCTCCAAGTTGCCCCTTCTTTTGCACTGCAAACAGTCATTTACCTCTACTAATCAGTGATTAATCAGCAAAAGAGCATCATCAGGTCAAGTAATAGCAAGTCCCCAATGGTATGATTGAACCCTCAATGGTCCAAGAACTCTCTAATTCAGGGTTTTTTACTCAATTAACAAAAAATATTGCATTCACTAATACCTTGATTAGTGTTAATCATTTGCATTTTCTAGGGCCATTAATGGATCATATCTCACATTCAAGTGTTTCTAAACCTTTGTAAAGCATCAAATCAAAATTTCCCCTTGATTTGAGTGATAAATTTGTTAATCCAAAACCAGGTATAAATCTGTTTTAGCATTGTTTGGGACAATGGCATTTATGAACTTGTATGCTTCATGTACCTCATCTATCATTCTCACAAATCAATTGTAAGAGGGAAAGACACTCGCCATTGATGAGGCTAAGGACCCCTTAAGAATATTCAATACATTATCATCTAAAAGGGACATGCATCATCATCATGTCAGGCTTCATGAAAATGTTGAGAATAAGATCCATCTTTGCCAACATGGATTTCATTATACAATGAAATGAAGAATGACGAAGCCCAAGGGCTACATCAACATCAAGATCTATATCGACACATAAAGAAGATCAAGAGCTACATCAACATTATGAGCTACATTAAGAAGATCTTCATCAACATATTGGTCATCAAGGGGGAACTCTCCCTTTATTTCTAATTCCTATTTATGTTGAGTCAAGGGTTCTTTTCCCGGTTCATCCTCCAAAATATGAATCTTTTGGACTTTTTGGCTTTTTTATATAGCCTTGATGTTATAAAAGGCATATGTGGCCTTGATGTTATAAAAGGCATATGTGGCCAGCCCACCTATGATCACCCCTCTATCCTAAGTGAAATATGTAATCATAACTAGATGTCTAACATCTATCATCATTGGCTGGCATTGTAAACCACCATGAGTAAGACCTACAGGAACTTGGATGGTCATTATAAACAACTTTGTAAATAGTAATTAGAGCTAGCATTGACATCATAGTAGCCACCATGAATATTTTGTTGAGGGAGGGTGTATACTATGTGACATTGAGGATACATGCATCCAGTCATTAGGTTTATAGCCAACTTGGTGTGAACATTCTAGGTGTGCCCATAAACGGGTATTGTACTTGGTGGCTCGTTCTCTCATTCTCATTCAATCACCTTGTGTTGTGCCCAACTTGCTCTCTCTTATTCTTCCTCCTCAACCATGGAGAGATTTCATCCTCCACCCATAGCTCCATGGTTGAACCTATGATTGCCATAGGCTACTCGATTACATGACGCAAGCTAACTTAAGAGGAGTTGAGGCTACTACAAAGTAGCGGCAAATAGTGTGCTTGCTGAGGTGCCTCTAGAGCTGAAGTGGACTCTATACACAAGTTTGATTCCTACTAGTGCATCCTTCAGGAGAGAAGGTTTACCATACACGAGTGCGTGGGTGGTGTTGGTTCGAATGGCACATTGAATCATGCTAGTGGTAGTTGTGTCTATCTCCATGAGTAGCTCGTGTCCTTATTGCAAGCTCTTATTTATAAAGAAGCTTACTTGTACAGAGTGGTAGGAATAGACATTAGCATCAGAGCATGTATTTTTGGTTTTTAAATAGATACGCCTTGTTGCACATCGATGGGTTGTTTCTACTGGATTGCAGAGCTTCTCAGTATGCCACCACTTGCCCATGATCCTATTTTAGCTTATCAGATTACAAAACGAGTTGTTTCAGCTTGCAACATTATGGATGTCTCTCTGCCGTCTTGTGGGAGATCCCTAGTACACCACAATCTACCCATGATCCTACCTTTGAGGTAGACATACCACGAGAGATTCAGCAACCCCCCACAGTCTCCTTAGTGATAGACTCACCAATGTGTGCACATTGACCACCTATTAGGAAGGACCATATAGATTGGGTCTGTGTCGATAGTAGTGACTAAACTCAGACTATATGGGTTAGTTCACATTGTACTTAGGTATGTTGCCACTAACTAAACCTAGACTAGTTGAGTTGGTTCGCATTGTACTTAGGTATATTACCACTAACTAAACCTAGACTAGTTGAGTTGGTTCGCATTGTACTTAGGTATATTACCACTAACTAAACCTAGACTAGCTAGGTTAGCTCACACTATAATGTACTTAATTGATCTTTATGTTTATAAGATATGTTTTCATTGAGCATTGAAGTGTTGTACTTAGTTAAAGTTCATGATTTATATATTTTCTTCATTATGCTTTGCTATCTTGTTGTTTATAATTCAAGGGAGGCGCAATACCATATCATCTCAAGGGGTGTACTTTTAGGAAGACCTACACAATACCATATCATCTCAAGGGGTGTACTTTTAGGAAGACCTACACAATACCATATCATCTCGCGGAGTGTACTTTTAGGAAGACTTACATACAACGTGCATTCAAAGGGTATTTAAAATACCCTTTTCTTTGAATTTTGACTTAATAATAAAATGCTCCCCTTTTTCTTATTTTCAAAAATGCCATTTCAAACCCCCTTATGAAAGTAGATTTCTATAAATGTTTCTCAAAATCTTGGTTTTAAAAATCCCTCCTAATGATCACATGAAGTAGACTTACATATTTTTAAGTACCCCCCCACCCCCCACCCCCGCGGAGCACATCATCTTGAGAAATTGGGAAAACTCACATCAAAAACATAGAAGGGAGTGCCATATCTCGCCTGAACAACATTCGACATGGTGACTAAAATTTATAGTTGTACGTCCCACACACTTGCAAAGCTCCACCACCATCATATGTTGTTTGGGTAAGATGAAGTCAAGAAAACCCAGTTTTTAGGTGGTTTGGATCCTCTTGGAAAAACTTGCACAGAAAATGTTAGAGGGAGCACTATATCTCACGCAAATGATGTCTGATGGTCACCAAACTTATAGAGGGGAGTGCCATATGTCGCTTGAACACGTTTGATGGTGACGAAAATTTATAATTTTGTGGAGAGGGATACTTCCCACACACTTGCAAAGCTCCAGCACCATCAAATGTTGTTTGGGTAAGATAGGGTCTAGAAAATCTAGTTTTAGGTAGTTTGGATCCTCTTGGAAAAACTTGCACAAAAAACCTAAGAAGGAGCACTATATCTTGAGTGAATGATGTCTAATGGTGACCAATATTTATAAGTATGTTGAAAGGGGCACCCCCCATACACTTGTAAAGTTTGGCCACCATTGAACGTCATTAGGTAAATATGGGGTCAAGAAAACCCAATTTTAGACCCTCTTAGGGAAACTCGGAAAGAAAATGTGGGATGGAGTACCCAAATGAAGTCTGATGGTGATCAAACTTTCCAAGTGTCTGGGGAGGGGTACCCTCTACACACTCTCAAGTTTTGCCATAGTCAGATGACAAGGGGGGTCTAGAAAACCCAATTTTCAGTAGTTTGGGTTCACTTGGGGAAAGTGGCATAGAAAACGTGGGAGGGAGCATCGTATCTCACCCGAACAACTCCAATGGTGTGGCCAAATTTTCAGTAGTTTGGGTTCTCTTGGGGAAAGTGGCATAGAAAACGTGGGAGGGAGCATCGTATCTCACCCGAACAACTCCAATGGCGTGGCCAAATTTTAAAGTGTGTGGGGAGGTATCCCCCACACACTTGCAAATTTTGGCCACCATTGGATGCCATTCGAGTGAGATGGGATCAAGAAACACAGTTTTTGGTGGTTTGGACCCTTTAGGGGAAACTCATAGAGAAAACATGGGAGGGAGAATCATATCTCACTTGAAGGATGATATCCGATGGTGAAAAACATTTGTAAGTGTGTGGGCAGGGGTAACCCCCACACACTTGCAAAGTTGGGTCACCATCAGACATCGTTTGGATGAGACAAGATTCAAAAAATATAATTTTTGGTGGTTTGGGTCCTCTTGGGAAAACTTGCACAAAAAAAGTTGGGTCACCACCACCATCATCAGATGAATTGGTTTGGGTGAGATGGGTTCAGAAAAACTAGTTTTTGGTGGTTTGAGATCTCTTAGGGAAACTCGATAGAAAAGAAAGGGAGGGAGTGCCACCTCGACCGAAGAACATTTATTGATGGTGGGTGAACTTTGCAAGTGTGAGTGCCACCTCGATCGAAGAACATTTATTGATGGCGGGTGAACTTTGCAGTGTGAGTGCCACCTCGATCGAAGAACATTTATTGATGGCGGGTGAACTTTGCAAGTGTGTTGGGAGGGATACTCCGCACACACTTGCAAAGTTCGGCCACCATCGGATGTTGTTTCCCACAATCTGACATTGTTCCCTACAAACTTACAAAGTTTCACCACCATCGGTGAGAAAGGGTCGAGAAAACCCAGCTTTTAGTGGTTTGGGTCCTCTTGGGAAAACTCGCACAAAAAACATGGCAAGAGTGCCATATCTCGCCCAAACCAATGGTGCCAAAATTTGCAAGTGTGGGGAGGGTCATTCGGGCAAGATAGGGTTGAGAAAACGTAGTGTTTGGTGATTTGGGTCATCTTGGGAAAATCATACAGAAGACATGAGAGGGAGTACCATATCTCACTCGAACGACTCTCGATGGCTGCACTTTGCAAGTTTTTAGGGAGGGGTATGCCCCAAACACTTGCACTTTTCAAGTGTTTAGGGAGGCTAAGCCCCCCACACACCTGCAAAGTTTGGCCAGCATTCAACATTGTTCAGGTGAGATGGGGTCCACAAAACCCAGTTTTTGGTGGTTTGGTCCCTCTTGGGAAAACTTGCAGAGAAAACATGGGAGGGAGTGCCATATCTCACCCGAATCACCTCCGATGATGGTAGCCTAAATTTTTAAGTGTGTGGGGAGAGGTATGCCCCACACATAAAGTTTGACCACCATCAAATGTCTTCCGAGTGAGATCGGGGATGAGAAAACCTAGTTTTTGGTGGTTTGGACCCTCTTGGGAAAACTCACATAGAAAACGAGGGACCACATGACATTTGATGATGGTCAAAATTTGCAAGTGTGTGGGGAGGGGCACTTCCCACACACTTGCTAGTGGATTTCATTCTGGTGAGACGGGATCTAGAAAACTAAGTTTTATGTGTTTTGGGCCCTCTTGGGGAAACTCACACAAAAAAAGGGAGGGGGAGTGTCATATCTCACCTAAACAAATTCCAATGGTGGCCTAGCTTTGTAAGTGTGTGGGGAGGGGTACCCCAATAGACTTGCAAAGGTCGGCCACAATATCAGACATCATTCGGGTGAGATGGGGTCGGTAAAACCAAATTTTTAGTGTTTGACCCTCTTCTAGAAACTTGCATAGAAAACATGGGAGGGAGCATCATATCTCGCTTGAATGACATTCGATAATGTTTGAGATTTTCAAGTTTATGGGGAGGAGTATCCCCCACATGTTTAAAAAGTTTGGCCACCATTGGATGTTGTTCTATACTACAGGGGTCCAAAAAACCTAGTTTTTGGTGGTTTGGGCCCTCTTCAGGAAACTTTCGGGGGGGGGGGGGGGGGGGGGGGGGTCACTATATGTAAAATATCCCTATCGCGTGCATTCAAGGCCCATATTTTAAATCCCTTATTTGTGAATTTTTTAATCTATATAATATCCCCTTTTCTTTATGAATCTGCAAATTTTTTTGAAAAAATTTTAAATCATACCCTTATGTAAATATATTTCTGTAAGTTTCATCATAAATTAAAATTATGCTTCTGTTAAACGCACGTGATATTCACATTTGTTTGTGAGTGACCCTCCCCGAGAGGAAACTTGCATAGAAAACATGGGAGAGATTACCATATATCACCCAAACGATGCTATGTGATAGTCACGGCTGAACTTTGCAAGTGTATAAGCGAGACGGATACCCCTCACACACTTGTAAAGTTTGGCCCACCATCATTAGGTAGGGGTGCGATGACATCATTTAGGCGAGACAGGTTTGGAGAAGAGATGGAAATGCATTTATAGATAAATTAACAAAATCCATTTACATACACAAGTAGGACTCAAAGAAATGATGAACTAGAAGAGAAATTAACAATATAATAATACAATGCAATGAATTGGGCCTACTCAACGGCACCCTCTCTAGCTCTCATGATCATTTGTGCCAAGGTGCTAAAGTGGAATAGACTACTTCTTTCTGCCACCAACTCGAATAAGAGGAAGATTGATCGCTATACGACTAGTGAGCATAGTGGATGGCCTCCTTGTAGTCCCAATGCCAAAACTCAATGGACCTACCATGGTGTCTAGCCTATGTTGGCATCGTACCTCCATCCATAACCATCTAGACTACTTCTTTCTGCCACCAACTCGAATAAGAGGAAGATTGATCGCTATACGACTAGTGAGCATAGTGGATGGCCTCCTTGTAGTCCCAATGCCAAAACTCAATGGACCTACCATGGTGTCTAGCATATGTTGGCATCGTACCTCCATCCATACCCATAGTCTCATGATCATTTGTGCCAAGGTGCTAAAGTGGAATAGACTACGTCTTTCTGCCACCAACTCGAATAAGAGGAAAATTGATTGCTATACGACTAGTGAGCATAGTGGATGGCCTCCTTGTAGTCCCAATGCCAAAACTCAATGGACCTACCATGGTGTCTAGCCTATGTTGGCATCGTACCTCCATTCATACCCATCTATAGTGTCCTACTCTCAAAGATGAACTTTGTCATAGTTCACTACAATAGCTAATAGTCCACATCCTCCTCATTGCCATGCTCATCAACAAATGCAAATACATCCCTAACCTCTAAGAAATTAGTGAGCTCATCATAGTATTTTGTAAAGACAAATCCGTGCTGCTAGAGGATGCATTGAACTACGGTACTTGGGTGCTGGGGAGTCAACAATTGCTCATGCCATGGGTATTCCCACTCTGCCATGGTAGGATTTGTCCAATATCCATCAAGACATAGCCCATAAAGCATGCAAACTATCATGTGAAGATCATGGGATCACTACTCATCATGCTTCTAATAGAGTGTAACTTGTGGGCGGGTGCCTATAATTGTGACACAACCAAGGTCTCTCTTGTAAATATCTATGCCATCCACACACCAAAAATATCTCTGAACTCCTAGCTTCATGACGGGAGTAAGAAGAGGATATGTTGCTAGTCTGAGCCAATCCACCACTTGGCATGCATCCTTGAAACGTTAACTATTGGACAAATCTCATGATGTCACAAAGCGTATTTCACAGAGGCACTTGTTCCATCATGCTCACCCTTCCCGTTCCTCAACTCAATGAAGCTCCTTATATGACTTGGATGCTAGTCTAGCATTACCACCTATATAGCCAATAAAATTGTCAAAGCACTCTTGAACTACCCACCACCACATCCATCTAACCATACCCACCTCTCTCTCCATGTGACTTGCCAGTGTCTCAAGAAGTCATTGTGGTGTTGGAAATAATGTTGGACAAAATCGGCAAAAAGAGAGAGGTCACATTGATGTAGAAACGTTACTCCTCCTTGATGATGACATGGTCCTGAGGGGTACTATAATACCGTCCACCTCCTACTCTACATGGTGGTAGTTGATATGCAACATGATCAGAGGGGTACTATAATACCATCCACCTCCTACTCTACATGGTGGTAGTTGATATGCAACATGATCACCACTTGTGAGGAAAATAATCATTAATGGTACTTCTTAGTTGCTTGACATAAATATTTAATATTAATCTTGAATGAAAATTCCATACATATTCTTCTGTGAATCAATGTAAGTAATACTTGCTCAGAGAAGTAGAACTTAGACTAGATCTCCTGATAGGGGATTAATGTGTAGTTCTATGCAAAGTCAACTACAGAGATATTACACCAATGGGGATCGCTACCATGTATGCTCAAAATTAACAATTAGCACCATCATGACTATACCATGTGTGGGGTCATATTTTCCCCTTGAAGGTGTGTGAAGGACGTGTGTGGAGTAGTGTTCTCCACAAGCTATAATCACCTAGATCATCCATCACCTTGAAGTGATTTTAACTCTGGTACTGATAGAGGCTCCATCGCACTATCTCTAACTCACATGCATTCTATTGCAGTGTTTGTAGCCTCGCCAAATATCCACATGAAGCACATGTTCCCTCAACACAAGCAGTCCTATGGAAATTGTCACCCTCCATATGTGGACACAACAATGAGTGGATAAAGTCGCAAGGGCTATGAGGCACCTTAGAGGCATGCCCATCAAGGCAAAGAAACACATCATATAAAAGCTAGAATCCCACATGGTACACCTGTAATAATATGTGCCATGCTTTTGAGAGTACCACACAAACTAAAGCTTGCATGCCTTAACCAATCTTGATCTCTAGATGCCTCACCCTAAATCTAAAGTACAAAGCGGTTTGGTGAGTTCAAGATAACATGTGTGACGGTAAATGAACACCCCTCTAGAAACCCTATGGCATAGTGCTTCCTTAAACTCCATCAGTAATGCATGATAGTTCTCCTCCGATATCCTCTCAATCAAATCCCTAGTGCCATCACCTAGGAGTCAATCAGGCCTAGGTGCATGCCACTACTAGCCCATAGGGGCACGAAGATCATGAGTCCAAGTTATGACTCCTAGCAACCCCCACTCAAAGTGCATGATGTGGATGAATAGAGAGGATGCGAGAAGTGGTGCGGAGGTTACCTCTCATGTTGCTCTGCCTATAGCCCGTCAAGCCACCAAGCATTCGCATGACCTGAGTGTCATATATGAACTACTCAAAATCCTAAGTATGTCTATATGTTGACCCGTCAAGCCACTAAGCATTTGCATGACCTGAGTGTCATATATGAACTACTCAAAATCCTAAGTATGTCTATATGTTGGCCCTCCTTTCACTTCGGCTATACCAATGCCACAAGACATTCTACATGGTGCAATGGTGGGATGGTCAAGTAAAGCATCAAGCACATGAGACCTTTATGGAAGATCAAGGTCACCAATTTGAAAGAACTTGTTGACAATGACTGATGCATGTTGAAGTGCCCTAGACATGGCTATGCTTTTCCTATCCACACCATCGGTGCCCTCAAAGAGAGGAGGAGATGGCTCATGTGATGGTTATTGTTGGGGTACAAGAGATGTTGGAGAGGGTTCTTGTGGGAGAGTTGGCATGGGAGGAGGTGAAGATCAAGTATGAGGAGAAGGTGATGGTGTGATCGCTATAGGAGAAGAAGGTGGTGGTGGTGCGATCATTATAGGAGAAGAAGGTGGTGGTGCGATCATTATAGGAGAAGAAGGTGGAGTGGTTGCATGAGGAAGAGGATGATGAGAATGAAGGAGAGAAGGACGAGAAAGGATAGGAGAAGGAGAATGGGAATGGGAGAAGGAGAATGAGAGTGGGAGAGAGAAGATTGATGAGAATGGCAGGTAGAAGGTGGAGTGGATGCCAAGGGAGAAGTAGGTGGAGTGGACACACAAGGAAAATGGGGATGAGAATGAAGGGGGGAAGGATGAGAAAGAGGTGGAGGGCGAGGATGAGGAGCAAGGGGAGGAGACAAAGATGGCTCACTAATGGAAGTTGGCCTATCTATGGATTCATTGACATGCTCTCATGTGGCTTCTATTTGATGAGCCTTCCTTCTCTTTTCCTTCATGTGGACCCTTTCTTGCTCCTCACGAACCTTGTGGATGGGAGGGTCTCTTTTTGTTGCACTCTTTCTACTCCTATGGCTTTCGGAACCCATTCTTAGGAGAGTAGAGATTAAAGAAAGGATTAAAATAAAGATAAGATTATTAAAATAACAAAAGTTAAACTAAAGAAAGGATTAAGAAAGTTTTAAAGTAGTAAACAAAGGATTAAAAGGAGAGAGAAGCTTGGTTTTAGAGCTCCTAAAATATTTATTTTCTACAAATGAGCTTAGATTTATGTGTTTATAGTTAAGCTTTCTTGCTAGAAGCATCTGAAATAGGTAGCTCATATTATCATATTCAATTTCATAAATTATTTTTATTTGTTGATTTATGAATATATATTTATATATTTATCAAATAATAAATATAAATCTTCACTATCTATTAATTAATTAATATATATATTTATGTCTCAACATCTATTTATTAAAGAATAAGTATATATTTTTAAACATCTATTAATAATAATATATACATTAACATATATATATATATATATTAATACATAAATATAAAAATAGATTAAAGTGTGCATATATATATATATATAACAATTTGTAGTATTTTTTATTATTTTTAATATATATATATATATGTGTGTATTTTTATATGTAATAGAAAGACTTAAAAAAAATAGAAAGACTATTAGGCATGCATGCATGACATGGTTACATGGTTTCTCATGACATATGAACAAGTATGACATGGCTGGCAATGCCCATGTGTGCATGTATGCATGACATGGTTGGCATTCCATGTCAGCATATGGAAGATGGCATGCAAGGGTAGCATGCAGAGGTGATAATAGTGATGTGACATTTATGATAATTAGGACTATGGGCTAGCAACACAATTAGGTTCACTATGCTAACACGGCAAGTTGAGGTGATAGGATGCTTATATGGACTCGCCACATATGGAGGTGTGTTCCCTAAGCCTAGGATACCAAAACTAATTGGTTAACACATGGCATGAGCTCTAGGTTTGGCAACTTTCCAAGACTAGATGACCAAATCTAACTAGGATTGGCTTTATACTTTGGAAGGACATATTGGACACAATATGAGGATTTTACCTTAGAATAATTGAAAATTTGACTTTTCCTTACTCAAATTAAATCTTTTTTTCATAAATTCATCTTTACAAACAGTCTAAACAAAATGATTTTGGAGTAACATTAATATTTAAAAAATATAAATACATTATTAAACTCTAATAGGCCTTCTAACTATTTAAATGAATTTAAAACTAGGATTGATGAAATTTGAGCTATTAAAATCACAAATTTAACTTACTACCACATTTTACCAACTTTCCTCTATCTTATCACCATTGGATCTCTTAAATTAAGCATTTTAATTGCTATGATCTTGCACATGAAAAAAATATGAATACCTTGAAGTCTATAAAATAACAATGAAAATTAACAAAGCATATTTAAAAAATTTGAATAAATCAAATTAAGCTATTATATATAAAATTTATTATGTTCAAAGTTACAAGTCCATTTGACATAAGATATAAAAGTTATAAGCATTATAAGGGTTTAGTATCCTTTAGCCTTAAGTGTAAAAGTTATAATCATTGTGTAAGGGTTGAGTATCCTTCAGCCCTAAGTGCGAAAATATCCAACCAACTACCTTTACGTGCAAAGAAACATGGTAAAAATTTGATTATATTTCGATCAAAATATACCATTAGGTGCCTAACTTTATATATGAGGTTTTTTTAGGAGACTCCAAATAAAAATTCCTTGCCTAGCGATTAGCTCTTTAAGGTGTAAAATTACCTCTTTTCAAGTTGTTGAGGGCGCCCGTAACTTACACAACCATTCAAAATAGATAAATTCATTAGCACAATAAGACTCCTGCACCACCTGACACCAACAAGCAGGGGAGGTTAGTTCTAATAGATATGATTATACATATCCAATTAACCACCCTCTACTTCAAAACTATTACCATCACACCCCTTGACGAGAGTAACATCAATGCCACTAAGAATACTAACATCTCTCATTCTCCTATTCATTTTGAATTTTCCACTAACACTCTCACCCCTGAGGAGTTACCAATAGATCCTATTGTGGACCCTTCAACTTGGTAACACCCACTACTTTTGTAAGTGTTTACAAGATGTGCCTATAGATTAAGACACTCATGATGTTTTGCAAGATGTTTCTATGGGAGAATGATCCATGTGCGATGTCCTCTCCTACCAAAGTTACTGCTCAAGGGATTAAAGCAAGTCACATCCCTTGACACCAGAATAAGTATTTACCCAAAGGCATATGCCAACAATCCCCTAGAGATGATGGTACACACCTTACCAACTTTGAGCAACAATGCCAGAGTGGGAGGAGCTAATGCCAATGGAAGAGGAGGAAACTGCCATAGAATGGGAGAAGAAATGGGCCATAACACATTGATGTGGAGTTTTTGGAACAAATTTCCCAACTAAGCTACATGCATTAAATCTATGATTTACCTTATCCAAAAATATTAATACCTAGGATTAAGGAAATTTTTAGAACTCTTCAGATTGCCTTTACCTATGGACTCTCTAGGCAAGGCCCTAGGTGGAGGGTAGAAACAATATAACTCTACATAATAGAGCAAAAACCTAAGGAAATTGTAAGGGATTATATCTTACACACAAGCTTGGAGATAAAGAATTTACTAATGTAATAGAATAACTTGGTCCTCTCATTGAGAGCTTGAGCACATATCTAGTGACATTAAACGTACAATTTCAACAAATGTCCCTTCAGTGGTGGTGAGTGTACTTGAGCACATATCTAGTGACACTAAATGTACAATTCTAACAAGTCCCTTTGTATGTTTCATAGTTGTGCAAGCACTCATATCTGTTCATTTGTGCAAGATGACCTATTATGTTTGACGAGGGGTAGAAGCAGAATTCTAGGTTAGGAATAATATTTAGTTTTTAAGCCTCAATAATAGGACAAGATATCATTCAAGAAATGGTGATTTAAGGAGATATTGAATACAACTCCACCACACAAGGTATGGTTTAACAATGACATGCCATGTGTATGATCTAAGGTATGAGACCATATATGAATAACTAGTAGTTGGACTTTGGTTTTGAATTGATATCATTGTTTGTGTAGCATTTTGCAAGAGCTTCTCACTAGGTGCATATCCAATTGCAAGTTTAGACACCATTTCTTCATAGCTTGATCATATATCATTTTTGGGTGTCCATATTTGTTCTTTGATATATAATATTAGTGGTAGTAGCTATGCATCCCACAATGGGCTAACAATCCCTACCTTCATCCTCGTGATTGAGTATAAGGCCTTATTATGGGTTGAGAGGCTTTCTATTGTTCAATTGTCATTATGAGTATAAGGCCTTATTATGGGTTGAGAGGCTTTCTATTGTTCAATTGTCATTATTCCTCTAGAAGGAAGGGAAGGCGTGTTATTAAATTACGACGCTAATGATTGGTGGGAGTACCTAAATAGGGAGGGGGCCTCTGTGAGTGATTACATTTTTTTCTTTTTCTTTTTGTGAGCTCTCATTTTATGTGTTTTTAATTATTTTTACTCACTTTTTTGGCAGTTATAAACTTGCATGGTTATATTTATTTTATAATGTAAAACACAAAAACATGCTTTTTTTTAAATATTAAATTCTACCAATAAATCATAAGCTTAAGAGCTTATTCCCACACTTAGGCTTGCTTTTTTTTAAACACTTTTCCTCAAGCTCAAGTTACCATGAAATTCATATCTTCAACTCTCCGAGTAGTCTTCAAAACTTTTTAAAATTCTCTCTTACCAAAGAAGATATCTGGAATTTGATCTTCAATCTTCACAAACCTTAGATCAATTAACCTTTTAGCACTTTTTCTTTGAGAAAGTGATAATATTGTTAAGGCTAAGAGAAAGCTTTGAGAGAACCACTCACCTTTGCTCACCTTAATGTGTCATGGGGATCTTTTTAATGGTTGAGCTCATAACCCTTGAGATCTTTAAGCTCAACACTACCATGGGTAGTTTACTATTCAGGTTCTTGCATGAGCATTATCACATCGTATGCGTTGCACTATAGACACTACTCCCTCTTCTAACCTCAAATCACGCACACTCACTAGCATACATTAAAGAGAAGATAAGAGAGAGTTTTAGCAAGAGGGAAATCTCAATTACACAATGGGAGAGTGACCTTGCATTATGAGAGAAATTACCTTTTGTACAATGGCCATAAGTGTCACACACTCTTAAATTGTGGCCGCACGGTAGATGTATGGTTGGTGCTAATAATCACAGCCGTTGACTGCAAAATCACTATCATGATTTTGCAAAAAACTTTAAATTTAATTTTTGAAATTTTTTTGATGCTTTTGCTTGACCAAATTATCCAGTACAGTTATCTTAAGCATGAAATTTTTTAGAGGGTAGACTGTGCTTAATGGAGCCCAGTCTACTCTCTAAAGTCTAACTTTTTTATGATTTTTGTCTCTTGACTTCACTAATTAAAAAAACCAATGTATTAGTAAAAATTAGCAAAAATTAAAAGCTTTATTTTGTTTTTTTATGAAATTTCTTGTTGATTAAGCTACATAGTATGAGTGCTAACATGCTAATGTAATGAATTGCAATAAAAAACCTAGTTATCATGCAAAAATTAAGCATCTAGGCTCTATATTAACACATAAAAGAGAGCAAAAGAAAGCAAAAACCACACCATTTCCACACAAGTCTCCATCAAATCACTGTCATTTAGTGGCACTCCACTATTCAAGAGTGTCAGCAATAGGTAAACCATAGATTAGAGAAAAAACAAATGATAGAGCCAACACTACAATAGAATGAGGGTGCGGCAGCAAAAATAGCAGTATTTTTATAACTAGAAGGGTAGGCAAATGTCGGACTATTTTCATTGCTAAAAATGTTGCTATTTTTGCTGTAATATGGGTTCACTGCTCAGCAGCAAAATATCGCTGCGCTCAGGTGATATTTCACTGCTATTTGTGCTGCTTAGCAACAAAAGCACTACGCAATAAAAAAAAGCTAGGGCAGACACATGACTCCCCAATCTATGCAGGACTCCCCAGTCTGCCCTAACTCTTTAAAAAAAATAAACAGAGTCACAGTTTTATGACACAAACATAAACATAAACATAAGAAACACATAGATTATGAAGAATACAATTGAGCCCAAATTTTATTTTATTTCATGGTGTCTGGTTTTGGCCATATATACAAAAAATATATAAATGAAGAGGTGGCTAACTAAAATGTTCATTAGATTTTGAGGGATCCTCATCATCGTCTTTGTCGTCCTTTTCACTTCCTTCCACCGCTTCATGCTTATAATCAGGATCCTCCTCTTCCTCTTCCCCGTCATCCTACATACATGCCATCAAGCGCAAGGTAAGCAAGGAAAATAAAATACAACTATATGTAGATAAGAGAAGGGTTTAGGCTCACTTACCTATCTACTTGAGTTCCAAAAACGAACTCATCCAAGTGTATGCCTCGCGTACGCATCCACACCCATAATTGTGGATGGGGGATTTGTATTTATAGTCATAATCCTCCTTTGTCAGTCACGCCCAACATCCTCCCTCTATAAAAAACAATTAAGAAAATATACAATTAGTTAAAGAAAATAATATAGTACAAAACAAAATGAAAGAGGAGAAGAAATGATTACTAAAATAGGTACTTACAAAATGAGCAATGAAGGAGGACTTTCCTCCCAAGCCGAAGTGTGAAGCCCCTCACTTCCATGGTCGAGAAGCACTCACGCTGCTTGTTATTGAAAGCATGTGGGTGCTTTCTCACGAAGCTACGTGAGCACCTCCACTCCTCGAGCATGCAAATTTCGGGCTTCTCTAAATTATTATTTGCTTCTCTCTTGATATTTGCTCTCCTATTAGAGAGCAAAAACTTAATTCATCTCTCATTCATCTCTTCATCAACTCCTTGGAGAAGCAAATACCCGCATGTGGAATAGGGAACTCTGACTTAAGCACATCAATGATGTATTTCTTTGAAAGCTCATCTTGTACTTTTCACTTTTTAAAGGAGTTCATGAACTCTAAGTTTGCAAGTACATGCATGCGGTTCATGACTTGCTTCCCTCAAGCATCCATTCACGAGGGCACCATTAATATCCACGTTTTATGGTAGGGTGCGTGGATCGAATGGTGGAATGGGTCTCCTGAGGGCTGGCTCATAATGTGTTGATGAAGAGCCCCCTACTGGGGAGACACATCGGGAGACCTAGTGCTACTTTTGCCAAAGCAAAAATAGCCTGCTTCCCCTCGGCTAGCATGTCTACTAGCCCTCCTAAACTCCCTACTATATCGTCATCGTGGTGAAGACGGACTGGTGAAGATGGACGTGAGGGAGCGGGGGTGGGTCTAGTTGAGAAAGGTGGTGTAGGCTCATCACAACCATATCATGGTGAAGACGGACATGAGGGAGCGGGGGTGGGTCTAGTTGAGAAAGGTGCTGTAGGCTCATCACAACCATATCATGATGGACTTGCAACACTCAACCCTGCACCACTCGGACCTACGCCTATCAAAGGCGTGGTCTGCCTCGACTGGCCAAGTGGGGTAGATTGCCCCCATGGCATCGACTGGCCCGATTGTAAGCCCGCCTATTTATAAGATTAAAAAATAAGACTTATAGAATGTATAAAAGGTTAACTTTGTGTATGTGAAAAGGTTTGATGGAACCATACCTTTGTCTAAGTAAATTGAGACCAAGCTTTCTGCCCATATCATTGGTTTATAATAGATAGCAGATTTGACATATCTGGGTCTTATGATGGGCTGATCGACATTGCCTATATATACATGCATAAGAGGTAATAAAACATGATTGCTCTAACAAAATCCATGATTAAAGCTTAGAAAAAAAAGGCAATATGTGATATTAGAACATTGTTGAGACCTCCTACAATACTGCTTAGACAAGGAGGGTGGATAGTGCCCCTTTCGGATGATAGCTTCTAAGGACTTTTCATATGCTTCCCCACTATTAAAGCTAAAGGCAAATTCTCTTTTACAAGAGCTTTTACAAGAGCTTTTACAAGAGAAGGATAGTGAGAAGATCGAGGGCTCCTCCTCCACTATTAACACTACAACACATCGGGGGTGTAGCAACGTTTTTAGCAGCATTTTTGGAATGAAAATATCAAGGGTGTCACGATACTCCTCAATGATATATCGCTACTCCGCAATGCTTTTCACTAGTGGGTAGTGCTTTTTCGCTGCTCAGTAGTGCAATATCACTGCCAGCAGCATTTTTTGGTGCTCAGCAGCGAAAAAGCATTGCTTATAACAACGAGAAAACGCTGCTATACTGTAAATATATCTCGCTTCTTTACCACTTCTTTTGTCATCGCGTAGTTTTATCTTTTTTGAATACAACAAACTTGTACTCTTAGTTTTTTTTTTCCAGGTTTTTGCCTTGTCTATCACTTCTACCTCTCTTACCCTACCCTCCTCAAGCTTAAGCAAGGTATCTCTACTGTTTTTCTTCATTTCCTATGCAAACAAACTTTCCAAATTAAAGCTTTCTTGTGAGTATTTCCCTTCTCTTTCTTCTCTTTTAAGTTTTTCTTTTCTTCTTTTTTCCTTCTCATTGAAGCTTGACTCTAACCCTAGTTTCTACATAGAAACCCTAATAAAGAGATTTGATGGAAAGCTCTCCATCAAGGCTCTCTATTATGTCTTCTATTTAGAAGCTAGGGTTAGGGTTAAGCCATAATGAGAAGGAAAAAATAAAGATTCAATAAGTTAGGGCAAAATCTTTCATTAAGATTTCTATTAATATTAGGGTTTTATATATGCTTTCTATTAGGATTAAGATTAGAGTTACTAATACTTTTTTTCTTTAATTGGTTTGATTTTGTAGGTTATTCACACATACAAGCCCCGTAAGGTAAGAGATCTCTCCCTTTTATGTTTCCTCTCTTATGCTTTTACATGTTTTATAGGGTTTGTAAGTTTTAGGATTTGTTATTTTTTCTCCCCTACATGGATAGCAAAGCTCCTCTCTAGAGGTGGCCATATGCCTTAGCCTCATGTGTGACTACTGCATAAAGCTTATGCATTAGCCTTATGCATAGGACGCATATATAAGGGTAGTGCATAAACCTCATGCATAAGACTTATGCTTTACCAAATTTATAAGCCTTATGCATGAGCCTTATACATACGGTTTGTGCATGATGAGACTTTTGCATAAAGCCTCATGCATAAGCCTCATGTATTAGCCTTATGCATAAGCCTCATATACACAAGGATAGTGCATAAATCTCATGCATAAGACATGCATTACCAAATGTATAAGCCTCATGCATGAGGCTCATACATAACGTTTATGCATGAGACTTTTGCATAAAGCCTCATGCATAAGCCTCATGTATAAAGCTTATGCGTTAGCGATAAGCCTCTATGTATAGCCTTATACATAAGCTTATGCATGGAATTATGTATTAACCGTATGCATAAGCATCATGTATAAAGCCGTATGCATAAGCCATGTATAAAGCCATATGCACATGCCTTATGTATAAAGCTTATGCATATGGCTAATGCATAAGCCGGATACATAAGCTTTACATATGCCGGTAGCAACCTATGCATGCCAATAGCTTCTGATGCATGCTGATACAACCTACGCATGCCTGTAGCTTCCTATGCATACTGATAGCTTTCCATGCATGCCGGTAGCTTCCTACGCATGCCGATAGCAACCAACGTATGCGTTGGAAGCTACCGGCATGCATAGGAAGCTATTGGCATGTGTAGGTTGCTACCGGCATGTGTTGGTAGCTTTTGATGCATGGTGGTCGCAACCAACGCATGCCGGTAGCTTCCAACGCATGCCGGTAGCAACCAACGCATGTCGCTGCTTCTGATACATGCCGATAGCTTCCAACGCATGCTGGTAGCTTCCAACGCATGCCAGTAGAAACCAACGTATGATGCTGGTAGCTTCCGATGCATGCTAGCAACTTCCTACGCATGCCGGTAGCTTTCGATGCATGGAGGTAACTTCCAATGCATCCAGTAGCTTTCGATGCATGCAAGTAGCTTCCTACGCATGCTGGTAGCTTCCAACACATGCCAGTAGAAACCAATGTATGATGCTGGTAGCTTCCGATGCATGCCGAAAGCTTCTTACGCATGTCGGTAGCTTCCGATGCATGGAGGTAGCTTCCGATGCATCCAGTAGCTTTCGATGCATGCGAGTAGCTTCCTACGCATGCCAGTAGCAACCTAAACATGTCGGTAGCTACCTACGCATGCATTGGTTGCTATGGCATGCGTTGGTAGCTTCCAATGCATGCTGGTAGCAACCTACACATGCCGATAGCTACCTACGCATGCATTGGTTGCTATGGCATGCATAGGAAGCTACCGACATGCGTAGGTTACTACCGACATGCATAGGTTGCTACCGGCATGCATTGGTAGCTTTCGATGCATGCTAGTAGCAACCTACGCATGCTGGTAGCTTCCTACACATGCCGGTAGAAACCTACGTGTGTTGGTAGCTTCCTATGCATGCCGGTAGCTCTCAACGCATGCCGATAGCTCTCAACGCATGCCGGTAGCAACCAACGCATGCCGGTAGCTTCCTATGTTTTAAGTATTTATGTTTTTTCTTGGATAGATGGCAAATAACTTGAGGCATGATGTTACGCGTGAAGGAGGAGTCGATATCCCGACAATATTTGTAAGTATATATTAGCCTCACATTGTATCTTATCGTTTAATTAAAGAAGGTTTTCTTAAATAACAACTTTCTAAAATGTTCACTTGTTTGTACAACTATATCTTGAAGCAGTGGACCGCCCCCGTACGTAATAGGAATATGATTTTGCATTACAAGAGGGTTTACAAGCTCTATTTGATAGGGTGCAAGATGAAGGATGGATTGTTATTATTGGAGGAGATGCTTGGCAAGTAAGTACATTCCTAAACCCTAGATCTCTTTATTTTTGCAAAACTGATTCTCACTTGTGTTAGTTTTATTGTGTTTTAGGATCATATAACTCGAAATGGTGGTGGAAACATAGCTACCGATAGCAATGAAATGTGAGAAGCGAAGAGGCTAGAGCTGCCAGGAACAATACCAATCGCACATAATGAGATCTACATAGCCCTTAGCTCCATAGGTTTTTATTACGCTTTATCTTGTATATGATTTTTTTGGAAACATACACTTATGTAATCTGCTAAGTATTGTAATTGAATTTTGACATTCCTAAAACTATGGTTTGCAAATATCTTTTGTTTTTGGTATTTGTAAGTTTTACATTACACTTGTTCATGTGATGATGTGAAGTTATGTTAGTTTTACTGTGTCTACATTAGAAAAAAAAGAGTTGGGGTAGATAGGGGAGTTTTGTGTAGACTCCCCAGTCTGTCCTAGCTTTTTTAAATTTTGCAGCAAAATTTCGCTGCTAGTTTCTTTGCTGAGCAGTGAACCCGAACGAAATTAGCGGTGTGTTGTAGCAGAGCGATATAGGCCTAACATCTCCGCACCCTTATATTTATAAAATCTATTGCATAAGGCTTATGCACAAACCTATTGCATAAACCTTAGACTATTTCATAAAGCTATTGCACAAGGCTTATGCACAAACCTATTGCATAAGCCTATTGCAATTGGCTTATGCATAAACCTATTGCATAACGTCTTATGCATAGGCTATTACATAAGGCTTATGCATAAGCCTATTGGATATAAGGGCTTATCCATAGCCTATTGCATAAGGCCTATTGGATAGCCTATTGCATAAGGCTATTTCATAAGGCTTATGCATAAACCTATTGCATAAGGCTTATGCATAGCCTATTGACCTAACCCTAATCCTCGGCACCTAAGGGTGCAAACACACAAAGAGAAGAATCATAACAAAAAATTAAAAAAGAGGGCTTACCTCTTTAATGAGAAGCCGTATGAGAGTATTGGCCTAAACCCTTGTTCACTTAAATAAACCTACAAAAAAGAAACATAATAAATAAAAAAGTTAGTTCTCATTTTAACACATTAGCAAGCAAGGATAACAAGAGGAAAAAGAGATGAGTACCATGAATCCTACTTCTAATGCATAAGTGATTGAAATAAATTAGTTTATGTTAAGCCTAAACCCAGATCTATACATCTAAGAATGCTTAATAGATATCTTTGATGGAGAGAGCTCTCCATCAAAGCTATCTATTCGAGCTCTATGCATAGGACTAGGGTTAGGACAAGGAAGAGGAAAGAGAGAGGAAGGGGGAAAAAGATACAGAGGTATGTAGAAGCTTTCCATGAAAGCTTGGAATAAGAGAAAGCATTGAAGCTTTTCATGAAAGCTTGGGAGAAAGCAAGAAAGAGGCACTTACCTTAGACTCGAGGAAGCGATGCTTGATGGGATAGCCTTGAAAGAAGAGGCATGGTGGGAGGAATAGATAGGATACATGCATAGCTTTTGCATGTGCAGACTATTGGAAATAGGGAGATAACTTGACTCTCGTCGGTGGCATTTTAGATGGGAGTCTCAGTTTCCAGGTCGTTAGTCAGCAACGAAATTTCGTTGTGATAGTAGGCACTAGATTTTCACTGCTGAGTAGCAAAATAACACTGATGTCACTATGTAGCATAGTGAAGTCTTGGGTAATTTTATTTCAAGAGTTTTGGATGGTGTTGTGTGTTTTGTATGAATCCTAAATTAGCTTTGGCTAGGTTGAAGATGTCTGACAGTAATCATCAAGGGTCGGAAGTTGGTTCCAAGGCATGGTTGAGAGAAAAAATATGTTGTGTGTGTAATAGATGCAAGGGCCAATATATACGAGAATGTTGTATATGATCAATTGATCATGTCCGGACGTATGGTCTTTATGAGGCATTGGCACGACCAAGTGCGGATGATGACATGGAGGAGAACATCTCTTTGGTCCCATACATATCTTCAAGAATGTGGCAACAAATATTTGGGACCATTTAATTGGTAAAAGAGATACAAAGGGTGCAAGGGATGACTAACAAAACATTGGATGCCTTCAATGTGCATGGCCAATTGAAAGTGAGAGTGGCAACATGGTCTTACCAAAGGCACCATGGGTAATAACCAAGGAGCACAATAAGGTGAAAAGTGTGATTCCCTCTTTTCATACACCAATGGGAGTAATGCATTCATTGAAAGGTGCCTTCACAAAGACCAAAAATAAATGAGAGGTATAATGATATGGCCTCAATACACATCAATACACATGATTAGCACAAAACATTATAGGTATATAAATATTCGCTTATTCATTTTCTCTTTATGGTACACAATTTATAGGCTTATATACTAACTTCCATTTTTTTCTATGCATAGTTTATTCTTCCTATTGCTATAGTTGGTTGAAGGTGAGAGAGGCTATTTACAAAATGGGAAGCTTGGTGAGGTATGAATCTTCTCTTCAATTCACCCTAGCTAAGTTATATTACATGTTTGGTATTCTCATGCGCTCACAAGTTATGTATTGGTAACTAGCACACATGATCGCTATGTATGTAGGTACATATCCTTAAAGGAGATAGATCCTACATCCATTGAGATGGCTTGTCTCAATGTTATTGAGATAGTGTGTGTGATCAAGAATAACTTTCTTACAAAACAATTCTCACTAGCCAATTGCATCTTGTAGTGCATGTGGTAGATGAAGTGGTGTTACGTGGTGTTGTTCATGTTAAATGGATGTTTTTCCCTGAAAGGTTCATGAAAACCTTAAAGGTCTTTGTGAGACAAAGATCAAAGCCAGAAGCAAGCATGGAAGAGGATGGTTGATGCAAGATTCTATCGTGTATATCTCAAAATATCTCGCATAGATCCTTCCATGCCATGATTGTGGAGCAATGAGGAGGATGACCAACTAATCACTAATGTGCCTCGAGGAAAAGGAAGGCAAAGAAGACTAGATGAAGCACTACACCACAAGGTGAATACATTATGTATTCTAAATAGTCCCATCATGGATAAGTGGATTGGGAGATACAAGGATACAATCAATAGACGAAAGGATGAGAGAAGAGCTTTCAGAAGAGAAAATAGATACTTGCTATTCCCACCCAGCTTGGAATCTCTACCAAATGTGATCAATATAGAATGGCTTTGTATGGCAATATCGATGGCATCACAAAATGGAGAGATGATTACAAGAGAAGAGTATGAGTATGCAAGAGGATGTGACCCTCAAGTAAGTACATTCTTCATCTCTATCTCATGTATATACCTTGTTTAATGCACTACACTAAATGTCACATTTTTGTTTAATATTAGTACAAACTATATAATGCAATATGGTCAAAGGGAAGGCACTTTCGCATGGAATGTGTGGATTCTAAAAGAAACACATTTAATTGTGGTGTGATGGTGACTTTTGAGCAAGAAAGTTGAGCTAGTAGACATGATACCAATGTCATAGAGGACAATCCAAATGGGACTATTGAGTATTGTGGAACTATTTAAGATATTCTTAAGGTTGGATTTGGAGCATTTAGTCTATTCATGTCTGATGTCAAATGGTTCAAGGTAATATATAAAGGCGCTCTACTGTGAAGAAACATCCAAATGGGTCTCTTTAAAATTGATTCCACCAAGTTTTGGAATGATGAGAAAGATACTTTCATACTACCTCAACATTGTCAATGAGTTAGTAACCCAACCAATCCCAAATTAAATCTTGATGTAGTATAATAAAAGTGTAACCCCTTTTCTTTGTGATATTAGGTTATGTTTTGTCAATCGAATTGATCCGAAGTGGTGGTATGTTATACAAGTTTCCTCTCGTTCAAAAAATATCTTTCAAGATCAAGATGTGGAAGTCGAATCTCTGGATGAGGTGAAAGTACTACCTCAAATTGGCTCATTGGAAGAAGACGATAAAGAATACATTTTGGAGGGGGCGGATCAAGAGCATGAGCAAAATCAATCTAAAGAAGATGATGAGTCACCTATCAATCATGGCAATGCTTCATTGGATCATGATAGTGATATTGATATGGAACCTCATCTTTTCATTGAGCTCTCATTAGATATAGATACTGATGATGAAGCAACACATGGATTTATTGCAAGATCGGATAGATTCATGATCTTGACATTGTTTCGATTTTCAAAAGTTTTCAACTATCTTTTGCTCAAACACGGCTCCAAGTGTTCTGATGGATATCTTTCTAAAACTATAAATCATTTTCTATGTGTATGTGACATGTATAACTTAAATTTAGCATTTAACAACTCTTTAGAATTTTATGCACCAAAAATAGTAACGCAATCTCAATGCTATTGTTGTTTCACAACAGTAAAATCAGAGTATAGTAGCGAAATTTCATTGCTATAGGCCCTACTGAGAGGAGTGAAAAGTGTTACTATAACCGCTATTGAACAACAAAAAATCATTACTATAAGTGCTACCCGGCAGAGCAAAATTTTACTGAAAATGTTTTAGAGAGAGGTTATTTAGATTTTGGATATTTTTGGATGAAAAAATATCTCTTCATATTTAAATAAGCTCCCCCAAAACAAAAGTTCAAAAAGATTTTCAGAAGGTGCATTAGAAATCAAGTATAATTTGTTCAAGAGGCCTTATCCTAGGGGTCAAGATTTTTTCAAAATTTTAAATTAAGGTTCCTATGGGGAACAATAAGATTCATCCAAATGTAGGGTGGAGATAAATGGAAGAATAAAAGGAAAATCTCCCAAAAATGAGTAAATACTCACATAAGATGAAGAGTTGACTAAGGACAAGGTTATTAGTTAAAAAAGAGAGATATTTAGAAGAAATGATGCATTTTTGATACCTCAGTATGGGGGAATTCCCCTCGTGAAGGAGGTGCCTACTTCACTTGTGTGGGAGAGTTTTAAACTCCCAAATAGTGAGATATTTTTATCTCTCCTCTCTCCTGTTTCAACTAGATCCAAAAAGTGAGCTAAACTGACCAAAAAATGGATCTGAAAAATTCTAGAATCAGATTGCTTGGTTAGAGGCTCACTTTTTCCTATAAATAGAAGCCTCCCCCTTTGTTGAAGCTTAATAGTGTTTTTGCACTATTACTCTACTTCTCCCAAGAGCCAAAAACTATGAATTTACTCATAATTCATTAGTTTTTGACCTTCCCTCTTCTAAAGATTGGTGGCCACTCTTGTTTCAAACAAGAGTAGATCCCTCAAACCATTAAGCTAAAGGAAAGCTCTCAAATTCTCCTTGTAAGTTGGAGATTCTTGTCTTTTCTATTTCATTTTATGGTTTTTAATGATTTTTGTCTTCTCTAAAATGATTATGATGCTATGCCTCATTGAAAAAAGGCATTACCCTCTCTTCTTTAGTAAATCCAACCATTCTTTATCCTAGATGAATGATTATTGGATAAAATCAAGTTTTTCATAATGTTTCTCTTAAAATAAGTAGAAAATGTTTACATTAGAATGATTTAAATACTCTTGGTGAAATTCTAATTAATTTTAGAGAGTTAAAAATTAAAAAATGGTCAGCCATACAAATGAGGTTATGGTAAAATTTTCTAAAATTGTGTAAAATACGTTTTACTTTTTTTTAATTCAAAAAGAGTACTTCCCATTGTATATGTATTCTTAAAGTGTTATTTTTCATCCTAGGTATAGAAAAATGCATACTAAAAATAATTTATTAAAAAAGTGTTACTTTCTTTAGAATTAAATTCTATACATAGAAGGAAGCATATTGAAATTGTTATTTTGATTATAAAAGTGTTATTTTCATCATAAATGATTTTTATGCATAAATGGATGCATAAAATAAATTCTTTTATATTAAAAGAGTGATTTTTATCATAAACATATGCATAAAAGATTCTTTTATATATATTAAAAGTGTGATTTTCATCATAAATGATTTTTATGCATAAATGGATGTATAAAAGAAATTCATTTATATTAAAAGAGCGATTTTCATCATAAATGATTCGTATGCATAAACATATGCATAAAAGATTTTTTTATATTAAAAGTGTGATTTTCATCATAAATGGATTTTATGCATAAATTAGATTCATAAAAGAAATTGTTTTATTTTTTTAGGCTTAGAAAGATGCATAAAGAAGTCTATTTTTATTTCAAAAGAGTTATTCTTATCAATTTTGATTTTATGCATAGAAAGATACATAAAGAAATCTATTTTTATTTCAAAGAGTTATTTTCATCAATTTTGATTTTATGCATAGAAAGATGCATAAAGAAATCTATTTTTATTTTAAAAGAGTTATTTTCATCAATTTTGATTTTATGCATAGAAAGATGCATAAAGAAATCTATTTTTATTTCAAAAGAATTATTTTCATCAATTTTGATTTTATGTATAGAAAGATGCATAAAAGATTTATTTTTACTTCGAAAGTATTATTTTCATTGAAATTGAATATGTCACCCTCTATCAGATAGTTGTTGGTTGCCTCAATTATGTATGCATTACGAGGCCGGACATTCATTTTGCAGTCTCACAGGTGAGCAGGTTTATGCATAGCCCATGGTCTCAACATTGGAAGGCAGTTAAACGCATCTTTCGCTACTTAAGTGGCACCATACATCTTGGGTTGTTTTATCCCAAGGGGGGATCGTTGCCGCCAAATTTACATGCTTTTTCGGACTTAGATTGGGCTGGTTGCTATGACACAAGAGTGTCCACAACAAGTGGTTTTTGTTTCATGCTCGGTAGCTCATGCATATCTTGGTTGAGCAAGAAGCAACCTACTGTGGCCACTTCTAGTTGTGAAGCTGAGTACAGGGCAGCTTTCATAGCTACGCTTTAGTGTGTGTGCTCAGACGGCTTATGGCTGACTTGGGTATTGTGGATAGGAGTCTGCCACCTCTATCTACACTGACAGTCAGAGCACATTGGCAAGCGAGAAACCCAGTTTTTCATGCTCGCACAAAGCACATTGAGGTGCATTATCACTATGTCAGGGAGAGATTCTCAGCAGGAGAGATCAGCTTGGCATATGTGCCAACACACAGGACAATCTCGCCGATCTTTTCACAAAGGCGCTTCCTCGTGAGAAGTTTGAAGCTTTCCGTAAAGCTTTGGGCTTGCTCCCCTTTGTGGACTGATCTACTTCGGGCATGGCACTTCCCTATACATGAGTGCCAGCTCTCGTTCACACCATCACTCCTCCCAGGGGGGATTTGTTGCCATATATATAGGCAGTGATTTGTGTGAACACACTTAGGACCGCCGGGGTACTTTTTCCCTCTTTAGGAGGTTTTTTCCCCCGGCTTGTATATACACCCATCATTCTAGGGCTAACTTATCTTTGTGCATGGACACAATCTAATACATTGTGTGTTGTGTGCATTCTTGCTTCTTCTTCTACAAGCTTTGTGTGCTTTCCTGCAACCCTAATTCCAACAGTTTTATACATAAGACCTCATGCATAAATGAATGAATGTTGAGGGATAATTCATGTGTATGCTCTTATTAAAGTGTCCATGTGGGCTTTGTTATGTGTGTGTAGAAACATGTCTCACACTCCAGATGACACACTGGCTTACTCTCCATCCTTCTCTCCATATGCCATGTCGCTTGACCAGTTTATGGGTTTTTTAGCACAAGCCATGCCCGAGCAAAGGGCGATGGAACAACAATATTTTGGGAGAGGGAGTGGGCACTTCGCCGCACCATCCAGTACCACCGCTGCTAACCCTAGTGCACCTATACAAACCCCACAAAGAGCCCCTCCCTCAAGTCACTCGTCCACTCGCAAAGGACAACGCTCGAGTAGTGGAGGTGGAGGCGGTTGTTGTCCAAGTGGGGGCACGGATGGGTCTACGCTCCCACGTGAGTGTCCTTCCCCATCTAGCGCCAGAAGCACTCCACACTCGCGATCGCGACATTTTGACACACAGCCCACACTCACTGATGGAGAAAAATTTTACACAATTGTCAATGGCAATGTGGTTTTGGATAATGTCGGGCAAGAGATAAAGAGTCGCATCCACAAGCTTTGCCACATTATCTTTGCAAATGACTTATGACTTTATGGCCAAAGTTGGATAAAGACAAGAAAGATAGAGTCATAAATCAAATCAAGGATGAGTACAAGCCAATCGGCGGTAGTGATGTCGTCCCCATAAGGTGGATAAAGAACCACATGGTGAACGTCATGAAACATTGGTGGGAAGATGTGACTAGGAGAGTGAAGGCAGGGGGTGAGAAGCCTTGGTCTCATGAGCACCGAGGATTGGAATGAGGAGAAGCAAAAGCATGCTCAAAATCCCCAACTCTATAAGAACAAGAGGATATGCGGCCAAAGCCCGACTGGAGAGCATGTTGGAGCTATATATAGCTAGCCCTAACTCACTCTAGGTCTAGCCCTAACTCTTGTTAATTTTATCTAGACTTGTACATAGCCTATAGACTTTAGGACACTTCACACAATACTTCACATCATGCTCATTTATTCTTTTTACTTTGTATATATAGAAGTACATTGCACATGGACTTTAAGGTGGCATTGTACATTTATATGTAGGAGTTCGGGTTTTTCCTTGTGCTTCCCAAGGGTTTTTTTACTCGCAACTGGAGACCTTTATTTGAGTGGGGGTGTTGGAGCTATATATAGTTAGCCCTAACTCACTCTAGGTCTTGCCTATATATATGTGACTTGTGACTAATATGATTCATTCTTGTGGAGCGTATGTGGTGTCTCTTGTCTTATCTCTATCCCTCTCTCAACAGAGCATAGGAAGCTCTCACCTTGGAAGTGGCGGTTGGGATGCATTCCATGTCTACTTTGTAAGTATCAACATTTATCTTGTATGTTTCATTTGATGCTATGTCTACTTTGTAAGTATCAACGCTTATCTTGTTGTTTTGGTACTTTTAGAATCAAGTGGTTGGTCGGCTGGCAACGGGAGAAGAGGAGGACATTGCTCGCCGTCCATAACACATACTTTCTTTTGGAGAAGCTTGAGCGAGAAGGTGCCAACCTCAATTGGGGGTGCATTGTAGATATGGTAAGTGCGGCAAGCCTTAACCTTATGATTTGAAAAATTGGGAATATGATCTACACACAGAGACTCTAATTGACCCTATACACGGGTTACACATACCATGTAGGTTGGTTAGAAGTCATACGATCTACGTCTAGTGCCACTAATCTAGAGGAGCAACAACAAATGATATGTGAGGTTATTCATAGAATTATCCAATTTAAGAGGCAAAATAGGGGAGTGAACCTAGTTTCCACTGACCCTATGAAATTTTTGGATATCGGCAAGGCCAAACAACCAACCCTATCACAATTGGAGGCTCCCTTGGTGAGTCCCATAGACCCTTCGTATGTTGTTTCGCCTAGAGTCTCAATGCAGGTTAAGCCCACGAGCAGTAACTTTAACTTTCCAACCTTGGCTCAACTTTCCATTAAGGAATCCACAATGCCTACTCCTATGATGAGCATGATGGAAAAGGCACCTATTACCACTGTAGTTAGTACGACACCGCTACCTAGTGGAACAATACCTACAACAGTGCGTGCCAGTGCCTATCGACCATATGTACCTATCGCTACCGTCATGCTCATGTAGCTCCTACGCCTCGCGTGAGCTGTCCCTCGAACACTCCTCGCTAGCTGTTGCAACCGAACTTCCCTTAGATAAACACTGTATGCCAAATTCTCCCTCCAGCATTCTGGCGTAAGACAGTCCTTTAAGAAAACAGGGTTTCTATATGTAAGTTTTCAGTTTCGATTTTGTTTGAAAACCATGAATAATCTTAAATCCCTATCTCAATACTTCTAGATCCAGGTCTCAATTCCAAACAGAATTCCTCGAATTCTGTTAACTTGATCCTCATATCAAAATCAAAAGTCTTAACTTAGTTTCAGATTCGGTGGGAGATTTGAGTACATTTTTCCTGAACTGGGCACATCGTCATTGGACGAAGGAATTAGGTCTTGGGGTCAATAGTCTGAATCAGAGTTTGGGTCTGGAAAGGTTCTTCCTAAACTATCTTTCTCGAAAGGTACTATTTCAATTTCTCTTTTTCTAAATTTTGTTCGACGAATATTTGCTTAGAGATTTCTAAAACATGAATTTCTTATGAGGAATAAAATAATCATTTATCCCGATCTTCGACTTCGATAGTTTAATTGAATTTTCTCATTACCATCTTAGTGAATATGAAACGGTAGCATTTCTTCTTACACATTATCTACTTATTCATTTTTCTAATTTTTACGAAAATTAAATAGAGGATTAAGAGAACCCTTATTTAAATATAAAAATTTCTATATGCATCTAATTATGCATAAAATCTAATTCTGATGAAAGTCACACTTTTATCATCATGAAAATCATTTATGATGAAAATCACTCTTTTAACATGAAAGAATTTCTTTTATGTATATATTTATGCATACAAATTATTTATGTGATGAAAATCACTCTTTTAACATGAAAGAATTTCTTTTATGCATATATTTATGCATACAAATCATTTATGATGAAAATCACTCTTTTAATAATAATAAAAAAACTTTTATGCACCCATTTATGCATAAAAATCATTTATGATGAAAATCACGCTTTTAATATAAAAAATATCTTTTATGCATAAAATTCATCTTATGTGAGTATTTACTCATTTTTGAAAAATTTTTCTTTTATTCTTCTTTTTATCTCCTCCCTACATTTGGATGAATCTTATTGGTCCATAGGAACCTTAATTTAAAATTTTGAAAAAATCTTCACCCCCCAGGATAATGCCTCTTGAACAGATTATACTTAATTTCTAATGTACCTTCTATCAGCAATCTCCTGGACCACCTCAGCCAACATTTCTGCATGTGGATCAGAAACAAGGCCTCTGGTTTGGACTAGTACTGTGTCACCATCAGTAATCTTCAAGCTTTCCACTTCCAGATCATCTTGTTCTTCAACAACTTTGTTCAAACCTGCAAAACTAGAAACAAATTTAAAAGATCTTTGCTTTCTATTGATAGCACTTCATCAAGCTCCTTGTACTCTTTGATGGAATCCAAGGGATTCTCCCAAGTGGTCTGACGTGGCAATTCCACCTGAAGAGGTTCTATATTAACAAGAGAATGAATTGACTGAAATTTTAGGTTTTTCTTCTATAAGGTTGCTATCTAGTCCTTGAGCATTTCAATTTCTGCAGTATGCTCTCTATCTGCAAAAGCTTTCCATGGCCTGGTCAGCACCTTGTGAATTCTGTCTTTTATGCCTGTACAAATGAAATTGCGTGTATTCATCAGCTCTGATTTCATAACTACCAAATTTGCATTGCTCATGAACATACCATTAATGTCCACTTCCTCATCTTCAACCATAAATTTTAGCTGATCTTGTACAGTTTTCAGTCCTGTGAGCTGATTAATCAGAACTTTATTACTGGTATGCAACTTTATATTCTGTTTTGCCAGTTCCTCTAATTCAGTGCTATATGACACCTTGATTTCTGTCAGCCAATCTGTAAGGATCATCTCTGTTTGTACTCTGGCTGTAGCTTTTTCTTGCCATTTTCTCAAGTCTTCTTCCAACTTTTTTTTATCTTGAAAATGAGACTGCTCTCTCGAACATGCAGTTGAGCTTCTAATTCTATAGTAACCCTGTCATTCTTGACATCCTTCTCTACCAACTGTCTTTTCAAGCTGAGCAGTTTTCCTTCTAGCTCCCTATTTTTCTTTTTATCTGCTCTTAAGTACATCTGTTGTTGGATCAGAAAGTCATCCATCAATTTCCAAGCTTTCTTAGCTTCTGCTAGAGGAATCTCTTGTGCCACACTTGCATGCTGTGTTTCTTGCTTTTCAAGTTTCCCTGAAATCTCAGGAAGTCCCTTCTTAATATCTTTCCCTTTGCTCATCTTCAACTTAAAACCCTTCTTTTGATTCAATCTTGGAGATCCGCTAATATCTTTCTCTACAAAACTCTGAACTGAGGGAGTCACAAACAGAGGATTAGTAAGGGCCTTGTGACTTCTGGCAGCCCTATTTGACTCCTCGATTGAATACCCTACCCTTTGTAGATCCCTTGACAATTCTTTTGTATCCACTGCATCCAGCTTTAGTGTTTTGCTTCTGATTTGTGGGGGTTCATCATCTAACATCTTTGAAGTTCTTTTAATGCTCCTAGCATATGGCCTAATTTTTGAGATGAAGTTTCCCCCATACACATACTCCAAATTCTTCATGGTCTAGAAAATAGCTGCTAGCATGGAACCTAGCCTAGATGCCTCGTCCACCTTCCTTTTATCCTTTTCCTTTATTTCAAACATAATCTTTTGATGGACTATATGGGCCCAAGCCAGAGTCTTGCCCCTCTCTGTAGTGTGCAGATAAGAAAAGTTCTTGTTGTCTAACATATATTTTGACTTTATCAATAACAACACATTTTCTAAAAACCATTCCATTTGCATCCTTCTTTCTGGGTCTCTTGCCTTCTTGACAACATAGTATTTCCTTGATGTTTCAGGCATACAAAATTCTTTTTCCAAAGCTTTCAGGGATGCCTTATCAAACCTCAGCTTCCCCTCCATGGATAGCTCAAATACATAGGAAACTAATTCTACTAACAGAAATACATTGGGTGAGACAAAACCATCACTGTTTTGCAAAAATTTAAACTGCTGCTTAGCCTGCTCATTTCCTGTCCCCACTGATCCCAGGGCCATAATGCAAAATCCAATAGGCCGACACCCTGTAACCATGCTTTGTGTTTGGATTGAGTCAGATCTAATGTTACCTTTGAGTCGATGAAAGTTGCTGATGTATCAAGCTTGTTGGAGATCTCTTTGACGACAACGTCATCATCTTCAGAAACTGCATAAGTACTGTCTTCTCTTGCTGGTGTGCCTCTGCTACAAGGGCTGCACCTTACAAGGCTCTTTTGCTTGGAGAGGTCCATGAATGCATCAATGATTTCGTCGTCTAGGCTCACAAAGCTTCTGTGCATGCCAGACATCTCTCCTCGCCGACCACGTGTGAGGGCATCTTTTCGAACAAGACGTTGGCAATTATAAGCTTGGCTTGTGTAACAACTCATGTTAAGTGACTCCATTTGCACCTGTCTATCCCTTTTTATAGATGCATGTTGATCTTTGTAAGATTCCTCCCCAGCCTCTCAAGATATCCAACATCTTCCCCTGTACTCAATCCCCTCTTCAGAAATATAAAAGATCTTATTTCTAACTGTTTTAACCTAGAGAGAGAAAATATTCTAGAGAGAGAATATTCAGATTTTGAATATTTTCAGATAGAAAAATTTCTCATATTATTAAAATGAATTCCCCTAAAACATAAATTCAAAAAGAACTTTCCAATGTGCAATTGGAATAAATTGGAATTGGGTATAAAGGACCTTAGCCTAAGGGTCTAGATTTTAAGAAATTTTTGGATTATGGTCCAATTAAGGTTCCTTTGGGCCAATAAAATCAATCCATGTGTGGGGAGGAGATAAATTCAATTTGTAAAAGAAATTATCCAAAAATGAGTAAATGCTCACATAAGATGAAGAGTTGACTATGCACAAGGTTTATTAGTAAGAAACTATGAGTAATATCAAAAATATGAGATATTTTGGGTATAATGATTCCATTTTGACACATATGTGAGGAAGGGGAGTCCCTTCAATGCTCACATAATATGAAGAGTTGAATATGCACAAGGTTTATTAGTAAGAAACTATGAGTAATATCAAAAATATGAGATATTTTGAGTATAATGATTCCATTTTTGACACATATGTAAGGAAAGGGAGGCCCTTTAATGAGGCGCCTACTTCACATGTACAAATTGAGTTTTAAATCATCAAAAATTGAGATATTTCATCTCTCCTCTCTCCTAATTCAGGTCTAGTTCCAAAAAGTTAGCTTAACTAACCTAAAAATGGTCAAAAATTGACCAAACTGATTTGGAAAATTCTAGAATCAGTTTGTTTGGTTAGGAGCTCAATTTTTCCTATAAATAGAAGCCTCTCTTTTATTGAAAAATAATAGTGTTTTATGCACTGTTACTCTACTCCACCCAGGCCAAGAACTATGAATTTATTAATAATTCACTAGTTTTTGACATTTCCCTCTTCCAAAGATTGGTGGCCACTCTTGTTCAAACAAGAGTTCAACCCTCAAACCATCAAGCCAAAGGAAAGCTATCAAAGTCATTAGTAAGTTGGTGATTCTCTTTTTTTTCACTTATTTTATGGATTTTAAGGTTTTAAATGATTTTTATGCTTTATGTCTTCTCTAAAAATGTTATGCCTCATTACAGAAAAGCATTCCCCTCTCTTCTCTAGCAAAACCAACCATTCTCTATCCTAGGTGGATGGTTAATGATTAATGTCAAGTTTTTATAATGTTTGTCTTAATTAAGAGGAAAAATATTTACTTTAGGATAATTTCAATACTTTTGGTGCAATTTTAACTAGTTTTTAAGACTTAAAAATTTTAAAAATGGTCAGCCATACAAAGGAGGTTATGGCAAAAAATTTAGAAATTAGTGAAATAAAATTCATCTTTTATTATTCTAAAAGAGTAATCCTTATGGTTTCTACATTCTAAAGTATTATTTTCATGTATAGAAGATGCATTTTGATTATGTGTATTAAAGGATAAACTTTTCTATCAAAAGTGTTACTCATCATTTTTTATTGCATAGAAGTATGCATAAAGGATAAATTTTTTTATATCAAAGTGTTACTTTTATCATTTTTTATTGATAGACGTATGCATAAAAGATAAATTTTTCTATCAAAAGTGTTACTCTTATCATTTTTTATTGCATAGAAGTATGCATAAAGGATAAACTTTTTATATCAAAAGTGTTACTTTTATCATTTTTTATTGCATAGAAGTATTTATAAAAGATAAATTTTTTTATATCAAAAGTGTTACTTCTATCATATTTGATTTTCATGCATAGAGGTATGCATAAAAGATAAATTTTTATTATAAAAGTGTTACTTTTATCATAATTGAATTTCATGCATAGAGGTATGCATAAAAGATGATTATTTTATTATAAAAGTGTTACTTTTATAATAAAAGATGATTATTTTATTATAAAAGTGTTACTCGCTTGCGTCTTGAAGGTGAGAAATCATCATGGATAAAACTAATTCTTGTTGCCAAGCCATGAAGGAGATTAAGAAAGAAGGAGATTGATGGGAGTAAGATTACTGTGAGCGACAAGTAAAAGTTACGACTTATATAAAGGAAGGAGCTAGCATAACTTAGAAGCCAACGGTAACTTACCACTGAAGTTTTACCGTCTTTCCATGATTTGGGTTTGGCACAATTTTCTATAGAAGGCATTAAGAACTCTGAGATGAGGAGATAAAAGAAGCTCGTAAGCCAAGTCACTTACTTTCTTTGAATTCACATAAGGCTTACAATATCTGGGGGATAACTTCTTAAACTCCCCAATAGATAAAGAACTTCTTTTGGGCCGTACTCGAATGACCAAAACCTTGGTATCCAAAACACCGATTTTTACTTCTGAACTCATTGTTCTGAATCCTTAAAACAGGTGGAACTCTTGAGAAGTATTCTAGGGAAAGGGTCTTCCTTTTTTAAACAGAATCTTTCTTTTATTTTAGAGAGGGAATAATTATAAGATCAAAAAGGGAGATTCTTACTCCTGTATACCTCGAAGGCTAGGGAGGAATCTTACATTTTACCCCACTTAAAAAAGTGCGAGATGTCCTCATCTCACAAGGTAGAGGACAACTCTTTTTCTTAAGATCCAATTTTATTCTGGGGTTCCTTATATTCTAGTCAACCCAACAGAATACTGGGATAAATATCCTTTATATAGAACTCATAATTAAATAACAATTCATTCAGATCTTATGATTCATATCTTTAACATGATAATGGTCCATTAGACCGAAAAATTTCCTTCTGAACATTCCTCCACGGGAATTTTAGTCAAGCAAGTTCTCAATTTGTCATCCCTTAACTTGATCTACCGATCAAGTGTTAACAGTAACAATTTGACAGCACAACCCACTAATCTCATAGTGATTTGCTGAATTCATTATCATCATTCTAGTTATGAATATCATCACAGGGACTCGTCCCATTCCTCCTCATTGTGGTTTCATTATATTTCAACTAAATTTCAGAAATCATCATTTTTCAATCAGAATTTTCAATCAGAATCCAAATTAATTCATCAATTCTCAAACAGAATTAAAAATCATATCAACCACATTCGAAATCATCATCTGGATAGCATTAACGCTTATAATTTCAAATCTTAGATTTACTCGTATATACTATCAGTAAAGAGCTGCAGTTATACTCTCGGTATATACGGTAGTCACACGGCCCTTGGAATTATAAGGTAAATACCATCATGTCTAGGCCTCAAGCAAGTCAGGGATTCTATATAATTGCGGTACTTCCATCTGAAGACCCAATTACCAAATTACGAATTTTAATTTGAATATCAAATTATATGAATTATATCACACAATTATAACCTTTTTGTGTTTCTTGATAAATTTTTGACATATTTGTCTTCTCAGTTGATCTTTATTAACCAAATGCTCTGATACCAACTGTGAGATCCCCCTGTTCCCACCGAGCAACAGATTCGGGTACTAGCAACGGAAGTAGCACTTCTCGCGCGGGACACGGGTCCCACATCCGGGGCCTCGCCCACGGATATCCGGACAAGAGACTAATCCGACGGTTGTTTCAAAACCGAACCCGGAAAAACTTCCTTTACCCGAAAAACACGGGCGATTCCACCAAGAAAAAAAACTTTTTACTCTAACGTAGTCAAGATCATTTTTGATCAAGCAGATCCAATTGCATCTTCAAGATACTTGATCAGATCAAGGAAGAAACTTGCACTTGGATCATTGGGATCAACGCTTTTTTCCCCATTCAAGAGGCACAGCCGTTGATTCCTATCCATAGAACAATTACTGTCCGGGATTTACTTTATCTATCGTAATAACAAAAGTTGAGCGGCGGATCCATCAGTCCAGCCTAACCCCATCCAATCCCATGGGTTAGCCAACCGCCCAACCACTGTAGTGATGAGATCCAATTTAGAATTTGATTTTTGTCCCGGGTACCAGGGAAAAGAGTTCCCAGGCCCCCTAGCCGGATGTTCATGCAAAAATAAAACTAGTCACACCACTCACACACCCAATATGAAAGTGCCTTTTTCATAGATTCAACCAGTTTTAAAACAATCCTTTAATAAAACCATAGTATCACTGATCACCATCTTCCAAGTTATCCGGTTGATTCTTAATTTCCCATCATTCCTTCATCAGAGTATCTATGGCAACTAGAACGCTCACCACCTGTCCACTCAGGGGCCGTTTCAGTAGTTCCTAGCCCATAATACTCGGCAATATAATCACTTATCAAGATGGACTCTCGTTGAAGATCAGCAAGATCAACCAACAGATCCATATAAAGAGCCATGGACTCATCCATTGAAGACCAGCAAGGTCAATCAACCAGATCCATGCCCGGTTTCAGAAAACAACTCTTACTCCTTGTTCCAATATCTTCCTCGACGCACGCGTGGGTATCCTGGGCGACCCAGAGCCCGAGCACCGTATGGTCAGCACCCTCTAGGATCCTTCGCAGGTGACCTAGCGCTTCACTCATAGTCATCCACCGTACCGGAAGCTCACCATTTTAATCGCACCGAGGCTGGTCAAGACCTCGGCCGACCTTGCTACGCGAGACGTCCTCCATTGACTCTCCGTCTTAGCAGTTACAACTTTATCAGTTAGGTCTCCACGACCTTAATCACAAGATGGTCAAAATGCTTTCCCAGCATTCTTGACATAAAACAGTCATTTACAAACAGCATTTACAAACAGTCACAAAATACAGTTTCTATATCGAATTCCGTCTTTCCACATTATCCCTCCTCAATCCACATTACTTATTCCACATTCCCTTCATATGTACTCATTCTCATCCATTCATTCATATCAACGACATATTATTTCCCATACACATTCACCTTCATTATTCTTCATACACATCCATGCATACATCCATTTTCACATCCTTATTTATACATCCACATCCACATACATACATCCATACATACACATCCACATGTATACATTCACATCTACATGCATACATCCATACATCCATACATCCATTTTCTCATTCCCATTCACATAACCCCATACGCCTTCTCATCTATTCTTTTTCATCACATCCATTCTCACCCTATCACAACCCATATTCATCTTATCTCAATCTCATCCCATACACATCTTATCACATCTTAACTCTTCTTATCACATCCTAACTTATCTCATATGTATCTTATCACATCTTATCACATCTCATACACCCCTTATCACATCCTAACTCATCTCATATACATCTTATCACATCCTAACTCATCTTATCCCCTCCTAACTCATCTCATATACATCTTATCACATCCTAACTCATCTTATCACATCCTAACTCATCTCATATACATCTTATCCCATCACATACACTTCTTACCTCATCCCATACACATCTTAACTCATCTTTTATGCATACCTCTATGCAAGAATTTCAATTGTGATAAAAGTAACACTTTTATAATAAAATAATTATTATTATTTTTTCTTTATAATTTTATAATAAAATATTTATCTTTTATGCATGTCTCTATGCACAAAATTCAATTATGCTAAAAGTAACACTTTTATAATAAAATATTCATCTTTTATGTATACCTCTTATGCATAAAATTTAATTATGCTAAAAGTAACACTTTTATAATAAAATATTCATCTTTTATGTATACCTCTTATGCATAAAATTCAATTATGCTAAAAGTAACACTTTTATAATAAAATATTCATCTTTTATGCATACCTCTATGCATAAAATTTAATTATGTTAAAAGTAACACTTTTATAATAATATATTTATCTTTTACGCATAATATAAAAATTCAAATTTTTCATGATTACTATAAAATTCTTCAATTAATCTAGGATGATAATTCCTAGAATATGGTAGGAAATCCTCTTTTCATGCTTTGAAATGAAATTATTTTATGTGTAAATTTTTATAAAATTTTGCCATAGCTCCGCTACTATAACTAATAAATCTAAAAGATAGGTTATCTCTAAGGGAATGATTAGAATGATCCCTAATTGGATCATTAACCCTAATGGATTAAATCAAAATTATCATAAACTAAAAGCATAGATTAAAAAAAACTATTAATTTATTCTCAAGCATAGATTAATCTTGGATTAAGAAAAAGATTTATGAAAAGCTTCATTTGGATAGAAAATGGGTCATGAGTATGACCATTTCTTAAGTGAGAGAGAGAAAAAACCATTAGAATTAAACATAAATGAAAATTTATGTAATTCTTTACTATCATTAATTAATTAACTTCAATAGCATTTCAAAAACCATACCAATTAAGCTTCTCAAGCTTGAGAGGGGTTGAGAAGAGAGAAACATTGAGAAATTATAGAAAAGATCAAAATTCACCATACTTACCTTACAATTTGCTTGATTCTTTGTTTTCACGGTAGAGGCCCCCAACCAATCAATTGGTTTAGTATGTTGATGGAGCCACCAATGGGGATTGAAGAAAGAGAGAAGTGTCAAAAACTAGTGAATTATTAAAGAATTCACAGTTCTTGGCTTAGGTGGAGTAGAGTAACAAAGCATAAGACACTATATTTTTTTCAACAAGGGAAGACTTCTATTTATAGGAAAAATTGAGCTCCTAACCAAACAAACTGATTCTAGAATTTTCCAAGTCAATTTGGTTACTTTTTGACCATTTTTAGGTCAGTTAAGCTAACTTTTTGGAACTAGACTTGAATGAGGAGAGAGGAGAGATGAAATATTTCAATTTTATGAGTTTAAAACTCATTCAAGCATGTGAAATATGCACCTCCTTTAAAGAACTTCCCTTCCTTACATGTGTCAAAATGGAATCATTATACCCAAAATATCTCATAATTTTAATATTGCTCATAGTTTTTTACTAATAAACCTTGTACATTTTCAACTCTTCATCTTATGTGAAATATGCACCTCCTTTAAAGAACTCCCCTTCCTTACATATGTGTCAAAATGGAATCATTATACCCAAAATATCTCATATTTTTAATATTGCTCATAGTTTTTTACTAATAAACCTTGTACATTTTCAACTCTTCATCTTATGTGAGCATTTACTCATTTTTGGATACCCAAAATATCTCATATTTTTAATATTGCTCATAGTTTTTTACTAATAAACCTTGTACATTTTCAACTCTTCATCTTATGTGAGCATTTACTCATTTTTGGGTATCTTCTTTTACAATTTGGATTTATCTCCTCCCTACACATGGATTGATGCTATTGGCCCATAGGAACCTTAATTAAACCATAATCCAAAAATTTCTGAAAAATCTAGACCCTTAGGCTAAGGTCCTTTATACCCATTTCCAATAAATTCTAATTGCACATTGGAAAGTTCTTTTTGAATTTCTGTTTCAGGAGAACTTATTTTAATAATATGAGATAATTTTCTATCCAAAAATATTAAAAATTTGAATATTCTCTCTCTAGAATATTTTCTCTCTCTAGGTTAAAACAGTTAGAAACAAGGTCTTTATATTTCTGAAGAGGGATTTATTACAGGGGAAGATACTAGACATCAAAAGGGGGTTGGGGGAGGAATCTTACATTCTATCCCACTTAAAAAACGCGAGATGTCGTCATCTCGCAACTTGGGATAATTTCGCAAGATGCACGAATAAAGATTAACCACCAAGAAAAGTCTCAAAGAGAGTAAGATTCAAGACAAGAACAAGATTTAAACTTTATTCATTCTTGGAATATATACAGTAAAGATAGAAGAACTCTTTACACTTCCATAAGCCCGTCCATCATATGATCACAAAAGCAGCACTCACAAGCTGCGCATGTATAAGGTAACTCATCTATGGCAATAATTCTGTTGGTTATTGCCGCACCTATCTCAGTGGTATGAGGTGTTCTAACAAAAGGACCTCTGAGAGGTAAGCCAAAAACAGGGTAAAGACATATCTTCTCATGAGGAACAAAACACGCCAGTAAGAAGACCCGCTCAGAAAACCCAAGATGTCTTGATCTCATGACGCAGTAGTATCGGGGACCCAAACCCAAAGCTTCAATAACCATGAGGAAGAAAACACGCCAGTAAGAAGACCCGCTCAGAAAACCCAAGATGTCTTGATCTCATGACGCAGTAGTATCGGGGACCCAAACCCAAAGCTTCAATAACCATGGCCAAGCGGACATTGTTACGAAAGTGCTGCTGACCCCAGGGTGTTACCCTAGTTATGTTTTGATAGGTCCGCCATTTGGTCTGAGCTACAGAAGTTCCCAAGTGAGGGAAAAGTGAGCGCTCATACTGTTCTATAAAATCCTTCTTCACAGACTCGCTTGCGTCTTGAAGGTGAGAAATCATCATGGATAAAACTAATTCTTGTTGCCAAGCCATGAAGGAGATTAAGAAAGAAGGAGATTGATGGGAGTAAGATTACTGTGAGCGACAAGTAAAAGTTACGACTTATATAAAGGAAGGAGCTAGCGTAACTTAGAAGCCAACGGTAACTTACCACTGAAGTTTTACCGTCTTTCCATGATTTGGGTTTGGCACAATTTTCTATAGAAGGCATTAAGAACTCTGAGATGAGGAGATAAAAGAAGCTCGTAAGCTAAGTCACTTACTTTCTTTGAATTCACATAAGGCTTACAATATCTGGGGGATAACTTCTTAAACTCCCCAATAGATAAAGAACTTCTTTTGGGCCGTACTCGAATGACCAAAACCTTGGTATCCAAAACACCGATTTTTACTTCTGAACTCATTGTTCTGAATCCTTAAAACAGGTGGAACTCTTGAGAAGTATTCTAGGGAAAGGGTCTTCCTTTTTTAAACAGAATCTTTCTTTTATTTTAGAGAGGGAATAATTATAAGATCAAAAAGGGAGATTCTTACTCCTGTATACCTCGAAGGCTAGGGAGGAATCTTACATTTTACCCCACTTAAAAAAGTGCGAGATGTCCTCATCTCACAAGGTAGAGGACAACTCTTTTTCTTAAGATCCAATTTTATTCTGGGGTTCCTTATATTCTAGTCAACCCAACAGAATACTGGGATAAATATCCTTTATATAGAACTCATAATTAAATAACAATTCATTCAGATCTTATGATTCATATCTTTAACATGATAATGGTCCATTAGACCGAAAAATTTCCTTCTGAACATTCCTCCACGGGAATTTTAGTCAAGCAAGTTCTCAATTTGTCATCCCTTAACTTGATCTACCGATCAAGTGTTAACAGTAACAATTTGACAGCACAACCCACTAATCTCATAGTGATTTGCTGAATTCATTATCATCATTCTAGTTATGAATATCATCACAGGGACTCGTTCCATTCCTCCTCATTGTGGTTTCATTATATTTCAACTAAATTTCAGAAATCATCATTTTTCAATCAGAATTTTCAATCAGAATCCAAATTAATTCATCAATTCTCAAACAGAATTAAAAATCATATCAACCACATTCGAAATCATCATCTGGATAGCATTAACGCTTATAATTTCAAATCTTAGATTTACTCGTATATACTATCAGTAAAGAGCTGCAGTTATACTCTCGGTATATACGGTAGTCACACGGCCCTTGGAATTATAAGGTAAATACCATCATGTCTAGGCCTCAAGCAAGTCAGGGATTCTATATAATTGCGGTACTTCCATCTGAAGACCCAATTACCAAATTACGAATTTTAATTTGAATATCAAATTATATGAATTATATCACACAATTATAACCTTTTTGTGTTTCTTGATAAATTTTTGACATATTTGTCTTCTCAGTTGATCTTTATTAACCAAATGCTCTGATACCAACTGTGAGATCCCCCTGTTCCCACCGAGCAACAGATTCGGGTACTAGCAACGGAAGTAGCACTTCTCACGCGGGACACGGGTCCCACATCCGGGGCCTCGCCCACGGATATCCGGACAAGAGACTAATCCGACGGTTGTTTCAAAACCGAACCCGGAAAAACTTCCTTTACCCGAAAAACACGGGCGATTCCACCAAGAAAAAAAACTTTTTACTCTAACGTAGTCAAGATCATTTTTGATCAAGCAGATCCAATTGCATCTTCAAGATACTTGATCAGATCAAGGAAGAAACTTGCACTTGGATCATTGGGATCAACGCTTTTTTCCCCATTCAAGAGGCACAGCCGTTGATTCCTATCCATAGAACAATTACTGTCCGGGATTTACTTTATCTATCGTAATAACAAAAGTTGAGCGGCGGATCCATCAGTCCAGCCTAACCCCATCCAATCCCATGGGTTAGCCAACCGCCCAACCACTGTAGTGATGAGATCCAATTTAGAATTTGATTTTTGTCCCGGGTACCAGGGAAAAGAGTTCCCAGGCCCCCTAGCCGGATGTTCATGCAAAAATAAAACTAGTCACACCACTCACACACCCAATATGAAAGTGCCTTTTTCATAGATTCAACCAGTTTTAAAACAATCCTTTAATAAAACCATAGTATCACTGATCACCATCTTCCAAGTTTTCCGGTTGATTCTTAATTTCCCATCATTCCTTCATCAGAGCATCTATGGCATCATTGGCAACTAGAACGCTCACCACCTGTCCACTCAGGGGCCGTTTCAGTAGTTCCTAGCCCATAATACTCGGCAATATAATCACTTATCAAGATGGACTCTCATTGAAGATCAGCAAGATCAACCAACAGATCCATATAAAGAGCCATGGACTCATCCATTGAAGACCAGCAAGGTCAATCAACCAGATCCATGCTCGGTTTCAGAAAACAACTCTTACTCCTTGTTCCAATATCTTCCTCGACGCACGCGTGGGTATCCTGGGCGACCCAGCACCGTATGGTCAGCACCCTCTAGGATCCTTCGCAGGTGACCTAGCGCTTCACTCATAGTCATCCACCGTACCGGAAGCTCACCATTTTAATCGCACCGAGGCTGGTCAAGACCTCGGCCGACCTTGCTACGCGAGACGTCCTCCATTGACTCTCCGTCTCAGCAGTTGCAACTTTATCAGTTAGGTCTCCACGACCTTAATCACAAGATGGTCAAAATGCTTTCCCAACATTCTTGACATAAAACAGTCATTTACAAACAGCATTTACAAACAGTCACAAAATACAGTTTCTATATCGAATTCCGTCTTTCCACATTATCCCTCCTCAATCCACATAACTTATTCCACATTCCCTTCATATGTACTCATTCTCATCCATTCATTCATATCAATGACATATTATTTCCCATACACATTCACCTTCATTATTCTTCATACACATCCATGCATACATCCATTTTCACATCCTTATTTATACATCCACATCCACATACATACATCCATACATACACATCCACATGCATACATTCACATCTACATGCATACATCCATACATCCATACATCCATTTTCTCATTCCCATTCACATAACCCCATACGCCTTCTCATCTATTCTTTTTCATCACATCCATTCTCACCCTATCATAACCCATATTCATCTTATCTCATCACATACACTTCTTATCTCATTCCATACACATCTTTTCACATCTTAACTCTTCTTATCACATCCTAACTTATCTCAGATGTATCTTATCACATCTTATCACATCTCATACACCCCTTATCACATCCTAACTCATCTTATCACATCCTAACTCATCTCATATACATCTTATCACATCCTAACTCATCTTATCACCTCCTAGCTCATCTCATATACATCTTATCACATCCTAACTCATCTTATCACATCCTAACTCAACTCATATACATCTTATCCCATCACATACACTTCTTACCTCATCCCATACACATCTTAACTCATCTTTTATGCATACCTCTATGCAAGAATTTCAATTGTGATAAAAGTAACACTTTTATAATAAAATAATCATTATTTTTTTTTCTTTATAATTTTATAATAAAATATTTATCTTTTATGCATGCCTCTATGCACAAAATTCAATTATGCTAAAAGTAACACTTTTATAATAAAATATTCATCTTTTATGTATACCTCTTATGCATAAAATTCAATTATGCTAAAAGTAACACTTTTATAATAAAACATTTATCTTTTATGCATACCTCTATGCATAAAATTTAATTATGTTAAAAGTAACACTTTTATAATAATATATTTATCTTTTACGCATAATATGAAAATTTAATTTTTCCATGATTACTATAAAATTCTTTAATTAATCTAGGATGATAATTCCTAGAATATGGTAGGAAATCTTCTTTTCATGCTTTGAAATGAAATTATTTTATGTATAAATTTTTATAAAATTTTGCCATAGCTCCGCTACTATAACTAATAAATCTAAAAGATAGGTTATCTTTAAGGAAATGATTAGAATGATCCCTAATTGGATCATTAACCCTTAATGGATTAAATCAAAATTATCATAAACTAAAAGCATAGATTAAGAAAAACTATTAATTTATTCTCAAGCATAGATTAATCTTGGATTAAGAAAAAGCTTTATGAAAAGCTTCATTTGGATTAAGAATGGGTCATGAGTATGACCATTTCTTAAGTGAGAGAGAGAAAAAACCATTAGAATTAAACATAAATAGAAATTTATGTAATTCTTTACTATCATTAATTAATTAACTTCAATAGCATTTCAAAAACCATACCAATTAAGCTTCTCAAGCTTGAGAGGGGTTGAGAAGAGAGAAACATTGAGAAATTATAGAAAAGATCAAAATTCACCATACTTACCTTACAATTTGCTTGATTCTTTGTTTTCACGGTAGAGGCCCCCAACCAATCAATTGGTTTAGTATGTTGATGGAGCCACCAATGGGGATTGAAGAAAGAGAGAAGTGTCAAAAACTAGTGAATTATTAAAGAATTCACAGTTCTTGGCTTAGGTGGAGTAGAGTAACAAAGCATAAGACACTATACTTTTTTCAACAAGGAAAGGCTTCTATTTATAGGAAAAATTGAGCTCCTAACCAAACAAACTGATTCTAGAATTTTCCAAGTCAATTTGGTTACTTTTTGACCATTTTTAGGTCAGTTAAGCTAACTTTTTGGAACTAGACTTGAATGAGGAGAGAGGAGAGATGAAATATTTTAATTTTTATGAGTTTAAAACTCATTCAAGCATGTGAAATATGCACCTCCTTTAAAGAACTCCCCTTCCTTACATATGTGTCAAAATGGAATCATTATACCCAAAATATCTCATATTTTTAATATTGCTCATAGTTTTTTACTAATAAACCTTGTACATTTTCAACTCTTCATCTTATGTGAAATATGCACCTCCTTTAAAGAACTCCCCTTCCTTACATATGTGTCAAAATGGAATCATTATACCCAAAATATCTCATATTTTTAATATTGCTCATAGTTTTTTACTAATAAACCTTGTACATTTTCAACTCTTCATCTTATGTGAGCATTTACTCATTTTTGGATACCCAAAATATCTCATATTTTTAATATTGCTCATAGTTTTTTACTTATAAACCTTGTACATTTTCAACTCTTCATCTTATGTGAGCATTTACTCATTTTTGGGTATCTTCTTTTACAATTTGGATTTATCTCCTCCCTACACATGGATTGATGCTATTGGCCCATAGGAACCTTAATTGAACCATAATCCAAAAATTTCTGAAAATCTAGACCCTTAGGCTAAGGTCCTTTATACCCATTTCCAATAAATTCTAATTGCACATTGGAAAATTCTTTTTCAATTTCTGTTTCAGGGAAACTTATTTTAAAAATATGAGATAATTTTCTATCTAAAAATATTAAAAATTTGAATATTCTCTCTCTAAAATATTTTCTCTCTCTAGGTTAAAACAGTTAGAAACAAGGTCTTTATATTTCTGAAGAGGGATTTATTACAGGGGAAGATACTAGACATCAAAAGGGGGTTGGGGGAGGAATCTTACATTCTATCCCACTTAAAAAACGCGAGATGTCCTCATCTCGCAACTTGTGATAATTTCGCAAGATGCACGAATAAAAATTAACCACCAAGAAAAGTCTCAAAGAGAGTAAGATTCAAGACAAGAACAAGATTTAAACTTTATTCATTCTTGGAATATATACAGTAAAGATAGAAGAACTCTTTACACTTCCATAAGCCCGTCCATCATATGATCACAAAAGCAGCACTCACAAGCTGCGCATGTATAAGGTAACTCATCTATGGGAATAATTCTGTTGGTTATTGCCGCACCTATCTCAGTGGTATGAGGTGTTCTAACAAAAGGACCTCTGAGAGGTAAGCCAAAAACAGGGTAAAGACATATCTTCTCATGAGGAAGAAAACACGCCAGTAAGAAGACCCGCTCAGAAAACCCAAGATGTCTTGATCTCATGACGCAGTAGTATCGGGGACCCAAACCCAAAGCTTCAATAACCATGGCCAAGCGGACATTGTTACGAAAGTGCTGCTGACCCTAGGGTGTTACCCTAGTTATGTTTTGATAGGTCCGCCATTTGGTCTGAGCTACAGAAGTTCCCAAGTGAGGGAAAAGTGAGCGCTCATATTGTTCTATAAAATCCTTCTTCACAAACTCGCTTGCGTCTTGAAGGTGAGAAATCATCATGGATAAAACTAATTCTTGTTGCCAAGCCATGAAGAAGATTAAGAAAGAAGGAGATTGATGGGAGTAAGATTACTGTGAGCGACAAGTAAAAGTTACGACTTATATAAAGGAAGGAGCTAGCGTAACTTAGAAGCCAACGGTAACTTGCCACTGAAGTTTTACCGTCTTTCTATGATTTGGGTTTGGCACAATTTTCTATAGAAGGCATTAAGAACTTTGAGATGAGGAGATAAAAGAAGCTCGTAAGCTAAGTCACTTACTTTCTTTGAATTCAGATAAGGCTCACAATATCTAGGGGATAACTTCTTAAACTCCCCAATAGATAAAGAACTTCTTTTGGGCCGTACTCGAATGAAGACCAAAACCTTGGTATCCAAAACACCGATTTTTACTTCTGAACTCATTGTTCTGAATCCTTAAAACAGGTGGAACTCCTGAGAAGTATTCTAGGGAAAGGGTCTTCCTTTTTTAAACAGAATCTTTCTTTTATTTTAGAGAGGGAATAATTATAAGATCAAAAAGGGAGATTCTTACTCCTGTATACCTCGAAGGCTGGGGAGGAATCTTACATTTATTGTTCCAAGGATCGACCAATCCTATAAGTGCACCTATAGAGACAATAAAACTAATGTTCTCATGCATACCACATTCATTAGACCAAACCCATTGTTGTTTCCCATATGACCTCCTGCTCCCTCAAACTATGAACCTATGGGGGAGTAAGTAGATGAGGAGATAAATGTTATAAAGGGAGGGTTTGAGAATTTTATATCTATTTGGGTGATGCCACAAAAGAATACCTTGATGATATGAAAAGAGTGAAGTGTTGTATGTTGACAAGAAGTATATTAAGAGTTGAGGGTGCTATTCATAGTAGGTCTCTACTCTATTTTGTAAAATATCATATATGGGACATAGGTTGGTGATACCAATCCCAAGCTACATGATATGTGTGTTCTTACTCTTAAATTACTTCCCATAATAAAAAATCTCTTTTCTATAATGGATGCGAGTAAATTTGCAAGGAGCCTTCCCTTGTGAAAATTCCTCCCACAATTTAATGAAATGCTCTAAAAACAATGTGACAAAGCTTTATCTCTCAATGTAGACTTATTCCCCCAATGTTTTGGCAATCTTATACGTTTTTTTTTCATGGACATAGTTTCTTGAGTGTAGCATGGTATCATGGTGCATAAAGGTTGTCAAGCTAGCATAGCATGAGCTATGCTAGCATAGAATGAAATGTTAAAATGGGATTAGCTTTCGTTAGGATGTCTCCCTTCATATTAATATGGTCAAACTATGAGACTACTCATCTAGCCTAGGAGAAAACCATTATGAACCAAGATTAAAGGGACCTTTACTTCAAAACAAAAGTTGAGATCAAACGTTAGGATGAATTTATTACACTTATATTATTTTTTTTGGTCCTCTATTAACTCTTTGTTAGTGAAAATCACATTTATAAGCCAAAATATAACCACCCTAGAAGTATCAAAACCATGCAAAAGAAAAGGAACATCACAAAACCTTACCATTTAATAGCTTGGGTGACCTATTGAATTATTGTGAAATCTAGTTATCAATCACTACTTGACCTTATCACACCACCAAGGTCTAAATCTAATAAGTTTAGTGCAATAAAGGGATTCAAGTTAGTAATAGTAGATCCCATCAATGTCTACCACCATGTTTAATGTCTCCCTTGCTCAAGATGGGAAGAAGGAGATAATAAGAGAAGGGGGGAGAAGAAGAGAAGCTCACACTCTCAAATCCCATTCACATGTAAGCACAAGCACATAAAGAGTTGTAAATTCATTTCGCATAGTGGGATTCTATAATTTCTCATTACTAGAATCGTCTTGTATGCATGACCTTGTTTTTAGAATTGGGGGAAGATATAACTAAACAAAGGTATGCACATTTAGATTTTTGGCTTTCAATAAATATTTGAATTTTAAAAAAGGTACCCCACCTAAATTTACATTTGAAAAAGCGAATCAAAAAAAGTGAAAGCATGGAAATATAGAGGTAAGAAAATTGTTAAGATCAAATAATGGGGTGTGTGATACACGCTTGCCACTAACCATGTAACTTACCAAGTCGTGACGTACTCCTCAATATTAGGAATAATAATAAAATTAAATGAGGAGAAACTCTAATCGTTAAATTGTGTTATAACTAGGCTAGCTATATTGCATATCTAAGAATGTTTTGGCATGCCATGGATAGGCCTTTAGTAGTACTTTGTTAGATTTAAAGAAGCCAAAAATAAGCCCAATTTTTAGACTAGCCACATAGATACTTTATGCTTTGAAAGATGCAAAAAATAGGTTTGGCTACTATAAATCTCACAAATTTGGTCCATTGTAACAAAGTAGGGCTAAATGGTGTGATAGAAAGTTGGCCAAAAATAACCTTACAAACATTACAAAAAATAAGAATGTATTATCTCATCGTCCCTCTCCCTTTAATTCTCTATTACCATGTTTTGACTTTGGCTAAATAATAAAAATAAAAAGAAGAATAAGAAAATAAAGAAGAAGAAGAAGGAGATGCGGAGGAAGATGAAGAAGAGGGAAAAGGAAAAGAAGGATATTTTTTGTAAAAGAATAAGTCTTCTTCTTCTTTTTGTCCTTCTCCCTCTTATTCTTCTTCTCTTCTTCTATTTCTCACACATGAGTAGAATACAATGAAGAGAAAGAAAACCTTGCACTTTAAACCTTAAAGCACAAAACTTTACATACATAATGATTTAGTATTTCTAAAGAAAAAGAAGAAGATCTTGCATTTCAAGCCTTGCAAACAGAAAACTTACATTCACATAGTTTAGCATTTCTTATTCTTCTCGTTCTTGTTTTCCATGCCATGGTAAAGAAGGATAATAAGAATTTTGTTTTGATTCTCTTGTCCTCCTCCTCCTCCTCCATCTTCTTATTGATTCTCTTGTCCTCCTCCTCCATCTTCTTATTGAAAGAAGATGGAGGAGGAGAAGGAGAGAATCACTAAGGAGAGAATAGATTCAACAAAATTCTTCTTCATATCATCCTTCTTGTATCACTTATTCTTCTTTTTTTTCCTTGTATTAGCCAAGTAGTTTTTTAAAATTTTTCCCCTTTATCTTCTACTTCAAATAAATAGATAATGAGAAAAAATAATTTTAAACCAATAATAACATCAAAAGACATGGTAAAGGAAAACTAGAATAAGAGGATGAAGAAATATACATTTTTTCTTCTTCTTTTTGTTTTACTTATCATTTTCCTTATTCTTATTCAATTTACTCCATGGCATATTAAAAATAAATTAAAGAGGAAATAATGATAGTAGCAGTAGAAGGTGGGAGAAATCATCGCAAAATGATGGTGGAAGTGGTAGTAGTAATCATCACTATAATTTAAAGTCATTGTCATATTAATAGTCATTTGTAGTCATAGTCATACTAGCATTAGTAGAAGGAGGAGGAGTAGGTTTTCTTTTGCTTCTTTTTCCTCTTAAGTAAGAAAAGAATAAGAAATCCCCATAGTATATAAGAAAAATAATATAACAATTGTGGTTATATTAAATCTTTGGAGGAAATAAATTTTGAGCTTGGTAGGAGGTTTGGCCCTGGAGATTGAAATTAAGAAATAGATAAAAGAGGGAATTGAAGTCTTAAAAAAACAAGAAGAAGATAGTGAGGAGTAAGGTGGAGGAACAGAAGGAAGGAGATAGAGGAGGAAGAGTAAGGAGAGAGAGGAGAAGGAGAACAAATAATAACAAGAAGAAGAAGGGATAGAGAAGGAGGTAATAAAGGAGTAGAAGAAAGGGAAGAGGAGGAGGTAACAAGCGGAGAAGAAGAAGAGGAGGTAACAAAAGGAGTAGAAGAAGTAGCAAAAGCAAAAGGAGGAATAATATCTTCTTTAGCTTTTTACTCTTATTGTCATAAAAGAAGAAGAAAAATAGAAGGACAAAGAAGAAAGAACAAAAATATAATAACAAAAATGAGAATTTAAAAAATATATTATACCTATGTTTCTCAACAACTATTTTTTTAAATAAAGTATAGGAAACAAAAGTAGATAGATTTGCATATTAATAAAGTGGTCGTAGAAATATCTACAAACACTAAAAGCCACATAAGAAGCATTAATTATATACTAGTAATTATTAGCTCAACTAAAATTAACTTTCAAATACTTACATAACCAAGGTATGTTTCAGAAGCATCCCCGAAAAACATCTCGTCTACTCTTACTTTTTTTAAATCCTCCTAAACAATGTCTTAAAAAGTTAATGCAAATTGATGTTATTAATCAACATGCCTTAATAGTTTTGAGCTCGAGGCTTTGTACTTCTTTTTGTAAAAATTGAAAAAGAGAATAAGCAAAGAAATCATATAGCCAAAGAGTATTTGCACAACAAAAAAGAAAAAAAATCAAAGCTCTTAGCATGCGTATTGTTTCAATATCTAATACTATTAAAATATGTTATTTTTACTACACAAAAACTATCTCTCAAGGTATTTTGATTAAGACTAATTATGCATCTTGATGGAGGAGATAATGGAAGGCCTTGCATAGAAATTGTGGATATGGAGCTTGAACAATGATAGAGTAAAATTCTTGTGGCATGTTGATTACAAATTGAATCATTTGAAGTTGAGTCAAGTACCCGCAAAATGAGAAAAGCAAAGAGTTTGCAAAAAAAGGCATGCACTTTGATCAAGGCCTTTACGAAAAGATCAAGGAAAATACAAGATAGGCTATGTTTCCATGGGATGTGGCTAAAATACTTACCTTCCCCAAAAAAGGTACTTTTGTTGGTTCTTTTCATCATTTCGCCAGAACGCAGAATGAAGAGAGTAGAGATACATGAAAACATGTACAGTTGAGTTCATTGCTGCGGAGATATAAGCTATAGAAAAAGAATTTATTAGGTGGTTTCCTGCTCGCTGGAAATGCCCAAAGGCAATATAATTATAGGCACAATATTGGCCTCGATACCACTGGGATGCTTACGAGGATGTGAATTCAGACCTCTCCCTTCTCGACACATCGCTAGGCTACACACCCATTGGTCCAACCACATGTCTTTTGAAGTGTTTGTACTAAAAACAATGATAAGGTTGTGTTTCTTGTTGCCCACCAAATAGTGCATGGCCAAGAGGGGGCCATGCCCCCTTCAAAAATTTTCATGAGGCCTCTCTCTCCATATTAGTATATTATACATACATATATAGCCCATGAGTAGAGCCCTAAGATTTCAAGATATCTATTGAGCCCAAATTCTCTCTATTTTGTGGATATATTTTTCTTTTCCTAAGTTAATATAAAGCCATCCTTTAATTTTTTTAAAACATATCTATTGAGCCCTTACATTGATTTTTAGGTTACTCTTACATGCACACGTGGAATCACCCAATGCACATATAAGATAGACTTGTTTTCTTTTTAAAGCATAATTTGCGTATTTAATGCCAATACCCAATCTCACATTAAAAAAACACACACACATTTTGTAATGAAAGGGGCTTGGGTTTGTACATAAGAAGAGGCTCATGGGCATGGATATGGCCAGGCAAGTATGAGGCCCAACATTAATGAGTGTGAAAAAGTGGACAAGTATATAAGTGAATATTATAACTAGGGACTTTACTCACTTTTTGATTAATCGAATCATACTTCATGGAGCTCCATGCTTCTATGGCTATGGTGGTACTCCCTTGAGTGCATGTGGTACTCCATCATGAGTGCATGTGGTACTCCATTATGAGTACAATCTTTCTCTCACCATCATTAGAATGGTATCAGAGCCTTGTCTTTGATCCAAGTTTTTTGAATTTTTTGTATTTTTTAATTTTCTTTGAAATTTTCTTGATTTTGATGGATTTCTTGATCAAAAAATGGGGCATGGGGAGTGTGGGATGCTAGAATTTTCTTGGATTTTTGAATTGATTAATGTTTTGGGAGGCTATGGGTCACTGTGGACCAAACATTGGGGCAACCGCTCCAAAATATGAGGGAGAGGACCAAAATTGGGGGAAATTTTGAATTAATCATGATTAGTGGTCTTAATCCAAAATGTTTATGATCTTTTCTTCATCTACACATGCTTGGTTCTGAGAGAAAATAGGGTATCATATTCTTGCCATTGAGCAACATTGTTTTTAGGGTTTTAAAGGATCATTTCACGAGCTTTCAATTGATCCTATCAATTCTATGATTCAAGTTTTCATCCATGGAGAAGACGGGTTGAATTGCATGCTATTTTTGAGGGACGTTAGCGGCCATTTTACTTTGATTCTAGTTCCATATAGCAAGAGCATTCTTGATTAAGCTTATCCTAAGGTTAGGCAAGCTTAATCTTGGCAACAATGAGTCAAAAGGGCTGCGATTTTATTGTGTTTGAAGACCGACTATGTTGTGAAGAAATACATCATTCAATCTACAATTTAGCATGTTTATGATCATCTTCTTCAAGTCTTCAACCATCTCAAGTCTTCAAGTCTTCACAACAACTATGCAACGAGTAAGGATTTTGTTTATGCCTTTGAATACCATTGATGAAAGCATTGTATGATGGCATTTCTAGCTCTTTGATCACTATGGTTTCAAGCCTTTTGAAGATTTCTCTTCAAGGTATTTGAACACCATAGATTGAAGTCTTTGATTGCCAATGCTTCAAACACTTGCATGCTATATGCAATGGTGGAATGCTCATGACATGTGGAAGCTTTTGCATGGCCATTATATCCACCATGGAGAGGATTTTTGAATGCATCACATGAGCTCTTGCTTTACTTAAGCATTAAGCAAACATCGCTGTTTTGGTGTTCATTGAACCATTGGAGTCTACTTGCCATTTGGTTGATTGTCTTGTTCATTGGATGAGGGCTATGCCGCGTGTGTGAACACCTCTTATTAGGCACATTTTTATTAATGTTAATCATAATTAAGAATTAATCATGATTAAAAATTTAATTAAAGCTTAATCCTCCTCTCTATTAAGAGAGAAGGAGGGATTGGAGAAAGAGAGAAGGAGAGGAGAGAGGACTCCTCCTCTCACTTAAATCGAAAACGTGCGGGGAGGGGGGGCTACGCCTGAAGCCTGCTGGGCAAAAATCACCACCCCCCATTAAAAACATTTTCTAAGGTTTAAAGATAAAGAAAAAATCTTCATTTAAAGTTTTTGAATTTTTTAATAAAAGAGTTTTTTATTATTATTTAAAGCTCTTCAAAGCTTCAAAAAAAGCTTGAAAAAAAAGAAATATGAGATTTGAATTTATTTTTTTAAAATTTTCTAATTTTTTTCTCTTGGAGCCTATTGGCTTTCTGCATTCCTGGGAAACCTATTTACTTTCCGAATTCCGAAAATCTTTTGACCTTTCGGATTCCGAAAACTTATGACCTTTCATATTTTGATTTTTTTAATCTTCTCATTTTCCCAAAACTCTTGGCTTTTTGTATTCGAGGAAGACCATTGGGATTTGGGATTCTGAAATTTTTGACCGTTTCTATTCTTATTCATTCAAGGTAAATTAAAAATTTTAAAAATTCTTAAAATTAGTGAAAAATTAGACAAAGGCTATTTTAAATTTTTAAAAAATGTGGGGTTGGTGATTGGTATTAATTTTAATGGATTTTATAAATTTCTTGGCAAAAAAAAGATTTTAAAAGGAATTTAAATGGTCACGGGCGCCCGGATTAAGGAATTTTGGATTATTCCTTTGTTGGCATTAGTTTCGTCCTTTATGTTAGATTTCTCCCTCCATTTTTTGAGATGTAAAGGTGTAAGAACCTCTCCTTCAGTCTCTATAATCATCCCCTAATTCTTAATACAAGAAAATATTATTTTATCTTGCTTTGGTCTAGAGAGAGAAAATATTCTACAGAGAGATAATACAGTTTTAAAATATTTTTAGATAAGAATTTTCTCCTAGTCAATAGGAAGAGATCCCCTAAAACAAAATCTTAAAAAGAAATTTTCAATATGCATTAGAAATTAATTGAAAATGTGAATTGGACATCTTGGCCTAGGGGTATAAAATTTCAAAAAAATTCTGATTGATGTCCAAAGAGTGTCAAGAAGGGCCAATAAGGTTAATCCAAGTGTTGGGATGAGAAAAAGGCAAAGAATAAAATAAAATCTCCTAAAAATGAGTAAATTCTCACATAAGATAAAGAGTTGACCAATACAGGGTTTATTAGTTCAAAATGGGATTTTTTAATAAAAAAATAGAATTTTTGACACCTCAAAATAGGGAGAAGGGCTCGTGAAGGAGGTGCCTAGAAATCACATTAAGAGGGTATTTTTAAATTCAAAAAAGTGAGATATTTTATCTCTCCCCTCTCCTTCTTCAAACCAAATAAAAAAAGTGAGCCAAACTAGTCTAAACTTGTCCAAAATGGATCAAAATAGAGCTCAAAGCCTCGCTAGATTCTAGTTGGACTTGGTTGGTGGCCTCCCTCACCTATAAATAGATCCCCATTATTTTGTATTTTTATATTGGAGTAACTATATGCTAGTGTAATTTTCAGTTTATTATATTTTTATTATTGTGAAGCTTTGGAGCTTCATTAATCCTCTTCTTCTCTTGGAGATTACTCTCTTTTACTTGGTGGCCAAGTTTCTTCTTTGAGGGCTTCACATTTCCCTAAAGAATCAAGCAAACCAAGAGTAAGCCTAAATCAATGATGTTTTCCTCTCTTTTTCAATGGTAATCTCTTCCCAATCTCTTTCCAACCTCCCTCATGCTTGGGAAGCATTTTATTTTGTGGTTTTTCTCTTAAAACCATGTTTTTCTTGATCATGATGAATTAATGTTTATGTTTAAGCCTTGTTTTATGCATAAACTATTTTTTATATTAAAAGTGGAATTTGTAGCATTATCATTTCATAGTATATGCGGGGAAACTATAGCAAAATTTTATCGATAGAAAATGAAGGTTTTGCATAAATTAAATTTTATGCTAAAAGTGAACTTTTGAGTATTCTCCTTTCATAGTAAATGTGGGAAAACTATGGCAAAATTTTATCATTAGAAAATGAAGGATTTGCATAAACTAATTTTTATATTAAGAGAGAAACCTTGAGCATTCTCATTTCATAGTAAACGCGGGGAAACTATGGCAAAATTTTTATTATTAAGTAATAAATTTTTTGCATGAATAATATTTATACTAAAAGTGGAGTTTTAAGCATTCTCAATTTATAGACAATGTGGGAAAGCTATGGCAAAATTTATAGCATTAGAAAATGAATTTATGCAGACTAATTTTTATGCTAAAAGTGGAAATTCAATCATTATCATTTCATAGAAAATGCAGGGGAGTTATGGAAAAAAAATTATATCATTAAAGAATGAATTTATGCAAAATAAATTTTATGCTAAAAGTGGAGTTTGGAGCATTATTCATTTGCTTGAAAAATAAAGAAGGTTATGCACAAAACTCTAGATGAGTTATGGAAATGATTCATTTAGATATGAATGGATGTGAAACGATGTGAAATGATGTGAATAGATGTGAAATAATGTGATAATGATGTGATTAAATGTGGGGATGATGTGATTAGATGTGGATTGATGTGGGAATAATGTGAATAGATATGGATTGATGTGGGAATGATGTGATTAGATGTGGATTGATGTGGGAATACATGAATAGATGTGAATTGATGTAGGAATGATGTGATTAGAAGTGGATTGATGTGGGAAGATGTGAATAGATGTGGATTGATGTGGGAATGATGTGGATTGATGTGGGATGATGTGCTTGGATGTGAATTGATATGAGATGATGTGATTGGATGTGAGTTAATATGGGAATGATGTGATTAGATGTGAATTGATATGAGATGATGTGATTGGATGTGAGTTGATATGGAAATGATGTGATTGGATGTGAATTGATGTGAGATGATGTGACTGCATGTGAGTTAATGTGGGAATGATGTGATTGGATGTGAATTGATGTGAGATGATGTGATTGGATGTGAGTTGATGTGGGAGTGATGTGATTGGATGTAAATTGATGTGGGATAATAAGAAATGATGTGGAATGATAAGAGATTATATGGGATGATGAGAAATGATGAGGAATGATGTGAAAGAATATGTAATGATGAGGAAAGATGGGAATTTTCTTGGAACTGTAATTGTATGTGAAACCCATTTTTTTAAAGATTGTTTTATGTCAATATGCTAGGGAAGAATTTTGACTATCTTGTGGAATGAGGTCATGGTGACCTAAGTGACATAGTTGCAACAGCTAACGGAGAGTCAATGAAGGACGTCTCGCATGGCAAGGTCGGCCGCCGAGGTCTTGACCAGCCCCAATTCGATTAAAATGGTGAGCTTTCGATATGGTGGATGAGGGACCAAGGAAGCGGCATATGAGTGAAGTGCTAGGTGACCTGTGAAGGAACCTAGAGGGTGCTTACCATATGGTGCTCGGGCTCTAGATTGCCCAGGATACCCATGCATGTGACGAGGAAGGAAAATGAGTTGGAGCTGTTTTCCAAACACGGGCATGGATCTGGTTGATTGGCCTTGCTGGACTTCAACGGATGAGTTCATGGCTCTTTTACATGGATCTTGTTGGTTGATCTTGGTTGATCTCCAATTGAGAGTCTATATGGTTTTTATGTGATTAAACTCCTAATAATTACTATGGGCTTGGAACTATTGAAAAGGTCCCTGGTGACTAGGTGGTGAGCGTTCTGGTTTGGCGATGATGCCATAGGTATGCTGAGGAAGGAATGATTGAAATTGGATTTTATGGTTGGAAAGTGGAAAAGTTAGAAATTGGATTTGGAAATTAGAATGGACTACTATTGAATTAACTAGTTTTTCCTTGACCAAAATCACCAAGAATCTAGTTGGACAGTCAGTCAAATGATGGGTAGATTACCCTGATGAGAGATCAAGGATTCTCATTATGAAATTGTGGATTAAGGGAAAAGGGTTTTTGTGGAACCCTCTCAAACTAGGAATTTTACTTGCATATAACCTCTGTTTTCTTTCAAAGGACTGTTTTACACTAGAATGCTAGAGGGAGCATTTAGCATGTGTTTAATCTAAGAAGAGGCTCATTGCAATAGCTGGCGGGGAGTCGTTGAGGGATGTCACTTGCGGCAAAGCCTACCAAGGTCTTGACCAACCTCGTTACGGTTAAAATGGTGCGCTTCCGGTACGATGGGTGAGGACCGACGAAGCGGTCCCTGAGTGAAATGCTAGGACAACTAAGTAGGATCCTAGAGGGTTCTGACCAGGTGATGCACTAGCTCGTGGTTGCTAGGACACCCATGCGTGTGTCAAGGAAGATTTGGATGGACTAAGAAGAATGACTTTTGTGAATCAAATTTTGATATTGGATCTCGTTAGTTGGCCAGCTGGTCCTCAACAAAGAGTCCAAATGACATATTTTGTAATACAATGGACTCAAAATTTTGGAGGATGATGATCAGTAATATTATGATTTTCATTGAAGGATTGTTTTAAAGACAGCCGATTCTGTTATAATGGCAATTTTATATTGGGTGTGTATGTGGTATGCCTACCTTAATTTTTGCATGAAACGTTGGCTAGGGGGCTTGGCAACTCTTTTACTCGATACCCGGGCAAAACATAACAAAATCCTTATAAAGGAATCCCACCAATACAGTGGTCGACCGGTTGGCTAACCCATGGGCCGATTAGGTTGGATCAGAGGATTCCTGTGATACCATTAAGTTACGATTAGTTACGTTAGATAGATTAAGTCTTGAGAAGACCCTTGTTGTGTTGGGGGGAATCAGCGGCGGTTGTGCCTCATTAAAGGAGGAAAAAATCGGTGATTCTATGGACCAAGTGTAAGTCTCTTCTTTGATCTAACCATGTGACTTCAGGTTTGATCGGATCAGTTTGAATACTTAAGACTTTGACCCGTTAGATTAATTCTCCCGCTCGAAGATTTCCCTAGAGGAATCGCCCATGCCTTTCGGGCGAGGGAAGTTTTTTCGGGTTCCAGTTTTGGAGGAGCCGCCGGACTAGTCTCTTGTCCAGACATCCGTGGGCAAGGCCCTGAGTATGGATCCCTGCCCCGCACGGGAGGCTAGCACTACTTCTTCTGTCAGCGCCCTCGGAGGGGGCACCGCGGAGGGGACGGGGGTTTCACAGCACAACCGTTGATTCTTTTTCCATAGAACAAAGATTATCCTAGGATTTACTTCAACTATCATAACTTGAAGAGAATTAAATTTTATTATAGGAATCCATTAGTCCAACCCAATCGCATGGGTTAGCCAGCCACCCAACCACTGTATTGATAGGACCCTTTTATGAAAATTTGGTTATGTTTTGTATTAATAATTGGAATCGGTCAGATCGAGAGATTGACAAGTAGTTTTGACCGTCCCTCTCATAGTCGTGGTCTAACCAAAATCATTCGGTTTAGTTCTAGCTTTGATTCCAAGGATTTTCTTCAGATAAACATCTACTGAACTTCTAACCGTAAGGAAATTCCAACTTTGTGAATTTCTTCCTTCTTAGCTGTGAGATCCCGGTTCCCACCGAGCAACGGATTCAGGATACTGGCAGCGGAAGTAGCACTTCTCGCGCGGGACAGGGGTCCCACATTCGGGGCCTCACCCACGGATATCCGAACAAGAGACTAATCCGTCGATTTATCCAAAATCGAACCCGAAAAAACTTCCTTTATCCGGAAAGCACGGGTGATTCCACCAGGAGAATTTTTTACTCTAACGTAGTCAAGATCATTTCTGATCAAGCTAATCCAATTGCATCTTCAAGATACTTGATCAGATCAAGGAAGAAACTTGCACTTGGATCATTGGGATCAACGCTTTTTTCTCCATTCAAGAGGCATAGCCGCTGATTCCTATCCATAGAACAATTACTGTTCGGGATTTACTTTATCTATCGTAATAACAAAAGTTGAGTCTCGATTTACGGATCCATCAGTCCAGCCTAACCCCATCCAGTCCCATGGGTTAGCCAACCACCCAACCACTGTAGTGATGGGATCCAGTTAAGAATTTGGTTAGGTTTTGTCCCGGGTACCAAGGAAAAGAGTTCCAAGGCCCCCTAGCCGGAAGTTCATGCAAAAATAAAACTAGTCACACCACTTACACACCCAATATGAAATTGCCTTTTCACAGATTCAACCAATTTTAAAACAATCCTTTAATAAAACCATAGTATCACTGATCACCATCTTCCAATTTATCCGGTTGATTCTTAATTTTCCCGTCATTCCTTCATCAGAGTATCTATGGCATCATTGGCAACTAGGACGCTCACCACCTGTCCATTCAGGGGCCGTTTCCTAGTTCCTAGCCCATAATACTCAGCAATATAATCACTTATCAAGATGGACTCTCGTTGAAGATCAGCAAGATCAACCAACAGATCCATATAAAGAGCCATGGACTCATCCGTTGAGGACCAACAAGGTCAGTCAACCAGATCCATGCCCGGTTTCAGAAAACAACTCTTACTCCTTGTTCCAATATCTTCCTCGACGCACGCGTGGGTATCCTATGCGACCCAGAGCCCGATCACCGTATGGTCAACACCCTCTAGGATCCTTCGCAGGTGACCTAGCGCTTCACTCATAGGCCGCTTCCTTGTGTTGAAATTTGAGCATAATGATGAGCTATGGTGGATCATACACTAGAATCAACATGATTAACAAAGTGATTAGCAAGTGATTAAGACGTAATTAGTGAATAATTAACAAATAGATTAATGTAGGCATGGATACTCAAAAACCAGCAAATTCTCATTAGGGCTATGCCTCAATTTATAGAGTTTACATCAAGCATCAAATCCCATTGATTTCTCCATGATTCACTCCCAGAATATCTCCACCTTTTGCCTGATTCTCTCCACCTCTTCTCTTTTCCCTGAATATCTCCCAGAATAACTCCACACTCCTAAATTCCCTCATGCTACCCATTATTCTCTCTCAGTAGATTCTTCTCACCTTTTCACAGGTTCTTTCACAATTACATCTCCTCTTTTACAGCCTCTATCCAAGAGCTTGTTCCCACACACACCCTATTCACTTGTATTTTTCAACACCTCCCCTCAAGTGAATAATCCTAGTACACCTAGACCCTATACCAAGTTTGCCTCCCCTTACTTGATAGTCCGCGACCAGTGTCTACTCCTCCCCTCAAGTTATCTCAGCACACCTGGACCCTATATCAAGTTTCTCTCTTACTTGATAGCCTGCGACCAATGCCTCAGATCCCTAAACCCATAGTCCTTGACACTCTCTCTCTCTATGTGTCCAAGGCTTACTATAGTTGCCCGCGACCTTGACTAAAGTGCTCACACATACATCTACCACGTGGCCTACATCATCGGTGGCTCAGAGGTGGTTTTACTTTATTGGGGCAGGTTACATTGGGTTGTGGGGTCTCTCTCTCTCTCTCTCTCTCTCAGAGATTTTCACATGGCTCCTCACTCTTTGGAGCCTCACATCTTCTCTTGTCTTCAGTCTTCTTCTCGTGGCAGCATCTCTCCACGTGTCCGTCTCTTCTTTCAGTCTTCTCGGGGTAGCTTCTCTTCTTGTGGCAGCTTCTCTTCTCGTGTCCATGTCTTCCTTCAGGTCTTCTTCTCGGTGTGGATCCTCTTCTTGGGAAGAGATATTCTTCTTCTTTCATGGCTGGGGCCATGAGCTCGTCCGTCAGGTCATTTTGCTCCATGTGAGCAACATGTTTCAATGTTTTGCTGACAGTTCCTTTGGGTTTTTGATGTTTATATTTTGTCATTATGCAATGCAAACCCAAATTTATGCGGGAGGTCTTACCTCTTGCCTTAATCTTGACAAGGGCAGTGTCTGTTCCCATTTTTACACTGATGCAATGTGCCCAATACATAATGCGTATAGCATTCATTCTCATGCACATTCCAAATGCAACTCTGGCTGTGAATAATCTTTAATTTGAGTGAGATTTACAGGCATTAACCAAGGGTTAAATGCAAAATGATGATTTTCACAATTTTATCAGCACAATTTTACCAGAAATTACACTGAATCAAGGGTAACCAATTTGTACGGGATGGTTGGAGTATCAAACCAACTCCGATTTGCAATCTGAAGTTATAGGGATCTGTATCAGATACCTAATGGTTAATTTGAACCCTCAATTGCACCAAAGTACAGTGATTAGCACTGATTAATCACTGATTAGGAAATTAATGCTCTGTTTTGTGTGCAAAAAACAGAGTATGCGGGGAGTCCAGATCTGGTGCCTTCCACTTCAAATGAGCTCAAATGCTTTCAAAGGCATCAATAGCAATGAGTCTAGTAGAGGATTAAGCCAAGAAACACAAGATTTGACCAAATAATGAAAGCTTAATCTCTGTTTTACCAAAGTCACCTGCAGATTTGATGAAGAGCTTTGATCTCAATGTAGACTTGATAAAACTGAATTCTGTCTTCACCAGCTTGTAGAGCATGCTTGATTACCCCTTGGGCTAAGAGGAATTAGAGAGATTTGATCTCTGGAAGTTGCAATGTCAAAAACATCTCAGAAAAACGTAGCCTGCAAATCGAGCTCCCGCCGGCGTTCTGTGTTGAATTAGCCCACAAGATTTGAGATGTGTGTAGCCCTATGAGTCTACTATGAGTACCTAAGAGGGCTTAGCCTAATGTTATGTTTGCAACGAGAATGGAGTCCTCCACTGGCTGGGGGTGAAGGGGAGAAGTGAAAGCTTACTAAAAAATTGATTTTTTTTGCTAATTATCTACTAATCCTCATTAATTAACTAATGGGCTCATAAATATGATTGATTCTAGGCATGGCTCTGATACCATGTTGAAATTTGAGCATAATGATGAGCTATGGTGGATCATACACTAGAATCAACATGATTAACAAAGTGATTAGCAAGTGATTAAGATGTAATTAGTGAATAATTAGCAAATAGATTAATGTAGGCATGGATACTCAAAAACCAGCAAATTCTCATTAGGGCTATGCCTCAATTTATAGAGTTTACATCAAGCATCAAATCCCATTGATTTCTCCATGATTCACTCCCAGAATATCTCCACCTTTTGCCTGATTCTCTCCACCTCTTCTCTTTTCCCTGAATATCTCCCAGAATAACTCCACACTCCTAAATTCCCTCATGCTACCCATTATTCTCTCTCAGTAGATTCTTCTCACCTTTTCACAGGTTCTTTCACAATTACATCTCCTCTTTTACAGCCTCTATCCAAGAGCTTGTTCCCACACACACCCTATTCACTTGTATTTTTCAACACCTTGGTCCCTCATCCACTGTACCGGAAGCTCACCATTTTAATCACATCGAGGCTGGTCAAGACCTCGGCCGACCTTGCTACGTGAGACGTCCTCCATTGACTCTCCGTCTCAGCAGTTGCAACTTTATCAGTCAGGTCTCCACGACCTTAATCACAAGATGGTCAAAATGCTTTCCCAGCATTCTTGACATAAAACAGTCATTTATAAACAGCATTTACAAACAGTTTACAAATACAATTTCTATATTAACTCTCATTTTTTCACATTATCCCTCATCAATCCACATTACTTATTCCACATTCCATTTATATGTGTACTCATCCCATCACATCATTTTCCATCTCATCACTTCAGATTCCTTCACATCATTTTCCATCCCATCACTTCAGATTCCTTCACATCACATATCATATATTCACATCCATACATATATCCACATCCACATGCACATTCACATCCATACATCCACATCTACATCCATACATCTATTTTCACATCCACATCTACATGCACATTCATGCATCCCCATCCATACATCCACATCTACATGCACATTCACATCCATACATCTACATCTATATGCGTACATTCACGTCTACATGCATACATCCACATCTCTATGCATACATCCACATCCACATTCACATTCACCTCCATACATCTACATCTACATGCATACATCCACCTCCACATTCACATCCACATCTATACATCTACATCTACATGCATACATCCACCTCCACATTCACATCCACATCTATACATCTACATTTACATGCATACATCCACATCTCCATTCACATCCACATCTATACATCTACATCTACATGCATCCATCCACATCTCCATTTACATCCACATCTATACATCTACTTCTACATTCATACATCCACATCTCCATGCATACATCCACCTCCACATTCACATTCACATCCATACATCTACATCTACATGCATACATCCACCTCCACATTCACATCTACATCTTTACATCTACATCTACATGCATACATCTACATCTCCATGCATACATCCACATCCACATTCTTACTCACATCCATACATCTACATCTACATGCATACATCCACATCTCCATGCATATATCCACATCCACATTCACATTCACATCCATACATCTACGTCTACATGCATACATCCACCTCCACATTCACATCCACATCTATACATCTACATCTACATGCATACATCCACATCTCCATTCACATCCACAACTATACATCTACATCTACATGCATACATCCACATCTCCAATCACATCCACATCTATACATCTACATCTACATGCATACATCCACATCTCCATGCATACATCCACATCCACATTCACACTCACATCCATACATCTACATCTACATGCAAACATCCACATCTCCATGCATAATAAAATTCTTTTAATTAATCTAGGATGATAGTTCCTAAAATATGGTAGGAAATCCTCTTTTCATGCTTTGAATGAAATTATTTTATGTGTATATTTTTATAAAATTTTGCCATAGCTCCACTACTATAACTAATAAATCTCAATTATTTTAAAAGATAGATTATCTTTAAGAGAATGATTAGAATGATCCCTAATTGGATCATTAACCCTTAATGGATTAAATAAAAAATAATCATAAACTAAAAGCATAGATAAAAAAACTATTTTTTTATTCTCAAGCATAGATTAATCTTGGATTAAGAAAAAGCTTTATGAAAAGCTTCATTTGGATTGAGAATGGGTCATGAGTATGACCATTTCTTAAGTGAGAGAGAGAAAAAACCATTATAATTAAACATAAATGAAAATTTATGTAATTCTTTACTATCATTAATTAACTAACTTCAATAGCATTTCAAAAACCATACCAATTAAGCTTCTCAAGCTTGAGAGGGGTTGAGAAGAGAGAATCATTGAGAAATTATAGAAAAGATCAAAATTCACTATACTTACCTTATAATTTGCTTGATTCTTTGTTCACGGTAGAGGTCCCCAACCAATCAATTGGTTTAGTATGTTGATGGAGCCACCAATGGGGATTTAAGAAAGAGAGAAGTGTCAAAAAACTAGTGAATTATTAAAGAATTCACAGTTCTTGGCTTAGGTGGAGTAGAGTAACAATGCATAAGACACTATATTTTTTCCAACAAGGGGAGGCTTCTATTTATAGGAAAAATTGAGCTCCTAACCAAACAAACTGATTCTAGAATTTTTCAAGTCAGTTTGGTTGAATTTGGACTAGATTTGGACCTAGTTTGGTTACTTTTTGATTCGGTTTGGTTCCATTTTGATTTGGTTTGGTTCAAGATAGATGAGAGATAAAAATATCACATTATTTTTGAGTTTAAAACTCATTCAAGCATGTGAAATATGCACCTCCTTTAAAGAACTCCCCTTCCTTACATATGTGTCAAAATGGAATGATTATACCCAAAATATCTCATTTTTTTGATATTACTCATAGTTTTTTACTAATAAACCTTGTACATTTTCAACTCTTCATCTTATGTGAGCATTTACTCATTTTTGGATACTCAATTTATCTCATTTTTTTGATATTACTCATAGTTTTTTACTAATAAACCTTGTACATTTTCAACTCTTCATCTTATGTGAGCATTTTTGGATACTCAATTTATCTCATTTTTTTGATATTACTCATAGTTTTTTACTAATAAACCTTGTACATTTTCAACTCTTCATCTTATGTGAGCATTTACTCATTTTTGGTTATCTTCTTTTACAAATAGGATTTATCTCCTCCCTACACATGGATTGATGCTATTGGCCCATAGGAATCTTAATTGGACCATAATCCAAAAATTTCTGAAAATCTAGACCCTTACACTAAGGTTCTTTATACCTATTTCCAATTAATTCCAATTGCACATTGGAAAATTCTTTCTGAATTTCTGTTTTAGGGGAATTCATTTTAATAAGGTGAGATATTTTTCTATCCAAAAATATTCAAAATCTGAATATTCTCTCTCTAGAATATTTTCTCTCTCTAAGTTAAAACAGTTAGAAACAAGGTCTTTATATTTCTGAAGAGGGATTGATTACAGGGGAAGATACTAGACATCAAAAGGGGGTTGGGGGAGGAATCTTACATTCTACCCCACTTAAAAAACGCGAGATGTCCTCATCTCGCAACTTGCGATAATTTCGCAAGATGCACGAATAAAGATTAACCACCAAGAAAAGTCTCAAAGAGAGTAAGATTCAAGACAAGAACAAGATTTAAACTTTATTCATTCTTAGAACATATACAGTAAAGATAGAAGAACTCTTTATACTTCCATAAGCCCGTCCATCATATGATCACAAAAGCAGCACTCACAAGTTGCGCATGTATAAGGTAACTCATCTATGGGAATAATTCTGTTGGTTATTGCCGCACCTATCTCAGTGGTATGAGGTGATCTAACAAAAGGACCTCTGAGAGGTAAGCCAAAAACGGGGTAAAGGCATAAGAAGTGCTAATTTTACTGCTAACAGTCCCGAAGTCGTTGCGTGGAGGGGGCAGGGATCTTTCAGTAGCTAGTATCAAAGCGACTTGGCTAAAGTGGATCAACCGAGAAGCCAAAAATGTCAAAAATTTATGAAGTAGAAGTAAAAGGTCTTAATTGTGTGATGAAATTCATACAAATTGATATTCATAATGAAGATTCATAAATTTGTAAATTGGTATTCAGATGATGGAAGTATCGCAATTGTATGGAATCCCTATCTTGCTTCAGGCCTAGACATGATGGTATTTACCTTATAATTCCAAGGACCGTGACTACCTGTATATACTGAGGGTATAATTGGAGCTCTTTACTGGTAGTATATACGAGTAAATCTAAGACCTTGATATAAAAAGCAAAAATGCTATCTAGATAATGAATTCAAATGCTGGTTGATATGATTTTAAAATTTTGGTTGAGAATTGATGAGTTGATTTGGATTCTGATTGAAAGATAATGATTCGTGAATTCTAGTTGAAAGAAGAAAAGTTTAACAAAGCCACAATGAGGATGAATGAGACGAATCCCATTGATGATGATAGTAACTGGAATGATATATGTGACTTCATCAAATCTCTATGAGATTAGTGGATTGTCCTGACAGATTGCTACTGTTAACACTTGACCTAGTGGATCAAGTTAAGGGATGACAAATTAAAAACCTGCATAACTGAAATTCCCATGCAGTAATTTTCAGATGGAATTTCGGTCTAATGGACCATTATTGTGTTAAGGATATTAATGATATATTCTAAATAAATTGTTATCTGTAATAATGAGTTCTATATGTTCTTCTTGTAGAAGGGATCTTTATCCCAGGATTCTGTTGGGTTGACCACACTATAAGGAACCCCAGAATCAGTTGGATGTTAAGGGAAAGAGTTGTCCTCCAGCTAGCAAGATGAGGACATCTCACGTTTTTTAAGTGGGATAGGATGTAAGATTCCTCCCTCTAGCTTTTGAGGTGTAAAGGAGTAAGAACCTTCCCTTCTGACCTTGTAAATATTCCCCTCTCTGAAATAGAAGAAAGAACGTGTTCTACCCTGCTTTGGCCTAGAGAAAGAAAATGTCTAGAGAGACGTAATCCAAAATTAAGATTTTTTTAAATATAAAAATTCTCCTAGTGTCTAAAATGGTTTTCCTTAGAACAGAAATTCAAAAAGAACTTCCAATGTGTAATTGGAATTAATTGAAAATGTGTAATTGGAATTAGCCTAAGGGTCTAGATTTTCAAAAAAAATTAGATTATGGTGCAATTAAGGTTTCTATGGACCAATTAAGGTTTCTATGGACCAATAGGATCAATCTACGTGTGGGGAGAAGATAAATCCAATGAATAAAAGAAAATACCCAAAAATGCGTTAATTCTCACATAAGATGAAGAGTTGACTGAGTACAAGGTTTATCAGTTAAAAACTATGAGATATTACTAAAATAATCAGATATTTCAGTATAATGATACATTTTTGACACCTTGGTAAGGAGGGGGGGAGACTTCAAGGAGGCACCTATTTCACACATGTGGTGGAGTTTTCAACACAAAAAAATTGTGATATTTTTATCTCTCCTCTCTCCTGGATCAAACCAATCAAAAGGGAGCCAAACTAGGTCTAGATCTTGTCCAAATTTAGGCAAATTGAAGTTGGAAAGTTCTAGAACCTAGTTGGACTTGGTTAGAGGCCTCCCTCACCTATAAATAGATCCTTATTCTTTTGTAAAAAAAATCTATAGACTTGGCTAGAGGCCTCCCTCACCTATAAATTCTAGAAACTAGTTGGACTTGGTTAGAGGCCTCCCTTACCTAATAATAGATCCTTAGTCCTTTGGTTGGAGGCCTCCCTCACCTATAATAGATCCTTAGTCCTTTGGTTGGAGGCCTCCCTCACCTATAAATAGATCCTTAGTCTTTTGGTTGGAGGCCTCCCTCACCTATAAATAGATCCTTAGTCTTTTGGTTGGAGGCCTCCCTCACCTATAAATAGATCCTTAGTCTTTTTTTAAAAACTCTGTGAACTATACCATGCCAATATTACATTAAAATAATGATGTTTTTTATTATCCCTTAAAAAACCTCTACTTTGGAGAGAGTGGAGCCTCTCTCTTTCTTCAACCATCCTTGGAGCTTTTCTTCAACAAACTAACCAATTGACTGGTTTAGGGCTTCTTCAAAAATAGAGAAGCAAGCAAAACAAGAGGTAAAGTGTAGTTTTATGGTTTTTTCTACTATTCTTAATGTTTTCAGTTCTCAATCCCTCTCAAGCTTGAGAAGTTTCTAAATTAAGTGTTTATAATGCAAATCAAACTTTTCTTAAGAGTTATAATGAAAAATTAAGAAAAGTTTACATTTATACTTAATTAGGATGCTTTTTATGTTTATCTCTCTCGCCCCCAAAGAACGGTCATTCCTATGACCAATTCTCTATTCAATTAATGCTTCTCGTGGAGAAATTCTCAATTCACAAATCAAACTCTAGGCTTGTGAAGCTAGAGGTTAAGAAAATGGGTTTTTATACTTATATGCTAGTAAATTATGGTAATCTTATGAGTTAGATCCATAAATTGGATTTAAGGTTAAAAGATAGTTATACTTTCATAATTACATTACTAAGTCTTATTCTTTTCAAAAATATTAAAAATTATCAGTAATAGTAGCGGAGCTATGGCAAAATTTTTAAGAAATTGATACATAACTCATTCTTATGGTGGATAACTTTAAAAGAGGACTTCCTACCATATTCTAGGATTAAATATCCTAGGCTTAAAGAATGCTTTTCATCACATTCAATGGAATACTAATTTTTAAGGTTTATGTATAATTAAATAATTAAGAAAAGAGAAAACTATGGTAATTTTATTTAAATGATAAAAGAGAAATTTCCATGACATTTGGAATTCAATCATTTAAATAGGAAGAGTGTAATTCTTAGCATATTAAAATTAATGGATATTTTATTTAAATTCAAAGAGAAATTTTAGATAAATTTATTTTTTGCATGAAAAATATTTATATGATAAAAGAGGAATTCCCCCATGACATTTGGAATGCAATCCTTTAAATAGTGAAAGTGAAATTCTTAGCATATTGGAATTAATAAATATTTTATTTTAGATAAATTTTTTTATGAGAAATATTTAAGTGATAAAAGAGGAATTCCCATGACATTTGGAATTCAATCATTTAAATAGTAAAAGTGAAGTTCTTGGCATATTGAATTAATGAATATTTTTATTAAAAAAAAAAGAAGAATTTTAGATAAATTTATTTGATGATAAAAGAGGAAATCCCATGACATTTAGAATTCAAGCAATTAAATGTAAAAAGAGGATTTCCCATGATATTTGAGATCCAAGAAATTAAATGAAAAAAAGAGAAATTTTTAGTATAATTCAATTTATGAATATTTATCAAAAGTGAAAATATGGGTAGAATTGATTTTTGTAGATCCCATGAATTCTTTTATTCAAAAGAGGAATATTAAATATAATTCATTTTAGAAATTGAGAAAGAGTATGGAAATAGTCGTTGAGTAAAAGAACCTTTATCTAAGCCAACCAGTTGGCAAAATTTTAGAAAAAGTCCCATTATCGGTATCGAAGTAGGAAAAACTACTAAATGGGAATAAGATGTGAATGGGATGCGGTAGGATGTGAATGGATGTGATAAGATGTAAATGGGATGTAATAGGATGTGAATAGATGTGATAAGATGTAAATGGGATGCGATAAGTTGTGAATGGGATGTGATAGGATGTGAATTGATGTGATAAGAGATGTAAATGGGATGCGATAAGATGTGAATGAGATGTGATAAGATGTGAATAGAGGTAAATGGGATGTGAATAGATGTGATAAGATGTAAATGAAATGCGATAGGATGTGAATGGGATGCGATAGGATGCGATAGGATGTGAATGGATGTGAATGGGATGTGATAGGATGTGGTGTGATGAAAATGAATGTGGATGAGATGTAAAGTAAATGGATGTGGATGTGAATGATGAGATGAGAGGATATGTGATGAGATGAGAGGATATGTGAAAGGGTGAGATGGGAAGTAAATGAATGTGGATGTGTATGTGAAAGAATGTGATGTAAATGGATGTGGATGTGTATGTGAAAGAATGTGATGTAAATGGATGTGGATTTGATGTGAAAGAATGTGATATAAATGGATGTGGATGTGTATGTGAAATAATGTAATATAAAGGGATGTGGAGATGAAAGTGATGTGGATGTGGATGAGATATGATGTAATGTAAAAAGATGTGGGTGTGAATGTGATGTGGATGTGGATGAGATGTGATGTAAAGAGATGTGGATGAAATGTGATGTGATGTGAATATATGTGGATGTGAAGTGATAGATGTGAATGTATGGATAGATGTGGATAGTCGTGCATGTGAATGATTGGATAAATGTGGATGAATGAGATGGGATGTGTATCAATGAGATATGATGTGGATGTGATGTAAAGTGGATGGAATGAATGAGATATAATGTGGATAGATGTGGACGTGATGTAATGTGGATAGAATGTATGTGATGGAATGGGGATACAATGAATGTGATGAATGTGAATGGATGTGATGTGATGTGAGTCGGGATAAGTGTGAATGGGTGAGATGTGAGGTGAAATAGATGTGATGTGATATGATGTAAATTGGGATAGATGTGAATGGATGATATGTGATGTGAATGGAGGTGATGTGATGTGAATCGGGATATATGTGAATGAATGAGATGAGATGTGATATGATATGATGTAAATGGTTGATATGTGATGTGAATGGATGTGATGTAAGATCTTGTAATTATTCTCCTATCTGAAATAGAAGAAAGATCGTGTTGTACCCTATTTTGGGGTAGAAAGAGAAAATGTCTAGAGAGGGATAATCCACAATTGAGATATTTTTGGATATAAAAATCCTCCTAGTGTCTAAAATGGTTTCCTTTGAAAAAGAAATTCAAAAAGAACTTCCAATGTCCAATTGGAATTAATTGAAAATGTGTATAAAGGACCTTAGCCTAAGGGTCTAGATTTTCAAAAATTTTGGATTATGATCCAATTAAGATTCCTATGGGCCAATAGGATCAATCCAAGTGTGGGGAGGAGATAAATCCAATGAATAAAAAAAATACCCAAAAATGCCTAAATTCTCACATAAGATGAAGAGTTGTCTGAGTACAAGGTTTATTAGTTAAAAACTATGAGATATTACTAAAACAATGAGATATTTTGGTAAAATGATAAATTTTTGACACCTTAGTAAGGAGGGGGGGAGACTTCAAGGAGGCACCTATTTCACACATGTGGTGGAGTTTTTAACTAAAAAAAATGTGATAGTTTTATCTCTCCTCTCTCCTGGATCAAACCAAATCAAAAGGGAGACAAACTAGGTCCAGATCTTGTCCAAATTTAGGCAAACTGAACCTGAAAAATTCTAGAACCTAGTTAGACTTGGTTAGAGGCCTCCCTTACCTATAAATAGATCCTTAGTCGTTTGTAAAGAAATCTGTGAACTATACCATGCCAAAATCACATTAAAATAATGATATTTTTTATTATCCCTTAAAAATCCTCTACTTTGGAGAGAGAGTGGAGCCTCTCTCTCTCTCTTCAACCATCCTTGGAGCTTTCCTTTCAACACACTAACCAATTGATTGGTTGGGGGCTTCTTCTAAGATAGAGAAGCAAGCAAAAACAAGAGGTAAAGAGTAATTTTATGGTTTTTTCTACTATTCTCAATGTTTTCACTTCTCAACCCCTCTCAAGCTTGAGAAGTTTCTAAATTAAGTGTTTATAATGCAAATCAAGCTTTTCTAATGAATAATTAAGAAAAGTTTACATTTATGCTTAATTAGGATTCTTTTTATGTGTATCTCTCTCTCCCCCAAAGAATGGTTATTCCTATGACCAATTCTCTATTCAATTAATGCTTCTCATGGAGAAATTCTCAATTCGCAAATCAAACTCTAGGCTTGTGAAGGTAGAGGTTAAGAAAATTATTTTTTATAATTATATGCTAGTAAATTATGGTAATCTTATGAGTTAAATCCATAAATTAGATTTAAGGTTAAAAGATAGTTATACTATCATAATTACATTACTAAGTCTTATTCTTTTTAAAAATATTGAAAATTGTCAGTAATAGCAGCAGAACTATGGTAAAATTTTTAATAAGAAATTGATGCATAACTCATTCTTATGCATATTGGAATTCTTAGCATATTGGAATTAATGGATATTTTATTTAAATTCAAAGAGAAATTTTAGATAAATTTATTTTATGCATGAAAAATATTTAGGAATTTCCATGACATTTGGATTTCAATCCTTTAAATAGTAAAAGTGAAATTCTTAGCATATTGGAATGTGATGTAAATGAATGTGGATGTATATGTGAAAGAATGTGATGTAAATGGATGTGGATGTGGATGTGAAAGAATGTGATGTAAATGGATGTGGATTTGTATGTAAAAGAATGTGGATGTGTATGTGCATGTGAAAGAATGTAATGTAAAGGGATGTGGATGTGAAAGTGATATGGATGTGGATGAGATGTGATGTAATGTAAAGAGATGTGGATGTGAATGTGATGTGGATGTGGATGAGATGTGATGTGATGTAAAGAGATGTGGATGAAATGTGATGTACCGCAATTATATAGAATCCCTGACTTGCTTGAGGCCTAGACATGATGGTATTTACCTTATAATTCCAAGAGCCACGACTACCCGTATATACCGAGAGTTTGATGTGAATATATGTGGATGTGAAGTGATAGATGTGAATGTATGGATAGATGAATGAGATGGGATGTGTATGAATGAGATATGATGGGGATGTGATGTAAAGGGGATGGAATGAATGATATATGATATGGATAGATGTGGATAGAATGTATGTAATATAATGGGGATACAATGAACGTGATGAATGTGAATGGATGTGATGTGATGTGAGTCGGGATAAGTGTGAATGGGTGAGATGTGATGTGAAATGGATGTGATGTGATATGATGTAAATTGGGATAGATGTGAATGGATGATATGTGATGTGAATGGTAGTGATGTGATGTGAATCGGGATAGATATGAATGAATGAGATGTGATGTGAAATGGATGTGATGTGATATGATGTAAATGGATGATATGTGATGTGAATGGATGTGATGTGATGGGATGTGAATCGGGATAGATGTGAATAAATGAGATGTGATGTGAATGGATAAGATGTGATGGGATGTGAATTTGGATAGATGTGAATGAATGAGATGTGAGGTGAAATGTATGTGATGTGATGTGGATCGGGATAGATATGAATGGATGAGATGTGAATGAATGTGATGTGATTAGATGTGGATATGGGTAGATGCAAGTCGATGAGATGTGATGAGTATAAATGTGGAAAGATGTGATGAGATGGAAAATGATGTGATTGGATGAGAATGGATGAAGGACGATGGGAATACATATGATTGGAATTGGATTAAGTAATGTGGATTGATGTGGAACAATGTGGAAAGACGAGAGTTCGTTATAGAAAGTGTATTTATGACCTATTTTTAAATGATTGTTTTATGTCAAGAATGGGTGGGAAGCATTTTGACCGTCTTGTAAACGAGGTTGTGGAGACCTAAGTGATAAAGTTATCTAAAATTTCTTTTTAAATTAATAAAAATATCCATTAATTCAAATAAACCAAGAATTCCACTTTATACCATTTACATGATTGAATTTCAAATGTCATGGAAATTCCTCTTTTATCATAAAATAAATTTTCTCATGCACAAATTTATCTAAAATTCTTCTTTAAAATTTAAATAAAAATATCCATTAATTCAATTATGCCAAGAATTTCACTTTTACCATTTTGATGATTGAATTCCAAATGTCATGGGAATTCCTCTTTTATCATTTAAATTTTCTCATGCATAAAAATAAATTTATCTAAAATTCTTTTAAAAATATTTATTATTTTAATATATCAAATTTTATCTTTTTCCATTTAATTACATGGATCTCCATTATCATGGAAACTCCTCTTTTTTCATAAAAATATAAATACCAAAAACTCTTCATTTCTCTAATTAATTATTTAAGCATAAATATTAAAAATTAGTTTTCCATGAATGTAATGAAAATTATTCTTTTAGCATAGGATGACTAATCCTAGAATATGGTAGGAAGTCCTCTTTTCACATTATGGTAGGAAGTCCTCTTTTCACATTATGCATAAAAACGAGTTATGTATTATTTTCTAAAATTTTTGCCATAGCTCCGCTGCTATTAATAATAGTTTTCAATATTTTTGGAAAGAATAAGAATTTATAATACAATTATGATAGATTCACTATCGTTGGACCTAAATCCAATTTATGGAATTAAATCATAAGTTTACTATAGTTTTATTAGCATAAAAGCATAAAAGAAACCATTTTCTAACCTCAAGCTTAACTAGCATAGAGTTTGATTTTTGAATTGAGAATTTATCAATGAGAAGCATCCATTTGAATAAGAATTAGTCATAGGAATGACCATTCTTTTGGGGAGAGAGAGATATACATAAAAAGCATCCTAATTAAGCATAAATTTAAACTTTTTATGATTAATCATTAGAATTCTTATAGAAAGCTTAATTTGTATTAAAAAATAACTCATTTGAAACTTCTCAAGCTTGAGAGGGGTTGAGAAGTGAAATCATAGAGAATATTAAAGAAAACCATGAAATTACATCTTATCCCTTGATTTTGTTGGCTTCTTTCTCTCTTAGAAGGAAGCCCCCAACCAATCAATTGTTTTAGTGTGTTGAGAGGAAAGCTTCAAGGATTTTTTAAGAGAGAGAGAGAGAGAGAGAGAGAGAGAGAGAGAGAGAGAGAGAGAGAGAGAGAGAGAGAGAGAGAGAGAAGCTCTAATCTTTCCAAAAGTAGAGGATTTTTAAGGGATAATAGAAAATATGCTTATTTTAATGTAATACTTGCATGATCTAACTCATAGATGAGAATACAAAAGAATGAGGGTCTATTTATAGGTGAGGGAGGCAACTAACTGATTCCAACTAAGTTCTCAAATTTTCTAGCTTTAGTTGGTTGAATTTGGATAAGATTTGGACCATTTTAGCTCTCATTTTGATCCATGAGAGAGAAGAGATAAAAATATCTTAATGTTTTTGAATTGAAAACCCTTCCACATGTGAAGGAGGTGCCTACCGCAAAGGTCTCACCCTCCTTACCAAAGTGTCAAAAATTCATCATTCCTCCAAAATATCTCATTTTTTTAGTATCATCTCATAATTTTTAACTAATATACCTTGTACTCAGTAAACTCTTCATCTTATGTGAGCATTTACTCATTTTTGGATATTTTCTTTTATTCATTGTATTTATCTCATCCCAACACTTGGATTAATGTTATTGGCCCATAGGAACCTTAATTGGACATAATCTAAAAATTTCAAAAAATCTTAACCCTTAGACTAAGGTCACTTATATAATTTTAAATTGATTCCTAATGCACCTTGGAGATTTTATTTTGAGCTTCTTTTTGAGAGAAATAGATTTTTGATATTAGGAGAATTTGTTTATCCAAAATATATCAATATTGAATTATCTCTCTCTAAAAATTTTCTTTTCTCTAGACAAAAACAAGGAAAAATAATATTTTCTTATATTCAAAAATAGGGAATGATTATAGGGGATTGATTATTGAGGCTGAGGAGGAATCTTACATGTGCCTCTTTTGATTATTGAGGCTGAGGAGGAATCTTACATGTGCCTCTTTTGATGGGGGAAAAAGCGTTGGTCTCTATGAACCATGTGCAAGTTCCTCCTTTGATTCGGCCATGTGACCCAGGGGGTCGGTTAGAATACAAAGGATAGTTAAGGCTATTGACCATGTTAGAAGCTTTTTCCTGGAGGAATCGTCTATGCTTTTTGGGCGAGAGAAGTTTTTTCCAAGTTTGGTTTTGGAAGAGCCGCTGGATTAGTCTCTTGTCCGGCATTCGTGGGCGAGGCCCCGAGTGGGAGACTCTACCCTACATGCAAGGTTTCTACTTCCGTTGCTAGCTCCCCAGATTCTAGTGCATGGAGGGGACAGGGGTCTCACAGCTGGTATGAGAGTGAATTGGTTGAAGTTGATCAACCAAGAAGCAAGAATGTAGAAAGATTGTAATTGTGTGTTAAAATGCGTACAAACTGATATCCAGACTGTTAAAACTCATAAATTGAAAATTAGGCTTTAAGATGAAAGTACCACAATTATGTGGAATCTCCGACTTGCTTGAGGCCTTGATATGATGACATTTAGCTTATAACACCAAGGACCGTGATCACCTTTATATATCGTGAGTATAACTGCAGCTCTATACTAACAATACATACAAGTGAATATAAGACTTTGAAGTTATAAGCAAAAATGCTATCCCAGATGATCAAATGCAGTTGATATGATTTTAGAATTCTAGTTGAGAATTGATGAATTGATTTGGATTCTAATTGAAAGATGATGATTTCTAAAATTTGAGATGATGAGCTGAATAATTCATGATGATGATGAATGGAGAGAATTCGAGTAATGATGTTGGTAGCTGAGAAGATGATCAAGTCTTTCCGAGATCACTATGAGATTAGTGGATTGTGCTGACAGATTATTTGCAGCTTGACCTTTGGTCCACTGGACCCAAAAGTGAAATAACAGATTGAGAACCTATATAACTGAAATTCTCGTTGGGGAATGTTCAAATGAAATTACTGGTCTGATAGACCATTATTGTGTTAAGGATATGAATGAACTATTTTCTGTATGTTTCTGAGTTCTGTATGTTTCTCTTCCTTCCAGAGTAATCAAGGTCCTTCCCATCAAAATCAGGGAAACCTCAGAGGAAGATTCCCTAACCAACCCTCATCTTTGATGCAAAGTAATGCAAGACCTCAGCCTCAGAATAGCGGAAGTCAAAGAGAGATATTTCCAAATCGGCCATCTACTTCCAAGGCAGTAACGCTGGAAGTAATAGAAGAAGAAAGAAAACTAAGAGATTATCCTCCATAACTGAGATGAGGACATCTCGTGTTTTTTTAAGTGGGGTAGGATGTAAGATTCCTCCCTCCAGTATTTGAGATGTAAGAACCTCCCCTCTAGTTTCTGTAATCATCCCCTAATTTTGAATATAAGAGAATATTGTTTTACCCTATTTTGGTCTAGAGAGAGAAAATATTCTAGAGAGAGGTAATAGAGTTTTGAAATATTTTTGGATAAGAATTTTCTCCCAGTCAATAGGAAGAGATCCCCTAAAACAAAAACTTAAAAAGGATTTTCCACTATGCATTAGAAATTAGTTGAAAATGTGAATTGGACATCTTGGCCTAGGGGTGTAAAATTTTAGAAAAATTCTTATGAAGGTCCAAAGAGTGTCAAGAAGGGCCAATAAGGTTAATCCAAGTGTTAAGATGAGAAAAAGGCAAAGAATATAATAAAATCTCCCAAAAATGAGTAAATTCTCACATAAGATGAAGAGTTAACTAGTAAAAAATGGGATTTTTCAGTATAAAAATGAAATTTTTGACACCTGAGAATGGGGAGAAGGGCTCATGAAGGAGGTGCCTAGAGGGTATTTTTTAATTCAAAAAAGTGAGATATTTCATTTCTCCTCTCTCCTCCTTCAAACCAAATCAAAAAAGTGAGCCAAACTAGTCTAAACTTGTCCAAATGGATCAAACTGGAGCTGAAAGCCTCTAGATTCTAGTTGGACTTGGTTGGTGGGTGGCTTCCCTCACCTATAAATAGAAACCCATTATTTTGTATTTTCATATTGGAGTAACTATATATTAGTGTAAATTTTTAGTTTATTATATTTCTATTATTGTGAAGCTTTAGAGCTTCATTAATCCTCTTCTTCTCTTGGAGATTACCCTCTTTTACTTGATGGCCAAGTTTCTTCTTTGAGGGCTTCACATTTCCCTAAGGAATCAAGAAAACCAAGGATAAGCCTAAATCAATGATGTTTTCCTCTCTTTTTCAATGGTAATCTCTTCCCAATCTCCCTCATGCTTGGGAAGCATTTTATTTTGTGGTTTTTCTCTTAAAACCATGCTTTTTTTGATTATGATGAATTAATGTTTATGTTTAAGCCTTGGTTTATGAATAAACTAACTTTTATATTAAAAGTGGAATTTTTAGCATTATCATTTCATAGTAAATACGGGGAAACTATAACAAAATTTTATCAATAGAAAATCTTCACTTTTTGCATAAATTAAATTTTATGCTAAAAGTGAAGTTTTGAGTATTCTCGTTTCATAGAGTAAATGAGGGGAAACTATGGAAAACTTTTATCATTAGAAAATGAAGGATTTGTATAAACTAATTTTTATATTAAAAGAGGAACCTTGAGCATTCTCATTTCATAGTAAATGCGGGGAAACTATGGCAGAATTTTTATTAAAAATGAATTTTTTTTGCATACTTAATTTTTATACTAAAAGTGGAGTTTATAGAAAATGTGGGGAAGCTATGAGAAAATGAATTCATGCATAATAACTTTTGTGCTAAAAGTAGAATTTTAATCATTATCATTTCATAGAAAATGAGAGGAAGTTTTGGGAAAAAAAATATATATCATTAAAGAATGAATTTATGCAAAATAAATTTTATGCTAAAAGTGGAGTTTTAAGCAATATTCAATTGCTTGAAAAATAAACAAGGTTATGCACAAAATTCTAGATAAATTATGGAAATGATTCATTTAGATATGAATGGATGTGAAACGATGTGAATGGATGTGAAATGATGTGAGTGGATGTGAAACGATGCGAATGGATGTGAAATAATAAGAATGGATGTGAATGGATGTGGATTGATGTAGGAATGATGAGATTAGATGTGGATTGATGTAGGAATGATGTGATTAGATGTGGATTGATGTGGAAAGATGTGGATTGATGTGGAAATACTGTGATTAGATGTGGATTGATGTGGGAATGATGTGATTACATGTGGATTGATGTGGGAATGATGTGAATGATGTGATTAGATGTGGATTGATGTGGAAAGATGTGAATAGATGTGGATTGATGTGGGAATAATGTGATTAGATGTGGATTGATGTGGGAATGATGTGATTAGATGTGGATTGATGTGGGAATGATGTGATTAAATGTGGGAAGATGTGAATAGATGTGGATTGATGTGATTAGATGTAGATTGATGTGATTAGATGTGGATTGATGTGGAAAGATGTGAATAGATGTGGGTTGATGTGGGATCGATGTGATTAGATGTGGATTGATGTGGAAAAATGTGAATAGATGTGGATTGATGTGGGAATGATGTGATTAGATATGGATTGATGTGGGATGATGTGATTGGATGTGAATTGATGTGAGATGATGTGATTAGATGTGAGTTGATATGGGAATGATGTGATTGGATGTGATTGATGTGAGATGATGTGATTGGATGTGAGTTGATGTGGAAATGATGTGATTGGATGTGTGAATTGATGTGAGATTATGTGATTAGATGTGAGTTGATGTGGGAGTGATGTGATTTGATGTAAATTGATGTGGGATAATGAGAGATGATATGGAATGATGAGAGATGATATGAGATGATGAGAAATGATGAGGAATGATGTGAAAGAATGTGTAATGATGAAGATGAGGAGAGATGGGAATTTCCTTGGAACTGTAATTGTATGTGAAACCTGTTTTTTTAAAGATTCTTTTATGTCAATAATGCTGGGAAAGCATTTTGACTATCTTGTGGAATGAGGTCATGGTGACCTAAGTGACATAGTTGCAACAGCTGACGGTGGAGAGTCAATGAAGGACGTCTTGCGTGGCAAGGTCGACCGAGGTCTTGACTAGCCATGGTTTGATTAAAATGGTGAGCTTCCGGTGTACAGTGGATGATGGACCAAGGAAGAAACCTATGAGTGAAGCGCTAGTTAGGTGACCTGCTGCGAAGGAACCTAGAGAGTGCTGACCATACGGTGCTCAGGGTCTAGGTCGCCCAGGATACCCACGCGTGCAACGAGGAAGAAAAATCAGTTGGAGCTGTTTTCTGAACACGGGCATGGACCTGGTTGATTGGCCTTGTTGGTCTTCAACAGATGAGTTCATGGCTCTTTTATATGGATCTTATTGGTTGATCTTGTTGATCTCCAACTGAGAGTCCATATGGTTTTTATGTGATTAAACTCCTAAGTATTATGGGCTACAAACTATTGAAAAGGCCCCTGAGTGGCCAGGTGGTGAGCGTTCTGGTTGCCGATGATGCCATAGGTATGCTGAGGAAGGAATGACTGAAATTGGATTTTATGGTTGGAAAGTGAAAAAGTTGGAAATTGGATCTAGAAATTGAATATTGAGGATTAGGATAGAAACACTATGGTTTTATTGAATAGTTGAATCAAAGAAAAGGCAATTTCATATTGGGTGTGTAAGTGGTCTGTCTATTTAATTTTTGCATGAGAGCCGGCTAGGGGGCTTGGGAACTCTTTTCCCTGGTTCCCGGGACAAAACTAACCAAATGAAACTTGGGATTTGGTTGCCTTACCACAAGGCAAAAATGTCATTGGTTGCAAATGGGTTTATAAGGTGAAATGCAAATCAGATGGTTCCATTGAGCACCATAAAGCACGGCTGGTAGCCAAGGGTTATGCACAAACCCAAGGCTTGGACTATGATGAAACATTTAGTCCAGTTGCAAAGATGGGAACATTGAGAGTAGTCATTGCTATGGTTGCAGCAAATGGTTGGGGAATGCATCAACTGGATGTGAAAAATGCATTTCTAAATGGTGTTTTACAAGAGGAAGTTTATATGGCACAGCCAGAAGGATGTGTACACCCGAGGTACCCCACTCATGTACGCAGGTTAAAGAAAGCATTATATGGTTTGAAGCAAGCACCTCCTGCTTGGAGTGATAAGATAAGCTGATATCTTATCTCCCTTGGATTTCAGGTTTCTTCAGCAGATTCTTCACTCTATGTGAAGAAAACACATCATGGGATTGTCTTGCTTGTCATCTATGTGGATGACTTGATTGTCACAGGAGATCATGCTATAGATGTTATGCATGTCAAGAAGGCTTTATGAGCATGGTAAAGGCTTGGATGTACACGGACACACAGACGCAGATTGGGCAGGTAGCTCATATGACATGAGGTCTACTAGTGGTTATACCTTTACATTTGGAAGTGCAGTGGCGAGTTGGAGCAATAAGAAGCAACCTACTGTTGCTTTATCTAGTACTACTACAGAGGCTGAATACAGGGGTGTAGCCATAGCTACATGTGAAGGAGTATGGTTAAAGAGTCTCTTGGCTGATTTGGGTGAGCCTATTGATGGCAAGGTTTTCATTCATTGTGACAACATGAGCAGCATATAGTTGGCCAAGAATCCAGCTTTTCCTGTACGGACCAAACATATAGAGGTCCACTATCATTTTGTCACAGAGAAAGTGTTGGATGGTACAATGGTTTGCAGTATGTGAAGACTGATGAAGAGCAGGTGGCCGATATCTTTACAAAGCCACTTAGCAGGGAGAAGTTTGAGTACTTCCGTACTATGTTGGGAGTACATGGGATGAGCTTGAGGGGGAGTGTTGAGAGCTTTGATAGCCCAAGCTCATCTACACCTTCATCTATGGTAGTACATTATGAGCTTGAGAGGGGCTATTGAGATTCAAGCTCGATGTGAGCTTGTGCCAGTTGCACTATGTGCTGGCGTGTCAGGTAGTGACATGTATGAGACATAAAAGACCGTTTCCAGTTGGTCATAGTGTGTGGACAGTAGCTAGGGTTAGTTGTGTGTGGACAAAATACATGTAGTGTGTTGTAGCTTATGGATTATGGCTTTATGCATTGTGTGAGATGGGACATGGCTTCCCTCTATGATTAGGGTTTGACTAATACATTAGGGTTTGCTCTTGTGTGTGTGTCTCCTCTCCCTCTACTTGTTTTTCATCAGCCCCAAGTGGGAGACTCTGCCCTGTGCACAAGGTTGCTACTTCTGTAAGATTCTTCCTCAGCCTAAATAATGAATAAGCTTTACTTCAATCCCCTGTAACTATTCCCTATTTCTGAATACAATAAAATATTATTTTTCCTTGTTTTTACCTAGAGAGAGGTAATTCAATATTGATATATTTTTGGATAAACAAATTCTCCTAATATCAAAAATATGTTTCCCTGAAACAAAAATTCAAAATAAATTTTCCAAGGTGCATTAGAAATCAATTAAAAATGATTTAAAAGACCTTAGCCTAAGGGTCAAGATTTTCTAAAATTTTTGGATTATGGTCCAACCAAGGTTCCTATAGGCTGATAAGATTAATCCAATTGTTGGGATCAGATAAATCCAATGAATAAAAAAAAAACCCAAAAATGAGTAAATGCTCACATAAGATGAAGAGTTGACTGAGTACAAGGTTTATTAGTTAAAAACTATGAGATATTACTAAAAAAATGAGATATTTTGGTATAATGATACATTTTTGACACCTGGGAAGGAGAGGAGGAGACTTGAAGAAGGCGCCTATTTCACACATGTGAATGAGTTTTTAATTCAAAAATATTAAGATATTTTTATCTCTCCTCTCTCGTGGATCAAACTGGATCGAAATGGGAGCTAAAATGGTCTAAATCTTGTCCAAATTCAGCCAAACTGAAGCTCAAAAATTCTAGAACTTAGTTGGACTCAGTTAGTGGCCTCCCTAACCTATAAATAGAACCTCATTCTTTTGTATTCTCATCTTTGAACTAGACCATGCCATTATTACATTAAAATAAGTATATTTTCTATTATCCTTTAAAAATCCCCTACATTTTGGAGAGATTGGAGCTTCTCTCTCTCTTCAACCATCCTTGGAGCTTTCCTCTCAACATACTAACCAATTGAAGAGGTAAGATGTGATTTTATGGTTTTTTCTCTAATATTCTAAATGTTTTCATTTATCAACCCCTCTCAAGCTTGAGAAGTACTCAAATGAATGGTTTTTGAATGCAAATAAACCTCTATAATGAATTCTAATGATTAATCACAAAAAGATTATCTTTATGCTTAATTTAGGATGTTTTTTAAGTATATATCTCTCTCTCCCAAAGAATGGTCATTCCAATGACCAATTCTCTATTCAAATGATGCTTCTCATGGAGCAATTCTTAATTCTAAAATCAAACTCTATGCTAGTTAAGCTAGAGGCTAAAGAAATGGCTTTTTAATGCTTTTATGTTACATAAACTATGATGAACTTATGATTTAGATACGCAAATTGGATTTATATCTATTGATAGTTAATCTATCATAATTGTATTACTAAGTTTTATTTTTTTCAAAATTATTAAAAATTATCAGTAATAGCTGGCCAAAGTTTTGAAAATTAATACATAAATCATTTTTATGCATAATGGGAAAAGAGGACTTCCTACCATATTCTAGGATTAGTCATCCTATGCTAAAAGAATAATTTTTATTTCATCCATGGAAAATTAATTTTTAATATTTATGCATAAATATGAATTAGAGAAAAAGAGAAATTTTTAATAATTTTATTTTTATGCAAAAAAAGGAATTCCCATGATAATGGAGATCCATGTATTTCAATGAAGAAAGAGAAAAATAGGTATATTAAAATAATAAATATTTTTATTTAAAATTAAAGAGGATTTTTAGATAAACTATTTTTATGCATGAATGAATTCAAATGATGAAAGAGAAATTCCCATCATATTTTGAATTCAATCATTTAAATGGAAAAAGTGGAATTCTTGTCATACTTTAATTAATGGATATTTTTATTGAATTTTTAAGAGAAATTTTAGTTAAAATTATTTCATGCATGAATAAATTTAAATGATGAAAGAGGAATTCCCATCATATTTGGAATTCAATCATTTAAATGGAAAAAGAGAAGTTCTTGGTATATTTAGAATAATGCATATTTTTATTTAATTTGAAGAGAAATTTTAGATAAATTTATTTTATGATAAAGTAAAAGAAGAATTTTTATGATATTTAAGTAGAGAAACATTTGAATTAATTTTTCATGACAAAAGAGGAATTTTCACCATAATTCCAGCTAGGGAATTAAGGTTGAGAAATTAAATGGTAGAAAGAATATCTTTAGATATTTTATGTGGTTAAATCACCAAATTGGTATTTACCCAGAAATAGATTAATTGAAAGAAGAGTATTTTCATTAAAACCCAATATTAATTATTAAAATTGATTTCTATGCATAGAAAGATGCATAAAGGAAATTTTTTATTACAAAAGTGTTATTCTTATTAAAATTGATTTCTATACATAGAAAGATGCATAAAGGAAATTTCTTAATTACAAAAGTGTTATTCTCATTAAATTTGATTTCTATGCATAGAAAGATGCATAAAGGAATTTTTTTAATTACAAAAGTGTTTTTCTCATTAAATTTGATTTTTATGCATAGAAACATGCATAAAGGAGTTTTTTTATTACAAAAGTGTTATTCTCATTAAATTTGATTTTTATGCATAAAAAGATTCAAAAAGAAAATTTTTTAATTACAAAAGTGTTATTCTCATTAAATTTGTTTTTTTATGCATAGAAAGATGCATAAAGGAATTTTTTTTAATTACAAAAGTGTTATTCTCATTAAATTTGATATTTATGCATAGAAAGATGCATAAAGAAATTTTTTATTACAAAAGAGTTATTCTCATTAAATTTGATTTCTATGCATAGAAAGATGCATAAAAGAAATTTTTTAGTTACAAAAGTGTTATTCTCATTAAATTTGATTTCTATGCATAGAAAGATGCATAAAGGAATTTTTTTCTATCACAAAAGTGTTATTCTCATTAAATTTGATTTTTATGCATAGAAAGATGCATAATGAAAATTTTTTAATTATAAAAGTATTATTTTTATAAAAATTGATTTTTATGCATAAATAGATGCATAAAGAATTTTTTTTATTTTGAAAGTGTTATTCCCATTGAAGTTGCTTTTTATGCACAAATAGATGCATAAAGAATTTTTATATCAAAATTAGAATTCTCTTAATTTTTATGTTTAAACTCTATGAGTTTTTGATAAATGAATAATTAAATACTCTAAAAGAGAAATTTCTATCGTTTTATATTCACACGGATTGTAAAAAGAAAATTCAGGAAGTCTATCAAGATCGAAATATGCAGATAAATGATTAATTTTTCCTCATTGGAATTCTGAATGTCGAATGTGGATGTGTGTGTGTGGAATAATGAATGCTAATATGAATGTGAATGGATATGAAGTCGATATGAGCGAATGGATGAGATGAGATGTCATGTGAATCATCAGAATGTGAATGAATAATATAAGATCTGAACGAATGAGATATAATGAGAAATGGATGTGATGAGACGTAATGTAAATTAAGAAAGATAGGACTGGATGTTATGTGAAGTGAATGAATCCGATGTGATGGGATAGAAAATTATGTATCTGGTCAAGAATGGATACACGTATGAATTGGAATTGGATTAAGTAATATGGATTGATATGGAATAATGTGGAATGATGAGAGTTCAATATAGAAACTGTATTTGTAAATTGTTTGTTGCAAATGACTATTTTATGTCAAAGATGCTGGGAAAGCATTTTGACTGTCTTGAGTATGTGGTCATAGAGACCTACCTGATAAAGTTACAACAGTTGACGGAGAGTCAATGGAGGACGTCTCGCGTAGCAAGGTCGACCGAGGTCTTGACCAGCCTTGGTTTGATTTAAATGGTGAGCTTCCGGTACGGTGGATGAGGGACCAACCTATGAGTGAAGCACTAGGTGACCTGCGAAGGATCCTAGAGGGTGCTGACCATATGGTGCTTGAGCTCTGGGTCACCGAAGATACCCACACGTGCGTCGTGGAAGATATTGGAATAAGGAGTAAGAGTTATTTTCTAAAACTGGGCATGGATCTGGTTGATTGACCTTGCTGGTCCTCAACGGATGAGTCCATGGCTCTTTTATATGGATCTGTTGGTTGATCTTGCTGATCTTCCACGGAGATTCCATTTTGTTATGTGAATATATTGCCGGTTACTATGAGCTAGGAACTATCGAAAAGACCCCTGAGTGAACAGGTGGTGAGCGTTCTGGTTGCCAATGATGCCATAAGTACACCGATGAATGAATGATTAGAAATCTAGATTGAACCAGAGATTTTGAGGATAGTGATCAATGACATAATGGTTTGATTAAAGGATTGTTTTAAAGCTAGCTGATGCTGAGAAAAAGGCAATTTCATATTGGGTGCGTAAGTGGTGTGACTAGTTTTATGTTTGCATGAACTTCCGGCTAGGGGGCCTGGGAACTCTTTTCCTTGGTACCCGAGATAAAACCTAACCAAATTCCTAATTGGATCCCATCACTACAGTGGTTGGGCGGTTGGCTAACCCATGGGACTGGATGGTGTTAGGCTGGACTGATGGATCCGTAAATCGAGACTCAATTTCTGTTTAGTTCGATAGATGAAGTAAATCCCGGACAAAAATTATTCTATGGAAAAAGGATCAACGGTTGTGCCTCTCGGTGAGGAAAAAAGCGTTGGTCTCTATGATCCAAGTGCAATCTGTCCCTTGAATCTGACTATGGAACTTATGAGTTCGGTCAGATCAGTTCAGTTAAGTAAGGCTTTTGACTACGTTAGGGAAAAGCTATCCTTGTGAAATCGCCCGTGCTTTCCGGGCAAGAGAAGTTTTTCCAAGTTCGGTTTGGAAGAATCAAGGAATTAGTCACCTGTCCGGATATCCGTGGGCGAGGCCCCGAGTGTGGGACCTTGCCCCACGCAAGATATGCTACTTTCGCTGCTAGCACCCCGAATCTATTGCGCGGTTGGGATAGGGATCTAGGACAGGGATCTTACAGTTGGTATTAGAGCCATTTGGCTAATGAGGATCAACCGAGAAGCCAAATATGTAAAAAATTTATCAAGAAGCACAAAAAGGTTGTAATTGTGTGATAAAAAATTCATACAATTTGATATTCAAACTGAAATTTGTAATTTGGTAATTCGGTCTTCAGGTGGAAGTACCACAATTGTATGGAATCCCTGACTTGCTTGAGGCCTAGACATGATAGCATTTACCTTATAATTCCAAGGACCGTGACTACCCGTATATACCGAGGGTATAACTGCAGCTCTTTACTGGCTGTATATACGAGGAAATCTAAGACTTGAAATTATAAGCATTAATGCTATCCAGTTGATGAATTCGAATGTGGTTGATATGATTTTTAAATTCTTGTTGAGAACTGATGAGTTGATTTGGATTCTGATTGAAAAATGATGATCCCTGAAAATTGGTTGAAATGTAATAAGTTGAGCGAAACCGCAATGAGGATGAATGGGACGAGTCCCTGTGATAATGTTTATAGCTAGAATGAAGTTAATGACTTCAGCCAATCACTATCAGATTAGTGGATTGTGCTGCTAGATTACTACTATTAACTTTTGATCAATGGATCAAGTTAAGGGATGATAAAAATCTAAAAATTTGAAATTCCCATGGAGGACTGTTCAGATGGAAAAATTTAGTCTAATGGACCATTACTGTGTTAAAGATATGAATGAGATATTCTAAATGAATTATTTAACTGATAATGCGTTCTATATGAGTATCTTTATCCCTTGATTCTGTGGGGAGCCGACCTATTTAGAGAACCCCGGAATCAGTTGAATCAAAATTCAGATTGAATCATAAATAAAGAGACTTAACAAGAATTTTTGTATTGATAGGAATATGGGTCGAGGTCATCGTGGTAGAAATGTTAACCCCCAACTCGATGAAGAAGAGCTCGACCTAGATGTTCGTAAAACTCTTCATAGTTCGCAGCCTAGACCTTTCAAAGGTGAAGGGAAAAACTTGGGCGAGACTGTGGAGAAGTGGATCGAATCAATGGAAGAAAACTTTGATGTCACCGGGTACAATGAGAAGAGCAAAATGGCTCTTGCAAGGCTAAAGATAGTGGAGACAACTAGAGTGGCATGGAGAAACCACTGCGAGACAAACTGTCTCGACCGAAATACCCAAACCTGGATCGATCTCAAGGCTTACCTCAGAAAGAGGTTTTGTCCTCCAGGCTTTCTTGAAACTAAGATGAATGAGTTCTTGGAACTAAAGCAGGAAACCCAAAAAATTGAAGAGTGCCATCGGGCTTTTGCACTTCTTCTTAAATATTCCCCTCAATTAGATGAAGAGCAGCTGGCCAGGTTCATTCGGGGAATGAACGAGCCATTAGATACTTTAGTCAAGAATGCCAAACCTATTTCCATGGCCGAAGCAGTTCGGATGGTGAAGGATTTCGCCAAAGCCTTTGATGTCAAAGTCTCACCAAAGCTAACACCATCACCTTTCAAAAGGTTTTTATTCCCAGAAGGTGATTCCAACCTTCCTCCATCTAAGAGATATCAGGGTCAAACCCAGGATATGGGAAGTTCTAGAATGGAAGAAATGTCCTTTTTTCGAAACTCAATTCCCTGGATTTCAACTTCAGAAGTTCCACCCTTGAACAAGAGAATGAAATGCTATGACTGTCAAGGATTTGGACATCGCAGTATGGATTACCCAACTCCTTTTGGATCAAGGTTTTCAGGGCAGGGAAATCAGGGATCAAGATTCCAGACCCCAGCCCCTTCCGTCTAGAGTAATTACGGTTCTATCCGCCAAAATCAGGGAAGTCCTAGAGGTAGACCCTCTATCCAACCTGCAGATTCAACCCAAAGTAATGCAAGACCTCCACCTCAGAATAGGGGAAGTCAAAGAGAGTTGTTCCCAAATCGACCGCACTTCCAAAGTAGTAACGCTGGAAGTGATTGAAGAAGAAGAAGAAGATGAAAAAGATCATACTCCACCTGCGAGATGAGGACATCTCGTGTTTTTTAAGTGGGGTAGAATGTAAGATTCCTCCCCCAGTCCTCATGATGTCCAGTATCCTCCCCTGTAATTCATTCCCCTCTTCAGAAATATTAAAGATCTTGTTTCTACCTATTTTGGCCTAGAGAGAGAAAATATTCTAGAGAGATAATATTCAAATTTTAAATATTTTTGGATAAAAAAATACCTCATCTTATTAAAATAAGTTCCCTTGAAACAAAAGTTCAAAAAGATTTTCAGAAGGTGCATTAGAAATCAAGTATAATCTGTTCAAGAGGCATTATCCTGGGGGTGAAGATTTTTTTGAAATTTTAAATTAAGGTTCCTATGGACCAATAAGATTCATCCAAATGTAGGGAGGAGATAAATGAAGAAATAAAAGTAAAATCTCCCAAAAATGAGTAAATACTCAGATAAGATGATTTTATGCATAAATTAGATGCATAAAAGAAATTATTTTATATTAAAAGAGTGATTTTCATCATAAATGATTTTATGCATAAATTAGATGCATAAAAGATATTTTTTTAATATTAAAAGAGTGATTTTCATCATAAATGATTTTATGCATAAATAGGATGCATAAGAAAAATTCTTTTATTCTAAAAGTGTAATTCCTACTAAATTGGATTTATGCATAGAAAGATGCATAAAGAAATCTATTTTTAGTTCAAAAGAGTTATTTTCATCAATTTTGATTTCATGCATAGGAAGATGCATTAAAGAATTGATTTTCTATTCAAAAGTGTCATTCTCATTTAAAATGAATTTATGCATAGGAAGATGCATAAAAGATTGATTTTTATTTCGAAAGTGTTAGTCTCCTTAAAATGGAATTTATGCATAAATAAATGAGTAAAGAAATCTTATATCGAAAATAAGAATTCTCTTGTATTCTATAAATAGATATGAGGATGTGAAACGAATCAATTAGATGAAAATGAACGAGGAACAGATGGAGATGTATGTATGCGAAAGAATAGATGTACTTATATGTATGTGAAAGAAATGATGTAGATGTGGAATGTGGATATGGATGTATGGATGAGAAAGTGAATGTGAATGTGGATGTATGTGAATGTGAATGTGGATGTGTGAATGTGGATATGGATGTAGATATAGAATGTGGATGTGGATGTATGTAAATGTGAATAAGGATGTGGAATGTGGATATGGATGTCTGGATGTGAATGTGAATGTGAATGTGAATGTGGATGTATGTGAATGTGAATGTGGATGTGTGAATGTGGATATGGATGTAGATATGGAATATGGATGTGGATGTATGTAAATGTAAATAAGGATGTGGAATGTGGATATGGATGTCTGGATGTGAATGTGAATGTGGATGTATGTGAATGTGAATGTGGATGTGTGAATGGGGATATGGATGTAGATATGGAAAATGAATGTGGATGTATGGGAATGTGAATGTGGATGTGTGAATGGGGATATGGATGTAGATATGGAATGTGGATGTGGATGTATGTGAATGTGAATGAGGATGTGGAATGTGGATATGGATATATGGATGTGAATGTGAATGTGGATGTATGAATATAGAAGTGGATGTGGATGTATGAATGTGGATTTGGATGTGGATGTATGAATGTGGATGTGAAAATGGATGCATAAATGTAGATGTGAATGTGGATGTACGAATGTGGATATGTGTGTGTGGAATAATGAATGCAAATATGAATGTGAATGGATATGAAGTCGATATGAGCGAATGGATGAGATGAGATGTCATGTGAACCATCAGAATGTGAATGAATAATATAAGATCTGAACGAATGAGATATAATGAGAAATGGATGTGATGAGACGTAATGTAAATTAAGAAAGATAGGAATGGATGTTATGTGAAGTGAATGAATCCGATGTGATGGGATGGAAAATGATGTATCTGGTCAAGAATGGATACACATATGAATTATAATTGGATTAAGTAATATGGATTGATATGGAATAATGTGGAATGACGAGAGTTCAATATAGAAACTGTATTTGTAAACTGTTTTGCAAATGACTGTTTTATGTCAAAGATGCTGGGAAAGCATTTTTACTATCTTGAGTATGTGGTCGTAGAGACCTACCTGATAAAGTTGCAATAGCTGACGGAGAGTCAATGGAGGACGTCTCGCGTAGCAAGGTTGATCGAGGTCTTGACCAGCCTCGGTTCGATTTAAATGGTGAGCTTCCGGTACGGTGGATGAGGGACCAAGAAAGCGGCCTATGAGTGGAGCGCTAGCAAGGTCGGCCAAGGTCTTGACCAGCCTCGGTTCGATGGGCTCTGGGTCACCGAAGATACCCACACGTGCATAATGCAAGATATTGGAATAAGGAGTAAGAGTTGTTTTCTGAAACCAGGCATGGATCTGGTTGATTGACCTTGCTGTTCCTCAACGGATGAGTCCATGGCTCTTTTATATGGATCTGTTGGTTGATCTTGCTGATCTTCCATGGAGATTCCATTTTGTTATGTGAATATATTGCCGGTTACTATGAGCTAGGAACTATCGAAAAGGCCCCTGAGTGAACAGGTGGTGAGCGTTCTGGTTGCCAATGATGCCATATGTACACCGATGAATGAATGATTAGAAATCTGGATTCAACCAGAGATTTTGAGGATAGTGATCAATGACATAATGGTTTCATTAAAGGATTGTTTTAAAGTTAGTTGATGCTGAGAAAAATGCAATTTCATATTGGGTGCGTAAGTGGTGTGACTAGTTTTATGTTTGCATGAACTTTCGACTAGGGGGCTTGGGAACTCTTTTCCTTGGGACCCGGGACAAAACCTAACCAAATTCCTAATTGGATCCCATCACTACAGTGTTTGGGTAGTTGGCTAACCCATGGGACTAGATGGGGTTAGGCTGGACTGATGGATCCATAAATCAAGACTCAATTTCTGTTTAGTTCGATAGATGAAGTAAATCCCGGACAAAAATTATTCTATGGAAAAAGGATCAACGGCTGTGCCTCTCGGTGAGGAAAAAAGCATTGGTCTCTATGATCCAAGTGCAATCTGTCCCTTGAATCTGACTATGGAACTTACGAGTTCGGTTAGATCAGTTCAGTTAAGTAAGGCTTTTGACTACGTTAGGGAAAAGCTATCCTGGTGGAATCGCCCGTGCTTTCCAGGCAAGAGAAGTTTTTCCAAGTTCGGTTTGGAAGAATCGAGGATTTAGTCACCTGTCCGGATATCTGTGGGCAAGGCCCCGAGTGTGGGACCCTGCCCCACGCAAGATGTGTGGGCGAGGCCCCGAGTGTGGGACCCTGCCCCACGCAAGATGTGCTACTTCCGCTGCTAGCAACCCAAATCCGTTGCGCAGTGGGGACAGGGATCTTACAGCAGGTTACAAACACAAAAGAAGAGTGCTCAGCATGTATTTAGCTTGTGGCACAATAATGGTGGTCTCTCTGGGAGAAAGAGGATCATGTGAAAGAACCTTGTATGTCATATAACATCTTTCACTATGTACATAACTACTCAACAACGATTTGAGAAGATAACAAAACTCACGTGGAAATCATATCACATAGGATAAGATGTTGGCTAGTACTCCATAAAATTTATTCAAACTTCAAAAATAATTATACACAAGTCTAGCACATGAGCATTTTTAGAAAGAAATAAAGTAAGAAACTTGGAAGTGGATGTTGTCCAAGATCCGAGTGTGCACTTAGAGGGGTATGCAGTACACAGTTTTGTACTTGGGGGGTTCACCTAAAAATATGTAATTTTAGTATGTGAATTCATGAGAAAAGGTATATTAATTCAAAAAAGTTATAGAATTACATTCACAACAGGGGTTTTCAAAACCAATTTTGGAAAAAAAAACCGTAAGTTTATGAAGAAAAAGGGGTCATTTTATTCATAAAAGTATGTAAGTGTAAGGGGTTTTTTAAATACCCCTTGAACGCACATGATACATAAAATTTCTTAGAGGTGAATCCCCTGAGGTTTTGTGTCTCTTCACCTTATTTTACTTGCAACATTGGGAACTTAATGGCACCACCGAATCCACCACCACATCAGCATCATGCACAATGGCCATTTGTGCCATCTCCAAGAAAATAGAACTTACTATAGTATTTGGAGCCTTCTCATAATATAAACCATATAAGAGTTCATCACCAACCTCAAACAAATTTCCCCATCCAACCTTCACCTACTCAGTAAGAATAAATTAAGGTTGGTTCCATAAAACAACATAATAGTCTTCTATGTTTGCATCTGTTAGTGCAATGGTACATGATCCTCCAACTCCACCATGTCTGTGAGATTCTCCCTTTGACTGGAGTAGGTAAGAATAATTTTGGATTGTTTGCATAAGACAATTAAATAGTAGTCTTCTTTGTCTGCATTTTTTGGTGCAACGGTAACTGCAACATGATCTCCCAACTCCACCATGTCTGCAAGATTCTCCCTTTGATTGGAGTAGGTAAGGTCCTGCTTCCCAAGGTACATGTTATCATGCACTTTAGTGGGCTCCAAATTATTTAGACTCCAAGAACTTGAATGCACCAATGTGGTGCACTTATCCCATTCATCATCCATGCAAAAACCACAAAAGCAGGAGAGACCCCTACACAATACTTGTGTGGGTATGTGGTACTGAAGCCTAATACACAACGCATTTTTCACATACCCAATGTGGTGCACTTATCCCATTCCTTATCCATTAAAAAAACCATAAAAGCAAGAGAGTCCCCTAAACAATACTTATGTTAGGTCTGTGCTACTCAAGCCTAATACACAATGCATCTTTCACATACCCTTCACTATATGGCTTCTATACATATTTTTTTGTTCGACCTAACCCACCATCACCTCCACAAACCACCACTTCTTTGCTTCATCATTGCCAAATTTTCAATTTAGCCACTCAACTACATCATGTATATTCTCAAGTTTTGTTCCATTTGCATCAAGTTGCTTTGTAGTGCGATGACTACATTTGCGGGCATGCTTGATGACTACACCTACACCACCATGCTCACACCCTTGCCACCATAATAACTACCAAACAAGTTCCATGTCATGCGAACACCAGTAAGAGAATAATACCCAAAAATGCTACAAATATGAGGGATTATAAGCTATTAACATGAATTCAAGTTTGAAATTTATCACATCTCAGCTACTTAGAAAGGTATAAAATGGAGGCGGAGATGAAATTACAAAGCCTTACCTTCTAACAAAGTAAAATGGTGGTGCTGCCTTGAATTGAGATGATGTAGCACCATCTGACCAAACCCAATGGCACTAGAAGTGCAACCCTTGAGACCGCAACCACTTGCGATGTTCCTTGAAGAAATGTTGCATAAAAAACATGTCATGTATCCGGTCTCATCAGAGATGTTACTTCTTGGTCTCTCCCTTCTCTTTCTAGTAGAATATGTGAACCATAATTGTGCACTGGTCATTATGCCAGTGCATTGATTGGATTTCATTTTTCACCTTGAAGGAATAGGTTTTTAGCAAAGCTAACAACTAACACCACCACATCATTAGTAAAGTGTTTGATTCACTCTTTGAACTGGGAGTGCTGCTAGTAGTAGCTGCGTAAATTGTGTGCAATGAATGTCTTCAAGTGCTCCTATGGAAGAGTGGAATGATAGTGGATGGAGACGTCTCCTTATAAATAAGCTTGATCCTCTTCTTTGTGGCACCATTCTTAGTCTCCTCTCAGTGATACACTCATATGCCTTCCACTGTATCGTGGCACCATTAGCATCATTCAGTTCTTGAGGATAGAATAATGGCTTTAGAAAAGTACCACATATACCAAGTAGGCACTCTAGCTTATGCCATTCTTCATTTTTATCCTTTGGACATGTTGTAGAACTTCATAGTTCCCTGACTGATTGTTGGCAAACCATAATGTGTGCAATACATTCTACTTCCTTTGCTGGCCTACACACCTTGCATACACAATTGCACATGGCCCCATGTACGAAGATCACATTTGACCTCATGGTGACTGAAACAAATCCATGCATAGGTGGTAGACACTGTAGAAGACTGCAGGTCCTCACTAGGGAACTCGAGGACTATTGACACAAAAACTAGGGTTAGGGAAAATGGGGCAGGGATCATCTCAAGGAAGCATACCTGCCAAGGATGAGTTGACCTCACTGGCTAGACATGCAAGACCTATGCTCTACATTGTCAACCGTGCTCTCCGACCACCACCTAGCACCGCAGTATCCCTATAGGCCTCTCATTCACACCACACCGCAGTATCCCTATAGGCCTCTCATTCACACCACACTGCAGTATCCCTATAGGCCTCTCATTCACACCACACCCACCACTAATCACTCACTCACCTCGCTCACACAAGAGAGATAGACCAAACACCACAAGAGCGTAACACTATATATCAAGATACGGAAAGGAATGATACAAGATAGACTCTACTCCAACAAAGAATGTGCTACAATATATGTCCTACAAGAGAGTATCTGTGTCTGAGAGAGTGTGTCCATATCTCCCCCCATGATGAGAGAGTGTTACCCTTATCTACTCCTTGGGTGTCCTCCTCCTTGAAGTCCCAACCCTTAACATGTAGTGTAGAGGGAATATCGAGAGAGAAGATATTCCGTTCACGAAAAGGAAGATGGTGCTCAAGAGGATCTTGAGGAGGATCTCGTCATCACTCAGAAACATCACTCAGGAAGAGGAGAGGGGTGTTTCCTCCATGAGTTCCATCGGAGTTGGCCATGCACGTAGATGGCAATTAGAGATGTCAAAGGGCACTAGCGGCAGTGACGATGACAAAGCGGTCAGAGGGGCACCGGCGGTCAGAGTGGTTGAAGGGTACTAGTGGTCGAAGTAGGCGAAGGGCACCGACGGTGACGGTGGTTGGAGGTGCACTGGTAAGTGACAGCGATCAGATGTGGTCAGTGGACATCAACAATAGTGATAGGGCATTGACGGTCAGAGTGATCTTGTAGGGCAGCATTGGCAGTGAAAGCAGTCGAAGATGCAAGAGGTGATGGTGGGAAGCTCTTGGTGGAGTGTGGAGGACCTGGCTTCCCATCCACAGGTCACCCACTACTACTCAATTCACCATCTCGCGGCGGTGAATGCCACATAAAAAATAGGAAAAATAGGTTGTTCTCTCGCAAGCTAGCCTTCGAGAAAAATTTTCGGCAAGCAAGCTTCCAGCATATCTCATACAATGATCTTTCTAGACAAACCCTATGGAGAGATACACAAATAATAAAAATGATAAAAATAGGCTCTTGGTCAACTTCATCCAACAAGTGAGAATGATTAAACTAAGAGCTCCTGGGCACTTCATCCAGCAAACCATTTCTGAGAGCTCCTGTGCACTTCATTCAACAAGCCATCATTACCTATATTACCATTGTCATCCATGGACAGAGCATCCGGTAAGAAGGTTACTCTGATACCAACAAAAGCATAAACCAACGAAACAATAATCATCATGGCTACTTCTTCCGGGTAAAACTTTTAGCGGCACAAAGTCGAGGTGTAAGATTCCTCCCTCCAGCTTTTGAGGTGTACACATGTAAGAACCTATCCTTTTGTTCTTGTCGTTATTCCCCTCTCTGAATTAATAGAAGAAATATTCTGTTTTACCCTGTTTTGGCTTGGAGAGAGAAAATGTCTAGAGAGAGGTAATCCAAAATTGAGATATTTTTGGATATAAAAATCCTCCTAGTGTCTAAAATGGATTCCCCTGAAATAAAAAATCAAAAAGCACTTTCCAATGTGCATTTGGAATTAATTAAAAATATGTATAAAGGACCTTAGCCTAAGGGTCTAGATTTTTAGGAAATTTTTGGATTATGGTCCAACTAAGGTTCCTATGGGCCAATTGGATTAATCCAAGTGTGGGGATGAGATAAATCCAAAGAATAAAAGAAAATACCCAAAAATGAGTAAATGCTCACATAAGATGAAGAGTTGACTGAGTACAAGGTTTATTAGTTAAAAACTATGAGATATTACTAAAAAAATGAGATATTTTGGTATAATGATACATTTTTGACATCTTGGTGAGGAGAAGGGGGGCTTCAAGGAGTCGCCTATTTCACACATGTGGTGGAGTTTTTAACTCAAAAAAATTATGATATTTTTATCTCTCCTCTCTCTGGATCAAACCAAATAAAAAGGGAGCCAAACTAGGTCCAAATCTTGTCAAAATTTAGCCAAATTGAACCTGGAAAATTCTAGAACCTAGTTGGACTTGATTAGAGGCCTCCCTCACCTATAAATAGATCCTTAGTCTTTTGTAAAAAAATCTGTGAGCTATACCATGCCAGTACTACATTAAAATATTGAGAAATTTTTTTATCCCTTAAAAATCCTCTACTTTTGGAGAGAGTGGAGCTGCTCTCTCTCTTCAACCATCCTTGGAGCTTTCCTTTCAACACACTAACCAATTGATTGGTTGGGGGCTTCTTCTAAGATAGAGAAGCAAGAAAAAACAAGAGGTAAAGTGTAATTTTATGGTTTTTCTCTACTATTCTCAATGTTTTCACTTCTCAACCCCTCTTAAGCTTGAGAAGTTTTTAAATTAAGTGTTTATAATGCAAATCAAGATTTTCTTAAGAGTTGTAATGAATAATTAAGAAAAGTTTACATTTATGCTTAATTAGGATACTTTTTATGTTTATCTCTCTCTTCCCCAAACAATGGTCATTCCTATGACCATTTCTCTATTCAATTGATGCTTCTCATGGAGAAATTCTCAATTCACAAATAAAACTCTAGGCTTGTGAAGCTAGAGGTTAAGAAAATGAGTTTTTATACTTATATACTAGTAAATTATGGTAATCTTATGAGTTAAATCCATAAATTAAATTTAAGGTTAAAAGATAGTTATACAGGACTCATAATTACATTACTAAATCTTATTCTTTTCAAAAATATTAAAAATTTTCAGTAATAGCAATGGAGCTATGGCAAAAATTTTAAGAAATTGATACATAATTCATTCTTATGCATAACGTGAAAAGAGGTCTTCCTACCATATTCTAGGATTGAATATCCTAGGCTAAAATAATGATTTTCATCATGTTCAATGGAAAACTAAATTTTAAGGTTTATGTAAAATTAAATAATTAAGAAAAGAGAAAATTATGGTAAAATTTTTTAAATGATAAAAGAGAAATTCCCATGACATTTGGAATTCAATCATTTAAATAGGAAGAGTAGAATTCTTAGCATATTGTAATTAATGGATATTTTATTTAAATTCAAAGAGAAATTTTAGATAAATTTATTTTATGCATGAAAAATATTTAAAAGATAAAAGAGAAACTCCCATCACATTTGGAATTCAATCATTTAAATAGTCAAAGTGAAATTCTTAGCATATTGGAGTTAATGGATATTTTATTTTAGATAATTTTTTTTAATGAGAAATATTTAAATGATAAAAAAGAAATTCCCATGACATTTGGAATTCAATCATTTAAATAGTAAAAGTGAAATTCTTGGCATATTGAATTAATGGATATTTTTATTAAAGAAAAGAGAAATTTTAGATAAATTTATTTGATGATAAAGGAAGAATTACCATGACATTTAAAATTCAAGCAATTAAATGTAAAAAGAGGAATTCCCATGATATTTGAGATCCAAAAAATAAAATGGGAAAAAATGATTTTTTAGTATAATTCAATTTATGAATATTTATCAAAAGTGAAAATATGGGTAGAATTTATTTTTGTAAATCCCATGAATTCTTTTATTCAAAAGAGGAATATTGAATATAATTTATTTGAGAAATTGAGAAAGAATATGAAAATAGTCGTCGAGAAAAATAACCTTTATCTAAGCCAAACAATTGGTAGAAATTTAGAAAAATTCTCATCGAAGTAGGAAAAGCTATTAAATGGGAATAAGATGTGAATGAGATGTGATAAGATGTAAATGGGATGCGATAAGATGTGAATGGGATGTGATAGGATGTGGTGTGATTTTGGAGATATGTTCGTGTTTTAAAGCTCACCCAAAACATGCAAGTTAGACAGAGATCTTATAATGGTATAGAACATGAATTTATCAAATGGGCATTACAAATTGGAGATGGCACTATAGGTCAGCCAAAAAATGAAGGCAGAGTGGTAATTTCACCACAAATGTTGATCCAGGCAACTCTATTTTGAGTTTGGTAGAATGGGTATACAAAGATCTTTAGAGAGTGGAGGATTATGCATGCTTCTTCAAAGACCGTGCTATTCTTGCACCACGAAATCTAGAGGTTGATGAGATCAATGAAATAGCCTTGAGTTTGTTGCCCGGTCTTGAAAGAGAATACCTCAGTGTAGATTCTATTGTTTCTTGCGAGAATGACGCAATATTGTATCCAATTATGTACTTGAACAATTTGAAATTAGGTGGTGGTTACCCTCCTCATTGCTTACTTCTAAATATTAATGCCCCTATCATGTTGCTCCGCAATTCGGACCCTCCACGGGGACTTTGTAATGGTACCTGATTGATATGCAAGCAATTTAACTCAAAGGTGATAGAAGAAGACATGATTACAGGTACAAACATTGGAGACAGAGTCTTTATTCCCAAGATAACATTTATGCCTACTATGCATCAATTTTCTTTTGACATGAGTAGGAGATAATTTCCTGTCAGGTTAGATTTTGGTATGTCAATAAATAAGTCACAAGGACAAACACTGAGTGTATTGGGACTTTGTCTAGGCACACAAGTATTCACACATGGGTAACTGTATGTTGCTATGTCACGTGTTAGATCATCCGATGTAGTGAAAGTGTGTGTAAAGAATATTGTGGAATATGAAAGCAGCACAAAAGGTTCAAACGAAGTCTTCACACAACCAATGTTGTCTATAAGGAGGTTTTGCAAATGGCATGCCGAAGAATGTAAATGTAAATGGTAGCTTACAAATTTTAGAGACTACATTTATACATATCTTTGTAGAATGAAGTAAGCATTTGAATGGAGAATGTTTGTAAAGATGTGACATGTGCAATCTTTGTTTGCTTCTGGATTGCTTTTATATACAGTGACATTATATTATTCCTTTCTTGGCTCAAGCTACTAAACACACACACACACACAGATATATATATATATATATATATATATATATATATATATATATATATATATATATATATATAGAGTGTGTTATACTTGATAGCAGGGGTATATTGCTTAGGATGGATGTGGCAAGGAGATCATTTTCATTCATTTATGGTGATGGACAAGATATTGAAGGTAATTTTTTTAGATGGTTGCTATAATATAGGTATTATTGTTTTCCAAGATCTATTTAATATTCATGGCTGAATTGTAGACCCTTCATTTTGGGAAGGGCAAGCAACAACATCGAACAATTAGAGAGCACTAGTGTTTTATGGTATATATAGAAACTTCCTTTTTATGTAGCTTTTGTGCTTTATTTAATAAATTTATATTTTTATTGAAACATTCTTTTTGAAATAGGGAATATTTTTATTTTTAAGAACCCAAATTATTGATAGGTTTGTATGGTCGAGACACTTAATGAGAGCTTTGGGCTCCTTGGCATTTACAATCTAAGATTGCAGGAGATTGTGGATCAACTTCATGTACGTGTAATGTTTGTGGACTGTGAAAAGCCTGATAAGTTGGATTTTCGGTGCATAGGGCACTGGACAATACAAAGTTTTTGGATTTACTATTTACAAGCCTATTCAAATGCCGTTTGCCTCAAATATTGATCCACCAAATGAGTTTTGTAAGGTTTTATCCTTATCCTTCTTTTTTCGGCAAGAATTATATCTTCAATGCTAATGTTTTTATCTTGCATATATTTTGCCAGATGGAGGCGAGGAGTATAGGCTTTCAAGGAGAGATAATCTAGTTATCCGAAGATTGTTTTAAATCCATGTTCAGGTGCATTAAGATTGTCATCATTTTATTAGGTTGTAATGCTAGATTGAATTGTGGAATGTTTTAACCAATATGTGGTTAACATACTCCCCTTCCTAAAGTCGATCGTGTCCTCGTGATTGGTGAGGGGTTGTCGAGGCACGCGGAGAAGTGTCACACTTTTTTGGTTCTCTTGTCTCTTTGGAAATGAGAGGGGGTGGGGGAGTTAGTGAGATGGAAAGAAGTTAGTGAATTACTAAATAACGAGTATCTAGCTAGTTTCATAGGCTCTTATAAGTTTGCTTTTATGTATGTGCCCAATAGTACTCTTTATTTTATTTTTTTTGTGTGTTTTTTTTAATAAATAAATTGCCTTTGCGGCAGGACATCCTCATTAGAGGAGTCAGAGTACTTGAATGAGTAGACTAGCATGGAAATACTTAATGACTAGTATCCTAGTGGTAGGTGGTATGATTAAAGAGGAGTTAGTAAAACTATGGGGTTAGTATGCAAGTGGCGAGGGGGGAATTCCGGAGGGACAAGGAGGCAACACGCATGGATACTACTTGCACTCCAAGATGTTGTATGTCGATGGAGATGTTCATAAAGCTCTAGCATTTTTGTCAAGACACTGTGATGGGTTTCTTGGCTCCTGTGAATGTTGAGTCATCGGGTTGCAGTGTTCTCTCTTTTTCTTTTTATGATTTGTCTTCTTCTATCATTGGAGCACTGGGAACCTATGTGGATAGGAGTGGTAGTTGATGGGACGAGGATCTATAGGTGTTGAACCGAAGAAGAAATTTTGGGTAGGATTGATTAGACATGAATCATAGTTATTCAAGTAGAGTAGGGATGATTTAGAAGATCTAGGTTATGGGTCATACCATGTACCAATCTTGCACCCACCATGATCCCCCCATCTAAAGATGTACCTGGATGGCTGTTGATGATGAAGCTTTATGCGATGTGTGCCCATAGGATAGAGCCAAGTGAGATTTGCAGGTGTTGTGCATGGGCGAGGACAAAAGGTGTGCCCGTGTTCCTAATCACCTAGAGACTCCTTTTTGTTTTTTCTTTTTCTTTTTGTTTTGACATGTGTTTATTAGTCAACACCCCTAAAAAGTGTTTTGTACTAAGTGGCCGATGTGGCTAGAGTTGTGAGCTTACCTTTGAATTTATCTTTGAGTGGTTGGATAAGCTCAGCCATGTGTAGCAATGCCCCTTGGTTTGGTGACGAAGTCAAGGGGCAGGGTCGAGCTTCATGGAGTAGGCTCCGTGCGTTGAAAGGGTTGGGTGAATTGAGCTTTGGAGTGCCCATGGGTTGGGGGTGTGGGAAAGTGCGAAGGATTTTGTTGAGGAGGAGGGAACTTGCCAAACCATCTTTGTCAATTGGACAGGTGTACTAGTGTGGGGGCTGTGGTTTGGGAAAATTGCTGAGGGGTATGCCTTGGGAGCCAAATGATGGAATTGCCATCATGGAAGCCTTGGACTTCTAAGAGACATTTGGGAACCCAACGCTGTCGAGTGATGAAGGTCCATGGTTGGTGAGGCTTCCAGTTTTTTTGTCAACAAGGCTTAGAGCTATAAGGTAGTTGTCGACACGAAGAAGAGGCTTTTGATTGTGGCTTGGGAAGCCACAAGTGTGTGTTGCCTTCATGGAATCCTTGTGCTTGGAGCACATTGGTAGGCACCCAGCGTTGTTGGCTTCACTGTGCTTAGGGTTGCCGAACCTGTGGGTGTGGGACCTTTTATTGTGGCTTTCGGGGAGTTACTATGGGGAATGAGTACTAGTGGCATACTTGGGTAGCCAGAGGCGAGTGTTGCCTTCATAATAGCCTTGTGCTCGTAAACAAGTGGTCGGGGACTAGCCAATGTTGGAGCTTTATCTTAGGGTTGGTGGTTGTTGGCTTAGTTGGCTTTTTGCATTTGCATTTTAGAGATGGCCATCTGGGGATCCATAGTTTTGTGTAAGCATCATAGAATCCTTGAGCAACAAGAAGATCCTTAGGCACCCATCATTGATTGTCATGATAAAGATATGAGGTCAGGGTGCTGGCAATGTGGCTGGTCAAGGATGTAGAGTTGAGGGGCAATGTGGCTGGTCAAGGATGTAGAGTTGAGGGGCAATGTCGGCGAGACGGGGATTGATTGTCATTGGTGGATGTTGTCGATGGTGACCAATTGACCACCTTTGGTGAGGCATGGTGTGGGGAAATATAGGAGAGACCGCCAGTGATGAAGGAGGGGGGGTGAGGAAGAAGGGCAGTCAAGGGTGAGGGTGTATGGATGATTTCCTCTTGGGGACACAAGAGGATTGTGGCCTTCTAGCCATTGAGTTCCATGGTGGTAGTTTGTTTGCGCCAACTGTGCAATGAGTGACATCAATTCACTCTTTTACAATGATAATACGGCCTTGGAGTGCACCTACGTCTATGACATGAAATCTGCACTCCAACTGGTTATTTCCTATAGAAATTTCAGGAATGAAATACCCAACACTCATTAGATGCATTTCATGTGAGATTTGAATGTAAGTGCTTTCTTTTGTTAGTGTGGGTTTTCCAAGATATTTCCACGCCTCCAGGAATATGAGATTGGTGTGGACCATAGGATATATGTGGGCTTGCCACCGTTGTAGACCATTCTCAGGGAGTCCAATACATATTCTTGGTGGGTTGAGTTATGGTGGTAGTTTAGGGGCAGTGGAAGACTTACCAATTATTATGGGGGGGAGGGAGCACCCTTTGTGGACGAAGCTGGTGGGGGCAGAGGATTAGAGTCGATGCATGCCCCATCCTAGAGGATCATTGTTACATTGCCTTGGGGAAGCTAGAGAGTACTTGCAGCATTTTGGATCCAACTTTCTCCAAGGATGACTTCTTTTGTTTCACCTGTGGGAACCACATATAAAACTTACAAGCCAATGGGTTAACTACAATATGTATAGTTTGTGTAAAAGACCCAAGGCTTTGTATGTGTTCTCCATTAGGTAATTGAACTTTGACAGGGGGAGTTTTAAGAGGGTTTTCCTAGGGAAACCCATGTTTCCCATGGCAAAAGATTATTGCTAGCTATGGGAGATAGCAAGGCATGTTTTCTTGCGACCATGCATGGAAACCACACGTCATCAAGGGCTTGATAAACAAGCATTGCAAAACAAGAGATCATTTCTCCTAGTGGTGGTCACAAAGTCTTCAACAAAGGGAGAGTTAGCCATGGGATGTAAATGCCAAGTATATAAATTGACCTTAAGCATTTGAGAATGTTTGCGGAGAAAGACATGATGCAGGTCGTAGTCATGGATTAGTCAGGTTTGTACGATCCCTGTCCCCACCGCACAACAAATTCAGCGGTGCTAGCAGTGGAAGTAGCACTTCTTATGTAGGGCAGGGTCCCTCACTCGGGGCCTCGCCCACCACGGATATCTAGACAAGAGACTAATCCCTCGGTTCTTCCAAAACCAAACCCAAAAAAACTTCCCTCGCCTTGGAAGCACGGGCAATTCCTCCAAGATAATTTTACTCTAACATTGTCAAAGCCTTAACTAATTGAACTGATCTGATCGACCCCGTAAGTCCCATAGTTAGATCAAGGAAAATACATGTATGCTCAAAGTCAATTCCATCCTTGTTAGATAATATAGTGACAATATTATCATACAAAGGATTCTTCACCGTATCAAGAAGGTGTGTAACCAATTGAGTTCAAGGAATAGGATCCCCTCAAGCAGAAAGTTGATTCATAATACCTTTTAAATGATTCAATGTGACTAGACATGGATGTACCTGCCTTGAATTGAAGCTTGCCTAGAAGATTACAGAGATAAAGAACCTCTCTAACAGTTTTCTTCTCAAACATAGTGATAAGATAGTCCCATATAGCATATGACATGGATAACGGATAAACATCTAGCTTGAGTGAATCATTAAGGGCAAAAAATATATACCGAGATGAGCAGCCTTATCACGACAAATCCAGTGTGCATGATCAATTTTTCACTGTTCAAAAATAGGACCTTCGGTAATAATAACATCATTCTGAAGTGGATCAATAGGTTGAGGAGGGCATGCAAGAATACCAAGAACAATATCTGCCAATTCGTTTCCTTCCAAAATTAATAGCATCTTGTATTTCCAACCAGGAAATCCTTGGCCTTGGAAAAGAGGAACAGAACGCTGCCCAGAAGGAAATCCGTTAACAAGTATGGTGTTTGCCATGTCGGGTTGTGAGAACACATACAAGATAAGATCGCAGAACTTGCAGACCATGTCGGGTTGTGAGAACATGTAAAAGATAAGATCGCAGAACTTGCAGACCATGTACGAGATATGAGAAACGTATCCCAAAATAGGCATGCACCAGACGTCGAGCATAAAGTGATCGTGTAAAGAATAGAACGTGAACCAAAATTAGAACTCTAAAAGTGGAGACCCATGTCTCATGCACGTAAGCAAACTTAGAGGTCCATAAAAGATGAAAATAATAATAAGAAAAAGCACCGCGTTAAGAAAGAGCACCGCGTTATGACACAACTTGCATGGCAAGTTTTGTATCGAATTGTAGCTTGTACAACAAGCATCCATCTGAAGCTTTCACCACACGGAAAGCTTTGATGATCAAATCCTGCTTACGACTTAGAGACAACTACTTGTTTGCTCTCACAAAGAACCTGTTTTACTATTTTAGATGCAGTTTACCTGAATTGTCCTAACTTTTGACTCAGTACTCCAATTGACAAACCGTTTTGATAGGATTTACCAGTACTGTACGATCTACGCAGCAGCACCAATCAACCCTACACAATTAAGGATGCAATTAAGAAACAATTCTAATTACAACAAGCGGAGCTATAAAATCATGTAGGCAAAATATAATCAAAGAACCAATCAATCCTACACAAAACTATTACCAAAGATCAATCTTGTAAGACATGAAATCATAATCATAAATTGAACAAGAAGATGTAGATGCTTTCCTTATGATTAGAATCACTCTGATACCATGTTGAGAGAGGGAGAGAGACGAGACAAGAGACACCACATACGCTCCACAAGAATGAATCATATTAGTCACAAGTCACATATATATAGGCAAGACCTGGAGTGAGTTAGGGTTAGCTATATATAGCTTCGACACAAACATGCTCCGATGGGGACCAAAGTTTGCAAGCATGTGGGGGTGCCCCCCCCCACATGCTTGCAAAGTTTGGTCCCCATTGGAGCATGTTTGGGTACGATGGTAAGACCCGGATTTTCTATGCCCTTTGAAGTACTAAGAGACTTGAAAAATCCACACTGGGCGCTAATTACTATCTCAAACATGCTCCGATCATGATCAAACTTTGCAAGCATGTGGAGGTGGGCCCTTTCCACATGCTTGCAAAGTTCGATCCCAATCAGAGCATGTTTGGGTACGCTGATATGGTGAAGACCTGGATTTTCCATGGCCTCTTAAGCACCAAGAGACTTGAAAAATCCACATTGGGCGCTATATACTAACCCAAACATGCTCCGATCATGACCAAACTTTGCAACCATGTTGGGGTAGGTACCCCCCACATGCTTGCAGAGATTAGTCCCCATTGGAGCATGTTTGGATATGATGATATGGGGAAGACTCAGATTTTCCATGGCCTCTTAAACACCAAGAGACTTGAAAAATCCGCATGGGTGCTAAGTACTAACCCAAACATGCTCTGATCATGACCAAACTTTGCAAGCATGTTGGTGTGGTCCCCCCCACATGCTTGCAATGTTTGGTTCCCATCCGAGCATGTTTGGGTATGATGGTATGGGGAAGACCCGGATTTTCCATGGCCTCTTACGCACCAAGAGACTTGAGAATCTGCACTTGGTGCTAATTACTAACCCAAACATGCTCCGATCTTGACTAAACTTTGTAAGCATGTGGGGGTTGGTCCTCCCACATGCTTGCAAAGTTTGGTCCCCATCGAAGCATGTTTGGGTATGATGTTATGGGAAAGACCTGAATTTTCCATGGCCTCTTAAGCACTGAGACTTGAAAAATCCACAATGGGCGATAAAATCTAACCCAAACATGCTCCGATCATGACCAAACTTTGCAAGCATGTTTGGGTGGCCCCCCCCACATGCTTGCAAAGTTTGGTTCCCATCAGAGCATGTTTGGGTACGATGGTATGGGGAAGACCCGGATTTTGCATGGCCTCTTAAGCACCAAGAGACTTGAAAAATCCGCACTGGGCACTAATTACTAACCCAAACATGCTCCCATCATGACCAAACTTTGCAAGCATGTGGGGACTGGTCCCCCCCACATGGTTGCAAAGTTTGGTCTCCATTGGAGCATGTTTGGATACGATTGTATGGGGAAGACCCGGATTTTCCATGGCCTCTTAAGCACCAAGAGACTTGAAAAATCTGCATTCGACGCTTAGTACTAACCCAAACATGCTCCGATCATGACCAAACTTTGCAAGCATGTGGGGGTGCCCCCCCCACATGCTTGCAAAGTTTGGTCCCCATCGAAGCATGTTTGGGTATGATGGTATGGGGCCCCCACATGGTTGCAAACTTTGGTTCCCATCGGAGCATATTTGGGTATGATGGTATGGGGAAGACCTGGATTTTCCATGGCCTCTTAATCACCAAGAGACTTGAAAAATCCGCACTAGGCGCTAAGTACTAGCCCAAACATGCTTCGATGGGGACCAAACTTTGCAAGCATGTGGGGGTGGCCCCCCCCCCCCCCCCCCCCCCGCATGCTTGCAAAGTTTTGTTCCCATCGGAGCATGTTTGGGTACGATGGTATTGGGAAGACCCGGATTTTCCATGGCCTCTTATGCACCAAGAGACTTGAAAAATACGTACTAGGTGCTATTTACTAACCCAAACATGCTCCTATTGTGACCAAAATTTGCAAGCTTGTGGGGGTGGGTCCCCCTCACATGCTTGTAAATTTTGGTCCCCATCGGAGCATGTTTAGGTACAGTGGTATGGGGAAGACCCGTTTCCATGGCCTCTTAAGCACCAAGAGGCTTGAAAAATCCGCACTAGGCGCTAAGTCCTAACACAAACATGCTCCGATCAATCATGACCAAACTTTGCAAGCATGTGGGGGTGGGCCCTCCGACATGCTTACAAAGTTTGGTACCGATCGGAGCATACCACATTTATTCTAAGGCACTCCTATCCGCCTCTACTACACTACATTACAGTGCTCACGTGAAACCCTTTTTCTAACCAGTAAAATAAAGATAGCTTTCCACAGCAACCATAGGTTTTTGGGGATTTAAATAAATTTCAATCGGCCTTTTAAAGGTTTACACTCTCAAAAAAGCCTTAATAAAAAAGACACATTTAATTAAGGCTCACACTCTCATAAAACCTTAATAATAATAAAAACTCTCTTCCCAACCAGTCAAAGTAAAGATGTTGAGGGTTAACTCACCACTAGATAATCTTTACATTAATTCTTCCTGTCATTTCAAGTATTATGTCTTTTGCACAATCTGAACATTTACAGCACTTCATTCATTGGTAATTCCTAGGCATACATTGATAGATCAAGTTGTCTCATTCCATGTGAAGGGCCCAACCATGCAAAGCAGCTCATTTTTTTAATTTACCAAGCCACGCTACACGATAACTACTATTTTTTGCATTTACCAGCCCACTACCCCTCTACCACTGCAGATATGTGAACAGTTACGATTCCTTCGCAATAGCTCATCAACACACCCACTCTCAACAGCTACGATCATGCATTAAATTTGGAGCCCAATCGAAGGTTTCATCCAATTTTTTTTTAAACTTGTCCAATTTACTTTGGACTTCAAGATGGTGTTTTCCCATTTGTTTTAAGCTTCAACACATGACGTTAACTATGCTAATCATCACGACGTCATCTAAGAAAAGCAACCCAAAATGCTATGTTAGGGTCCAAAGAAAACTTGTTTTAGAAAATAATATGATATTTGGTTCCACAATGACAAGGTAAACTTTTTGGCATAAATTTCATTGACCAGTTATACACTTCAACACTACTGTTAAAAGTTTCAATTAAAGGTCACCATTGGGAAAGAATAAGGGTACATTTGAACAAATGTTGCTAGCAATAGTACAATGCCGCACTTTTGAAATGAGTTGCTCAAGTTTACATAGAAAGGCAATCTTTACACATATATGTTTTGTTGTTGTTTTTATTGTTATGTGTGTGTGTGTGTGTGTGTGTGTGTGTGTATCAAGAGATCATATCTACATATACAAACACTATTAATACCTATGTAGACACATTTCAATTACCCTCATATCCACACTATTAATACCTATGTAGACACATTTCAATTACCCTCATATCCACATACTTTGGGGGCCAAAGCAAATGAATATTTTCATCATTCAAAAGGTTAAAGTACAAAGATTAAAAGACAGAGTTCAAGTGAGAAAAGCCAACAAGTACAAGCCTACATAGCCTTTCGATGTAGGCCTCTAGATCTCACTTGAAACTTCATTACTCCTCTAACAACGTACTACACTTGTCCACTAGATCTCACATGGATGTTCATTATGTCTCCAAAAGTGTTCTACACTTGTCCACTCGATCTCACATGGATGTTCATTATGTCTCCAACAGTGTACTACACTTATGTTCAATGGATCTCACATGGAACTACATTACTTCTCCAACAACGTACTACACTTGTGTCTAATGGATCTTACAAACATGCAAAATAACTCGGTTTTTTTCAGATTTACCAGACCATGCTACACGATAACCCTTATTTTTTTGGATTTACTAGTGCCTATTCCTCTACCGACTACCCCTCTACCACTACAGATAATGTGAACAACTATGATCCTTTGCCTCAAGATAAATGTGGTGTAGATCAAGTTGTCACATTCCATGTGAAGGGCCCAACCGTGCAAAGCAGCTCGTTTTTTTTATTTACCAGTCCACGCTACACGACAACTACTATTTTTTGCATTTACCAGCCCACTACCCCTCTACCACTGCAGATATGTGAACAGTTACGATTCCTTCGCAATAGTTCATCAACACACCCACTCTCAACAGCTACGATCATGCATTAAATTTGGAGCCTAATCGAAGGTTTCATCCAAAATTTTTTGAAACTTGTCCAATTTACTTTGGACTTCAAGATGGTGTTTTCCCATTTGTTTTAAGCTTCAACACATGACGTTAACTATGCTAATCACGACCTCATCTAAGAAAAGCAACCCAAAATGCTATGTTAGGGTCCAAAGAAAACTTGTTTTAGAAAATAACATGATATTTGGTTCCACAATGACAAGGTAAACTTTTTGGCATAAATTCATCGACCAGTTATACACTTCAACTTTACTGTTAAAAGTTTCAATTAAAGGTCACCATTGGGGAAGAACAAGGGTACATTTGAACAAATGTTGCTAGCAATAGTACAATGCCGCACTTTTGAAATGAGTTGCTCAAGTTTACATAGAAAGGCAATCTTTACACATATATGTTTTGTTGTTGTTTTTATTGTTATGTGTGTGTGTGTGTGTGTGTGTATCAAGAGATCATATCTACATATACAAACACTATTAATACCTATGTAGACACATTTCAATTACCCTCATATCCACATACTTTGCGGGCCAAAGCAAATGAATATTTTCATCATTCAAAAGGTTAAAGTACAAAGATTAAAAGACAGAGTTCAAGTGAGAAAAGCCAATAAGTACAAGCCTGCATAGCCTTTCGATGTAGGCCTCTAGATCTCACATGAAACTTCATTACTCCTCTAACAACGTACTACACTTGTCCACTAGATCTCACATGGATGTTCATTATGTCTCCAACAGTGTTCTACACTTGTCCACTGGATCTCATATGGATGTTCATTATGTCTCCAACAGTGTACCACACTTATGTCCAATGGATCTCACATGGAACTACATTACCTCTCCAACAACGTACTACACTTGTGTAATGGATCTTACAAACATGCAAAATAACTCGGTTTTTTTCGGATTTACCAGACCATGCTACACGATAACCCTTATTTTTTTGGATTTACTAGCCCATGCCTATTCCTCTACCGACTACCCCTCTACCACCACTACAGATAATGTGAACAACTATGATCCTTTGCAATAGCTCAACAACACACCCACTCTCAATAGCTACGATGCTTTCGCCCCTGCTCACATCAGCTTGGCCATCCCAAAGTCTGCGATCTTCGGCCACACCTGCCCATCTAGCACAATTATTATTATTATTATTGGCGACACTTTGCGGGCGTTGGCGAGGCAGCAGCGGCGGCAATGGAGGAGTTGTTGATCACATACTACAAGGCGGCGGACGCTGCCGTAACGGCGGCGTTTGATGGTTTGCTGCTCCGGTGTTTTGGGGTGGAGCTTGTAGGCACTCCGACGACTAGAGGCTGGCCCAGTGTTGACAGCCCCACACCCGTGCTTCTGCTCATCCTGCTCTACGTGGGCGTGGTCACCTTGGGCTTGCAATGGATCAGATCTGCTGGTTTGAAGCCCCGCCATCATAACGAGCCCGCCCCCTTGCGATCCCTGGTCATCGTGCACAACTGCGTTTGCCTTGGCCTCAGCCTCTACATGTCCGTCGGCTGCGTATCAACTCGAGTATGAAAAGACTCTTCTCGGGAAGCCCCTAGCTTTATTAAATAAATAAATGAATGTGTTTACCCTACTACTACTACTACTACCAAGTGTTGCATTGCCAGAGGGAGTACTAAAACAAATGCTATTTTTAGGGTGACACCTTGCGGATGTGATGGACAAAGAGTTATGTGTTCCTATCGTTTTCCCTTAACTAACCCACCACAATGCCTGTTAGTAGTAAGCCCCTCGTACTGGTAAAATCGGGCTGGGCCGAAGACTTCTCAAGGACCGATGTCCGAAACGTTGCGCAAAATGTTACTTAGAAGCTATTCTCGTGTGTTTCGAGAACTACCACCACTAGACCTCTCTTCTCTTTCAGCAAGAGGTTCTAAATAGCACTCATGGCAAATTGGAATCTCATGAGCCTGTATTTTCTCATTGATCATGCACACTCTACAAAGAGATGTAACTTTTTCTCTCATTTTTCTTTCCACCACTCTAGCCAACCACTTGCCACCGTGGGGTTAGGTCCATAGACAAAGGGTAGTAAAGACTGGATGGTTGGGGAGATTATGTAAAAAAAAAAGTCTATTGGTATAGCTTGAGCTCTAGAACCTGAGGATGCGAACTCGAAACTCACCCCACCTCCTTACTCCATGAGGGACAAAGAAATGAACCCTCTAGCCAAAAGAAAAAAAAACTCTACAAAATTTCCCAATCACCCAAAAAATAATAATCCTAGTGAGAACTATATAGCCTTAGTGATATGGTGTAGTGCTGATCAACTCTACAAATTTTGGATAACATGGAAGAATTTCTTAAAAACTTTATGTCTCCTAACCTTCCCTCCATCCCTACTAATTTTAAAACTCTCTCTAGAATTCCTATACTTGGTCCTAGTTGGGTAGAGGCCCATGATACCTATACATATCTAAGGCTTCGTGAAAGCACCTTATACCACCCTTATGGTATCTTAAACCTTTATCAAAATGTCTACAAACATCTAGAACAAATTTTGATATCTATGGTATATGACTTCTCACTTGAGCATATTGAATATCCTACTAGTGTAACTCATGAAGTATAGTTAGAGCTTAATACATTTCTAAATACCACTTAAACTCCTTGACTCCTAAACCCTTATGAGATGACAAGGAAGGGGAGAGTGCTTATTTATATACATACTCGCTTCATAGGCCTCCCTCCTCTAAACTTCTCCCATCTCATGGGTAGGCCCCTGAGCCAAGTAACAATGAGGAACTAACTAACATGGAATCTTCTTATGTACAACACTTATACACTATTCCCCAAGGAGCCAATGGCCCCGAAGCCTACAGTAGTAAGCTACACAAAGGTAAACCCATAATTTATACAATTGCATGTTGAGTATTCTAATGAAGGTGTCCTTATGCAGATATCAAATACAAAATTATGAAGACTTGATAAGAGTTGCAACCCTATGCTTAGTCTGAAGCTATTCTTCAAAAAGCTCATGCAAGTTACACCATCATTTAATCCAATTATGAGAATCGTTAATGAGTCCTATAGTACCATTCCTCATAGCCTACCGTATGCCCCATATCCAATCAGAGTTGCCAAAATTGGAGGAGGTAATGCTAATGGTAAGGGAGGGTACTCTCTAGGAGGAGAACGTGGCAGTGTCCACAAAGCTGCTGGTGTACCTGCAATTACAGGATTTGCCAGAGATCATCCTTGCCACCTATATGATTTCATATAGTTACTGAAGGTGGAAGAAGGAGCACCTGGTAGAGATAAGAGGTGCACGTATACTCTAAGATAGACACAGATGAAGCCAAGTCAAGGATAGAAGATTTCAACATCCAGTGGGAATAGTTTAAATAATTCCTCACCATTCCACATCTACATGTGGTCATACGAAAACATCGTGTGAATTTGCTATAGATCTACCTTGTCACCTATATTATCCCATACAATTATTGAAGGTGTATACTCCAATGGGAATAGTGAAAAGAATTCCTCACACCATTCCTAAATATGGAAGCATATACATGTAGTCACATCAATGCAGTGTGTGGATTTGCTAGATTTGCTAAAGATCACATACAAATATTGAATGTGTAAGAAGGAGCACCCAGGTAGATAAGAGGTGTATACTCTAAGATAGACACAAATGAAGCTAAGCCAAGGAATAAAGATTTCGAGATCCAGCTGGAATGGTAGAAAGAATTCCTCACCATTTTCTAAATATGGAAGCATCCACATGTGGTCATAATTGCAATTGCTAGATTTGCTAAAGCTCTGCCTTATCACCTATATGCTCGCATATAGTTATCGAAGGTGGAAGAAGGAGCACCCAATGGAGATAAGAGCTGTATACTCTAAGATAGACACAAACGAGGCCTGTCCAAGGATATAATATTTTGAGATCTAGCCAAAATGGCAAAAAGAGTTCTTCACTATTCCTAAATATGGAAGCATCTACATGTGGTCATACCAATGCAAAGCGAGGACCCATTATATATGCCAATCAATAGTCAGTTCTCCCCACTATGTTTGTAGTAGAGCAGAGGAGGGATCCCCGTGCCTATTACAACTTCCCAACTTTGAGCCTACCAAGTTTGATAGCATAGAGAGTCAGATAAAAGGACCCTTGTCATGGAGGCAAATCCCAGACCCCAACAACTGTCATTACATGTCCCTTCTTGAAGCTTATAGTAGTCTTAATAGATTAAAATCAACAGAGAACTCTGATAAAGAAGTGCTATGTTTTAACATGAATAGGAGATCAGAGGAGAAAAGCAATCCATACTATTATTATCGTCTATGCTCTACTACCAAGATACATGCATGTAACCTCTGAACACATAATAGATACTTCCTTCAAGATACCACTGCCATATTTCAAATAAACTCTCTACAAGCTACAATCAATAGAAAACCGTTACAAATTCAAGCTGGGAGGCATTGCTTTTTATCCTTGGATAGAATAAACATCAAGTAGGGGGGATGTTAGCCCCGTTTTGGGCCTAACAAAGGCACTTTCTACTATACATGGGAGTAGCCAAATAAGTGTTATGTAAAGGAACTTTAAAAGTTGAACATATTATAAGAAAATCTTATATATGTCCAAGATAAGTAGATTAGGGTTAAGTTTGGGTACCCAAGGGTGAATAAGGGCCAGTTTTATATAATTGAATTTCTCATAATGCAAAGACACAATCCCCCTTTATGCCAATTGAGTTATGCTTGTCTACTTGCTCTTATCTTGTTGAGAAAGAGAGAGAGAGAGAGTTAAGATTAGAGTGTATGAATCTTGGTACATGTTCCTCTTGCTTATTGTGTGTGTGTGTGTGTGTGTGTGTGAGAGAGAGAGAGAGAGAGAGAGAGAGAGAGAGTGGTGAGTCCTTATGCAGGGAGGTGGAGTATCTTCTTGGTAAGTGTGACAACAAAAAGGAAAGCACATGAGCTTGGAGCTTCCAACCACTAATGGTTCTTAAAGGCTATGAATCCTGAGCTAGAAGCAAGGCAAGTCCCCTATGATGGTTGTTTCTTATTCCACATTCACTAGAATAGTAGAGTTTTGGTGATAACATCTGCTACTATAGGCTATGCTTATTATATGCAACCATTGGCTCTTGTGGTATGGCTATAGGCTATGTGTTGTTGGTATAGGCTATGTTTATTAAAAGCAACCATTGGCTCTTGTGATACAACTAATTATTATGGGGTTGGTGTAAAGATTTACTGTAGAAGCTATTCACCCCATCCATGATTTGTAGTCCATGGAAAGTAGAGCTAGTGCTACATGGTTTGCTTGGTAAGGTTGAAATAGAATGGTCCTTTCATTGTTTGCACATAGGGACTTGTGCCAACATGGATTGGGTTGTCAGGGGAAGGTGCAAAAAAAGCAATAAATCTCCCTAGTGATTCCCTAAAGCTAGTTGCTTGCTTACATTGTTCACTAGATCACCAACTACACCGATGAGTCTCCAAGAAGGAGATTAATCAATTTATTATAGATGAAGATGCGATTTAAATCATGTCATCTTTAAATGGTGAGTTCGATAGCATATGAAGATAGATGTCTCAACCAAGGAACTTTACATATGAAGATAGATGTCTCATCCAAGGAACTTTACATATGGAAGAATTATGGCAAGTTGCCCTTTTCCATGTGGAGGTTATGTCAAGGCTTGCATGTGAGTATGCCTTTAAAGGCTGGTTGAAATTTAAATGTCTTTTCTTATTCAGACTTTCCGAGAGTGTGAGCCTTAATTAAATGTCTCTTTTTATTTACGTTTTTTGAGAGCGTAAGCCTTTTACTTTTTTTAATTAAGGTTTTATGAGAGCGTGAGCCTTAATTAAATGTGTCTTTTTTATTAAGATTTTTTTGAGAGTGTAAACCTTTAAAAGGCTCGTTGAAATTTCCCCAAAAACATGTAGTTGTTAGGGAAATCTGTCTTTATTTTGATTGATTTTGGGAAAAGGGTTTTTATTATTATTAAGGTTTTATGAGAGTGTGAGCCTTAATAAAATGTCTTTTTTATTAAGGTTTTTTTGAGAGTGTAAACCTTTATGCAAAGACACAATCCACCTTTATGCCAATTGAGTTATGCTTGTCTACTTGCTCTTATCTTGTTGAGTCGAAAGAGAGAGAGAGAGAGTTAAGATTAGAGTGTATGAATCTTGGTACATTATCCTCTTGCTTATTGTGTGTGTGTGTGTGTGTGTGTGTGAGAGAGAGAGAGAGAGAGAGAGAGAGAGAGAGAGAGAGAGAGCAAGGTGAGTCCTTCTGCAGGGAGGTGGAGTATCTTCTTGGGTAAGTGTGACAACAAGAAGGAAAGCACATGAGCTTGGAGCTACCAACCACTAATGGTTATTAAAGGCTATGAATCTTGAGCTAGAAGCAAGGCAAGTCCCCTACGATGGTTGTTTCTTATTCCACATTCACTAGAATAGTAGAGTTTTGGTGATAACATCTGCTACTATAGGCTATGCTTATTATATGCAACCATTGGCTCTTGTGGTATGGCTATAGGCTATGTGTTGATTGTATAGGCTATGTTTACTAGCAACCATTGGCTCTTGTGATACAGCTAATTATTATGGGGTTGGTGTAAAGATTTACTGTAGAAACTATTCACCCCATCCATGATTTGTGGTCCATGCAAAGTAGAGCTAGTGCTACATGGTTTGCTTGGTAAGGTTGAAATAGAATGGTCCTTTCATTGTTTGCACATAGGGACTTGTGCCAACATGGATTGGATTGTAAGGGGAAGGTGCACAAAAAGCAGTCAATCTCCCTAATGATTCCCTAAATGGGCTGGTTGCTTGCTTACATTGTTCACTATATCACCAACTACACCGATGAGTCTCCAAGGAGATTAATGGATTTATTATAGATGAAGATGCGATTTAAATCATGTCATCTTTAAATGGTGAGTTCGATAGCATATAAAGATAGATGTCTCAACCAAGGAACTTTACATATGGAAGACTTATGGCGAGTTGCCCTTTTCCATGTGGAGGTTGTCATGTCAAGGCTTGCATGTGAGTATGCCTTTAAAGGCTCGTTGAAATTTAAATGTCTTTTCTTATTCAGGCTTTCCGAGAGTGAGCCTTAATTAAATGTCTTTATTTAGGGTTTTTGAGAGCGTCAGCCTTTTACTTTTTTTTTATTAAGGTTTTATGAGAGCGTGAGCCTTAATTAAATGTGTGTTTTTTATTAAGATTTTTTTGAGAGTGTAATTAAACCTTTAAAAGACTGGTTGAAATTTCTTTAAATTCCCAAAAACATGTGGTTGCTAGGGAAAGCTATCTTTATTTTGACTGGTTGGGAAAAGGGTTATTATTATTATTAAGGTTTTATGAGAGTGTGAGCCTTAATTAAATGTGTCTTTTTTATTAAGGTTTTTTTGAGAGTGTAAACCTTTAAAAGGCGGATTGAAATTTCTTCAAATCCCCAAAACCTGTGGTTGCTGTGGAAGGTTGTCTTTATGTTGACTGGTTGGGAAAAGGGACAGGAGGGCCTCAGGATAAATGTCGTGTAGATCAGGTTGTCGCATTCCATGTGAAGGGCCCAACCGTGCAAAGCAGCTCATTTTTTTAATTTACCAGCCCACGCTACACGACAACTGCTATTTTTCGCATTTACCAGCCCACTACCCCTCTACCACTGTAGATAACGTGAACAGTTATGATTCCTTCACAATAGCTCATCAACATACCCACTCTCAACAGCTACGATCACACGTTAAATTTGGATCCCAATCGAAGGTTTCATCCAAAAGTTTTTGAAACTTTTCCAATTTACTTTGGACTTCAAGATGGTGTTTTCCCAATTGTTTTAAGCTTCAACACATGACGCTAACTATGCTAATCATCACGACTTCATCTAAGAAAAGCAACCCAAAATGCTATGTTAGGGTCTAAAAAAAACTTTTTTTAGAAAATAATATGATATTTGGTTTCACAATGACAAGGTAAACTTTTTGGCATAAATTCATCGACCAGTTATACACTTCAACACTACTGTTAAAAGTTCCAATTGAAGGTCACCATTGGAGAAGAACAAGGGTACATTTGAACAAATGTTGCTAGCAATAGTACAATGCCACACTTTTGAAATGAGTTGCTCAAGTTTACATAGAAAGGCAATCTTTACACATATATGTTTTGTTGTTGTTTTTATTGTTATGTGTGTATCAAGAGATCATATCTACATATACAAACACTATTATTACCTATGTAGACACATTTCACTTACCCTCATATCCACATACTTTCTGGGCCAAAGCAAATAAAGATTTTCATCATTCAAAAGGTTAAAGTACAAAGATTAAAAGACAGAGTTCAAGCGAGAAAAGCCAACAAGTACAAGCCTGCATAGCCTTTCGATGTAGATCTCTGTATCTCACATGAAACTTTATTACTCTTCGAACAATGTACTACACTTGTCCACTAGATCTCACATGGATGTTCATTATGTCTCCAACAATGTATAACGCTTATGTCCAATGGATTTCACATGGAACTACATTACTTCTCCAACAATGTATTACACTTGTGTCCAATGGATTTCACATGGAACTACATTACTTCTCCAACAATGTATTACACTTGTGTCTAATGGATCATACAAACGTGCCACTAGGTCGTTTTTTTTCCGGATTTACCACACCATGCTACACGATAACCCCTTTTTTTTTTGGTTGGATTTACTAGCCCACGCCTACCCCTCAACCACTACAACAGATAATGTGAACACCCACTCTCAACACACCCAGTCTCAATAATACGATGCTTTCGCCCCTGCTCACATCAGCCCAAAGTCTCCGATCTTCGGCCACACCTGCCCATCTAGCACAATTATTATTATTATTATTATTGGCGACACTTTGCGAGCGTTGGCCGAGGAGGCGGCGGCGGCAATGGAGGAGTTGTTGATCAGATACTACAAGGCGGCGGACGCTGCCGTAACGGCGGCGTTTGATGGTTTGCTGCTCCGGTGTTTTGGGGTGGAGCTTGTAGGCACTCCGACGACTAGAGGCTGGCCCACTGTTGACAGCCCCACACCCGTGCTTCTGCTCATCCTGCTTTACGTGGGCGTGGTCACCTTGGGCTTGCAATGGATCAGATCTGCTGGTTTGAAGCCCCGCCATCATAACGAGCCCGCCCCCTTGCGATCCCTGGTCATCGTGCACAACTGCGTTTGCCTTGGCCTCAGCCTCTACATGTCCGTCGGCTTGGCATACACCGCGTATCAACTCAAGTATGAAAAGACTCCCCCAGCTTTATTAAATAAATAAATAAATGTGTTTACCCTACTACTACTACTACTACCAAGTGTTGCATTGCAAGGGGGAGTTACTAAAACAAATGCTATTTTTAGGGTAACACCTTGCGGATGTGATGGATAAGGATTGAACCTAAGAGTTCTGTGTTCCTATCGTTTTGCCTTAACTAACCCACCACAATGCATGTTAGTAGTAAGCCCCTAGTTTTAGTAAAATCGGGCTGGGCCAGAGACTTCTTAGGGACCGATCTTTGAAACGTTGCACAAAACGTTACTTAGAAACTCAATTTAGAAGCTATTCTCGTGTGTTTCGAAAACTACCACCACTAGACCTCTCTTCTCTTTCACCGCAAGAGGTTCTAAATAGCACTCATGGGCAAATTGGAATCTCATGAGCCTGTATTTTCTCATTCATCATGCGCACTCTACAAAGAGATGTAGCTTTTTCTCTAGTTTTTCTTTCCTAGTAAAGACTGGATGTTTGGCGAGATTATGTACAAAAAGAAGTCTTAGTCAAAAGAGCTACAACAATAGTTCACATGTACATTTAAAAAAAAAAAGAGAATACTAGCAATTTGAAAGATCTCAATTGAACCCTCTAGCCAAGAGACAAAAAAAAATTCTACAAAATTTTCCAATCACCAAAGAAAAAAAATCCCAATGGGAAGATTGGACAAGAGAAAACATTTTTTTTAAAGTATTTTTGGCCTGATATTGCCTTGCATATTTGATAGGTATTCTATATGGGGCAATGCCTACAACGAGCAACACAAACAAGTGAGTAATTTTGTATCTTTTAAGTTTTTTGGTAATTAAGGCTATATGCATGTTGGCTTTATCCTAATGACATGACAAACTAGAGAGTAATTTCGCATCTTTTAAGTTTTGTTTAATCTTTTGGTAATTACTACCAAGTGCATGCTCACTTTATCCTAATGTTTTTATGTATTGCGAGAGTTATTTTAGAGAGGCCATTAGGCATGCGAGAGAAAAGGGCAGGGTATTGAACCTGGTCAATAATAGCGGTGTAGGGCAAGAGCCCTTACCGCTAGGCCATATGCCCCACCTCTCTTTTATCTTAATGTTATGACCACACCCTAATCTTCAACTTGAATACATAGTCATATTGGCATCCGCTTGTTGCAGATGGCGCGTTTCATATACACCTTTTACATGTCCAAGCTCGTGGAGTTCATGGATACGGTAATGTTAGACTACCTAATTACAGCTAGTTTAATTTAATGACACTAATTAATCCTGTCAAGTCTAGCACTAATCTTCCTTGAATGTCAATAGATAATAATGCTGTTGAAACGCAATGTTCGACAAATTATAGTGTTGCACGTGTATCACCATGTCTTTGTTGCTCTTAGCTCATCATGCACCGGGTGGTGATGGTAAGACATTTCGCATCATTGCTATTTTTGAAAATAACCCATATCTTTCATTCATCATGCATGTATATCTTACATCACCCAAGTTTAATTGGTCAAGTGCATTAAATGCAACTTGTCCATGAGCTTCTCAATTGTGGCTCAGCTGGTTTTTCTCTTGGAAAACTTGGAGACACCTTATGGTGGCAGGCGTGCCATGTTCGTTTTTGGGCATTATGGCTATTAAATACACTCACTTATTTTGAGTGACCGTCTAAAAATAAGGTAAACTATAAAAAAGCAGGCACTCTCTATTACATGTTAATCATGGACAACCAAGGTAGGACAAGGAGAGGAGAGAATAAAAGAAATCCTAAAAAATAAGAGGAAAAAATCCCCATCGATTTGACTTTCTCTATTCTGGCTTTCATTCCTAATTTGACCCTTTGTATTCTGGCTTCCATTCCTGTGTTTTTCTGCTTAATGTCTTTTACATACCGCAGCAACGTGGCGTGAGCTGAGTACTAGTTTCTACTAATCTCGTCATTTTGAACCGACCCAACCCACGAAAAATCATCCTTGGTAGTAGGAATGACCTCAAATTTTTACATTTAATATTTGTTAAATGCTTTTGGCCAAGTTGAACTTGGCCCCCCCCATGAGAAAATCCCCTCATCACTCAGTACTTACTATGTAGAATAACAGAGTGAATGAAGTCATGGATTCTATTTACACCATTTCAAGATCAAATTGATTTTTTATATAAAAGCTTTGCTTCTATAAATGCATGTGTGTGTTTTTTAAAATGTGAGATTGGGTATTGGCATTAAATGCCCCAAAACTATGCTTTAAAAAGGAAACAAGTCTATCTTATATGTGCATTGGGTAATTCCACGTGTTCATGTAACAGTAACGTAAAGATCAATGTAAGGGCTGAATAGATACGTTTTAGAAAAAATTAAAGGATGGGCTTTATATCAACTTAGGGAGGAAAGAAAAATACATGATCCACAAAATAGAGAGGATTTGGGCTCGATAGATATCTTGTAATGTGTTAGGACTCTACTCATGGGCTATATATGTAGTACAAAAACTTCAAAAAGACGTGGTGTGTAGCCTAGCGATGCGTCAAGAGGGAGACCAAGATACCTAGCGATGGGTCTAAGTTCAAATCCTCATAAGCATCCCAGTGGTATATGGGCGAAGCCAATATTGTGGCTATAATTGTGTTGCCTTTGGGCATTGCCCTCGAGCAGGAGACCAAGATACCTTCAGGTTGGTACTCAAGGTGCTACTATAACAAGAATCTACTCACAAAAGAAGAGAGAGAGAGAGAGACTTTGTTGGTATGCATACCTCATAATTTCTTTCACAATGCGTGTTAGTAGTAAGCCCCTAGTTTTAGTAAAATCGGGCTGGGCCGGAGACTTCTTAGGGACCGATCTTTGAAACGTTGCACAAAACGTTACTTAGAAACTTAATTTAGAAGCTATTCTCGTGTGTTTCGAAAACTACCACCACTAGACCTCTCTTCTCTTTCAGCAAGAGGTTCTAAATAGCACTCATGGCAAATTGGAATCTCATGAGCCTGTATTTTCTCATTCATCATGCACACTCTACAAAGAGATGTAGCTTTTTCTCTAGTTTTTCTTTCCTAGTAAAGACTGGATGTTTGGCGAGATTATGTACAAAAAGAAGTCTACTGGTATAGCTTGAGTTCCAGAACGTGAGGATGAGAGCTCGAAACCCTCACCCCACCTCCTTACCCCATGAGGGACAAAGAAATGAACCCTCTAGCCAAGAAAAAAAAATTTCTACAAAATTTTCCAATCACCAAAGAAAAAAAATCCCAATGGGAAGATTAGACAAGAGAAAACATTTTTTTTAAAGTATTTTTGGCCTGATGTTGCCTTGCATATTTGATAGGTATTCTATATGGGGCAATGCCTACAACGAGCAACACAAACAAGTGAGTAATTTTGTATCTTTTAAGTTTTTTGGTAATTAAGGCTATATGCATGTTGGCTTTATCCTAATGATATGACAAACTAGAGAGTAATTTCGCATCTTTTAAGTTTTGTTTAATCTTTTGGTAATTACTACCAAGTGCATGCTCACTTTATCCTAATGTTTTTATGTATTGCAAGAGTTATTTTAGAGAGGCCATTAGGCATGCGAGAGAAAAGGGCAGGGTATTGAACCTGGTCAATAATAGCGGTGTAGGGCAAGAGCCCTTACCGCTAGGCCATATGCCCCACCTCTCTTTTATCTTAATGTTATGACCACACCCTAATCTTCAACTTGAATACATAGTCATATTGGCATCCGCTTGTTGCAGATGGCGCGTTTCATATACACCTTTTACATGTCCAAGCTCGTGGAGTTCATGGATACGGTAATGTTAGACTACCTAATTACAGTTAGTTTAATTTAATGACACTAATTAATCCTGTCAAGTCTAGCACTAATCTTCCTTGAATGTCAACAGATAATAATGCTGTTGAAACGCAATGTTCGACAAATTACAGTGTTGCACGTGTATCACCATGTCTCTGTTGCTCTTATTTGGTGGATGATAGCTCATCATGCGCCGGGTGGTGATGGTAAGACATTTCGCATCATTGCTATTTTTGAAAATAACCCATGTCTTTCATTCATCATGCATGTATATCTTACATCACCCAAGTTTAATTGGTCAAGTGCATTAAATGCAACTTGTCCATGAGCTTCTCAATTGTGGCTCAGCTGGTTTTTCTCTTGGAAAACTTGGAGACACCTTATGGTGGCAGGCGTGCCATGTTCGTTTTTGGGCATTATGACTGTTAAATACACTCACTTATTTTGAGTGACCGTCTAAAAATAAGGTAAACTATAAAAAAGCAGGCACTCTCTATTACATGTTAATCATGGACAACCAAGGTAGGACAAGGAGAGGAGAGAATAAAAGAAATCCTAAAAAAAAGAGGAAAAAATCCCCATCGATTTGACTTTCTGTATTCTGGCTTTCATTCCTAATTTGACCCTTTGTATTTTGGCTTCCATTCCTGCGTTTTTCTGCTTAATGTCTTTTACATACCACAGCAACGCCGCGTGAGCTGAGTACTAGTTTCTACTAATCTCGTCATTTTGAACCGACCCAACCCACGAAAAATCATCCTTGGTAGTAGGAATGACCTCAAATTTTTACATTTAATATTTGTTAAATGCTTTTGGCCAAGTTGAACTTGGCCCCCCCATGAGAAAATCCCCTCATCAGTACTTACTATGTAAATGCGTGTGCGTGTTTTTTAAAATGTGAGATTGGGTATTGGCATTAAATGCCCCAAAACTATGCTTTAAAAAGAAAACAAGTCTATCTTATATGTGCATTGGGTAATTCCACGTGTTCATGTAACAGTAACGTAAAGATCAATGTAAGGGCTGAATAGATATGTTTTAGAAAAAATTAAAGGATGGGTTTTATATCAACTTAGGGAGGAAAGAAAAATACATGATCCACAAAATAGAGAGGATTTGGGCTCGATAGATATCTTGTAATGTGTTAGGACTCTACCCATGGGCTATATATGTATATATAATATACTAATATGGAGGGAGAGGCCTCACAAAAATTTTGGAGGGGGCGCCTCTAGGCCATGCACTATTTGGTGGGCACACAACCTTATCATCGTTTGTAGTACAAAAACTTCAAAACCACGTGGTGTGTAGCCTAGCGATGCGTCGAGAGGGAGACCAAGATACCTAGCGATGGGTCTGAGTTCAAATCCTCATAAGCATCCCAGTGGTATTGGGCGAAGCCAATATTGTGGCTATGATTGTGTTGCCTTTGGGCATTGCCCGCGAGCAGGAGACCAAGATACCTTCAGGTTGGTACTCAAGGTGCTACTATAACAAGAATCTACTCACAAAAGAAGAGAGAGAGAGAGAGCGAGAGACTTTGTTGGTATGCATGCACCACCTCACCTCATAATTTCTTTCTCTATAGCTTATATCTCCGCAGCAATGAACTCAGCTGTACATGTTTTCATGTATCTCTACTATCTTGTTTCTGCGATCTGGCGAAATGATGATAAGAAACAACAAAAGTACCTTTTCTGGGGAAGGTAAGTATTTTAGCCACATCCCATGGAAATATCGTATTTTCCTTGATTTTTTCATAAAGGCATTAATCAAAGTGCATGCCTTTTTTTTGGGGGGGGGGGGGGGGGGGGGGGAAACTCTTTGCTTTTCTCATTTTGCAGGTATTTGACTCAACTTCAAATGATTCAATTTGTAATCAACATGCTGCAAGCATTTTACTCTATCATTGTTCAGGCTCCATATCCACAATTTCTATGCAAGGTCTTCCATTCTCTCCTCCATTAAGAGTTGCATAATTAGTCTTAAATCAAAAAATACCTTGAGAAATAGTTTTTGTGTGTAGTAAACATGACATATTTTAGTATTTCTAGATATTGAAACAATATGCATGCTAAGAGCTATAATTTTTTTCCCTTTTTGTTGTGCAGATACTCTTTAGCTATATGATTTCTTTGCTTATTCTCTTTTTCAATTTTTACACAAAGAAGTACAAAGCCTCGAGCACAAAACTGTTAAGGCATGTTGATTAATAATATCAATTTGCATTAACTTCTTAAGACATTATTCAGGATGCTTATTAAAAGAAACCTTGATCAAGAGTAGATGACATGTTTTCCGGGGATTCTTTTGAAACATACTTTGGTTATGTTAGCATTTGAAAGTTAATTTTAGTTGAGCTAATAATTAGTAGTATATATTAGTGCTTCTTATGTGGCTTTCAATGTTTGTATAGATTTCTACCACCACTTTATCAATATGCAACTCTATCTACTTTTGTGTCCTACGCTTTGTCAAAAAAATTAGTTGTTGAGAAACATAGGTATAATATATTTTTTAAATTCTCCTTTTTGTTATTATCTTTTTGTTCTTTCTTCTTTGTCCTTCTATTTTTCTTCTTCTTTTATGAGAATAAGAGTAAAAAGCTAAAGAATATATTATTCCTCCTTTTGCTTTTGCTTCTTCTTCTCCTCATCCTGTTACCTCCTCTTCTTTTTCTCCTCTTGTTACCTCCTCCTCTTCCCTTTCTTCTATTGCTTTTGCTACCTCCTCCTCTATCCCTTCTTCTTCCTGTTATTCTTTGTTCTCCTTCTCCTCTCTTTCCTTCCTCTTCCTCCACTACCTCCTTCCTTCTCTTCCTCCCCCTTGCTCCTCACTATCTTCTTCTTGCTTTTTTAAGATTTCAATTCCCTCTTTTATCTATTTCTTAATTTGAATCTCAAGGACCAAACCTCCTACCAAGCTTAAAATTGAATTCCTCTAAAGATTTAATATAACCACGAGTTTTTTTTTTGTTTATATACTATGGGGATTTCTTATTCTTTTCTTACTTTTAAGAGGAAGAAGAAGGAGAAGAAAACCTACTCCTCCTCCTCCACGTCCTTCTCCTTCTCCTCGTAATGCTACTATGACTATAAATGACTATTAATATGACTATGACTATAAATTACAGTGATGATTACTACTATTAATATGACTATGACTATAAATTACAGTGATGATTACTACTACCACTTCCACCATCATTTTGCGATGATTTCTCCCGCCTTCTACTACTCCTACTATCGCTATTTCCTCTTTAATTTATTTTTAATACGCCATGGAGTAAATTGAAGAAGAAGAAGAAGAAAAATGATAAGTAAAACAAAAAGAAGAAGAAAAAATGTATATCTCTTCATCCTCTTTTTCTAGTTTTCCTTCACCATGTCTTTTGATGTTATTATTGGTTTAAAATTATATTTTTTTCATTATCTATTTATTAGAAGTAGAAGATAAAGGGAAAAAATAAGAAAAATTCTTCTTGGCTAATACAAGGAAAAAAAGAAGAATAAGTGAAAGAAGAAGGATAATATGAAGAAGAATTTTGTTTCTATTCTCTCCTCGTCGTCCTCCATCTTCTTTCTTAGAGAAAGAAGATGAAGGAGGAGGAGGAGGAGGAGAAAATCACTCAGAAGATGGAGGAGGACGACGAGAGAATTGGGAAAAAAAATTCTTCTTCATATTATCCTTCTTTACAATGACATGGAAAACAAGAAGGAGAACAATAAGAAGTACTAAACTACATGAATGTAAGTTTTCTGTCGCAAGGCTTGAAATGCAAGATCATCTTCGTCTTCTTTAGAAATACTAAATCATTATGTATGTGAAGTTTTGTGCTTTAAGGTTTAAATTGAAAGGTTTTCTTGCTCCTTCTTATTCTACTAATGCGAGAAATAGAAGAAGAGAAGAAGAAGAAGAGGGAGAAGGACAAAAAGAAGAAGAAGAAGACTTATTCTTTTACAAAAAAAATCCTTCTTCTTTTCCTTTTCCCTCTTCTTCATCTTCCTCCTCTGCTCCTTCTTCTTCTTCTTCTTCTTCTTCTTATTATTATTATTATTTAGCCAAAGTCTTCAAAACATGGTAATATAGAATTAAAGGAAGAGGAGAAAGAAAGGGAGAGAGACGATGAGATAATACATACTTATTTTTTGCAATGATTGTAAGGTTATTTTTGGCCAACTTTATATCACACCATTTAGCCCTAATTTGTTACAATAGACCAAATTTGTGAGATTTATAGTAGCCAAATGAGAGTCAAACCTAATTTTGTCTTGTTCAAAAAGCATAGGGTATCTATGTGGCTAGCCTAAAAATTGGGCATATTTTTGGCTTCTTCAAAGAACAAAGTACTACTAAAGGCCTATCCATGGCATGCCAAAACATTATTAGCGATGCAATATACCTAGCCTAATTATAACATAATTTAATAATTAGAGTTGATCCTCATTTAATTTTATTATTATTCCTAATATTGAGGAGTGCGTCACAACTTGGCAAGTTACATGGTTAGTGTCAAGTGTGTATCACACCCCCTATTATTTGATCTTTACAATTTTCTTACCTCTGTATTCCCATGCTTTTACTTCATGTACCAAGCTCTTGCTATTTAATATCCACATCTAGACCTCTATATTCCCATGCTTTTACTTCATGTACCAAGCTCTTGCTATTTAATATCCACATCTAGACCTCAAATCCAAAGGGAAGCTCAAAGTTACATTTTGAAAGGTGTGTTTTGAGCCACTTTTTCTAATGTAAATTTAGGTGGGGTAGCTTTTTAAAAGGCAACTATTTATTAAAAGCCAAAAATCTAAATGTGCATACCTTTGTTTAGCTATATCTCCCCCCAATTGTAAAAAACAAGGCCATGTATACAAATCATAGAATCCCACTATGCAAATTGAATTTACAACTCTTTTGTGCTTGTGCTTACATGTGAATGGGATTTGGGAGTGCGAGCTTTTCTTCTTCTCCCCCCTTCTCTTATTATCTCCTTCTTCCCATCTTGAGCAAGGGAGACATTAAACATGGTGGTAGAAGTTTATGGGATCTACTATTCCTAACTTGAATCCCTTTATTGCACTACACTTATAGATTTAGACCTTGGTGGTGTGATAAGGTCAACTAGTGTGATTGATAACTAGATTTTACAATCATTCAATAGGTCACTCAGGCTACTAAATGGTAAGGTTTCATGATGTTCCTTTTCTTTTACATGGTTTTGATACTTCTAGGGTGGTTATATTTTGGCTTATAAATGTGATTTTCACTAACAAAGAGTTAATAGAGGACCAACAAAATATTATAAGTGTAATAATTTCATCCACCAAAAGTTTTATCTCAACTTTTATTTTGAAGTAAAGGTCCCTTTAATCTTAGTTCATAATGTTTTTCTCCTAGGCTAGATGAGTCTCATAGTTTTATCTCAACTTTTATTTTGAAGTATTAAAGGTCCCTTTAATCTTAGTTCATAATGTTTTTCTCCTAGGCTAGATGAGTCTCATAGTCTGACCATATGAATATGAAGGGAGAAATCCTAAAGAAAGCTAAGCCCATTTTAACATTTCACTCTATGCTAAAGAAAGCTAAGCCCATTTTAACATTTCATTCTATGCTAGCATAGCTCATGCTATGCAAGCTTGACAACCTTTATGCACCATGCTACCATGCTACATATAAGACTACCAAAAAATTGCGGGAATAAGTTTACAATGGAGAGATAAAGCTTTGTCACATTGTTTTTAGAGAATTTCATTCAATTGTGGGAGGAATTTTCACAAGGGAAGGCTCCTTGCAAATTTACTCCCATTCATTATATAAAAGAGATTTTTTATTGTGGGAAGTACTTTAAGAATTAGAACACACACATCATGTAACTTGGGATTAGTATCACCAACCTACCCATATATGATATTTTATAAAATAGAGCAGAGAACTACTATGAATAGCACCCTCACCTCTTCATAGAATTCTTGTCAACATACAACACTTCACTCTTTTCAATCTCATTAAGGTATTTTTATTTATTCTTGTGTGGCATCATCCAAATAGATATAAAATTCTCCAACCCTCCCTTCATAACATTTATCTCCTCATCTACCCAATCCTTCATAGGTTCATAGTTTGAGGGAGCAGGAGGTCATATGAGAAACAACAATGGGTTTGGTCTGATGGATGTGGTATGCACTAGCATAGTAGTTTTATTGTGTCTATAGGTGCACTTATAGGATTAGTAGATTCTTGGCATAAGAAGGTCTTTATCCTTGAACATCCTTCACACCATTTTATCCTTAGAGAATTCCTTAGATCTTTCTAGCCCTATCTTTATGGAAGACTAACACATTGTTTGATTTGTTATAAGAGGGTAACGTATTAGCGAGTCATTATAGATGAGGGTAACAACAACTACTATTTGATAAGATGCATTAGGCCAAAATGCATCCTTGACCAGCATACAATGGATGGCCATGCCTTTTTTTTAAATGCCCATAACATGATTGTGGTAGGTTATTTCTATGAGAAGTTCAGGTAGCATGCGAGGATGATTAAGTTTCAATAGTGGGAAAATTGGAGTTGGAGGCCTTTTATTAGTGAGAGCAGGGATGTTTTCTTTGATGAGATGATAGCTAACATGTGCTGATGAAGGATTCTATAGTGGCTGAAGAAAGAGTCGAATGGGTGCTTAAAATGGTGAGCTATAGTCATAGGCACTTAGTGAACCATTGATGAATGAGAAAGAGATGCCTCATTCTTTTAAGACTGAAGTAGTAGAAACTGCAGTTTATACCAAAAAAAATGCCCAATGTGCTGTAGTTCATGGCATGATGCCTAAACAAAAGTTTACTTTCAGAAAACCAGATTTAACACATTTAAAAGTATTTAGTTGAACTGCTTATGTACATGTACCATATGTGGGGAGACGTAAGCTAGATCCCAAGGTAGAAAAATGTATATTCACTGATTAAAAAGGTTATAGATGCTACGACCTCACTATATATGATATATGTAAGTGACCAGGGATGTTGCCTTGATGAGATGGTAGCTGGCATGCACCCATGAAGGATCCTATAGACCCTGGCAAAGAATCAGATGGGTGCTTAAAATGTTGAGCTGTAATACTGGCACTTATTGGACCAAGAGAGTCCTCTAGCAAAACGGGTCTATTGTGAGACCTTAAGAAGAAGGCAAAATAATGTTAGGCACTCAAGTGGTGGTACTACAGGTGCTGCAAGCTCACATGTATCACACAAGGGAAAAGAAAAGATGGATCTGTGTTTTATAATGCATGATATTTTAGTAGTAGGTCATTTGTTTATTGATGGAGATTGTGACTTAGAACATAGCCTTGATGAGTAGTAGGTAGTTTGCTTTACATGACTATCACCAAGATAGATTTAAGCTATTTAGTTGGATTGATGGCCACAAGTAAGCCATATTTAGATGGGTCTAAGTGAATAAACAAGTTCATAAAGTGGAATATTCTATGAGGATGGAGTATAAGTACACGTACAAGGTTATACATATGTAGAAATTCGACTAGTAGTGTCTCAAATAGAAGATCTACTAAATGTTTTATGTTCTCTTTTGGGAGTTCTGCTATTAGCAATAATAAGCAGCCCGCTTTTTAGAGGCTAAGTAAACTAGCATGCCTACAATGACATGTGGGGTAGCTTAGTTACATAATCTACTTATAGGTATGAATGAGCTCATGGATAGGGATGTTGTCATTTATGGTGGCAACAGGAGAGCAACACAGTTTTCTAGTAACCTAGTGTATCATGCTAGCACATTGAGGTATATTATCATTTTATGAGGGAGAAGGTTCTAGTAGTAGGTGATGTGGGTCTGGTTTATCATAGCTCATAGGATTAGGTAGCTGACATCTTTATGAATTCATTGGGTATATAGAAGCTTCACAAGTTTAGAATCTTTTTTGGAGTGTAGAGTATAGAGTTGAGCTTGAGGGGAAGTGTTGAGGTATCGAGCTCCACTAGTGTAGATATGGATGACATACTAGGATGATATCGCTGTACCTACTAGCATGGTTGGTGAGATTATGGTTGATATACCACTAGTTATTCACATGTATTCATAGGTTCTGTGAGAGCTACTTTGGTTTACTAGAGTTATGGCATAGCTATAGTGCTAGCATATATAATTAGGTTCACATTATGGACCTTGTATATTTTAGTGGTAGAGTAACTTTCCCATATAGTATGTACTCTATCTTATGTTATGGTTGTAGAAAATTAAAGAAGATAGAGAATAATTCAGCCATCCATCTCTCCCTTGTGTGCTTGCTTACTCGTGTGCTTTTCTACTCTTATAGAGAAGTGATAAAGATAGAAAAAATTTAAAGAATCCATCTCTCTTGTGTTCTTATCTACTCATGTGTGCTTTTCTACTATTGTAAAAAGAAGTGAAAAAGATAGAAAAAATTTTAGGAATCCATCTCTCTTATGTGCTTCTCTACTCTTTATATATAGAGAAATGAAGAAGATAGAATTTAGTCATCCATCTCTCTCTTATGTGCTTGTTTACTTATGTGTGTGTGTGAGAAGAAGTTTACTTATCTACTCTTATGTGTGTGTGAGAAGAAGTTTTCTTGCAAGGAGCTTTAGCTCACCCTCTCCTCTGCATACTTCTCAACATAAGACTCTAGCAAAGGAACTCAAGCCTTGTTGAATGGTATCTCCCAATATTTTTAAAAGGGGTCTCCCAAGGCCTAGCAACATGGATGAATGTGCATGCTGAAGTCTTGATAACTAACCATGTCCATGAGACTTTTTAAGGGTCCCCAAAGTCCTAACTACATGGATACATGTGCATGCTTGAGCCTAAACAACTAACTATGACCATGAGACTTTTGCTACCCAACTTAAGTGGGTGACCATAATCTTATCTTTTCAATTGAAGGCAAACATGTTGGACATAACACAATCGTAAAAATAGTAAAAAAAAACTCCTTCCAAGATAACATATGTTTTTCCAATATCTACACACATTTCTATATCTGCGCACGGCATTCGAAGCTTAACCGCCTTCACCATGAAGATCCCAAGAGACATAACATGACATGACTCTTCAACTCATGACTCCTGGCATCTCCGATAAAGGTTTAAATCTAATAATACTTAATACTATCCTATAAAACCCTAGGTTTTACACCTGGCGATCACAGCCCAGTGGACACAAATTTTCCCAAAATTTTATTAGTCTGAACCCACTTTAACAGGTCCACCTGATCTTTCAGGTACTACTCTTAACAAACTTAGATCTTCCCTCTATATCTTTAGCAAGATCCTTCCTAGTATCTTTGTCTGATTCCTTTCCCTATAAAACTGATCTTACATATCAGCAATCTCCTTAACCACCTCAGCCAACATTTCTGCATGTGGATCAGAAACAAGGCCTCTAGTTTGGACTGGTACTGTGTCACCATCTGTAATCTTCAAGCTTTCCACTTCTAGATCATCTTGTTCTTCAACAACTTTGTTCAAACCTGCAAAACCAGAAACAAATTTAAAGGATCTTTGGCTTTCTATTGACAGCCCTTCATCAAGCTCCTTGTACTCTTTGAATGGAATCCAAGGGATTCTCCCAAGTGGTCTAACATGGCAACTCCACCTGAAGAGGTTCTGTATTAACAAGAGAATGAATTGACTGAAATTTCAAGTTTTTCTTCTGTAAGGTTGCTATCTAGGCCTTGAGCATTTCAATTTCTGTAGTATGCTCTCTATCTGCAAAAGCTTCCCATGGCCTGGTCAGCACCTTGTGAATTCTCTCTTTTATGCCTGTCCAAATGAAATTGCCTGTATTCATCAGCTCTGATTTCATAAACTGCCAAATATGCATTGCTCAAGAACACACCATTAATGTCCACTTCCTCATCTTCAACCATAGATTTCAGCTGATCTTGTACAGTTTTTAGTCCTGTGAGCTGATTAATCAGAACTTTATTACTCATATGCAACTCTATATTCTGTTTTGCCAGTTCCTCTAATTTAGTGCTATATGACACCTTGATTTTTGTCAGCCAATTTGTAAGGATCGTCTCTGTTTATACTCTGGCTGTAGCTTTTTCTTGCCATTTTCTCAGGTCTTCTTCCAGCTTTTCTTGATCCTGCAAATGAGACTGCTCCCGAACATGCAGTTGAGCTTCTAACTCTGTAACCCTGTCATTCTTGACATCCTTCTCTACCAACTATCTTTCCAAGCTGAGCACTTTTCCTTCTAGCTCCCTATTTTTCTTTTTATCTGCTCTTAAGTACATTTGTTGTTGGATCAGAAACTCATCCATCAATTTCCAAGCGTTCTTAGCTTCTCCTCTAGAGGGATCTCTTGTACCACACTTGCATGCTGTGTTTATTGCTTTTCAAGTTTCCCTGAAATCTCAAGAAGTCCCTTCTTAATATCTTTCCCTTTGCTCATTTTCAACTTAAAACCCTTCTTTTGATTAAATCTTAGAGATATTCCACTGATATCTTTCTCTGTAGAACTCTGAACTGAGGGAATCACAAACAGAGGATCACTAAGGGCCTTGTGACTTCTGGCAGCCGTGTTTGACTCCTCAATTGAATACCCTGCCCTTTTTAGATCCCTTGACAATGCTTTTGTATTCACCACTCCATCGGCTTCAGCTTTTTGCTTCTGATTTGTGGGGGTCATCATCTAACATCTGTGAAGTTCTTTTAATGCTCCTAGCATATCGCCTAATTTTTGAGATGAAGTTTCCCCCATACACATACTCCAAAATCTTCATGGTCTAGAAAATAGCTGCTAGCAAGATGCCTTGTCCAGCTTCCTTTTATCCTTTTCCTTGATTTCAGACATAAGCTTCTGATGGACTATATGGGCCCACGCCACAGTCTTGCCCCTCTCTACAATGTGCAAATAAGCAAAGTTCTTGTCTGACATATATTCTGACTTTATCAATAGCAACACATTTTCTAAAAAACATTCCATTTGTATTCTTCTTTTCTGGGTCTCTTGCCTTCTTGACAACATAGTATTTCCTTGCTGTTTCAGGGGTACAAAATTCTTTTTCCAAAGATTTCAGGAATGCCTTGTCAATCCCCCTCCATGGATAGCTTAAATACATAATATAGGAAACTAATTCTACTAACAAAAATACATTGGGTGAGACAAAACCATCACTGTTTTGCAAAAATTTAAACTGCTACTTAGCCTGCTGATTTTCCATCCACTGATCCTAGGGCAATAATGCAAAATCTAACAGACTGACAACCTGTAACCATGCTCTATGTTTGGATTGAGTTAGATCTAATGTTACCTTTGAGTCGATGAAAGTTGCTGATGTATCAAGCATGTTGGAGATCTCTTCGACGACAACGTCATCATCTTCAGAAACTGCATAAGAATTGTCTTCTCTTGCTGGTGTGCCTCTGCTACAAGGGCTGTGCCTTACAAGGCCCTTTTGCTTGGAGAGGTCCATGAATGTCTCAATGATTTCGTCGTCCAGGCTCACAAAGCTTCTGTGCATGATGCCGGACATCTCGCCGATGTGTGAGGGCATCTTTTCGAACAAGACATTGGCAATTATAAGCTTGGCTTGTGTAACAACTCACATTAAGTGACTCCATTTGCACACCTATCTGTCCCTTTTTATAGATGCATGTTGATCTTGACCGACTGCCATGATGAGTTGGACAGCTATAACATTATCAGTCGGGTGTGGCCTAAAATACTTTTTCAGTCAAAACCCATTGACAGGTTTACCAAATTGATTCCTTGATAAATCAGATAACAGGAACGTGCCTTGTTCCATAACTTGTTTTATCAAGAAGACTCCCACATATCGAAGTTTCAGCTTCCCTACATGTGGTCCCAGCTTTGAACTATAGAACATCACTAAATCACCTTCCCTAACAGCTTAAACTTTATATTTTTTTTAACCCATGCTTGTCTCCTCTGCTGAATGACCTCTGAAATATAAGCTAACTGAATTCTATCCTCTTCCAACTCTAGCAATTTTTCCAATCTATAATCCAAGGATTTCTGAGATGGTGTGAGTCCTATTGTGACCTTGAATGTTGTCTTGAAAGCCCTGAGAATTCATGGGCATCTTTAATTACAGTCGGCCACCATAGCCCTGCTTGAAATATATTTCTCCCTGTTATCTCACTAGAGAAGTGTCCTCCTGCTATTCTTTGATCCTTAATCACAGCTGATTGTTCAAATTCAGGGACACACCTCCTGATTACTTGATCTATGCCCCTCTTGTTTTAAAGTACCCCTCCAACAATAACAAGGAAGGATTTGCTCTTCAAAGCCAACTTCTTCCTCCCGTCCTTGCTCATTAATTCAGGAAATAATCCATTTTTAAGGAACATCAACATCTGGTCATACCAATTTTCTGGTTCAACTGACTGAGTTTGAAAAATCTCAGAGTCAGGGAAATCATCTGAAATTCCCTCTGGCTTACATTCCTGTTTCTATTCTGCTAAGATGGTCTGCTACCACATGACTTCTTCCTGGTATATGGATAACTGTATAATCAAACTCCTGTAATAACAATACCCATCTAGCCATCCTCCCTGACAAGTCAGGTTTATTCACCATATAAAGAAGAGCATGGTGATGTACATGAAAAACCACCCTGTTGGCCAAAAGATAATGTCTGAACTTCTTGAAAGCATATATCATGCCTAATGCTTCTCTTTCTGTATCTGAATAATTCCTTTCTGCAGTAGCAAGAACTCTGCTTGCATAATATACTGGTCTAAACCAGCCCTTTGTCTTCTCCTACATCAGTAGAGCTCCTACTGCAATATGGGATACATCAACAAAAACATGAAGCTCCAAATTCCAGTCAAGTGGCTGAAGAATTGGTGCCACCACCAACATCTTCTTTAATAATTTGAAAGCTCTATCCTGTTCTTCACCCCAAATAAAAGCTATCTTCTTCTTTGTCAATTTTGTCAAAGGATGGCACACATGAGATAAATATCTCAAAAACTTGTTATGCCATTTCACCTGTCCTATGAGCCTTGCCAATTGCTTGACATTCTTAGGTTGTACAACTTCTTGGATTGCAGAGACTTTCCTGCTATCAATATGCATTCCCTTCTCAGAAATAACATATCCAAGTAGAATGCCTCTATTTATAGCAAAAGCACACTTTGAGGGGTTAAGTGCTAAACCCACCATCCAGCATCTCTCAAAGCAAAACCTGAGGTATTTTAAATGATCAACCATTTTCCCAAACACACTAAAATCATCTAGAAAGACTTTCATGAATGATGTTAAAAATGGTTCAAACACTTCCTGTACCCACTTCTGAAATGTTGGGGGAGCATTTTTCAGTCCAAAATTCATCACATTAGTGCAAATACTCCCCATTCTGTTATAAATGCTATTTTGTCCCTATCTTCTGGTGCCATCAGTATTTGATTATAGCCACTAAATCCATCAAGAAATCTACATACTTCATGACTTGCTATTGAATCAAGGAGAGTATCACAGAAGGGTAAAGGGAATGGATCTAAAATAGTAGCTGCATTAGGTTTCCCGTAATCAACACATACCCTGATTTTCCCATTCTTCTTAGGTACAATTACAATGGGAGATAACCAAGTTACCTCATGTACAGGGTAGATAAACCCCACCTTTCGGAGTTTATCAATTTCTTCTTTCACCTGCTTTGCAAAGTTAGGGTTCATCCTATATCTCTGCTACACTATAGGTCTGGCATCCTTCTTTAGGTTGATCTTATGCTGGCAAATCCTTGGATCAACTCCTTTCATATCAGTGTAATGCCAAGCAAAAAGATCTTTGAATTCCCATAGTAGACCTGTCAAGTCCTCTTTGAACTGTCCTTTCAGATTAATAGTGATTCTGACATTCCTTGGCTCCTCCTGTCCCTAAGTTCATCTTCTTTAACCCTAGATGTCTTGGACATATGTTCCTCAAAAGCTCTTTCTGCTTAGATAACTGCTTGTATCCCTTCTTTTGTGTTCTCCATTATTTCTTCATCCTCTCCTTCTGTAATTTCCTTCTACATTTTTAGGTCTAATTCTTGATCTGTTTTTATGGCATGCTGGTCCATCTTAAAATCCTTTTGAAAAGCATATTGTTGGACAATATTTTCTACATCCACCTCAAAGATAGGGATAATTGAAGGATTTCTCCTCAGAAATACTTCTTCTTCATCCTCTTGCAATTCTGGTACCATATTGATTGCTTCTACCATCAATGGCCTGAAAGCTTTAGGAATGGTCCTCTTGGACCCCATATCCATTTTGACCTTCTTTTTTCCCCTTCTGATCAGTATTTGGTCAGCTCACCAATCCTGCTTCACTTTGGTAGTTCTCAACCAAGGCCTTCCCAAGATCATTCGATAAGGGTTTTTTGACTCTTCAAGTTTCAACACAACAAAATTTACTGGAAAGTTGAGACCTGCCACCTATAAAATTTTTCCTCTGACTATTTCTAGTGTGGCTGCACTCTCCTCTGGTCTTCCATCTTAACTTGGAATGGTGCATTGTCAAACTCAGTAATACCTAATTGTCTGCAAATGAATTCGTGTAAGATGTTGACTCCTGAGCCTCCATCCAGTAAAGCCCCTTTGTTATTACAAGTGCAAATACTAAATCCAAAATGGGTACCTTGTACCTTGTAATCCACATCATCCACCTGTGATGGCTTTTCTTATTGTGGTTCTGGGACAACCTTTTGAACTGCAAGGATGTTACCAATTGCCCATTTTTCCATTAATTTCTCTTTAAATGTTAGCGCCAAATTCAGTACTTGTTCCAAAGTCAGCCTAGCTTGCATCAAATCCTGTATAACAGTCCATCTTCTCCTGAACTCATGTCCTGTTTTTCTGCCAACCCATCTCTATGATAAATTGGTAAGATTTTGACATCTTCAGAGGGTGTTACTGGTATGAATGGTTCTTCCACATGTTCCCCTTCTTGTAACTTGTTGAGTTCCTTTAAAACTCCTGTTCTTATTTCCTTTCGAGCTTCCCAAACAATAGGTTCATCTTTTTCTCCCCTGAACTTTCAGTTCGCTTTTTGCCACCCTGATTTTTGGATCTTGTAACAGCCAATACATCATGAACATTCTCAATTTCTTCCACCTTCATACATTGATTATAATCACAATTCCAATGTGCTCCTTGACTATTTTTTGTTTATTTCAGTGATATTTTAGGTTCTTGAATTATTTCCTCCAACATTACCACATTTAGTTGGGCAAGAGGTTGAGTTTGTTGATTTTGATTTTCTTCTGGTGTATCATTGTATCTGATGATAGGAATTCCCCTCTCATTCCTGTGCTTGCACCACAATTCACAAGATGGTCCTTGTCTATGTCCTTGCACACCATAATAGTTGCAGGTATTATTGTTGTTAAATCCCCTGTTCTGATTATAATTCCTTTGTTGCTCCCCCCATTGGTTCATATTTGGATTCATGGGTTGGAATTGGTTTTGATTGAAATTTCGATTTCTCCTAGAAGGACCTATGGCTCTCTTGTTTTGTTCCACTTCAACTAGATTGGCTTGTGGGTTTACAGGTTGACTCATTGACACAATATGTGGAGGTAATCTCCCCCTATACTGTGGATTATACCAATAGTTGGCTGCAACATGTCCCAATTTCTTACATATCTCACAAGATGGGCTGGCTGACTCCACCACAGGTGCCATGCCCATATTCTTGATTTTATCAAAAATCCTCTTTTCCAAATCATCTTCTTTGTTTACTTTAATATTTTTCTTTTGTTTGCTTTTGCTTTCCTCTTTTTTCTTTGTCTTCTTTGTTTTCTTTTTCTTCTTTTTCTTCTTTTTCTCTACCCACTCTTCTTCATCTAAATTATCAGATTCAGTGTCCTCTTCTTCTGAGTCACTGTCATCCTCTTCATCAGAATCTTCCTCATCATCATCAGAATCTTCTAATTTCTTCTTGCCTTTAGAGCTCATTCTCCTTTCAGCTCTCAGTGCTGTATTCACCATGGTAGTGAATTTAGCATCATATCGAATGTCCCTACCAGCAAATAGAGCTCTGTAGGTTTTTCTTGAGGCCTTTACAGAAATAATCTCCTAATTGTTCAGGTGTTGGTCTCTGATTTACCAACCTATTATAGAGGGTTCTGAATCTCTATGCATGATCCTCTACTCCAAGTTTTTTTTGTTTTAACTCTCTGAGCTTCTTGAGCACATCCTCAGGTGTTTTCTCTTTTCTAAACCTAGCCAAGAATGCTACTTTGAGATTTGCATAATTTGCAAAATATGCTAATCCATATTCAAAGAACCAACTCACAGCTCAACCTTCCAATGTAGCTGCAAAATACTCCTTCTTCACAGCATCCAGGAATACCCCATAACCACCAGCGTGCCATCTAGTTTCAAACTGACCAACGTGGCTGTCAGCCTTTGCTTTCTGTGAGCTGCTGAACTTGGCTGGGCCAACCTTTGGGTTTATTGGGGGACCAGGAAGTGGAGGATTCAAAGCCATTACTGGTTGGGGTCTTCTTGTGAGACAGGTGCTCTGGGCAATGGGTTAAAAGTTAAAGGTCTCCTTACTCTCAGCAAATGAGCTCCTAGTGCTCTTAAGCCAATGAGATTTGAAATTCTTCTATAATCTTCAGCATTAGGTGTTGATGTCTCTGCTCTCCCTCCTGCAAAGTCACAGGTGCAGGTGACTCTGCCTGTCCCTCATCACAGCAAGGTCAGGTGCAGGTTACTCTGCCTGTCCCTCATCAGCAAGGTCAGGTCTAGGTGCTTCTTCATCTGAATTATCATTTTCAGGGGTATTTGGTGGGTTATTTTTTGGGTGGATATTTTCTGCATCTAATGCAAACCTTTCTCCTAATCTACCCCTTAATCTCGTATCATACCCATGAGTAGGTCTTCTGAGATTATAATCTTCCCCACTCATTCGCTGCTGCAATATGCACACCTATGGCCAAAGCGCTGGCACACACAGTCTCGTACTACCCTTCTTAATTGATTTGGACCCTTCACATTCCCAAATGGAAATAACTATTTTATCCTATATCTCCAAACCTTATCATTGATCAGGCATAGGATATCTACAAGAAAATTGGAAAAGAAACATTTCATAAATTTGTCTGCATAAGCCTGGCATTCCTCTTCCTCTATTGTCCAGTTTCTAAATTGTTGAAGCCAATCATCCATTTCTCTCAGCCCAAGAAAAAGCTCTTACTGTTGCACATCGCTGCCATGGATAAGTGCTCTTGGGTGTGCAAAACAGTAAAAAGCAGGATTGCCAAAAGTGTTGAGGGTTAACTCAGCACACCAGATAATCTTTACATTAATTCTTCCTATCATTTCAAGTATTCTGTCTTCTACACAATCCGAACATTTATAGCACTTCATTCATTGGTAATTCCTAAGCATACATTGATATCTTTTCATATGAATGCAAACATGCCAGACATAACACAATAGTAAAAATGATAAAAAAACTCCTTCCAAGATAACACATGTTTTTCCAATAGCTACAGACATTTCTATATCTGCGCACGGCATCCTAAGCTTGACCGCCTTCACATGAAGATCCCAAGAGACATAACATGACACGAATCTTCAACTCATGACTCCTGACATCTTCGGTAAAGGTTTAAAACCTAATAATACTTAATACTATCTTGTAAAACCCTAGGTTTTACAAAAGATAACTTTCCATAGCAACCACATGTTTTTGGGGATTTAAAGAAATTTCAACTGGCCTTTTAAAGGTTTACACTCTCAAAAAAATCTTAATAAAAAAGACACATTTAATTAAGGCTCATGCTCTCATAAAAACTTAATAAAAAAGTAAAAGGCTTATGCTCTCAAAAAACCTAAATAAAAAGAGACATTTAATTAAGGCTCACACTCTCGGAAAGCCTAAATAAGAAAAGACATTTAAATTTCAACCAGCCTTTAAAGGCATGCAAGCCTTGACATGACAACCTCCACATGGAAAAGGGAAACTCGCTATAATTCTTCCATATGTAAAGTTCCTTGGTTGAGACATCTATCTTCATATGCTATCAAACTCACCATTGAAAGATGACATGATTTATATCGCATAATTTTCATGCTCGTACGAAGCATATAGAGGTCCACTACCATTTTGCCAGAGAGAAGGTCTTGGCAAGAGACGTTGACCTTATTTATGTCAGCACATAGGATCAGGTAGCTGACATTTTCACCAAAGCATTGGGTACAGAGAAGCTCTATAGATTCAGGGCTTCGCTTGGTGTACATGAGATGGAGTTGAGCTCGAGAGGGAGTGTTGAGATATCGAGCTCATCTAGTGAGGCGGTGGACACTGTGATGACCCGCCTTGGGGATAGGCCCCACACTTACACCACTCGCATGGTTGGTGAGATCATGGGTGATATGCGGCCAGTGGGATGATAGGCTGTGTGATAGCCATTCTAGAGACTGGCATAGTTATAATGTAAACTCATTTAGTTGAATTCACACTATAGAGATCCCTAGTATGTATTTGGTTGAGTACCTTTCATACAGTGTGTACTCTTATCTTTGTATATGGTGTGTTGAGTGTTTAGTGAGGAAGAAGAAGAAGATTTCACCCTCTCACCTTGTGTGTTCTCTATTAGGGTTTTGTGAGTGTGTGTGTGCTTGTAAGAGCTCAAGCTCTCTTCTCCCCTGCATCTTTTCACAACATCTAGTACATTCCTACACATTTCTATCATGTGGAAATACATTCTTTGTTTGCTTTTCAAATTTACATGCCTCACGTACTTTCTGCATACCTTAACCTTAAACTTAGGCAGCCCTGCCACAATTTCTTTAGTTTGCATAGACTTCATTCTTTGCATATTTACATGCCCAATTCTCTTATGCCAAATGTATGTATCTACAACAACTACTGAACCGTTTCAAACATTGCGGCACTCACTTTAGGCATATTTATATTCAATGTAAACATTCTTCCCACTCTGTTGCCTTTTGCAATAAACCAACCTGCACTTATCTTTAAAGTCTTCTACATAATAGCCATTAGGATTAAACCGGACTGCAAGCCCTTCCCAATCATCTGGCCAACTGAAACCATATTCTTTGTAATGTTCAGAACATGAACTAAGTCTGCAAGGTACTTCATCTTACCATCTTGCATAGATAATGGCACATCTCCACATGGGCAATTGGATGAGCAGTGTCATCCCCTGTTTCAACATTCCTTGAACCACTCACCATGACTTGTCATATGGTTTGAAGCACTTGAATCAACATACTATACATCATCCTTACATGTTGCTACATCATTTTTAGACAAAGCATTAACTACATGTTTCATAACAAATAATCTCTCATTATTTCTGCTAGAGGACGCATAGTTATTTTGCTACACTTTTCCATTGTGCATGTCACTCTGCTTCTTATAGAAATCTGCCTGCACATGTCCAGACTTACTATAGTAAAAACAACCTCGTGTATCATTATGTTGCCTTTGCCAATTACCATGATCTCTTTGACTCCCCCTGCCTCTAAACTGGCCTCTTCCACCTGTGTTTTGTTTGCAAATCCTCAAACTATTGCTGCTTTTCTGCTGAATGACCATAATTTTGGACACACTTCTACCTTATCATCATCATTAACGGAAACACCAATTGATGCACGAGATTCCAGAATGCCCTTGATCTTCAAGGCATAATAATTCACAAAGATATTTTTCTTCTCCATAGTATAAAGCTCATTCTTCAATTGAATCTTTCGTACCTTGGTGTTAATTTCATACAGCTTCACCAAGGTGTCCCATGCCTCCTTAGGTGACTTGGCATCCTGTATATGCCTAATCATGGTTTCCTTTATACTAATAGAAAGCCAATACATGACTTTCCTTGCTCCTTGATTCCAATCCTTGATTTCTTTTACATCTGCAGGTAGTTGGATTAATCTCTGGTATCTCTGGTGCCTCCTCATGTTCACCTTCAATCTAGTCCTAGTAACCTTTTCTCATTAGGAAATTTGTCAATCTAAACCTCCAAGCATGAAAGTTATTCTTGTCAAGCTTCTCTGTAACAATCTGGCTTATTCCATCATTTGACGTCTTGTTTACAACACAAATTTACCAAAAATAGTACTCTTGTTTGACCTGCACAAGCTATTGTATTCTCTGTGAAGGCGGTACTATACTACACCCAAACTGTCACAACAACTAGTGATCTCAATTTGCATACGTACACCCCTTGGAACCTTGAGACCTCTTTGCAGTACACACACTGCCTCACACTGCCTGCACAACCAATCGCTCTTCTTGTTGTAGTTCCAGGCATCCTGTATATGCCTAATCCTGGTTTCCTTTATACTAATAGAAAGCCAATACATGACTTTCCTTGCTCGTTGATTCCAATCCTTGCAGGTAGGTAGTTGGATTAACACCATATTAGTGAATTTAGGAATCAGGCATCCTGTATATGCCTAATCCTGGTTTCCTTTATACTAATAGAAAGCCAATACATGACTTTCCTTGCTCGTTGATTCCAATCCTTGCAGGTAGGTAGTTGGATTAACACCATATTAGTGAATTTAGGAATTTTCCAATTCCCATTTTTGAATACTTAAAAAAGGGGACATGGATAATATGTTTGTAAGTTTCTCAAAACCCTATCATATGACCTATCGTTGGAAAGCGCTTGAAAAATGGAATCTAAAGAGCTATAAAGTGCTCATTTTGGATTAGTGGTGTTCAAGTTATGGTTAATCCAAACTTTTGACCACGTGTCCCAAACTTGTGGAAAATTCCCATATTCCCCAATATGGTGTTGATTATTCTCCGTTACCTCTGGTGCCTCCTCATGTTCACCTTCAATGTAGTCCTAGTAACCTTTTCTCATTAGAAAATTTGTCAATCTAAACCTCCAAGTATGAAAGTTGTTCTTGTCAAGGTTTTCTGCAACAATGTAGTTTATTCCATCATTTGACATCTTGTTTGCAACACAAATTTACCAAAAATAGCACTCTTGTTTGACCTACACAAGCTATTGTATTCTCTGTAGAAGTGGTACTATACTACACCCAAACTATCACAACTAGTGGACCTCAATTTGCATACATACACCCACTGGCAACTTTGAGGCCTCTTTGCAGTACACACATTGTCTGCACAACCAATCGCCCTTCCTTTGCAGTTCCAAAAATAGAGTTCTCCAAAGAATCAAAACTTACACACAATGCCCATGAACGGCTGCGAACTAAAAACTGGAGGTCCAAACGAACCCGCAACACATTTTTAGCCTGAAAAACTTTGTCCAATGGAGTTGCCCTCCTGCAGCTCTTCTCCCATGAAGAAAGCTCCTTAATCAGAGTTTGTTTGCTGGTGCCTACCAAAGAGCTCCCAACAAGGGCGTAGTAGCCACAACACAAAGGGGAAAGAGTAGATGAAGATCTTACCCCCTCGTACCACTTCGTGTGCTTCTCTTGCTTGCCACTTAGCCCTTAGCATGAACTAGGCTCTAATACCATGAAAAGATGTATGGAGAAGAGAGCTTGACCTCTTGCAAAGCACACTCACACTCACACAAACCCTACAAGAGAACACAGAAGGTGAGAGGCTGAATATTCTTCTTCTTCTTCACACAATAAAAGAGGTCTATAAAAAAATAAAGTGACTAACACACATAATAAAGTATATCCAAGCGATCCATAATGTGAACACGTTAAGTGGAGTGCATAGGTGTAGACTAGTTGGTGTAGTCCAACTGTAGAATCTCTAGTGAAGATATGTCGGTGCCAGCTACTAAACCAGCTAGTGATATAAATGTCGAATGGTCACGTAGGCTCCTTGTGAGCATTAGCTTATGTGGAGCTTGACATCTCAACAAGAACTATATGTTTGTTAGTAAGTTTTCTTCTTCTTCTTCTTCTCTTAGAATCTCTAGTGAAGATATGTCGATGCCAGCTACTAAACCAGCTAGTGATATAAATGTCGAATGGTCATGTAGGCTCCTTGTGAGCGTTAGCTTATGTGGAGCTTGACATCTCAACAAGAACTATATGTTTGTTAGTAAGTTTTCTTCTTCTTCTCTTAAATATTGCAAGTCTATTCACATACAAAGTGGTGTCTTTATCTTCACTCAAATACATGTGTGCATCGTAGTTGAAGAATAATTTTTTGATATTCTTAAAAACCATCTTCATCCTTGTAATCAACTTGTGTGTGGTGTTCATAAAAAATGGAGGCATAATCACAACAATCACTTAGATTGAACAATCACTCTACTCGTGTTCTTTACAGTTGTGTGTCACAAAATTCACCACTTGAGGCAGAGCTGAAGAGCAAATATCAGGTTAAAACCATCATGCTTAGAAAGTAATAGGAAACAATTAGCATTATGTATGGTGTGCCATTTAAACAAGTCACTTCCAACCTTGACTTGGTCAACAAGGCTGATGTGTTGCAGAGTTTTCACTACCATCAAGACATGCAAGAAGTTATGAAAACACTTCCTAATCAAATAGTGTCAATAGTGATTTGTTTGAGAACTTGAGGAGGTCTCTTGGTCATGTTAAAGGAGTACACATAGAATTGATGAGCTGGCTACTTTGCAAAGAGAGCAGCATTGCACATGATTGCTAATGGAAGTATTGAAAGTAAAATCAATGACAACATGATTGCAAAAATGCTTTATATTCAACCAAGGAATCTGAGGAAATATCGTTTTGACATACATGGAATAGATTTTAAGTGGGCTTTAAGTGGTCAAAACTACAGGATTGTCTGCCTAAGTGAAGAGATCGTTCAGTGGTGGTTGATTTTTGGAAACTTAATACGAGGGTAGAAAGACATTTGTATGTAGTGGATTGGTAGAAAGCAGTATGAAGTACATCCTATTGACTACATGGATCAAGGCTAGGCTTAAGCTAAGGTGGATTAAATACTAAATATGATTAAAATTACATGAGCAAGAGTAGAGAATAACTAGAAAGAGATAAAAAAGATATGAAAACATGGATTCCCAGCGAGCTGTTGAGATATCACGCTCCAACTAGTGCTACTCTACAGAAGACATTGATGACCCGTAGGGTAATAACTTCCACACTTATTCCATTGGCATGGATATCGCCAGTGGATGACAAGCTGTGTGACAGCCACTTTGGTGTACTAGAGTTATGGCATAGTTATAGCGCCAGCTCATATAGTTAGATTCACACTATGGACTGACCATAATGTATTATGGTAGGAGATTAGTTTCCCTTTATGTACATACCTTTATCTTTTAGTTATATGGTTGTAGAGAAGAGAAGAAGATAGAAGAAAATTCAGCCATCAATCTCTCTCTTGTGTCTTGCACTCTCTTGTGTGTGTGTGTGTTTACTTACAAACAACAAGGAACTCAAGCTCTCTCTCTACCCCACATTCTCTTTATGGTATCAGATCTCCAATTCATGTGAGAACTAAGGAGGCAATCAAGAGGCAAGAACAAGTAAGCAAGGAAGTGGTACATGGGTAAGTGTATCATCATCTCTAATTTCCCTTCTTGTTTAGGTACAACACCCTGTCGGTAGCTTTGGGAGCTGATTGAGAAGCTTTCTTTGTAGGCTTGGAGGTGCATGTGTGGTATATATTCCTTTGTATTATAGTTTTGCGGTGAGATTTTCATCTCGGGCACATTTCACTGTAAGGTGTTTTTGGCAGTTTTGGGAAATTCTAGTAGAGAATTGTCTCCGGTCCAAATCTAGTTATTATAGTGCAACAATACATTTTGGGAGTGCATGCAATGTTTGCACATGTATTGTTGAAATTATGTACATATACTGTGGTCAAATCTAGTGACCTATTGCAATAGACAGAAGATATTGTTGTGTTACGTACAGGTTGCATATAGAAATTGTCTATTTGTGTAGGTTTTAGATTGTTACACGCAAACATGTTTGACGGACTTAATTAGATTAATGGTGAGAAGCTGGACAAAAATGACTTCCATGCCTGGAACTTTTGAATGACCAATTCCTCCAAAGTTTTCTGAAAAGAGAATGCCACTCCAGTACATATAAAGGCATTTAAGGATTGGAATCAGGGTGCAAGAAAAATCATGTATTGGCTTTCAATCAATTTCATAGAAACGATGATAGGACACATACATCATGCTAATATTCTAGTAATTGTGTGGAAGAATTTGTGTAGATGTTTCATACCAACACAAAGACAAGAAAATTACAGCTCTAAAATAAGAGCTGTATACTCTGAAAAAGAAAAGCATGTCTAATAAATGAATAAACACCATATTAGTGAATTTGGGAATTTCCTAATTCCTATTTTTGAATACTTAAAAAAGGGGACATGGATAACATGTTTGTAAGTTTCTCAAAATCCTATCATATGACCTATCGTTGGAAAGCGCTTGAAAAATGGAATCTAAAGAACTATAAAGCACTCATTTTGGATTAGTGGTGTTCAAGTTATGGTTAATCCAAACTTTTGACCACGTGTCCCAAACTTGTGGGAAATTTTCATATTCCCCAATATGGTGTTAATATGCTTTAAAGATCACAAGGGCATTTTTTAATCCCTTGGGTCTATCAATATATCAGTGGAAGATGATGATTTAGTGAGTGTCTGGTTTGAATGGGCTTGGAAAAGAGTACAAGCTATTCAAAACCTCCATTGTAGTTAAGAAGAATGTTCCCAACTTTTGGGACTTAGTATCTATACTAATCATAAAAGAAAAGTTCCTTGGAGAGTACTCTTCTTCACAAAGTAAGAACACATTAGAATTGGCCTTCTACTCCAATTCAGGTAGAGGCTTTCAATGTTTGTAGAGATTTCTACCACCACTTTATCAATATGCAAGTCTATCTACTTTTGTTTCTTATACTTTATCAAAAAAATTAGTTGTTGAGAAACATAGGTATAATATATTTTTTAAATTATCCTTTTTGTTCTTTCTTCTTTGTCCTTCTATTCTTCTTCTTTTATGAGAATAAGAGTAAAAAGCTAAAGAACATATTATTCCTCCTTTTGCTTTTACTTATTCTTCTTCTCATCTTGTTACCTCCTCTTCTTTTTCTCCTCTTGTTACCTCCTCCTCTTCCCTTTCTTCTATTGCTTTTGCTACCTCCTCCTCTATCCCTTCTTCTTCCTGTTATTCTTTGTTCTCCTTCTCCTCTCTTTCCTTCCTCTTCCTCCTCTATCTCCTTCCTTCTCTTCCTCCCCCTTGCTCCTCACTATCTTCTTCTTGTTTTTTTAAGATTTCAATTCCCTCTTTTATCTATTTCTTAATTTGAATCTCAAGGACCAAACCTCCTACCAAGCTTAAAATTGAATTCCTCTAAAGATTTAATATAACCACGATTTTTTTTTTGTTTATATACTATGGGGATTTCCTATTCTTTTCTTACTTTTAAGAGGAAGAAGAAGGAGAAGAAAACCTACTCCTCCTCCTCCTTCTCCTTCTCCTTCTCCTCCTAATGCTACTATGACTACTAATATGACTATGACTATAAATGACTATTAATATGACTATGACTATGAATTACAGTGATGATTACTACTACCACTTCCACCATCATTTTGCGATGATTTCTCCCGCCTTCTACTACTGCTACTATCACTATTTTCTCTTTAATTTATTTTTAATATGCCATGGAGTAAATTGAAGAAGAGGAAGAAGGAAAATGATAAGTAAAACAAAAAGAAGAAGAAAAAATGTATCTCTTCATCCTCTTTTTCTAGTTTTTCTTTACCATGTCTTTTGATGTTATTAATTGTTTAAAATTATATTTTTCAATTATCTATTTATTAGAAGTAGAAGATAAAGGGAAAAAATAAGAAAAATTCTTCTTGGCTAATACAAGGAAAAAAAGAAGAATAAGTGAAAGAAGAAGGATAATATGAAGAAGAATTTTGTTTCTATTCTCTCCTCGTCGTCCTCCATCTTCTTTCTTAGACAAAGAAGATGAAGGAGGAGGAGGAGGAGGAGAAAATCAATAAGAAGATGGAGGAGGAGGACGAGATAATTGGAAAAAAAATTCTTCTTCATATTATACTTCTTTACCATGACATGAAAAACAAGAAGGAGAACAATAAGAAGTACTAAACTATGTGAATGTAAGTTTTCTGTTGCAAGGCTTGAAATGCAAGATCATCTTCTTCTTCTTTAGAAATACTAAATCATTATGTATGTGAAGTTTTGTGCTTTAAGGTTTAAATTGAAAGCTTTTCTTGCTCTTGTTCTTATTCTACTAATGCGAGCAATAGAAGAAGAGAAGAAGAAGAAGAGGGACAAGGACAAGAAGAAGAAGAAGAAGACTTATTCTTTTACAAAAAATATCCTTCTTCTTTTCCTTTTCCCTCTTCTTCATCTTCATCTTCATCTTCCTTCTCCTCTCCTTCTTCTTCTTCTTCTTATTCTTCTTCTTCTTATTATTTAGCCAAAGTCTTCAAAACATGGTAATATAGAATTAAAGGAAGAGGAAAAACAAAGGGAGAGAGACGATGAGATAATACATACTTATTTTTTGTAATGTTTGTAAGGTTATTTTTGGCCAAATTTATATCACACCATTTAGCCCTAATTTGTTACAATAGACCAAATTTGTGAGATTTATAGTAGCCAAATGAGAGTCAAACCTATTTTTGTCTTGTTCAAAGCAGAGAGTATCTATGTGGCTAGCCTAAAAATTGGGCATATTTTTGGCTTCTTCAAAGAACAAAGTACTACTAAAGGCCTATCCATGGCATGCCAAAACATTCTAAGCTATGCAATATACCTAGCCTAATTATAACATAATTTAATAATTAGAGTTGATCCTCATTTAATTTTATTATTATTCCTAATATTGAGGAGTGTGTCACAACTTGGCAAGTTACATGGTTAGTGTTAAGTGTGTATCACACCCCCTATTATTTGATCTTTACAATTTTCTTACCTCTATATTCCCATGCTTTTACTTCATGTACCAAGCTCTTGCTATTTAATATCCACATCTAGACCTCAAATCCAAAGGGAAGCTCAAAGTTACATTTTGAAAGGTGTGTTTTGAACTGCTTTTTCTAATGTAAATTTAGGTGGGGTACCTTTTTAAAAGGTAACTATTTATTAAAAGCCAAAAATCTAAATGTGCATACCTTTGTTTAGCTATATCTTCCCCCAATTGTAAAAAAACAAGGCCATGTATACAAATCATAGAATCCCACTATGCAAATTGAATTTACAACTCTTTATGTGCTTGTGCTTGATGAGATATCGAACTCATTTAGTGCGGCGGTGGACACTAATGACCCGCCTGGGGGATAGGCCCCACATTTACACCACTGGCATGGTTGGTGAGATCATGGGTGATATGCAGCCAGTGGGATGATAGGTTGTGTGATCATGGGTGATATGCAGCCAGTGGGATGATAGGTTGTGTGACAGCCATTCTAGAGACTGGCATAGTTATAGCGCCAGCTCATTTAGTTGGGTTCACACTATAAAGAACCATAGTATGTATTTAGTTGAGTACCTTTTCATATGGGTGTACTCTTATCTTTGTATATGGTGTGTTGAGGGTTGAGTGAAGAAGAAGAAGATTTTCAGCCTCTCACCTTGGTTCATAATGTTTTTCTCCTAGGGTAAATGAGTCTCATAGTTTGACCATATAAATATGAAGGGAGAAAACCTAAAGAAAGCGAAGCCCATTTTAACATTTCATTCTATGCTAGCATAGCTCATGCTATGAGCTTGACAACCTTTATGCACCATGCTACCATGCTACATATAAGACTGCCAAAAAATTGGGGGAATAAGTTTACAATGGAGAGCTAAAGCTTTGTCACATTATTTTTAGAGAATTTCATTCAATTGTGAGGAGGAATTTTCACAAGGGAAGGCTCATTGCAAATTTACTCCCATTCATTATATAAAAGAGATCATGTTACTTGGGATTAGTATCACCAACCTACCCATATATGATATTTTATAAAATAGAGCAGAGAACTACTATGAATAGCACCGTCACCTCTTAATAGAATTCTTGTCAACATACAACACTTCACTCTTTTCAATCTCATTAAGGTATTTTTATTTATTCTTGTGTGGCATCATCCAAATAGATATAAAATTCTCCAACCCTCCCTTTATAACATTTATCTCCTCATCTACCTACTCTTGCATAGGTTCATAGTTAGAGGGAGCAGGAGGTCATATGGGAAACAATAATGGGTTTGGTTTGATGGATGTGGTACGCACTAGCACAGTAGTTTTATTGTCTCTATAATTGCACTTATAGGATCAATAGATTCTTGGAATAAGAAGGTCTTTATCCTTGAATATCCTTCACACCATTTTATCCTTAGAGAATTCCTTAGATCTTTCTAGCCCTATCTTTATGGAAGACTAACACATTGTTTGATTTGTTATAAGAGGGTAACGTATTAGCGAGTCACTATAGATGAGGGTAACAACAACTACTATTTGATAAGATGCATTAGGCCAAAATGCATCCTTGACCAGCATACAATGGATGGCCATGCCTTTTCTTTTAATGCCCATAACATGATTGTGGTAGGTTGTTTCTACCAGAAGTTCAGGTAGCATGCAAGGATGATTAAGTTTCAGTAGTGGGAAAAATGGAGTTGGAGGCCTTTTATTAGTGAGCAGGGATGTTTTCTTTGATGAGATGATAGCTAGCATGTGCCGATGAAGGATTCTATAGTGGCTGAAAAAAGAATCAAATGGGTGCTTAAAATGGTGAGCTATAGTCATAGGCACTTAGTGAACCATTGATAAATGAGAAAGAGATGCCTCATTCTTTTAAGACTGAAGTAGTAGAAATTGCAGTTTATACTTGAAAAAAAAATGCCCAATGTGCTGCAGTTCATGCCATGATGCCTAAACAAAAGTTTACTTTCAGAAAACCAGATTTAACACATTTAAAAGTATTTAGCTGAATTGCTTATGTACATGTACCATATGTGGTGAGACATAAGCTACATCCCAAGGTACAAAAATGTATATTCATTGATTAAAAAGGTTATAGATGCTATGACCTCACTATGCATGATAATTGTAAGTGACCAGGGATGTTGTCTTGATGAGATGGTAACTGGCATGGACCCATGAAGGATCCTATAGAGGCTGGCAAAGAATCAGATATAAATGTTGAGCTATAATACTGGCACTTATTGGACCAGGAGAGTCCTCTAGCAAACGGATCTATTGTGAGACCTTAAGGTTAAGGCAAAATAATGTTAGGCACTCTTATGTGTCAAGTGGTGGTACTACAGGTGCTGCAACAAGTGCACATGTATCACACAAGGGAAAAGAAAAGATGGATCTATGTTTTATAATGCATGATATTTTAGTAGTAGGTCATTTGTTTATTGATGGAGATAGTGACATAGAACATAGCCTTGATGAGTAGTAGGTAGTTTGCTTTACATGACTATCACCAAGATAGATTTGAGCTATTTAGTTGGATTGATGGCCACAAGTAAGCCATATTTAGATGGGGCTTAGTGAATAAACAAGTTTATAAAGTGGAATATTCTATGAGGATGGAGTATAAGTACACGTACAAGGTTATACATATGTAGAAATTCAACTAGTAGTGTCTTGAATAGAAGATCTACTAAATGTGTTATGTTCTCTTTTGGGAGTGCTACTATTAGCAATAATAAGTAGCCGGCTTTATCGAGTACAGAGGCTAAGTAAACCAAGGTACCTACGATGACATGTGGGGTAGCTTAGTTACATAATCTACTTATAGGTATGAATGATCTCATGGATAGGGATGTTGTCATTTATGGTGGCAACAGGAGAGCAACACAGTTTTCTAGTAACCTAGTGTATCATGCTAGCACATTGAGGTATATTATCATTTTATGAGGAAAAAGGTTCTAGTAGTAGGTGATGTGGATCTGGTTTATGTTAGCTCACAGGATTAGGTAGCTGACATCTTTATGAATTCATTGGGTATATAGAAGCTTCACAAGTTTAGAATCTTTTTTGGAGTGTAGGGTATAGAGTTGAGCTTGAGGGGAAGTGTTGAGGTATCGAGCTCCACTAGTGTAGATATGGATGACATACTAGAATGATATCTCTGTACCTACTAGCATGGTTGGTGAGATTATGGTTGATATACCACTAGTTATTCACATGTATTCATAGGTTCTGTGAGAGCTACTTTGGTTTACTAGAGTAATGGCATAGTTATAGTGCTGGCATATATAATTAGGTTCACATTATGGACCTTGTACATCTTAGTGGTAGAGTAACTTTCCCATATAGTATGTACTCTATCTTATGTTATGGTTGTAGAAAATTAAAGAAGATAGAGAATAATTTGGCCATCCATCTCCTTCTTGTGTGCTTGCTTACTCGTGTTCTTTTCTACTCTTATAGAGAAGTGATAAAGATAGAAAACATTTAAAGAATCCATCTCTCTTGTGTTCTTATCTACTCATGTGTGCTTTTCTACTATTGTAAAGAAGTGAAAAAGATAGAAATTTTTTAGGAATCCATCTCTCTTGTGTGCTTCTCTACTCTTTATAAAGAAATGAAGAAGATAGAATTTAGTTATCCATCTCTCTGTTATGTGCTGGTTTACTTATGTGTGTGTGTGAGAAGAAGTTTACTTATCTACTCTTATGTGTGTGTGAGAAGAAGTTTTCTTGCAAGGAGCCTTAGCTCACCCTGTCCTCTGCATACTTCTCAACATAAGACTCTAGCAAAGGAACTCAAGCCTTGTTGAATGGTATCTCCCAATATTTTTAAAAGGGGTCTCCCAAGGCCTAGCAACATGGATGAATGTGCATGCTGAAGTCTTGATAACTAACCATGTCCATGAGACTTTTTAAGGGTCCCCAAAGTCTTAACTACATGGATACATGTGCATTCTTGAGCCTAAACAACTAACTATCACCACGAGACTTTTGCCACCCAACTTAAGTGGGTGACCATAACCTATCTCTATTCATATATAAAAGCCTTATGGTGGTTGGGTAGTTGTTTAGGAATGAGGCCCATGGCCATACATAATGTGAAAGTTATTAAGCTAGAGGCATGGATTTCCTAATGTATGAAAAGTTTTAACACCTTAACCTACCTGACCAATGTCTCATAATAGACCCACTACTCCTAGAGGGCACTCTTGGTCCACCAAGGGCCTGTGATCATCATTTTTGAGTGCCCATTTGATTCTTTGCTCAAGCCTCAATAGTATCCTTCACTAAGCTTCTCATCTCACACAACATCCCTGTTCACTCACATCTCATGTTTAGTGGGGTTATAGCATCTATAATGTCTTTCTCGCCAAGGGAATATTCAATAAATATTTTTTTTTTAAATATTGGTGTCCAACTTACTTCTCATCTCATCTAGTACATATATATAAGCAATAAACCCAAACACTTTCAAGTGTGCCATTTTTTTTTGTCTAGTAAATGCTTGTTCAAGTGTTGTGCCATGAACTCTTCGTATAGTAGGTATTCACTTCATGATATAAACTACAGGTGTGCTACTGCTTCATGATATAAACTATAGGTGCCTATGAACTACTATTATAGGGGTATCCACTTCATGATATAAGCTATAGGTGTGTTACTGTTTCAATTTAAAAAAATGAGGCATCACTTTCTCATTCATCACTGCATAGGAAAATTCTACAATATGCATGTTTTTCCTTTTTGTAATCCCATTTTGTTGGGTTGTACCTATAGGCAAATTGCCTCTTTATCCCATGCTCTGTCAAATAGTCATTTTGCCGATTTCCCCCACCACATTTGACCTTAGACATTTTAAGTACATTGTCTTTCTCTACTATAGCTTTGAAGCTCTGAAAGTGTGAGTAAACATACACTTTCCACTTTCCTAGTGTGCTCAACAATAAAAGATAAATAATAATGGCGTCCTCCAATTGGTGCCATATATATTAGTCCCCAAACTTCAAAACACACCACATCTAAGGGTCTTTGGTGCCATATATATTAGTCCCCAAACTTCAAAACACACCACATCTAAGGGTCTTTGGTGTACATAGCTTAAGTATGATAACCCTCTTTTTAGTATTAAATCCTTAAGCTAGAAAAGAATCTAAAGTATGGATTCCGACCAAAAACTAAAAGTATTTTGAAAATTTTGACCATGTTTAAAATTAGATTATTTGACCTAGCAAAAAAATGCACTCATTAGTGGTTAAGTTCACTTTAATTTTATAGACTTCAAGTTTATAGTTTTAATAGCAAGAGGAAAATTAAGTTAAATTTTTCTTTAATCTTCATCCATGTTTATCTCCAAAAGAACTTATTTAAAGAGCTTTTCATTTAGCTTCCAGTTGACACAAAACAATAGATGTAAGAAACCACACCAAGAGTATAACTCATTATTGATTCTTGATGCTAAATATATGAAAGAATTTAACTTCCAGAAATATGTTTGGTTGAAGCACTATGAGTCGAACATCTCCCCCATGACCCTTATCCACCCTAAAAAAATTCTACAATCTATATCACAGTGTATCCCACTTAAATGTAGATGCTATTTTTCTCTCTTTCATAAATATTTGATTTAATAAAGTTCATAGATCATATTGATAGAGAGTACATAGAGTCATGTTTAATAAATATGCTTTTGGAGTATCGAATTGTTTTGTTGGAATATTCCAAATGAAGTTGACAACACAAATGAGATATGTATACTTTGACACTTTTCTCATTATAAATATTTATTCTTTTTAAAGTTTTAGCTATGGAATATTCACCACCCACAACATCCCATGATCTAAGATCAAATCCCGCATTCTTATATGAAGAACAAGAACTTTAAGAGGAGTTTCACAAGACAATTTTAAAACGATTGAGTAGAAGTAATAAGAATCAAACAAGATACCAAACACACATGATTCGACGGACAATAAAGAGTCCAATTTAAGCCAAGAGAAGCATCTGTCAACATCTAAATCCTTGCCTATGATTGGAAAAACCTTGTTCTCTGCAAGAACTTTAGAAGCATAAATAACATCACTTAACACACCCTAACTAGTGGAAAGATTATAAGAAATCTGGTAATTCTGATAACCATAAGCTGACATAACATCCACTGCTATAGACTTCACAGTGCTCTCATTAAACTGCCCAAAATCCTTAGCGACTGCCTTAGGATTTACCTGGTACATTCCCCTGCCAATTTGTTGGTACATAGTAGGTGTTTGTTGCACATAATCAACCTGGACCATATTCACATCAAGACAACCATTCTTGACCACTTCGTCTTCCTTGATCATCCCATAATCCGCCGCCATTATCTTCAACTTCCATTCTTTCTCTTCCGCAATCCTCACCGCCTCTTCATAAGTAGAAGGTTGCTTCAAGTCCACTTTTACCAACAAACTTTGCTTCAAACCTGCTACGAATTGCTTCTTCTTCACAAACATGGGGGAAACTTCTGTTTCAAGAGCTAAACACCATCTTGTCCATAGCTCACTGAAAATTGTAACATAACTTGCCACACTCTGGCTTTCACCTTGCTTCAGCTGTTGGAGCTCCTGCCAAATGTCATTGGGATTTCTCTTCTCTGAAACTCCTTTGTAAGGGCTTCTCTCAGGTTTTCCACCATCATCATTTAAGATGGGCTACCAATCGTTCTTTTTGCTTCAAACCCTTGAAGCCATGTACCCACTGTGCCCTTCAAAAAGATCTGGAAGAGCCTTAAAATTTTATCCGGATTATCCACATGGTTGGTAATACATGCCACCTTCATTTGCTCCAAGAAATCCTCTACATCCTCATTCTTATCACTGTGAAATTCAGGATAAGCAAATGCCATGGTTGTAACCTGTAAATTGAAGAAACCTGAAGAAAGATCCTCAACGGGGGCACCAGAAAGGATGTGAGGTGAAAAAAAGAAAAACGACCACGCCTCTATAGCCCTTCACCTCCCAAACTTTGAAAATACTAACACGAACGGGGGCACCACCAGCCACCGGCTGGAACACTTTACTCCCTTCGCCACTACGGCTTCACCCACGCAGCCCACACCAGCCGTCTCTTTGCACCTATAGTAGAACCACCAGAGAGCCCCGCTATACAAGGTGGTCACCTTCTCCAGCGACCTCAACTTGCCTCCTTTTCTGTAGCGCCTCAGCAAGGCCATCTCTCTTCTACCATGCGGGCCCTTTATCTTCCCTCGCGCGTCTTTTTTTGCAGAATCACCCCGGATCCATCTTCTTCTCTCGCACCGGTTTGCCAACCTTCTAGAGGTCACGCTGGCAGCCATACATACTAAGCCTCCAGATGGCTATTCCCAAGCTGGCCATTTTGGTATATATATTATTTATTTATTTTTTCCTTTAAAGCCTCAATTATGGTCACCAACCCCATCACCTCCTTATTACCTTGCTTCACCTAGACATATGGTGCCCACGCTTCCAGTACAAGAGCTGCATCTCGACTTACCAAACATGACCAATTCAGTCGGTGCCCTACATTTGGCAACCACCCGCACACCATATTGTTGCAATAAAAAACTTCCAAATCTCCAGCATCTGCCCCCAAAAAAAACAACATGCATACTAGCTCACTGCAAAACCACCCAGTCTGTACATTTACTAGGGCATTCATGGCAAAGATTATTCACACACCACGCATCCCATATGTACACAGACCCAAAACACCTTTCAGATTTTTGCCTGACAGATGTCTCTTGCCAAGACTCTCTCCTTGATAAAGTTGTAATGTACTTTAGTGTGTTTCATCCGCACATGGAAAATTAGGTTCTTGACCAATTGTATACTGCTAAGATTGTCACAAATATGACAACCATTCTCTCCACATGCAACCTCAAATAAGTGAGCAACCTGCATAGCCAGGCTACCTCACGCGTCGCCACCCGCCCCACAGCTCCTCTGTACTTGACAAGGCAATTGTGGGCTGCTTCTTACTGCTCCTTGTCACAGTAGCACTCCCCAATAAAAATATAAATCCACTGGTAGATCTCTTGTGTGAGATGCTACCTACCCCCAATCTGCATCTATGTACCCATATAGGTCCAATGGTACAACTATTGCATAAAACAATGCATAATCAACAGTGGCCCCCTAAAATACCAAAGTGTGCATTACACACTATCAACATGTGGTTTGCATGGAAGCTGCATAAACTGACTCTCTAAGCGAATAGTGTAACTCAAATCTGGCCTACTGATCATGACATAGATCAAAATCCCTATAATCTTCTAGTACATAGAGGGATCCTCCAACACATAACTTGCATTCGCACTAAGTTTACCATTTTGATCTAATGGCATCAAGATTGACTTGCAGTCAGCCATCCCATACTTGGACAACATGTCCAATACATACTGTCTCTGTATATAGCCAAATACCATCAAGTGTGCGAATGACCTCAATTGCCAAAAAGTAGCGTAGATCTCCCAAATCCTTCATCTAAAACTTCCTTTTGAGATGACTTTTCACATGCTCAATCTCATCCAAGTTGTCACCCCCAACAATAAGATCATCTACATAGATGGTGATGTACATTTATCACTCTTGCGCACATACAAAGAGTGATCTACCTCTGTCATATGAAAGCCAATAGTGATAAGATACTTAGCAATCTTGTCATGCCATGCTCGTGGAGCTTGCCTCAGCCCATAAAAGGCCTAACGAGGCTTACATACATACTCTGAGTGACCTATATCCTCAAAACCTAGTGGCTGATCCATATACACCTCTTCTTGTAAGTCACCATGCAAAAATTCATTTTTATATCCATCTGATCTAAAAACCAGCTGTTAGTTGCAGCAACCGCAATCACAGCTCTCAAGATTTCCATCTTTGCAACTGGGGAAAATGTCTCCTCATAATCAATACCATGTGTCTGTGCATATCCTTTGGCTAACTACCAATCTAGCCTTGTATCTTCTTATGCTACCACCACTGTTATGTTTCACCTTATAAACCCACTTACAACCAATAGCTTTCTTGTCTTCAGGCAATGGCACCCATTCCCAAGTCTCATTTCCATATAATGCATCCATATCTTCATCCATAGGTTTCTCCCAACACACATTTCCAATAGCCTCATCAAAACATGTGGGTTCTATAACCTGTATAACCGTTGCCATGATGTGCCACATAACCATCAACAGTCAACCTCTACACAGGGTTTTTGACTCTTCTAGATCTTCATAACTTTGCATTCATGGCTTCCATAGACTTCTTCACACTAGGTGTCGTCATTGCTAGAATTACAAGCTCCTCATCAAGGCTCATCTCCAAGACACTAGACTCTCCATCAATAAGAGAATGCCTTGCAGAAATATAAGGCATACTAAGGGGCTCAACCACTTTCTCTTTGCCTTTATGTGATGTACCAACTACATTTCTAGGAATTATGACGTAGCTTGCCACTCCATGGTCTATCAACAGAATCATTGGATGAGGACTCTCCTGGTCCACTCAATGACTGTGATTGCTTACTTGCATTTTGTGCAATCACGTTTCCACTTACATCATCAACCCTAATAGCATCTTTTTCAGCAGCATACCAACTACTCATCTCATCAAATACAACATCTCTGCTTACCCTCAATTCACGTGTAGCAAGATTATAGCATCCATATCCCTTTTGCTCAAGGGAATACCCAATAAACACGCATTTTGCTGCCTTTGGATTTAGCTTAGTATATGCAACTTATCTGGCATATGCAGATATGCAATATATATCCAAGAACTTTCAAGTGAGACGAATCAAGTTTCTTGCTAGTAAACTTCTCCTCTGGCATTACATCATGTATGGTTGCAATAGGGGTCCTGTTCATGATATAAACTGTTGTAGACATAGCCTCAGCCCAATAGCTATGCGGCATATTGTTCTCTGCCATCAATGCTTGCACTGTCCTTGCAATGTGCCTGTTTTTTTACGCTCAGCAACTCCATTTTGCTGCAGAGTGTATCTGCATGTAAACTATCTTTGAATGCTGTTCTTTCGCAAGAATTTAGAGAACTCATTGGAGAAGTATTATCCCCCTCCATCTGACCTTAGGCACTCACATGCTTTTCTGTCTATTTTCAGCCACCATCACTCTGAAATTTTAAAAATGAGTGAACACTTCACTCTTCTCCTTCATGAAATACACCCACACTTTCCTCGTGTGGTCATCAATGAATGTTACGCAGTACCTACAGCCACCCATAGACATAGTCTTTGCAAGACCCCATACATCTAAATGCACAACATCTAGTACATTCCTGCACATTTCTATCATGTGGAAATCCATTCTTTGTTTGCTTTCCAAATTTACATGCTTCACATACTTTTTGCATACCTTAACCTTAAACTTAGGCAGCCCTGCCACAATTTCTTTAGTTTGCATAGACTTTATTCTTTGCACATTTACATGCCCGATTCTCGTATGTTGGCCAAATGTATGTATCTGCAACAACTCCTGAACCATTTCAAACATTGCGGCACTCACTTTAGATATATTTACATTCAATGTAAACATTCTTCCCACTCTTTTGCCTTTTGCAACCAACTTGCACTTATCTTTAAAGTCTTCTACATAACATCCATCAGTGCTAAACCGGACCTGTAAGCCCTGCCCAATCACCTGGCCAACTGAAACCATATGCTTTATAATGTTCAAAACATGAAGTAAATCTGCAAGGTACTTCACCTTACCATCTTGCAAAGATAATGGCACATCTCCAACATGGGCAATTGGATGAGTAGTGTCATCCCTTGTTTCAACAAAACTTGGTCTTTAAAGACTCTTCATTTCCTTGAACCACTCAACACCATGACATGTCATGTGGTTTGAAGCACTTAAATCAACATACTATACATCATCCTTACATGCTGCTACATCATTTTCAGACAAAGCATTAACTACATGTTTCATAACAAATAACCTCTCATTATTTCTACTAGAGGACGCATAGTTATTTTGCTACACTTTTCCATTATGCATGTCACTCTGTTTCTTATAGAAATCTACCTTCACATGTCCAGGCTTACAATAGTAAAAACAACCTTGTGTATAATGTTGCCTTTGCCAATTACCACGATCTCTTTGGCTCCCCCTCCCTCTAAACTGGCCTCTTCTACCCTTGTGTTTTGTTTGCGAATCCTTAGACTATTGCTGCTTTTCTGCTGACCATAATTCTAATTACTTGTTTGGCCACATCATTGCTCACGTCTCTTACCTCTACCTTATCCTCTACCTGCACTTGTGTAGAAGGCCTACTGCTCTGAACTGTTTTTGTTTTGTGAAGACTGTTGATCTTCACCCAAATTCTTCTCTTCAATGATCAGCACATTGCTACAAACCTGTGAAGTTGGGAATGTTCTCCCGAGTTTGAATAGATGTCTTGAATGCCTTGTATTGTGGCCCGAGACCACGTAGACACACTTCCACCTTATCATCATCATTAACAAAAACACCAATTGATGCACGGGATTCCACAATGCCCTTGATCTTCAAGGCATAATCATTCACAAAGATATTTTTCTTCTCCATAGTATGAAGCTCATTCTTCAATTAAATCTTTTGTACCTTGGTGTTAGTTTCATACAGCTTAGGTGCCCCATGCCTCCTTAGGTGACTTGGCATCTTGTATATGCCTAATCATGGTTTCATGTATATGCCTAATCATGGTTTCCTTTATACTAATAGAAAGCCAGTCATGACTTTCCTTGCTCCTTGATTCCAATCCTTGAATTCTTTTACATCTGTATAGGCAATTGGATTAATCTCCAGTATCTCTGGTGCCTCCTCATGTTCACCTTCAATGTAGTCCTAGTAACCTTTTCTCATTAGGAAATTTGTCAATCTAAACCTCCAAGCATGAAAATTGTTCTTGTCAAGCTTCTTTGCAACAATCTGGTTTATTCCATTATTTGACGTCTTGTTTGCAACACAAATTTACCAAAAATAGCACTCTTGTTTGACCTGCACAAGCTATTGTATTCTCTATGAAGGCGGTCTATACTACACCCAAACTGTCACAACAACTAGTGACCTCAATTTGCATACATACACCCACTGGCAACTTTGAGACCTCTTTGCAGTACACACACTACCTGCATAAACAATCACTCTTCTTGCTGCAGTTCCAAAAATAGAGTTCTACAAAGAATCAAAACTTACTTTCATTCCCCATGAACCACTATGAACTAAAAATCGGAGGTCCAAACGCACTCGCAACACATTTTTAACCTGAAAAATTTTGTCCAACGGAGTTGCCCTATAGCTCTTCTCCCATGAAGAAAGCTCCTTAGTCAAAGTTTGTTTGCTGGTGCCTCCCAAAGAGCTCCCAACAAGGATGAAAATCTTACCCCCCTTGTACCACCTCCTGTGCTTCTCTTACTTGCTCCTCAGCCCTTAGCATGAACTAGGCTCTAATACCATGAAAAGATGTATGGAGAAGAGAGCTTGACCTCTTGCAAGCACACACACACACTCACATCCTAGAAGAGAATACACAAGCTGAGAGAGGCTGAATATTCTTCTTCTTCTTCACACAATAAAAGAGGTCTATAAAAAAAATAAAGTGACTAACACACATAATAAAGTATATCCAAGCGATCCATAATGTGAACATGCTAAGTGGAGTGGATAGGTGTAGACTAGTTGGTGTAGTCCAACTGTAGAATTTCTAGTGAGTGAAGATATGTCGGTGCTAGCTACCAAACCAGCTAGTGATATAAATGTTGAATGGTCATATAGGCTCCTTGTGAGTGTTAGCTTATGTGGAGCTTGACATCTTAACAAGAACTATATGTTTCTTAGTAAGTTTTCTTCTTCTTCTTCTTCTCTTAAATGTTGCAAGTCTGTTTACATACAAAGTGGTGTCTTTATCTTCACTCAAATACATGTGTGCATCTTAGTTGAAGAATAATTTTTTGATATTCTTAAAAACCATCTTCATCCTTGTAATCAACTTGTGTGTGGTGTTCATGAAAAATGGAGACATAATCACAATCACTTGGATTGAACAATCACTCTATTAGTGTTCTTTACAGCTGTGTGTCACAAAATTCACCACTTGAGGCAGCTGAAGAGCAAATATCAGGTTAAAACCATCATGCTTAGAAAGTAATAGGAAACAATTAGCATTATATATGGTGTGCCATTTAAACAAGTCACTTCCAACCTTGACTTGGTCAACAAGGCTGATGTGTTGCAGAGTCTTCACTACCACCATCAAGACATGCAAGAAGTTATGGAACCACTTCCTAATCAAATAGTGTCAATAGTGATTTGTTTGAGAACTTGAGGTCTCTTGGTCATGTTAAAGGAGTACACATAGAATCGATAAGCTGGCTACTCAGAGAGCAGCATTGCACATGATTGCTAATGGAAGTATTGAAAGTAAAATCAATGACAACATGATTGCAAAAATGCATTATATTCAACCAAGGAATCTGAGGAAATATCCTTTTGACATACATGGAATAGATTTTAAGTGGGCTTTTAGTGGTCAAAAATGCAGGATTGTCTGCCTAAGTGAAGAGATCGTTCAGTGGTGGTTTTTGGAAACTTAATACAAGGGTTTCTCCAAATAAGAAAGACATTTGTATGTAATGGATTGGTAGAAAGCAGTATGAAGTACATCCTATTGACTACCTAGAGCTCACTTAATACAAGGGTTTCTCCAAATAAGAAAGACATTTGTATGTAATGGATTGGTAGAAAGCAGTATGAAGTACATCCTATTGACTACCTAGAGCTCACTTATTGAGAAACATTGATCAAGGCTAGGCTTAAGCTAAGGTGGATTAAATACTAAATATGATTAAAATAACATGAGAAAGAGTAGAGAATAACTAGAAAGAGATAAAAAAGATATGAAAACATGGATTCCCAGCGTGCTGTTGAGATATCACACTCCAACTAGTGCTACTACAGAAGACATTGATGACCCGCAGGGTGATAGCTTCCACACATATGCCATTTTCATGGTTGGTAAGATTATGGTTAATATATTGCCAGTGGATGACAAGCTGTGAGACAGCCACTTTGGTGTACTAGAGTTATGGCATAGTTATAGCACCAGCTCATATAGTCAGATTCACACTATGGACTGACTATAATATATTATTGTAGGAGATTATTTTACCTTTATGTATATACCTTTTTCTTTTAGTTATATGGTTGTAGAGAAGAGAAGAAGATAGAGGAAAATTCAGCTATCCATCTCTCTCTTGTGTCTTGCACTCTCTTGTGTGTGTGTGTTTTGCAACAAGGAACTCAAGCTCTCTCTCTACCCCACATTCTCTTTATGGTATCAGATCTCCACTTCATGTGAGAACTAAGGAGGCAATCAAGAGGCAAGAAGAAGTAACCAATATTTGTCATTACGTGTCCCTTCTTGAAGCTTATAGGAGTCTTATTAGATTAAAATCACTGAAGACAGAATAGATACTTCCTTCTGGACACCATTGCCATATTTCAAATAAACTCTCTGCATGCTACAATCAACAGAAAACCGTTACAAATTAAAGTTGGGAGACATCCTTGGATACAATAAACATCAAGTAGGGGGGATGTTAACCCCATTTTGGGCCTAACAAAGGCACTCCCTACTATTTATGGGAGTATCTCTACTATACATGGGAGTAGCCAAATAAGTGTTATGTAAAGGAACTTTAAAAGTTAAACATATTATAAGAAAATCTTATATATATCCAAGCTTAGAAGTAGATTAGGGTAAAGTTTGGATACCCAAGGGTGAATAAGGGCCAGTTTTATATAATTGAATTTCTCATAATGCAAAGACACAATCCTTCCCCCTTTATGCCAATTGAGTTATGCTTGTCTACTTGCTCTTATCTTGTTGAGAGAAAGAGAGAGAGAGAGAGTTAAGATTAGAGTGTATGAATCTTGGTACATGTTCCTCTTGCTTATTGTGTGTGTGAGAGAGAGAGAGAGAGGTGAGTCGTTATGCAAGGAAGTGGAGTATCTTAAGTGTGACAACAAGAAGGAAAGCACATGAGCTTGGAGCTACCAACCACTAATGGTTCTTAAAGACTATGAATCCTGATCTAGAAGCAAGGCAAGTCCCCTACGATGGTTGTTTCTTATTCCACATTCACTAGAATAGTAGAGTTTTGGTGATAACATCTACTACTATAGGCTATGCTTATTATATGCAACCATTGGCTCTTGTGGTACCAGTGGCTATAGGCTATGTGTTGTTGGTATAGGCTATGTTTATTAGCAATGCAAGGTACTTCACTTTGCCATCCTGCATAAACAATGGCACATCTTCAACACGGGCAATTGGATGAGCAGTGTCATTCCCTGTTTCCACAAAACGTGGTCTTTCAAGGTTCTTCATCTCCTTAAACCACTCCCCATGACTTGTCATGTGGTTCGAAGCACCTGAATCAACGTACCATACATCATCTTTATGTGTTGCTTCTACATTTTCAGACATGGCATTAACGACATGCTGCATAACAAACAACCTTTCATTATCCTCATTGTTTCTGCTCGAGGATGCATAGTTGTTTTGTTGAAATTTTTCATTTTTCATGTCAGCCTCCTGCTTCTTATAACAATCTACCTGCACATGTCCAGGACAAGCTTACCACAATAAAAGCATCCACGTGTATCATTATACTGCCTTTGCTAATTTCCTCGACCTCTTTGACTCCCCCTACCTCTGAATTGGCCTCTTCCACGTGCGTGTTATTGTTGTTGTTGAATTTTGGGACTGTTGTTGTTGCTGCTGTTGGCCATAATTCTGATTACCTCTTTGGCCACCTCCTTGACCGCGTCCACGGCCTCCTCTACCTCGTCCTCTTCCTGAACTTGTATAGAAGGCCTATTGCTCTGAATTGTTTTTGTTTTGTGAAGACTGTTGGTCTTCACCCAAGCTCTTCTCTTCTATTATATGAACATAGACACCACATCTATAAAATTGGGAATGTTTTAAGTGCCTATGACTATAGCTCACCATTTTAGGCACCCATTCCATTTTTTCTTTAGCCACTATAGAATCCTTCATCAGCACATGCTAGCTATCATCTCATCAAAGAAAACATCCCTGCTCACAAATAAAAGGCCTCCAACTCCAATTTTCCCACTGCTGAAACTTAATCATCCTCGCATGCTACCTGAACTTCTCATAGAAACAACCTACCACAATCATGTTATGGGCATTAAAAGAAAAGACATGGCCATCCATTGTATGCTGGTCAAGGATGCATTTTGGCCTAATGCATCTTATTAAATAGTAGTTGTTTTTACCCTCATCTATAATGACTCGCTAATACGTTACCCTCTTATAACAAATCAAACAATGTGTTAGTCTTCCATAAAGATAGGGCTAGAAAGATCTAAGGAATTCTCTAAGGATAAAATGGTGTGAAGGATGTTCAAGGATAAAGACCTTCTTATGCCAAGAATCTATTGATCCTATAAGTGCCCCTATAGAGACAATAAAACTACTATGCTAGTGCATACCACATCCATCAGACCAAACCCATTGTTGTTTCCCATATGACCTCCTGCTCCCTCAAACTATGAACCTATGAAGGATTAGGTAGATGAGGAGCTAAATGTTATAAAGGGAGGATTGGAGAATTTTATATCTATTTGGATGATGTCACACAAGAATAAATAAAAATACCTTAATGAGATTGAAAAGAGTGAAGTGTTATATGTTGACAAGAATTCTATTAAGAGGAGAGGGTGCTATTCCGATAGTAGTTCTCTGCTCTATTTTATAAAATATCATATATGGGTAGGTTGGTGATACTAATCCCAAGTTACATGATGTGTGTGTTCTAATTCTTAAAGTACTTCCCAGAATAAAAAATCTCTTTTATATAATGAATGGGAGTAAATTTGCAAGGAGCCTTCCCCTTTGTCTGACACAAAGCAATACCTCCATCACACTGCTTAAATTGTATCCCCAAATAATGATGCAAATGCCCCAAATCTGACATCTCAAAAGAGGCATTCAAATCAGCCTTAAAATCAGCAATATGACTCTCATTTGGTCCTGTGAGCAGCATGTCATCGACATAGAGAGCAATGATTAGATGTATACCATCCACATGTTTAACATACAAAGTGCTTTCTGCTGGACTATTCTGAAACCCATGTGCAGTCAAATATGCATGTATCTTTTCATACCAAGCTCGTGGAGCTTGCTTTAAACCATATAAAGCCTTTTTCAACCTGCACACTTTGTTTTCCTGCTCTCTTTGAACAAAACCACGAGGCTGCGATACATACACCTCCTCATGCAAATCTCCATTCAAGAACGCAGTCTTTATGTCCAGCTGATGTACATTCCAACCATTATGAGCTACCAATGCACAAATGCTACGAATGGTAGTCATATGACAAGTGGGAGCAAAGGTCTCATCAAAATCAATGCCCTTTTCTTGAGCATAACCCTTTGCAACAAGTCTAGCCTTATAGCGATCAACACTACCATCTGGCTTTCGTTTCAACTTAAAAACCCACTTACATCCAATGGCCTTTTTACCAATAGGCAAATCACACAAAGACCATGTACCATTCTTCATTATAGCATCATATTCACTTTGCATTGTAGCCAACCAATTTTCTAAATTTTGTGCCTCATCAAATGAAAGAGGTTCTTCCTCTTCACACATACTAGACATAGCCAAAGCATAACAATCTGATGTATAAGAGGCATGCTGAAAACCTGAACGAGTAGGACTAGTCATAGGTGCATCAATCTTACTATCACGCTGTCGTGACGTGGGCGGTGTCGCTGGGAAAGTGCGAGGCTTCTGGCTATGAGAGTAGCTTCAAATCCCAGCAAGGAAACACAAACACATAACTCTTCAAGGAGCATCCATTTTTTATGTCATGTACATGTGCCAATTCACTTCAATACATCCCCAAATTCAGCTTGATGATTGTACATAAATTGTGTATCAAGAGCATGATCAGATCCAAGCATAGATCTCCTGGCCCTTTATCCAAATATCATATACATGTCACATATTGGCATCACATAGGCTTCGACAAGTTCCTAATACATGTGAACTTGCACATCACATATTTTGCATGTTGCTATCTTCACAACTTCAAGACGAAAATTGAACTTGATGAAAAGACCTGCTTGTAATTTCCATCATCTCACAAAGAAGCAATAGATAGAATGTAACACATTTTCATTCTCTTCATATGCCCACTAAATTTCCAAACCGGAATTTTTGCTTACAACTTTCAAAGATCACAAATCCCAGAAGTTCTCGAAAACCATGGTTATTTAAGATTACAAAAGGGAATTAAAAAAAAAATTATATACTCACATCTCCATCCTCTCAAAGCTTTACGATTTAGAAATTGTATTTGTTTTTTTTATAAAAAACTTATCTCTATATAAGGGATATTCCGAATTTTGCAAAAGCTTCACATTTTTCATTCCCATGATCTGAAAAATGTCCTGAATTCACTCGCCAGGCATCATCTTGTATGAATTAAGCAGCGCATCATTTCTTCTTTTGAATTTTTCAGAAGGCGTATCATTAGATGCAGCTTGAATTCTTCTCTAATTCAAATCCCTACATGGCTTGAACAGAAGATATCCTCCACTTTTCTGAATCTCTGGTCGATGTGCTCTCTGGTCCTCCCCGTTTCTGCATAATCCCTTGTATGCACCGTTTTGCTGGTTATTCTCCCTTTCCCGCAAGAGAATCGGGCACCTCACCTTTTGCAGCCCAAAAATCACATTTTCCCAGTTTGAAATACTGCGCCTCCTTATTTCCTGCTTAATATTCGAAAATTTCTTTTTTTTAAAAAAACTTTCGCATGCCACGCAAGCCGCTACCTTCAAATATGTCTCCAGCTGTTGCCTCTGCTAAGCATAGCAATCTTCACACGTTGCATCCAGTCAAGTCACGGCCTGCAAGATCCAGACGAAGGATAGCATGTGGCAGAGCATAGCCCTCGTAGATAGGAACGGTATGCATAACACCATCACCCGAATCCAACACAATACCTTTTGTCCTTCCACTGGCATACAATGAAAGCACAGCGTGGATAGCAACATACATAGCTAGTGCATTGAATGTATCGAACATGATTTGAGTCATCTTCTCTCGATTAGCTTTTGGATTGAGAGGAGCTTTAGTGAGCAAGACTGGATGCTCTTCAGGAGAGCAACTCGAAGCTCATTATAGAATGTATGATGCCAAATCTTTTCCATGTCATCCCAGTTGGTTACGATACCATGCTCAATAGGATATTTCAAGGTCAATATTCCCCACTTAGATTGGGCCTCATCGCCAACATATGCATCTTTCTGTCCCATACCCACCATAACACCAGTGTGCCGAGGACGGCCCACAATACTAGGAAACACTGCCCTAGGAGCATCATCTCCAGCAAACCCAGCCTTGACCATCCCAGATCCATTGTCACAGACAAGAGGTTGAACTTCCTCTGAGTCTGCCATTCTTGAATTGACGATATAACTTGGATCTGGGCAGTTGCTATGAGATTCTGCCCCTCCTCTTCTGCTCTGCAGAACAAAAGAGGGAAGACTACCATTGACAAGGGGACGTGACTTAGTCAGTCAAACAAGAGGGCCCTTCATCCACTGCTGCAATGGTAAGCATTGACCAAACGAAGGGAAGGCACACAGATCCTGCCTTAAAGCCACGAACTCTGAAACGAAGGTTTTGGGTTAGAATTTCTCTGCTCTTGCTCTAATGCTGCTAAGCTTGCACATGCATTAAATGCACATACAAATGTAATGTTGTTAGGTCTAATGCCTTCAACTTGTATCTCATCATACAAACCCAGAGCCTCCTTGTTCTGCTCATTCCGAGTAAGAACAGAAATCATGGTATCCCAAGACACGATATCTCAAAAGGGCATTCTTGAAAACCAATCCTTACATCATACATGCTCTCACATTTCCATACATGTTGAGAAGGGTGTTCCCTACTACAAGGTCTACCATAAGCATAAAACTCCATAATTCACACCACACTCATGTATAGAGGCTTCGAGACCTGGCTCAGCCTCAGCTCGTCTTATTGAACCTTATTTACAATATGAACATATGTACTCAGGCATCATATAATGACTCAAGTCATGGCACTTAATCCCATGCATCTGGATTTGCATTTGATGGCCTCATATGCATGGTTTCACACCATAGACGTGCCATGGCACGACATCCACCCCCTCTAAACCTGCACATCCTCTGGTATGTGCGAAATCATCATCAAGATCCACATATATCTGGATGTCATCTTCATCTTCTACATTATCAGGGAGATCATCCTCTTCCTCTTCAACCATATCCATACTATCACTGTTCAGCCTCTCATCTTGAGTCTCCTGTGAATCAAAAGGATCACTGTCATATCTTCTTTTAAACATCTTGATCCTTTTGCCTGCTACAAGATTCTTTATCTCTGTTCCATCAAGCTCACACAGGGTATACGTGGCATTTCCATGCACATGCTTTACAATGTAAGGGCCAAACCATCTTTTTACAAACTTTCTTTGAACAGTGAACTGGTTGTCAAGGCTACTATCATACATTAGGACCCAATCACCTTCTTCAATAGGTTTTGGCTGGAGTCTGTGTCTTCTATCAAATCTTTCTTTATTTTTCAACCTTGCATCTTTTAAACGAGCTTTAGCAAGCTCTACATCTTCAGGCCTCCTCTCCAGCTGCCTTATTCGCAATACAAGGAGGTCTTCTCTGTTCAATCCTTCCACCCAGGGTAATACATTCCAAGTTGGAACTACTTCTTCAACTGGCATTACTGGCTTCTGACCATACATTAATTCTGCAGGCATGTATCCTGTCACTGAGCTATGAGTTGTACGGTCAGCCCACAAAGCATATGGTAGCAGCCTTGGCCACTCTCGCATTCTTTCTCTGCATGCCTTAGCCAAAGCTTTAATGATTGGAGGATGTCCTCGCTCACTTTTACCATTGCCCTCAGGGTTGTAAGCACATGTTAGGGCCAGTTTGATGCCAATTCTAGAGAAGAATTCCCTTGCTTCTTCAACATCTAGCTCACCCCTATCAGCTGTTATTTTCCCAACACAACCATACCGGCATATCACATCTTCCAAGAGAAATTTGCATACTGTTTCCGTACTCTTTGTTCTAAGAGCACGCCCCTCTACCTGATTTGTCAAATCTTCTGTACCGCATCTGCCAAATTCCCAAAGGCATTGTAACTAGATCCACTACCCATTTGTAGTGCATGGCAGGTGGGTAGGTTGGTTGCAAGCCATCACGATGCCGCACATTTGAGTACATTTGACATACCATGCATGTTTCCACATATTGGGAAATATCCTTGTACATTCCTTTCCACCAATATCTTTCCTTTATTTTGGTAAAGGTGGCCCACACACTTCGATGTCCAGCCCAAAGACTCTCATGGAATTCTTTCATGAGCTTCCCTTGAGTCTCTCTATCACATATGACTCTCTGTGGCATAGCATTCCTCTGTTTAGGATGCTTCCACAGGTAGCCATCTTTTAGAAAATACCCATATGCTTTTCTGCGGATCCTCTTAAATTCTGAGTCAGACCAATTTTCCTGTCTTGTCAGAGTACTCAAGTATTGACCAATAAGCAACCAATCTCCTTCATACATTTCTCCAGTAAAAGACTCAAGTGCATTTGATAGGCAAGTATGGTCCCTTTTTGCATATGCGGTAGTGTAGAACTTTGTACCTACATCATCAATGTCACTAATCATCCCTTCTTCATCTTCATACCTAGCTCTTGATAGCATATCTGCAACTGGGTTATCTTTTCCTGCAATATGCTCAAACTCAGGATTTAGTGACTTGATATAGGCAATCCACCTAAGCATAGGGATATCTGGAGTGGTGCAGCTTGCAATCATCCCAAGGAGTGGTAAGCAATCAGTTTCCACAAGTACAGATGCCCCAATAAGATATTCTTTTTCACATTTTAGAGCAGTGACTATTCCCCATAACTCTCTCTTGATCTGCGGATATTTTCGTTGTCGAATGCTTAATACCTTTGCTCCAAATCTGATTACATACCTGTGATCATCCTCATCATCTTGCCCTACTGCCCATCCTATCCCAGTAGGACTAGTATCAACTGTAACAATCACAGGCCTGCCACACTCATAATCTGCCTTCCTTAGAGTAGGTGATGATTGAAGCAGATATTTCAGCTTCCGCATAGCTTTAGTATGTTCCGCACTCCACAAAAATTTTTGATTTTTCCTCAAAAGTTGATAAAGAGGATTTGCTACATGTGCATAATGCGGGATCCATATAACATAAAAGACACATGCACCAAGAAATCTCCTCAACTCTGTAACATTAATGCATATCTCTTTCATTCTTTGTATTGCATCTATCTTGGCTGGACAAGGTCGGCGTCCATTAGTACTACAAAGATGCCCCACTATTAGCACTTCACCAACCCCAAACACTGATTTCGATCCAAACAAAGTAAGATTCACCTCTTTCATTCTTTGTATTGCATCTATCTTGGCTGGACAAGGTCGGCGTCCATTAGTACTACAAAGATGCCCCACTATTAGCACTTCACCAACCCCAAACACTAATTTCGATCCAGACAAAGTAAGATTCACCTCTTCAAGCCTGGATAGAATCATATCACAATCTTTTATATGATTTGCCACAAACTTGCGGCACCCCTTTGAATCCAAATCCTCATCTTTATTTTTCTCATCATAGCCCTTTATTGGCACATCATCCAGAAAAGGCATAGTTATTTGTGGTATGAAGTCTCGCAAGACTTTATTCATTCCATTCATCATATGCGCCACTGAGTTGGTGGCTCCCTGTGGTAAGGTACACATTCTTACCAATCCCAAAGGAGTTTTCATTGTGGTCAAGTCCTTGCTTTGTATATCCAGCTAAAACTGATCATATCCCGAATACAGATCACCCATAGAGTATATAGCTTTCCTTGCAAATGCTTCTGCAAACTCGTCCACAATCGGACCTGCTCCCACATTCCTGATTGTGACCTTGTTTACAGGTTGCATGTCTTGAATAAAGCGCAATGTTCCATTTTTCTTTGGCACGGTAAACCATCTGTTGGAGTATGGAGCGCATGATGGCTCCAAAATTCCCATCCTGATCTTTTCTTTTAGTAATTCCATCAGCTTTGGCAAGAGAGCCTTTGGTACTGGAATCGGTCGCAGGTTCCAGGGCACATGTGGAACAGTGAAGATCACCATTGGTGCTATTATGCTTGGATCAACACAGCCTATCTCATGCGGCTGAAAAGCAAAGGCTTTCCCATGTTTTACAAGCATCTCCTCAAAGCATTCCCTTTCAATTGGCAACAGAAAATCCTTTTCACCAATCTTCAGCTCTTTTAGGGTTTCCTGTGTAAACTTATGCCCAATTTTCTTCGGATCTCTGAGATTCGGTTACATAGAGGCTTCATCTAATTTCTCCTTGGCAAAGGCAAGGCAACTGGTTTCACCTTCTTTGCAACCGTTTTGTACTTTGTATCAACATGAGCATCCATCTCACAATTCATGTTTTTACATTCCATCCCCTCAAATTCCCGGATTATATCATACATCCCCACAGATGACACCTCTATCATCTCATTTCCACCCTGTAAGCATGCTCTTCCCATATCAAAAAGCATATCCATAGTATTCACAAATGACACCCCATCAAGCACTCCTGAAATAAACTCATTCTTCTCCAAAAGACCACACTGCTCAAGACTTTTTTGTTCATTTCGTACATGTCGACGCATACCACGCTTCAAGTCCTTGCTTTTAACAAAGACCAGTGACCCATAGCTAGAAAATCCCTGAAAATTTGCTGAAAAGTTATTTACATTGATTGATTCCTGCGAGAACTCATTATCCCTTGTACCATTGGAATCCTGCTTTACAATGGCACCTGGCCAAAATCCCTCATCTCCCTGTAGTTCATGAATTCTCTCTTTATCTTTGGGAGTGACTGTGCTCGAAGAGACTCACGGTTCCTTTCATGGTTAATGCAAACTGTCAAGAATTGAATAGCTTTCTTACCATCTTTACTCCTTATTCTTGCATATGCCGAGCCATCATCCAAAACCTTTGTTTCCATCCTCATAGCTGTAATGTAGGGTTGCCCAAGGATGAGGGGATACGATGACATCTCTTGAACAAAGAAGTTCTGATCATCTTTCACATCCCCTATAGTTACCCTTACATTTGGACAGGCTGCATAGAGCTCTCCAGATGAGTTATTAGCTGCTTTAATCATCCACCCATGATCTACATCCATTGGCCACTTACATTTGTTGTAGAGATTTTTAGCCATAAGATTTATTTCAGACCCATGATCAATTAGAGCAACATACTGCTCTTCCAAGTCACCTATCTTGACAAGGGTTTCAGTGGTTGCTCTTGCCCAATGGCTCCGGAATAATGACTCTTTGTAAGAACTTCTTTTTCATCATCCTCATCCACAAAGCGCACTTGTCGTGCCCCTTCAGCAGAGTGATTACATTCCACCACATTCTCTCTCTCTTTCTTTTGCTGTACCTGTACTCCATGAGTCTTGGAAGTGCTTGCCTCCCCTTGTGATGGAATAGATTCAATTACGGACTGCCTTTTCCTTCGTATAATATCAATTATCTCATCATGGAATTCTTTCTTTGCAATCCCCAAGACTTCCCCTAGTGTAAATTCCACCCTGCTGTTTAGAATCCTCTCTTCAAGCACCTTTTTGAGATCTGTTTGCGGCTTCAATATCAGATTGAAGCTTGTAGAGTGGACTTTTCCCTTTACCCTTCACCTTCTCATGCTTCATTTTTGCTGGCACTTCTTCCATTGATACTTCCTGTGGAGGTCTGCTATGCGGTGGAGGCATATGTGATGGCCCAGGATCCTTCTTTTCACTTCCACGAGTAACTCTTTTTGATGGCCCTCCTTCCTCATTTTCCCTTTTACGCTTCTCCTCTACCTGTGCCTCATTATTCTGGCATTTAGCAATGTAGGCATGAACAGATAAAGAATCCACAGGCTCCTCCCAGCCAGTCTCAAGACGTATACAGTCACCTACCTCATGCAAAGCTTGCTTAGATACCTTCTTTGACGCAATTAATTCCATTGTTGATGGCCAAAAATCTTAATCTTCATCATTCTCAGATTCCTGCTTTGATTGGCCAACCTTTAATCCATAGGTTGCTGCCTCAACCATAGAGATGGCATGGCTAGCAGCCATATCCTCAACCAGCTTTTTCATCCCTCCTTTCCCAAAGTTTGTGCTTAATGGAAGACCAGTCTCTGTAAGGTGGATTTTCCCATCTTTAAAAAACACAAGTTGATTTCTGAGGGCTTCTTTATAGCTAGCACAGTCTTTCTTTGCATGTTCTGGGTCATCACACCATATACATCTGAATGTAAACCCTTCTTTGCTTTGAGGCCTTTGCATAGAAGCCTGCCCTAATGGTAGTCCTTTTTCTTCAATCCTGGACATCTTCAATTTTAGGTCTCGCATGCCCTTAATAAGCTCTTCCATCGGCCCTTCTACCTTTGGAATTGCAGCAGCTGGTTTTGGTAGATTCTCAGGGGTAACAGCAGTTATAGGAGTTGCCGAGCTCATCACCATTTTATCCCTCCTTCGCTGCCACTTTGCTAGCATGGTGACCGCATCCTCGACATCATTCCAATCACTCTTTATTCCCTGCTCTGTATCCTTATCCTCAAGGAGAATTTCCAATTTTTCTTGGAGATCTTTCCCAGCTGCTTGTAAGAAGAGCTCTGTTTTTTCCCTGTCCAAGGTTGTGCGCTCAATCCTTGACAGCTGGGCATAGCGCTTCTCAAACTCTCTTAGCAACTCTGTGGCAGAAATTTCCATTTTGGGTTTTGTGACCCATTCCAAGAAAGTTCGTTTGGTCACCCGCTCGGAATCCTCCATGAAATATTCATCCTTTAAAGCAAGCTTGAACTCCTCCCAATTTCTGCCACCATGTGCTGTCTGTAATCCTCTTATGCGCTCTCTTATTTCAGGAACACATACCAGCTCAAAGCTTCGAACCATATCCTCCTCAGTCACCCTGTTTAGCTCCATTTCCTTTGTGTAATTGCGCAGGTACTTTGTGATGTCCTTACCATCAAATTGATCCACCTTTTTCACAATTGACTGCAGTGCTTTGGTCGTGGAAATTTGTCCCCTCTCAGCAGCTTGCTGCTGTTGCATATACATAGTAAACATCTGAAACATTTGCATAACTCCGGGGTCAAAATGAATCCCCTGGCCCTCAGGATTCTCAGCCATAGCTTCCCTGTGTATTTGACCACACTCTCACCCCAGCAGCTTCACGTCAGGTTCACCAAAGCTGTCGTGACGTGGGCGGTGTCGCTCGGAAAGTGCAAGGCTTCTGGCTGTGAGAGTAGCTTCAAATCCCAGCAAGGAAACACAAACACATAACTCTTCAAGGAGCATAAGACATCTCCATTTTTGATGTCATGTACATGTGCCAATTCACTTCAATACATCCCCAAATTCAGCTTGATGATTGTACATAAATTGTGTATCAAGAGCATGATCAGATCCAAGCATAGATCTCCTGGCCCTTTATCCAAATACCATATACATGTCACATATTGGCATCACATAGGCTTCGACAAGTTCCTAATACATGTGAACTTGCACATCACATATTTTGCATGTTGCCATCTTCACAACTTCAAGACGAAAATTGAACTTGATGAAAAGACCTGCTTGTAATTTCCATCATCTCACAAAGAAGCAATAGATAGAATGTAACACATTTTCATTCTCTTCATATGCCCACTTGAATTTCCAAACCGGAATTTTTGCTTACAACTTTCAAAGATCACAAATCCCAGAAGTTCTTGAAAACCATGGTTATTTAAGATTACAAAAGGGAATTAAAAAAAAACTTATATACTCAGATCTCCATCCTCTCAAAGCTTTACGATTTAGAAATCGTATTTGTTTTTTTTATAAAAAACTTATCTCTGTATAAGGGATATTCCGAATTTTGCAAAAGCTTCACATTTTTCATTCCCATGATCTGAAAAATGTCCTAAATTCACTCGCCAGGCATCATCTTGTATGAATTAAGCAGCGCATCATTTCTTCTTTTGAATTTTTCAGAAGGCGTATCATTAGATGCAGCTTGAATTCTTCTCTAATTCAAATCCCTACATGGCTTGAACAGAAGATATCCTCCACTTTTCTGAATCTCTGGTCGATGTGCTCTCTGGTCCTCCCCGTTTCTGCATAATCCCTTGTATGCGCCGTTTTGCTGGTTATTCTCCCTTTCCCGCAAGAGAATCGGGCACCTCACCTTTTGCAGCCCAAAAATCGCATTTTCCCAGTTTGAAATACTGCGCCTCCTTATTTCCTGCTTAATATTCAGAAATTTCTTTTTTCTAAAAAAACTTTCGCATGCCACGCAAGCCGCCACCTTCAAATATGTCTCCAGCTGTTGCCTCTGCTAAGCGCAGCAATCTTCACACGTTGCATCCAGTCAAGTCACGGCCTGCAAGATCTAGACGAAGGATAGCATGTGGCAGAGCATAGCCCTCGTAGATAGGAACGGTATGCATAACACCATCACCCGAATCCAGCACAATACCTGTTGTCCTTCCACTGGCATACAATGAAAGCACAGCCTGGATAGCAACATACATAGCTGGTGCATTGAATGTATCGAACATGATTTGAGTCATCTTCTCTCGATTAGCTTTTGGATTGAGAGGAGCTTTAGTGAGCAAGACTGGATGCTCTTCAGGAGAGCAACTCGAAGCTCATTATAGAATGTATGATGCCAAATCTTTTCCATGTCATCCCAGTTGGTTACGATACCATGCTCAATAGGATATTTCAAGGTCAATATTCCCCACTTAGATTGGGCCTCATCGCCAACATATGCATCTTTCTGTCCCATACCCACCATAACACCAGTGTGCCGAGGACGGCCCACAATACTAGGAAACACTGCCCTAGGAGCATCATCTCCAGCAAACCCAGCCTTGACCATCCTAGATCCATTGTCACAGACAAGAGGTTGAACTTCCTCTGAGTCTGCCATTCTTGAATTGACGATATAACTTGGATCTGGGCAGTTGCTATGAGATTCTGCCCCTCCTCTTCTGCTCTGCAGAACAAAAGAGGGAAGACTACCATTGACAAGGGGACGTGACTTAGTCAGTCAAACAAGAGGGCCCTTCATCCACTGCTGCAATGGTAAGCATTGACCAAACGAAGGGACGACACACAGATCCTGCCTTAAAGCCACGAACTCTGAAACGAAGGTTTTGGGGTAGAATTTCTTTGCGCTTGCTCTAATGCTACTAAGCTTGCACATGCATTAAGTGCACATACAAATGTAATGTTGTTAGGTCTAATGCCTTCAACTTGCATCTCATCATACAAACCCAGAGCCTCCTTGTTCTGCTCATTCCAAGTAAGAACAGAAATCATGGTATCCCAAGACACGATATCTCAAAAGGGCATTCTTGAAAACCAATCCTTACATCATACATGCTCTCACATTTCCATACATGTTGAGAAGGGTGTTCCCTACTACAAGGTCTACCATAAGCATAAAACTCCATAATTCACACCACACTCATGTACAGAGGCTTCGAGACCTGGCTCAGCCTCAGCTCGTCTTATTGAACCTCATTTACAATATGAACATATGTACTCAGGCATCATAGAATGACTCAAGTCATGGCACTTAATCCCATGCATCTGGATTTGCATTTGATGGCCTCATATGCATGGTTTCACACCATAGACGTGCCATGGCAGGACAACGTAAGGTTTGCACCAGCCATTTAGGCATACCTCTAGCCTGCTCATTTTCAGCCCTATCCTCATGAATTACATCCTGTAAATCTGCATCACAAATAGGCTGATCTATGATGTCATTTGAAATCTTCATAGGCTAAATATTTGCCTCATTAGGACTTACATTTGAATTCCCACCTGTAAAGAGAGGCAACAACGTATCAAATACATCCCATGAGCTCACACCTGTCTCTTTGGTACATGATAACAAAGACTGCATAGCATCTTCCATAAAAACAACATCTCGACTAATCAAGATACGCTTTGACTGCGGATGATACAATCTGTAACCCTTGCTCTCAGCACTGTAACCAATAAAAATGCATTTGACAGCCTTATCATCCAATTTTCTGTGTTGTTGCACAAGCACTAAAGCATACGCCAAGCAACCAAAGACACGCAAGTGACCAATAGAAGGCTTCCTGCCATGCCAAGCTTTGTATGGAGTAATAGAGTGCAAGGCCTTAGTGGGACACCTATTGAGTACATATGCAGTACACATGATAGCCTTAAGCCAAAACGCATGTGGCAAAGCTTGGCTCTTGACCATACATCGTGCCATCTCCATAAGTGACCTGTTTTTCCTCTCAGCAACACCATTTTGCTGAGGAGTATATGGCACTGTACATTGGTGTTTTATCCCACGACTAGCCAGAAATGCATCAAACTCTTTAGACATATACTCCCCCCCTCGATCAGAACGGAGGGTGCCCACAGTACAATTGGATACATTTTCAACCATAAGCATAAACTGTTTGAAGCACAAAAACACTTCGGACTTTGCCTTCAGTGGATATACCCATGCATGCCTTGAGTAATCATCAATGAAAGTCATGAAGTACAAGTGTTTGAGTTTGCATAGGCCCACATACATCACTATGTACAAGTTGCAATTTGCGAGTGGCCCGCACAGAACCATCCTTTGGAAACGCAAAACGTTGCATTCTGCCCAAAATACAGCCTTCACAAACATGTTTCAATGGTGCCTCAAGAGGGGGCAATGAACTAACCATATCAAATTTCTGCAAACGCAGCAAACTAGCAAAGTTCAGATGACCAAAACGAGCATGCCATAGTTTTGCATCTGAAACTGCCTTTTCATCAAAAATTGCATTTGCTGAATCTTCCACACACTTGTCATAAGAATTGAGCCTATACAGCCCACGAAACAAGGTGCCAGATATAATAATCGTATCAACAGTACATCTGTCATCCACAAATTTGACTACAAGTCCAAGTCTAGCAAGCGCAGAGAGAGACAATAGATTCTTCTTTATCCCTGGTACATACAAAGCATCTGAAAGTGTGAAAGCGCTGCCATTTGCAGTAGTAAGCATAATTTTACCAATGCCCTTTACTGGGTAAGAAGCATTATTGGCACATGTGACAGTATTCCCATTAGGGATAGCCTCAAGACAAGTGAACATATCACGATGTGAGGTAATGTGCTTTGTAGCACATTACCTCACATGGTGGTGCTTTGTAGCACCACTGTCAAAATACCAAACATGAGAGTCAACAGAAACTGCCAAACATGCATCATGTACAGATGGGTCACACTCGCAATACACGCTAAACGCCCATTCTATATCCTGCACAACATTTTTAGAATCTGCATTTGTAGAAGCATCCGCTATTGTGGCTGCATTTGACTCTTTCTTCTTTGCCTCTTTAGCCTTTAGCTTAGGAAAATTCTTAATGACATGATCATTTGCCTTACAATAATTGCACCTGGTCTTTTTCTTGCCTTTATCAAGAGCCTTCTTAGACTTAAATTGTTGCTACCTGTGGAAGGAGAAGAAGTTGCAGACCTATTAATAGGAGAAGAAACAGTGGAAGGGGCTACCTTATCACTTCTTCTCTGCTGTGCTGGGTAGCAATAAATGCTTGATCAACTGCACGCTGCCTGGCCCTGTTTCGCCTGGACTGCGCTTCTTGCAAGAGTTTGTTGACTAAAGTATCATACTTGACAGCATCAAGTCTGTCCTCATTAAGAAGTCTCCATGTGGAAGCAAAAGTCTGATATGTCTCAGGTAAAGCATCAAGAGCAGTCTGCACAAGAGAATGATCAGGAATAATCTCACCTGTAGAAATCAACTGTTCTTTGAGATCTTTAATCTCAGCAAGAAAAACATTCATGTCATCATCTTCTTGCATAATCTTCAATTCTAGCTCTTTACGCAGGTAAGCGATTTTTGCCTCGTTACAACCTGCATACAAACCAGCTAGAATATCCCAAGCTTGTTTTGCTGTTTTAGCTGAACGAATATGTGGGGTGATGTTACGTTTGACAGAAAGTGCAATCAAGGCATGAGCCTGCGCAACTTTACCATCCCAACAACGAGCTTGTTCAACAGTGGGTAAAACAGCAGCAACAGTAGAGCTGCTAGATCCTGCAACATCCTCCAACAGATCCTACATCCACAGAACCTGGACGTACATCCATACCCTGCACAATGTTCCACACTTCTTTTGCAACCAAAACATGCTACATCATGTATGCCCAAAGTGGGTAGTTGCTGTCTCCATCTAATTTGTCATCAGCAGATAACATACGAAATAGACTTAGCTTTCTTTAGCATAGAGTGAAATGTTAAAATGGGCTTAGCTTTCTTTAGGATTTCTCCCTTCATATTCATATGGTCAAACTATGAGACTCATCTAGCCTAGGAGAGAAAAACATTATGAACAAAGATTAAAGGGACCCTTACTTCAAAACAAAAGTTGAGATAAAACTTTAAACACCATATTGGGGAATATGGGAATTTCCCACAAGTTTGGGACATGTGGTCAAAACTTTGGATTTTCCATAACTTGAACACCATTAATCCAAAATGAGTGGTTTATGGCTCTTTAGATCCCATTTTTCAAGCGTTTTCCAATGATAGGTCACATGATAGGGCTTTGAGAAACTTACAAACATGTTATCCATGTCCTCCTTTTTTAGTATTCAAAAATGGGAATTGGGAGATTCCCAAATTCTCTAATATGGTGTTTTTAGGATGAAATTATTACACTTATAATATTTTTTTGGTCCTCTATTAACTCTTTGTTAGTGAAAATCACTTTTATAAGCCAAAATATAACCACCCTAGAAGTATCAAAACCATGCAAAAGAAAAGGAACATCTTGAAACCTTACCATTTAGTACCTTGAGTGACCTATTGAATGATTGTAAAATCTAGTTATCAATCACACTACTTGACCTTATCACACCACCAAGGCCATAATCTAATAAGTGTAGTGCAATAAAGGGATTCAAGTTAGGAATAGTAGATCCCATCAACTTCTACCACCATGTTTAATGTCTCCCTTGCTCAAGATGGGAAGAAGGAGATAATAAGAGAAGTGGGGAGAAGAAGAAAAGCTCGCACTCCCAAATCCCATTCACATGTAAGCACAAGCACATAAAGAGTTGTAAATTCAATTTGCATAGTGGGATTCTATGATTTGTATACATGGCCTTGTTTTTTACAATTGGGGGAAGATATAGCTAAACAAAGGTATGCACATTTAGATTTTTGGCTTTTAATAAATAGTTGCCTTTTAAAAAGGTACCCCACCTAAATTTACATTAGAAAAAGCAGCTCAAAACACACCTTTCAAAATGTAACTTTGAGCTTCCCTTTGGATTTGAGGTCTAGATGTGGATATTAAATAGCAAGAGCTTGGTACATGAAGTAAAAGCATGGGAATACAGAGGTAAGAAAATTGTAAAGATCAAATAATAGGGGGTGTGATACACACTTGACACTAACCATGTAACTTGCCAAGTTGTGACGCACTCCTCAATATTAGGAATAATAATAAAATTAAATGAGGATCAACTCTAATTATTAAATTATGTTATAGTTAAGCTAGGTATATTGCATAGCTAATAATGTTTTGGCATGCCATGGATAGGCCTTTAGTAGTACTTTGTTCTTTGAAGAAGCCAAAAATATGCCCAATTTTTAGGCTAGCCACATAGATACCCTATGCTTTTTGAACAAGACAAAATTAGGTTTGACTCTCATTTGGCTACTATAAATCTCACAAATTTGGTCCATTGTAACAAATTAGGGCTAAATGGTGTGATATAAAGTTGGCCAAAAATAACCTTACAATCATTGCAAAAAATAAGTATGTATTATCTCATCGTCTCTCTCCCTTTCTTTCTCCTCTTCCTTTAATTCTATATTACCATGTTTTGAAGACTTTGGCTAAATAATAATAATAATAAGAAGAAGAAGAAGAAGAAGAAGAAGGAGCAGAGGAGGAAGATGAAGAAGAGGGAAAAGGAAAAGAAGAAGGATTTTTTTTGTAAAAGAATAAGTCTTCTTCTTCTTCTTTTTGTCCTTCTCCCTCTTCTTCTTCTTCTCTTCTTCTATTTCTCGCATTAGTAGAATAAGAAGGAGCAAGAAAACCTTTCAATTTAAACCTTAAAGCACAAAACTTCACATACATAATGATTTAGTATTTCTAAAGAAGACGAAGATGATCTTGCATTTCAAGCCTTGCGACAGAAAACTTACATTCATGTAGTTTAGTACTTCTTATTGTTCTCCTTCTTGTTTTCCATGTCATTGTAAAGAAGGATAATATGAAGAAGAATTTTTTTTCCCAATTCTCTCGTCGTCCTCCTCCATCTTCTGAGTGATTTTCTCCTCCTCCTCCTCCTCCTTCATCTTCTTTCTCTAAGAAAGAAGATGGAGGACGACGAGGAGAGAATAGAAACAAAATTCTTCTTCATATTATCCTTCTTCTTTCACTTATTCTTCTTTTTTTCCTTGTATTAGCCAAGAAGAATTTTTCTTATTTTTTCCCTTTATCTTCTACTTCTAATAAATAGATAATGAAAAAAATATAATTTTAAACCAATAATAACATCAAAAGACATGGTGAAGGAAAACTAGAAAAAGAGGATGAAGAGATATACATTTTTTCTTCTTCTTTTTGTTTTACTTATCATTTTTCTTCTTCTTCTTCTTCAATTTACTCCATGGCGTATTAAAAATAAATTAAAGAGGAAATAGCGATAGTAGGAGTAGTAGAAGGCGGGAGAAATCATCGCAAAATGATGGTGGAAGTGGTAGTAGTAATCATCACTGTAATTTATAGTCATAGTCATATTAATAGTAGTAATCATCACTGTAATTTATAGTCATAGTCATATTAATAGTCATTTATAGTCATAGTAGCATTACGAGGAGAAGGAGAAGGACGTGGAGGAGGAGGAGTAGGTTTTCTTCTCCTTCTTCTTCCTCTTAAAAGTAAGAAAAGAATAAGAAATCCCCATAGTATATAAACAAAAAAAAAACTCGTGGTTATATTAAATCTTTAGAGGAATTCAATTTTAAGCTTGGTAGGAGGTTTGGTCCTTGAGATTCAAATTAAGAAATAGATAAAAGAGGGAATTGAAATCTTAAAAAAGCAAGAAGAAGATAGTGAGGAGCAAGGGGGAGGAAGAGAAGGAAGGAGGTAGTGGAGGAAGAGGAAGGAAAGAGAGGAGAAGGAGAACAAAGAATAACAGGAAGAAGAAGGGATAGAGGAGGAGGTAGCAAAAGCAATAGAAGAAAGGGAAGAGGAGGAGGTAACAAGAGGAGAAAAAGAAGAGGAGGTAACAGGATGAGGAGAAGAAGAAGCAAAAGCAAAAGGAGGAATAATATATTCTTTAGCTTTTTACTCTTATTCTCATAAAAGAAGAAGAAAAATAGAAGGACAAAGAAGAAAGAACAAAAAGATAATAACAAAAAGGAGAATTTAAAAAATATATTATACCTATGTTTCTCAACAACTAATTTTTTTGACAAAGCGTAGGACACAAAAGTAGATAGAGTTGCATATTGATAAAGTGGTGGTAGAAATCTATACAAACATTGAAAGCCACATAAGAAGCACTAATATATACTACTAATTATTAGCTCAACTAAAATTAACTTTCAAATGCTAACATAACCAAAGTATGTTTCAAAAGAATCCCCGGAAAACATGTCATCTACTCTTGATCAAGGTTTCTTTTAATAAGCATCCTGAATAATGTCTTAAGAAGTTAATGCAAATTGATATTATTAATCAACATGCCTTAACAGTTTTGTGCTCGAGGCTTTGTACTTCTTTGTGTAAAAATTGAAAAAGAGAATAAGCAAAGAAATCATATAGCTAAAGAGTATCTGCACAACAAAAAGGGAAAAAAATTATAGCTCTTAGCATGCATATTGTTTCAATATCTAGAAATACTAAAATATGTCATGTTTACTACACACAAAAACTATTTCTCAAGGTATTTTTTGATTTAAGACTAATTATGCAACTCTTAATGGAGGAGAGAATGGAAGACCTTGCATAGAAATTGTGGATATGGAGCCTGAACAATGATAGAGTAAAATGCTTGCAGCATGTTGATTACAAATTGAATCATTTGAAGTTGAGTCAAATACCTGCAAAATGAGAAAAGCAAAGAGTTTGCCCCCCCCCCCCCCCCCCCCCCCCAAAAAAAAGGCATGCACTTTGATTAATGCCTTTATGAAAAAATCAAGGAAAATACGATATTTCCATGGGATGTGGCTAAAATACTTACCTTCCCCAGAAAAGGTACTTTTGTTGTTTCTTATCATCATTTCGCCAGATCGCAGAAACAAGATAGTAGAGATACATGAAAACATGTACAGCTGAGTTCATTGCTGCGGAGATATAAGCTATAGAGAAAGAAATTATGAGGTGAGGTGGTGCATGCATACCAACAAAGTCTCTCGCTCTCTCTCTCTCTCTTCTTTTGTGAGTAGATTCTTGTTATAGTAGCACCTTGAGTACCAACCTGAAGGTATCTTGGTCTCCTGCTCGCGGGCAATGCCCAAAGGCAACACAATCATAGCCACAATATTGGCTTCGCCCAATACCACTGGGATGCTTATGAGGATTTGAACTCAGACCCATCGCTAGGTATCTTGGTCTCCCTCTCGACGCATCGCTAGGCTACACACCACGTGGTTTTGAAGTTTTTGTACTACAAACGATGATAAGGTTGTGTGCCCACCAAATAGTGCATGGCCTAGAGGCGCCCCCTCCAAAATTTTTGTGAGGCCTCTCCCTCCATATTAGTATATTATATATACATATATAGCCCATGGGTAGAGTCCTAACACATTACAAGATATCTATCGAGCCCAAATCCTCTCTATTTTGTGGATCATGTATTTTTCTTTCCTCCCTAAGTTGATATAAAACCCATCCTTTAATTTTTTCTAAAACATATCTATTCAGCCCTTACATTGATCTTTACGTTACTGTTACATGAACACGTGGAATTACCCAATGCACATATAAGATAGACTTGTTTTCTTTTTAAAGCATAGTTTTGGGGCATTTAATGCCAATACCCAATCTCACATTTTAAAAAACACGCACACGCATTTACATAGTAAGTACTGATGAGGGGATTTTCTCATGGGGGGGCCAAGTTCAACTTGGCCAAAAGCATTTAACAAATATTAAATGTAAAAATTTGAGGTCATTCCTACTACCAAGGATGATTTTTCGTGGGTTGGGTCGGTTCAAAATGACGAGATTAGTAGAAACTAGTACTCAACTCACGCGGCGTTGCTGTGGTATGTAAAAGACATTAAGCAGAAAAACGCAGGAATGGAAGCCAAAATACAAAGGGTCAAATTAGGAATGAAAGCCAGAATACAGAAAGTCAAATCGATGGGGATTTTTTCCTCTTTTTTTTAGGATTTCTTTTATTCTCTCCTCTCCTTGTACTACCTTGGTTGTCCATGATTAACATGTAATAGAGAGTGCCTGCTTTTTTATAGTTTACCTTATTTTTAGACGGTCACTCAAAATAAGTGAGTGTATTTAACAGTCATAATGCCCAAAAACGAACATGGCACGCCTGCCACCATAAGGTGTCTCCAAGTTTTCCAAGAGAAAAACCAGCTGAGCCACAATTGAGAAGCTCATGGACAAGTTGCATTTAATGCACTTGACCAATTAAACTTGGGTGATGTAAGATATACATGCATGATGAATGAAAGACATGGGTTATTTTCAAAAATAGCAATGATGCGAAATGTCTTACCATCACCACCCGGCGCATGATGAGCTATCATCCACCAAATAAGAGCAACAGAGACATGGTGATACACGTGCAACACTGTAATTTGTCGAACATTGCGTTTCAACAGCATTATTATCTGTTGACATTCAAGGAAGATTAGTGCTAGACTTGACATGATTAATTAGTGTCATTAAATTAAACTAACTGTAATTAGGTAGTCTAACATTACCGTATCCATGAACTCCACGAGCTTGGACATGTAAAAGGTGTATATGAAACGCGCCATCTGCAACAAGCGGATGCCAATATGACTATGTATTCAAGTTGAAGATTAGGGTGTGGTCATAACATTAAGATAAAAGAGAGGTGGGGCATATGGCCTAGCGGTAAGGGCTCTTGCCCTACACCGCTATTATTGACCAGGTTCAATACCCTGCCCTTTTCACTCACATGCCTAATGGCCTCTCTAAAATAACTCTTGCAATACATAAAAACATTAGGATAAAGTGAGCATGCACTTGGTAGTAATTACCAAAAGATTAAGCAAAACTTAAAAGATGCGAAATTACTCTCTAGTTTGTCATATCATTAGGATAAAGCCAACATGCATATAGCCTTAATTACCAAAAAACTTAAAAGATACAAAATTACTCACTTGTTTGTGTTGCTCGTTGTAGGCATTGCCCCATATAGAATACCTATCAAATATGCAAGGCAACATCAGGCCAAAAATACTTTAAAAAAATATTTTCTCTTTTCTAATCTTCCCATTGGGATTTTTTTTCTTTGGTGATTGGAAAATTTTGTAGAATTTTTTTTTTCTTGGCTAGAGGGTTCATTTCTTTGTCCCTCATGGGGTAAGGAGGTGGGGTGAGGGTTTCGAGCTCTCATCCTCAGGTTCTGGAACTCAAGCTATACGAGTAGACTTCTTTTTGTACATAATCTCGCCAAACATCCAATCTTTACTAGGAAAGAAAATCTAGAGAAAAAGCTACATCTCTTTGTAGAGTGTGCATGATGAATGAGAAAATACAGGCTCGTGAGATTCCAATTTGCCCATGAGTGCTATTTAGAACCTCTTGCGCTGAAAGAGAAGAGAGGTCTACTGGTGGTAGTTTTCGAAACACACGAGAATAACTTCTAAATTGAGTTTCTAAGTAACGTTTTGTGTAACGTTTCAAAGATCGGTCCCTAAGAAGTCTCCGGCCCAGCCCGATTTTACTAAAACTAGGGGCTTACTACTAACACGCATTGTGGTGGGTTAGTTAAGGCAAAACGATAGGAACACAGAACTCTTGGGTTCAATCCTTATCCATCACATCCGCAAGGTGTTACCCTAAAAATAGCATTTGTTTTAGTACTCCCTCTTGCAATGCAACACTTGGTAGTAGTAGGGTAAACACATTTATTTATTTATTTAATAAAGCTGGGGGAGTCATACTTGAGTTGATACGCGGTGTATGCCAAGCCGACGGACATGTAGAGGCTGAGGCCAAGGCAAACGCAGTTGTGCACGATGACCAGGGATCGCAAGGGGGCGGGCTCGTTATGATGGCGGGGCTTCAAACCAGCAGATCTGATCCATTGCAAGCCCAAGGTGACCACGCCCACGTAGAGCAGGATGAGCAGAAGCACGGGTGTGGGGCTGTCAACAGTGGGCCAGCCTCTAGTCGTCGGAGTGCCTACAAGCTCCACCCCAAAACACCGGAGCAGCAAACCATCAAACGCCGCCGTTACGGCAGCGTCCGCCGCCTTGTAGTATCTGATCAACAACTCCTCCATTGCCGCCGCCGCCTCCTCGGCCAACGCTCGCAAAGTGTCGCCAATAATAATAATAATAATAATTGTGCTAGATGGGCAGGTGTGGCCGAAGATCGGAGACTTTGGGCTGATGTGAGCAGGGGCGAAAGCATCGTATTATTGAGACTGGGTGTGTTGAGAGTGGGTGTTCACATTATCTGTTGTAGTGGTTGAGGGGTAGGCGTGGGCTAGTAAATCCAACAAAAAAAAAAAGGGGTTATCGTGTAGCATGGTGTGGTAAATCCGGAAAAAAAACGACCTACTGTGCACGTTTGTATGATCCATTAGACACAAGTGTAATACATTGTTGGAGAAGTAAAATCCATTGGACACAAGTGTAATACATTGTTGGAGAAGTAATGTAGTTCCATGTGAAATCCATTGGACATAAGCGTTATACATTGTTGGAGACATAATGAACATCCATGTGAGATCTAGTGGACAAGTGTAGTACATTGTTCGAAGAGTAATAAAGTTTCATGTGAGATCCAGAGATCTACATCGAAAGGCTATGCAGGCTTGTACTTGTTGGCTTTTCTCGCTTGAACTCTGTCTTTTAATCTTTGTACTTTAACCTTTTGAATGATGAAAATCTTTATTTGCTTTGGCCCAGAAAGTATGTGGATATGAGGGTAAGTGAAATGTGTCTACATAGGTAATAATAGTGTTTGTATATGTAGATATGATCTCTTGATACACACATAACAATAAAAACAACAACAAAACATATATGTGTAAAGATTGCCTTTCTATGTAAACTTGAGCAACTCATTTCAAAAGTGTGGCATTGTACTATTGCTAGCAACATTTGTTCAAATGTACCCTTGTTCTTCTCCAATGGTGACCTTCAATTGGAACTTTTAACAGTAGTGTTGAAGTGTATAACTGGTCGATGAATTTATGCCAAAAAGTTTACCTTGTCATTGTGAAACCAAATATCATATTATTTTCTAAAAAAAGTTTTTTTTGGACCCTAACATAACATTTTGGGTTGCTTTTCTTAGATGAAGTCGTGATGATTAGCATAGTTAGCGTCATGTGTTGAAGCTTAAAACAATTGGAAAAACACCATCTTGAAGTCCAAAGTAAATTGGAAAAGTTTCAAAAACTTTTGGATGAAACCTTCGATTGGGATCCAAATTTAACGCGTGATCGTAGCTGTTGAGAGTGGGTATGTTGATGAGCTATTGTGAAGGAATCATAACTGTTCACGTTATCTGCAGTGGCAGAGGGGTAGTGGGCTGGTAAATGCAAAAATAGCAGTTGTCGTGTAGCGTGGGCTGGTAAATAAAAAAAACGAGCTGCTTTGCACGGTTGGGCCCTTCACATGGAATGCGACAACTTGATCTACACGACATTTATCCTGAGGCACTCCTGTCCCTTTTTTCAACCAGTTGACATAAAGACAACTTTCCACAGCAACCACAGGTTTTGGGGATTTGAAGAAATTTCAATCCGCCTTTTAAAGGTTTACACTCTCAAAAAAAACTTAATAAAAAAGACACATTTAATTAAGGCTCACACTCTCATAAAACCTTAATAATAATAATAACCCTTTTCCCAACCATGCAGCACTAGCTCTACTTTGCATGGACCACAAATCATGGATGGGGTGAATAGCTTCTACAGTAAATCTTTACACCAACCCCATAATAATTAGCTGTATCACAAGAGCCAATGGTTGCTAGTAAACATAGCCTATACAACCAACACATAGCCTATAGCCATACCACAAGAGCCAATGGTTGCATATAATAAGCATAGCCTATAGTAGCAGATGTTATCACCAAAACTCTACTATTCTAGTGAATGTGGAATAAGAAACAACCATCGTAGGGGACTTGCCTTGCTTCTAGCTTAGGATTCATAGCCTTTAATAACCATTAGTGGTTGGTAGCTCCAAGCTCATGTGCTTTCCTTCTTGTTGTCACACTTACCAAGAAGATACTCCACCTTCCTGCATAAGGACTCACCTCTCTCTCTGTCTCTCTGTCTCTCTCTCTCTCTCTCTTTCACACACACACACACACACACAATAAGCAAGAGGAACATGTACCAAGATTCATACACTCTAATCTTAACTCTCTCTCTCTCTTTCTCAACAAGATAAGAGCAAGTAGACAAGCAGAACTCAATTGGCATAAAGGGGGATTGTGTCTTTGCATAAAGGTTTACACTCTCAAAAAAACCTTAATAAAAAAGACACATTTAATTAAGGTTCACACTCTCATAAAACCTTAATAATAATAAAAACCATTTTCCCAAAACCAATCAAAATAAAGACAGCTTTCTCTAGCAACCACATGTTTTTGAGGATTTAAAGAAATTTCAACTAGCCTTTTAAAGGTTTACACTCTCAAAAAAATCTTAATAAAAAAGACAGATTTAATTAAGGCTCACGCTCTCATAAAACCTTAATAAAAAAAAGTAAAAGGCTTACGCTCTCAAAAAACCTAAATAAAAAGAGATATTTAATCAAGGCTCACACTCTCGGAAAGCTTGAATAAGAAAAGACATTTAAATTTCAACCAGCCTTTAAAGGCATACTCACATGCAAGCCTTGACATGACAACCTCCACATGGAGAAGGGCAACTCGCCATAATTCTTCCATATGTAAAGTTCCTTGGTTGTTGAGACATCTATCTTCATATGCTATCGAACTCACTATTTAAAGATGACATGATTTAAATCACATCTTCATCTATAATAAATCCATTAATCTCCTTTTTGGAGACTCATCGGTGTAGTTGGTGATATAGTGAAAAATGTAAGCAAGCAACCAGCCCATTTAGGGAATCATTAGGGTGATTCTCGAAATCTTTATTCCTTGGCTTAGCTTCATTTGTGTCTATCTTAGAGTATACACCTCTTATCTACCTGGGTGCTCCTTCTTACACATTCAATATTTGTATGTGACCATATAGGTGAGAAGGCAAATATTTAGCAAATCTAGTAGATCCAGACACTGTATCGGTGTGACTACATGTATATGCTTCCATATTTAGGAATGGTGTGAGGAATTCTTTTCACTATTCCCATTGGAGTATACACCTTCAATAATTGTATGGGATAATATAGGTGACAAGGTAGATCTATAGAAAATTCACATGATGTTTTCGTATGACCACATGTAGATGTGGAATGGTGAGGAATTATTTAAACTATTCCCACTGGATGTTGAAATCTTCTATCCTTGACTTGGCTTCATCTGTGTCTATCTTAGAGTATACGTGCACCTCTTATCTCTACCAGGTCCTCCTTCTTCCACCTTTAGTAACTATATGAAATCGTATAGGTGGGAAGGCTGATCTCTAGCAAATCTTGTAATTGCAGGTACACCAGCAGCTTTGTGGACACTGCCATGTTCTCCTCCTAGAGAGTACCCTTCCTTGCCATTAGCATTACCTCCTCCAATTTTAGCAACTCTGATTGGATATGGGGCATACGGTAGGCTATGAGAAATGGTACTATAGGACTCATTAACGATTCTCGTTATTGGATTAAATGGTGTAACTTGCATGAGCTTTTTGAAGAATAGCTTCAGACTAAGCATAGGGTTGCAACTCTTATTAAGTATTCATAATTTGTATTTGATATTTGCATAAGGACACCTTCATTAGAATACTCAACATGCAATTGTATAAATTATGGGTTTACCTCTGTGTAGCTTACTACTCTAGGCTTTGGGGCCATTGGCTCCTTGGGGAATAGTGTATAAGTGTTGTACATAAGAAGATTCCATGTTAGTTAGTTCCTCATTGTTACTCAGCTCGGGGGCCTACCCATGAGATGGGAGAAGTTTAGAGGAGGGAGGCCTATGAAGCAAGTATGTTTATAAATAAGCACTCTCCCCTTCCTTGTCATCATAAGGGTTTAGGAGTCAAGGAGTTTAAGTGGTATTTAGAAATGTATTAAGCTCTAACTATACTTCATGAGTTACACTAGTAAGATATTCAATATGCTCAAGTGAGAAGTCATATACCATAGATATCAAAATTTGTTCTAGATGTTTGTAGACATTTTGATAAAGGTTTAAGATACCATAAGGGTGGTATAAGGTGCTTTCACGAAGCCTTAGATATGTATAGGTATCATAGGCCTCTACCCAACCCTTGGTCTAGAACCAAGTATAGGAATTAGAGAGAGTTTTAAAATTAGTAGGGCTGGAGGGAAGATTAGGAGACATAAAGTTTTTAAGAAATTCTTCCATGTTATCCAAAATTTGTAGAGTTGATCAGCACTACACCATATCACTAAGGCTACAGAGTTCTCACTAGGATTATTAATTTTTGGGTGATTGGGAAATTTTGTAGAGTTTTTTTTTTCTTTTGGCTAGAGGGTTCATTTCTTTGTCCCTCATGGGGTAAGGAGGTGGGTTGAGTTTCGAGTTCGCATCCTCAGGTTCTGGAGCTCAAGCTATACCAATAGACTTTTTTTTGTACATAATCTCCCCAACCATCCAGTCTTTACTACCCTTTGTCTATAGACCTAACCCCACGGTGGCAAGTGGTTGGCTAGAGTGGTGGAAAGAAAAATGAGAGAAAAAGTTACATCTCTTTGTAGAGTGTGCATGATGAATGAGAAAATACAGGCTCATGAGATTCCAATTTGCCATGAGTGCTATTTAGAACTTCTTGCTGAAAGAGAAGAGAGGTCTAGTGGTGGTAGTTCTCGAAACACACGAGAATAGCTTCTAAGTAACATTTTGCGCAACGTTTCGGACATCGGTCCTTGAGAAGTCTCCGGCCCAGCCCGATTTTACTAGTACTAGGGGCTTACTACTAAACGGCATTGTGGTGGGTTAGTTAAGGGAAAACGATAGGAACACATAACTCTTGGGTTCAATCCTTGTCCATCACGTCCGCAAGGTGTTACCCTAAAAATAGCATTTGTTTTAGTACTGCCTCTCGCAATGCAACACTTGGTAGTAGTAGTAGTAGTAGGGTAAACACATTTATTTATTTATTTAATAAAGCTAGGGGCTTCCCGAGAAGAGTCTTTTCATACTTGAGTTGATACGCAGTGTATGCCAAGCCGACGGACATGTAGAGGCTGAGGCCAAGGCAAACGCAGTTGTGCACGATGACCAGGGATCGCAAGGGGGCGGGCTCGTTATGATGGCGGGGCTTCAAACGAGCAGATCTGATCCATTGCAAGCCCAAGGTGACCATGCCCACGTAGAGCAGGATGAGCAGAAGCACAGGTGTGGGGCTGTTAACAGTGGGCCAGCCTCTAGTCGTCGGAGTGCCTACAAGCGCCGCCCCAAAACACCGGAGCAGCAAACCATCAAACGCCGCCGTTACGGCAGCGTCCGCCGCCTTGTAGTATCTGATCAACAACTCCTCCATTGCCGCTGCTGCCTCGCCAACGCCCGCAAAGTGTCGCCAATAATAATAATAATAATTGTGCTAGATGGGCAGGTGTGGCCGAAGATCGCAGACTTTGGGATGGCCAAGCTGATGTGAGCAGGGGCGAAAGCATCGTAGCTATTGAGAGTGGGAGCTATTGCAAAGGATCATAGTTGTTCACATTATCTGTAGTGGTGGTAGAGGGGTAGTCGGTAGAGGAATAGGCATGGGCTAGTAAATCCAAAAAAATAAGGGTTATCGTGTAGCATGGTCTGGTAAATCCGAAAAAAACCGAGTTATTTTGCATGTTTGTAAGATCCATTACACAAGTGTAGTACGTTGTTGGAGAGGTAATGTAGTTCCATGTGAGATCCATTGGACATAAGTGTGGTACACTGTTGGAGACATAATGAACATCCATGTGAGATCCAGTGGACAAGTGTAGAACACTGTTGGAGACATAATGAACATCCATGTGAGATCTAGTGGACAAGTGTAGTACGTTGTTAGAGGAGTAATGAAGTTTCATGTGAGATCTAGAGAACGCTGTCTTTTAATCTTTGTACTTTAACCTTTTGAATGATGAAAATATTCATTTGCTTTGGCCCGCAAAGTATGTGGATATGAGGGTAATTGAAATGTGTCTACATAGGTATTAATAGTGTTTGTATATGTAGATATGATCTCTTGATACACACACACACACACACACACATAACAATAAAAACAACAACAAAACATATATGTGTAAAGATTGCCTTTCTATGTAAACTTGAGCAACTCATTTCAAAAGTGCGGCATTGTACTATTGCTAGCAACATTTGTTCAAATGTACCCTTGTTCTTCCCCAATGGTGACCTTTAATTGAAACTTTTAACAGTAAAGTTGAAGTGTATAACTGGTCGATGAATTTATGCCAAAAAGTTTACCTTGTCATTGTGGAACCAAATATCATGTTATTTTCTAAAACAAGTTTTCTTTGGACCCTAACATAGCATTTTGGGTTGCTTTTCTTAGATGAGGTCGTGATTAGCATAGTTAACATCATGTGTTGAAGCTTAAAACAAATGGGAAAACACCATCTTGAAGTCCAAAGTAAATTGGACAAGTTTCAAAAACTTTTGGATGAAACCTTCGATTAGGCTCCAAATTTAATGCATGATCGTAGCTGTTGAGAGTGGGTGTGTTGATGAACTATTGCGAAGGAATCGTAACTGTTCACATTATCTGCAGTGGTAAAGGGGTACTGGGCTGGTAAATGCAAAAAATAGTAGTTGTCGTGTAGCGTGGACTGGTAAATAAAAAAAACGAGCTGCTTTGCACGGTTGGGCCCTTCACATGGAATGTGACAACTTGATCTACACCACATTTATCTTGAGGCAATCCTGTCCGCCTTTACTACACTACATTACAGTGCTCACGTGAAACCCTTTTCCCAACCAGTAAAAATAAAGATAGCTTTCCACAGCAACCATAGGTTTTTGGGGATTTAAAGAAATTTTAACAGGCCTTTTAAAGGTTTACACTCTCAAAAAAACCTTAATAAAAAAGACATTTAATTAAGGCTCACACTCTCATAAATCCTTAATAATCATAAAAACCCTTTTCCCAACCAATCAAAGTAAAGATGTTGAGGGTTAACTCAGCACAAGATAATCTTTACATTAATTCTTCCTGTCATTTCAAGTATTCTGTCTTCTGCACAATCTGAACATTTACAGCACTTCATTCATTGGTAATTCCTAAGCATACATTGATATCTTTTCAATTGAAGGCAAACATGTCGAACATAACACAATCGTAAAAATAGTAAAAAACTCCTTCCAAGATAACATATATTTTTCCAATAGCTACACACATTTCTATATCTGCACACGACATTCGAAGCTTAACCGCCTTCACCACCATGAAGATCCCAAGAGACATAACATGACACGACTCTTCAACTCATGACTCCTGACATCTTTGATAAAGGTTTAAAACCTAATAATACTTAATACTATCCTGTAAAACCCTAGGTTTTACACCTGGCGATCATAGTGGACACAAATTTTTCCAAAATTTTACTAGTCTGAACCCACTTTAACAGGTCCACCTGATCTTTCAGGTACTGCTCTTAACAAACTCAGATCTTCCCTCTGTATCTTTAGCAAGATCCTTCCTAGTATCTTTGTCTAATTCCTTTCCCTGTAACTGATCTTACATATCAGCAATCTCTTGAACCACCTCAGCAAACATTTTTGCATGTGGATCTGAAACAAGGCCTCTGGTTTGGACTGGTACTGTGTCACCATCAGTAATCTTTAAGCTTTCCACTTCCAGATCATCTTGTTCTTCAACAACTTTGTTCAAACCTGCAAAACCAGAAACAAATTTAAAGGATCTTTGGCTTTCTATTGACAGCCCTTCATCAAGCTCCTTGTACTCTTTGAATGGAATCCAAGGGATTCTCCCAAGTGGTCTGACATGGCAACTCCACCTGAACAGGTTCTATGTTAACAAGAGAATGAATTGACTGAAATTTCAAGTTTTTCTTCTGTAAGTTGCTATCTAGGACTTGAGCATTTCAATTTCTGCAGTATGCTCTCTATCTACAAAAGCTTCCCATGGCTTGGTCAACACCTTGTGAATTCTGTCTTTTATGCTTGTCCAAATGAAATTGCCTGTATTCATCAGCTCTGATTTCATAAACTGCCAAATCTGCATTGCTCATGAACACACCATTAATGTCCACTTTCTCATCTTCAACCATAGATTTCTACTGATCTTGTACAGTTTTCAGTCCTGTGAGCTGATTAATCGGAACTTTATTACTGGTCTGCAACTCTATATTCTATTTTGTCAGTTCCTCTAATTCAGTGCTATATGACACCTTGATTTCTGTCAGCCAATTTGTAAGGATCATCTCTATTTGTACTCTGGCTGTAGCTTTTTCTTGCCATTTTCTCAGGTCTTCTTCCAGCTTTTTTTGATTGTGAAAATGAGGCTGCTCTCGAACATGCAGTTGGGCTTCTAACTCTGTAACCTTTTCATTCTTGACATCCTTCTCTACCAACTGTCTTTCCAAACTGAGCACTTTTCCTTCTAGCTCCCTATTTTTCTTTTTATCTGCTCTTAAGTACATCTGCTGTTGGATCAGAAAGTCATCCATCAATTTCCAAGCATTCTTAGCTTTTGCTCTAGAGGGATCTCTTGTGCCACACTTGCATGCTATGTTTCTTGCTTTTCAAGTTTCCCTGAAATCTCAGGAAGTCCCTTCTTAATATCTTTCCCTTTGCTCATCTTCAACTTAAAACTCTTCTTTTGATTAAAGCTTGGAGATCCACTGATATCTAATTTCTCTGCAGAACTGTGAACTGAGGGAGTCACAAACAGAGGATGAGTAAGGGCCTTGTGACTTCTGGCAGCCCTGTTTGACTCCTCAATTGAATACCCTGCCCTTTGTAGATCCCTTGACAATTCTTTTATATTCACTACTGCATCTAGCTTCAGTGTTTGCTTCTGATTTGTGGGGGTTCATCATTTAACATCTGTGAAGTTCTTTTAATGCTCCTAGCATATGACCTAATTTTTTAGATTAAGTTTCCCCCATACAAATACTCCAAATTCTTCGTGGTCTAGAAAATAGCTGCTAGCATGGAACCTAGCCTAGATGCCTTGTCCACCTTCCTTTTATCCTTTTCCTTGATTTTAGACATAATCTTTTGATGGACTATATGGGCCCAAGCCACAGTCTTGCCCCTCTCTATAGTGTGCAGATAAGCAAAGTTCTTGTCTGACATATATTCTGACTTTATCAATAGCAACACATTTTCTAAAAACCATTCCATTTGTATCCTTCTTTTTGGGTCTCTTGCCTTCTTGACAACATAGTATTTCCTTGATGTTTCAGGTGTACAAAATTCTTTTTCCAAAGCTTTGAGGAATGCCTTGTCAAACCTTAGCTCCCCCTTCATGGATAGCTTAAATACATAGGAAACTAATTCTACTAACAGAAATACATTGGGTGAGACAAATCCATCACTGTTTTGCAAAGATTTAGACTGCTACTTAGCTTGCTCATTTCCCATCCACTGATCCCAAGGCAATAATGCAAAATCCAACAGGTCAACAACCTATAACCATGCTCTATGTTTGGATTGAGTCAGATCTAATGTTACCTTTGAGTCGATGAAAGTTGCTGATGTATCAAGCTTGTTGGATATCTCTTCGACGACAACGTCATCATCTTCAGAAAGTGCATAAGAATTGTCTTCTCTTGCTGATGTGCCTCTGCTACAAGGGCTACGCCTTACAAGGCCCTTTTGCTTGGAGAGGTCCATGAATGCCTCAACGATTTCGTCGTCTAGGCTCACAAAGCTTCTGTGCATGATGCCGGACATCTCTCCTCGCCGACCACGTGTGAGGGTGTCTTTTCGAACAAGACATTGGCAATTATAAGCTTGGCTTGTGTAACAACTCACGTTAAGTGACTCCATTTGTACCTTTCTGTCCCTTTTTATAGATGAATGTTGATCTTGACCGACTGCCATGATGAGTCGGATAGCTATAACATTATCAGTCGGGTGTGGCCCAAAATACTTTTTCAGTCAAAACCCATTGATAGGTTTACCAAACTCATTCCCTAATAAATCAGATAACAGGAACGTGCCTTGTCCCATAACTTGTTTTATCAAGAAGCACATATCGAAGTTTCACCTTCCCTGCATGTGGTCCGAGCTTTGAATTATAGAACATCACTAAATCACCTTCCCTAACAGCTTAAACTTTATATTTTTATTAACCCATGCTTGTCTCCTCTGCTGAATGACCTCTGAAATATAAGCGCATTGAATTCTGTCTTATTCCAACTCTAGCAATTTTTCCAATCTATAATCCAAGGATTTCTCAGATGGTGTGAGTCCTGTTGTGACCTTGAATGTTGTCGTGAAAGCCCATAAAGCAAAGTCTAACTTTTGATCCCAATCCTTCCTGTTCTCTTCCACAATCTTTTCAGGATTTTAACCAAGATTTTGTTAGATCTCTCTGCCTGACCATTAGCTTGAGGATAATACACTGTTGATTTTTTGTGTATAATCAGGTGAACTGCTTCTTGATGACCTTATTCAGGAAATTGCCCCCTAATCTGAAACTAGTTCTATTGGGCACCCATACCTGGTCATGATGTTCTTATACAAAAACTTGGCCACACTAGAGGCTTTATTGTCTCTCAAAGCTACTGCCTCTACCCATTTTGTACAATAATCAGTTGTTTGCAACAAGGATATACCTATTTCCTGTAGACCTTGTAGTAGCTGGTTTGAATGGTCCTAAAAAATCCATCCCCCATTTTTGAAATGGTTCCAAGGGTAATATAGGTTGATGAGGCATTCTGTCTATTTGAGTTGTCCTGCCATCTCTTTGACACTGGATACATTATTTTGAGAATTCATGGGCATCTTTAATCACAGTGGGCCACCATAGCCCTGCTTGAAATATCTTTCTCCCTGTTATCTCACCAGAGAAGTGTCCTCCTGCTATTCTCTGATGTGCCTCCTTAATCACAGCTGATTATTCAAATTCAGGGACACACCTCCTAATTACTTGATCTATGCCCCTCTTGTAAAAATTACCCCTGCAACAATAACAAGGAAGGATTTGCTCTTCAAAGCTAACTTCTTCCTCCTGTCCTTGCTCATTAATTCAGGAAATAATCCATTTGTAAGGAACATCAACATCTGGTCATACCAATTTTCTGGTTCAATTGACTGAGTTTGAAAAATCTCAGAGTCAGGGAAATCATCTGAAATTCCCTCTGGCTTAGATTCTTGTTTCTATTCTGCTAAGATAGTTTGCTACCACATGACTTCTTCCTAGTGTATGGATAATTGCATAATCAAACTCTTGTAATAACAATACCCATCTAGCCATCCTCCCCTGACAAGTCGGGTTTATTCACCATATAAAGAAGAGCCTGGTGATGTACATGAAAAACCACCCTGTTGGTCATAAGATAATGTCTAAGCTTCTTGAAAGCATATATCATGCCTAATGCTTCTCTTTCTATAGCTGAATAATTCCTTTCTGCAATATCAAGAACTCTGCTTGCATAATATACTGGTCTAAATCAACCCTTTGTCTTCTCCTGCATGAGTACATCTCCTACTGCAATATGGGATACATCAACAAAAACATGAAACTCCAACCAGGTGGCTGAAGAATTGGTGCCACCACCAACATCTTCTTTAATAATTTGAAAGCTCTATCCTGTTCTTCACCCCAAAGAAAAGCTATCTTCTTCCTTGTCAATTTTGTCAAAGGATGGCACACATGAGATAAATATCTCAAAAACCTATTATGCCATTTCACCTATCCTATATGAACCTTGCCAATTGCTTGACATTCTTAGGTTGTACAACTTCTTGGATTGCAGAGACTTTCCTGCTATCAATATGCATTCCCTCTTCAGAAATAACATATCCAAGTAGAATGCCTCTATTCACAGCAAAAGCACACTTTGAGGGGTTAAGTGCTAAACCCACCATCCAGCATCTCTCAAAGCAAAGCTTGAGGTATTTAAATGATCAACCATTTTCCCAAACACACTAAAATCATCTAGAAAGACTTTCATGAATGATGTTAAAAATGGTTCAAACACTTCCTGTACCCACTTTTGAAATGTTGGGGGAGAATTTTTCAGTCCAAAATTCATCACATTACTTGCAAATACTCCCCATTCTATTATAAATGATGTTTTGTCCCTATCTTTTGGTGCCATCAGTATTTGATTATAGCCCTAAATCCATCAAGAAATCTATATACTTCATGACGTGCTGAATCAAGGATGGTATCACAGAAGGGTAAAGGGAATGGATCTAAAATAGTAGCTGCATTAAGTTTCCTGTAATTAACACATACCTTGATTTTCCCATTCTTCTTAGGTACAATTACAATTGGAGATATCCAAGTTACCTCATGTACAGGGTAGATAAACCCCACCTATCGGAGTTTATCAATTTCTTCTTTCACCTGCTTTGCAAAGTTAGGTTCATCCTATATCTCTACTGCACTACAGGCCTGGCATCCTTCTTTAGGTTGATCTTATGCTGGCAAATCCTTGGATCAACTCCTTTCATATCAGTGTAATGCCAAGCAAAAAGATCTTTGAATTCCCATAGTAGACCTATCAAGTCCTCTTTGAATTGTCCTTTTAGATTAATACTGATTCTGACATTCCTTGGCTCCTCCTGTCCCTAAGTTCAAATCCCGAAGTTCATCTTCTTTAACCCTAGATGTCTTGGACATATGTTCCTCAAAAGCTCTTTCTACCTAGATAACTGCCTGTATCCCTTCTTTTGTGTTCTCCATTATTTCTTCATCCTCTCCTTCTGTAATTTCCTTCTACTTTTTCAGGTCTAATTCCTAATCTATTTTTATGGCATGCTGGTCCATCTTAAAATCCTTTTGAAAAGCATATCGTTAGACAATATTGTCTACATCCACCTCAAAGACAGGGATAACTGAAGGATTTCTCCTCACAAACTCTTCTTCTTCATCCTCTTGCAATTCTCGTACCATATTGATTTCTTCTACCATCAATGGCCTGAAAGCTTTAGGAATGGTCCTCTTGGACCCCATATCCATTTTGACCTTCTTTTGTCCCCTTCTGATAACTATTTGGTCAGCTCACCAATCCTGCTTCACTTTGGTAGTTCTCAACCAAGGCCTTCCCAAGATCATTCGATAAGGGTTTTTTGACTCTTCAAGTTTCAACACAACAAAATTTACTGGAAAGTTGAGTCCTGCCACCTATAAAACTTTTCCTCTGACTATTCCTAGTGGCTACACTCTCCTCTGGTCTTCCATCTTAACTTGGAATGGTGCATTGTCAAACTCAGTAATACCTAATTGTCTGCAAATGAATTTGTGTAAGATGTTGACTCCTCTTGAGCCTCCATCTAGTAAAGCTCCTTTGTTATTACAATTTGCAAATACTACATCCAAAATGGGTACCTTGTACCTTGTAATCCATATCATCCACTTGTGATGGCTTTTCTTACTATGGTTCTTGGAAAACCTTCTGAACTGCGAGGACGTTACCAATTGCCCATTTTTCCATTAATTTCTCTTTAAATGCTAGCACCAAATTCAGTACTTGTTCCAAAGTCAGGTTGAGCCAAGCTTGCATCAAATCCTATATAACAGTCCATCTTCTCCCGAACTCATGTCCTGTTTTTTTGCCAACCCATCTCTATGATAAATTGGTAAGATTTTGACATCTTCAGAGGGTGTTACTGGTATGACAGGTTCTTCCACCTAATCCCCTTGTAACCTGTTGAGTTTCTTTGAACTCCTTCCGAGCTTCCCAAACAATAGGTTCATCTTTTTCTCCTGAACTTTCTGCTGGCTTTTTGCCACCCTGATTTTTGGATCTTGTAACAGCCAATACATCATAAACATCCTCAACTTCTTCCACCTTCATACATTGAGTACAATCACAATTCCAATGTGCTCCTTGAGTTTTTTTTGTTTGTTTCAGTGATATTTCAGGTTCTTGAATTATTTCCTCCAACATTACCACATTCAGTTGGGCAGGAGGTTGAGTTTGTTGATTTTGATTTTCTTTTGGTGTATCATTGTATCTGATGATAGGAATTCCCCTCTCATTCCTTTGCTTGCACCACAATTCACAAGATGGTCCTTGTCTATGTCCCTACACACCACAATAGTTACATGTATTATTGTTGTTAAATTCCCTGTTCTGATTATAATTCCTCTGCTCCTGCCCCCATTGGTTCATATTTGGATTCATGGGTTGGAATTGGTTTTGATTGAAATTCTGATTTCTCCTAGGAGGACCTATGGCTCTCCTGTTTTGTTCCACTTCAACCAGATTGGCTTGTGGCTATACAGGATGACTCATTGACACAATATGTGGAGGTAGTCTCCCCCTATAATGTGGATTATACCAATAGTTGGCTGCAACATGCCGAAATTTCTTACATATCTCACAAGATGGGCTGGCTGACTCCACCACCACAGGTGCCATGCCCATATTCTTGATTTTATCAAAAATCCTCTTTTCCAAATCATCTTCTTTGTTTACTTTAATATTTTTCTTTTGTTTGCTTTTGCTTTCCTCTTTTTTCTTTGTCTTCTTTGTTTTCTTTTTCTTCTTTTTCTCTACCCACTCTTCTTCATCTAAATTATCAGATTCAGTGTCCTCTTCTTCTGAGTCACTATCATCCTCTTCATCAGAATCTTCCTCATCATCATCAGAATCTTCTAATTTCTTCTTGCCACCTTCCAAATGTAGCTACAAAAATGCTCCTTCTTCATAGCATCCAGGAACACCCCATAACCACTAGCATGCCATCTGGTTTCAAACCGACCAACATGGCTGTCAGCATTTGCTTTCTTTGAGCCCTTGAACTTGGCTGGGCCAACCTTTGGGTTTATTGGGGGACCAGGAAGTGGAGGATTCAAAGCCATTACTGGTTGGGGTCTTCTTGTGATGACAGGTACTCTGGGCAATGGGTTAAAAGTTAAAGGTCTCCTTACTCTCAGCAAATGAGCTCCTAGTGCTCTTAAGCTAATGAGATTTGAAATTCTTCTATAATCTTTAGCATTAGGTGTTGATGTCTCTGCTCTCCCTCCTGCAAAGTCAGGTGCAGGTGACTTTGCCTGTCCCTCAGCAAAGTTAAAGGTCTCCTTACTCCTCAGCAAATGAGCTCCTAGTGCTCTTAAGCTAATGAGATTTGAAATTCTTCTATAATCTTTAGCATTAGGTGTTGATGTCTCTGCTCTCCCTCCTGCAAAGTCAGGTGCAGGTGACTTTGCCTGTCCCTCATCAGCAAGGTCAAATCCAGGTGCTTCTTCATCTGAATTGTCATTTTCAGGGGTATTTGGTGGGTTATTTTCTGGGTGGATATTTTTTGCATCTAATGCAAAACTTTCTCCTAATCTACCCCTTAATCTCATATCATACCCATGAGTAGGTCTTCTGAGATTGTAATCTTCCTCACTCATTCACTACTTCATGCATTGCTGCAATATGCACATCTATGGCCAAAGCGCTGGTACTACACACAGTCCGGTACTACCCTTCTTGATTGATTTGGACCCTTCACATTCCCAAATGGAAATAACTGTTTTATCCTATATCTCCAAACCTTATCATTGATCAGGCGACGCAGGATATCTACAAGAAAATTGGAAAAGAAACATGTCATAAATTTGTCTGCATAAGCCTGGCATTCCTCTTCCTCTATTGTCCAGTTCCTAAATTTGTCAAGTATTCTGTCTTCTACACAATCTAAACATTTATAGCACTTCATTCATTGGTAATTCCTAAGCATACATTGATATCTTTTCATATGAATGCAAACATGTCGGACATAACACAATAGTAAAAACAGTAAAAACTTCCTTCGAAGATAACACATGTTTTTCCAATAGCTACACACATTTCTATATCTGCGCGCACGGCATTCAAAGCTTAACCGCCTTCACATGAAGATCCCAAGAGACATAACATGACACGACTCTTCAATTCATGACTTCTGACATATGCGGTAAAGGTTTAAAACCTAATAATACTTAATACTATCTTGTAAAACCCTAGGTTTTACAAAAGACAACTTTCCATAGCAACCACATGTTTTTGGGGATTTAAAGAAATTTCAACTGGCCAGAATAAAAACCAATGTCTCCCAACTTTAATTTGTAACGGTTTTCTGTTGATTGTAGCATAAAGAGAGTTTATTTGAAATATGGCAGTGGTGTCCAGAAGGAAGTATCTATTGTGTCTTCAGTGATTTTAATCTAATAAGACTATTATAAGCTTCAAGAAGGGACACGTAATGACAGTTGTTGGTTACTTGTTCTTGCCTCTTGATTGCCTCCTTAGTTCTCACATGAAGTGGAGATCTGATACTATAAAGAGAATGTGGGGTAGAGAGAGAGCTTGATTTCCTTGTTGCAAGCAAACACACACACACAAGAGAGTGCAAGACACAAGAGAGATGGATGGCTGAATTTTCCTCTATCTTCTTCTCTTCTCTACAACCATATAACTAAAAGAAAAAGGTATATACATAAAGGGAAAGTACTCTCCTACAATAATATATTATGGTCAGTCCATAGTGTGAATTTGATTATATGAGCTGGCGCTATAACTATGCCATAACTCTAGTACACCAAAGTGGCTGTCACACAGCTTGTCATCCATTGGCAATATATTAACCATAATCTCACCAACCATGCCAATGGCGTAAGTGTGGAAGCTATCACCCTGCGGGTCATCAATGTCTTCTGTAGAGTAGCACTAGTTGGAGTGTGATATCTCAACAGCACGCTAGGAATCCATGTTTTCATATCTTTTTTATCTTTTTCTAGCTATTCTTTACTCTTGCTCATGTTATTTTAATCATATTTAGTATTTAATCCACTTAGCTTAAGCCTAGCCTTGATCCATGTTTCTCAATACGTGAGCTCTAGGTAGTCAATAGGATGTACTTCATACTGCTTTCTACCAATCCACTACATACAAATGTCTTTCTTATTTGGAGAAACCCTCGTATTAAGTTTCCAAAAATCAACCACCACTGAACGATCTCTTCACTTAGGCAGACAATCCTACATTTTTGACCACTAAAAGCCCACTTAAAATCTATTCCATGTATGTCAAAAGGATATTTCCTCAGATTCCTTGGTTGAATATAAAGCATTTTTGCAATCATGTTGTCATTGATTTTACTTTCAATACTTCCATTAGCAATCATGTGCAATGCTGCTCTCTGAGTAGCCAGCTCATCAGTTCTATGTGTACTCCTTTAACATGACCAAGAGACCTCCTCAAGTTTACATGTTTGCCTTCAATTGAAAAGATATCAATGTATGCTTAGGAATTACAAATGAATGAAGTGCTGTAAATGTTCAGATTGTGCAGAAGACAGAATACTTGAAATGACAGGAAGAATTAATGTAAAGATTATCTGGTGCTAAGTTAACCCTCAACATCTTTACTTTGACTGGTTGGGAAAAGGGTTTTTATTATTATTAAGGTTTTATGAGAGTGTGAGCCTTAATTAAATGTGTCTTTTTTATTAATGTTTTTTTGAGAGTGTAAACCTTTAAAAGGAAGGTTGAAATTTTTTTTAAATCCTACAAAACCTATGGTTGCTATGGAAAGCTATCTTTATTTTTACTGGTTGGGAAAAGGGTTTCACGTGAGCACTGTAATGTAGTGTAGTAGAGGCAAACAGAATTGCCTCAGGATAAATGTGGTGTAGATCAAGTTGTCACATTCCATGTGAAGGGCTTAACCGTGCAAAGCAGCTCGTTTTTTTTATTTACCAATCCACGCTACACGACAACTACTTTTTTTTGCATTTACCAGCCCACTACCCCTCTACCACTACAAATAACGTGAACAGTTATGATTCCTTCGCAATAGCTCATTAACACACCCACTCTCAACAGCTACGATCATGCATTAAATTTGGAGCCCAATCGAAGGTTTCATCCAAAAGTTTTTGAAACTTGTCCAATTTACTTTGGACTTCAAGATGGTGTTTTCCCATTTGTTTTAAGCTTCAACACATGACGTTAACTATGCTAATCATGACCTCATCTAAGAAAAGCAACCCAAAATGCTATGTTAGGGTCCAAAGAAAACTTGTTTTAGAAAATAATATGATATTTGGTTCCACAATGACAAGGTAAACTTTTTGGCATAAATTCATCGACCAGTTATACACTTCAACACTCCTGTTAAAAGTTTCAATTAAAGGTCACCATTGGGGAAGAACAAGGGTACATTTGAACAAATGTTACTAGCAATAGTACAATGCCGCACTTTCGAAATGAGTTGCTCAACAAGTTTACATAGAAAGGCAATCTTTACACATATATGTTTTGTTGTTGTTTTTATTGTTATGTGTGTGTGTGTGTGTGTGTATCAAGAGATCATATCTGCATATACAAACACTATTAATACCTATGTAGACACATTTCAATTACCCTCATATCCACATACTTTGCGGGCCAAAGCAAATGAATATTTTCATCATTCAAAAGGTTAAAGTACAAAGATTAAAAGACAGAGTTCAAGTGAGAAAAGCCAACAAGTACAAGCCTACATAGCCTTTCAATGTAGGCCTCTAGATCTCACATGAAACTTCATTACTCCTCTAACAACATACTACACTTGTCCACTAGATCTCACATGGTTGTTCATTATGTCTCCAACAGTGTTCTACACTTGTCCACTGGATCTCACATGGATGTTCATTATGTCTCCAACAGTGTACTACACTTATGTCCAATGGATCTCACATGGAACTACATTACTTCTCCAACAGTGTACTACACTTATGTCCAATGGATCTCACATGGAACTACATTACTTCTCCAACAGCATACTACACTTGTGTCTAATGGATCTTACAAACATGCAAAATAACTCGGTTTTTTTTGGATTTACCAGACCATGCTACACGATAACCCTTATTTTTTTTTGGATTTACTAGCCCATGCCTATTCCTCTACCGACTACCCCTCTACCACCACCACTACAGATAATGTGAACAACTATGATCCTTTGCAATAGCTCAATAACACACCCACTCTCAATAGCTACGATGCTTTCGCCCTTGCTCACATCAGCTTGGCCATCCCAAAGTCTACGATCTTCGGCCACACCTGCCCATCTAGCACAATTGGTAGAGTAACTTTCCCATATAGTATGTACTCTATCTTATGTTATGGTTGTAGAAAATTAAAGAAGATAGAGAACAATTTAGCCATCCATCTCTCTCTTGTGTGCTTTTCTACTCTTATAGAGAAGTGATAAAGATAGAAAACATTTAAAGAATCCATCTCTCTTGTGTTATTATCTACTCATGTGTGCTTTTCTACTATTGTAAAGAAGTGAAAAAGATAGAATTTTTTTAGGAATCCATCTCTCTTGTGTGCTTCTCTACTCTTTATAGAGAAATGAAGACGATAGAATTCAGTTATCCATCTCTCTCTTATGTGCTTGTTTACTTATGTGTGTGTGTGAGAAGAAGTTTACTTATCTACTCTTATGTGTGTGTGAGAAGAAGTTTTCGTTGCAAGGAGCTTTAGCTCACCCTCTCCTCTGCATACTTCTCAACATAAGACTCTAGCAAAGGAACTCAAGCCTTGTTGAATGGTATCCCCCAATATTTTTAAAAGGGGTCTCCCAAGGCCTAGCAACATGGATGAATGTGCATGCTGGAGTCTTGATAACTAACCATGTCCATGAGAATTTTTAAGGGTCCCCAAAGTCTTAACTACATGGATACATGTGCATGCTTGAGCCTAAACAACTAACTATGACCACGAGACTTTTGCCACCCAACTTAAGTGGGTAACCATAACCTATCTCTATTCATATATAAAAGCCTTATGGTGGCTGGATAGTTGTTTAGCAATGAGGCCCATGGCCATACATAATGTGAAAGTTATTAAGCTAGAGGCATGGATTTCCTAATGTATGAAAAGTTTTAACACCTTAACCTACCTGACCAATGTCTCACAATAGACCCACTATGTTGGTCCACCAAGGGCCTATGATCATCATTTTGAGTGCCCATTTGATTCTTTGCTCAAGCCTCAATAGTATCCTTCACTAAGCTTCTCATCTCACACAACATCCCTGTTCACTCACATCTCATGTTTAGTGGGGTTATAGCATCTATAATGTTTTTCTCGCCAAGGGAATAATCAATAAATATACATTTTTTTAAATATTGGTGTCCAACTTACTTCTCATCTCATCTAGTACATATATATAAGCAATAAACCCAAACACTTTCAAGTGTGCCATTTTTTTGTCTACTAAATGCTTGTTCAAGTGTCATGCCATGAACTCTTGGTATCGTAGGCATTCACTTCATGATATAAACTACAGGTGTGCTACTGCTTCATGATATAAACTATAGGGGCCCATGAACTACTATTATAGGGGTATCCACTTCATGATATAAACTACAGGTGTGTTAATGTTTCAATTTAAAAAAACGAGGCATCACTTTCTCATTCATCACTGCATAGGAAAATTCTACAATATGCATGTTTTTCCTTTTTGTAATCCCATTTTGTTGGGTTGTACCTATAGGCAAATTGCCTCTTTATCCCATGCTCTGTCAAATAGTCATTTTGCCAATTCCCCCCACCACATTTGACCTTAGACATTGACCTTAGACATTTTAAGTACATTCTCTTTCTCTACTATAGCTTTGAAGCTGTGAAAGTGTGAGTAAACCCACACTTTCCAATTTCCTAGTGTGCTCAACAATAAAAGATAAATAATAATGGCGTCCTCCAATTGGTGCCATATATATTAGTCCCCAAACTTCAAAACACACCTCATCTAAGGGTCTTTGGTGTACATAGCTTAAGTATGATAATGCTCTTTTTAGTATTAAATCCTTAAGCTAGAATAGAATCTAAAGTATGGATTCCGACAAAAAACTGAAAGTATTTTGAAAATTTTGACCATGTTTAAAATTAGATTATTTGACTTAGAAAAAAAATGCACTCATTAGTGGTGCTTAAGTTCACTTAAATTTTATAGACTTCAAGTTTATAGTTTTGATAGCAAGAGGAAAATAAAGTTAAATTTTTCTTTAATCTTCATCTATGTTTATCTCCAAAAGAACTTATTTAAAGAGCTTTTCATTTAGCTTCCAGTTGAGACAAAACAATAGATGTAAGAAACCACACCAATAGTATAACTCATTATTGATTCTTGATGCTAAATATATGAAAGTTTTTAACTTCCAGAAATATGTTTGGTTGAAGCACTATGAGTCGGACATCTCCCCCATGACCCTTATCCACCCTAAAAGAATTCTACAATCTATATCATAGTGTATCCCACTTGAATGTAGATGCTATTTTTCTCTCTTTCATAAATATTTGATTTAATAAGGTTCATAGATCATATTGATAGAGAGTACATAGATTCATGTTTAATAAATATGCTTTTGGAGTATCAAATTGTTTTGTTGGAATATTCCAACGAAGTTGACCACACAAATGAGATATGTATGCTTTGACACTTTTCTCATTATAAATATTTATTCTTTTTAAAGTTTTAGCTATGGAATATTTACCACCCACAACATCCCATAATCTAAGATCAAATCGACTCTCCTCACGCAATCTTATATGAAGAACAAGAACTTTAAGAGGAATTTCACAAGACAATCTTAAAATGATTGAGTAGAATTAATAAGAATCAAACAAGAGAACCAACGCACATGATTCGAGGGACAATAAAGAGTCCAATAAATATATCATTACATGTTATAGATGTCATCAACAGAGTGTGGATGCATGGTAGGTTGTCCCAAAAAGTACTCTTTTGGCCAAAGAAATGGTAGTACTTTTAAAACTACATGGTTGACGCATGAATTATCACTAAGGTTACTAAGTGATCAAATAACTTGTTAGGTAAATCTACTTCTAATTTTATTATGAGCATATCTTGACCATTATCCATCTCTCCCTTGAAAACTTGAATGGCTACGACATTGATGTGTATCACTTGCACTGCCTCCACCTCTACACTTTGTTACTTTCTCTGAAAGTATATGAGCTCCATATCTCTCTCTCTCTCTCTCTCTCTCTCTCTCTCTCTCTCTAAAGATCTTTGTGTCTCGCACATGCACACACACATATAGCAATGAAACCCCAATGAACTTTTTTTGAGATTAATGAATCATTGATTGCACTCTGAATAGTAGGAAAATTGCTTGTGGGCATTTGATGAATCAGTAATTTTTCTCATTATTCTTAACTAGTTTGATTACATAGAAAGTACTGAAAAGATGTAGGGAAGAAGAGAGCTTGAGCTCTTGCAAGCACACACACACTCACACAAACCCTAGAAGAGAACACACAAGGTGAGAGGCTGAATATTCTTCTTCTTCTTCACATAACAAAAGAGGTCTACAAAAAACATAAAGCGACTAACACACATAATAGAGTGTATACAAGTAGTCCATAATGTGAACACGCTAAGTGGTGTGCATAGGTGTGGACTAGTTGGTGTAGTCTAGCTGTAGAATCTTTGGCGTAGATATGTCAGTGCTATCTACCAAACCCGCCAGTGATATAAATGTTGAACGGTCATGTAAGCACCTCGTGAGTGTCAGGTCATGATGTTGAGCTTGACATCCTAACACTCCCCCTCAAGCTCAACTCCAACTCATGAACTCCAAGCATATCTATAAATTTATGGAGCTTCTCAGCTCTCCCAAGGCCTTCATGAAGATGTCAATGACCTGATCCTGTGTGCTGACATAGGCCAAGTCGATGTCTCTTGCCAAGACTCTCTCCGTGATAAAGTTGTAATGTACCTTAATGTGTTTCATTCGCACATGAAAAACTAGGTTCCTGGCCAACTGTATATTGCTAAGATTGTCACAAAAAAAAATGACAACCATTCTCTCCACATGTAACCTCAAATAAGTAAGCAACCTGCATAGCCAAGCTACCTCACGCGCTGCCACCCGCAGCTCCTCTGTATACTCGACAAGGCAATTGTGGGCTGCTTCTTGCTACTCCTTGTCACAGTAGCACTCCCTAATAAAAATATAAATCCACTGGTAGATCTCCTGTCTGAGATGCTTCCTACCCCCAATTTGCATCTGTGTACCCATATAGGTCCAATGGTACAACTATTACATAAAACAATGCATAATCAACAGTGGCTCCCTCAAATACCAAAGTGTGCGTTACACACTATCAAGATGTGGTTTGCATGGGACGTGCATAAATTGGCTCTCTAAGCCAATAGTGTAACTCAAATCTAGCCTACTGATCATGACATAGATCAAACTCCCTATAATCTTCCTGTACATAGAGGGATCCTCCAACACAACCTGCATTCGCACTAAGTTTACCATTTTGATCTAATGGCACCAAGATTGATTTGGAGTCAGCCATCTGATACTTGGACAACATGTCCAATACATACTATCTCTGTACAGCCAAATACCATCAGGTGTGCAAATGACCTCAATTGCCAAAAAGTAGCGTAGATCTCCCAAATCCTTCATCTAAAACTTCCTTTTGAGATGACTTTTCACATGCTCAATCTCATCCAAGTTGTCACCCCCAACAATAAGATCATCTACATAGATGGTGATGATCACAATACCTTTATCACTCTTGCACACATACAAAGAGTGATCTACCTCTGCCTGCCATATGAAAGCCAATAGTGACAAGATACTTAGCAATATTGTCATGCCATGCTCGTGGAGCTTGCCTCAGCCCATAAAAGGCCTAACGAAGCTTACATACGTACTCTGAGTGACCTATATCCTCAAAACCTAGTGGCTGATCCATATACACCTCTTCTTGCAAGTCACCATGCAAGAATGCATTTTTACATCCATCTGATCTAAAAACTAGCTATTAGTTGCAACCACCGCAATCACAGCTCTGAAGATTTCCATCTTTGCAAGTGGGAAAAATGTCTCCTCATAATCAATACCATGTGTCTGCGCATATCCTTTGGCTACCAATCTAGCCTTGTATCTTCTTATGCTACCATCACTGTTATGTTTCACCTTATAAACCCACTTACAACCAATAGCTTTCTTGTCTTCAGGCAATGGCACCCATTCCCAAGTCTCATTTCCATATAATGCATCCATATCCTCATCTATAGAATTCTCCCAACACACATTTCCAATAGCCTCATCAAAACATGTGGGTTCTACAACCTATACAACTTTTGCTATATAAGCATAGTGATGTGCCACATAACCATCAAGAGTCAACCTCTGCATAGGGTTTTTGACTCTTCTTTTTCTTCGTAACTTTGCATTCATGGCTTCCATAGACTTCTTCACACTAGATGTTCTCACTGCTAGAATCCCAAGCTCCTCATCAAGGCTCATCTCCAAGCCACTAGACTCTCCATCAATCAGGCATACCAAGGGGCTCAACCACTTTCTCTTTGCCTTTGTGAGATCCATGTCCCCACCATGCAACGGATTCGGGGTGCTAACAGCGGAAGTAGTACATCTTACGCGGGGCAGGGGTCCCACACTTGGAGCCTCGCCCACGGATATCCGGACAAGAGACTAATCCGTCGGTTTTTCCAAAACCGAACCCGGAAAAACTTCCTTCACCTAGAAAGCACGGGCGATTCCACCAGGATAACTCTTTACTCTAACGTAGTCAAGACCATTACTGATGATCAAGCTGATCCGACTGCACCTATAAAGATACTCAATCAGATCAAGGAAGAAACTTGCACTTGGATCATTGGGATCAACGCTTTTTTCCCCATTAAGAGGCACAGCCGTTGATTCCTATCCATAGAACAATTACTATCCGGGATTTCCTTTATCTATCGTAATAACATAATTTGAGTCCCGATTTATGGATCCATCAGTCCAGCCTAACCCCATCTAGTCCCATGGGTTAGCCAACCGCCCAACCACTATAGTGATGGGATCCAATTAGGAATTTGGTTAGGTTTTGTCCCGGGTACCAAGGAAAAGAGTTCCGAGGCCATACAAACGTAAAACTAGTCACACCACTTACACACCCAATATGAAATTGCCTTTTTCTCAGCATCAACTAACTTTAAAACAATCCTTTAATGAAACCATTAGGTCACTGATGACAATCCTCAAAATCTCAGGTTGAATCCATATTTCTAATCATTCATTCATCGATGTACTTATGGCATCATTGGCAACCAGAACGCTCACCACTTGTTCACTCAGGGGCCTTTTCAATAGTTCCTAGCTCATAGTACCCGATAATATTTTCACATACAAAAATCAAGATGGAATCCTCATTGAAGATCAGCAAGATCAATCAACAGATCCATATAAGAGAACCATGGACTCATCTGTTGAGGACCAGCAAGGTCAATCAACCAGATCCATGTCCGGTTTCAGAAAACAACTCTTACTCCTTGTTCCAATATCTTCCACGACGCACGTGTGGGTATCTTCGGCGACCCAGAGCCCGAGCACCGTATGGTCAGTACCCTCTAAGATCCTTCGCAGGTCACCTAGCGCTTCACTCATAGGCCGCTTCCTTGGTCCCTCATCCACCGTACCACCGGAAGCTCACCATTTAAATCGAACCAAGGCTGGTCAAGACCTCGGTCGACCTTGCTACGCGAGACGTCCTCCATTGACTCTCCGTCACCAGTTGCTACGTGAGACGTCCTCCATTGACTCTCCGTCACCAGTTGCAACTTTATCAGTTAGGTCTCCATGACCTTAATCCACAAGATGGTCAAAATACTTCCCCAGCATTCTTGACATAAAACAGTCATTTACAAACAATTTACAAATACAATTTCTATAATGAACTCTCATCTTTCCACATTATCCCTCCTCAGTCCACATTACTTATTCCACATTCCATTCATATGTGTACTCATTCTCATCCATTCACTCAATATCGGCGACACATTATTTCACATACACATTCACATTCATTATTCTACATACACATCCATGTTCGTACATCCACATCATACATCCAATCCCATATCCGCATTCATACATACACATCCATATCCACATCCATACATCCACATCCACATCCACATCCACATTCAAATCCATTATACATCCACATCTCCATGCATACATCCACATCCACATCCACATCCACATCCACATCCACATCCACATCCACATCCACATCCACATTCACATTCACATCCATACATCTACATCTACATGCATACATCCACATCTCCATGCATACATCCACATCTCCATGCATACATCCACATCCCCATTCACATTCACATCCATACATCTATATCTACATGCATACATCCACATCCACATCCACATTCACATTCACATCCATACATCCACATCTACATGCATACATCCACATCCACATTCACATCCATTCTCGCCCTATCACAACCCATATACATCTTACCCCATCAGATACACTTCTTACCTCATCCCATACACATCTTATCACATCCTAACTCATCTTAGCACATCCTATCACATCTCATACACCTCTTATCACATCCTATCATATCTCATACACATCTTATCACATCCTAACTCATCTTAGTACATCCTATCACATCTCATACACCTCTTATTACATCCTATCACATCTCATACACATCTTATCACATCCTATCACTTTTCATAGGCATCTTATCACATCCTATCACTTCTCATACGCATCTTATCACATCCTAATATCTATTTATAGGATACAAAAGAATTCTTATATTTAATATAAGATTTCTTTACGCATCTATTTATGCATAAATTCCATTTTAAGGAGAATAACACTTTCAAAATAAAAATCAATCTTTTATGCATCTTCCTATGCATAAATTCATTTTAAATGAGAATGACGCTTCTGAATTAAAAATCAAATTTTTTATGCATAAAATCAAAATAGATGAAAATAACTCTTTTGAACTCAAAATAGATTTTTTTATGCATCTTTCTATGCATAAATCCAATTTAGTAGGAATTACACTTTTAGAATAAAAGAAATTCTCATATGCATCTAATTTATGCATAAAATTCAATTATGATGAAAATCACACTTTTAGTATAAAAATATCTTTTATGCATCCATTTATGCATAAAAATCAAATAAAAGTAACACTTTTATATTAAAATAATAATCTTTTATGCATACCTCTATGCATGAAATCCAAATATGATAAAAGTTTATGTAGGTTAATCCTATTTTATTTTTCTATTCTATTGACTTTATGTACACGATCATGGGCACTGCTCATCTAGTCACCTTATAGATTATCTAATTAAATACTAATCAAAATGCTAATGAAAACCTAATGTTTAAAGCAAAAAAAGATGGATCAAAGAACAAGAGAGAGAATGAGCCAAAAAAAGGGGAAGAGAGATTGTCCATTCCATATCCCAAAGGACATTTAAATACAACTGTAGTGTTTCTCCTCCAACCCTAACCCTAACCCTAATGTCATGTGTCCATACTTGGCCCTCCACACTCGGCCACCAACCTTATGCACGCTTTATCCACATGAGAACACCAACCATAGTCTAGAAAATGACATATATAAGTGCACTTAAAAAACCTACGCAACAAAGGGGGATTACCATGGCCATCCTTCACCCACAATCCCATTTCCATATGGATAAATCCAATAAAATGATTATAAATCCCCTTAACTATCTAGGGTTCTCCCAACATATAACCCATTCACCTGGTGAATACATGGATGAGAAGAGGCAGAAGACAAGACAAAACCATATACAATAGCACAAATGATACTCATGAGAATGGGTTTCCTAAAGGGTTATCTTACAGTGTGGCATACCCCTACGTGCCAATGGGTGCCCTTATTTGATAAGCCATTGGTTCCTACTCCTAAACACTACCATCATAGGAACAATGTAGAAGAGGAATGAGAATGAAAGATGACCATGACCATTCGAGGATGAAAGCCTCATAGAAAGATATCAAGGAAGATTTAGAGGCAACATCTACCACGAAAATTGGGTTTTGTGAAGAGAATGGAAATGACACAATATGATAATTGGAACCATGACTCTAGAGACCCTCAAAATAGGCCTTATCCCACTAGGGAAAGGGGAGCTACAAATGGAGAAAACTCCCTCAAATGAAGCTACAACAACACAAATCTAAGGCTTTAGTGCATACCTTATGCCTAATATTACCTTTGAACGTGAGGACAATGAGGAGGAAGCCCACAAGGCTATTCTTGGACTTCTCTGTAAGAGTACATATGAGCATCAAACGGCCCTGTGACTCAAAATTCTATGAATCCCCTATGACAAAAATGGTTGTTGTGCCAAAGTAGTTCTTGAAATCCATTTGTTAATGATGAAGATCTCCACTCTAATGACAAAGCTCATAGAAAGGGAAGAGAAAGACACCCACATCAATATCATAGAAGAGAGGAGGGGTGGTAAGGTGAGGTTTATGGTTATATATATATATATAAATTCTTTTAACATGTTCATTTCTTCTTCTTTCCTTGCTATTTTCTACTATGCCACTTTTCTCCCTATGCCTCGAATGATAGCTGCATGCACTTGATGCTATGCATGCTTGACCAGATGTCCTATGCTCTCTGCACCAAAGTTATGCTCTACTGCACTTGGAGAGATGGCCACCAAGTTTTCTTCTGTGCTGACCCACTCGCTTCTACAAATCCCCCAGTAGCTTTTGTTGCTATATACACTGCTTTGCTTTTCTACACTTGATGAATTACAATCACTATATGTTGCTTTACTTTACTACACTTGATGAATGGTGAGACCACCAAAGAGGGGCAGGGGTGATGTTGTGAGATGGACGTGCACTCAAGATTGATAGCCCTAGTGGCCACAACATTTCAGAGTGGAGATTTGCTTTGCCCAATTCTAGTGGTGATGCACAAAGCTAGCAACGATGATGGAGATGAGAATTTCATTAGCTCTATGCTAGTGGTATGCTAATTGTCAAGAGCTAGTAATAGTGATATTGAGGGGAAAGGGTGGGTGTGTTGAAAAATACAGAACAACCAAGAAAGGGGAGAAAGGAGGTTTGCATGGAGAGGGGAATGAAGAAAGAGTAGGGGTAAGGAGGGAGGGAGGGATGGAACTCCCCCCAAGACCTCATCGCATCGAAATGTCTACATAATTATAGCTGATTTTATTAAACCCTAATCAAAATGCTAATGAAAACCTAATGTCTAAAGTGGACATAAGATGAATCAAAGTACAAGAAAGAGAATGAGCCAAAATGAGGGGAAGAGAGATTGTCCATTCCATAGCCCAAATGGTATTAAAATATAAAACATAATGCTTCTCCTCCAACCCTAACCCTAATGTCATGTGTCCATACTTGGCCCTCCACACTTGGTCACCACCCTTGTGCCTTCTTTGTCCACATGAGACCACCAACCATAGTCCACAAAATGACATATAAGTGCCAGTACAATACAATGACATATAATGCTTCTCCTCCAACCCTAACCCTAATGTCATGTGTCCATACTTGGCCCTCCACACTTGGTCACCACCCTTGTGCCTTCTTTGTCCACATGAGACCACCAACCATAGTCCACAAAATGACATATAAGTGCTAGTACAATAGAATGAGGGTGTAGTAGCGAAAATAGTAGCACTTTTATAACTAGAAGAGTATGGAGATGTCAGGTCCAATTTGCCTAAAAAAGCTGTTACTTTGGCAACAACGGGATTGTTGCTCTCAGTAGCAAAAAATTGCTACTCAGCAGCAATATTTCACTATTCAACAACGAATTTTTATTGCTATTTTTGCAGTGATATAACTACGTGGAAAAAAAAGCTGGGGTAGACTGATGATGCTACACACGACTCCCCAGCTCTTTAAAAAAATTTTAAAATAGAGTTACAGTTTTTTGATAAGAACATAAACTTGAAAAAGACATAAACTAAGAAGAATGCAAGTGAACCATATATGTATTATATTTCTTGAATTCATGGAACTTTGGCCATATACAAAAAAGAAATCAAGGAAGAGGAGGCTACTCGGAATCCTCATCAGATTCCTCTGGCTCATCATTGTCTTTGTAGCCATCTTCACTTCCTTCTCCCACTTTACACTCGTAGTCTTGATCTTCCTCTTCATCCTACATACATGCAAACAAGAATAAGATAAGTAAAAATAAATAAAAGAAAATTAGATATAGATAAGAGAAGGGCTTAGTAACTATTACCTCGTCTGCTTGAGTCCTCAAAATGGACTCGTTCAAGCATACACCTCTCGTACATATCCAAGCCCACAATTGTGGATGGGGGGCTCTATATCCATAATTGTACTCCTATTTTTTTGGGTCATGCCCAACAACCTCCCTCTACAAAAAACAATTTAAAACATATACAATTAGTTAAAGGAAACAATATAGTACAAAACAAAATGAAAGAGGAGAAGAAAATAGTAAAATAGATACTTATGAAGCGAGCAATGAAGGAGGACTTTTCTCCTGAGACAAAGTGTGAATCCCCTTTCTTTCATAGTCGGGAAGAACTTGCCACTACTTGTTGAAAATCACGTGGGTTCTTTCTCACAAAGCTTCGTGTAAGCCTCCACTTCTCCTGTGAGAAAATACTGAGATTTTTTAAATTGTTCTCGCTGCTCTCTTGATGTTGCTCTCCCACTATAGAGAGCAAAAGATTTATCTTTGTCTTTATCTAGTCCTCCGAGAAGTAAAGGCCTACATGTAGAACATTGAACTTAGTCTTGAGCACACCAATGACATATTTATTTAAGATCTTATCCTGGGTTTTTCACTTTTTGAAGGAGTTCCATGAAGAGTTAGAGATCAAGCTTCTAAACTTTTACTTCCTCCATACAAGAAAATCCATAATATCTTCCATGTTAGTCTGTTGTAGAGGTAGATCCTAATCATATATTGGATGATAAAAAAAAGTTTCTTTTCTATTCAAGGGCAAGTAGAATTAGAACCATAAGCAAATTTTAGACGTCAAAGAAAATCCCCTTAGAAGTAAGATTTTACAAGGTTATTTAATCAAGTGGAAAAAGAGAAAGAATATTCCCAATTTACGAGATGAGAACATCATAGGTCTTTTAAGTGGGGGAGAATGTAAGATCTCTCTATGTCAAAAATTTAACTAAGATATTATATTTTATTCTTGAGGTGCACTTTCTAGTGAGAGAATATGTTTAAATACAAGGTGTCAATTTTAATGAGAGAGAATTGGGAGTGAGAAAAAAAGTAAAAAAATAAAATTTAAGTTATTTAGCTTCATATGTACACAAATTTATTTGGGGATTTTCCATGTGCACATGTGCACCCCCTACACACGTTAGAGTAAGAAAGAGAAAAATGATATTGGAAATTATTTTTATGAAATAAATAAATGAGTTATTCTAAGAAAATTAAGTTAATAATAATAAATAAAATGTGCTAGGGTGTGTAAGCAATAGCCTTGACAAATTATAAATAGAAGAGTGATCATTTGATTGGGCTAAGGTTGAATGGACAAATTGTAAAGTCTAAGGTTGGATGGTGAAGTGTAAAACCTTAGGTCTAATTTTTTGAGTGTAAAATAAATATAAAATAAAGAGATAAGATTGAGAACTATTAGAAAACACTAGCCATGCTTAAATGAGAGAGTTAACTTGACGGTAGATTTCGATGCATGTGGAGTGGTTGAATACATGAAAATGAGATATTACATAGAGATTAAGGTTGTGTTGCATGGATTTTGGTGGGCTACATGAATGACTTATGTGGGAGTGCATTACTAGTTCCCAATCAAAATTTTCTTGTATAAAAAGGCCCCCATTCTCATTACAAATACACAAGCGTTTACCTAAGGAGGGGAGAGTGTACTTTGCATAATTTTTAGCACCTACATATAATTTTACCTGAGTCCAATCATTATATTACAGCAATTCAATTACACTTATGTAAGAGATTTAGGACCACTTATGGCACGCTAGGGGCTCTAGAAAAACTTGGGGAATTCTAGGTACTTGTTTAGCTTCTCTACTTCATAATTAAATCCTACTATAATCCCAAAGCTAGGCTATAGCTATGCCCTGCTTGTAAAGCTAGCTCATTATGTTAGTTCACATTCATCAATGCCCTCCTCTCAGTATGTATCTCATATCTATGTTTAATGCACATTTGTAAAGGTCTCCATTATGAGGAGAAGCCCCATAGTAGGCATTGATGGAGTTGTTATTATGGCCATTGATGGTTAGGAGATGGTCAGGGGTGGAGCCCTTGGGTTGGTGGGGGGTCCTAGGGGGCTAGGTGGTGGGAGCCCCTGGGCCCAACAATATGGGTTCATTTTATTAGTGGTGGGTGGTGGTTAGTATTTGGCCAACATAACCACTTGTGTTATGTATACACACCTTCCACATAACCACCCCTATACACACCTTCCACATAACCACCCCTATACACACCTTCCACACCACCTATGTACAACACTATATATGGATATAACTATCATAAGCTAAGGCATGTAATGCTTATTAGTAACCAAATCCTCTACAATTAGTAGATATTTCATCTAGAGTTTATCTAGATCGCCATCTAAGCTCTACTTGACTGGTGGATAACACCATCACATTGTACCTATCTCAAAATTTTAAATTCTCTCATTCTCTATCTATTGCATTGTCTATTGCACTTTATTCTCGGGGGGTCCACTATATGGAAGCCCCTCCTACGACGTGCGTTCAAGCGGTATTTAAAAATCCCCTTATCTGTGAATTTTGAGCTAATAAAACTACCCCTTTTTCTTTATAAACTTACATTTTTTTTTTCCAAAGTACAATTAAAATACCCCACTTGTAATTGTATTTCTGTAAATTTACCCAATATTTTGGATTAAAAAAACCCCACCTAATGATCGCACATGGTAGACTTACATATTTTGAGGTGCACCCCCCGAGACTTTATTTTGTGATCTATCTTTTTTCTATGCTATATTCTTATATGGTATTAGAGATTAGGTGATTTTAGCACAAATAATGTAGTAAAGTCTTGTATTTGTAGAGAATTCTAGGAGTGATGGCTTCTACCTCAGTTTGCTATTACTACACTAGTCCTACACATCCGTCTACCAGCCTTTACACAAGTCAAGCTTAATGGGACAAACTACTCTCTAAAAATTTAAAATCAATTCCATTCTAGACTCTTATGAGCTTCTAGAAACTATTTTGGGAATGAATGCAGAACCAATGGGAACCCCCAACAACAACACGAGCACACTTCCACCAGATGCTACACTTCTTCGGGTATGGAAGAGGTGCAATGCTGATGCACTTTGTGCCATCATCACAATAGCATAAGTGATTCTATTCTTACTCTAATTTAACACATAACTAAGGCATCGAAGGCTTGGGCCATACCAAGGAATCAGTATATGAGACTCAAAATTTGACTAGGATTTAAAACCTAGAGCATCAACATGGACCAAAATACATAAGCATTTATTCTCTCTAGAATATTTTCTCTCTCTAGGCCAAAACAGGTAGAAACAAGATCTTTAATATTTCTGAAGAGGGATTTGATTATAGGGAAAGATGCTGGACATCTTGAGAGACCGGGTAGGAATCTTACATTCTCTCCCACTTGAAAAACACAAGATGTTCTCATCTCGCAAATTCGGGGTAATCCTGCAACAATTTGGCTTCTTTCTCCCAAGTGGCATCTTCAAAAGGATAAAACTTCCATTTGACCAATAATTCTCTCAAAATTTTGTTCCTGAGAACCTTTTCTCAAACATCAAGGATTTCTTTAGGTTGGAGTTCCATCTGCCCCTTGGGTTGAAGAAGTTAAGATTTCATCATCATCAAGCACATGATTCGTGCTTGGTACATACTTTTTAAGAAGGCTGACATGAAATACATTATGTACTTTGAGATGAGGAGGCAGAAGAAGCTCATAGGCTAAGTCACCTACTTTCTTTGTAATTAGATATGGCCCACAATATCTGGGGGATAACTTCTTATACTTCTCAAGAGATAGAGAACTTCTTTTGGAGCGTACTCGAATGAAGACCATATCTCCTTCTTCGAATTTTCTGTCTGTCCTCTTCTTATCTGCATACTGCTTCTGTCTATCCTGGGCAGCTTTTATATCTTTACGAATTGCCTGCATCTACTGCTCCATGTCATCAAGCATCTGTCTAGACATCTCGACCCTAATTAATGGGTTGGACCAAGTTAATGAGTTAAGCAATCTTGTCCATATAGAGCTTTGAAAGGGCTCATCCCAATACTTTTGTGATAAGAAGCATTGTAGGCAAACTCAACTAGGTGCAGATAGCTTAGCCACTTCTTGGGTTCCTTGCCACAGCATGTCCAAAGTATATCTTTGATTACTTGGTTTACCCTTTTTGTTTGTTCATCGGTCTCAGGGTGGTAAGCTGTGCTGAGATCCAAGAAAGTTCCTACTGCTTCAAAAAATGCAGTCCAAAATCTTGGCGTGAATCTAGGATCTCAATCACACTTACTATTCTTCTGGGTAGACCATGTAATCGGAAGATTTTCTTGAAGAACACTCTGGCCACATCCGCTCTGCAGTGTAGGTTTCTTTTACTGGAATCAGATGGGTAACTTTGGTTAGTCTCTCAACTACCAACGAAGATGGAGTTGTAACCTGATTGCACTGAAGGTAATTCAGTAATAAAATCCATACTGATGCATTCCCACTTCATCTGGGGGATGTCTAATGGATGTAATTTACCAAGCATTTTTACTCTCTCGGCCTTGACTTTTTGGTAGGTCAGACATTGACCTCGGGGGGTCAATGTTTGACCAAGCATTTTTACTCTCTCGGCCCTGATGATCGCACGTGGTAGACTTACATATTTTGAGGTGCACCCCCCGAGACATTGGCGTACATGATTAAGCACATCCTTTTTTAGACCAGACCAAAAGAAGCTTTTCTTCAGAGACATGTAGGTTTTGATGAAACCTGGATGTCCTGCAATAAGGCTTTCACGGGCTTCATTCATAATTTGACCCTTAGTTCCCTCATCATTGTTGGGAATGCATAGTCTGTGATGATTATAATACATAATTCCATCATCCACGGTGTACCCTTGAAATCGGTTCATCAACTCGTGTGGAGTTTTTCTTTCCTGCATAAGTAGGGTAGCAATAGGGCCAAAGAATCTATCCTGCATCATCTTCTCTCTTGCTTCAATAATCAAAGGATTTGACACTACAGTAATGGCAAGCAAGGAAGCTTTTTTGCTGAGGGCATCTGCTACCACATTTTCTTTGCCTGGGCGATACTTGATTTCAAAATCAAATTCCTGCAAGGTCTGATTCCACCTTCTCTGGCACATGTTCAGATCCTTCTGAGTGAAGATCCACTTTAAGCTCTGATGATCTGTCAATCAAAGTGAATCTTTGACCCAGTAGGTAATGTCTCCATAACTTTAGGGCATATACTAGAGTGAAAGTAGTTCCAGGTCATGGATAACGTAATTCCTCTCATGCGTTCTGAGTTTTCGGGACTCATAGGACACTGCATGACCTTTCTGCATGAGTGCACCTCCCAGGGCAAAACCATTGGCATTAGTTACTACCTCAAAGGGTAGAGAGAAATTTGGCAGCTTCAGAACGGGATTGGTTATCAAGGCAGTCTTCAGCTTATCAAAAGCACTCTAGCACCTGGTGGCAGACCATTGAAACGGTATATTCTTCTTGAGAAGATTAGTCAAAGGGAAAGCTATGAGAGTATACTCCGGTATAAAAATTCTATACCAACCAGTCAATCCCAAGAATCCTCTAACTTCTTTCACAGTCTTTGATTCAGGCCACTCTATGACTACTTGGACTTTCGCGGAGTCTGGAGAAATTCCATCTTTGGATACCAGAAAGCCCAAGTATTCAACATGGTCAGCAAAGAAAGTGCATTTGCTCTTTTTTGCAAAGAGTTGGTGCTTCCTTAGAATCTCAAGAACTTTTTTGACATGAGCTTCATGGTCAACTACATTCTTTGAGTAGATCAGAATATCATCAAAGAAAACAAGAATGAAATCACCCAAGTATTCTCTGAGAATGTCTTGCATTAAGCGATTGAAGGTAGATGGGGCATTTGTCAATCCAAACGGCATGACAGTGAATTCATAATGCCCATACCGAGTATTGATGGCTGTTTTCAGGATATCTTGCTCATTAATCCTGATTTGATAATATCGTGATTTGAGATCTATCTTTGTGAAGATCTGGGCTCCACTTAGCCTGTCGAGAAGCTCATCAATTATGGGGATAGGATACTTATTCTTAATTGTCAGCTGATTGGAGACCTCTATAGTCCAAACAGAGTCTTAGCGTTCCATCTTTCTTTTTCTGAAAGAGAACTGTCGCACCCCAAGGTGAAACATTGGGTCTTACAAACCCTTGTTCTAACAGTTGTCTAAGCTGTTTCTTGAGTTTGACGCCTTCAGGAACTGGCATTTTGTACGTACGCAAGGCTACTGGCTGAGCTCCGGGGGTCAATTCTATGACATGATCTACTTCCCGAATTGGGGGCATCTAGAAAAAATCATCATATTCACTTAACCATTCAGGTTCTTTAACTTTTAACTTTGAGTCTACCGGATTCATTTTGACAAGATAAATGCGCTGCTTCATTCTAAGTCCTTTTAGTAACTTAGAAGCTTTTACTAACTGTAAACTAGGGGATCCTGAAATTTCGATTCCTTGAACTTTGTTTCCATGACCCACCCATAATTGAAAGCCTTTCTTAACTTTTGCTTTAAAATACATATACTCACACACTCCTCTTTAAACTTTAATTTATAAAACAATCCATTGACAATTACTGGGTACAGATGTCACAACTCAAAATTTCCATTCAATCCTTGTTTCTCACAAAACAGTATCAGTCTGGACTCTCCATTGAGACCAGCAAGTCAACAACAAGATCCAGTAAATAACAGATTACAATAAGTTTCTCATCATCATACATATATATCTTCCACGACATACGCATGGGTGTCCTCAGCACTGCGAGCCCGTGCATCTCTTGGTCAGAACCCTCCAAGATCCTCCTTAGGTGTCCTGGCACTTCACTTAGGGACCGCTTCATCGGCCCTCGCCCATCATACCTGAAGCACACCATTTTAACCATACCAAAGCTGGTCAAGACCTCAGGCTTTGCCGCGTGAGCCGTCCTTTGAACACCCCCCACCAGCTGTTGTAACCGAACTTTGCTTAGAACACACATATACCAAATGCTCCCTCCAGCATTATGGCATAAGACAGTCGTTTAAGAAAACAGGGTTTCTATGCATGTTTTCAATTTTGATTCTCTTTTGAATACAATGAGTATATCTTAATTCTGTATCCCAAGACTTCTACATCACAGGTCTCGATTCCCAAAGCAAAATTCCTTGAATTCTGAATTCTTGATCCTCAGATCAAAATCAAAGGTCTCAACTTAGTTTCAAATTCGATGGGTGATTTTAGTGTAGATTACTGAACTGGTCACATCGTCATTTCTTGAAACTGACAGAGTTACGTCTTGGTCATAGTTTGATTCAAGGTTTGAGTCTGGAAAGGTTCTCCCTGAACTATCTTTCTTGAAGGTAATATTTCAATTACTACTTTACTAAACTCAAAACTAAACATGAATTCCTTTGAGGAATAAATTAGTCACTTATCTAAAATTTTGACTTCGATAGTTTTTCTAAATTTTCTCATTACCATCCTGGAGAATATGAAACGGTATAATTTTCCGTCACTGAGTATTAACTTATTCATTTTTCCAATATTCATGGGATTTAAACCTAGGATTAAAGTGAACTCTTATTTTGATAAAAAATATCTTTTATGCATCATTTTATGCATAAAAATCAATATTGGTGAAAGCAACACTTTTGTAATAAAAAAATTCTTTTATGCATCATTTTATGCATAAAAATCATTGTTAGTGAAAGTAACACTTTTACAATAAAAAAAATTCTTTTATGCATAAAAATCCATTCTAATGAAAGTAACACTTTTATAATAAAAATATTCTTTTATGCATCTTTCTATGCATGAAAATGCATTTTGATGAAAGTAACACTTTTATTAAAAAAATTTCTTTTATGCATCTATTTATGCATAAAATCCATTTTGATGAATTAACACTTTTATAATAAAAACAAATAATCAATATGCATCTTTCTATGCATAGAATTTAATTCTATTGAAAATCACTCTTTTATAATAATAAAAAACTAATCAATATGCATGTTTCTATGCATAGAACTTAAATCTATTGAAAATCACTCTTTTATATAAAAAAATCAATCTGCATCTTTCTATGCATAGAGTTTAATTCTATCAAAAATCACTCTTTTATAATAAAAAATAATCAATATGCATCTTTCTATGCATAAAATTTAATTCTATTAAAAATTACTCTTTTTATAATAAAAAATAATCAATATGCATCTTTCTATGCATAGAATTTAATTCTATTAAAAATCACTCTTTTTTAAAATAAAAAAAATAATCAATATGCATCTTTCTATGCATAGAATTTATTTCTATTTAAAATCATTCTTTTATAATAAAAAATAATAATCAATATGCATCTTTCTATGCATAGAACTTAATTCTATTGAAAATCACTCTTTTATAATAGAAATAATCAATATACATCTTTCTATGAAAAGAATTTAATTCTATTAAAAATCACTCTTTTATAGAAAAAAAATAATCAATATGCATCTTTCTGTGCATAGAATTTAATTCTATTAAAAATCACTCTTTTATAATAATAAAATAATCAATATGCATCTTTCTATGCATAGAATTTAATTCTATTAAAAATCACTCTTTTATATTAAAAAATAATCAATATGCATCTTTCTATGCATGGAATTCAATTCTTTCAAAAATCACTATTTTTTAATTAAAAAAATAATCAATATGCATCTTTCTATGCATAGAATTTAATTCTATTAAAAATCACTCTTTTATATTAAAAAATAATCAATATGCATCTTTCTATGCATGAAATTCAATTCTTTCAAAAATCACTATTTTTTAATTAAAAAAATAATCAATATGCATCTTTCTATGCATAGAATTTAATTCTATTAAAAATCACTCTTTCAAAATAAAAAAAATAATGAATATGCATCTTTCTATGCATAGAACTTAATTCTATTAAAAATCACTCTTTTATAATAAAAATAATCAATATGCATCTTTCTATGCATAGAATTTAATTCTATTAAAAGTCACTCTTTTATTAAATAAAATAATAATCAATATGCATCTTTCTATGCATAGAATTTAATTCTATTAAAAATTACTCTTTTATAATTAAAAAAATAATCAATATGCATCTTTCTATGCATGAATGAAAATGACACTTTTAGAATACACAAACGATGGGGATTACTCTTTTTGATTAATAAAAGATAAAAATAATTTCACAAATTTTTAGAAAGTTTTGCCATAACCTCCTTTGTATGGCTGACCATTTTTTAATTTTTCTAACCTTAATCTACTTAAGAATTATCTCCAATTGGTTTAAAGCATTCTAAACTAATCAATTTTTACTTTTAAGAGAGAAACAATATAAAAAGTTTAATTCCAACAATTAGATCACTTAACTAGGATAAAGAAGGGCTGATTTTAAGAATGAGAGAGGAAGAAAGCCTTTCCAAGAAGACAGCATCTGTTTATCATTTTAAGATAACAAACAATTTAGAAAATCATTAAAAGAATAAAGAAAAATATAAGATTTCTAACTTACATGAATTTTGGGAGCGTTCCTTTGGCTTGATGGTTTGAGGGTTCTACTCTTGTTTGCAACAAGAATGGCCACTAATTTTTTAGAAGAGGGAATGGTCAAAAACTAGTGAATTATTAAGAAATTCACAGTTCTTAGCTCTTGGGAGGAGGAGTAGAGTAATAGTGCATAAAACATTATTAAGCTTCAACAAAGGGCGAGGCTTGTATTTGTAGGAAAAAGTGAGCTCCTAACCAAGCAAACTGATTCTAGAAGTTTCCAGATCAGTTTGGTCAATTTTTGACCATTTTTAGGTCACTTTAGCTTACTTTTTGGAACTAGACTTGAATTAGGAGAGAGGAGAGATGAAATATCTCAATTTTTGATGATTTAAAGCTTCACCACATATGTGAAGTAGGCGTCTCATTCATGAGGAGGGAATACCTATTTGTGAGGTGTCAAAAATCCATTTTTTAGTAATTCCTTTGGTCCTTAATCCACTCTTCATCTTATGTGAGTATTTACTCATTTTTGGGAGGATTTTATTTCTTCTATTAATCTTCTCCACACATTCGGATGAATCTGATTGGTCCCTCAAAACCTTAATTTTAAATTTTTCAAAAATCTGGACCCCTAGGGTAAGGCCTCTTGAACAGATTATACTTGATTTCTAATGCACTTTTTGAAAATCTTTTTGAACTTATGTTTCGGGGGAACTTATTTTAATAAGAAATATTTTTCCATCCAAAAATATTCAAAATCTGAATAATCTCTCTCTAGAATATTTTCTCTGTCTAGGCCAAAACAAGTAGAAACAAGATCTTTTATATTTCTGAAGAGAGATTTGATGACAGGGAAAGATGCTCGACATCTTGAGAGGCTGGAGAGGAATCTTACAGTATCAGTATGGATTTATTACTAGAGTATCTTCAATGCAATCAGGTTACAACTCCATCTTTGTGGTAGTTGACAGACTAACCAAAGTTGCCCATCTGATTCCAATAAAAGAAACCTACACTACAATGGATGTGGCTAGAGTGTTCCTCAAGGAAATCTTCAGATTGTATGGCCTACCCAAGAGAATAGTAAGTGATCGAGATCCCAAATTCACGTCAAGATTCTGGACTGCATTCTTTGAAGTAGTAGGAACTTTCTTGGATCTCAACAGAGCTTACCACCCCGAGACCGATGGTCAAACAGAAAGGGTGAACCAAGTAATCAAAGATATAGTTTGGTCATGCTGTGTGGCTGGGAACCCAAGAAGTCGAATTTGCCTACAATGCCTCTTATCACTGAAGTATCGGGATGAGCCCTTTCAAAGCTTTGTATATGGACAAGATGCCTAACACCATTAAAAGTTGAATTTGTCTACAATGCCTCTTATCACCGAAGTATCGGGATGAGCCCTTTCAAAGCTCTGTATATGGACAAGACTGTCTAACACCATTAACTTGGTGGTCTGACCCATTGATTAGGATCAAGATGTCCATACAGATGCTTGACGACATGGAGCAGGAGATGCAGTCAATCCGCAAAGATATGAAAGCTGCCCACGATAGACAGAAGCACTATATGCAGATAAGAAGAGGTGAGACAGAAAATTCAAAAAAGCAGATATGGTCTTCATTCAAGTACATCCCAAAAGAAGTTCTCTATCTCTTAGGAAGTACAAGAAGTTATCTCCCAGATACTGGGCCATATCTGATTACAAAAAAAGTAGGTGACTTAGTATATGAACTTCTTATGCCTCCTTATCTTAAAGTACATAATGTATTTCATGTTAGCCTACTTAAGAAATATGTACTGAGCCTGAATCATGTGCTTAATGATGAACTCTTAACTTCTTCAAACCCAAGGGCTGATGGAACTCCAACCTGAAGAAATCTATGATGTTCGAGAGAAGGTTCTGAGGAATAGAATTCTAGAGAATTATTAGTCAAACAAATGGAAGTTCTATCCTTTTGAAGATGCCACCTGGGAGAAAGAAGCTGAACTCATGTGAGATTACCTCCAGTTTTACGAGATGAGGACATCTCGCATTTTTCAAGTGGGAGAGGATGTAAGATTCCTCCTCAACGCCTCAAAATGTCCAGTATCTTTCCCTGTAATCAATCCCCTTTTCAGAATAATAAAAGATCTTGTTTCTACCTGTTTTGGCCTAGAGTGAGAAAATATTTTAGAGAGAGATAATTTAATTTTTAGATATCTTTGGATGGAAAAATATCCTTTCTTATTAAAATAAATTCTCCCAAAATAGAAGTTTAAAAAGAAATTCCTAAGGTGCATTAGAAATAAATTATAATCTGCTCAAAAGACCTTAGCCTAAGGGTCCAAATTTTCTAAAAATTTTGGATTAAGCTTCTAAGGGACCAATAAGATTAATCCAAATGTAAGGAGAAGATAAATTGAAAAATAAAAGAAACCCCCCCCCCAAAAAAAAAAGAGTAAATGCTCACATAAGATGAAGAGTGGACTAAGGACCAAACAAAACATTTAAAAAACTGAACTTTGACACCTCAGAGTGGGGATTCCCCCTCATGAAGGAGGTGCCTTTTTTTGCATCATTACCCCAAATTTTAAATCAATTAAATGAGATATTTCATCTCTCCTATTTCAAGTCTAGTTCCAAAAAGTAAACTGAACTGACCCAAAAATGGTCAAAAATTGATAAAATTGATCTGAAAAACTCTAGAATCAGTTTGCTTGGTTTGAGGCTCACTTTTTCCTATAAATAGAAGCCTCCCCCTTTTCAAAAGCTTAATAGTGTTTATGCACTGTTACTCTACTCCTACCCAGATCCATTTACATTGAATTTTCTTGATAATTCAATTGTTTTTGGCTTAATCCTCTCCAAACTAATTGGTGGCCGCTCTTGCTCCAAAAAAAGAGTAGAACCCTCAATCCCTCAAGCCAAAGAAAAGCTTACAAGCTCCATGTAAGCCTATTTTTCGAACTTGTTTTAATTTTAAATCTATGGTTTGCTTGGTTTTCTTGTTTTATAGTTGATTGAAGTGAATTCAAATGCTATGCCTTGATGAAAAGGCCACCCCCTTCTCTTCTTTACAATTTAGCCTTTCTTTATCCTAGAATGATTAACAAAATGATTAATTAAACTTTTCTTATTATTTACTCTCTTCATTTCTAAAAATTGAGTCGATTAGAGTCCTATACAACTAGATTGGGTGTGGCAAAAAAATTTCAAAATTTTATGGAAAAGAAAGTTTGTTTATATGTTATTCCAAAAGAGTAATTCTGAGCGTTTGTGCATTCTAAAAGAAATATTCTAGTTACTCCATGTACATATTCACCTATGAATATGCATGGATATCACCGTTATTAATTATTGAATTTAATTTCTATGCATGGAAAGATGCATAATAGAAAATTTTTAATTATAAAAGTGTTATTTTCATTGAATTTAATTTCTATGCATAGAAAGATGCAAAATGAAATTTTTTTTATCATAAAACTGTTATTTTCATTGAATTTAATTTCTATGCATAGAAAGATGCATAATGGAAATTTTTTTATCATAAAAGTGTTATTTTCATTGAATTTAATTTCTATGCATAGAAAGATGTATAATGGAAATTTTTTTTATCATAAAAGTGTTATTTTCATTGAGTTTAATTTCTATGCATACAAAGAGGCATAATGGAAAATGTTTTATTAAAAAAGTGTTATTTTCATTGAATTTAATTTCTATGCATAGAAAGATGCATAATGGAATTTTTGTTAATATAAAAGTGTTATTTTCATCGAATTTAATTTCTATGCATAGAAAGATGCATAATGAAATTTTTTTTATTATAAAAGTGTTATTCTCATTGAGTTTAAATTCTATGCATAGAAAGATTCATAATGGAAATTTTTTTATTATAAAAGTATTATTTTCATTGAATTTAATTTCTATGCATGGAAAGATGCATAATGGAAAATTTTTTATTATAAAAATGTTATTTTCATTGAATTTAATTTCTATGCATATAGAAAGATGCATGATGAAAATTTCTTTATTATAAAAGTGTTTTTTTCATTGAATTTAATTTCTATGCATATAGAAAGATGCATGATGAAAATTTCTTTATTATAAAAGTGTTTTTTTCATTGAATTTAATTTGTAAGCATAAAAAGATGCATAATGGAAATTTTTTTATTATGAAAGTGTTATTTTCATTGAATTTAATTTCTATGCGCATAGAAAGATTCATAATGGAATTTTTATTATTATAAAGTGTTATTTTCATTGAACTTAATTTCTATGCATAGAAAGATGCATAATGGAAAAAATAAATTATTACAAAAGTGTTATTCCTATTAAAATTTATTTTATGCATAAATAGATGCATAAAGAAATTCTTTTATTTTAAAAGTTTTATTCCCATTGAAGTTGATTTTCATGCATAAATAGATGCATAAAGAATTTTTATATCAAAATTAGATTTCTCTTTAATTTTATGTTTAATTTCTATGAGTATTTGATAAATGAATAAGTAAATACTCTAAGAGAGAAATTTCTATCATTTTATACTCTCACGGATTGTAAAAAGAAAATTTAAAAAATCTATCGAGATCGAAATATTCAAATAAATGATTAATTTATTCCTCATTGGAATTTGTAACTAATTTTGAAATCAGTTAAGTGAATAGTCAAAGAAAGAAATTTAGTAAAAGAATAACTGAAATATCCCCCTTTTCGAAAAAGATAGTTCAGGAAAAATCTTCAGACATTGAACCCTGAATCAGACTATGACTAAGACCAAACTCTTTCATTAGTTTCGAGGAAAGAAGATGTGACCAGTTCAAGAAAATACACTCAAATCTCCTGCAAAATCTGAAACTAAGCTTGAGACCCTTAGAATTGATATGTGGATCAAGGTTACAAAATTCAAGGAATTCTGTTACGGAATTCAGAATTACGATCAAGAAGTTTTGGGAATACTGATTCAAGAAATACTCCTTGTATTCAAAATAGAATCAAATTGAAAACTTGCATAGAAACCCTGTTTTCTTAAAGGAGTGTCTTACGCCAGAATACTGGAGAGAGCATTTGGTATGTGTTTTTCTAAGGGAAGTTTGGTTGCAACAATTGACGGGGAGTGTTCAAAGGACAACTCACGTGGCAAAGCCTGCCCAGGTCTTGACCAGCCCTGGTATGGTTAAAATGGTGTGCTTCCGGTATAATGGATGAGGGCCGATGAAGCGGTCCCTGAGTGAAGTGCCAGGACACCTAGGGAGTATCTTGGAGGTTTCTGACCAGGGGCGATGCACGGGCTCGCAGTGCCTAGGACAACTATGTGTATGTCGTGGAAGATATGTATGATGGACGAAATGATTTTTGTAATCTGTTACTGGATCTCGTTAGCTGACCAGCTGGTCTCAACGGAGAGTCGAGAGTGATACTATTTTTTTTTAGAAACAAGGGACTGGATGAAATTTTGAGTTATGATATCTATAACCAATAGCTGTTTGTCAATGGATTGTTTTATAAGTTAAAGTTCTAAATAGGAGTGTGTGTGTATCTGTATTCGAAAGCAAAATTTAAGAAAGGCATTCAATTATGGGTGGGTGAGTTATTGTGTGGTTCTACCGATTCTAGTGGTGGTTGGGTGCGAGATTCGAGTGGAAAACCTTGCTCCGCGCAAGAGGAAGCTACTTCCGTTTCTATCAACCGAGAATCTGGTGCACGGAGGGGGCAGAGGAGTCTGGCATTCGATGATGTCCCTTTGTGTGCAGGATTCTTGTCAAATGTTGTTGAGTAGGACCTAATCATGATGTCCCTTTGTGTGCAGGATTCTTGTCAAATGTTGTTGAGTAGGACCTAATCATGCTTTCCTTTGCCCATGTGTTTTCTATTTTCTTATGTATATTTAAGTACTCTTATGAAGCAGATATACATGAAGTATAAGAACTGAGTCGCATAGACTCTTATTGAACTGATCTGTGTTGAAGTTGCCATTTGTTGGTGAGGATTGAAAGAATTATGTTGACTTGCGAGGATAATATAGATATCTTCACTAAGGATTGAAGATCATTGATTTGTGAAGATGGTAGCATCGTTTCGAGAGGATTATAATTTGAAGGGAAATGCCAGGTGATGGGTTGTACCATTGACCAGGCTATTGTCCACCACCATGGCCCCCCCATCCAGAGATGTACTTGGAAGTTGTCGATGGTGAGGATTTGGTGTAAATGTTTTCCAATGCATGAATATGGATACGTACTCATGGAGTAGCTGCTACATTAATTTAGCTATAAGAATAGTAAGCAATAAGCTTAACAAATATATAATGGCTATTAAAGATCGTTGGAAAAGTGTTAATGCGTGAGACGGTTTAATCCGTGATGTGGCTTAAATCGTGAAATTGTAGGTTTGTAAGCCACGTGAGTCTGTTAATTCGTGTGAAACCTGAACTCATGATATGTAGGTTTTTTGGCCATGATGATAAAGGGATATGTCGTGAAATGCTCAATCTCGTGAGATTGTAGGTTTTTTGGACGTGAGATGGAATTCTGTGAAGTGTAATTCTATGAGATGGATATCCGTGAAGTGTAGTTATGTGAGTTGGAATTTCGTGAGTTGTTCTTCTTGTCTTTTGGGGGCCGTGAAAGATTATTATGTGAAATGGCCTAAACCCGTGAAAGTGCAAGTTCTGACCCCGATGATTTTTTATTAAAATGATTCTATGGGTTAGCTAGAGCATGACATGCAAGCAACAGGTTCTTGTGTACTTATGCTTCAAATCCAAAGGGGTCATAAGAGCATTGTGAGTTTATCTTTGATGCGCTCATAAGTCTCCATCGCAAATGTGGGCATTGATTCTTGAATTTTTGGCTCACATGTTGTCGAGGCAGTAGATAAGACTACTCGTTGGTTACTATTGGGGTTGCTTAAACACACAAGCTCTTATGTAGGTGCTGAATGCACGAGAATGGTTGAGTGACTTGCTTGGTGTTTCTTGGGCCTCCATTCTTGTCGAGCTTTTAAGTAAAGCTATTGGGGTTGAAGTACGTGGTGAGGTTTTCTTCACGTTGTTCGATTTTGGCAACCATATGATGGGATTACCATCATAGTATCCTTGTTGTTGAAGCACATGCATAGGCACCCATTTGTGATGAACATTATAAACTAGCGGGGCTGATGTGCTTGGTGCTAAGGCTTCCTTCTTTGTGGAAGCTTAGGGGACTTTGTGATACGCTTGGGGATCCAAGCTTTGGTAATTATTTGGTAGTATCCTTGTGCTTGCAAATAGTGTTTTTGGTACCCACACTTGTTGACTTGGTGGAGTTCTTTGAAGAACTCGCATAGGCTTTTTTGGACAGTGTTGTGGAGTACTTTTATTTTTCTTTGGCCTCTGAGTATTGCGTTGAGAAAGAGGCTTTGCTTGTTGAGGCACCCAAACTTGATTGGCACCTTGAGCTACAAGTAGCTGCTTCTCTACCCACATCTTGATACTATTAAGATACCTTGATTGTGGTTGTCATGGTGGAGTTTTCTTTTGGGTTGATGTGTGGAAGGTTTGGGGCCCTCCTTGACTTTGGTTGGCGCTGAGGCTGCACGTTTGAGATTCATGGGCATTGTTGACGATGATGAGGCTAGATTCTCTTGTGGAGTGATTGTCGATGATGAGGCCATTGAGCATGTGGTTATCTCCTTTGGACAAGTTTCTCCATGAAGATGCATAGGCTTCGGGGACTTTCCTTTGAGTTCCTTGTTAGAGATAGATGGTTGGGCTGTGGGAACTTCTTCAGGAATAGCTATTTGATTGCAAGGTTTTGTCATCGAACTTCGTAGGTGAGGATGGGGTTGAAGGAGTAGATTCTCTAACAGTGTCAATTGTTGATGCAGATGGTAGGTCATTGGGTAGAGGGGCTTTGGTGGAAGAGGCTTGTAACATTTTGTGTTAAGTATCATAGAAATCCATTAAAGTTGGATCCTCTTCCTTGCAATATGGTATTGTCAACTTTTTGTTGTTGACCACCATAATGACTCTATCGTTAGCAAAGCATAGTGGTGCTTGGGCAACAATAGTCCATTTATGCCCCAAGATCAAATCTGCTTCCAACACATACTCAACCACAAAAAACTTGCAAGTAAGAGGGTTAGTTTCAATATACATTGTATGTTCAAAGTACCCCAAACATGGCATGTTTAAGTCTTTTGTAAATAAAGGGAATTCTTTCAAGATGTGCCATGAGTGTTGGTTGCCCACAAATCCCATAGCTCGACGAGGGTCATGAGATTGTGTTCTCATGTTGGATAAAGTTGTGCTTGAGATGTGGTGATTTTATTGGAAAGTTCCAAACCAACAAAGTCCCTAGGGATCTTTTTAGTAAGATTTGCTAGAAGTTCCAACTCCTCCAAGGTCTCTTCCTCTCGTAATATCAATTGTACATTGCTTGTAGTAGGAGTGTTCAAGGTGAGTGTTTGCATGGATTCATCTATTGAATACAACCATTCACCTATCCAAGTGCCACCAAGGATGACATCATACTCGAGGAAATCTAGAGTAACATGGAATGTAGATTCCATACCTTCAATGATTGTTTGAGCAGTGTAGCCAAAGTAACTTGGAACTTCAATGTTTTGTCCATTGGCTCCTCTTGCAAGACTATTGTCTATAGGGATGAGTTTAGGTTGTCCCAATGACACCCAAGTATCTATTGTCATGATGTTATGAATAGCTCGAGGGCTAATCAATGCAAATTTACACTAACATCATCGCCTATAGGGAAATCCAACCATACCATGATAGAATCTTCCAAAGGAACCATGGATGTTTCAGTTTTTGTTTCAGTGTCAGATCCCGTTTTTGTTTCATATTCCCATTCACTTTCATCCTCATTTTATCTTGTAAGGGAATTATCGAATTCCTCACATACTTTCTCAAGCATATAGTTTGTGCAATCTATCTCAAATGACTCTTCTATAGAGAGTATGTCTTCCTCTTGAAAGGGGAAGCGGTACTTCTCTGGGCTTTGTTTTTTGGTTGCTTTTTTAGGATTGGCATTATGAGGCTCAATCACAATTGGTGATCCTGTAAGACATTCAACCAAGCTAAGAATGCTCTTCTCAACTTGCTTTTTGCATTTCACCTATGTCATGTGAGCATTATCATCCATTTGGGGTGGTTGGGTGGGTTGTAGTTTCTTGATTGGTCTATATGGTGCACTAAGTGAAGAGTAAGAACTTGTTTCATCCTCACTTAGTGACATACTAGAACTTGTTTCATTTGCCAACTTTCTTTGGATTGTAAGTTTTCATTATGTTTGCCCATGCGATGAGATAGAATTTTCTTTTGGGCTTTTGTATTCTGTGTCGTACATATGGGTGTTGTGGTTTGTGTGGTGGCTTTTGATGTGGATGCTTCTGCATCTGTTGTATCTTTTGTCTCTTTTGTGTTTATGTCCCCTTTTGGGTTTATGTCCTCCACCCACAGGCTACTTTTCCCTGTCCTTTAATTCAATCTTGGTTTCAATAGTTTGTTGTCCCTTTTTTTTGGGTTTAGAAGGTTTTGCTTTTTCTTTTGGGTTGTGCTCTAAAGCATGTTCTTCTACCCATGTTGAGGTATTGACTTTTGCATTCTTTTTTACTATTCCTTATGCCTTGGCTTGTAAGCGTGTAAGCACATTCAAGGGTACTATGGACAATTGCCCTTTTTGTACACTTAAGATGTTAAGAGTTGTATTTTGTGAGACAAGTTGCATTGAAGCAACTCGTCTTGGGAAATCTTGGAACGTGTAATCAATGCTACATTGTTCACACATGGGTAGCAAGGTGTCAGTGACTATGGGCATGGAAGTATTCTAATCTATGCAGTCTACCACCTTGTGAGGTCCATGACAATAGAAACATTCAAGTGTTCGATTAATTGCTTCATGAGCAATTTCTACCCTTTGGATTATTTCTGTTTAGTGCACGGGAGATGGAAGTTTTGAGTCAATTATGGACGAAGTGGGACACTTTTTAGTATCATGGTTAAAGGTTTTAGAATATATGCAATATAGTAAAACAGGTGCCTTGTATGTACAATGGGGATTGGGATGATCGTATGATTGCACTCAACACAAGGCATTTTGCTCCTCACTTGTAGAGGCATGAAGGATGGGGCTGATTTTTTTAAGGATCTCATCCTTGCTTAGAGATGTCGATTGGACGGTTTTAAGCAAGGCTGCATAGAATTCGGGGAATGTCAATTCCGAGATCAATCTTTCTTTTGTGATTGCTTCACGTGGTTTAGATAAGGAACACCTCGTAGCATGATCATCTTCTAGCATGTTGTCATCTAAACGTATTGCTTCTTTATAACATTGATTGAATGTTTACAGATTGGATACAATGATCACGTTGTGTAAGCTTTTATCCTTCAAGCCCATCATGAAACATCTCTTCAATTGAATATCATTTAATTTTTTCCATGACTCATAACGTGAGTCCAAGAGTTTTATCCCAAGGATAAATACTCTAATAGATTCATTTGGTTGACACTGAATTGAAAATAGTTCTATTGCAGCACTCCACTGATCACCTTCTCCAGAAAATCCATGTATAAAGACTGATTTCAAGATTTTGAATTTGGTCTTGATCGCTGGCATCAATGTGATGAACCATCGACTAGCTTTTCCCCCTCTAAGCATAGGTTCAACGCATGTACCTTGGTGGGGAAATTGGGATTTCCAAAGGCTTCACATCTCTGTTCAAATATTTGAATGAATTGAACAGGGTCTGTTATTCCGTCGTATTTGCCCATAATTTTGGAAATTTATACAGTCGTATTTATGTTTGTGCCACTGAGGCATATGTGAGTGCTTTTGTTGGGAGAGAGACTCGCTGAGTCCTTGGGCTACCCCCCTTCCTAGACTGGTCAGTATTTCCAGGGTGTGGGCATTTAGGAAAGGGTTGGTACCTATAGGATTTGTGGAAATGTTAAGGGACATAAGCCCCCGCCTAGGATAGAAGTGATAGGGGGTGTAAAATCCGATGACACCCTTGTTATAGGCATAGTCAATGATATTGGGAGGTGCATTTGTAGATAGATCTCAACGGCTCGAAGATGTCAGCCATTGGGTTCAATCCTTGTGTAATCTGTGGCAATCCCTCTATCGTGGCCATGTCGAAGTGCCTAAATTCTCCTTAATGAGCAAACACAATTTTTTTTTTTGCTTTTTATATTCTCTGACAGCCCGTTTACAGCCTCAAGAGGCCTGGCGTTCTCTTCGTTGGGTTAAACGGGTGTCCGTTCGCCCCCTAATTAGCTTAGGCGCTATACGCACGTGTATGACCTCTAAGATAATTTTCTGAAAAAAGCATGTGCTAGTATCCTCCCTGATGGAAGAGGAGGTCCTAAAACCTATTTTACATCATTATCTCAAGACGAAAAAAAAATTCTAAAAAATTTTCCTTGTTTCGTAGCACTTTTTTAGGGTGTTCCAAAAGGAATGTTGAATAACTTTGTATGAAAGAGTTGTAGTATTTTTTGAGTACTACAACTTTGTTCCCCTGAATCATTCGTGATTTTATCGTTTAGACCCCCAAAAAGTAGCCTGCATATGATTCGTCGTCGTTTTCACGCTGTTTTTGGTGATTTTTCGTGGTTTTTGGACTTTTTTTGCCTCGATTTTCGGGTCAAATTTTGAGGCTGCTAGTGGTCGGAGGCCAAAATGGTCGATTTTGACTTCGGATGGCCGAGTCCAAAGTCAAAGAGTTCGATGCCAACTTTTCGATGAGCCTTAGAGCGCCTTCATCGGATATACGGTTTAGGAGATATGGGCCTCTAAATAAGGGTGTTTTCTAGAGTTTTTTTTTGAAAGACCCCTTTTCACACCGTCAAGCAGACTTCATGTATTTTACAAATTTTTATTTTCTTTTGTTGTGTGAACAAAGGATCTTATACTTTGAATCCTTATTGTTTATGTTGTGAACCGAACTTCACGAAAAGGATAAATTAGTTTTTTTTGTTCGCATCATGAACGAAGGATCTCACGCTGTGAACACTTATCGGTTCACGTCGAGAACCGGACTTCACGAAAAGGTTAAATCTGTTTTGTTTTTGGTTCGCGTGAACGAAGGGTTTCATGCCATGAACCCTTATCGATTCATGTCGTGAACTGGACTTCACAAAACAGTTAAATTCATTTTATTTATTTGGGTTCGCATTGTAAGATTCTTCCCCTATCCAGTTTCTTCCCCTATAATCAATCCCCTTTTCAAAATAATAAAAGATCTCGTTTCTACTCGTTTTTTGGCCTAGAGAGAGAAAATGTTCTAGAGAGAGGTAATTCAGTTTTAGATATCTTTAGATGGAAAAATATCCCTTTTCATTAAAATAAATTTCCTCGAAAAAGAAGTTTAAAAAGAAATTCCTCACGTGCATTAGAAATAAATTATAATGTGCACAAAAGACCTTAGCCTACGGGTCCCTGTTTTTAAAAAAAATTAGATTAAGGTCCAAACAAAGGTTTGAGAGGCCGATGAGATTAATCCAAATGTAGGGAGGAGATAAATTGAAGAATAAAAGAAAAAACCCCCCAAAAATGAGTAAATACTCACATAAGATGAAGAGTGGACTAAGGACCAAAGAAAAGAATTAAAAAATTAAATTTTGACACCTCAGTGTGGGGATCTCCCCTCATAAAGTAGGTGCCTTTTTCTCATCATTACCCCCAATTTTTAATCAATAAAATGAGATATTTTTATCTCTCCTCTAGATCCAAAAAGTAAGCTGAACTGACCAAAAAATGGTTAAAAATTGACCAAACTGATCTGGAAAATTCTAGAATTAGTTTGCTTGGTTAGAGGCTCACTTTTTCCTATAAATAAAAGCCTCCCTCTTTTGTAAAAGCTTAATGGTGTTTATGCACTGTTACCCTACTCCTGTCCTGAGCCATTTACATTGAAGTTTTTAATAATTCAAATGTTTTTGGCCTAATCCTCTCCAAAGTGAATTGGTGGCCACTATTGCTTCAAACAAGAGTAGAACCCTCAATCCCTCAAGCCAAGGAGAGCTTACAGGATCCATGTAAGTTAATTTTCTTACTTTGTTTACAAATTTTAATAAAAAACCTATGGTTTTCTTGATTTTTATGTTTTGCAAATGATTGAATTAAATTCAAATGCTATGCCTTTGATGAAAAGGCCACCCCCTTCTCTTCTTTACATTACAACCTTTCTTAATCCTACAAAGATGAACTAAGTGATTAATAAAACTCTTCTTATTTTTTACTCTCTTGAATTTAGAAAATTGTATAGATTAGAGTTCTTTAATTCTAAATTGGATTAATTAAGAAAGATAAAAATGAGAAATGGTCAGCCATACAAAGGAGTTTATGGTAAAATTTTTTAAAATTTTGTGAAAAAGAAAGTTTATTTTTATGTTATTCCAAGAGAGTAACTCCCATCATTTCTCCATCTAAAAGAAATATTCTAATTACTCCATGTACATATTCACCTATGAATATGCATGGATATTACTGATATTAATTATTAAACTTGATTTCTATGCATATAGAAAGATGCATAAATGAATTTTTTTTATTATAAAAGAGTTATTCTTATTAAATTTGATTTGTATGCATAGAAAGATGCATAAAGGAATTTTTTTATCATAAAAGTGTTATTGTGATTAAATTTGATTTCTATGCATAGAAAGATGCATAAAGGGAATTTTTTATTATAAAAGTATTATTCTTATTAAATTTTTCTATGCATAAAAAGATGCATAAAGGATTTTTTTATTACAAAAGTGTTATTCTTATTAAATTTGATTTTTATGCATAGAAATATGCATAAAGGAATTTTTAATTTATAAAAGCGTTATTCTTATAAAAATTGATTTTTATGCATAAATAGATGCATAAAGAAATTCTTTTTATTTTAAAAGTGTTATTCCTATTAAATTTGATTTCATGCATAAAAGGATTTTTTTTCATAGAAGTGTTATTCCCTTTGAAGTTGATTTTTATGTATAAATAGATGCATAAATAATTTTTATATCAAAATTAGAATTCTCTTAAATGCTATGTTTAAATTCTATGAGTATTTGATAAATGAATAATTAAATACACTAAGAGAGAAATTTCTATCGTTTTATATTCACACGGATTGTAAAAAGAAAATTTAAAAAATTTATCGAGATCGAAATATTCAGATAAATGATTAATTTATTCCTCATTGGAATTCGTAACTAATTTGGAAATCAGTTAAGTGAATATTCAAAGAAAGAAATTTAGTAAAATAGTAACTAAATTACCAAACCTTTGCGAAAAGATAGTTCAGGAAAAATCTTATCCGACTCGAACCTTGAATCAGACTATGACCAAGACCAAAGTCTTTCGTCAATTTCGAGGAAAGAAGGAGTGACCATTTTAGAAAAATACACTCAAAACTCTCGCCAAATCTGAAACTAAGTTTGAGACCCTTTGAATTGATTTGTGGATCAAGGTTATAGAATTCGAGGAAATCTAGTATGAAATTCAAAATTTCGATCAAGAAGTTTTAGGGATACTGATTCTAGAAATACTCCTTGTATTCAAAAGAGAATCAAACTAAAAACTTGCTTAAAAACCCTGTTTTCTTAAAGGACTGTCGTACACCAGAATGCTGGAGGGAGCATTAAGTATATGTTTTTCTAAGGGAAGTTCACTTGCAATAGCTGGCAGGGAGTGTTCAAAGGATGGCTCATGTGGCAAAGCCTGCCGAGGTCTTGACCAGCCTCGGTATGGTTGAAAAATGGTGCGCTTCCGCCGGTACGATAGGCGAGGGCCGACGAAGCGGTCCCTGAGTGAAGTGCTAGGACACCTAAAGAGGATCCTCAAGGGTTCTGACCAGGACATGCACGGGCTCGTGGTGCCTATGACACCCATGTATATGTCATGGAAGATATGTATGATGGACGAAATGATTATTGTAATCTGTTACTAGATCTTGCTGACCAGTTGGTCTCAATGGAGAGTCGAGAGTGATACTGTTTTTTGAGAAACGAGGGTTTGGATGGAATTTTTGAGTTATGACATCTGTAACCAATAACTCATTGCCAATGGATTATTTTATATGTTAAAGTTTTTAAGAGGAGTGTGTGCGTATCTGTATTCGAAAAGCAAAAGTTAAGAAAGGCATTCAATTATGGGTGGGTGAGTAATTGTCTCGTTCTAGCAATTCTAGTGGTTGGATTAGGTTGAAATCAGTGGAGTTTTAATAATTAAATTGAAATAATAGGAATACACTTAGAATTCGAGTAGTTAAATAAAAACCTGAAGAATTTCTCAAATGAGTAGATCAATGGTTGTGCCTGACTTCGGTTAGGAAAAATGCGTTGATTTTCTTAAATGATTAGAACAACGGCTGTGCCTAATTTCAATTAGAAAAAAAGCGTTGATTTCTTTAAACTAAGTTAGTGATAGTTTTCCTTCTATCTGGTTTAATCAAGTGATAGTTTTCCTTCTATCTGGTTTAATCAAGTGAAGGATAGTTTAATCTCTTGACCCCGTTAGAAAATTCGTTAAGAAAATAAAAAAGGTGGAATTGTCCCCGTTTTTCGGACAAGGGAAATCTCCCCGGTTTTGGTTTCGGAATGACCACGAGATTAGTCTCGTGTCTGGACATTCGACGGCAAGGTCCCAAGTGGGAATCCTGTCCCACGCAAGAGGAAGCTACTTCCGCTGTCCTAGCAATCGGGAATCCAGTGCACGGAGGGGGCAGAGGGGTCTCACAGTTGGTATCAGAGTGCTATTGTAAACTTACAAAAAAGCACGAGAAATTACCTAAAATTTTAAAATAAATATGGGAAATAATGTTTTCACTTGTTAAGATTATGTTTGACATGAACTTCATAAATTGAAAACTCATAAATTGAACTGGATTTTTAGATGGATACCCCAAATTTGTCTAGCATTCCTGGACTCTCCCAGAGTCAGGATATGATCGCGTTTGCCTTGGAGAATCTCATAAACTTCGCTACAACCCGAAGAAGCAGAGTGAGACTCGCTCGTCACTTTGTGGATATATACTTTCCTAATTAAGTAGAGCGACGTCAGCATAGGTGGTTCTGTGGAGGGTGAAGTATTCGCATCAATACCAATCAACGACAGAGACTCAAACAGAATATCTCACTAACCATGATCTTGATAAGGCTAGGAGTTGTTCATTATGTACAACTCTATAATCACTCACCCCAGAATTTTAGAAATTCTTGCCATATTTTTAGACTTCTTAGCCTCTTTATTCTTAGGAGAAGAATTACAGCACCGTTATCAGTGATGAATCGTGTATATCATAGCATGTCTCCATTGTAGTATCACCTTTTTATGCATAGAGAATTGAGGCAGCGACTTTTGGAGCCGAGACGCTCTATGTATATATCAATAATAAATGATGTTTTGCAAAAGATTCCAAATTATTTTTGTGGTTAAGAATATTGGTTAATAAAATTTTTAGAGTAAATCTTATTTTCAAGAATTATGATGGAATATTTATTTGTTTAGGAAATAAATCTCAAAAATTAAAGTCATAAATCTAATCATAAAGTTAAGTTGACAAAAATATTGTTTTGTCAAAATCATGAGGCACGTGGCTCGTGGTAGGCAGCTGGATGCTCTAACCGATGATGAAGAGTTAGATCTAGACGTTCGTAAAGCCTTGCACCGATCCCAACCTGGTCCCTTCAAGGGTGAAGGGGAACATTTAGGAGAAGTAGTGGAAAAATGGATCGAGGAAATGGAAGAGTATTTTGATGTAACCGGTTATAACGAGAAGAGCAAGATGACTCTCGCCAGATTGAAAATTGTGGAAACGACCAGGGTCGTATGGAGGAACCATTGCGAGACAAACCATCTTGATCGAAATACCCAGACGTGGTCAGATCTTAAAGCTTACCTTAGCAGGAAGAGGTTTTGTCCTTCGGGCTTCCTGGAAATCAAAATGAATGAGTTCTTGGAACTAAAGCAGGATAGCCAGACGATTGAAAAATACCATCACGCATTTGCCCTTCTTCTCAAATATTCTCCACTTTTGGATGAAGAGCAGCTGATGGCTAAATTCATTTGAGGGATGAACGAACCATTGGACACTTTAGTGAAAAATGCCAAACCAGTCTCAATGGCACAAGCTATCAGAATGGCAAAGGACTTTGCCAAAGCATTTGTTGTTAAGGTCTCGCCGAATAATGCAACCTCAAACTTTAAAACGTTCCAAACCTCGAGAAGTGCTTCAAACTTTCCACCCCCAAAGAGGCAGCAAGGCCCTATTCTGAATCAAGATGCTGGGAAATTCAGAAGTTGTAAGATTCCTCCCCAGCCCCTCAAGATGTCTTGTTTCTTCCCCTATAACCAATCTCCTTTTCAGAAATATAAAAGATCTTGTTTCTACGTATTTTGGCCTAGAGAGAGAAAATATTCTACAGAGAGATAATTTAGTTTTTAGATATCTTTGGATGGAAAAATATCCCTTCTTATTAAAAAAATTCCCGGTGCATTAGAAATAAATTATAATGTGCACAAAGATCTTAGCTTAACGGTCTATATTTTTTAAAAATTTTGGATTAAGGTTCTTATCAAACAATAAGATTAATCCAAATGTAGGGAGGAGATAAATTGAAAAATAAAAGAAAAACCTCCCAAAAATGAGTAAATGCTCACATAAGATGAAGAGTGGACTAAGGAACAAAGAAAAGAGTTAAAAAATTTGAATTTCGACACCTTAGAGTGGGGATCTCTCCTTATGAAGTAGGTACTTTTTTCTCATTATTACCCCCAATTTTAAATCAATAAAATGAGATATTTTCATCTCTTCTCTCTCCTATTTCAAAACTAGATCCAAAAAGTAAGCTGAACTGACCCAAAAATGGTCAAAAAATTGACCAAACTGCTCTAGAAAATTCTAGAATCAGTTTGCTTGGTTAGAGGCTCACTTTTTCCTATAAATAGAAGCCTCCCCCTTTGTAAACGTTTAATGGTGTTTATGCACTGTTACTCTACTCCTGTGTCCTGAGCCATCTACATTGAATTTTTTAATAATTCAATTGTTTTTGGCCTAATCCTCTCCACCAATGTGAATTGGTGGCCACTCTTGCTTCAAACAAGAATAGAACCCTCAATCCCTCAAGCCAAAGGAGAGCTTACAAGCTCCATGTAAGCTAATTTTCTTACTTATTTACAAATTTTAAATCTATGGTTTTCTTGATTTTTATGTTTTAGAGTTGATTGAATTAAATTCAAATGCTATGCCTTTGAGGAAAAGCCACCCCCTTCTCTTCTTCACATTCTAGCCTTTCTTAATCCTAGAAAGATTAGCTAAGGGATTAATTAAACTCTTCTTATTGTTTACTCTCTTGAATTTAGAAAATTGTGTAGATTAGAGTTCTATGAATCTAATTTGGGTTAATTTAAATTAAATAAAGAATGATAAAAATGAGAAATGGTCAGCCATACAAAGGAGGTTATAGCAAAATTTTCTAAAATTTTTGTGGAAAAGAAAGTTGTTTTTATGTTATTCCAAAAGAGTAATTCCCACCATTTTTGCATTTAAATGAAATATTCTAATTACTCCATGTACATATTCACCTATGAATATGCATGGATATCATTGATATTAATTATTAAAATGGATTTCTCTGCATAGAGAGATGCATAATGGAAAATTTTAATTATAAAAGTGTTATTCCCATTAAAATTGATTTTTTATGCATAGAAAGATGCATAAAGAAATTTGTTTTATTACAAAAGTGTTACTCTTATCAAATTTGATTTTTATGCATAGAAAGATGCATAAAGGAATATTTTTTACAAACGTGTTATTCTTATTAAAATTGATTTTTATGCATAGAAAGATGCATAAAGGAATTTGTTTTATTACAAAAGTGTTATTCTTATTAAAATTGATTTCTATGCATAGAAAGATGCATAAAGAAATTTATTTTATTACAAAAGTGTTATTCTTATTAAAATTGATTTCTATGCATAGAAGGATGCATAAAGGAATTTGTTTTATTATACAAAAGTGTTATTCTTATTAAATTTAATTTTTATGCATAAAGAAATTTTTTTAATTACAAAAGTGTTATTCTTATTAAATTTGATTTTTATGCATAGAAAGATGCACAAAGGAATTTTTTTATTATAAAAGTGTGATTCTTATAAAATTTGATTTTTATGCATAGAAAGATGCACAAAGAAATTTTATAAAAGTATTATTCTTATTAAATTTAATTTTTATGCATAGAAAGATGCATAAAGGAATTCTTTTTATCATAAAAGTGTTATTCCTATTAAATTTAATTTTTATGCATAGAAAGCTGCATAAAGATTTTTTTTTAATTACAAAAGTGTTATTCTTATTAAATTTTATTTTTATGCATAGAAAGATGCATAAATGAATTTTTTTATTATAAAAGTATTATTCTTATAAAAATTAATTTTTATGCATAAATAGATGCATAATTTTTTTTATTTTAAAAGTATTATTCCTATTAAATTTGATTTTATTCATAAATAGATGCATAGTGTGAGGTCCCTCTGCCCCCTCCGTGCACCAGACTCCCGGTAGAGCTGACAGCAGCGAAAGCAGCCCCCTCATGTGCGGGGCAGGGTTTCTCACTCGGGGCCTCGTCCACGAATGTTCGGGCACGAGACTAGGCTAGTGGTCACTCCGAAAACCAAAACCGGGAAAATTTTCCATGCCCGGAAAGCAGGGACGATTCCACCTTTTTGAATTTTCTTGACGAGTTTTTCTAACGAGATCAAAATCTAAACTATCCTCCACCTAAATAAACCAGATAGAAGGAAACTATCACTGATATAATTTGATCATCTGAGCAATTCAACACTTTTTTCCTAATCAAGATCAGGCACAACCGCCCGTTGATCCACTCAATTGAGAAATTTATCAGGAAATTAACTAACTACTCGAATCCTAGCGTAATCCTAAGATTTTTCAGTTTGATTATTAAAACTCCACTGATTCCAGCCTAACCCCATCCGGCCCATGGGTTACCCAGCACCCTACCACTAGAATTGGTAGAACCAAACAAGTACTCACCCACCCATAACTGAATGCCTTTGTTAACTTTAGCTTTAGAAAACAGATACGCACACACTCCTCTTTAAAGCTTTAATATAAAAATAATCCATTGACAAAACAGATATGGTCACACATTTCATAACTCAAAATATCCATTTAATCCCTTGTTTCACAAAAATAGTATCACTCTGGACTCTCCATTGGGACCAGCTTGTCAGCAACAACGAGATCCAGTAACAGATTACAATAATCATTCCGTCAACATACATATATATAAATCTTCCACGACATACGCATGGGGGTCCTAAGCACCGTGAGCCCGTGCATCACCTGGTCAGAATGCCTGGTCAGAACCCTCCACCTAAGATCCTCCTTAGGTGTCCTTGCAATTCACTCAAGGACCGCTTCGTCGGCCCTAGCCCATCGTACTACCGGAAGCACACCATTTTCACCATACCCAAGCTGGTCAAGACCTGGGCAGGTTTTTGCAATGTGAGCTGTCCCTTGAACACTCCCCGCCAGCTATTGCAACCGAACTTCCCTTAGATAAACACGTATGCCAAATGCTCCCTCCACCAGCATTCTAGCGTAAGACAGTCCTTTAAGAAAACAGGGTTTCTATGCAAGTTTTCAGTTTTGATTTTGTTTGAATTCCATGAATAATTCTTAAATCCGTATCCCAATACTTCTAGATCCATGTCTAAATTCCAAACAGAATTCCTCAAATTCTGTTAACTTGATCCTTAGATCAAAATCAAAAGTCTTAACTTAGTTTCAGATTCGGTGGGTGATTTGAGTGCATTTTTCCTGAACTGGGCACATCGTCATTGATTGAAACTGACAAAGGAATTAGATTTTGGTCAATAGTCTGAATCAGAGTTTGAGTTTGGAAAGGTTCTTCCTAAACTATCTTTCTTAAAAGGTAATATTTCAATTTCTCTTTTTCTAAAATTTTGTTCATTGAATATTTGCTTACAGATTTCTAAACTAAACATGAATTCCTATGAGGAATAAAATAATCATTTATCTCGATCTCCGACTTCGATAGTTTATTTGAATTTTCTCATTACCATCTTAGTGAATATGAAACGGTAGAATTTCCTCCCACAGATTATCTTCTTATTCATTTTTCCAATTTTTACAGAAATCAAACAGAGGATTAAAGAGAACCCTTATTTAAATATAAAAATTCTATATGCATCCATTTATGCATAAAATCCAATTCTGATGAAAGTCACACTTTTATCATCATAAAAATCATTTATGATGAAAATCACTCTTTTAAAATGAAAGAATTTCTTTTATGCATAAAAATCATTTATGATGAAAATCACTCTTTTAAAATGAAAGAATTTCTTTTATGCATAAAAATCATTTATGATAAAAATCACTCTTTTAATATAAAAGAATTTCTTTTATGCATCCATTTTTGCATAAAAATCATTTATGATGAAAATCACATCTGTAACATAAAAGAATTTCTTTTATGCATCCATTTATGCATAAAAATCATTTATCACACTTTTAATATAAAAAAATCTTTTATGCATATGTTTATGCATACAAATCATTTATGATGAAAATCACTCTTTTAATATAAAATAATATCTTTTATACATACATTTATGCATAAACATCATTTATGATGAAAATCACACTTTTAATATAGAAAATCAGACTAAAAAAAATATGTTTTATGCATACAAATCATTTATGATGAAAATCACTCTTTTAATATAAAAGAATTTCTTTTATGCATGCATTTATGCATAAAAATCATTTATGATAAAAATCACACTTTTAATATAAAAAAATATCTTTTATACATATGTTTATGCATAAAAACCATTTATGATGAAAATCACACTTTTAATATAAAAAAATATCTTTTATGCATAAAAATCATTTATGATAAAAATCACACTTTTATTATAAAAAAATATCTTTTATGCATATGTTTATGCATACAATTCATTTATGATGAAAATCACTTTTTTAATATAAAAGAATTTATTTTATGCATCCATTTATGCATAAAAATCATTTCTGATAAAAATCACACTTTTAATATTAAAAAATATCTTTTATGCATATGTTTATGCATACAATTCATTTATGATGAAAATCACTCTTTTATGATCAAAATAAAAATTTCAATATGCTTCCTTCTATGCATAGAATTTAATTCTAAAGAAAGTAACACTTTTTTTTTAAATAAAATATTTTTAGTAAGCATTTTTCTATACCTAGGATGAAAAATAACACTTTAAGAATACATATATGATGGGAATTACTCTTTTTGAATAAAAAAAAGTAAAACTTATTTTTCACAATTTTAAAAAATTTTGCCATAACCTCTTTTTGTATGGCTGACCATTTTTCAATTTTTAACTCTCTAAAATTAATTAGAAGTTCACCAAGAGTATTTAAATCATTCTAATGTAAACATTTTATCCATTAATCATTCATCTAGGATAAAGAATGGTTTGATTTACTAAAGAGGATAGGGGAATGTCTTTTTTCAATGAGGCATAACATCATATTCATTTTAGAGAAGACAAAAATCATAAAAAACCATAAAATGAAGAATCTCCAACTTACACGGAGAATTTGAGAGCTTTCCTTTGGCTTGATGATTTGAGGGATCTACTCTTGTTTGAAACAAGAGTGGCCACCAACCTATAGAAGAGGGAAGGTCAAAAACTAATGAATTATGAGTAAATTCACAGTTTTTGGCTCTTGGGAGAAGTAGGGTAATAGTGCAAAAACACTATTAAGCTTCAACAAAGGGGAAGGCTTCTATTTATAGGAAAAAGTGAGCTTCTAACCAAGCCAATTGATTCTAGAATTTTCCAGATCAGTTTGGTCAATTTTCGACCATTTTTGGGTCAGTTTAGTCCACTTTTTGGATCTAGTTGAAACAGGAGTGAGGAGAGATAGAAATATCTCATTATTTGGGAGTTTAAAACTCTCCCACACATGTGAAATAGGCGCCTCCTTCATGAGGGTAATTCCCCCATACTGAGGTGTCGAAAATGCATCATTTCTTCTAAATATCTCTCTTTTTTAACTATTAACCTTGTCCTTAATCAACTCTTCATCTTATGTGAGTATTTACTCATTTTTGGGGGATTTTCCTTTTATTCTTCCATTTATCTCCTCCCTACATTTGGATGAATCTTATTGGTCCCTAATCAATGGGTCGGACCAAGTTAATGGAGTTAAGCAATCTTGTCCATACAGAGCTTTAAAAGGACTCATCCCGATACTTCGGTGATAAGAAGCATTGTAGGCGAACTCGACTAGGTGTAGATAGCTTAGCCACTTCTTGGGTTCCCTGCCACAGCATGACCAAAGTATAGCTTCGATTACTTGGTTTACCCTTTCAGTTTGACCATCGGTCTCAGGGTGATAAGCTGTGCTGAGATCCAAGAAAGTTCCCACCGCTTCAAAAAATGCAGTCCAGAACCTTGAAGTAAACTTGGGAACTCGATCACTTACTATTCTCCTCGGTAGGCCATGTAATCTGAAGATTTCTTTGAGGAACACTCTGGCCACATCCACTGGAGTGTAGTTTTCTTTTACTGGAATCAGATGGGCAACTTTGGTTAGTTTGTCAACTACCACAAAAATGGAGTTTTAACCTGATTGCACTGAAGGTAATCCACTAATAAAATCCATACTGATACATTCCCACTTCATCGTGGTGGGGATGTCCAATGGATGTAACTTCTCAAACTTTTTTTCTCTTTCAGCTTTGACTCTCTGGCATGTCAGTACATCTTTTTTCAGACCAGGCCAAAAGAAGCTTTTCTTTACATACATGTAGGTTTTGATGAAACCTGGATGTCCTACTATAAGGTTGTCATGGGCTTTCTTCAGAATTTGACCCTTGGTTCCCTCATCATTGGGAATGCATAGCCTGCAATTATAATACATAATGTCATCATCCAAGCTGTACCCTTGAACTCTATTCAACTCCTGTGGAGTTTTGCTTTCCTGCATAAGTAGGATAGCAATAGGGCCAAAGAATCTATCCTGCATGATCTTCTATCTTGCTTCAATAATCAAAGGATTCGATACTAGAGTAATTGCAAGCAAGGAGGCTTTTCTGCTAAGGGCATCTGCTACCACATTTACTTTGCCTGGGCGGTACTTGATTTCAAAATCAAATTCTTGCAGGGTCTACATCCACCTTCTTTGGCGCATGTTGAGATCCTTCTGAGTGAAGATCCACTTTAAGCTCTGATGATCAGTCACATCAAAGTGAATCTTTGTCCCAGTAGGTAATGTCTCCACAACTTCAGACTTATTGGATCTCGTTTGTTGCTGACCAGTTGGTCTCAACGGAGAGTCTAGAGTGATACTGTTTCTTTTTGAAACAAGGGATTGGATGATCATTTTGAGTTATGATATCTGTAACCAATAACTGTTTGTTAATGGATTATTTTATATGTTAAAGTTTTAAAGAGGAGTGTGTGTGTATCTGTATTCGAAAGTAGAAGTTAAGAAAGGCATTCAATTATGGGTGGGTGAGTAATTGTCTTGTTCTATCGATTCCAGTGTTGGGTGGTGGCTAACCCATGGGCCGGATAGGCTGGAATCAGTGGAGTTTTAATAATTAAATTGAAATAATAGGAATACTCTTAGAATTCGAGTAGTTAAATAAAACCCTGAAGAATTTCTCAAATGAGATGATCAATGGCTGTGCTTGATTTCGGTTAGGAAAAAAGAGTTGATTTCCTTAGATGATTAGATCAACGGCTATGCCTGATTTCGATTAGGAAAGAGCATTGAGTTCTTCAAACTAAGTCACTGATACTTTTCCTTCTATCAGGTTTAATCAGGTGAAGGATAGTTTAATCTCTTGAACCCGTTAGAAAATTTGTTAAGGAAATAAAAAAGGTGGAATCGTCCTTGTTTTCTAAGCAGAGAAATTTTCCCGGTTTTGGTTTTGGAATGAGCACCAGATTAGTCTCATGTCTAGACTTTCGAGGGTAGGGCCCCAAGTGGGAAACCCTACCCCGCTCAAGAGGAAGCTACTTCTGCTGCTAGCAACCGGGAATCCGGTGCGCGGAGGGGGCAGAGGGGTCTCACAGAAGTGAAGGAAGACCCTTCCCTCCTCAGAACACTTTCTTCAGGAGCCCCACCTCTTTCAAGGATTCAGAGGGATGAGCTTAGAAGTGAGAACAGGTGTTTTGGGTGTTAGGGTTTTGATCACCAGCTTAAAGACTCCTCGACTTCTGCCATGTCAAGAGGACAGGGAAGTCAAGGACCCAGAGTGTAGAGACCTGCCCCTTTGTATCAGTCAAATCAGGGTCTCACCAAAATCAAGGCAATCCCAGGAGGACTCCAGCTCAACCATCTGCATCTGTTCAGAGTAATCTCAGAACTCCCTCTGAGAAATGGGGTAACCAAAGAGAAAGAGTTCCGCCCCAATCTGCAGCAACCAGAGCAATTACGATAGTAGAAGTAGTGGAAGAGGAAAGAGGTCAGATTTATGCTACGATTGGAAACCAAGGGCCAAATCATCAATTCTCTATCATCCATGCTCCAACAGAGTATAAGGGTAAGCCATTTAAGCTTTTGATTGATTCAGCCATTTAAGCTTCTGAGGAATCGCCCCCATTTTTTGGGGAAGGAAAATTTTCTCGAACTTGGTTTCAGAATGACCACCAATTTAGTCTCGTGTCCGAGTATTCGAGGGCAGGGTATCGAGTGGGAAACCCTACACCGCGCAAGAGGAAGCTACTTCCGCTCGCCTAGAAACCGGGAATTCGGTGTGCATGGAGGGGGCAGAGGGGTCTCACAGACAGCTGGTATCAGAGCACTATTGTAAACTTACGAAACAGCATCAGAAATTGCCTAAAATTTTAAAGTAAATCTGGGAAATAATATTTTCACTTATTAAGATTATGTTTAGAATGAACTTCATAAATTGAAAACTCATAAATTGAACTCGATTTTTAGATGGATACCCAAATTTGTCTAGCATTCCTAGACTCTCCCAGAGTCAAGGATATGATCGCCTTTGCCTTCGAAAATCTCATCAACTCCGCTACAACCCGAGAAACCAAAGTGAGACTCGCTCGTCACTTTGAGGATCTATACTTTTGTGATCCAATAGAGTGAGGTCAGCATATGTGGTTCTCTAGAGGGTGAAGTATTCGCGTCAATACCAATCAATGAAAGAGACTCAGAAAGAATATCTCGCTAGCCATGATCTTGATAAGGCTAGGAGTTATTCATTATGTTCAACTCTATAATCATCTCAAATTAGAGTATTACCAGATCAAGATCAATGATCAAGATCTCCCAAAGACAACCATCAATACTCGCTCTATGGGCACAATGAATTTATTGTCATATCGTTTGGATTGACAAATGCCTTAGCTACATTCAATCACCTAATGCAAGACATTCTCAGAGAATACTTGGATGATTTTGTTCTTGTTTTCTTTGATGATATTCTGATTTACTCAAAGAATACAGCTGACCATGAAGCTCACGTCCGTAAAGTTCTTGAGATTCTAAGGAAGCGCTAACTCTTTGCAAGAAAGAGCAAATGCACTTTCTCTATCGGCGACCATGTTGAATATTTGGGCTTTGTGGTATCCAAAGATGGAATTTCTCCAGATTTCGCAGAAGTCTAAGCACTCATAGATTGGTCTGAACCAAAGATAGTGAAAGAAGTCACGGGATTCTTGGGATTAACTGGTTGGTATAGAATTTTTATACCTACGTATGCTCCCTTGACTAATCTTCTCAAGAAGAATACCCCGTTTCAATGGTCTGAGCACTTTTGATAAGCTGAAGACTGCCTTGGTAACCAATCCCTTTCTAAAGTTACCAAATTTAGAAAGGGATTGGTTACCAAGGCAGTCTTCAGCTTATCAAAAGCGCTAATCCCTTTCTAAAGTTGCCAAATTTTTGTTTACCCTTTGAGGTAGTAATTAATGCCAGTGGTTTTGCCCTAGGAGGTGCGCTCATGCAGGAAGGTCATGCAGTGGCCTATGAATCCCAAAAACTCGGAATGCATGAGAGAAATTATGATGTCCACCATGACGACCTAGAGCTACTTTCAGTAGTCTATGCCCTGAAGTTGTGGAGACATTACCTACTGAGTCAAAGATTCACTTTGATGACAGATCATCAGAGCTTAAAGTGGATCTTCACTTAGAAGGATCTCAACATGTGCCAAAGAAGGTGGATGTAGACCCTGTAGAAATTTGATTTTGAAATCAAGTACCGCCCAAGCAAAGAAAATGTGGTAGCAGATGCCCTTAGCAGAAAAGCCTCCTTGCTTGCAATCAGAGTGGTGTCAAATCCATTGATTAATGAAGCAAGAGAGAAGATCATGCAAGATAGATTCTTTGGCCCTATTGCTACCCTACTTATGTAGGAAAGCAAAACTCCTTAGGAGTTGAATCGAGTTCAAGGATACAGCGTGGATGAAGAAATTATGTATTATAATAGCAGGCTATAAATTCAAGACAATATTAGATAATTTGGGAAAAATCTCATACTTTGGGAATTACCTTTTCAACATAGTTTTGGCCATATTTTGAGCATATTAACTCCAAATTTGTCGGACATTATAGATTTAGATCCTACTCTTCAAGATCTTTCTAATGAAATGTCACATGATGGGGTTTTGACAAAAGCTTGGATAGGTTCACCATGATCCCATTTTTCAAATGGGAATGTGATTTTTTCCAAATTATCTAATATGGTGTTATTCCCAAAATGATGAGGGAACTAAGGGTAAAATTCTGAATGAAGCCCATGATAGCCTTATAGCAGGACATCCAGGCTTCATCAAGACCTACATGTCTGTAAAGAAAAGCTTCTTTTGGCTTGGACTAAAAAAGGATGTACTTAATCATGTACGTCAATGCCTAATATGTTAGAAAGTCAAAGCAGAGAGAGTAAAAATGCCTGGGAAGTTACATCCATTAGACATCCCCCAGATGAAGTGGGAATGTATTAGTATGGATTTTATTACTAGACTACCTTCAGTGCAATCAGGTTACAACTCCATCTTCGTGGTAGTTGATAGACTAACCAAAGTTGCCCATCTGATTCCAATAAGAGAAACCTACACCGTAGTGGATGTGGCCAGGAGTGCTCCTCAAGGAAATCTTCATATTGCATGGCCTACCTAGGAGAATAGTAAGTGATCGAGATCCCAAATTCAGGTGAAGATTCTGGATTGCATTCTTCAAAGCAGTAGGAACTTTCTTGGATCTCAGCATAGCTCACCACCTCGAGACCGGATGGTCAAACAAAAAGGGTGAACCAAGTAATCGAAGATATACTTCGGTCATGCTGTAGTAGGGAACCCAAGAAGTGGCTAAGCTATCTGCACCTAGTTGAATTTGCCTACAATGCTTCTTATCACCGAAGTATCAGAATAAGCCCTTTCAAAGCTCTATATGGACAAGACTGCCTAACACCATTAACTTGGTCCGACCCATTGATTAGGGTCAAGATGTCCAGATAGATGCTTGATGACATGGAGCAGCAGATGCAGTCAATCCGCAAGGATATAAAAGCCACCCAGTATAGATAGAAGTAGTATGCAGATAAGAAGAGTGTTGAGAAAACGTGGTGCTTATGCTACATTAAGAAGATGTGGAGGAGAGAGACCCAAAAATACAAGAAATGAACTTGTTTATTAAGTTGCTTATGCATACAACTTGGCCTTTGCACCATACAAATGCCTTTGGCATGTGCCTTTAAATAGGCTTACTAGTGGCCTAGGGTTAGGTGGCTCCCTCAGGACCATTCACACCCACACACCTTCTACACCCTTGTTCACTAAGGCTCCAAGGCCTATATCTTACCCCCCCTCAATACCAGCCACTGAAGACGATAGAATTTAGTTATCCATCTGTCTCTTATGTGCTTGTTTACTTATGTGTGTGTGTGAGAAGACGTTTACTTATCTACTCTTATGTGTGTGTGAGAAGAAGTTTTCTTGCAAGGAGCTTTAGCTCACCCTCTCCTCTGCATACTTCTCAACATAAGACTCTAGCAAAGGAACTCAAGCCTTGTTGAATGGTATCCCCCAATATTTTTAAAAGGGGTCTCCCAAGGCCTAGCAACATGGATGAATGTGCATGCTGAAGTCTTGATAACTAACCATGTCCATGAGAATTTTTAAGGGTCCCCAAAGTCTTAACTACATGGATACATGTGCATGCTTGAGCCTAAACAACTAACTATGACCACGAGACTTTTGCCACCCAACTTAACTGGGTAACCATAACCTATCTCTATTCATATATAAAAGCCTTATGGTGGCTGGATATTTGTTTAGCAATGAGGCCCATGGCCATACATAATGTGAAAGTTATTAAGCTAGAGGCATGGATTTCCTAATGTATGAAAAGTTTTAACACCTTAACCTACCTGACCAATGTCTCATAATAGACCCACTATGCCTAGAGGACACTCTTGGTCCACCAAGGGCTTGTGATCATCATTTTGAGTGCCCATTTGATTCTTTGCTCAAGCCTCAATAGTTTCCTTCAATAAGCTTCTCATCTCACACAACATCCCTGTTCACTCAAATCTCATACGGTTTAGTGGGGTTATAGCATCTATAATGTTTTTCTCGCCAAGGGAATAATCAATAAATATACATTTTTTTAAATATTGGTGTCCAACTTACTTCTCATCTCATCTAGTACATATATATAAGCAATAAACCCAAACACTTTCAAGTGTGCCATTTTTTTTTGTCTAGTAAATGCTTGTTCAAGTGTCATGCCATGAACTCTTGGTACAGTAGGCATTCACTTCATGATATAAACTATAGGTGTGCTACTGCTTCATGATATAAACTATAGGTGCCCATGAACTACTATTATAGGGGTATCCACTTCATGATATAAACTACAGGTGTGTTACTATTTCAATTTAAAAAAATGAGGCATCACTTTCTCATTCATCACTGCATAGGAAAATTCTACAATATGCATGTTTTTCCTTTCTGTAATCCCATTTTGTTGGGTTGTACCTATAGGAAAATTGCCTCTTTATCCCATGCTCTATCAAATAGTCATTTTGCCGATTCCCCCCACCACATTTGACCTAAGACATTTTAAGTACATTGTCTTTCTCTATTATGGCTTTGAAGCTCTAAAAGTGAGTAAACCCACACTTTCCACTTTCCTAGTGTGCTCAACAATAAAAGATAAATAATAATGGCATCCTCCAATTGGTGCCATATATATTAGTCCCCAAACTTCAAAACACACCACATCTAAGGGTCTTTGGTGTACATAGCTTAAGTATGATAACCCTCTTTTTATTATTAAATCCTTAAGCTAGAATAGAATCTAAAGTATGGATTCCAACCAAAAACTGAAAGTATTTTGAAAATTTTGACCATGTTTAAAATTAGATTATTTGACCTAGCAAAAAAATGCACTCATTAGTGGTGGTTAAGTTCACTTAAATTTTATAGACTTCAAGTTTATAGTTTTGATAGCAAGAGGAAAATTAAGTTAAATTTTTCTTTAATCTTCATCTATGTTTATCTCCAAAAGAACTTATTTAAAGAGCTTTTCATTTAGCTTCCAATTGAGACAAAACAATAGATGTAAGAAACCACACCAATAGTATAACTCATTATTTAAAGAGCTTTTCATTTAGCTTCCAATTGAGACAAAACAATAGATGTAAGAAACCACACCAATAGTATAACTCATTATTGATTCTTGATGCTAAATATATGAAAGTTTTTAACTTCCAGAAATATGTTTGGTTGAAGCACTATGAGTCAGACATCTCCTCCATGATCCTTATCCACCCTAAAAAAAATCTACAATCTATATCACAGTGTATCCCACTTGAATGTAGATGCTATTTTTCTCTCTTTCATAAATATTTGATTTAATAAGGTTCATAGATCATATTGATAGAGAGTACATAGATTCATGTTTAATAAATATGCTTTTGGAGTATCAAATTGTTTTGTTGGAATATTCCAACGAAGTTGACAACACAAATGAGATATGTGTACTTTGACACTTTTCTCATTATAAATATTTATTCTTTTTAAAGTTTTAGCTATGGAATATTTACCACCCACAACATCCCATGATCTAAGATCAAATCGACTCTCCTCACGCATTCTTATATGAAGAACAAGAACTTTAAGAGGAATTTCACAAGACAATCTTAAAACGATTGAGTAGAAGTAATAAGAATCAAACAAGAGAACAAACACACATGATTTGACGGATAATAAAGAGTCCAATAAATATATCATTACATGTTATAGATGTCATCAACAGTGTGGATGCATGGTAGGTTGTCGCAAAAGTACTCTTTTGGCCAAAGAAATGGTAGTACTTTTAATACTACATGGTTGAAGTATGAATTATCACTAAGGTTACTAAGTGATCAAATAACTTGTTAGGTAAATCTACTTCTAATTGTATTATGAACATAGCTTGACCATTATCTCTCCCTTGAAAACTTGAATGGCTACGACATTGATGTGTATCACTTGCACTGCCTCCACCTCTACACTCTGTTACTTTCTCTGAAAGTATATGAGCTCCATATCTCTCTCTCTCTCTCTCTCTCTCTCTCTCTCTCTCTCTCTCTCTCTCTCTTTAAAGATCTTTGTCTCTCACACATGCACACACACACATAGCAATGAAACCCCAATGAACTTTTTTTGAGATCAGTGAATCATTGATTGCACTTTGAATAGCAAGAAAATTGCTTGTGGGCATTTGATGAATCAGTAATTTTTCTCATTCTCCTTAACTAGTTTGATTACATAGAAAGTACTGAAAAGATGCAGGGAAGAAAAGAGCTTGAGCTCTTGCAAGCACACTCACACTCACACAAACCCTAGAAGAGAACACACAAGGTGAGGGGCTAAATATTCTTCTTCTTCTTCACATAACAAAAGAGGTCTACAAAAAACATAAAGTGACTAACACACATAATAGAGTATATACAAGCAGTCCATAATGTGAACACGCTAAGTGGAGTGGATAGGTGTGGACTATTCGGTGTAGTCCAGCTGTAGAATCTTTGGTGTAGATATGCCGGTGCCAACTACCAAACCCGCCAGTGATATAAATGTTGAACGGTCATGTAGGCACCTCGTGAGTGTCAGCTCATGATGTTGAGCTTGACATCTCAACACTCCCCCTCATCAAGCTCAACTCCAGCTCATGAAGATGTCAGTGACCTAATCCTATGTGCTGACGTAGGCCAAGTCGATGTCTCTTGCCAAGACTCTCTCCTTGATAAAGTTGTAATGTACCTTAATGTGTTTCATCCGCACATGGAAAACTAGGCTCCTGGCCAACTATACACTGCTAAGATTGTCACAAATATAACAACCATTATCTCCACATGCAACCTTAAATAAGCCTGCGTAGCCAAGCTACCTCACGCGCCGCCACTCGCAGCTCCTCTATACTCGACAAGGCAATTGTGGGCTTCTTCTTGCTGCTCCTTGTCATCACAGTAGCACTCCCGAATAAAAATATAAATCCATTGGTAGATCTCCTATCTGAGATGCTACCTACCCCCAATCTGCATTTGTGTACCCATATAGGTCCAATGGTATAACTGTTGCATAAAACAACGCATAATCAACATATTTACGCGGATAATCTGTAAAATACGCGTGTATTAATGCATCAAAACTGACAATTACGCGTGTATAAGCGCATCTAAATTAAAGAAACGCGTGTATAGACGCAGGTATCAACGCGTCTGAGACATCTGAACTGAACAGAACGCGGCTATACACCCGTGTATAAGCGCGTCTAAATTAAAGAAAGGCGTGTATAGCCGCATGTATCAACGCGTATGTGAAAAGAACGCGGCTATACACCCGTGTATAAGCGTGTCTGAGAGGTCCTATACACGTGCTTTTACACGCATGTCTGTGGCCGCGATGATACACGCGCTGATACACGGGCTCGCTACTTTTTTTCACAAGTCATTTTTAGCGGCTAGGAGCGCGGGTATGAGCCCGATCCCTTGTAGTGGGGGCAGGCGTTCATGGGCACTACAAGTAAGTTTTGATTCTTTGTAGAACTCTATTTTTGGAACTGCAACAGCAAGAAGAGCCCGATCCCTTGTAGTGGGGCAGGCGTTCATGGGCACTACAAGTAAGTTTTGATTCTTTGTAGAACTCTATTTTTGGAACTGCAACAGCAAGAAGAGCGATTGGTTGTGCAGGCAATGTTGTGTGTACTGCAAAGAGGTCTCAAAGTTGCCAGCGGGTGTGTGTATGTAAATTGAGGTCACTAGTTGTTGTGACAGTTTGGGTGTAGTATAGTACTGCCTTCGTAGAGAATACAATAGCTTGTGCAGGTCAAACAAGAGTGCTATTTTTGGTAAATTTGTGTTGCAAACAAGATGTCAAATGATGGAATAAACCAGATTGTTGCAGAGAAGCTTGACAAGAACAACTTTCATGCTTGGAGGTCTAGATTGACAAATTTCCTACTGAGAAAAGGTTACTAGGACTGCATTGATGAAGGTGAACATGAGGACAGAGATACCGGAGAATAATCCAATTGCCTGCTGCTGCCTGCAGATGTAAAAGAATTCAAGGATTGGAATCAAGGAGCAAGGAAAGTCATGTATTAGCTTTCTATTAGTATAAAAGAAATCATGATTAGGCATATACAAGATGCCAAGTCACCTAAGGAGGCATGGGACACCTTGGTGAAGTTGTATGAAACTAACGCCAAGGTACGAATTGAAGAATGAGCTTCATACGATGGAGAAGAAAAATATCTTTGTGAATGATTATGCCTTAAAGATCAAGGACATTGTGGAATCCCGTGCATCAATTGGTGTTTCTGTTAATGATGACGATAAGGTGGGAGTGTGTCTATGTGGTCTCGAGCCACAATACAAGGCATTCAAGACATCTATTCAAACTCGGGAGAACATTCCCAACTTCACAGGTTTGGTGTCAATGTGCTGATCATTGAAGAGAAGAATTTGGGTGAAGATCAACAGTCTTCACAAAACAAAAATAGTTTAGAGCAGTAGGCCTTCTACACAAGTGCAGGTAGAGGACGAGATAGAGGTCGTAGACGTGAGCAAGGTGGTGACCAAACAAGTAATCAAAATTATGGTCAGCAGAAAAGCAGCAATAGTCTAAGGATTCGCAAACAAAACACAGGTGTGGAAGAGGCCAGTTTAGAGGCAGGGGGAGCCAAAGAGATCGTGGTAATTGGCAAAGGCAACATTATACACGAGGTTGTTTTTACTATGGTAAGCCTGGACATGTGCAGGCAAATTTCTATAAGAAGCAGAGTGACATGCATAATGGAAAAGTGTAGCAAAATAACTATGCATCCTCTAGCAAAAATAATGAGAGGTTATTTGTTATGAAACGTGTAGTTAATGCTTTGTCTGAAAATGAAGCATGTAAGGATGAGGTATAGTATGTTGATTCAAGTGCTTCAAACCACATGACAAGTCATGTTGGTGAGTGGTTCAAGGAAATTAAGAGTCTTGAAAGACCAGGTTTTGCTGAAACAGGGGATGACACTACTCATCCAATTGCCCATGTTGGAGATGTGCCATTATCTATGCAAGATGGTAACGTGAAGTACCTTGTAGATTTACTTCATGCTCTGAACATTACAAAGAATATGGTTTCAATTGGCCAGATGATTGGGCAGGGCTTGCAGGTCCGGTTTAGGATGGATGTTATGTAGAAGACTTTAAAAGATAAGTGCAGGCTGGTTGCAAAAGGCAATAGAGTGGGAAGAATGTTTACATTGAATGTAAATATGCCTAAAGTGAGTGCCACAATGTTTGAAATGTTTCAGTAGTTGTTGTAGATACATACATTTGGCATAAGAGAATTGGGCATGTAAATGTGCAAAGAATGAAGTCTACGTAAACTAAAGAAATTGTGGCAGGGCTGCCTAAGTTTAAGGTTAAGGTATACAGAAAGTACGTGAAGCATGTAAATTTGGAAAGAAAACAAAGAATGGAAAAGACTATGTCTATGGGTGGTTGTAGGTACTACGTAACATTCATTGATGACCACACGAGGAAAGTGTGGGTGTATTTCATGAACGAGAAGAGTGAAGTGTTCACTCATTTTTAAAATTTCAGAGTGATGGTGGCTGAAATTAGACAAGAAAGCATGTGAGTGCCTAAGGTCAGATGGAGGGGGATGATACTTCTCCAATAAGTTCTCTGAATTCTTGCGAAAGAATGGCATTAAAAGATAATTTACATGTAGATACACTCCGCAGCAAAATGGAGTTGCTGAGCGCAAAAAATAGGCACATTGACCCCTATTGTAACCATACATGATGTAATGCTAGAGGAGAAGTTTACTGGCAAGAAACTTGATTCGTCTCACTTGAAAGTTCTTGGATATATTGCATATCTGCATATGCCAGATGAGTTGCGTACTAAGCTAAATCCAAAGATAGCAAAATGCGTGTTTATTGAGCAAAAGGGATATGGATGCTATAATCTTGCTACACGTGAATTGAGGGTAAGCAGAGATATTGTATTTGATGAGATGAGTAGTTGGTATGCTACTGAAAAAGATGCTATTAGGGTTGATGATGTAAGTGGAAACGTGGTTGCACAGAATGCAAGTAAGCAATCACAGTCATTGAGTGGACCAGGAAAGTCCTCATCCAACGATTCTGTTGATAGACCATGGAGTGGCAAGCTGCGTCATAGTACCAGTCCTAGAAATGTAGTTGGTACATCACATAAAGGCAAAGAGAAAGTTGTTGAGCCCCTTGGTATGCCTGATATTTCTACAAGGCATTCTCTTATTGATGGAGAGTCTAGTGGCTTGGAGATGAGCCTTGATGTGAGGAGCTTGGGATTCTAGCAATGAGGACACCTAGTGTGAAAAAGTCTATGGAAGCCATGGATGCAAAGTTACGAAGATCTAGAAGAGTCAAAAACCCTGTGTAGAAGTTGACTCTTGATGGTTATGTGGCACATCACTATGCTTATATGGCAAAAGTTGTACAGGTTGTAGAACCCACATGTTTTGATGAGGCTATTGGAAATGTGTGTTTGGAGAAACCTATGGATGAGGATATGGATACATTATATGGAAATGAGACTTGGAAATGGGTGCCATTGCCTGAAGACAAGAAAGCTATTCGTTGTAAGTGGGTTTATAAGGTGAAACATAACAGTGATGGTAGCATAAGAAGATACAAGGCTAGATTGGTAGCCAAAGGATATGCACAGACACATGGTATTGATTATGAGGAGACATTTTTCCCAGTTGCAAAGATGGAAATCTTGAGAGCTGTGACTGCGGTGGCTGCAACTAACAGCTAGTTTTTAGATCAGATGGATGTAAAAATGCATTCTTGCATGGTGACTTGCAAGAAGAGGTGTATATGGATCAGCCCTAAGTTTTGAGGATATAGGTGACTTGCAAGAAGAGGTGTATATGGATCAGCCACTAAGTTTTGAGGATACAGGTGACTTGCAAGAAGAGGTGTATATGGATCAGCCCCACTAAGGCTTGAGGATATAGGTCACTCAGAGTATGTATGAAGAGGTGTATATGGATTAGCCCTAAGTTTTGAGGATATAGGTGACTTGCAAGAAGAGGTGTATATGGATCATCCACTAAGTTTTGAGGATATAGGTGACTTGCAAGAAGAGGTGTATATGGATCAACCACTAAGTTTTGAGGATACAGGTGACTTGCAAGAAGAGGTGTATATGGATCAGCCACTAAGGCTTGAGGATATAGGTCACTCAGAGTATGTATGTAAGCTTCGTTAGGCCTTTTATGGATTGGGGCAAGATCCACGAGCATGGCATGACAAGATTGCTAAGTATCTTGTCACTATTGGCTTTCATATGGCAGAGGTAGATCACTCTTTGTATGTGCGCAAGAGTGATAAAGGTATTATGATCATCACCATCTATGTAGATGATCTTATTGTGGGGGGTGACAACTTGGATGAGATTGAGCATGTGAAAAGTCATCTCAGAAGGAAGTTGTAGATGAAGGATTTGGGAGATCTATGCTACTTTTTGGCAATAGAGGTCATTCGCACACCTGATGGTATTTGTCTATACAGAGCAAGTATGTATTGGACATGTTGTCCAAGTATGGGATGGCTGACTGCAAGTCAATCTTGGTGCCATTAGATTAAAATGGTAAACTTAGTGCGAATGCAGGTTATGTGTTGGAGGATCCCTCTATGTACAGGAAGATTATAGGGAGTTTGATCTATGTCATGATCTGTAGGCCAGATTTGAGTTACACTCTCGGGGGGTGCACTATATGGAAGCCCCTCCTACGACGTGTGTTCAAGGGGTATTTAAAAAACCCCTTATCTGTGAATTTTGAGCTAATAAAACTACCCCTTTTTCTTTATAGACTTACGGGTTTTTTCCAAAGTACAATTAAAATACCCCTCTTGTAATTGTATTTCTGTAAATTTACCCAATATTTTGGATTAAAAAAACCCCACCTGATGATCGCACGTGGTAGACTTACATTTTTTGAGGTGCACCCCCCGAGGTTACACTATTGGCTTAGAGAGCCAGTTTATGCAGGTTCCATGCAAACCACATCTTGACAGTGTGTAACGCTGTGAACAGACTCTGCGAACAGAGTACACGCGCTTTTACACGCGTTTCTACACGTGACCTGTGAAATTTTTTTTTCAAAAGGACTGACCTCCGACAAAGACAAAGTGTCCTTATAAAAGGACCATTGTCGCCCCTGTCAGAATCATTCACCCAATCGTGTGCACAGAAGCAAAAGGACGAAGACAAACCCAAAAAGCAAAGAGCAAATAGCATAAACAAATCTGAGGAAAGAGACAAGGCACAGTACAAACTGACTCACCTCTGAAAAAGTGAGTCTTCTCTGCTCCTTCTCTGCTCCCTCCTTCTCCCGTGTGTGCTCCTTCTCTGCTCCCTCCTTGCACTTAGGTTTCGTTACTGTTGGAAGAGGCGAAAACAAAAGCAGTGTTGATATGTTAGTTCAAAATCTATATTTGGGGAAGGCGGGCTATTTTTAGTTTAAACATACCGTCGCGTTTATAAACGCGTGTATATTCGCGTGTATGATATTTTAGCTGAGTTTATACATGCATTTTGCAGGAATTACCCGCATTAATACACGCGATTTTTAGGAAATAGCCGCGTTAATACACGCAATTTTTAGGAAATAGCCACGTCAATACACGCGATTTTTATACTTTCATTAAAAACATATTATGATTTTGTGTTTTCTGGTTTGTACATAGGATGTCATCAACCTCTTCAAGCAGTTCTGGGGAAGATGAGACAATGCGTCATCGTAATCGCGATGTGTGGTTGGGACAACGGATCAAATGTATGTGTAATCGATGTCAAGGATGCATTGTACGAGCACGTCGAATTACCTTGAATCACATCTCCATGTATGGCGAATGGAATCAAACAGGTTTAGAGGTGAGTAGATGTAAATTGATGGTATTCAAATGACTCATGGTATCCAAATTAAATTAATAGAGTTGTAATATATAAACTCTAATTGAAGCAGGATGCAGTACCACACCCTTACATGGTACCCTACGCGCGACGAGAGCACGCAAAGCGTCGACGAGATGATGCTGGAGCTTTGGGATCTATTGTCAGAGATGAGTGGGAAAGGGATGACAATAGCCCTGCACCCCACGAAGTTGTGGAAGAGGAGGTGCTTGATGATATGGTGCGGAATCTTTTTAAGGATGATCCCAAAGGTATGGACGAGGATGATATGGAACAAGAGCATCTTTATAAGGCTTCATCGACACCGGTGTTTGAAGGGTGCACATTCTCTGTTTTACGTGCTTCACTTGAACTACTTAATATACAAACAGTTTATGGATGGAGCAATGCAAGTCTTGACGCATTATTGAAGTAAGCATTCTAACTTACAAATTTGAATTAGTGGTTTAAGGTTTAGGATTTAAGACTAATTATAATTGATGATATTGGATGCAGGCTATTATCAAACATGCTTCCAAAGGAAAATAGACTACCCACCTCAAGAGACATAGCGAGGTGCTATGTGACATCTCTTGGAGGACTGGATTATGATCGCATACATGCATGCGTCAATGATTGCATTCTCTTTCGTGGGACGCATAAGGAGGCTCTACATTGTCCCACTTGTGGTGAAGCAAGGTACAGAACAGATATGAAGAGTTTTGATGTACCTCGTAAAGTCTTGCGACACTTTCCTATAATTCCTCGCATCAAACACATGTTCAAGTGCAAATCCATAGCAGAGCTCATGTCATGGCATTCCTCACATCGATCGGATGATGGCATGTGGAGAATTCCCGCAGACACTCCTGCTTGGAAGCATATTGAAGATGAGTGGCCCAGCTTTAAAACAGAGCCCAGAAACTTGAGACTTGGCCTGGGTATGGATGGAGTGAATCCATTTGGTTTCAAAAGCACCGCATACAGCGTGTGGCCAGTTGTGTTGGTGAATTACAACCTTCCACCATCAATGGCGATCAAGAAGGGACATCTTATGTTATCCCTTCTAATTCCAGGGAAACATAAAGTCAAGCATATGGATGTTTATCTTGAACCATTGATTGATGAGTTGGAGGAACTATGGAGAGGTGTTGCGGTGGTGGACATTAGTAGGCCTCCCTCCTCTTGACACTTCGACTTAAAAGCAGTGTTGATGTGGACAATGCATGACTTTCCAGGATACAGCGATTGTTTTGGTAAGAATTCTAATTACCTCCCTACTCTATTACTATTGGCTATATATATTAATTATACATATTGACTTTATGATTCTAACTTTTATTTATATTTTAACAGGTTTGAAAACATCGGGTAAACATGCATGTCCTGTTTGTGGCCCTTCGTTAGTACATGAGTATGCTGACGGTTTGTGTAAGACTATATTCGATAATCATCATCGATTTCTCCCCTCAGATCATCCTAAATATGTTGCTAGTAAGAGTAACATTCCTCCACAAACACTTCGTGTAAAAGATTGGAAGCGTATTTGGGAGTCTACAACTATTCTTCCTCCAGATGGCATGAACAGGTATAGTAATGTTTTTTCAATCTTGTTTTGTGTAGTCTCTAATTGGATTAAAGGTCACATAGAGCAATCCCTTGTGTAGGTACTCCATTTTTTTTCGGCTGCCATATTGGACCCATCTTAAGATCAACCATCTTCTTGATCCCATGCACATCTTCAAGAATGTGGGATCTGGTATTTGGGAACATATTATTGGTAAACAAGACAATGTTAGTGTACGTGAGGACTTGCGGGTCGCAGGACGTATGCGTCAAGCTTGGCCACAAGAGGTAGGTGGGCACGTTCGTCTTCCGCCTGCACCATGGATTATATCAAAGAAAGAGGAGAAGCAGGTAAAGCAGGCCATCACTACTTTGCATGAGATCATTGAAGGGAGCCTTTACAACCACTAAGAAAAGAGGCGTTGAGCAACTATATGGGTTGAAGTCCCACGATTGGCACAAGATGCTTCAAGTAAGTGTTTTCCAAGTCTTGTACGTACGTTGAAATTAAATTTTGTAATGCCATAAACCGTACATACATGTGCTCTTATGTGCACAGTTCATACTACCTACTAGCATCGACCATTGTGCAAATAAGAGTTTGAAAAAATGTATTTATAAGATGGGCGAGCTTGTGAGGTATGTAAAACCCATGCTCAGATCACCCTTCATTATACCTTGCAAAATGAACGTGCATGAGGTATAACGTACTATTTATTTATTTTTCAGATATGTTAGTTCCAAAGCAATTGATCCAGCCACGTTGGATGATGCGCGTGTTATGGCAGTGGAGGTGGTTTGTTTGGTAGAGGAGACTTTTCCGCGAACCATTCTCACAAGTCAACTACATCTCATTGTGCATTTAGTGGACGAAATCGCTTTATGTGGTACTGTGCATGCACGTTGGATGTTCTTCCTAGAGCGCTTCATGAAGACCTTAAAAGACTTTGTGAGGCAAAGTGCAAGGCCTGAAGGAAGCATGGCTGAGGGTTGGTTGATACAAGAGTCTCTTGTATATATTTCAGAATTTCTTGGTCAGGTGGACAGCTCTTTGCCACGACTATGGAGCAATGAAGAGGACTTGAGGATGACCTCTATTGTGCCTCAAGGAAAAGGACAGAGTAAAGTAATTGACAGAACATTGATTGATGATCTCAATCTCACTTGTATCCTTAATAGTGATGTGATGAGCAGATGGGTTACAAGATATGAGGATGCAAAGACAAAAAGGCAAGCAGAAAGATCTCTCTTTCGGAGGCAACATGGCTCTCGGAAGGCGTACCCTAAGCATCTAGCAACACTTCCGAATGATATCCATGTTGATTGGTTGCATGAGGAAATGGAGAGAGCAGAGAGCGACGAGGGGCTGCATATCACGGTGGAAGAAAGGGAGTATGCACGAGGATGCATGTCAAAGGTACATAGAACTAATGTTTTGCATTAGTTGTAAGTGATTTGCTTTTAATATTTATTCACATTGCTTACACAAATATTGCTTCTATTTTGGTCCAGTGCACTATGTTCAATGCTATATGGTGTGAAGGCAAGCATTTTTGAACACAAAGAATTGATGAAAAGAGAAATACACAAGATTGCGGTGTCATTAGTAGCTTTGAGGGAGCTAATGGAAAAATGGATGATTATTGTGGCATAATCCAAGACATATTTAGGCTTGACTTTCGTCGCTTCTTTGTGTATGTTTTGGATGTCAAATGGCAAATGAACGTGGTGGAAAAAGGGCTTGATGCAACGATAAAACGCCATGCAAGTGGATATGTAACTATTGACTCTACAAAGTTCTGGCAAATAAAGAAAGATAGGCTCGTATTGCCACAACAATGTGAGCAGGTATGCATTTTTTTACTAATGTGTTTCATGTACATATATATCTAAGCTCGCGTACCCTTTGACTTTTGATATGCTAATTAATTACTATACTCTGTGTATTTGAGTAGGTTATCTATCTACCAATGGTGCATGACATTAAATGGTGGTACGTCATCCCTATTGCACCACGTTCCAAAGTGATGTATAATACAAAAACAGATATGGAGCATATGGAGGATGTAACAAGCCGCAATGAAGATGATGTCGAACATGCCATTGAAGATGTTGTGATCGATGATCAAGAAATAAGAGATGATCATGATAATGAGGATGAGCATGCCATTTCTCATGATCATGAGAATGACCCTACCATTGAGGATGATGGTGATGTTGACGAGGATGACCAGGACATCAATACCATTATCAATGGAGTACAGAATATCGATAGTGGGATAAATTTAATCGTAGCCTTACAAATTGATCAAATGGATATTGATGTTGATCGTTTGGCAAGGATGGATCTTATTGAAGATGAGATCGAACCCTAACCGATCCGTCACTGTACGTTCTTAATTGATGACATTTCTATCATCTTATATGCATGATTTATTTTTGAATATATTTCATTGTTATAAATGCATGTATTTCTTCAGTTTTTCTTCAGTTTTTCTCTGCCATGCGTGTATTAATCCGTGTATAGTGGCGTGTATTAATCCGTGTATAATAGCGTGTATTAATCCGTGAATATTAGCGTGTATAGATGCGTGTATTATTGCGTGTATATAAACGCATTTATACACGCGTTGATAAATGTAAATATACACGCGAACTTAAATGCTAAAATACACGCGCCCGATTCTATTCAAATACAAGAGCGACCATACACGCGCTCGTAATTTATCGCGTGTATGAAACGCGTGTATGGCAGCATTGTCTTGTAGTGTGCGAACTAAAAATCGGAGGTCCAAATGCCCCGAAACACATTTTTAGCCTAAAAACTTTGTCCAACGGAGTTGCCCTCCTGTAGCTCTTCTCCCATGAAGAAAACTCCTTAATCAGAGTTTGTTTACTGGTGCCTCCCAAAGAGCTCCCAACAAGGGTGTAGTAGCCACAACACAAAGGGGAAAGAGTAGATGAAGATCTTACCCCCTCGTACCACTTCCTATGCTTCTCTTGCTTGCTGCTCAGCCCTTAGCATGAACCAGGCTCTAATACCATGAAAAGATGTATGGAGAAGAGAGTTGGACCTCTTGCAAGCACACATATACACTCACATAAACCCTAGAAGAGAACACACAAGGTGAGAGGCTGAATATTCTTCTTCTTCTTCACACAATAAAAGAGGTCTATAAAAAAAATAAAGTGACTAACACACATAATAAAGTATATCCAAGCCATCCATAATGTGAACATGCTAAGTGGAGTGGATAGGTGTAGACTAGTCGATGTAGTCTAACTGTAGAATCTCTAGTGAAGATATGTCGGCCAAACCAGCTAGTGATATAAATGTCGAATGGAGTCATGTAGACTCCTTGTGAGTGTTAGCTTATGTGGAGCTTGACATCTCAACAAGAATTATATGTTTCTTAGTAAGTTTTCTTCTTCTTCTTCTTCTCTTAATGTTGCAAGTCTCTTTACATACAAAGTGGTGTCTTTATCTTCACTCAAATAGATGTGTGCATCTTAGTTGAAGAATATTTTTTTGATATTCTTAAAAACCATCTTCATCCTTGTAATCAACTTGTGTGTGGTGTTCATGAAAAATGGAGGCATAATCACAATCACTTGGATTAAACAATCACTCTATTAGTGTTCTTTATAGTTGTGTGTCACAAAATTCACCACAACAGCAGAAGAGCAAATATCAGGTTAAAACCATCATGCTTAGAAAGTAATAGAAAACAATTAGCATTATATATGGTGTGCCATTTAAACAAGTTACTTCCAGCCTTGACTTGGTCAACAAGGCTGATGTGTTGCAGAGTCTTCACTACCATCAAGACATGCAAGAAGTTATGGAACCACTTCCTAATCAAATAGTGTCGATAGTGATTTGTTTGAGAACTTGAGAAGGTCTCTTGGTCATGTCAAAGGAGTACACATAGAACTGCTGAGCTAGCTACTCAGAGAGCAGCATTGCACATTGTTGTTAATGGAAGTATTGAAAGTAAACTCAATGACAACATGATTGCAAAAATGCTTTATATTCAACCAAGGAATCTGAGGAAATATCCTTTTGACATACATGGAATAGATTTTAAGTGGGCTTTTAGTGGTCAAAAATGCAGGATTGTCTGCCTAAGTGAAGAGATCGTTCAGTGGTGGGGTTGATTTTTGGAAACTTAATACAAGGGTTTCTCCAAATAAGAAAGACATTTGTATGTAGTGGATTCATAGAAAGCAATATGAAGTACATCCTATTGACTACCTAGAGCTCACTTATTGAGAAACATGGATCAAGGCTAGGCTTAAGCTAAGGTGGATTAAACACTAAATATGATTAAAATAACATGAGCAAGAGTAGAGAATAACTAGAAAGAGATAAAAAAGATATGAAAACATGGATTCCCAACGTGCTGTTGAGATATCACACTCCAACTAGTGCTACTAGACATGGATGACCCACAGAGGGTGATAGCTTCCACACTTACGCCATTGGCATGGTTGGTGAGATTATGGTTAATATATTGCCAATGGATGACAAGCTATGTGACAGCCACTTTAGTGTACTAGAGTTATGGCATAGTTATAGCGCCAGCTCATATAATCAGATTCACCCTATGGACTGACCATAATATATTATTGTAGGAGATTACTTTCCCTTTATGTATATACCTTTTTCTTTTAGTTATATGGTTGTAGAGAAGAGAAGAAGATAGAGGAAAATCCAGCCATCCATCTCTCTCTTGTGTCTTGCACTCTCTTGTGTGTGTGTGTTTGCTTGCAAACAAGGAACTCAAGCTCTCTCTCTACCCCACATTCTCTTTATGGTATCAGATCTCCACTTCATGTGAGAACTAAGGAGGTAGTCAAGAGGCAAGAACAAGTAACTAACAACTGTCATTACGTGTCCCTTCTTGAAGCTTATAGTAGTCTTATTAGATTAAAATCACTAAAGACACAATAGATACTTCCTTTTGGACACCACTGCCATATTTCAAATAAACTCTCTTTATGCTACAATCAACAGAAAATCGTTACAAATTAAAGTTGGGAGACATTGCTTTTTATCCTTGGATACAATAAACATCAAGTAGGGGGGATGTTAACCCCATTTTGGGCCTAACAAAGGCACTCCCTACTATACATGGGAGTATCCCTACTATACATGGGAGTAGCCAAATAAGTGTTATGTAAAGGAACTTTAAAAGTTGAACATATTATAAGAAAATCTTATATGTGTCCAAGTTAAGTATATTAGGGTTAAGTTTGGGTACCCAAGGGTGAATAAGGTCCAATTTTATATAATTGCATTTCTCATAATCCAAAGACACAATCTTTCCCCCTTTATGCCAATTGAGTTATGCTTGTCTACTTGCTTTTATCTTGTTGAGAGAAAGAGAGAGAGAGAGTTAAGATTAGAGTGTATGAATCTTGGTACATGTTCCTCTTGCTTATTGTGTGTGAGTGAGAGAGAGAGAGAGAGAGAGAGTGAGTGAGAGAGAGTGAGAGAGAGAGGTGAGTCCTTATGCAGGGAAGTAGAGTATCTTCTTGGTAAGTGTGACAACAAGAAGGAAAGCACATGAGCTTGGAGCTACCAACCACTAATGGTTCTTAAAGGCTATGAATCCTGAGCTAGAAGCAAGGCAAGTCCCCTACGATGCTTGTTTCTTATTCCACATTCACTAGAATAGTAGAGTTTTGGTGATAACATCTACTACTATAGGCTATGCTTATTATATGCAACCATTGGCTCTTGTGGTATGGATATAGGCTATGTGTTGTTGGTATAGGCTATGTTTATTAGCAACCATTGGCTCTTGTGATATAGCTAATTATTATGGGGTTGGTGTAAAGATTTACTGTAGAAGCTATTCACCCCATCCATGATTTGTGGTCCATGAAAAGTAGAGCTAGTGCTACATGGTTTGCTTGGTAAGGTTGAAATAAAATGGTCCGTTCATGGTTTGCACACAGGGACTTGTGCCAACATGGATTGGGTTGTAAGGGGAAGGTGCACAAAAAGCAATTAATCTCCCTAATGTTTCCCTAAATGGGCTGGTTGCTTGCTTACATTGTTCACTAGATCACCAACTACACCGATGATCTCCAAGGAGATTAATGGATTTAGGATAGATGAAGATGCGATTTAAATCATGTCATCTTTCAATGGTGAGTTTGATAGCATATGAAGATAGATGTCTCAACCACGGAACTTTACATATGGAAGAATTATGGCGAGTTGCCTTTTTCCATGTGGAGGTTGTCATGTCAAGGCTTGCATGTGAGTATGCCTTTAAAGGCTGGTTGAAATTTAAATGTCTTTTCTTATTGAGGCTTTCCGAGAGTGTGAGCCTTAATTAAATGTCTCTTTTTATTTAGGTTTTTTGAGAGCATAAGCCTTTTACTTTTTTTATTAAGGTTTTATGAGAGCGTGAGCCTTAATTAAATGTGTATTTTTTATTAAGATTTTTTTGAGAGTAAACCTTTAAAAGGCTAGTTGAAATTTCTTTAAATCCCCAAAAACCTGTGGTTGCTATGGAAAGTTGTTTTTTGTAAAACCTAGGGTTTTACAAGATAGTATTAAGTATTATTAGGTTTTAAACCTTTACCGAAGATGTCAGGAGTCATGAGTTGAAGAGTCGTGTCATGTTATGTCTCTTGGGATGTTCATGTGAAGGCGGTTAAGTTTCAAATGCCGTGCGCAAATAAAGAAATGTGTGTAGCTATTGGAAAAACATGTGTTATCTTGGAAGGAGTTTTTTACCGTTTTTACTATTGTGATATGTCCAACATGTTTGCATTCATATGAAAAGATATCAATGTATGCTTACGAATTACCAATGAATGAATTTCTGTAAATGTTCAGATTGTGCAGAGAAGACAGAATACTTGAAATGACAAGAAGAATTAATGTAAAGATTATCTGTGTGCTGAGTTAATCGTCAACACTTTTGGCAATCCTGCTTGGTGTTTCGCACACCTAGGAGCACTTATCCATGATGGCGGTGACGTGCAACATTAAGAGCTTTTTCTTGGGCTGAGAGAAATGGATGATTGGCTTCAACAATTTAGGAACTGGACAATAGAGGAAGAGGAATGCCAGGCTTATGCAGACAATATTATGACATGTTTCTTTTCCAATTTTCTTGTAGACATCCTGCGCGCCTGATCAATGATAAGGTTTGGAGATATAGGATATAAGAACAGTTATTTCCATTTGGAAATGTGAAGGGTCCAAATCAATCAAGAAGGGTAGTACGAGACTGTGTGTACCAGCATTTTGGCCATAGGTGTGCATATTGCAGCAGTGCATGAAGTAGTGAATGAGTGGGAAAGATTCCAATCTCAGAAGACCTTCTCATGGGAATGATACGAGATTAAGGGGTAGATTAGGAGAAAGGTTTGCATTAGATGCAAATATATCCACCCAAAAAATAACCCACCAAATACCCCTTAAAATGACAATTCAGATGAAGAAGCACCTGGACCTGACCTGTTGTTGCTGATGAGGGACAGGCAGAGTCACCTGCACCTGACTTTGCAGGAGGGAGAGCAGAGACATCAACACCTAATGCGGAAGATTATAGAAGAATTTCAAATCTCATTGGCTTAAGAGCACTAGGAGCTCAATTGTTGCTGAGAGTAAGGAGACCTTTCACTTTTAACCCATTGCTTAGAGTACCTCTCACAAGAAGACCCCAACCAGTAATGGCTTTGAATCCTCCATTTCTCGGTCCCCCAATAAACCCAAAGGTTGGCCCAACCAAGTTCAGTGGCTCAAAGAAAGCAAATGCTGACAGCCATGTTGGTCAGTTTGAAACGAGATGGCACGCTAGTGGTTATGGGGTGTTCCTGGATGCTGTGAAGAAGGAGCATTTTGCAGCTACATTGGAAGGTTGAGCTGTGAGTTGGTTCTTTCAATATGGATTAGCATATTTTATAGATTATGCAGCTCTCAGAGGAGCATTCTTGGCGAGGTTCAGAAAAGAGAAAACACCTAAGGATGTGCTCAAGATGCTCAGAGAGTTAAAACAAAAAAAACTTGGAGTAGAGGATCATGCATAGAGATTCAGAACCCTCTATAAGAGGTTGTTGGTAAATCAGAGACCAACACGTGAACAATTAGGAGATTATTTCTGTAAAGGCCTCAGGAAAAACCTACAAAGCTCTGTTGCTAGTAGGGACATTTGATATGATGCTAATTTCACTACCATGGTGAATACAGCATTGAGAGCTGAAGGGAGAATGAGCTCTAAAGGCAAGAAGAAATTAGAAGATTCTGATGATGATGAGGAAGATTTTGATGAAGAGGATGACAGTGACTCAGAGGAAGAGGACACTGAATCTGATAATTTAGATGAAGAAGAGTGGGTAGAGAAAAAGAAGAAAAAGAAAACAAAGAAGGCAAAGAAAAAAGAGGAAAGCAAAAGCAAACAAAAGAAAAATATTAAAGGAAACAAAGAAGATGATCTGGTTGAAGTGGAACAAAATAGGAGAGCCGTAGGTCCTCCTAGGAGAAATTAAAATTTCAATCAAATCCTATTCCAACCCATGAATCCAAATACGAACCAATGGGGGGAGCAGCAGAGGAATTATAATCAGAACAAGGGATTCAACAACAATAATACCTGCAACTATTGTGGTGTGCAGGGACATAGACAAGGGACCATCTTGTGAATTGTGGTGCAAGCAGAGGAATGAGAGGGGAATTCCTATCATCAAATACAATGATACACCAGAAGAAAATCAAAATCAACAAACTCAACCTCCTGCCCCACTAAATGTGGTAATGTTGGAGGAAATAATTCAAGAACCTGAAATATCATGGAAACAAACAAAAAATACTCAAGGAGAACATTGGAATTGTGATTGTACTCAATGTATGAAGGTGGAAGAAGTTGAGGATGTTCATGATGTATTGGCTATTACAAGATCCAAAAATCATGGTGAGAGAGGCTGAATATTCTTCTTCTTCTTCACACGATTAAAGAAGTCTATAAAAAAAATAAAGGGACTAACACACATAATAAAGTATATCCAAGGTATCCATAATGTGAGCATGCTAAGTGGAGTGAATAGGTGTAGACTAGTCAGTGTACTGTAGAATCTCTAGTGAAGATATGTCGGTGCAAACCATCTAGTGATATAAATGTCGAATGGTCATGTAGGCTCCTTGTGAGTGTTAGCTTATGTGGAGCTTGATATCTCAACAAGAACTATATGTTTCTCAGTAAGTTTTCTTCTTCTTCTTCTTCTCTTAAATGTTGCAAGTTTGTTTACATACAAAGTGGTGTCTTTATCTTCACTTAAATACATGTGTGCATCTTAGTTGAAGAATAATTTTTGATATTCTAAAAAACCATCTTCATCCTTGTAATCAACTTGTGTGTGGTGTTCATGAAAAATGGAGGCATAATCATAATCACTTGGATTGAACAATCACTCTACATTAGGACATCAATGGAAGGCTTCTTGGGCCCTTTTATTTGGCAGTTTAAGGAGTCAAACCTTTTCTCTTAAGAAGAAACGTTTTCTAATTAGAAGCTTCAAAACGGCTACTTTATTTGAATTTGAATTTTGGGGAAAAAATGGAATTTAAAATCTAGCAGACAAAACCATATCATGTAACATATCTATGGAAAGCTCTTGATGCGTAGATCACAGATCTATAATCTCCGCTCAAATCGGAGCTTGTATGTAGAAGTTATGGAGGTCCGAAAATTGTAAAATTGCCTCCCTCCCTTTTTGGGGGGAAAAGTGCACCCTTTGATCACTCTTACACCTCTCTTACAAACCCAACATTTCAGTCCACATGGCAACCCCCCATTTGGCTATTCCTTAATCACCTTGATTAGGCTTGGGCAAATTAAAGGGCCTAAGAAGACCCCATTCACTTCCTAATGTTAGTGTTCTTTACAGTTGTGTGTCACAAAATTCACCACTTGAGGCACCTAAAGAGAAAATATCAGGTTAAAACCATCATGCTTAGAAAGTAATAGGAAACAATTAGCATTATATATGGTGTGCCATTTAAACAAGTAACTTCCAACCTTGACTTGGTGAACAAGGCTGATGTATTGCAGAGTCTTCACTACCATCAAGACATGCAAGAAGTTATGGAACCACTTCCTAATCAAATAGTGTTGATAGTGATTTGTTTGAGAACTTGAGGAGGTCTCTTGGTCATGTTAAAGGAGTACACATAGAACTGATGAGCTGGCTACGCAGAGAGCAGCATTGCACATGATTGCTAATGGAAGTATTGAAAGTAAAATCAATGACAACATGATTGCAAAAATGCTTTATATTCAACCAAGGAATCTGAGGAAATATCCTTTTGACATACATGGAATAGATTTTAAGTGGGCTTTTAGTGGTCAAAAATGAAGGATTGTCTACCTAAGTGGAGATCGTTCAGTGGTGGTTGATTTTTGGAAACTTAATACGAGGGTTTCTCCAAATAAGAAAGACATTTGTATGTAGTGGATTCGTAGAAAGCAGTATGAAGTACATCCTATTGACTACCTAGAGCTCACTTATTGAGAAATATGGATCAAGGCTAGGCTTAAGCTAAGGTGGATTAAACACTAAATATGATTAAAATAACATGAGCAAGAGTAGAGAATAACTAGAAAGAGATAAAAAAGATATGAAGGCTAGGCTTAAGCTAAGGTGGATTAAACACTAAATATGATTAAAATAACATGAGCAAGAGTAGAGAATAACTAGAAAGAGATAAAAAAGATATGAAACATGGATTCCCAGCATGCTGTTGAGATATCACACTCCAACTAGTGCTACTACAGAAGACATTGATGACCTGCAGGGTGATAGCTTCCACACTTATGCCATTGGCATGGTTGGTGAGATTATGGTTAATATATTGATAATGGATGACAAGCTATGTGACAGCCACTTTGGTGTACTAGAGTTATGGCATAGTTATAGCGCCAACTCATATAATCATATTCACACTATGGACTGACCATAATATATTATTGTAGGAGATTACTTTCCCTTTATGTATATACCTTTTTCTTTTAGTTATATGGTTGTAGAGAAGAGAAGATAAAGGAGGAAAATTTAGCCATCCATCTCTCTCTTGTGTCTTACACTCTCTTGTGTGTGTGTGTTTGCTTGTTGCAACAAGGAACTCAAGCTCTTTCTCTACCCCACATTCTCTTTATGGTATCAAATCTCCACCTCATGTGAGAACTAAGGAGGCAATCAAGAGGTAAGAATAAGTAACCAACAACTGTCATTACGTGTCCCTTCTTGAAGCTTATAGTAGTTTTATTAGATTAAAATCACTGAAGACAAAATAGATACTTCCTTCTGGACACCACTGCCATATTTCAAATAAACTCTCTGCATGCTACAATCAACAAAAAATTGTTACAAATTAAAGTTGGGAGACATTTCTTTTTATCCTTGGATACAATGAACATCAAATAGGGGCGATGTTAACCCCATTTTGGGCCTAACAAAGGCACTTGCTACTATACATGGGAGTATCCCTACTATACATGGGAGGAGCCAAATAAGTGTAGGAACTTTAAAAGTTGAACATATTATAAGAAAATCTTATATATATCCAAGCTAAGTAGATTAGGGTTGATAAAAAACAGAAGCAGGAGAGAGCACACACAAGAGAAGCAAACCCTAATCCATATCCATAAATCATAAAGAAGGAGAGAAGCCATAGTCACCATCTCTCTCACACACACAAAAGAGAACACAACATAGTGTTATGTCCACACTACAAAGTAAACCTAATGTAATGTCCACACCACACATGACCAGCTGGACGCGGTCATAAACACACCACACGATATCTATCTACCATACTGTCACTCTGTCAGCACCCATGTGCTATCCTCCAGCTGTATACGAGCTTGACATTTCAACACTCCCCCTCAAGCTCGACATGTCCATCTCTAGGACTCCCAATCTAGTACGGAAATACTCGAACTTATCCTTACCAAGTGCTTTGGTAAAGATATCTGCAACCTGCTCATCTGTCTGCACATATGTCAAATCAACATGCCCATCTAGCACTTTCTCTCTGATGAAGTGATAGTGGACCTCAATATGTTTGGTCCTGGCATGATAAACTGGGTTGCTAGCAAGCTGAATACTACTCATGTTGTCACAATGAATGACAACTTTCATATCACTCTGTAACCTGACATCATCTAGCAACTTCTTCAACCACATAGCCTCACATGCAGCTATGGTTGCTCCACGATACTCTGCCTCTGTGGTAGATAAAGCAACTGTAGGTTGCTTTTTACTGCTCCAACTCACAGCTCCACTACCAAGGCTGAAAACATAGCCACTGGTAGACCTCCTATCATATGCACTACCGGCCCAATCTGCATCTGTATATCCATAGACATGCATGTCTTTTCCTGCCTCATAGAAAAGACCATAATGCACGGTAGTTTTGACGTATCTCAGAATACGTCTCACAGCATCCAAGTGAGGTTTACGAGGACTTTGCATAAACTGACTCACCAAACCAACTGCATAACTGAGATCTGGCCTCGTAATGGTCATGTAGATAAGGCTACCAACCATTTTCCTGTACATGGTGATATCATCAAGCTCATCACCCAAATCAGCCCTAAGCTTCATGTTTTGCTCTAATGGTGTCAACATTGGTTTGCATGCTGTCATACCATACTTTGCCAGCATGTCAAGTGCATATTACCTTTGCACCAACCATATACCTTTGCTTGTTCTTATCACTTCAATGCCAAGAAAGAACCTTAAATCACCAAGGTCTTTCATATCAAACTCTTTGCATAAAGAGGCCTTAACCTCATCAATGCCTTTCCCACAATCACCTGTGATAATCAAATCATCAACATAAATGACTATCATCACGATACCATCATGTGTCTTCTTCACATAAAGTGAAGAGTCTAACACCATATTGGGGAATATGGGAATTTCCCAAGACTTTGGGACACATGGTCAAAACTTTGGATTTCCCATAACTTGAACACCATGAATCCAAAATGAGCGCTTTATGGCTTATTAGATCCCATTTTTCAAGCGCTTTCCAATGATAGGTCACATGATAGGGTTTTGAGAAACTTACAAATATGTTATCCATGTCCTCCTTTTTTAGTGTTAGAAAATGGGAATTGGGAGATTCCCAAATTCACTAATATGGTGTTGTCTGCATTTCCAACCACAAATCCAATACTGACAAGATATCTGCTGATCTTGTCACTCGAGTGTCACTCCAAGCACGAGGTGCTTGCTTCAAACCATAGATTGCTTTCTTTAATCTGCAAACAAAAGTCGGATATTTTGGATGTACATATCCTTCTGGATGTTCCATGTACACCTCTTCTTGTAGTTCACCATTCAAGAAAGCATTTTTTACATCCATTTGATGTAAAGCCCAACCTTTTTGTGCTGCTAGTGCAATGATAGACCTCACTGTAGCCATCTTAGCCACTGGGCTGAAAGTTTCATCATAATCAAGCCCATAAGTTTGTGCATATCCTTTAGCGACCAGCCTTGCCTTATGTCTCTCTAGGCTGCCATCTGACTTGCACTTTACCTTATACACCCATTTGCAACCAATTGCATTCTTTCCTTGAGGTAACTCAGCCAATTCCCATGTATCATTTTTGTCCAAAGCATCCATCTCTTCATCCATGGCTTTCTGCCATACCTGCTCTCCAATAGCCTCTGTATAGCATGTAGGTTCCACATGCTTTACCATAGATGTCATGTATGCATAGTGCATAGCAAAATCTCTATATGTCAATCTTTCAACTCGATATCTGACTCTCTGGGATCTCCGCAATGCATGCGGGTCACTCTGTACACCTGTAACTCTAGCATGTGGTGGCACATATCTGTCCTGCCTAGCACCAGGTGTGCGTAAAACAGGTATGCCGAGCTCCTCATCCAGACTCTCAGAACTAGATGACTCATAACCTGTGATTCCAATTCCTTCGACTTTCTTCTTGCCTTTATCCATAGCACTACTCCTAGTGCTCACACTCTCATGCCTCAAACGTCCTGACCATGGACGTACACTGCTACTCTCAGCTTCTGCTGCTGGCCCAGACATAGTAGTAGAACTAGAACTTGCTTGTGATGGCAAGTTCACAGGCACATTAGCCTCAAGTGAGTCAATGACTCCCTCATCTTTTGCTTTATACCAACTAGCAAGCTCATCAAACACCACATCTCGTGAGATGACTACTTGTCTAGTTTGAGGGTTATAACATTTGTAGGCTTTTCGATCCTGTGTATATCCAACAAATATACATTTCTCTGCTTTAGGATCCAACTTCCGTCTTCTTTCATCAGGCACATGAACATAAGCTACGCATCCAAATACTTTAAGATGTCCAATGTCTGGCGCCTGTAACCTGTAAGCCGCATCTCTGGCATGCTTCCATGAATGGCTGCTGTAGGTGTTTTGTTCAGGATATACACTGCAGTAGCACATGCTTCTGCCCAATTGTAATCTGGCATGCTTTTTTCATTGAGCATTGCCCTTGCCACTTCACATATGACTCGATTCTTTCTCTCAGCCACACCATTCTGCTGAGGTGTATACCTGCATGTCAACTGTCTTCTTATCCCATGCTTCCGCAAGAAATGCTCAAAAGCTTTTGAGGTGTATTCACCACCTCCATCTGTTCTCAAACATTTAATCCAACAGCCATATTGCTTTTCTACAAGAGCTTTGAAATCCATGAACTTTTCCAGCACTTCACTCTTCTCTTTCAAAAAGTATATCCATGTCATCCTGCTGAAGTCATCTATAAATGTCACATAGTATAGACTTCCTTTGATAGATGGATTTTGTGCAGGGCCCCATACATCACTGTGTACTATCTCAAGTGTCCTGTTACTCATATTTCCTTCTCTAGGAAACCTCAACCTTGCCTGCTTTCCAAACTGACAGGCTTCACAAACATGCATATGTCCATCATATTTGAATCGAGGCAATCCACTGACAATGCCTCTTGTTTGCATGTTCTTTAATCTCTGTATATTGACATGTCCAATCCTCTTGTGCCACATGTCAATGTCCTGCACAATCCCATTGCTCTTTGAAAACATAGCTGAGCTCAATTCTGGTATGCCTGCATCCAATTTGAACAACCTTCCTTCCTTCTTATCCTTGGCAATCAATCTACAGCCATGCTTAAAGTCTTCCACAAAACAGCCATTCTCATTGAATCTTACTTGTAATCCCTGCTCAACCATTTGGCCTACTGATGCCAAATTTCTTGTGTGATGGATGGTACATATAATACCTCTGACATATTCTTTACATTTCCATCATGCATCCTCAAAGGCACACTGCCAACATGTGTTATAAGATGCTGAGTATCATCTCCTGTGACCACATAACCATTTGTACCCAATGGTTGCATCTTCTCAAACCACTCACCATGACATGTCATGTGGTTTGAGGCACCTGAATCCATATACCATGACTCATCTCCAGCATCCTCCTGAGAATCCATTGTCCCCATAATGTGCTTCATTGCAAAAAGATGATTTGAACTTCCATCATTGTTACTAGTAGATGCATAATTTCCATGTTGTGGTCTTCCATTCCTCACATCATTCTGCTTTTTGTAACAATCTTTTGCCATATGTCCAAGTTTGCCACAATAGTGACATTCAATCCCATTCAAATTTTGTTGAGGACCTTGCCATCGTCCTCTACCACGAGCACCTGTTCCAAATCTCCCCCTATGGGATTGAAATCCACGACCTCCACGTGATCCAAATGATGACTGTGAATTCTAAAAATTCTGATTTGATTGTGGTTGAGTAGACCTGTCATTCCAACCACGTCCTCCCCACGGCCTCGAGGGGTAAATCTCCCCCTGCCTCGAAAACCTCTAGATGAGTAAAAAGCCTGATTCCTTGCATGCTCATCATTGCTTGACAAGGATGCACCACCTGTAACACTCATACCACCAAGGCCAAGCTTCAATTCTTCCACAATGAGCAAGGACACAAGCTCATTAAAGTCTGGCATTCCTCCCAACCTTACTGAGATGGAAGTGTCAAAAGATTTGTATTCTTTGCCTAAACCACGCAATGTGAGAGCAACCAAATCATCATCATCCATTGGGGCATGGATTGATGACAAGGAATCTGCATAACCCTTGATTTCCTGAACATACTCATGTATACTCCTATTCCTTCGTGTTACACTGTGAATCTGTTGCTTTAGTTGTATCTTCCTTGCACCAGTGTCTGTCTCATACATTCGGCACAATATACCCCATGCTTCTTTCGGTGTATCTGCATCTTGGATGTGAATAAGCAAGGCATCTGTTACACATATTGAAAAATAATGCAACACTTTCGAAGACCGCTCTACCCATTGCTTGTGAGCCAACAACTGAGCATTATTTGGTTGAGGAGGTAGGAATGGCTCCGGATCTTCTTCCGACACGAGACTCCATAAACCTTTGCCTTTAAAAAACTCTTCATTCGAAACTTCCACACTTGAAAGTTAGTTCTGTCAAGCTTCTCGCCAACAATCTGTATCGGACCATCTCCCATTGTTGCAAAAAATATAGTAGATGTTCCCCTTTGACAAGTTGTATGCAGGACCTGTAAAGCTTCAAATCTCTCCAAATCACATCAAATGCTTGCAAATTGTGTGCATTTACATCCCACAATGGTTCATCAACAATGTACACTCGATCAAAGTTGAAACCAAATGATACTTCTTCACAAAAAATTTTCTGGTTTTTTTCTCGCCATCTCGCCAGTAACCAGTCAAAGATTATGCTCTAAATCCTTCAAATCTTGTCCAAATGCAATGATTCAACTTGCATTGGCTTCCCAACACATTGCTCCAACATATCCTAGAAGGGTTTGATCAAATTCTTCAAGGTGAATGAGAACCACCAATTTTTGTAGCTTCCTGGTTTGCCTTTTTCTGCATCTATCAGGTACCACCTCTCACTAAAAATGCTCTATCTCCTTCAAATCTTATCCAAATTCAAAACTTTTTGAATCAAAAGTTTACTCCTTTCTTGTACCAAAGGAATTTGTCCAATTCTCAACAGGTAGAGATTAATGCTTGCATTAGTGAAGCTCTGTTTCTGCAACACAGTTTTGTAATTTTGCTAATGACTGGTTATTGAGTTGAATGAGCTCCAAACCCTTCAAGTAAGCTTCCCAAATGTTAATGTCAGCTTCAAACAAGTATTTTCTAAGCTCCAAGTGACTTCAACCTCTTGTAAAGACCTTGTAATGATCAAATATGAGTGTAGATGATGAAAACTATCCAAAATCTGCTCTAGAATGCGCCGCCTGCTTCTGGGGCTTGTAGAGAAGGGGTTTTTCACAATTGAGTTGATAAAATTCTTAGCAATGACCTAATGCATCATGGGTATGAAGGGTTTGGCTCAATTTTGCTTCAATCTTCCGCATTCGATCCTCCACCGAGCATATGTTCTCTGTTTTTGTAGGGTCCAAAAAACTAGAGTTTTTTTCTTCACAAATTGCCTGTAAAGCATCAATTTTCCATGCAATGACTTGCCCCAAAGTTGCTAATACATGTGTTCATTCACAATACATGAGAGCCTCAGTGTTTGCTTTACATTTGATCCAATACATTTGCCAAGACACACTCCTTCATAAGCTTTCCATTAAAGCTTCAAAACAGAATTTTTTTGCTTGCTTTTGCACCTTTAATCTTCTCTTACACTTGCTTTTGCACCTTTAATCTTCTCTTACACTTGCTCTTGATACCTGCAATCCGCAAAGGGGGTCTTGCTACACTTACCAATGGTCCTTAGCTCTCAGATATGATGCCGATGTGTGCTCCACAGCTTCTCCTTTGCTCCAAGCTCCAATGGCTTCCTTCACAGCTTTTTCTTCTTCTTCCCTCTTCTCTCACTCACTCTCACAACACAGCTAATGAGCTCTAGGCTCTGATACCATGATAAAAAACAGAAGCAGGCAAGAGCACACACAAGAGAAGCAAACCCTAATCCATATCCATCAATCATAAAGAAGGAGAGAAGCCATAGTCACCATCTCTCTCACACACACAAAAGAGAACACAACATAGTGTTATGTCCACACTACAAAGTAAACCTAATGTAATGTCCACACCACACATGACCAGCTGGACGCGGTCATAAACACACCACACGATATCTATCTACCATACTTTCACTCTGTCAGCACCCATGTGCTATCCTCCAGCTGTATACGAGCTTGACATTTCAACAAGGGTTAAGTTTGGGTACCCAAGAATGAATAAGGGCCAGCTTTATATAATTGAATTTCTCATAATGCAAAGACACAATCCTTCCCCCTTTATGCCAATTAAGTTATGCTTGTCTACTTGCTCTTATCTTGTTGAGAGAAAGAGAGAGAGAGAGAGTTAAGATTAGAGTGTATGAATCTTGGTACATGTTCCTCTTGCTTATTGTGTGTGAGTGAGAGAGAGAGAGAGAGAGAGAGAGAGAGAGAGAGAGTGAGTGAGAGAGAGAGGTGAGTCCTTATGCAGGGAAGTGGAGTATCTTCTTGGTAAGTGTGACAACAAGAAGTAAAGCACAGGAGCTTGGAGCTACCAACCACTAATGGTTCTTAAAGGCTATGAATCCTGAACTAGAAGCAAGGCAAGTCCCCTACGATGCTTGTTTCTTATTCCACATTCACTAGAATAGTAGACTTTTGGTGATAACATCTCTACTACTATAGGCTATGCTTATTATATGCAACCATTGGCTCTTGTGGTATGGCTATAGGCTATCTGTTGTTGGTATAGGCTATGTTTATTAGCAACCATTGGCTCTTGTGATACAGCTAATTATTATGGGGTTGGTGTAAAGATTTACTGTAGCAGCTATTCACCCCATCCATGATTTGTGGTCCATGAAAAGTAGAGCTAGTGCTACATGGTTTGCTTGGTAAGGTTGAAATAAAGTGGTCCGTTCATGGTTTGCACACAGGGACTTGTGCCAACATGGATTGGGTTGTAAGGGGAAGGTGCACAAAAAGCAATTAATCTCCCTAATGTTTCCCTAAATGGGTTGATTGCTTTCTTACATTGTTCACTAGATCACCAACTACACCGATGAGTCTCCAAGGAGATTAAAGGATTTAGTATAGATGAAGATGCGATTTAAATCATGTCATCTTTCAATGGTGAGTTTGATAGCATATGAAGGTAGATGTCTCAACCAAGGAACTTTACATATGGAAGAATTATGGCGAGTTGCCCTTTTCCATGTGGAGGTTGTCATGTCAAGGCTTGCATGTGAGTATGCCTTTAAGGGGTGGTTGAAGTTTAAATGTCTTTTCTTATTTAGGCTTTCCTAGAGTGTGAGCCCTAATTAAATGTCTCTTTTTATTTAGGTTTTTTGAGAGCATAAGCCTTTTACTTTTTTTATTAAGGTTTTATGAGAGCGTGAGCCTTAATTAAATGTGTATTTTTTATTAAGATTTTTTTGAGAGTGTAAACCTTTAAAAGGCCAGTTGAAATTTCTGTAAATCCCCAAAAACATGTGGTTGCTATGGAAAGTTGTCTTTTGTAAAACCTAGGGTTTTACAAGATAGTATTAAGTATTATTAGGTTTTAAATCTTTACCGGAGATGTCAGGAGTCATGAGTTGAAGAGTCGTGTCATGTTATGTCTCTTGGGATCTTCATGTTACCAATGATGCCATAAGTACACCGATGAATGAATGATTAGAAATATGGATTCAACCTGAGATTTCGAGGATTTTCATCAGTGACCTAATGGTTTCATTAAAGGATTGTTTTAAAGTTAGTTGATGCTGAGAAAAAGGCAATTTCATATTGGGTGTGTAAGTGGTGTGACTAGTTTTACGTTTGTATGAATTTCCGGCTAGGGGGCCTGGGAACTCTTTTCCTTGGTGATAAAACCTAACCAAATTCCTAATTGGATCCCATCACTATAGTGGTTGGGCGGTTGGCTAACCCATGGGACTAGATGGGGTTAGGCTGGACTGATGGATCCATAAATTGAGACTCAAATTCTGCTATTGCGATAGATAAAATAAATCCCGGATAGTAATTGTTCTATGGATAGGAATCAACGGCTGTGCCTCTTGAACAAGAAAAAAGCGTTGATCCCAATGATCCAAGTGCAAGTTTCTTCCTTGATCTGACCGAGTATCTTTATAGGTGCAGTCGGATCTGTTGAAATTTGAGCTAAATGATGAGCTATGGTGGATCAAACACTAGAATCAACATGATTAACAAAGTGATTAAGAAATGATTAAGATGTAATTAGTGAATAATTAGCAGATAGATTAATGTAGGCATGGATACTCAAAAACCAGCAAATTCTCATTAGGGCTATGCCTCAATTTATAGTGTTTACATCAAGCATCAATCCCATTGATTTCTCCATGATTCACTCCCTGAATATCTCCACCTTTTGCCTGATTCTCTCCACCTCTTCTCTTTTCCCTGAATATCTCCCAGAATATCTCCACACTCCTAAATTCCCTCATGCTACCCATTATTCTCTCCCAGTAGATTCCTCTAACCTTTTCACAGGTTCTTTCACAATTACATCTCCTCTTTTACAGCCTCTATCCAAGAGCTTGTTCCCACACACACGCTATTCACTTGTATATTTTAACACCTCCCCTCAAGTGAATACTCCTAGAACACCTAGACCCTATACCAAGTTTGCCTCCCCTTACTTGATAGCCCGCGACCAGTGTCTACTCCTCCCCTCAAGTTATCTCAGCACACCTGGACCCTGTATCAAGTTTGTTTCTTACTTGACAGTCCGCGACCAGTGCCTCAAGTCCCTAAACTCCATAGTCCTTGACACACTCTCTCTCTATGTGTCCAAGGCTACTATAAGTGCCCGCGACCTTGACTAAAGTGCTCATACATACAACTACCACTTGGCCTACATCATCGGTGGCTCAGAGGTGGTTTTACTTTATTGGGGCAGGTTACAATGGGTTGTGGGTTCTCTCTCTCTCTCTCTCAGAAAAGATGATCCGACTCCACTTCTCTTGGAGCCTCCATGAAGTTTGCCGATGTCGTTCCTTCTTCACTGGGTTTGCTGTAGCAGTCTCTTGCCATGTGTCCTGGCTTTCCACATTTGTGGCAAATGAAGGTCCTCCCTCCTACTCTGCCTCTTCCTTGTCCTCGTCCTCGAGAGAATCCTCCTCGGGTGAAGAATGCTTTTTCCTCTCCTGTTGTTGAGTCGAGCTCTTTCTTCTCTTTGCCTCTGCTCTCTTGCTCTAGTAGAGCTGCTTCTATCTCATGTATCTTCAGTTCAGGTACATTCTTTAGTGTTGCTACAATGTTTTCATAATCTCCTTTGTCCACACTCTTCAAAAGTACAGCTAATGCTTCATCATCTTCTACCTTTTTGCCAATAGCTGCCAGCTGTTGCTTAATGCTTTTATATTTGTTCAAGTGTGTGATTAAAGGTTCACTTTCCTTCATGTCCAGTTTGTAGAATTGCATTAATAGATTTATCTTGGAATTTTTTGCTTGTGTACCAAATAATGAAAGCTTAATCTCTGTTTTACCAAAGTCACCTGCAGATTTGATGAAGAGCTTGGATCTCACTGTAGACTTGATGAAATTGATTTCTGTCTTCACCAGCTTGTAGAGCATGCTTGATTACCCCTTGGGCTAGGAGGAATTGAAGCAATTTGACTTGAGCAAGTAGTAATGGCAAAAACTGCAGAGAAAAAAGGCGCCTGCAAAAAACGCGAAATCTCCTGATTCCTCCGGCGGTTTGCTGTGCCGTTTCGATGGGCTAGTAGCCAGGGGTGTTGGCTAGCTTAAGCTAGAAGCTTGTGACCTAATGTGATGTGTGCTAAGTGCTAGAGACCCTCCACTGGCTGGGGGTGAAGGGGAAGAGTGAAAACTCACTAAAAAACTTGATTTTTTGCTAATTACCTACTAATCTTGATTAATTCACTAATGGGCTCATAAATCTGGTTGATTCTAGGCATGGCTCTGATACCATGTTGAAATTTGAGCTAAATGATGAGCTATGGTGGATCAAACACTAGAATCAACATGATTAACAAAGTGATTAATAAATGATTAAGATGTAATTAGTGAATAATTAGCAGATAGATTAATGTAGGCATGGATACTCAAAAACCAGCAAATTCTCATTAGGGCTATGCCTCAATTTATAGTGTTTACATCAAGCATCAAATCCCATTGATTTCTCCATGATTCACTCCCTGAATATCTCCACCTTTTGCCTGATTCTCTCCACCTCTTCTCTTTTCCCTGAATATCTCCCAGAATATCTCCACACTCCTAAATTCCCTCATGCTACCCATTATTCTCTCCCAGTAGATTCCTCTAACCTTTTCACAGGTTCTTTCACAATTACATCTCCTCTTTTACAGCCTCTATCCAAGAGCTTGTTCCCACACACACCCTATTCACTTGTATATTTCAACAGGATCAGTTTGATCAGTAATGGTCTTGACTACGTTAGAGTAAAGAGTTATCGTGGTGGAATCGCCCGTGCTTTTCGGGTGAAGGAAGTTTTTTCGGGTTCGGTTTTGGAAAAATTGACGGATTAGTCTCTTGTCCGGATATCCATGGGTGAGGCCCCGACGAGTGTGGGACCCCTGCCCCGTGCAAGACGTACTACTTCCGCTGCTAGCACCCCGAATTTGTTGCGCGGTGGGGACAAGGATCTCACAGTTGGTATCAGAGCAAATTGGCTAAATTTAAATATCAACTGAGAAGCCAAATATGTCAAAAATTTATCATGAAGCACAAAGAGGTTGTAATTGTGTGATATAATTCATACAATTTGATATTCAAACTGAAAATTCGTAAATTAGTAATTGGGTCCTCAGATGGAAGTACTGCAATTGTATGGAGCCCTGACTTGCTTGAGGCCTAGACATGATGGTATTTACCTTATAGTTCCAAGTATCATGACTACCATATATACCGAGGGTATAACTGCAGCTCTTTATCATCAGCAGTATATATGAGTAAATCTAAGACTTGAAATTATAAGCATTAATGCTATCCGGTTGATGAATTCGAATGTGGTTGATATGATTTTTAATTTTGTTTGAGAAGTGATGAGCTGATTTGGATTCTGATTGAAAAATGATGATGCCTGAAAATTGGTTGAAATGTAATAAGCTGAGCGAAACCACAATGAGGATGAATGGGACGAGTCCCTGTGATGATGTTCATAACTAGAATGATGATAATGATTTCAGCAAATCACTATGAGATTAGTGGATTGTGCTGTCAAATTGCTACTGTTAACACTTGACATGGTAGATTAAGTTAAGGGATGACAAATTGAGAACTTACTTGACTGAAATTCCCGTGGAGGAATGTTCATAAAAAATCTTTTTCGGTCTAATGGACCATTATCGTGTTAAAGATATGAATGATATGATCTGAATGAATTGTTATTTAATGATGAGTTCTATATAAGGGATATTTATCCCAGTATTCTATTGGGGTTGACCAGAATATAAGGAACCCAAAATAAATTGGATCTTAAGAAAAAGAGTTGTTCTCTACTTTGCGAGATGAGGACATCTCGCATTTTTTTAAAGTGGGGTAGAATGTAAGATTCCTCCCTAGCCTTCGAGGTATACAGGAGTAAGAACCTCCCTTTATGATCTTATAATTATTCCCTCTCTAAAATAAAAGAAAGATTCTGTTTAAAAAAGGAAGACTCTTTCCCCAGAATACTTCTCAGGAGCCCACCTGTTTCAAGGATTCAGAACGATGAGTTCAGAAGTGAGAACCGGTGTTTTGGATGCCAAGATTTTGGTCATCAGTTAAAAGACTGCCCGACTCTTGCCGTGTCAAGGGCACAGGGAAGTTAAGAACCCCAAATTCAGAGACCAATTCCTTCATACCAATCTAATCAGGGTCCATCCCACCCAAGCCAGGGTAGCCCCAGAAGTACTCCAGCTCATCCATCTGCCTCTATCAAGAATAACCTCAGAACTCCTTTCCAAAACTAGGACAACCAAAGAGAAAGAATTCCGCCTCAGACTGTAGCAGCCAGAGCAGTCACAATTTCAGATGTAGTAGAAGAGAAAAAAGGACGGATCTATGCTACAATTGAAAACCAAGGGTCTAACCGACAATTCTGTCATCCATACTCCAGCAGAGTATCAGGATAAACCAAGTAATCGGAGATATACTTTGGTCATGCTGGCAGGGAACCCAAGAAGTGGCTAAGCTATCTGCACCTAGTCAAGTTTGCCTACAATGCTTCCTATCACAGAAGTATTGGGATGAGCCCTTTGAAAGCTCTATTGGACAAGATTGCTTAACTCCATTAACTAAGTCCGACCCATTGATTAGGGTCGAGATGTCCAATTCAAAAAGATATAAAAGCTGCCCAGGATTGACAGAAGCAGTATGCTGATAAGAAGAGGTCAGTCAAAGAATTCAAAGAAGCATATATGGTCTTCATTCGAGTACGGCCCAAAAGAAGTTCTTTATCTCTTGGGAAGTATAAGAAGTTATCTCCCAGATATTGTGGGCCATATCTGATTTCAAAGAAAGTAGGTGCCTTAGCCTAAAAGAAATTTATAGGATGTACTATCTTTATAAAGAACTTTATACCCTTTTACCCCAAAATTAGGACAAAGTGATCAATCCATACCTCCTCACAAGTACAACACTTCCCATGGAAACCACACAAGGTATTAAGACATATCACAAGTACACCATGTCCCATGGAAACTACACAAGAGGATGTCTTGGAGGATTTAGAGGAGGTGAACATTCTCATTGCAACTACAAAGGAAGTTTTGGAAGGTAATGGACTTAGAAAAGAAGAAGGAGGCCAAATGAAGAAGACCCTAGGTAAGCAAAGAGACCAAGTCTATCTAAGAGGATACAAGGGAAGAATCAATGGATATGCCTCCCTCCCTAATCATGGTCCCTAGGGTAGAGTTTAGCACAGAGATTGATTTTGTCACCTTCACCTTCACCGAGCTACAACACAAACACTATGTCAAGGCATGCAAATGTGGTGCAAGAATAGGAACCATTTCTATTTCAAGCAGCATCTGTCCAAGAAACTCCCATAGAGAGATACAAAAGGAGCTATCATAGATCCCAAACAATAGGTAGAAGAATGCATACCTTTCCTAGCCCAAGATTCATTTGTGGAAGTACAGGTACCCGAGGAAGAGGAGAAGAAGATTGAGGATCCCAACTGCCACAAAGGTAGTGCCCATGCTAAAGGAGGACAAAGCAAAAACCCCAATGATATCAAATGAGATTGGCCTGTCCAAAAATCAAGAGGAGACCAAGGAAGGTGCAACAAGGAGGTTCTAGATGTGAAGGACCTCACCTTATAAATAACTACCCCAGAGATTTTCAATACTGTATAGATGTTATCTCCACAATAAAATGAGCTAAGCTTGCTTAGCTATATGTCAGCATTAGAGCACTATTTAGGAGATAGGTACAAACATGAAATCTCATAAAAAGGTAGGATCAAAGGATTTCAAAGCTAGTGTCAAATTATCACATGCGAACTAGTTAAATTCTCACATGTAACAAAATTGTGCACAGACAGGGCTGGTTTCTTGAATCAGAAATCCAAAGTCTAAAAGAGAAATATAGACGGAAACAGGTATATCAAACAACTCTAATGGATATCAATAACCATATAGATGCTATGAAAGTCGATTTTGACAAAAAAGGTTATATAATTTATGGCCCATGAAGAAGAGTCTCAAAGGTTGCAAGCAAAGGTTAGCAGCACATCAAGGAGCTATAAAGTGACAAAAATGTTTATGAACACAGAGTGCAACTAGAGGTGAAAAATAGTGAGAAAAAATCCTCTTTTCCAAATCATCTTCTTTGTTTACTTTAATATTTTTCTTTTCTTTGCTTTTGCTTTCCTCTTTTTTCTTTGTCTTCTTTGTTTTCTTTTTCTCTACCCACTCTTCTTCATCTAAGTTATCAGATTCAGTGTCCTCTTCTTTTGAGTCATTGTCATCCTCTTCATCAGAATCTTCCTCATCATCATCAAAATCTTTTGATTTCTTTTTGCCTTTAGAGCTCATTCTCCTTTCAGCTCTCAGTGCCGTATTCACCATGTCAGTGAAATTAGCATCATTCTGAATGTCCCTACTAGCAAAACAGAGTTCTGTAGGTTTTTCCTGAGGCCTTTATAGAAATAATCTCCTAATTGTTTAGGTGTTGGTCTCTGATTTACCAACAACCTGTTATAGAGGGTTCTGAATCTCTGTGCATGATCCTCTACTCCAAGTTTTTTTTGTTTTAACTCTCTAAGCTTCTTGAGCACATCCTCAAGTGTTTTCTCTTTTCTGAACCTGGCCAAGAATGCTGCTCTGAGAGCTGCATAATCTGCAAAATGTGCTAATCCATATTTAAAGAACCAACTCATAGCTCGACCTTCCAATGTAGCTGCAAAATGCTCCTTCTTCACAGCATCCGAGAACACCCGATAACCACTAGCCTGCCACCTGGTTTCAAATTGACCAATATGGCAGTCAGCATTTGCTTTCTTTGAGCCGTTGAACTTGGCTGGGCCAACCTTTGGGTTTATTGGGGGACCGAGAAGTGGAGGATTCAAAGCCATTGTTGGTTGGGGTCTTCTTGTGACAGGTACTCTAGGCAATGGGTTAAAAGTTAAAGGTCTCCTTACTCTCAGCAAATGAGCTCCTAGTCCTCTTAAGCCAATGAGATTTGAAATTCTTCTGTAATCTTCAGCATTTGGTGTTGATGTCTCTGCTATCCCTCCTACAAAGTCAGGTGCAGGTGACTCTGCATGTCCTTCTGCAAAGTCAAGTGCAAGTGACTGCCTGTCCCTCAGCAAAGTCAGGTGCAGGTTTCTTCATCTGAATTGTCATTTTCAGGGGTATTTGGTGGGTTATTTTGTGGGTGGATATTTTTTGCATCTAATGCAAACCTTTCTCCTAATCTACCCCTTAATCTCGTATCATACCCATGAATAGGTCTTCTAAGATTGTAATCTTCCCCACTCATTCACTACTTCATGCACTGGTGCAATATGCACACCTATGGCCAAAGCGCTGGTACACACACTCTTGTACTACCCTTCTTGATTGATTTGGACCCTTCACATTCCCAAATGGAAATACATGTTTTATCCTATATCTCCAAACCTTATCACTGATCAGGCGTAGGATATCTACAGGAAAATTGGAAAAGAAACATGTCATAAATTTGTCTGCATAAGCCTGGCATTCCTCTTCCTCTATTGTCCCAGTTCCTAAATTGTTGAAGCCAATCATCCATTTCTCTTAGCCCAAGAAAAAGCTCTTACTATTGCACGTCGCTGCCATGGATAAGTGCTCCTGGGTGTGCGAAACAGTAAGTAGGATTGACAAAAGTGTTGAGGGTTAACTCAACACACCAGATAATCTTTACATTAATTCTTCATGTCATTTCAAGTATTCTGTCTTCTGCACAATCTGAACATTTACAACAGTTCATTCATTGTTGGTAATTCCGAGGCATACATTGATATCTTTTCAATTGAAGGCAAACATGTCGAACGTAACACAATAAAAACGGTAAAAAACTCCTTCCAACATAACAGATGTTTTTCCAATAGCTATACACATTTCTATATCTGCGCCGCACGGCATTCAAAGCTTAACCGCCTTCACCATGAAGATCCCAAGAAACATAACATGACACGACTCTTCAACTCATGACTCCTAACATCTTCGGTAAAGGTTTAAAACCTAATAATACTTAATACTATCTTGTAGAACCCTAGGTTTTACAAAAGATATCTTTCCATAGCAACCACATGTTTTTGGGGATTTAAAGAAATTTCAATTGGCCTTTTAAAGGTTCACACACTCAAAAAAATCTTAATAAAAAAGACACATTTAATTAAGGCTCACGCTCTCATAAAACCTTAATAAAAAAAGTAAAAGGCTTACACTCTCAAAAAACCTAAGGCTCACACTCTCGGAAAGCCTAAATAAGAAAAGACATTTAAATTTCAACCAGCCTTTAAAGGCACACTCACATGCAAGCCTTGACATGACAACCTCCACATGGAAAAGGGCAACTCGCCATAATTCTTCCATATGTAAAGTTCCTTGGTTGAGACATCTATCTTCATATGCTATCAAACTCACCCAATCCATGTTGGTACAAGTCCCTATGTGCAAACAATGAAAGGACCATTCTATTTCAACCAGGGATTTAATATTAACGTGAGCACAAGATTTTTTGTGATAATAACACATGTGAACAAGTTATTCACATGTTCTCATGTTACCGTTCATAAAATAACAGGTCACTTGCCATTTTGGAACCCCTTAAAAGCTTGGCTACACATGGGAATAAGCTATTCACATGTTCTCATGTTACCATCTTCACATAATAGCAGGTCAGTGGTGGCCACCTAAGAAGATTTTTTATGCCCGACAAAGATATTTTTTTAGGCCCTTGTGAAAGCTTTGTGAATATAACATGTGATCACAAGATTTTTTGTGTTATTAACATGTTCACATGTTCTCGTTTACGTCAGTGAAATCCGTGATTTCAACCTTACCAAGCAAACCATGTAGCACTAGCTCTACTTTCCATGGACCACAAATCATGGATGGGGTGAATAGGTTCTACAGTAAATCTTTACACCAACCCCATAATAATTAGCTATATCACAAGATCCAATGGTTGCTAATAAACATAGCCTATACCAACAACACATAGCCTATAGCCATACCACAAGAGCCAATGGTTGCATATAATAAGCATAGCCTATAGTAGTAGATGTTATCACCAAAACTCTACTATTCTGGTGAATGTGGAATAAGAAACAACCATCGTAGGGGACTTGATTTGCTTCCAGCTGAGTATTCATAGCCTTTAAGAATCATTAGTGGTTGGTAGCTCCAAGCTCATGTGCTTTCCTTCTTGTTGTCACACTTACCAAGAAGATACTCCACTTCCCTGCATGAGGACTCACCTCTTTCTCTCTCTCTCTCTCTCTCTCTCTCTCTCTCTCACTCTCACACACAATAAGCAAGAGGAACATGTACCAAGATTCATACACTCTAATCTTAACTCTCTCTTTCTCTCTTTCTCAACAACAAGATAAGAGCAAGTAGACAAGCATAACTCAATTGGCATAAAGGGGTATTGTGTCTTTGCATTATGAGAAATTCAATTATATAAAACTGGCCCTTATTCACCCTTGGGTACCCAAACTTAACCCTAATCTACTTAGCTTGGACATATATAAGATTTTATTATAATATGTTCAACTTTTAAAGTTCCTTTACATAACACTTATTTGGCTACTCCCACGTATAGTAGGGAGTGCCTTTGCTAGGCCCAAAATGGGGTTCACATCCCCCCTACTTGATGTTTATTGTATCCAAGGATTTAAAAAAATGTCTCCCAACTTGAATTTGTAACGGTTTTCTGTTGATTGTAGCGTGCAGAGAGTTTATTTGAAATATGGCAGTGGTGTCTAGAAGGAAGTATCTATTGTGTCTTTAGAGGCTACATGCATGTATCTTGGTAGAGCATAGAGGAATAGATTGCTTTCTCCTCTGGTCTCCTATTCATGTTAAAACATGACACTTCTTTATCAGAGTTCTCTATTGACTCTTGATTTTAATCTAATAAGACTACTATAAGCTGCTTCAAGAAGGGACATGTAATGACAGTTGTTGGGGTCTGGGACTTGCCTCCATGACAAGGGTCCTTTTCTTTGACTCTCTATGCTATCAAACTTGGTAGGCTCAAAGTTGGGAAGTTGTAATAGGCACAGGGATCCCTTCTCTACTACTCTACTACCAACATAGTGGGGAGAACTGACTTTTGATTGGCATATATAATGGGTCCTTGCTTTGCATTAGTATGACCACATGTAGATGCTTCCATATTTAGGAATAGTGAAGAATTCTTTTTGCCATTTTGGTTGGATCTCAAAATCTTCTATCCTTGGACTGGCTTCATTTGTGTCTATCTTAGAGTATACACCTCTTATCTCCATTGGGTGCTCCTTCTTCCACCTTCGATAACTATATGCGAGCATATAGGTGATAAGGCAGATCTTTAGTAAATCTAGCAATTGTGGGTATGACCACATGTGGATGCTTCCATATTTAGAAAATGGTGAGGAATTCTTTCTACCATTAGGACTAGATCTCAAAATCTTTATTCCTTGGCTCAGCTTCATTTGAGTCTATCTTAGAGTATACACCTCTTATCTACGTGGGTGCTCTCTCTTACACATTCAATAACTGTATGTGACCATATAAGGTGATAAGGCAAATCTCAAGCAAATCTAGCAAATCCACACACTGCATCGATGTGACCACATGTATATGCTTCCATATTTAGGAATGGTGTGAGGAATTCTTTTCTCTATTCCCATTGGAGTACACAGTGCCTTCAATAACTGTATTGGATCATATAGGTGATAAGGTAGATCTATAAAAAATTAACACAATGTTTTCATATGACCACATGTAGATGTGGAATGGTGAGGAATTATTTTTTCTATTCCCATTGGATGTTAAAATCTTCTATCCTTGACTTGGCTTCATCTGTGTCTATCTTAGAGTATACGTGCACCTCTTATCTCTACCAGGTGCTCCTTATTCCTCGCCCTCAAATGTCCGAACACGAGACTAATCTGGTAGTCATTCCCAGACCGAAACCGGGAAAAATTTCCTTGCCCGAAAAACGGGGACGATTCCACCTTTTTGATTGTCTTAATGAATTTTCTAATGGGGTCAAGAGACTAAACTATTCTTCACCTATTTAAACCAGATAAAAGGAAAACTATCAATGACTTAGTTTGAAAAAATCAATTCTTTTTTTCCTAATCGAAATCAGGCACAACCGTTGATCTAATCATTTGAGAAAATTAACGCTTTTTTCCTAACCGAAGTCAGGCACAGCCATTGATCTACTCATTTGAGAAATTCTTCATGTTTTTATTTAACTACTCAAATTCTAAGCATTTTCCTATTATTTCAATTTAATTATTATTAAAAACTCCACTAATTCCAGCCATCCGACCCGTGGGTTAGCCACCACCCAACCACTCGAATCAGTAGAACCAGACAATTACTCACCCACCCATAATTGAATGCCTTTCTTAACTTTTGCTTTCGAATACAGATACACACACACTCCTCTTTAAAACTCTAACATATAAAATAATCCATTGACAAACAGTTACTGGTTATAGATGTCATAACTCAAAAATTCCATCCAGTCCCTTGTTTCTCAAAAAACAGTATCACTCTAGACTCTCCGTTGACCAACTGGTCAGCAAACGAGATCCAGTTAACAAATTATAATAATCATTTTGTCCATCATACATATCTTCCATAATACACGCATGGGTGTCATAGGCACCACGAGCCCGTGCATCTCCTGGTCAGAACCCTCCAGGATCCTCCTTAGGTATCCTGGCACTTCAGTCAGGGACCGCTGCATCGGCCCTCGCCCATCGTACCGGAAGCGCACCATTTTTCAACCGTACCGAGGCTCGTTAAGACCTAGGCAGGCTTTGCCACATGAGCCATCCTTTGAACCCCAGCTATTGCAACCGAGCTTCCCTTACAAAAACATATACCAAATGCTTCCTCCAGCATTCTGGCGTAAGACAGTCCTTTAAGAAAACAGGGTTTCTAGGCAAGTTTTCAATTTGATTTTCTTTTGAATAGAAGGAGTATTTCTTGAATCAGTATCTCGAAAACTTCTTGATCGAAATTGTGAATTTGATACCAGAATTCCTCGAATTCTATAATCTTGATCCAGAGATCAATTCGAAGGGTCTCAAACTTAGTTTCATATTTGGTGAGAGTTTAAAGTGTATTTTTCTAAACTGGTCACACCTTTCCTCAAAACTGAGGAAAGAGTTTGGTCTTGGTCATAGTTTGATTTAAGGTTCGAGTCGGATAAGATTTTTCCTGACCTATCTTTCTTGTAAAGGTTTGGTAATTCACTTACTATTTTACTGAATTTCTTTCTTTGAATATTTACTTAACTGATTTCTAAATTAGTTTATGAATATTAATGAGGAATAAATTAATCATTTATCTGAATATTTCGATTTCGATAGATTTCTTGAATTTTCTTTTTACAATCCGCGTGAATATAAAACTATAGAAATTTCTCTCTTAGAGTATTTAATTATTCATTTATCAAATACTCATAGAACTTAAACATAGAATTTAAGAGAATTCTAATTTTGATATAAAAATTCTCTGTGCATCTATTTATGCATAAAAATAACCTTCAATGGGAATAACACTTTTATAATAAAAAATCCTTTTATGCATCTATTTATGCATAAAATCAAATTTAATAGAAATAACACTTTAAAAATAAAAAGAATTTCTTTATGCATCTATTTATGCAAAAAAATCAATTGTTATAAGAATAACGCTTGTATAATGAAAAAAATTCCTTTATGCATCTTTCTATACATAAAAATTAAGTTTAATAAGAATAACACTTTTGTAATAAAAAAGGTTCCTTTATGCATCTTTCTATGCATAAAAATCAATTTTAATAAGAATAACACTTTTGTAATAAAAACTTTTCCTTTGTGCATCTTTCTATGCATAAAAATCAAATTTAATAAGAATAACACTTTTGTAATAAAAAATTCCTTTATGCATCTTTCTATGCATAAAAAGCAAATTTAATAAGAATAACACTTTTGTAATAAAAAATTCTTTTATGCATCTTTCTATGCATAGAAATCAAATTTAATAAGAATAACACTTTTATAAATAAAATTTCATTATGCATATTTCTATGCATAAAATCAAATTTAATAATTAATATCAGTGATATCCATGCATATTCATACGTGAATATGTACATGGAGTAATTAGAATATTTCCTTTAGATGCAAAAATGGTGGGAATTACTCTTTTGGAATAACATAAAAATAAACTTTCTTTTTCACAAAATTCTTGAAAATTTTGCCATAACCTCCTTTGTATGGCTGACCATTTCTCATTTTTTTATCTTTCTTCACTGAACTTATTTAACCCAATTTAGAATTATAAATCTCTAATCTACACAATTTTCTAAATTCAAGATAATAAAAAATAAGAAGAGTTTAATTAATCACTTAGTTAATCTTTCTAGGATTAAGAAAGGTTGGAAGTAAAGAAGAGAAGGGGGTGGCCTTTTCATCAAAGGCATAGCATTTGAATTTAATTCAATTATTTGCAAAACATAAAAATCAAGAAAACCATAGATTTTTCATTAAAATTTATAAACAAAGTAAGAAAATCCACTTACATGGAGCTTGTAAGCTCTCCTTTGGCTTTGGAGATTGAGGGTTCTACTCTTGTTTGAAGCAATAGTGGCCACCATTGAATTATTAAAAAATTCAATGTAGATGGCTCAGGACAGGAGTAGAGTACTAGTGCATAAACACCATTAAGCTTTTACAAAAGGGGGAGGCTTCTATTTACAGGAAAAAGTGTGCCTCTTACCAAGCAAACTGATTCTAGAATTTTCCAGATCAATTTGGTCAATTTTTGACCATTTTTGGGTCAGTTGAGCTTACTTTTTGGATCTAGATTTGAAACAAGAGAGAGGAGAGATGAAAATATCTCATTTTATTGATTAAAAATTGGGGGTAATGATGAGAAAAAGGTGCCTACATGAGGAGAGATCCCCACATTGAGATGTCAAAATTCAGTTTTTTTTATTCTTTTCTTTGGTCCGTAGTCCACTCTTCATCTTATGTCAGCATTTACTCATTTATGGGGGGTTTTATTTTATTCTTAAATTTATCTCCTCCCTACATTTGGATTAATCTCATTGGCCTGTCCAACCTTTGTTTGGACCTTAATCCATTTTTTTTTAAAACAGGGACCCTTAGGCTAAGGTCTTTTGTGCACATTATAATTTATTTCTAATGTACCTTAGGAATTTATTTTAATAAGAAGGGATATTTTTCCATCCAAATATATCTAAAAATTAAATTATCTCTCTCTTGAATATTTTCTCTCTCTAGGCCAAAACAAGTAGAAACAAGATCTTTTATTATTCTGAAAAGGAGATAGATTACAGGGAAAGAAACTGGACATCTTGAGGGGCTGGGGAGGAATCTTACATCCTCTCCCACTTGAAAAACGTGAGATATCCTCATCTCGCAAACTGGGGGTAATCCCGCATCAGTTCATCTTCTTTCTCTCACGTGGCGTCTTCAAAAGGATAGAAGTTCCATTTAACTAACAATTCTCTGAGAATTTTTTTCCTAAGAACCTTCTCTCAAACATCAAGGATTTTTTCAGGTTGGAGTTCCATCTGCCCTTGGGTTGAAGAAGTTAAGAGTTCATCATTAAGCACATAAGAAGTTAAGAGTTCATCATTAAGCACATAAGAAGTTAAGAGTTCATCATTAAGCACATAATTCGGGCTCGGTACATACTTCTTAAGTAGGATGACATGAAATACATTATGTACTTTGAGATGAGGAGGCAAAAGAAGTTCATAGGCTAAGTCACCTACTTTCTTTGTAATCAGATATGGCCCACAATATCTGGGGGATAACTTCTTGTACTTCCCAAGAGATAGAGAACTTCTTTTGGGGTGTACTTGAATGAAGAGCATATCTGCTTCTTCGAATTTTTGCCTGACCTCTTCTTATCTACATACTGCTTCTGTCTATCCTAGGCAGCTTTTATATCCTTGCGGATTGACTGCATCTACTGCTCCATGTCATCAAGAATCTGTCTGGACATCTCGACCCTAATCAATGGGTCGGACCAAGTTAATGGTGTTAGGCAGTCTTGTCCATACATAGCTTTGAAAGGGCTCATCCTGATACTTCAGTGATAAGAAGCATTGTAGGCAAATTTGACTAGGTGCAGATAGCTTAGCCACTTCTTGGGTTCCCTGCCACCACAGCATGACCGAAGTATATCTTTGATTACTTGGTTCACCCTTTCTGTTTGACCATCGGTCTTGGGGTGGTAAGTTGTGCTGAGATCCAAGAAAGTTTCTACTGCTTCGAAGAATGTAGTCCACAATCTTGACGTGAATTTGGGATTTCGATCACTTACTATTCTCTTGGGTAGGCCATGCAATCTAAAGATTTTCTTGAGGAACACTCTGGCCACATCCATTGTAGTGTAGGTTTCTTTTACTGGAATCAGGTGAGAAACTTTGGTTAGTATGTCAACTACCACGACGATGGAGTTGTAACCTGATTGCACTGAAGGTAGTATAGTAATAAAATCCATACTGATACATTCCTACTTCATCTTGGGGATGTCTAATGGATGCAACTTTCCACGCATTTTTACTCTCTCGGCTTTGACTTTCTGACATATCAGGCATTGACGTACATGATTAAGTACATCCTTTTTTAGTCCAGGCCAAAAGAAGCTTTTCTTTACAGACATGTAGGTCTTGATGAAACCTAAATGTCCTGCTATAAGGCTGTCATGGGCTTCATTCAGAATTTGACCCTTAGTTCCCTCATCATTGGGAATGCATAGCCTGCTATTATAATACATAATTCCTTCATCTAGGTTATACCCTTGAGCTCGGTACAACTCTTGAGGAGTTTTGCTTTTCTGTATAAGTAGGGTAGCAATAGGGCCAAAGAATTTATCCTGCATGATCTTCTCTCCTGCTTCATTAATCAATGGATTTGACACCACTGTGTGACTGTAAGCAAGGAGGCTTTTCTATTGAGGGCATCTCCTACCACATTTTCTTTGCCTGGGCGGTACTTGATTTCAAAATCAAATTCTTGCAGGGTCTGCATCCACCTTCTTTGGCGCATGTTGAGATCCTTCTGAGTGAATATCCACTTTAAGCTTTGATGATCTATCATCAAAGTGAATCTTTGACACAGTAGGTAATGTCTCCACAACTTCAGGGCATAGACTACTGAAAGTAGCTCCAGGTCATGGATAGCATAATTTCTCTCATGTGTTTTGAGTTTTTGGGATTCATAGGCCACTACATGACCTTCCTGCATGAGCGCACCTCCCCTAACTTCTTTCACAGTCTTTGGTTTAGGCCAATCCATGACTGCTTGGACTTTTGCAAAATCTGGAGAAATTCCGTCTTTGGATACCAGAAAGCCCAAGTATTCAACATGGTCGACAGAGAAAGTGCATTTGCTCTTTTTTGCAAAGAGTTGGTGCTTCCTTAGAATCTCAAGAACTTTACAGACGTGAGCTTCATGGTCAGCTACATTCTTTGAGTAAATTAGAATATCATCAAAGAAAACAAGAACAAAATCATCCAAGTATTCTCTGAGAATGTCCTGCATTAGGCGATTGAATGTAGCTGGGGCATTCGTCAATCCAAACGGCATGACAGTAAATTCATAGTGCCCATAGCAAGTATTAATGGCTGTCTTCGGGATATCTTGATCATTAATCCTGATCTGGTAATACCTTGATTTGAGATCTATCTTTGTGAAGATATGGGCTCCATTTAGCCTGTCCAAAAGCTCATCAATTCTTGGGATAGAATACTTATTCTTAACTATCAGCTGATTTGAGACCTTTGTAATCCACACAAAGTCTTAACGTTCCATCCTTCTTTTTCTGAAAGAGAACTGGCGCTCCCCAAGGTGAAACATTGGGTCTTACAAACCCTTGTTCTAATAGTTGCCTAAGCTATTTCTTCAGTTCAATGGCTTAAGCGATTGGCATTTTATACGTGCGTTGGGCTACTCGTTGAGCTTCGGGGGTCAATTCTATCTCATGATCTACTTCTTGAATCGGAGGCATCTTAGTTAGCTCTGTTGGGAATAAATCATCATACTCACTTAACCATTCTGGTTCGTTAGCCTTTAACTTTGTGTCTATCAGATTCATTTTGATAACATAAATGAGCTGCTTCTTTCTAAGTCCTTTCAATAACCTAGAAGCTTTTACTAATTGCAGATCTAGGGATCCGAAAATTCTAGTTCCTTGAACTTTGTTCCGGTGAAGGTCACGGAAGGAAATGGTTCCATTATGACAGACTACAGTGAATGTCAGCTTGATTTTTGTGGAGCCAATCCATTCCAAGGATACCGTCAAAAAATCCCAAAGGTAAGACTCTGAACTGGTAGTTAGTTACATTCCCATTTAGATTAAACTGAATACGATCTGTCTCATGGTGGTGAGTGAAAAGAATCTTCCCAGTGGCCAATTCAACTTGCATAGGTTTCCCTTATTTTTGTTCTAAGACTAGCTTACGCAAGCATCCTGGGGAAATAAATGAATGAGTACTACCTGAATCAATTAAAAGCTTAAATGGCTTACCCTTATATTGAGCTGGAGCATGAATGATAGAGAATTGACCATTTGGCCCTTGGTTTTCAATCGTGGCATAAATCTGACCTCTTTCCTCTTCCACTACTTCTGCTATCATAACTGCTCTGGTTGCTGTAGATTGGGGCGGAACTCAATCTCTTGAGTTACTCCATTTCTGGGAGGAAGTTTTGAGATTACTCTGAACAGAGGAAGATGGTTGAGCTGGAGTCCTCCTGGGATTACCTTGATTTTGCCGAGATGGACCTGTTATAACTGATACGAAGGGACTCATCTCTGCACTCTAGGTCCTTGACTTCCCTATCCTCTTGACATGGCAGGAGTCAGGCAGTCTTTAAGCTGGTGACCGAAACCCTGACACCCAAAACACCTGTTCTCACTTCTAAGCTCATCCCTTTGAATCCTTGAAAGAGGTGAGGCTCCTAAGAAAGTGTTCTGAGGGAAGGGTCTTCCTTCACTTTTGAATTTCCCTGCATCTTGATTCTGAATAGGGCCTTGCTACCTCTTTGGGGGTGGAAAGTTTGAAGCACTTCTCGGGGTTTGAAACCTTTTAAAGTTTGAGGGTGCAGGCTTTGGCAGGATCTTAACAACAAATGCTTTGGCAAAGTCCTTTGCCATTTTGACAAATTCTGCCATTGAGACTGGTTTAACATTTTTCACTAATCCCCCACCCTCGAATGAATCTGGCCATCAGCTGCCAAAAGTGGAGAATATTTGAGGAGAAGGGCAAATGCCTGATGGTATTCTTCAATCATCCGGCTATCCTGCTTCAGTTCCAAGAACTCATTCATTTTGGTTTCCAGGAAGCCTGGATGACAGAACCTCTTCTTGAGGTAAGATTTAAGGTCTGACCAGGTCTGGGTATTTCGGTCGAGATGGTTTGTCTTGCAATGGTTCCTCCATGTGACCCTGGCCATTTCCACAATTTTCAATTTGGCGAGAGCCATCTTGCTCTTCTCGTTATAACCGATTACATCAAAATACTCTTCCATTGCCTCGATCCATTTTTTCACTACTTCTCCTAATAACTGTTCCCCTTCACCCTTGAAGGGACCAAGTTGGGATCGGTGTAGGGCTTTAGGAATGTCCGGATCTAACTCTTCATCATGGTAAGAGGATCTGACTACCTACCACAGTCCGTGCACCTCATGATTCTGACAAAATGATATTTTTGTCAACTTAACTTTGTCATCAGATTTATGATTATTTAATTTTTGAGATTTATTTCTTAAACAAATTTATATTCCATCATAATTCTTGAAAACAAGATTCACTCTGATAATTTTATTAACCAATATTCACAACCACAAAAACAATTTGGAATCTTTTGCAAAACATCATTTATCATCAAAAGTTTTTGATATATACATAGAGCGTCTCGGTTCCAACAGTCACCGCACCTCAATCACGTACGCATAAAAAGGCGATACTGCGATGGAGACATGCTATGATATACACGATTCATCACTGAGATAATGGTGCTATAATTCTTCTCCTACGAATAAAGCGGCTAAGACGTCTAAAAATACGGCAAGAAATTCTAAAATTCTGAGGTGAGTGATTATAGAGTTGTACATAATGAACAACTCCTAGCCTTATCTATTAAGAGACTAAGGTTGAGTAGAAGGGTGAGAGAAGGGTGTGAGTGTGAATGGACTTGAGGTCCACTTGTTCACCTATTTAAAGGTGAGGCCATAAGGCATTTTGCATGAGAGTAAGGCCTAGTTGTATGTATAAGCAACTTAATAAGCAAGATATTATTCTTGTATTTTGTGAGTCTCTCCTCTCCACACACTTGATCTAGCATGAGCACCACGTTTTCTCATCATGGTATCTAGAGCCTAGGTGATTTAAACCATTTGTGGTGTAGATTAGGTCAAAAATATCCATTTTTCCCTTATCTTTCTTGTGTGGAGCTCAACCCTCTCATGGTGGAGGACTTCCAGCAGCGTGTAGAGGCAAGATCTCTTGGAGATTCCTTCATGGAAAATGTGGAGGACACCTGGGCAAATCTAATCGTACCAACAATTAGCTGATTCCTCCCTGCGCTGCAACGGCATTGCTCACGGAGGTCGACGGCTGCTGTTTTCTGTTCCTGCGCTGGTCGTACAGCCATTGCCTGGCTGTAGACAACCATAAGGCAAAGGGCCTTGGGGCTTTGATAGCCCACTCTATGAGGAGTCCACAGCTCTAATATGAGCTCGTTTCATCCACCGACGCGCTGGCTACAAAGAAAAAACTAGGCGCCTCTTTCTTCTTTTCCTTCAAGCTCTCCATTAAAGCTTGTTTTTGGGTTTTTGCTCTCTCTAATCATCTCTCCCTTCCACTAATCACTCAAGTGTGAGAGTGCATTAGTATTGCTGGTCCTAATCTTGATTTTGAAGTGTTTTCCATCTACATGAGGTAGCCATAAACCTCATGCCCGTCAAGCTTCAACATCAACACCAAGTTTTTAAGCTTTCAAAGTGATTAAAGTGTGCTTCTAAGCACTAATTGTGTTATTTAACACTAATCACTCTGTTAATCCAACAAAGAGAGGTTATCTTAAAGTGTTTTTAAACACTCATAGTGTTATTAAACACTAATGGTGAGTTAATCACCAAAATAAGTGTTATTTTCTCGGGGGGTGCACCTCAAAAAATGTAAGTCTACCACGTGCGATCATTAGGTGGGGTTTTTTTAATCCAAAATATTGGATAAATTTACATAAATACAATTACAAGTGGGGTATTTTAATTGTACTTTGGAAAAAAACCCGTAAGTCTATAAAGAAAAAGGGGTAGTTTTATTAGCTCAAAATTCACAGATAAGGGGTTTTTTAAATACCCCTTGAACGCACGTCGTAGGAGGGGCTTCCATATAGTGCACCCCCCGAGGTTATTTTACACTAAAAATGTGCTTTTTAGCACTAATTGTGTTTTATACACACAAATGGTGATATTAATCATCAACTAAAGTGTTGCTAAACACTAAGGTGGTCTTAATCATCAAAGAGGAGGTCTCTACATTACGGAGGCTCTTCTTCATCAATAATGGAGGCCGGGCACACACCATAAGTGCCACATTCAAGTCTTCATCGTCCACCGCTTCTTCCAAAGAGCAATGGTGCAACCATGAACCAATTGTCTTCACCTCATAAGCTAAAGAGGTTGAAGAATTCTGGTTTTTTATCATAAAACTCAGATTTTTGAATGTTCTTAAAGTTGGGCACATGTACATTAAGTGCTCATCTTCAATGTTTATGTGTGTTACCCTTGAGGCCCTTGTTTGTAAGAGGCATAGGCAAGCCATAAGCCGTATGCTCTCGTTTCCCAAGCCCAAGGCACTTCATTCCGCTGCATATTCTGATTTTTCATCATATAAGATGAGTTGTAACAATGAGCATAGAATCCCTAAATGCTCTACCTTATTGGTTGTCATGTTTTTAAGCATCTTTTGGCATTACTTTTGTAAGAGGCATTGGCAACATTATGAGCCATGTCCTCTCCTTCTTGAGCCAAAGATGATAATCCTTATTTGTTTGAGTATTTACCTCAACCAATTAATCATTAAGCTTGTAACTTCAAACCCTAAAGGGTATCATTTAACTAACATGCATAAAAGCTATTGTAATTGTGGAGTAGACACTGCCCTTGACCAATGCATAAGGCAAGTGGTAAGACCCTCCCATTCCCTTCCCCATTTAAATCTACCTCATTACTCATGGAGGAGATATGGTATTCAAGGAAGCATAAAGCATGTTGGAAGACCATCTAAAAGCAAACCACTTAAGCAATGGTGGCAGCCTGCTTATGATCATTGTGTGAGAATGGTCAAGGTGGAAAGCATATGGTGGAAGCAATGGCATGTATCTCTCAAGCATGTCATCTACAAGAAGCCAAGCAAACACAAAGAGTGGGGTGCACCATCACTGAGGTGTACATCTTCATCGACAAACAAATAAAGACTTAGATGGCATCAATGTAATAGCCTCTAAGGCTCTAGGAACACTTTTGTAAATCCTAGATAACCACACCTATATTCAAGCCTTGTACGCCTAATGTTATAAAGACATCTTATGTCCAATACCACCTATTCCATCCTTCCATAGTTGGTATTGAGGGGGGGTATTAAGAGACTAAGGTTGAGTAGAAGGGTGAGAGAAGGGTGTGAGTGTGAATGGACTTGAGGTCCACTTGTTCACCTATTTAAAGGTGAGGCCATGAGGCATTTTGCATGAGAGCAAGGCCTAGTTGTATGTATAAGCAACTTAATAAGCAAGATATTATTCTTGTATTTTGTGAGTCTCTCCTCTCCACACACTTGATCTAGCATGAGCACCACGTTTTCTCATCATTATCAAGATCATGGCTAGCGAGATATTATGTCTGAGTCTCCTGTCGTTGATGGTATTGATGCGAATACTTTGCCCTCCAGAGAACCACATATGTTGATGTCGCTCTACTGGATCAGGAAAGTATGGATCCTCAAAGTGACGAGCGAGTCTCACTCAGCTTTCTCAGGTTGTAGCGGAGTTGATGAGATTTTTGAAGGTAAAGTTGATCATATCCTGACTCTGGGAGAGTCCAAGAATGCTTAGACAGATTTGGGGTATCCATCTAAAAATCCAATTTAATTTATGTTCATTTCAAACATAATCTTTACAAGTGAAAACATTATTTTCCAGATTTACTTTAAAATTTTAGGCAATATCTGTTGCTGTTTCGTAAGTTTACAACAGTGCTCTTATACCAGCTGTGAGACTCCTCTGTCCCCTCCGCATATCGAATTCCTGATTGCTAGCAACAGAAGTAGCTTCCTCTTGTGCGAGGCAAGGTTTTCCACTCGGGGCCTTGCCCTTGAATTTCTGGACACGAGACTAATCTGGTGGTCATTCTGAAACGAAAACTGGGAAAATTTCCCTTCCTCAAAAAACAGGGACTATTCCACCTTTTTTATTTTCTTCACACACCTGATTAAACAAGATAGAAGGAAAACTATCACTGACTTTGTTTGAAGAAATCAATGCTTTTTTCCTAACCGAAATAAAGCACAGTCGTTCATCTAATCATTTGAGGAAATTAACGCTTTTTTCCTAACCAAAGTCAGGCACAGCCATTGCTCTACTCATTTGAGAAATTCTTTAGGTTTTTATTTAACTACTCGAATTCTAAGCGTATTCCTATTATTTCAATTCAATTATTAAAAACTCCATTGATTCCGGCCTCCATCTGGCCCATGGGTTAGCCACCACCCAACCACTGGAATCAGTAGAACCAGACAATTACTCACCCACCCATAATTGAATGCCTTTCTTAACTTTTCTTTCAAACACAGATACACACACACTACTCTTTAAAACTTTAACACGTAAAATAATCCATTGATAAATATAGTTATTGGTTACACGTCATAACTCAAAAATTCTATCCAGACCCTTGTTTCTCAAAAAACAGTATCACTCTCGACTCTCCATTGAGACCAACTGGTCAACAACAACAAGATCCAGTAACAGATTATAATAATCATTTCATCCATCATACATATCTGCCACGACATATGCATGGGTGTCATAGGCATATAGGAAAAAGTGAGCCTCTTACCAAGCAAACTAATTCTAGAATTTTCAAGATCAGTTTGGTCAATTTTTGACCATTTTTGGGTTAGTTCAGCTTACTTTTTGGATCTAGATTTGAAACAAGAGAGAGGAGAGATGAAAATATCTCATTTTATTGATTAAAAATTGGGGGTATTGATGAGAAAAAGGCACCTACTTCATGAGGGGAGATCCCCACACTGAGGTGTCAAAATTCAGTTTTTTTAATTCTTTTCTTTGGACCGTAGTCCACTCTTCATCTTATGTGAGCATTTACTCATTTTTGGGGTGTTTTTCTTTATTCTTCAATTTATCTCCTCCCTACATTTGGATTAATCTCATTGGCCTGTCAAACCTTTGTTTGGACCTTATTCCAGCATTTTCTGAAAACAGGGGCCCTTAGGCTGCACATTATAATTTATTTCTAATGCACCTTAGGAATTTCTTTTTAAACTTCTATTTTGGTGGAATTTATTTTAATAAGAAGGGATATTTTTTCATCCAAAGATATCTAAGAATTGAGTTACCTCTCCCTAGAACATTTTCTCTCTCTAGGCCAAAATAGGTAGAAACAAGATCTTTTATTATTCTGAAAAGGGGATTGATTACAGGGGAAGAAACTGGACATCTTGAGAGGCTGGGGAGGAATCTTACAGGAGTGGTACTGTAGGCCAAATTAATGATTCTCGTTATTGGATTAAATGGTGTAACTTGCATGAGCTTTTTGAAGAATAGTTTCAGACTAAAGCATAGGGTTGCGTCTCTTATGAGGTCTTCATATAATTTGTATTTGATATCTGCATAAGGACATCTTCATTAGAGTAATCAACATGCAACTGTATAAATTATGGAACCTCTGTGTAGCCTACTAATGTGGGCTTCGGGGCCATTGGATCCTTGGGGGCTAGTTTACAAGTGTTGTACATAAGAAGATTCCATGTTAGTTAGTTTCTAATTGTTGCTGGGCTTGGGGGCCTGCCCATGAGATAGGAGAGGTTTAGAGGAGGAAGGCCTATGAAACGAGTATGTATATAAATAATCACTCTCCCCTTCCTTGTCATCATAAGGGTTTAGGAGTGAAGGAGTTTAAGTGGTATTTAGAAATGTACTAAGCTCTAAGTATACTTCATGAGTTACAATAGTAGGATATTCAATATGCTCATGTGAGAAGTCATATACCATAGATATTAAAATTTGTTCTAGATGTTTATAGACATTTTGATTTAGTTTTAAGATGTTGTAAGGGTGGTATAAGGTGCTTTCACGTAGCCTTAGATATGTATAGGTATCAGAGGCCTCTACCCACCCTTGGGTCTAGAACCAAGTAAAGGAATTAGAGAGAATTAAGGGTGGTATAAGGTGCTTTCACGTAGCCTTAGATATGTATAGGTATCAGAGGCCTCTACCCACCCTTGGGTCTAGAACCAAGTAAAGGAATTAGAGAGAATTAAGGGTGGTATAAGGTGCTTTCACGTAGCCTTAGATATGTATAGGTATCAGAGGCCTCTACCCACCCTTGGGTCTAGAACCAAGTAAAGGAATTAGAGAGAATTTCAAAATTAGTAGCTCTAAGTATACTTCATGAGTTACAATAGTTTTGTTTTAAAGTTAGCTGATGCTAAGAAAAAGGTAATTTTCATATTGGGTGTGTAAGTGGTGTGGCTAGTTTTATGTTTGCATGAAATTCCGGCTAGGGGGCCTTGGAACTCTTTTCCTTGGTACCCGGGACAAAACCTAACCAAATTCCAAATTGGATCCCATCACTACAGTGGTTGGGCGGTTGGCTAACCCATGGGATCGGATGGGGTTAGGCTGGACTGATGGATCCATAAATCGAGACTCAACTTTGTTTTTACGATAGATAAAGTAAATCCCGGATAGAAATTGTTCTATGGATAGGAATCAACGGCTGTGCCTCTTGATGGGAAAAAAAGCGTTGATCCCAATGATTCAAGTGCAAGTTTCTACCTTGATTTGACCAAGTACCGTTAAAGGTGCAGTCAGATCAGTTGATCCGTAATGATCTTGACTACGTTAGAGTAAAGAGTTATCCTGGTGGAATCGCCCATGCTTTCCGAGTAAAGGAAGTTTTTCCAGTTTCGGTTTTGGACAAACCGACGGATTAGTCTCTTGTCCGGATATCCGTGGGCGAGGCCCCGAGTGTGAGGCTAGGCTCCATCTAAATCTTGAGCCTTTGCCTGCATATGCTAGCTTGTTAGTAGGAGGCTCCATGAGTGTAAGATTCCTCCCCCAACCCCTTTTTGATGTCTAGTATCTTCCCCTGTAATCAATCCCTCTTCAGAAATATAAAGGCCTTGTTCTAACTGTTTTAGCCTAGAGAGAGAAAAATATGCTAGAGAGAGAATATTCAGATTATGAATATTTTTGGATAGAAAATTAACTCATCTTATTAAAATAAGTTCCCCTGAAATAGAAATTCAAAAAGAATTTTCCAATGTGCAATTGGAATTAATTGGAAATAAGTATAAAGAACCTTAGTCTAAGGGTCTAGATTTTCAGAAATTTTTAGATTATGGTCCAATTAAGGTTCCTATGGGCCAATAGCATCAATCCATGTGTAGGGAGGAGATAAATCCAAGTTGTAAAAGAAGATACCCAAAAATGAGTAAATGCTCACATAAGATGAAGAGTTGAAAATATACAAGATTTATTAGTAAAAAAACTATGAGCAATATTAAAAATATGAGATATTTTGGGTATCCAAAAATGAGTAAATGCTCACATAAGATGAAGAGTTGAAAATGTACAAGGTTTATTAGTAAATAAACACATATGTAAGGAAGGGGAGTTCTTTAAAAGAGGTGCATATTTCACATAAGATGAAGAGTTGAAAATGTACAAGGTTTATTAGTAAATAAACACATATGTAAGGAAGGGGAGTTCTTTAAAGGAGGTGCATATTTCACATAAGATGAAGAGTTGAAAATGTACAAGGTTTATTAGTAAAAAAAACTATGACACATATGTAAGGAAGAGGAGTTCTTTAAAGGAGGTGCATATTTCACATAAGATGAAGAGTTGAAAATGTACAAGGTTTATTAGTAAAAAACTATGAGCAATAAAATTTTGACACATATGTAAGGAAGGGGAATTCTTTAAAGGGGTGCATATTTCACATGCTTGAATGAGTTTTAAACTCAAAAATAATGTGATATTTTTATCTCTCATCTCTCTTGAACCAAACCAAATCAAAATGGAACCAAACCGAATCAAAAAGTAACCAAACTAGGTCCAAATCTAGTCCAAATTCAACCAAACTGACTTGGAAAATTCTAGAATCAGTTTGTTTGGTTAGGAGCTCAAATTTTCTTATAAATAGAAGCCTCCCCTTGTTGAAAAAAATATAGTGTCTTATGCCTTGTCACTCTACTCCACCTAAGCCAAAATATATAGTGTCTTATGCCTTGTCACTCTACTCCACCTAAGCCAAAATATATAGTGTCTTATGCTTTGTCACTCTACTCCACCTAAGCCAAAATATATAGAGTCTTATGCTTTGTTACTCTACTCCACCTAAGCCAAATTAGATAGAGTCTTATGCTTTGTTACTCTACTCCACCTAAGCCAAATTAGATAGAGTCTTATGCTTTGTTACTTTACTCCACCTAAGCCAAATTAGATAGAGTCTTATGCTTTGTTACTCTACTCCACCTAAGCCAAAATATAGAGTGTCTTATGCATTGTTACTCTACTCTACCTAAGCCAAGAGTTGTGAATTCTTTAATAATTCACTAGTTTTTGATACTTCTCTCTTTCTTCAATCCCCATTGGTGGCTCCATCAACATAATAAACCAATTGATTGGTTGGGGGCCTCTACCGTGAATAAAGAATCAAGCAAATTATAAGGTAAGTATATTGAATTTTGATCTTTCTATAATTTCTCAACGATTCTCTCTTCTTAACCCCTCTCAAGCTTGAGAAGTTTAATTGGTATGGTTTTTTAAATGCTATTGAAGTTAATTGGTGAATAGTAGTGAAGAGTTACATAATTTAATAAATGCTATAGAAGTTAATTTCCATTTATGTTTAAATTCTAATGGTTTTTATGTAATTTCTCTCTCTCACTCAAGAAATGGTCATATTCATGAACCATTCTCAATCCAAATGAAGCTTTTCATAAAGCCTTTCCTTAATCCAAGATTAAGCTATGCTTGAGGCCAAATTAATGGCTTTTTGCTATGCTTTTAGTTTATGCACATTGATGATTCAATCCATTATGGATTGATGACCCAATTAGAGACCATTCTAATTGTTTTCTTAATGATCCAATTAGAGACCATTATGGATTGATGATCCAATTAGAGACCATTCTAATTGTTTTCTTAATGATCCAATTAGAGACCATTATGGATTGATGACCCAATTAGAGACCATTCTAATTATTTCTTTAATAATGAGCTTTATCCCTTAGAAAAAAATTGAGATTTATCAGTCATAGTAGCGGAGCTATGGCAAAATTTTTATAGAAATTACGCATAAAATAAATTCATTCAAAGTATAAAAAGAGGAATTCCTACCATATTCTAGGAACTATCATCCTAGATTAATTAAAAGAATTTTATTATGCATGGAGATGTGGATGTTGCATGTAGATGTAGATGTATGGATGTGAGTGTGAATGTGGAGGTGGATGTATGCATGGGACGTGGATGTATGCATGTAGAAATAGATGTGTAGATGAGGATGTAAATGGAGATGTGGATGGATGCATGTAGATGTAGAGGTATAGATGTAGATGTGAATGGAGATGTGGATGTATACATGTAGATGTAGATGTATAGATGTAGATGTGGATGTGGAGGTGGATGGATGCATGTAGATGTAGATGTATAGATGTAGATGGGAATGGAGATATGGATGTATGCATGTAGATGTAGTTGTGAATGGAGATGTATATGTATACATGTAGATGTAGATGTATAGATGTAGATGTGGATGTGGATGGGGATGTATGCATGTAGATGTAGGTGTATAGACGTAGATGTGGATGTAGAGGTGGATGTATGTATGTAGATGTAGATGTATAGATGTGGATGTGAATGTGGAGTGGATGTATGCATGTAGATGTAGATGTATGGAGGTGAATGTGAATGTGGATGTGGATGTATGCATAGGGATGTAGATGTATGCATGTAGATGTGAATGTACGCATATAGTTGTGGATGTATGGATGTGAATATATGATTGTGATGTGAGGAAATCTGAAGTGATGAGATGGAAATGATGTGATGGGATGAGTATACAAATAAATGGAATATGGAATAAGTAATGTAGATTGAGGAGGGATAATGTGGAAAAATGAAAGTTAAAATAGAAATTGTATTGTAAACTGTTTGTAAATGCTGTTTGTAAATGCTGTCTGTAAATGATTGTTTTATGTCAAGAATGCTGGGGGGAGAATTTTGACCGTCTTGTGATTAAGGTCGTGATGAGAAAGTTGCAACTGCTGACGGGGAGTCAATGAAGGACGTCTCGCGTAGCAAGGTCGGCCGAGGTCTTGACCAGCCTCGGTGCGATTAAAATGGTGAGCTTCCGGTACGGTGGATGAGGGGCCAAGGAAGCGGCCTATGCGTGAAGCGCTAGGTTACCTACGAAGGATCCTAGAGGGTGCTGACCATACGGTGCTCGGGCTCTGGGTCGCCTAGGATACCCACGCGTGCGTCGAGGAAGATATTGGAACAGAGTTGGAGTTGTTTTCTGAAATCGAGCATGGATCTGGTTGATTGACCTTGCTGGTCTTCAATGGATGAGTCCATGGCTCCTTATATGGATCTGTTGGTTGATCTTGCTGATCTTCAACGAGAGTCCATCATGTTAAGTGATTATATTGCCAAGTATTATGGGCTAGGAACTATCGAAACGGCTCCTGAGCGTTCTAGTTGCCAATGATGCCATAGATACTCTGATGAAGGAATGATGGGAAATTAAGAATCAATTGGATAAATTGGAAGATGGTGATCAATGACACTATGGTTTTATTAAAGGATTGTTTTAAACTGGTTGAATCTGGTTGAAAAAGGCAATTTCATATTGGGTGTGTGAGTGGTGTGACTAGTTTTATTTTGCATGAACATCCGGCTAGGGGGCCTTGGAACTCTTTTCCTTGGTACCCGGGACAAAACCTAACCAAATTTTTAATTGGATCCCATCACTACAGTGGTTGGGCGGTTGGCTAACCCATGGGATTGGATGGGGTTAGGCTGGACTGATGGATCCGTAAATCGAGACTCAAACTTTTGTTTTTACGATAGAAAAAAAAAATAAATCCCGGACAGAAACTGTTCTATGGATAGGAATCAACGGCTGTGCCTCTTGAATGGGGAAAAAAGCGTTGATCCCAATGATCCAAGTGAAAGTTTCTTCCTTGAACTGACTAAGTATCTTATAGATGTAATCGGATCATCTCGATCAGAAATGATCTTGACTACGTTAGAGTAAAAATTTATCCTGGTGGAATCGCCCGTGCTTTCCGGTAGAGGAAGTTTTTTCGGGTTCGGTTTTGGAACAACCGACGGATTAGTCTCTTATCCGGATATCCGTGGGCGAGGCCCCGAGTGTGGGACCCCTGTCCCGCGCGAGAAGCGCTACTTCCGCTGCCAGTACTCCGAATCCGTTGCTCGGTGGGAACAGGGATCTTACAATGAGGCTCACCATCATATGTTAGTTTGCTAGGAGGCTCCAGTTAAAGTTATTATCCTCACTTGCATCATATATTAGTTTGCATATGTTAGCTAAAATGGTAGGCTCCTCCAACAAAAGTTAAAGCCTCACCTGCGGATGCTAGTTCGCTTCTAGGAAGCTGAAAGTAAAGTTTGAACCTGACCCACAGATGCTAGTTTGCTTGGAGGCTCCAACCAAAGTTTGAGCCTCACCTTCATATGCTAGTTTTCTATTAAGAGGTCCCAATTGAAGTGATAATCCTCACCTCATGTATATGCTAGTTTCCCAAGAGGTAGGCTTCATCAGCCTCTGCATCTCGCCACACCGTTTCATTGGGATATTGAGTCAAGATATGGTGTCAATTAGCCATCAATGTTTCATAGCTACAAAAGGCAAAGGTGAGTAGTTACAACAGTAGCAAAGGCAAAGAGAAAGCAATAGAGAGAAATGATATGCTAGTGAAAAGAATGTGACATGGAAATGAGCAAATGGACATTGAATTTGAGACTCTTCTCCTTCGTGAGACTCAAACTCAAGTTTGAGCCATTGTTCATTATATAGATTTTAGTTGAATTTTTAATCGCATAGTTTATAAGTATATTTGGGTGTATGGGGAAAGAGGGAAGAAAACAAGAAATCTCAAGCTCAAGGTCAAGCTCAAGGCTCGAACTTGAGTTTGAGCCTTGTCTATTACACAAGTATGTAGGAATAGAGAGGGAAGCTAGGATAATCCAATAGAACAAGTGGGGTGTGGGTGAAGATGGGTATATAACCAAAAGTGAAAGTAACTATAATCAAAAGACCTGGGACATGGGCCTAGGCCTAGGCTTGGGCTTGGGCTTGGGGAATGAGCCATTGTGCATTATATAGATTTTAGTTGAATTTTTAATCGCATAGTTTAAAGTATATTTGGATGTATGGGAAAAATAGGGAAGAAAACAAGAAATCTCAAGCTCAAGGTCAAGCTCAAGGCTCGAACTTGAGTTTGAGCCTTGTCTATTACACAAGTAAGTAGGAATAGAGAGGGAAGCTAGGATAATCCCATAGAACAAGTGGGGTGTGGGTGAAGATGGGTAAATAACCAAAAGTGAAAGTAACTATTATCAAAAGACCTGGGACCTGGGGCCTGGGCTTGGGAAATGAAACCGAAACCCGGTTTTCTGTCGCTCCTCTCTCCCGGCCCACCCCCGTTCCTCCGTCGGCGCACGCCAGCCCAGCCACCCCCCCTCTCCGGGCGTAGCCCACCCCCTCCTCTCCCGAGCGCACGCCAGCCCACCCCCCTCCTCTCTCGCCCCGCCGGCGCACGCCAGCCCACCCCCGCTCCTCCGTAGGTGCACGCCGGCCCGTCAGCCCACCCCCTCCTCTCTCGGCGCACGCCAGCCCACCCCCCCTCCTCTCTCGCCCCACCGGCCCACCCCCTCCTCTCCTAGCGCACGCCAGCCCACCCCCCACACAGCTCGAAATTTGAAATTCAAACCCCCCCCCCCCCCCGAAATTCGAAATATAAACTTCCCCCCAACGACCCTGAAATTCAAAATTCCAATGACTGAATTTCGAATTTCCCCCCGCCCGCACCCCGAAATTTCCCCACCGACCTTGAAAAATTTTTGCCTTCCCCTTCCCTCACCGACCTCAATCGCACCCAAAAAAAATTTCGCCTTCGCCTTCAATCGCACCAAAAAAAAGACGGCCGACCTCGCGTTTCAACCAGACAAGAAACTACGAACCCTGGAGCAATTCTCTGAACTCTGCTTCCTGTGTATCTATAGTCCTGTGTTTCAAACAGCTGTTCTCTGTGCGCAATAATCAACTCTGCTTCCTGTGTCTCTGCAGCCCTGCATTTCAAACAGTTTCTTTTCCTCCCGCAATCGACACGTCTGCGTTGGTTCCGACCTCTGTTTCCTGCAGAACCATCACGCCATCGGATACTTCAAGCATCCGTCAAGACTGTGCGACATCGGAGACTTTCGTGCACCCATCTGCGTTTCGTGTGTTCCCTCGTCTAATTTACACAGCAAGTAAGTCCTTCTTTAATTGATTGTCTGCACCAATAAAAACGCTTACTTGATTGCATGCTAAGTGTGCCATTTGTCAATCGTTGCTCGTCGTAGATTGTTTGCACCTCTTGTTGCTCTCTTTTGTATCTTCACATATGTCGAGAACCTATAAAACTGATCTTTGTGCACATTATATAATCTAAATGATAAGGGTTCCCTATATAAACATGGTATATGTGGCACATATCTAAGTGCACAACTTGGATATAGACTCCACCTTAAGTTCGAGCCTCCCCTACATAGAACTTATGTGTTAATGCTCGACCTAGATTGAGTCTTTGTTCTCCATGTTAGTGCACCGGCCTTAAGGCTCGAACTTGAGTTTGAGCCTTTTCTCTCCATGCTAGTGTACCCCACCAGCCTTAAGGCTCGAACTTGAGTTTGAGCCTTTGCTCTCCATGCTAGTGCACCTCGGCCTTAAGGCTTGAACTTCAGATTGAGCCTTCGTTCTCCATGCTAGTGTACACTGGCCTTAAGGCTCGAACTTGAGTTAGAGCCTTGGCTCTCGATGCTAGTGTACACTGGCCTTAAGGCTCGAACTTCAGATTGAGCCTTGGCTCTCGATGCTAGTGTACACTGGCCTTAAGGCTCGAACTTCAGATTGAGCCTTTGTTCTCCATGCTAGTGTACTCTGGCCTTAAGGCTCAAACTCCAGTTTGAGCCTTTGCTCTCCATGCTAGTGCACCCCGGCCCCTTAAGGCTCGAACTTAAGTTTGAGCCTTTGCTCTCCATGCTAGTGCATCTCGGCCTTAAGGCTCGAACTTCAGATTGAGCCTTCGTTCTCCATGCTAGTGTACACCGGCCTTAAGGCTCGAACTTGAGTTGGAGCCTTTGTTCTCCATGCTAGTGTACACCGGCCTTAAGGCTCGAACTTGAGTTGGAGCCTTGGCTCTCGATGCTAGTGTACACCGGCGGTCTTAAGGCGCAAACTTCAGATTGAGCCTTTGCTCTCCATGCTAGTGTACTCTGGCCTCAAGGCTTGAACTTGAGTTTGAGCCTTTTCTCTCCATGCTAGTGCATCCCGGTCCCTTAAGGCTCAAACTTCAGATTGAGCCTTTGCTCTCCATGCTAGTGCACCCGGCCCCTTAAGGCTCGAACTTGAGTTGGAGCCTTTGTTCTCCATGCTAGTGTACACCGGCCTTAAGGCTCGAACTTGAGTTGGAGCCTTGGCTCTCGATGCTAGTGTACACCGGCCTTAAGGCTCGAACTTCAGATTGAGCCTTTGCTCTCCATGCTAGTGTACTCTGGCCTCAAGGCTTGAACTTGAGTTTGAGTCTTTGCTCTCCATGCTAGTGCATCCCGGTCCCTTAAGGCTCGAACTTCAGATTGAGCCTTTGCTCTCCATGCTAGTGCACCCGGCTTCTTAAGGCTCAAACTTGAGTTGGAGCCTTTGTCCTCCATGCTAGTGTATACCGGTCTTAAGGCTCGGACTTGAGTTGGAGCCTTGGCTCTTGATGCTAGTGTACGCCGGCCTCAAGGCTCGAACTTGAGTTGGAGCCTTTGTTCTCCATGCTAGTGTACACCGGCCTTAAGGCTCGAACTTGAGTTGGAGCCTTGGCTCTCGATGCTAGTGTACACTGGCCTTAAGGCTCGAACTTCAGATTGAGCCTTTGTTCTCCATGCTAGTGTACTCTGGCCTTAAGGCTCGAACTTGAGTTTGAGCCTTTGCTCTCCATGCTAGTGCACCCCGGCCCCTTAAGGCTCGAACTCTAGTTTGAGCCTTTGCTCTCCATTTTCGAATCAAGAAGACTCAGGGGTGGATAATGTGGAGGACCTGGGGAAAGTAGTGAGGCATGCAAAGAAGGCTTTGGATTCACGAAAAAAGTCCATACCTGAAAAGGAGACAACAACCACTCAAGTTAGGAAAATTGTGGAGAAAAAAGGCAGGGCCATAGTGAAGAGTGCACTTGAAGCATCTACAAATGCTGGTGCAACTTCTTCAAAACATAAAAAGGAGGGTGTCAAAATAAAAGTCCTTGATGTAAGCACAATAGCAGCTGAAGACATGGCAGGCTCTTAGGTGCAAGAAGAGGAGCAAGCACTTGCAAAGAAGAGAAAGGCAAAGCACTCTACAAAGGTTCAAGAAATCTCTTTAAAGAGGCAAAGGACAAAACCAGCAAGTGGTTCAAAGGAGATAGATGCGTCCGATGATGAGCTAATGGAGGTTGAGACTCTAAACAAGGGCAGCAAAGCAATTATCTCATTAGAAATAAAGAAGGGATATTATCCCTTTGGTCTAAATGAGGTCTTCAACATTGATGTGATGAAATGTTATCTTGCTCCTTCAAACTATGTGTATAGAAGGTTAAATAAGGATTGGGTTCGTATTTTGATCCAAGACTTTATTGAGGACCCAAAGCAAGAGGAGATACTTGCAATTTTGATGCCCTGTAATCGTGCTACAAAACAACCCCTTGATAAACTCGCAAAGAAGATATTCATAAAGTTGAATATTGGATTATCTCTGGTCAACACTCCATTAGTACTGCAAAAAGCTTGCAAGCTCTAAATATGGCTAAAGTGACCCCTCCACTGCATCAGCAATTTAGGTTCAGGAGATCAAAGATAATTATAAATTGCCCGCCCAAGATTTCTCGTGACATTTCTAAGGATGCGAATTTATCTGTTGTTGCAAAGTTAATGCAAAAGGAGCCATTCCTCGATCAACTTCTACAAGCTCGAGCACAATGGCATGCAAACGATCATCCTAGTAAACCTTTGCCTGGTGTCAATCAACCCAAGATGGACGAGTCTTGGAAGGTACTCTTTTGATTCTTTGCTATATCTTGGTAAATCATAGACCTACATTACTTCTTCTTTACTTCTTCATAGATCTATAGTTTTAAGTATAGCAGTAGCATAAGAAAGATGCATGTAAGGCTTCTTCTCAAACTACATAAACTTAATAGTTTGGTTTGAAATTGAACTTCAAGCCTCACCTCTCTGTGATGGTGTAGCACTTGCATATCTAATTGTGGCTCAAACTTAAGTTGGAGCCTCACTTGCAAGAGCTAGATTTGCATACGGAGGTGATACTCAAACCTAAGATCGAGCATCACCATTATATACTAGTTTAGCACTGCAAGTGAGACTCAAACTTAAGTTTAAGCATAAGCTCCAAATGATTGAAAACCCATAGATGCATAATTCCTCCTAATATTTTGTGATATCTATAGTGAGAGGGCTAACTTCTTACTTTGCAACTTTGCAAGCCTTTGTGGAGACCACGGAGCACACACTACATAGGAATTTTGTCAAAAATGATTTACACTTGCTTCTATGTGATGATGATGTATGGCAGAATTGGGTTAAGATCATGAGGCTTTTGCAAAAGGCTTACTACCAAATACAAAGGGCAAAACTCAAACTAAAGGTCTTGATCAAAATCCCAAACTTCCAACTTTGAAGAGTGGGCAAATTCAGGAACAGTCACACTAGGCCCAACGTTGTTTAGGTGCATTTTAGGCCTTCAAAAGAGTGAAGTTTTGGACATTCAAACATCACTTCTTGACAAGAGAATATTGCTTAAAAAGGGAAAGCAAACCCATCAAAGAATGGATATGGAGGAGATGGCTTGGAAGCTAAAAACAAATTGAGTTCTCAAAGATGCAATAACCGCCTTCTATTTTGATCTGACAAGGGAAAAGATGACTTGGGAACAGGTGTGTGAGACATATAAGCTAGGGGAGTATGAGTATAATCAATTGAGGAGCTACAGCCAGTCCTTTGTTAGGGATGCTCTCAATCGTTAAAAAAAAAATCCTTCACTTCCAAAAAGTGTAGTAACTTTACTGAATCACCTATATAGAGCATCTATGGGTATTGTATCTCAACAAGAGTCTATTCCTTGGACAATTAGGGGGGTGGGTTTTGATATGACAAAGATTATAGCCTTCTATAGAGCATGTACCATTTCAACTGGCAATCATGGACCTACATGGTACAAAGGAGCAACTCTCGTCAGAATTTTTCTCCAAGTTGGCACTTGCTTTGAACACACTTAACTCACAATATGAATATATTCTTGTGTGTTTTGTTGATTTCATCACCATTGGAATGCTTATCAAAGGGATTTCTAGCCAGTCAACAAAGGTGCACTATGAATTTGGCGTGATCCACACACAAAAAGATGATGCCTGGACATCTGGAACAGTTGAGATTGCAACTGTTATTCTTTTCATCAGCAAGGTTGACAAGTTTGAGGTCATTGATAAGGTTCTCACAAAAAATGTATTCATCTCAGGCTCTAGTGGCCAAAATAGAGAATTCATCGACAAAGGCTTTATTGATGGTCTCATCACAGGGTTTTGTCCTGAACAGAGCTATGTTGTAGAGATATATTGTGGTGGAGTTGTGCTAGAGGAGAGCTTGCTAAAGAAGAGACGATGCATTGCTTTATGCAAAGATGATTTGGAAGTGATGGCATTAGAATCAAAGTGCTCTGCTCTTTTAGATGGTCACCTGTCCTTGCAAGAGTGGTGTGGTGCAGGTGGCGGCACAAAAAAGCAAACACTAGATGATGCAGAAAAAGAGAACCTTTAAAATCTTCACATTGATGACCCACCAAGTACAGAGGACGAAGACAAAGGTGATGATATTGACAACAAAAATGACACAGATGATGATAAAGAAATTGGGGATGCTATAGACTTTGATGCAGGGCAAAGGAATGAAGAGGACCAAGGGAATGATGCTCTATTCAATGAGGATGCCGAAGACAATTTTGAAGATATTGGAAGGCATGAAAATGATGATGAAGGTGAGAATGGTGATGATATATTGGATTCTGCAAAAGCCATGGAAGCTACAAATGTTGGGGTTGCTATGGCCGTTGAGAAGATTGGGGATACAGATGTCAACAAGGCTTTCCATGCTCATAGCCCATCAAGCTCTCAACCAAAGAAAGGTAGAAAAGTGCATTGATAGTGCTTATTATGAATGTACAACGAATGGTGATCATTGAAAGGAGCTTATCAACAACTAATATTAGCATAGGTTTTGTTCAAAGTGTGGATTTGTTGAAATAATTATTAGTCTTTTGATTAATACATTGGCTTTTTTGGATTCACTTTTAACATTTTTCTATTAAAGTGAATATTTCTATTCTATTTATCCTTTATTTCATGCCAACGTCTAGTACAAATGATGATGCACACTTACTGTTAAGAAATTACTCCATATCCTAGTGTAGCAGTGAGGCTCAAAATTAAGTTTGAGCCTAATATAAATGATGACGCACACTTACTATTAAGAAATTCAACTTACTCCATATCCTAGTGTAGCGGTGAGGCTCAAACTTAAGTTTCAACCGTACCTCCACTTATGTCCAACCTTGGGGATGTCTTCCAACACAAGGAACAATCTCAAGTTGAGCGATCTTTACGTTGCCCTTGTAAGTGAGGCTCAAACTCAAGTTTGACTCTTATGTTATGGTTCCTAATTCATTATGGTACGTCAGTCGAAGTTTAGTAATCTAAGTTTGGATACAAAGTATATGTGTAGATATAAAAATGACTAGTATTGTATTAGCCTTGGTGTATTATTTAAATCCTAAAAGTAATAGCATTTTATTTTAATCTTACAGATATATACAAAGAAGGCAAAAACGAAGATAACATTGCTCAACTAGAACCTCATCATGAATGCCCTACTAGAGAGATCAACTCTCATGATTTAAATGCTAGAAATAATAAAGACAACATGGTGGAGGTAGATCACATCGATGATTCAGCTTTGCAAACATCTTCAAGGCCTTCAAGTGATAGGACTAAAGAGACTAAGGACATTCCTAATTTGCAAGTTAATGTTGAGGTTAGTGAGAATAAAGATAAAGTTAAGGAAGAGCTTCAAGAGACTTTTGCAACCACCCAAGGAGAGACAAGAAGAGATTGTTGAATAAATTGATGAGGCTACATATGCTACAAATAAAGGAAAAATGGTTGAAATCAAGAACTTTGTGGCAGAGGGTGTTGAAGAAATTGATGAGGTTACATATGCTACGAATAAAGAGAGAATAGTTGAAATCAAGGACTCTGTGGGCAGAGGGTGCCAAGAAAACTAAAGGTATATCTTTTTCAATAGGATGTTATTTAAGATGATTTATTCAGCAATTTTGTGTGTTAAAAAGTATGTTTCTCAGCGAGACTTGTTTTTGCAGGTATGCTGCTTCTAACAATCATAAGTTAAGTACGCAAGAAATAGAGCAACGTGTTGAGGAGCTACGTTCCGATACACAAAAGAGTAGGCCTCTAGGAAGTTTATATTCTTTTGAGAGAGATGGAGATAGATTAGTATTTCAATCTTCACCAATCAATAGGGAAATGCAATCAAGTCTAGGAGCCATCATCATAGATGAGTATGGGAGCATGAAACGAAAGTAAACTTGTGGATGTTTTGTTGTAATTAGCTCCCATTGATAATATAGGATCACTTGTTTTAATATTGTTAAGTATGTGAACACGTTAAAGTGTTATCATTCTTCTGTATTGTATGCAGAAAATATTCCTCGTGCAATCACCATAAAGAAACATGCACTTATACTTGATCTTAATGGAGTTTTACTCAACAAGGAAGAGAAGAGGCATCCACAAACAAATTGTATTCGAATTGATATTGGTCGCACCACAGTTGTTATTCGCCCCGGGTGTTTTGAATTTTTGGATGAGATTCATGTTGGTATTTGGTCCACCATGCTACACAAGAATGTTTGTGCCTATGTAAACACTCTTGAACAGTATGCACATAAGAAATATCATTTCTTTATGGTGTGGGAACAAGAAGAATGTTATATCCATAATCTTTGAAAAGTGTATAGGCCAGATAAGCCTACTATTGAGGCTATGTTTAAACCTTTACTCAAGGTTTGGAATCAGTTCCAAGATATTTGCAATAAGAAGAATACATTGCTTATTGATGATAGCCCTTTCAAGGGATGTGATAATCCAAAAGACAAGTGTCTCTTCCTTGAAAGTTTTCAAGGAGGGCACGACTACGTACTGTGCAATGACCTTCTACCCTACCTTTTAAATCTAAATAATACAAATGACATTAGGTCTCTTTATTTGCTTAATTGGCTAGGTCAATCTCCTATCACACATGGCCATAATTTATTTATCGATTTTCAAGATGTACTGGAAGAATAGCTCCAATTCACCTCCCTATTTTTGCGAGAAGAAGTGGAAAACTCATCTTCTGCATCTTCACACTTACCATTGTATGGTGATAAAGTATGTCCAATCAAGAGGGGAAAAAAGAGAAGTAGAATCTATAAGCAAGGATCTAGCAATGTTGGCATCCAAAGCTGGAGTACCATTACTATCTAAAGACCAGCTAAGCTTGTTAAAAGTGTGTTACAAAAGAAGGATTTTGAGTGGTCAACACGCTATTGCTTGTGCTACTCCCTTGGGATATGATCGTGGTCATAAGTGGAGTTGCAGCAAAAGCATACATATCAAGGCTACAAAAGACTTACTTGAGCTTATGGGTAGGATAATGTCTGGTTTCATTAAACATTGAGTGACAGTATAATCAGATTCCAACCTAACCCATACTAGTTGTTGCTATAAGTCAAAGGAAACCATTTCTGAGGTCTAAACGTGCAGTTTGAAGTATGGGATCTGCACAAATATCAAGACTTGTTGGGTGCAGAATGTTTGGAGCCATTTTGTGTCTAAAAGCCCATAAGATAGACTTAGGCTTTGGCCAAAACAATGTGCTTAGATGGGTTTAATTTTTGGATTGTATGAGCCAAATCTTTACACTATTGTATCAAGAAATCAAATGCCTCCAAACTTACTGTCATTTGATTATCTCTTTTGTCAATATTTGCAATTCGATTGCAATAAAGATGTGTTTGTTTTTTATTGAAGATATTGCCTTGTCAAGGTGTAAGGCTATGAATATCATAATAATTTAATTTGGATAGACTCAATTATCTCAATAGTGAAAATCTTTTATACATCATATTCAATAAATTTGATGAAATTTAGCATTGACAATATACTCGCTCTTTTTTTATTTGGTTGAACTAATGAGATATTGGAGCATTTGTCTATTAAGGTTTAAGACCATCCATATCATGGATGAATTTATGTTGTTGGCACATAATATATTTATTCAAAATTTTGAATGTCCATTAACCAAACATTTTGTTTTCAACAGGATATGTTGAAGCATATAGCTTTGATTTCAAGTGTACAGAAAACTTACTATTGAGGTGGCACCAATCATTGGTGACTTATGTACCTAGAGGCAAAAGAGTTCCACCAGCCCCAGATACAATAAGGAAACAAAGAAGAGTATTGATACTTGAACTCAATGGTGTTTTACTTAAAACCATTGAGATGCAACATGGTGATGTATGTCCAGACTGGGCCAAACATATGCATCTTGTGGAAGAGAATACAAGTGTTTGGCATTTGATTCGCAAAGATGCATTCACTTTCCTTGATTTTTGTATGCAATGGTTTGAGGTATGGATCTGGAGTACTAATAGACTATAAAGGACTCGACGCATTCTTGAGTTGTGCTTTCCTCGGCACCATCAAAAGTTTAAGGTCGTAGAGCAGGGCATGCAGCATGTCAAAAGACGGATCTTCTTATTGGATATCGATTTGTATACCACAAAAACTTGGATGTAGCATGGAGAATTTTTCATGACCTGGATGGAAATAACAGGCTAATTTTTTATGATACCCTCTACAATGTAATGTGGAATATGCCCGGAACCTACTTGATTTTTCCAAAGATGTGGAATCAAAATATAGAGGAGCTTCAAAGTTTTTTAGAGACAACAATCAGCGCATGGTTACTTGGTTGGATTTATGCAAAGAACAAACGGGAGTATACTTGCAACACTTTAGTAAATGAAGCAGCTTATGATAGAGAAACTTTGTATGTATTGGAGCAATACATGAGAAAACGCTATGTTTGAGATACAATTTGTACTCAATTATTATCTTGACGAAGGGTTTTTGTCTTTGGATGAATTGTAAACTTGAATGTAACAATCTCATTGAATGTAACAAGTGTTCTTTGGCCTTATCATCCCATGTTTTTACTTCAATGTCCCTCAAATTTGAGCATATATATCATGATTTATAATCTTGATATAGTGTCTAAGATGGGTTTTTATCTGTGGATCAATCGTAAACTTAGCATATTGTTACTGTCATTGAGATTTACTTTTTGTTTTGTTGTTTCTAACACCACACCCTTTAGAGATCTCTCATTTCTAAGGTTCCTTTTTATAATGATATTTAGATTTCTTTTGGCAAATTAAATAAACCCCATGTTTTTACTTCAATGTCTCAAAGTGGAGATAGTATTTAACATTATCTTCTTCATATGAAAGGTGTTGTATAATCTCAATTAAGTTTAGTGTCATGTTTCCCTTGTCCTTCCAATATTGTTGCATTGACGTATGTATCTATACAACTACAAACAAATACCCCAAATAGTTGTATCAAGATATAATCTATTGGCACAAAGAGTGCACCAACAAATAGATGTTAGCTCAAACTACACAAAAATACCAAGTTTCCAACCAATCCTATAAGAAATTGGACTCGAATAATTCCCAAAATTCCTAAATTTGTCTTACTTAGCCTATAGACTTTAGGACACTTCACACATTACTTCACATCATGCACATTTATTCTTTGTACTTTGTATTTATATAGAAGCACATTGCACATGGACTTTAAGATGGCATTGTACATTTATATGTAGGAGCTCGGGTTTTTCCCTTGTCCTCCCAAGGGTTTTTTTACTCGCAACTGGAGACCTTTATTTGAGTGGGGATGTTGGAGCTATATATAGCTAGCCCTAACTCACTCTAGGTCTTGCCTATATATATGGGACTTGTGACTAATATGATTCATTCTTGTGGAGCGTATATGGTGTCTCTTGTCTCGTCTCTCTCCCTCTCTCAACAGGATCTACATCTTATAATGCCTGATATTTTAGTAGTAGGTCATTCATTTATTGATGGAGATAGTGGCTTAGAACATAGCCTTGATGAGTAGTTAGTTTGCTTTACATGACTATCACCAAGATAGATTTGAGCTATTTAGTTGGATTGATGAGCTAGCTTTATGATGGCCACAAGTAAGCCATATTTAGATGGGGCTAAAAGAATAATCAAGTTTATAAAGTGGAATATTCTATGAGGATGGAGTATAAGTACACGTACAAGGTTATACATATCTAGAAATTGGACTGGTAGTGTCTTGAATAGAAGATCTACTAAATGTGTTATGTTCTCTTTTGGGAGTGTTGCTATTAGCAATAATAAGCAGCCCGCTTTACCGAGTATAGAGGCAAAGTAAACCAAGGTGCCTATGATGACATGTGGGGCAGCTTAGTTACATAAGCTACTTGTAGGTATGAATGAGCTCATGGATAGGGCAGTTGTCATTTATGGTGGGGCAACATGAGAGCAACACAGTTTTCTAGTAACCTAGTGTATCATGCTAACACATTGAGGTATATTATCATTTTATGAGTAAGTGTAACATGCCCATCTTCATTAATAAAAAAATATCCATGTAATAGATGAATTTATGAGTTTTCATGGTGTAAAAATGAGTGATTTTATTAAACGAGCCATTTCTACTTAGAATCTTCAAATTTTGAGTCCAAATTTAGAATCTTTGCATGATTTTATCATAATATAGGATTTTACAGCATCCAAAACTGACACCGGATCAAGCTTATATGCAAATTTTGGTTATTTTTAGTTAAAAATGATGACCTTTAAACCTTAATAAATGCATCACCAGGTGCCCGATTGACGAACGGTATGCACTCTAAAGACCAGGGGAACATCTTGGATATTTTCATCAAAAAAAAATTTGCCCCCGGGGCAATCTGGCTTGCAAATCGAGGCCGACACCACAAATTTGGGATCCTGCCCCCAAAAAAAAAGGATCGTACACACTCACCAGGTGTTCGTACAATGGCCACGCAAGGACCAAAGGTCGGCTAGCCACCGTGTGGTCCACACACATCGCTACGTGGACACCCATGCTACCTCTGACCAAATAGGGTACATGCGTACCACTCCTTTCCCTGTTCACCACCACCGTACCTTTCCCTAGGCCCATGCAAACCACTAATCCACATCCTTTGACAGTACATCGTCCTTTCGATCGTACTTTGTGTAGTGCCCACACCCGCACCCCACAGCTATATAAACCCGCGAGGTTCTCCATGGCCAGCATCATGCATTAGTACGTAGCCTGTACTCTACATAAGGCCGTGTCGCCGTTTGTACCGCCCTACTGTACCTACATAGTGTACTTGCTACCGTCCCTTGCTGTCCCCCTCTCGACACCCCCTAATCTGTCAATTTTCAGATAAGCCAACTTTCAGCTAGCCCACCCTTGTGAGGAGAGAGTGTCCTTAACTCCTCCCTCCCCCCCACGTGAAGAGACTTATAGGAGCACGCCTCATCCCTCAACAAAACGTTTTTGCCTTCTCCTTAAGGACATCTCACAAATCCCCCCCATTTGCGTGGTTTTTAGCAAGAGGTTTTTTACCTTAGAGAGGGTTCACGTGCTGTAGTGTTTTGCTCATAAAGTGAGCAAACGATCTTGGAATCAAGATCTGACTGAAGCATTACCTTTAGAATACAGATACGCACACACTCCTCTTTTAAACTTTAATCTATAAAAAAATCCATTGACAAAACAATTATTGGTTACAGATGTCATAACTCAAAATTTTCATTCAATCCTTGTTTCTCACAAAACAGTATCACTCTGGACTCTGCGTTGAGACCAGCAGGTCAGCAACAACGAGATCCAGTAACAGATTACAATAATTTTCTCATCATCATACATATATATATCTTCCACGACATACGCATGGGTGTCCTAAGCACCACGAGTCCGTGCATCGCCTGGTCAGAACCCTCTAGGATCCTCGTTAGGTGTCCTGGCACTTCACTTAGGGACTGCTTCGTCGGCCCTCGCCCATGGTACGAGAAGCACACCATTTTACACCATACCCAGGCTGGTCAAGACCTGGGTAGGTTTTTGTCGCGTGAGCCGTCCTTTGAATACTCCCTGCCAGCTGTTTGCAACCGAACTTCCCTTAGAAAAACACATATACCAAATTCTCCCTCCAGCATTGTGGCGTAAGACATTCCTTTAAGAAAACATGGTTTCTATGCAAGTTTTCAGTTTTGATTTTCTTTTGAATACAATGAATATATCTTAATTCCGTATCCCAAGACTTCTAGATCAGAGGTCTGGATTCCCAAGCAGAATTCCTCGAATTTTGAATTCTTGATCCTCATATCAAAATCAAAGGTCTCAACTTAGTTTCAGATTCGGTGGGTGATTTGAGTGCAGATTACTGAACTGCTCACATCGTCTTTTCTTGAAACTAACGAAGGAGTTACGTCTTGGTCATAGTCTAGTTTAGGGTTTGAGTCTCGAAAGGTTCTCCCTGAACTATCTTTCTGGAAGGGTAATATTTCAATTACTACTTTACTAAATTTAATTCATTGAGCATTTTGCTTAACTGAATTCAAAACTAGTTGTGATGAGGAATAAATTTTAATCATTTATCTAAAATTTTGACTTCGATAGCTTCACTGAATTATCATCCTAGAGAATATGAAACGGTAGAATTTTCCTTCACAGAGTATTTACTTATTCAATTTCCAATATTCATGGGATTTAAAGATAGGATTAAAGAGAACTCTTATTTTGATATAAAAAATTTTGTATGCATCTATTTATGCATAAAATCCAACTTCCATGGAAATAACACTTTTATAAAAAAGAAAATCCTTCTATTGATTTTTATGCATCTATTTATGCATAAAAATCAATATTGGTGAAAGTTTCACTTTTATAATAAAAAAAATTCTTTTATGCATCATTTTATACATAAAAATCAATATTGATGAAAGTAACACTTTTATAATAAAAAAATTCTTTTATGCATCATTTTATACATAAAAATCAATATTGATGAAAGTAACACTTTTATAATAAAAAGATTCTTTTATGCATCATTTTATACATAAAAATCAATATTGATGAAAGTAACACTTTTATGATAAAAAATTCTTTTATGCATCATTTTATGCATAAAAATAAATATTGATGAAAGTAACACTTTTATGATAAAAAATTCTTTTATGCATCATTTTATGCATAAAAATCAATATTGATGAAAGTAACACTTTAAAAATAAAAACATTCTTTTATGCATAAAAATCAATATTGATGAAAGTAACACTTTAAAAATAAAAACATTCTTTTATGCATAAAAATCAATATTGATGAAAGCAACACTTTTATAACAAAAAAAACTCTTTTATGCATCATTTTATGCATAAAAATCAATATTGGCGAAAGTAATACTTTTATAATTAAAAAAAATATTTTATGTATCTATTTATGCATAAAAATCAATATGAGTGAAAGTAACACTTTTATAAGTAAAAAAATTTCTTTTATGCATAAAAATCAATATTGATGAAAGTAACACTTCTATAATTAAAAAATTCTTTTCTGCATCATTTTATGCATAAAAATCAATATTGATGAAAGTAACACTTTTATAGATTAAGAAAAATCCAATATGCATAGAATTTAAATCTAATGAAAATCACACTTTTATGATTGAAAAAAAAACCAATATGCATCCTTATATACATAGAATTTAGATATAATGAAAATCACTCTTTTATAATAATAAAAATAACCAATATACATCCTTCTATGCATAGAATTTAAATCTAATGAAAATCACTCTTTTATAATAAATCAAAAAAATAACCAATATGCATCCTTCTATGCATAGATTTTAAATCTAAAGAAATAACACTTTTGTAAATAAAAAAAAATCTACTATGCATTTTTCTATGCATAGAATGAAAATAACACTTTTAAAATACACAAACGATAGGGATTGCTCTTTTTGAATAATAGAAGGTAATACGTATTTCATAAAATTTAAGAAAATTTTACCATAACCTCCTTTGTATGGCTGACCATTTTTTAATTTTTTCTATTCTTAATTTACTTAAAAATTATCCCCAATTTGTTTAAAGCATTCTAAACTAATCAAATCCCACTTTTAAAAGAGAAACAATATGAAAAGTTTAATTCAAACAATTTGATTACTTAACTAGGATAAAGAAGGGCTGAATTTAAGAATGAGAGAGGGGGAAAGCCTTGCCAGCAAGGCATAGCATCAGATTATAATTTTAAAGATAACAAAAAATTAGAAAACCATTAAAAGAATAAGAAAAAGTAGGATTTCTAACTTACATGAAATTTTGGGAGCTTTCCTTTGGCTTGATGGTTTGAGGGATCTACTCTTGCTTGCAACAAGAGTGGCCACCAGTTCTTTAGAAGAGAGAAAGTTCAAAAACTAATGAATTATTAAGAAATTCAAAGTTTTTTGGTTCTGGGGAGGAGTAGAGTAATAGTGCATAAAACACTATTAAGCTTCAACAAAGGGGGAGGCTTCTATTTATAGGAAAAAGTGAGCTTCTAACCAAGCAAACTGATTCTAGAATTTTCCAGGTCAGTTTGGTCAATTTTTGACCATTTTTGGGTCAGTTTAGCTTACTTTTTGGAACTAGACTTGAATTAGAAGAGAGGAGAGATGAAATATCTCAATTTTTGGGAATTTAAAACTCCACCACACATGTGAAATAGCTGCCTCCTTCATGAGGGGGAATCCCCACATCTGAGGTGTCAAAAATTCATTTTTTTAGTATTTCCTTTGGTCCTTAGTCCACTCTTCATCTTATGTGAGTATTTACTCATTTTTGGGGGGATTTTCTTTATTTCTTCTATTTATCTCTTCCACACATTTGGATGAATCTGATTGGCCCCTCAAAACCTTAATTTAAAATTTTCAAAAAATTTGGACCCCTAGGATAAGGCCTTTTGAACAGATTATAATTGATTTCTAATGCACCTTCTAAAAATCTTTTTGAACTTCTGTTTCGGGGGAGTTTATTTTAATAAGAAGAGATATTTTTCCATCCAAAAATATCTAAAATCTGAATAATCTCTCTCTAGAATATTTTCTCTCTCCAAGCCAAAATAGGTAGAAACAAGATCTTTTATATATCTAAAGAGGGATTTGATTACAGGGGAAGATACTAGACGTCTTGAGAGGATAGGGAGGAATCTTACATTCTCTCCCACTTGAAAAACGCGAGATGTACTCATCTCGCAAATTGGGGGCAATCTCTTGAACAGATCGGCTTCTTTCTCCCAGGTGGCATCCTAAAAAGGATAGAACTTCCATTTAACCACCAATAAATCTCTCAGAATTCTGTTCTTGATGAGAACCTTTTCTCAAACATCAAGGATTTCTTAAAGTTGGAGTTCCATCTGCCCTTGGGTTGAAGAAGTTAAGATTTCATTTCATCAAGCACATGATTTGGGCTTGACATATACTTCTTAAGAATGCTGACATGAAATAGATTATGTACTTTGAGATGAGGAAGTAGAAGAAGTTCGTAGGCTAAGTCGCCTACTTTCTTTGTAATCAGATATGGCCCACAATATCTTGGGGATAACTTCTTATACTTCCCAAGAGATGGAGAACTTCTTTTGGGGCGTACTGGAATGAAGACCATATCTGCTTCTTGGAATTTTTTGTCTCACCTCTTCTTATCTGTATACTGCTTCTGTCTATCCTGGGTATCTTTTATATATCTTTGCAAATTGACTGCATCTGTGCTCCATGTCATCAAGCAACTGTCTGGACATCTTGACCCTAATCAATGGGTCAGACCAAGTTAATGGAGTTAAGCACTCTTGTCCATACAAAGCTTTGAAAAGGCTCATCCGAATACTTCTGTGATAAGAAGCATTGTAGGCGAACTCGACTAGGTGTGTAGATAGCTTAGCCACTTCTTGGGTTTCCTACCATAGCATGACTGAAGTATATCTTCGATTACTTGGTTTACCCTTTCTTTTTTACCATCGATCTCAGGGTGGTAAGCTGTGGTAAGATCCAAGAAAGTTCCTACTACTTTGAAAAATGTAGTCCAGAATCTTGACATGAATTTGGGATCTCGATCACTTACTATTCTTCTAGGTAGGCCATGCAATCTGAAGATTTCTTTGAGGAACACTCTAGCCACATCCACTACAGTGTAGGTTTCTTTTACTGGAATCAGATCGGCAACTTTGGTTAATCTATCAACAACTACCATGAAGATGGAGTTGTAACCTGATTGCACTGAAGGTAATCCAGTAATAAAATCCATACTGATACATTCCCACTTCATGTGGGGGATGTCTAATGGATGTAACTTTCCAGGCATTTTTACTCTCTCGGCCTTAACTTTCTGACAGGTCAGACATTGACGTACATGATTAAGCACATCCTTTTTTAGACCACGCCAAAAGAAGCTTTTCTTCACAGACATGTAGGTTTTGATGAAACCTGGATGTCCTGCAATAAGGCTGTCATGGGCTTCATTTAGAATTTGACCCTTAGTTCCCTCGTCATTGGGAATGCATAGCCTGTGATTATAATGCATAATTCCATCATCTATACCCTTAAACTCGGTTCAACTCTTGTGGAGTTTTTCTTTCCTGCATAAGTAGGGAATCAATAGGGCCAAAGAATCTATTCTACATGATCTTCTCACTTGCTTCAATAATCAAAGGATTTGACACTACAGTAATTGCAAGCAAGGAGGCTTTTCTACTAAGGGCATCTGCTACCACATTTTCTTTTCCTGGGCGATACTTGATTTCAAAATCAAATTCCTGCAGTGTATGCATCCACCTTCTTTGGCATATGTTGAGATCCTTCTGAGTGAAGATCCACTTTAAGCTTTGATGATCTATCATCAAAGTGAATCTTTGACCCACTAGGTAATGTCTCCACAACTTCAGGGCATATACTACTGAAAGTAGTTCCACATCGTGGACAGTATAATTCCTCTCATGCGTTCTCAATTTTCAGGATTCATAGTGTGACACAAAGTTGGGGTTTTGACTTCGGTCACTTCTTAGAATCAAAACACACTTGTATGAAACCTCACAGCCTCCTCACCTCCCTTTCTCTCCCTAGGTTAAGATAAAGATATACACATCAAAGGTGAGATCATAATTCATGGAAGGGAAGATGAAAGGCTCCGGAGAAGCAAAAACTTCTGCCACTCTTGCAGCTCCAAATAAGAGGGCAATTCTTTGTTGGAAGAAAATCTTCCGACTCAGAATTATGTGAACGGAAACATACGGGGAATGTTAGTAAGGTTCATCCGTTCGAATTGGGCGATTTGGACGGAACATACTAAAGTAAAAGAATACAAAAATCACTTACAAGAGGATAAGACACATGGGATTTGCCTTTTGATAAAAAGAGATTAGGAGGAATTAATCATTATTAAGAAGAAATAATGACCAAAGGTCTATAAAAATAGAGATACAAAGAGAATTGCAGTTCTAAATCCATATGAACTATGCAAAAGAGGATTACATAACTACGTAGAGCTTGAGGAGAGCTTCACGCCTTTATAAAAACTTTCAAAAATGGGCCACTGAGTAAAAAGTTATGAGCATTTTACTACAAGACTATAAAACTGCCAAAATTTACCTAAAAGTTAGCAACTTTGGGAGAAATTTTGATCATCAATGAAGTAAAGGATTAAGAAATTAGTTATATGAGTAGAAAGAGTATATAAAGAGCTTCCTAACTATATGATCAATTTTAGTTTTGAGATAACATGTCCCAAGAGAACCACCTTCCTTCGTGCCAAGCGGCATTTTCCAGGATTAAGACACCCTTTTGCATCATCAATACTTTGCAAGGCCAACCTCAACTTTTCCAAGTGATCCATGCGGCTTGAATAAATGCAAAAATCATCCAAAAAGACCCTTATAAACTTTTCCAAGTAAGGTGCAAATACCTGACTCATGAAGCGTTGAAAAGTTGCTGGTGCATTGGTCAAGCCAAATGGCATCACCCTATAGGCATACACTCCCCAAGGGGTGATAAATGAGATTTTCCTTTGATCTTCTTCACAAATACGGATTTGAAAGTATCCAGAGTATCCATCAGACACTGAGTATCCATCATACACTGAGTATCTAGAGTATCCAAAGTATACATCACACACTGAGTACAACTCATTGATTGCAACTTGATCCAAAATCTCATCCTGAAAGGGTAGAGGATAATAATTCCTCTTTGTGCATCCATTCAGAGGGCGAAAGTCCACACACACACGCCATTTTTCACCCTTTTTGGGAGTGACTACAACTGGGGAAATCCACTCTGAATTCTCTACTGGAAAAATAAATCCAACTTCAAGCAAATTAGTTACCTCATTCTTAAGCACCTCTGCTTGTACTACTCCCAAACCCCTTAGCTGCTGTACCACTGGCTTACTTTGGGGCTTGAGATCAATCTTGTGCTCTACTAGGGTAACTTGTGCTCTACTAGGGTAACTTGGCATACTTGTGAGTAGTTGTTTGCAAAAAGATTAGGAAATCCATCCAACATTTTTAAGTAATTCTCCCTTTCATCAGTACCTGCTATGGACTCATCAAGAAGAAGCTCATTCTGTTGGGTGAAGACTAGTGAGGTCCACATCTCCTTTCTTGAACATGGTTGAGGAAGCTTCCCCTTCCAAGGCTCCATTGTCTTCAGCATCCCCTCGATCCCTTGCCAAGGAAAGACCAAATGCAACTCCCTCCACCTCCAACATTTTTAAGTAATTCTCCCTTTCAGTACCTGCTATGGACTCATCAAGAAGAAGCTCATTCTGTTGGGTGAAGACTAGTGAGGTCCACATCTCCTTTCTTGAACATGGTTGAGAAAGCTTCCCCTTCCAAGGATCCATTGTCTTCAGCATCCCCTCGATCCCTTGCCAAGGAAAGACCAAATGCAACTCCCTCCACCTCCCCTTCTAAGATGTAATCCTCGGAGCTACCACTTGTCTCCTCTTCATCGGATGACTCTGACTCTGAACTTTTAGAAGTTGAAGGTTCACCTCTTACCACTTTCTTGCAAGCGACGACGATGACTCTTGATGTTGTAGTGGACCTTCTTATTCTCACCTTGTAGAATAAGATCACCTGTCTCCCACTTTTGAATTGCCTTCACTTGGCGAAGCCATGGCCTACCCAATATCAATGGGTAAGCCCTAGCATCAGGCTTTGTAGGACTGACCTGGAAAGTTGTAAGCACACAAATACCACATACATCTACTCCCAAATTCTTGACAATTCCTAAGGTTTTCACCCTAGTATTATCAGCAAGTTTGATGCGATAGGGAGAGTCAGTAGAAGACAACTTTAAATCGGCATCTTTCATTGTTTTTTCACTCATGACATTGATTGACGCACCTCCATCAATGTATGCATTAGAAATTGTTTGCCCCTCAATGATGACATCAATCACAGGCACATCATCTTCTACATCAATATCCACCTTTTGAGCCATAGGAGTCCCATTATCCCTCTTCTTTTTCTTAGATTTCCTTGTGCTAGCCAGCTTTTCTGAGATTGGGAGAGAGTGCCAAAAGCTGCCCAAATGTGATTTGTGTCGTTTTCTTCTTTTTCTTAGATTTCCTTGTGCTAGCCAGCTTTTCTGAGCTTGGGAGAGAGTGCCAAAAGCTGCCCAAATGTGATTTGTGTCGTTTTCTCCCTAAGGTCTGTTAAGACGTCATAACTAAGAGATCCTTGTCCAAGAGGAAAGTCGGATTGTCCAATTTTTCTCCTAGACGACTTCTTCTTCTTTTTATTTTTCTCCTCTTTTTCAGATTTATCTTCTTGTTCTTCTTCTTCTTGGCTTCTAGTTTTACGACCCCTTTTTGCCATTAATGGCATCAATGTTTCCTCTTCTTCTTCTGAGCATGTTTCCTCTAAAAAAGCTAAACTTTTATCCTCTCTTTTCCTCAATTTTGGACACTCAGTGCGATATTGCCCCTTCTCTTGACATTCATAGCATGTGACACTACTTCTATTCCTAGGTTTATCCTCAACTTATGGAATCCTAGGTGGCCTTGCATTGACTAAGTGTAACTTCAAATCAGCAAATTCTACCGTAAGTTGTGCAATGTTATGATCCAAGGATGGAGCTTGTACGTGAGATGTTGAGGCTATCTCTACTCGTGTCCGCACACTCGGAGAAGATTATATTGTGGACTCAATATCAAGAGTGGCCTCCTTCTTCAAAGCAATACAAAGAGCCTCTTTAAAATTAGTGGGATCTTTGCTAAGAACTTTTCCATGCAAGCGGGGATCCAAAGCCCTGATAAACTTGCTCATCTTAAGGTGCTCCATTGCTAAAGAACTCTTTGAATCTCCCATAGAAGGTGAAGAAGAATAAGCAACAACATGTAAAGTAGCTTGTTGATATTTGATGAACAAGACTTCATACGTCATCACACTGAAAAGGCAAAAACTGACTCTCCTTCCTTTTGGAAAATTTGATCCAATTGCAATAGTAAATTTGGTGACTCCACTGTCCCAAATCTCTCCTTCATTGCTTTGGTCAACCTTTCCCAATCATTCTTGGACTCCTCTAGCAAAGCCTCATGCCAAGTTAAGGCCACACCCTCCAAGAAATCTAGAAGTATTTATGCCCTCTCCTTCATATACCAATCCATCAAACGGCATGCTCGGTTAAACTCTCAGAGATAACTCCCGGGGTCTTCTCCTTCCGATCCTTGGAACACCGAAATGTTGAACATCTTGCACCAAAAGATGAGTAACAACAAGGGAAATTTACTTATTTCAAAATAACTTTCCTTTAATCATGTAGGACCTTGAGGTTAAAATAGAATAATTCTAAGTAAAACCTGCCCGACGTCTCCACCAAAAGATGTGACACAAAGTTGGGGTTTTGACTTCGGTCACTTCTTAGAATCAAAACACACTTGTATGAAACCTCACAGCTGTTAGGAGTTTTTCTGAAAGATCTTTTGGGCTCGTGTAAATATGGATGCATGGCTTGTGTGAAGGGTTTTGCTATGAAGGGCGTTGCCAGGTGTTCAGTGTGGATGGATTTGATTTGAGGTTTGTGCAAGCCTGTCTGGAATGAGGTCTTTTGAGGTGATATCAGCTCCTCAATGGCTCGTATATGTACGCGTCCCTTTAAATGAGTGGGCATGTAGGGCAAAGACCCTTGAAGTGGTGGTGATGAGCGTGAGACGCAAAGTGGGCACTCGTCGAAGCTGTTTGAAGGTATGTGGAAAGCATGGGCAAATAAAGATGAAGTGGCCAAGGTAGTATTGGGCAAATAAAGATGAAGTGGCCAAGGTAGTATTGGTGTGAAAAGGAATAGCATGGTGGCTATTTTTTCAAAAATAAAAAATAAAAATATAAGGATCAACGTGGCCTTCAGGAAAGTATGCGTGGAGCTTGGAGCTACCGCCAGTGCACACAGTCCAGAAGCTTGGCAAACGTAGGAGCTAGCGGGAGATGCGCAGTGGAGAGAATAAGCTGATGGTCGCCTTGTTTTGTAAGTGGGGGCTCTTGGGCGCAACAGCAGGTGAGCGTGGAGCGCAGCTGAAGAGAGAGACGCTTGGGGTGTGTGGCCATCGTGTAGAGGCTGGGCCCCCCCTTGTGAAGTGCAGCCCCACAGGCAGACAGAGCCCTGGGAGATGTGGTGTAGCCGTCGAGTAGAGCCTGGTTGATGGGCTGACAGCACAAGGTTTTAGCGAGTGGAAACAGTGGCAAGCAGGCTAACCGCGTAAGAAGAGAAGCAAGGTTAGTGCGCAGCTGACGGGCTAGCGACTTGCAGAAAGGGATGAAGTGGGCGCAGAAGCGCAGTGGTGAAGAGCAGTGTGGAGGCCGACATGAAGATTGGCTGGCGCCAACGTGTGGGCTGAGGGGAGAGCAGAAGCGTGGTGAGATAGAGAGAGAGAGAGAGAGAGAGAGAGAGAGAGAGAGAGAGAGAGATGATGGTCGAGCTGCTGCTGACGACACATGCAGAAGTGATGGGTTGTAGAGGACTCGAGGGTTAGCTGGTGTGGGCGCCTTCTGAAGAGTGAGTGGCCGGGTTCATTTTGGTGTGATTGGCAGAGCAGGCAGGCGAGAGGTTGGTGATTGGGGATGTGGTGTATCCTCGGCTGACAGGTCTGAGTGTAGTGTTTGTGAGTTGTGTGAGTAAGGCTTCTGTGTCGGGAGAAGCTTGTATGATGTTTTTTCTAGGAATATAAATTGCTGGGTGTTTACTTGGTCTATGGTGCCCCTGTTTTATGCTGTCTGTCTGGCGTGGGTTGGGTGGTGAAGTGTGAGAGAGTGTTCTAGCCGGTGGCTGGTGGTGCCCCCGTTCGTGTGTGTTATTCCAAGTTTGCGAGGTGGAAGAGCTGTAGAGGCAGGGTTCTTTCTTCTTTTTTTCACCTCACATCCTTCTGGTGCCCCCACTGAGGATAGCTCTGGCGTTGTTCTTTGCCTAGAAGGGTGTATGTTCCGCTGAGGAGAGCTCAGGGATTGGTACAGGTTGTCATGATGTGGTCTTATCCAGAGTTTCATGGTGGCAGGAAGGGAGAGGATGTGTGTGATTTCTTGGAGCAGATGGAGTTGGCGTGCATTAGCAACCATGTGACAGATGAAGAGCAGGTTCTGAGGCTGATAAAGATTTTCTTGAAGGGAGATGCCCGAAGCTGGCTTAAGGGTTTTGAAGCACAGGATGCTGGTGTTTTGACCTTAGACAGGTTGAAAGAAGGCCTTTTGGAGCGTTTTCAGCAAGTGGAGGATGCTAGTGTGCTTTGGCAGGAGTTGAGCATCTTGAAGCAGGTACATGGGCAAACACTGGATGATTTTGTGAAGGTATTTACATGTTTGTGGGGTAAGTGGTGTATGACATTGAAGCAGGAAGTTCCTCCTATGTTTTTGAAGAAAAGCTTGTTTATTGATGGTTTGCTACCTCATTTGAGGGTCAGGGTTGAGTTGAAGAATCCCAGGTCATTTGATGATGCAGTTAGCATTGCTAGGGAACAGGAAGGCAAGGTTTTGAAGCAAATGGAGATGGGTATTTATCCATATGAAGGTGTTGTGTCTGTGAGAAATATGCAGGTAAATTTGGTTGAGGTGGATAAGAGTTCTATGCAAGGTTTGATTAGACAGGAGCCTCAAAGGCCGATACAGGTGCAGAAAGGGATGTTTTATATGCCTTCTGATTTCTTTTCAAAGTCTTTAAAGCATGTGCAGGTGGATGAAAAGCAGGTGAAGGAGCAAAGTGCAGATAAGGAGTTGCCAGTGGATTTTTCTTTGGATTTGGACGTCGTGGCTGTTCATGACAGTGATCTGGATGACATGCATGCACAGGGAAGTAAAGAGGATGATGCCTTGGGATTGGCTGATAAGAAGGAAGAGGAGCTGGATACAAGATGCTTTGAAGATGATTCTTTGATAGATTCTACAAGGGCGGAGGATGGGGTAGAGACTTGTGGTGAAGTGAAGATGGTTTGCGATGCAGATGTGGAGAGTGTGGAGGAAGATCCTATTATCATGGATTTTCTTGCACAGCTTGATGGTGGTATGGTACCTACGATGGATGAAGACGATGATACCAGGGGGGTTGGCAACACTCAAGAAGATATGCATGTGGATTTGGCTGCTAAAGAGCATTGTGAGGTGAGTGTTGTGCCTGAGGATGATATATGGGAAGTTGCTAGCCTTGATGAACAGGAGCCAGAGGTGGAGATGGATGCAGATATGGTCGAGAGTGTAGCTAAGGCTTCCTTGCGGGTTGCTGAGATGCTAAGGCAAAGTCCCTGGATGACAAAGATTCTGAACCAGCTGAGCTGTATGGTTGTGAAGAGATGCCTGAATTGCGGGAGCTGGAAATGCTTGTCGACACTGCTGATGGAAAGGATGTGGATTTTTGTGTGGATAAAGGTCAAGATGCTGAATCCTGGCCTTCATTAGTGTTGATAAATGAGATGCTGAATGCTGCAATGCCACAGGTTTCGAAGACGAGGAGCTTTGTTGTGGGTGAAGTGGTCGTGAATGATTTTCTGGATGTGGTTGATGTTTGCTATGTAGTGATGCAGCCATGGTGTTTCACAGATGTTGGGAAATGGGATGGTGAGTTGGAGCTGTTTCCTTTTGATCCAGGTGGCTGAGTTTTTTTACAGCGATTTGGAGTTTTGTACATAAGGTTGTACATATTGTGCGATGAGTGTAGATGCTTTTTGCTGCTGAGCATGAATGCTCTAGCAGATGGGGGGGTGGCAAAGTATGTCAGGCATTTTTCTGAAAGATCTTTTGGGCTCGTGTGGATGCATGGCTTGTGTGAAGGGTTTTGCTATGAAGGGCATTGCCAGGTGTTCAGTGTGGATGGATTTGATTTGAGGTTTGTGCAAGCCTGTCTGGAACGAGGTCTTCTGAGGTGATATCAGCTCCTCAATGGCTCGTATATGTACGCATCCCTTTAAATGAGTGGGCATGTAGGGCAGCTGCTGGGCGAGAGGAAAAGACCCTTGAAGTGGTGGTGATGAGCGTGAGACGCAAAGTGGGCACTCAAAGCTGTTTGAAGGTATGTGGAAAGCATGGGCAAATAAAGATGAAGTGGCCAAGGTAGTATTGGGAAATTGGTGTGAAAAGGAATAGCATGGTGGCTATTTTTTCAAAAATAAAAAAAAAATATAAGGATCAACGTGGCCTTCAGGAAAGTATGCGTGGAGCTTGGAGCTGCCGCCAGCGCACACAGTCCAGAAGCTTGGCGAACGTAGGAGCTGGCGGGAGATGCGCAGTGGAGAGAATAAGCTGATGGTCGCCTTGTTTTGTAAGTGGGGGCTCTTGGGCGCAACAGCAGGTGAGCGTGGAGCGCAGCTGAAGAGAGAGACGCCTGGGTTGTGTGGCCATCGTGTAGAGGCTGGGCCCCCCCTTGTGAAGTGCAGCCACAGGCGGACAGAGCCCTGGGAGATGTGGTGTAGCCGTCGAGTAGAGCCTGGTTGATGGGCTGACAGCACAAGGTTTTAGCGAGTGGAAACAGTGGCAAGCAGGCTGACCGCGTAAGAAGAGAAGCAAGGTTGGTGCGCAGCTGACGGGCTGGCGACTTGCAGAAAGGGATGAAGTGGGCGCAGAAGCTGAAGAGCAGTGTGGAGGCCGACGTGAAGATTGGCTGGCACTGACGTGTGGGCTGAGGGGAGAGCAGAAGCGTGGTGAGATATATATATATAGAGAGAGAGAGAGAGATGATGGTCGAGCTGCTGCTGCTGACGACACATGCAGAAGTGATGGGTCTCTGAGGACTCAAGGGTTAGCTGGTGTGGGCGCCTTCTGAAGAGTGAGTGGCCAGGTTCATTCTGGTGTGATTGGCAGAGCAGGCAGGTGAGAGGTTGGTGATTGGGGATGTGGTGTATCCTCGAGTGACAGGTCTGAGTGTAGTGTTTGTGAGTTGTGTGAGTAAGGCTTCTGTGTCGGGAGAAGCTTGTATGATACTTTTTCTGGGAATATAAATGCTGGGTGTTTACTTGGTCTATGGTGCCCCTATTTTATGCTGTTAGTCTGGCGTGGGTTGGGTGGTGAAGTGTGAGAGAGTGTTCCAACCGGTGGCTGCCCCCGTTCGTGTGTGTTATTTCAAGTTTGCGAGGTGGAAGAGCTGTAGAGGCAGGGTTCTTTCTTCTTTTTTTCAACTCACAATAGCCTCCTCACCTCCCTTTCTCTCCCTAGGTTAAGATAAAGATATACACATCAAAGGTGAGATCATAATTCATGAAACCTCACAGCCTCCTCACCTCCCTAGGTTAAGATAAAGATATACACATCAAAGGTGAGATCATAATTCATGGAAGGAAAGATGAAAGGCTCTGGAGAAGCAAGAATTTCTACCAGTATTGTAGCTCCAAACAAGAGGGCAATTCTTTGTTGGAAGAAAATCTTTCGACTCAGAATTATGTGAACAGAAACATACGAGGAATGTTGGTAAGGTTCATCCATTCGAATTGGGCAATTTGGACGGAACATATTAAAGTAAAAGAATATAGCAATCACTTACAAGAGGATAAGACACATGGGATTTGCCTTTTGATAAGAGAATAGGAGGAATTAATCATTTTATTAAGAAGAAATAATGGCCAAAAGTCTATAAAAATAGAGATACATAGAGAATTGCAATTTTAAATCCATACAGACACTGCAAAAGAGGATTACATAAGTGCATAGAGATTGAAGAGAGCTTCGCGCCTACATAAAAACTTTCAAAAATGGGCAACTGAGCGAAAAGTTATGAGCACTTTACTACAAGACTATAAAACTGTCAAAATTTGCCTAAAAGTTAGCAACTTTGGGAGAAATTTTGATCATCAACGAAGTAAAGGATTAAGAAATTAGTTATATGAGTGAAAAGAGAATATAAAGAGCTTCCTAGCCATTTGATCAATTTTAGAAACCAATACCTGGGTATTGGACCACAAAAACTGCACTTCCCTCTCTTTGCATGAAACCTCAATTTTCACATAGCCTCTTGCCTCTCATCTCCTTCATGGTTCAAGCTAGAGGGTAACGGTTAACATTGCTCAGCGGACAATCGTAAAGATTTAGTTATGGTCCCCAAAGTCTTTCCACATGCTCATTACCGCTAAAACCATTGGTACCTCCAAAGGAGGGTGGCAATAAGGCAAGGGCTATCTCGAGAAGTCACAGGCCTGCCAAGATAATAACTCCTTATGCCACTTATCATGAATCATCAAAGAAGTCCAAAATTGAGCTGAGCATGATGAGCTAATGCTAAATGAGACATTCATTAGAGTGTTTGAATAAGGGTTTGAAGATAAGAGAATGGCAATGACACAAAATGCTCAATTGAGGAGGCTCATTCCTTGATTTGAAAGGGAGAGGAGGGCTCCTTTTATAGGTGGAGAATTACCCTCTCTTCCATTGTTACAAATTACAACATAAAAATCTTCAACCCTTTAGTGACATAAGGGTAGATGTCACCATCAAAATTGTCCTCTTAGGCTAAGTCTTCTATTGATTATTAAATTGAAGACTTTTTGACTTTGAAAGTGTGATGAGATAATAGCCAAGTCTAAGTGGCATGTAGGTGGAGATCCCACTTACACATGGCGGAATTCTCCTCTTCCATGTAGGCATTCTAGAAGAATCTTTCCCAATTATGCACCTACACACAGTCCTCCAAATGCCTTCCACACTCCCCAACTTGTAGCCTTATGGTGAATACTCTATTGATTATTAAATTGAAGACTTTTTGACTTTGAAAGTGTGATGAGATAATAGCCAAGTCTAAGTGGCATGTAGGTGGAGATCCCACTTACACATGGCGGAATTCTCCTCTTCCATGTAGGCATTCTAGAAGAATCTTTCCCAATTATGCACCTACACACAGTCCTCCAAATGCCTTCCACACTCCCCAACTTGTAGCCTTATGGTGAATACTCTATTAATAATACAATTAAAATCCATGTGAGCATGAAGCCCCACTTTTATTTTCCACATCACTAGCCTATCTAACATACCAAAGTATTTATCAAGCATACTTGTGGCATTTACAATGCACCCTAAATCAAGTAAAACCATTATATTTGAAGATAGAATCCTGTTATCTGGGTAGCCGCCAAGCCGTCGTATCACCATGCTGTTATTCCCTTGTGGGCACCACAATCTTCTTGGACAAGCTTCCACCTTATTACCATGGAGAAATCATCAAAATATGCACAAAATTGAAAATGAAAGATATCAATTTTTCATGTCACAATAGGCCAATGCATGATCTTCTTGCATGAGTGCACCTCCCAGGGCAGAACCAGTGGCATCAGTTTACTACCTCAAAGGGTAGAGAGAAATCTGGCAACTTTAGAACGAGATTGGTTATCAAGGCGGTCTTTAGCTTATCAAAAGCAATCTGTGATAAAAAACAGAAGCAGGAGGGAACACACACAAGAGAAGCAAACCCTAATCCATATCCATCAATCATAAAGAAGGAGAGAAGCCATAGTCATCATCTCTCTCTAACACACAAAGGAGAACACAACATAGTGTTATGTCCACACTACAAAGTAAACCTAATGTAATGTCCACACCACACATGACCAGCTGGACGCGGTCATAAACACACCACACGATATCTATCTACCATACTGTCAATCTGTCAGCACCCATGTGCTATCCTCCAGCTGTATACAAGCTTGACATTTCAACACTCCCCCTCAAGCTTGACATGTCTATCTCTAAGACTCCCAATCTAGTACGGAAATACTCGAACTTATCCTTACCAAGTGCTTTGGTAAAGATATCTACAACTTGCTCATCTGTCTGCACATATGTCAAATCAACATGCCCATCTAGCACCTTCTCTCTGATGAAATGATAGTGAACCTCAATATGTTTCGTCCTGGCATGATAAACTGGGTTGCTAGCAAGCTGAATACTACTCATGTTGTCACAATGAATGACAACTCTCATATCACTCTGTAACCTGACATCATCTAGCAACTTCTTCAACCACATAGCCTCACATGCAGCTATGGCTGCTCCACGATACTCTGCCTCTGTGGTAGATAAAGCAACTGTAGGTTGCTTTTTACTGCTCCAACTCACAGCTCCACTACCAAGGCTGAAAACATAGCCACTGGTAGACCTCCTGTCATATGCACTACCGGCCCAATCTGCATCTGTATATCCATAGACATGCATGTCTTTTCCTGTCTCATAGAAAAGACCATAATGCACGGTAGTTTTGACGTATCTCAAAATACGTCTCACAGCATCCAAGTGAGGTTTACGAGGACTCTGCATAAACTGACTCACCAAACCAACTGCATAACTGAGATCTGGCCTCGTAATGGTCATGTAGATAAGGCTACCAACCATTTTCCTGTACATGGTGATATCATCAAGCTCATCACCCAAATCAGCCCTTAGCTTCATGTTTTGCTCTAATGGTGTTAACATTGGTTTGCATGCTGTCATACCATACTTTGCCAGCATGTCAAGTGCATATTGCCTTTGCACCAACCATATACCCTTGCTTGTTCTAATCACCTCAATGCCAAGAAAGAACCTTAAATCACCAAGGTCTTTCATATCAAACTCTTTGCATAAAGAGGCCTTAACCTCATCAATGCCTTTCCCACAATCACCTGTGATAATCAAATCATCAACATAAATGACTATCATCACGATACCATCATGTGTCTTCTTCACATAAAGTGAAGAGTCTGCATTTCCAACCACAAATCCAATACTGACAAGATATCTGCTGATCTTGTCACTCCAAGCACGAGGTGCTTGCTTCAAACCATAGATTGCTTTCTTTAACCTGCAAACAAAAGTCGAATATTTTGGATGTACATATCCTTCTGGCTGCTCCATGTACACCTCTTCTTGTAGTTCACCATTCAAGAAAGCATTTTTTACATCCATTTGATGTAAAGCCCAACCTTTTTGTGCTGCTAGTGCAATGATAGACCTCACTGTAGCCATCTTAGCCATTGGGCTGAAAGTTTCATCATAATCAAGACCATAAGTTTGTGCATATCCTTTAGCGACCAGCCTTGCCTTATGTCTCTCTAGGCTGCCATCTGACTTGCACTTTACCTTATACACCCATTTGTAACCAATTGCATTCTTTCCTTGAGGTAACTCAGCCAATTACCATGTATCATTTTTGTCCAAAGCATCCATCTCTTCATCCATGGCTTTCTCCCATACATGCTCTCCAATAGCCTCTGTATAGCATGTAGGTTCCACATGCTTTACCATAGATGTCATGTATGCATAGTGCATAGCAAAATCTCTATATGTCAATCTTTCAACTGGATATCTGACTCTCTGGGATCTCCGCAATGCATGCGGGTCACTCTGTACACCTGTAACTCTAGCATGTGGGGGCACATATCTGTCCTGCCTAGCACCAGGTGTGCGTAAAACAGGTATGCCGAGCTCCTCATCCAGACTCTCAGAACTAGATGACTCATAACCTATGATTCCAATTCCTTCGACTTTCTTCTTGCCTTTATCCATAGCACTACTCCCAGTGCTCACACTCTCATGCCTCAAACGTCCTGACCATGGACGTACACTGCTACTCTCAGCTTCTGCTGTTGGCCCAGACATAGTAGTAGAACTAGAACTTGCTTGTGATGGCAAGTTCACAGGCACATTAGCCTCAAGTGAGTCAATAACTCCCTCATCTTTTGCTTTGTACCAACTAGCAAGCTCATCAAACACCACATCTCGTGAGATGACTACTTGTCTAGTTTGAGGGTTATAACATTTGTAGGCCTTTCGATCCTGTGCATATCCAACAAATACACATTTCTCTGCCTTAGGATCCAACTTCCGTCTTCTTTCATCAGGCACATGGACATAAGCTACGCATCCAAAGACTTTGAGATGTCCAATGTCTGGCCTGTAACCTGTAAGCCGCATCTCTGGCGTGCTTCCATGAATGGCTGCTGTAGGTGTTTTGTTCAGGATATACACTGCAGTAGCACATGCTTCTGCCCAATAGTAATCTGGCATGCTCTTTTCATTGAGCATTGCCCTTGCCACTTCACATATGACTCGATTCTTTCTCTCAGCCACACCATTCTGCTGAGGTGTATACCTGCATGTCAACTGTCTTCTTATCCCATGCTTCCGCAAGAAATGCTCAAAAGCTTTTGAGGTGTATTCACCACCTCCATCTGTTCTCAAACATTTAATCCAACAGCCATATTGCTTTTCTACAAGAGCTTTGAAATCCATGAACTTTTCCAGCACTTCACTCTTCTCTTTCAAAAAGTATATCCATGTCATCTTGCTGAAGTCATCTATAAATATCACATAGTATAGACTTCCTTTGATAGATGGATTTTGTGCATGGCCCCATACATCACTGTGTACTATCTCAAGTGGCCTGTTACTCATATTTCCTTCTCTAGGAAACCTCAACCTTGCCTGCTTTCCAAACTGACAGGCTTCACAAACATGCATATGTCCATCATATTTGAATCGAGGCAATCCACTGACAATGCCTCTTGTTTGCATGTTCTTTAATCTTTGTATATTGACATGTCCAATCCTCTTGTGCCACATGTCAATATCCTGCACAATCCCATTGCTCTTTGAAAACATGGCTGAGCTCAATTCTGGTATGCCTGCATCCAATTTGAACAACCTTCCTTCCTTCTTGCCCTTGGCAATCAATCTACAGCCATGCTTAAAGTCTTCCACAAAATAGCCATTCTCATTGAATCTTACTTGTAATCCCTGCTCAACCATTTGGCCTACTGATGCCAAATTCTTTGTGATGGATGGTACATATAACACTTCTGACATATTCTTCACATTTCCATCGTGCATCCTCAAAGGCACACTGCCAACATGTGTTATAAGATGCTGAGTATCATCTCCTGTGACCACATAACCATTTGTATCCAATGGTTGCATCTTCTCAAACCACTCACCATGACATGTCATGTGGTTTGAGGCACCTGAATCCATATACCATGTCTCATCTCCTGCATTCTGAGAATCCATTGTCCCCATAATGTGCTTCATTGCAAAAAGGTGATTTGAACTCCCATCATTGTTACTAGTAGATGCATAATTTCCATGTTGTGGTCTTCCATTCCTCATATCATTCTGCTTTTTGTAACAATCTTTTGCCATATGTCCAAGTTTGCCACAATAGTGACATTCAATCCCATTCAAATTTTGTTGAGGACCTTGCCATCGTCCTCTACCACGAGCACCTGTTCCAAATCTCCCCCTATGGGATTGAAATCCACGACCTCCACATGATCCAAATGATGACTGTGAATTCTAAAAATTCTGATTTGATTGTGGTTGAGTAGACCTGTCATTCCAACCACGTCCTCCACGGCCTCGAGGGGTAAATCTCCCCCTGCCTCGAAAGCCTCTAGATGAGTAAAAAGCTTGATTCCTTGCATGTTCATCATTGCTTGACGAGGATGCACCACCTGTAACACTCATACCACCAAGGCCAAGCTTCAATTCTTCCACAATGAGCAATGACACAAGCTCATTAAAGTCTAGCATTCCTCCCAACCTTACTGAAATGGAAGTGTCAAAAGATTTGTATTCTTTGCCTAAACCACGCAATGTGAGAGCAACCAAATCATCATCATCATTGGGGCATGGATTGATGACAAGGAATCTGCATAACCCTTGATTTCCTGAACATACTCATGTATACTCCTATTCCTTCGTGTTACACTGTGAATCTGTTGCTTTAGTTGTATCTTCCTTGCACCAGTGTCTGTCTCATACATTCGGCACAATATATCCCATGCTTCTTTCGGTGTATCTGCATCTTGGATGTGAATAAGCAAGGCATCTGTTACACATATTGAAAAATAATGCAACACTTTCGAAGACCGCTCTACCCATTGCTTGTGAGCCAGTAACTGAGCATTATTTGGTTGAGGAGGTAGGTATGGCTCCGGGTCTTCCTCTGAGACAAGACTCCATAAACCTTTGCCTTTCAAAAAACTCTTCATTAGAAACTTCCACACTTGAAAGTTAGTGCGGTCAAGCTTCTCTCCAACAATCTGTATCGGACCATCTCCCATTGTTGCAAAAATATAGTAGATGTACCCCTTTGACAAGTTGTATGCCAGACCTGTAAAGCTTCAAATCTCTCCAAATCACATCAAATGCTTGAAAATTGTGTGCATTAACATCCCACAATGATTCACCAACAATGTACACTCGATCAAAGTTGAAACCAAATGATACTTCTTCACAAAAAAAATTTCTGGTTTTTTTTCTCGCCAGTAACCAGTCAAGATTATGCTCTAAATCCTTCAAATCTTGTCCAAATTCAATGATTCAACTTGCATTGGCTTCCCAACACATTTCTCCAACATATCCTAGAAGGGTTTGATCAAATTCTTCAAGGTGAATGAGAACCACCACTTTTTGTAGCTCCCTGGTTTGCTTTTTTCTGCATCTGTCAGGTACCACCTCTCACTAAAAGTGCTCTATCTCTTTCAAATCTTATCCAAATTCAAAACTTTTTGAATCAAAAGTTTAGCAACTCATAGGACTCTACTTGTACCAAAGGAATTAGGCCAATTTGATATAGACAAGGATTAATGCCTTGATTAAAAATGCTCTGTTTCTGGACAGACTTTCTGCAAACCTGCAAACCTCTGCTAATTGAGTTTAATGAGCTCCAAATTCATGAAATGAGCTGCCCCAAATGTTATCTTGCTCACAATCACACTTTTGCTAAGTACTCCAAGCTTTAAAGCACCAAGATTGATGTTCAAATGAGTAAATTAAACCAAAACGTTGCAAACTGTCCAAGAATCTGCACAAAAATGCGCCGCCTGCTCCTGGGGCCTGTAGTAGAGAAGGGGTTTTTCACAATTGAATTGATAGGATGCTTAGAAATGACCTAATCTACCTTGTGCTTGAAGGGTTTGGCTCAATTCTTCCTCTAGCTCCTGCAATCAATCCTCCACGGAGGGTATGTCCACTGTTTTTGTGAAAAACCAGAACCTTTTGCATAAATTCACTTCCCCTTGATTTTGTTCAAATCTGTATGCATCAATCTGCTTCAAGATTCTGTATGTTGCTTGTGCCCACTTTGCTAATACATGTGCAAGCTCAGATACACGTGCCTTTGTGTATACATTTGCCAAGAGTATATTCACTTCAAGCTTTCCATGAAAGCTTAGAGAAAAACCAGAAATTTTCTGCTTGCTTTATGCACTTCAATCTTCACTGAACCTGCTCTTTGGCACCTGCAATCCGCTCAAGGGAGTTTTGCTACTCTTACCAGTTAGGCCAAGCTTCAGATCTGTAACCGAGGTGAGCTCCACAGCTTCTCCTTTGCTCCAAGCTCCAATGGCTTCCTTCACAGCTTTTTCTTCTTCTTCCCTCTTCTCTCACTCACTCTCACAACACAGCTAATGAGCTCTAGGCTCTGATACCATGATAAAAAACAGAAGCAGGAGGGAACACACAAGAGAAGCAAACCCTAATCCATATCCATCAATCATAAAGAAGGAGAGAAGCCATAGTCATCATCTCTCTCTAACACACAAAGGAGAACACAACATAGTGTTATGTCCACACTACAAAGTAAACCTAATGTAATGTCCACACCACACATGACCAGCTGGACGCGGTCATAAACACACCACACGATATCTATCTACCATACTGTCACTCTGTCAGCACCCATGTGCTATCCTCCAGCTGTATACGAGCTTGACATTTCAACAATCTGGCACCTGATAGATCATTGAAATGGGATATTCTTCTTGAGAAGATTAGTCAGGGGGGAAGCTATGAGAGCATACTTTGGTATAAAAATTCTATACCAGCCAGTCATTCCCAAGAATCCTCTGACTTCTTTCAGTGTCTTTGGTTCAGGACAATCTATGATTACTTGGACTTTAACAGAATCTGGAGAAATTCCATCTTTGGATACCAGAAAGCCCAAGTATTTGACATGGTCTTGGCAGAGAAAGTGCATTTGCTCTTTTTTGCAAAGAGTTGGTGCTTCCTTAGGATATCAAGAACTTTCCTGACATGAGCTTCATGGTCAGTTGCATTCTTTGAGTAAATCAGAATATCATTAATAAAGAAAACAAGAACAAAATCATCCAAGTATTCTCTGATAATGTCCTGCATAAAACGATTGAATGTAGCTGGGGCATTTGTCAATCCAAATGGCATGACAGTGAATTCATAATGCCCATACCTCATTTTGACAACATAAATGAGCTGCTTCTTTCTAAGTCCTTTTAGTAACTTAGAAGCCTTTACTAACTGCAAACTTGGGGATCCTGAAATTCCGGTTCCTTGAACTTTATTTTTGTGAAGGTCACAGAAGGAAATGGTTCCATTATGATAGTAAATGTCAGCTTGGTTTTTATGGAGCCAATCCATTCCAAGGATCCCGTCGAAAACTCCCAAAGGTATAACTCTGAACTCATAGTCAGTTAAATTCCCATCTAGCTTGAACTGAATACGATCTGTCTCAAGGTGAGTGAAAAGAATCTTCCCACTTGCCAATTCAACTTGCATAGGTTTCCCTGATTTTTGATCTAAGACTAGCTTACGCAAGCATCCAGGGGAAATGAAAGAATGAGTACTGCCTGAATCAATTAAAAGTTTAAAAGGTTTACCCTGATACTCAACTGAAGTATGAATGACGGAGAATTGATGGTTTGGCCCTTGGTTTTCAATTACTGCATAAATCTGTCCTCTTTCTTCTTCCACTACTTTTGCTATTATGACTGCTCTGGCTGCTGCAGTCTGAGGCGGAACTCTTTCTCTTTGGTTGCCCCAGTTCTGGGAAGGAGTTCTGAGGCTACTCTGGAGACAAAGGTAGACGGCTGAGCTAGAGTTCTCCTGGGATTTCCCTGATTTGGGTGAGATGGGACTCGATTTGACTGATAGGAACGGACTGGTCTCTGCACTCTCGGTCCTTGACTTCCCTGTCCCCTTGACATGGCAAGAGTCGGGCACTCTTTCAGCTGGTAACCAAAACCCTGGCATCCAAAACACTAGTTCTCACTTCTGAGCTCATCCCTCTGAATCCTTGAAAGAGGTGGGGCTCCTGAGAAAGTGTTCTGGGGGAAGGGTCTTCCTTCACTTCTGAATCTTCCCGCATCCTGATTCTAAATTGGGCCTTGCTGCCTCTTTGGGGGAGGAAAGTTTGAAGTACTTCGTGGGGTTTGGAATCTTTTAAAGTTAGAGGGTGCAGGCTTTGGCGGGACCTTAACAACAAAGGCTTTAGCAAAGTCTTTTGCCATTCTTACTGCTTCGGCCATTGAGACAGGTTTGGCATTTTTTACTAAGGTGTCTAATGTCTCGTTCATATCTCGAATGAACCTGGCCATGAGCTGCTCTTCATCCAACTAAGGAGAATATTTGAGGAGAGGGGCAAAAGCTTGATGGTACTCTTCAATTGCCCGCCGGCTATCATGCTTTCGTTCCAAGAACTCATTCATTTTAGTTTCAAGGAAGCCCGGAGGACAAAACCTCTTTTTGAGGTAATCTTTAAGATCGGTCCAGGTCTGGGTATTCCTATTGAGACGGTTAGTCTCGCAGTGATTCCTCCAAGCAACCCTGGCCGTTTCCATAATCTTTAACTTGGCAAGAGCCATCTTGCTTCTTTCATTTACATCAAAGTATTCCTCCATTGCCTCAATCCACTTTTCCACTACTTCACCTACCTCCTCCCCTTCACCCTTGAAGGGGAGGAGTTAGGTGAAGTAGTGGAAAAGTGGATTGAGGCAGTGGTCCACTACTTTTCCTAGCCACCTGGTCCCTTCACTATTGAAGGAACTAGGTTGGGATCTGTGCAGGGCTTTTTGAACATCCGGATCTAACTCTTCGTCATCGGTTAGAGGATTCGGTTGCCTTGCACGGGCCGCGCGCCTCATGACTCTGACAAAACGAGATTTTTGTCAACTTAACTTTGACAACAGATTTATGATTATTTTATTTTTGCGATTTATTCTTTAAACAGATAAATATTTCATCATACATCATGAAACAAGATTTACTCTGATAATTTTATTAACCATATTCACAATCATGAAAACAATTTAGAATTTTTCTGCAAAACATCATTTATTATCAAAAGTTTTCGATATATACATAGAGCATCACGGCTCCCAAAATCACTGCCTCAATCGTATACGAATAAAGAAGCGAAACTACGAAGGAGACGTGCCATGGTACACACGACTCATTACAGAAAGAGGTGCTGTAAATCTACTTCTAGGGATAAAGCGGCTAAGAAGCCTAAAAACATGGCATGAAATTCTGAAGTTCCAAGGTGAATGATCAAAGAGTTGTACATGCTGAACAAGCCCTAGCCTTATCATCAGAATCATGGCTAAGGAAATATTTTGCCTGAGCCTCTGGTGCTGACTGGTACTGACATTAATACATTGTCCTCCACAGAACCACATATACCAATGTCACAAAGTAAAGACTCTCAAAATGACGTGCAAGTCTCACTCTACTTACTCGGGTAGCAGAGTTGATGAGGTGCTCGAATGCAAAGGCTATCATATCCTGACTCTAGGAGAGTTCAAAAATTCCAGATAGATTCAAGGTATCCATCTATAAATTTCCAATTCAATTAATGAGTTTTCAATTTTTAAAGTTCATTAAACATAATATTAACAAGTGAAAACATTATTTCCCATATTTACTATAAAATTTTAAGCAATTTCTGATGCTATTACGCGTAAATTTACAATAGCGCTCTGATACCAACTGTGGGATCCCTTAGTCCCCTCCGTGCACCGGATTCCCGATTGCTGGCAGCGGAAGTAGCTCCCTCTTGCGCGGGGCAGGGTTTCTCACTCGGGGCCTTGCCCTCGAATGTCCGGGCACGAGACTAAGCTGGTGGTCATTCCGAAAACCGAAACTGGGAAAATTTCCCATGCCCAAAAAACGGAGACAATTCCACCATTTTGAATTCCTTAACAAATTTTTCTAACGAGGTCAAGATACTGAACTAACCTTCATCTGATTAAACCAGATAGAAGGAAAACTATTACAGACTTATCTTGAAGAAATCAATGCTTTTTTCCTAATTAAATCAGGCACAGCCGTTGATCTCTTCATTTGAGAAGTCTTCAGGTTATTATTTAACTATTCAAGTTCTAAGCGTATTCCTATTATTGATCAATTTTATTATTAAAACTCTACTGATTCCAGCCTAACCCCATCCGGCCAATGGGTTAGCATCCACAGCCCATGGGTTAGCCACCGCCCAACCATTGGAATTAGTAGAACCAAACAAGTACTCACCCACCCATAATTGAATGCCTTTCTTAACTTTTGCTTTAGAATACATATACGCACACACTCCTCTTTAAACTTTAATTTATAAAACAATCCATTGACAAAACAATTATTGGTTACAAATGTCATAACTCAAAATTTCCATTCAATCCTTGTTTTTCACAAAACAGTATCACTCTGGACTCTCTGTTGAAACCAACAGGTCAGCACAACGAGATCCAGTATAACAGATTACAATAATTTTCTCGTCATCATACATATATATATATCTTTCACGACATACGCATGGGTGTCCTAAGCACCGCGAGCCCGTGCATCGCCTAGTCAGAACCCTCTAGGATCCTCATTATGTGTCTTGGCACTTCACTCAGGGACCGCTTCGTTGGCCCTCGCCCATCGTACCAGAAGTACACCATTTTACACCATACCCAGGCTGGTTGGTCAAGACCTGGGCAGGTTTTTACCGCGTGAGCTGTCCTTTGAACACTCCCCACCAACTGTTGCAACCGAACTTCCCTTAGAAAAACACATATACCAAATGCTCCCTCTAGCATTCTGGCGTAAGACAGTCCTTTAAGAAAACAGGGTTTCTATGCAAGTTTTTAGTTTGATTTTCTTTTGAATACAATGAATATATCTTAATTCCGTATCCCAAGACTTCTAGATCACAAGTCTGGATTCCCAAGCAGAATTCCTTGAATTCTGAATTCTTGATCCTCAGATCAAAATCAAAGGTCTCAACTTAGTTTCAGATTCGGTGGGTGATTTGAGTGTAGATTACTGTACTGGTCACATCGTCTTTTCTTGAAACTGACGAAGGAGTTACGTCTTGGTCATAGTCTGATTTAGGGTTTGAGTTTAGAAAGGTTCTCCCTAAATTATCTTTCTGGAAGGGTAATATTTCAATTACTACTTTACTGAATTTCATTCATTGAGTATTTTACTTAACTGAATTCAAAACTAGTCACACGAATTCTTATGAGGAATAAATTAATCATTTATCTAAAATTCCGACTTCGATAGCTTCATTGAATTGTCTCATTATCGTCCTAGAGAATATGAAACGATAGAATTTTCCTTCACATAGTATTTACTTATTCAAATTCCAATATTCATGGGATTTAAACATACGATTAAAGAGAACTCTTATTTTGATATAAAAAATTATGTATGCATCTATTTATGCATAAAATCCAACTTCTATGGAAATAACACTTTCATAAAAAAGAAATTCCTTTTATGTATCTATTTATGCATAAAAATCAATATTGGTGAAAGTTTCACTTTTATAATTAAAAAAATTCTTTTATGCATCATTTTATACATAAAAATCAATATTGATGAAAGTAACACTTTTAAAATAAAAAATTCTTTTATGCATCGTTTTATACATAAAAATCAATATTGATGAAAGTAACACTTTTATAACAAAAAAATTCTTTTATGCATCATTTTATGCATAAAAATCAATATTGATGAAAGTAACACTTTTATAATAAAAAATTCTTTTTTGCATCACTTTATGCAAAAAAATAAATATTCATGAAAGTAACACTTTTATAAATAAAAACAATTCTTTAATGCATCTATTTATGCATAAAAATAAATATTGGAGAAAGTACCACTTTTATAATAAAAATAATTCTTTTATGCATCATTTTATGCATAAAAATCAATATTGATGAAAGTAATTCTTTTATAGTAAAAAAATCTTTTATGCATCATTTTATGCATAAAAATCAATATTGATGAAAGTAACACTTTTATAATTAAAAAAATATCTAATATTTATCTTTCTATGCATAGAATTTAAATCTAATGAAAATCACACTTTTATAAGTTAAAAAAACCAGTATGCATCCTTCTATGCATAGAATTTAAATCTAATGAAAATCACTCTTTTATAATAATAAAAATAACCAATATGCATCCTGCTATGCATAGAATTTAAATTTATGAAAATCACTCTTTTATAATAAATAAATAAAAATAACCAATATGCATCCTTCTATGCATAAAATTTAAATCTAATAGAAATAACACTTTTGTAATAAAAATATTTCTACGATGCATTTTTCTATGCATAGAATGAAAATAACACTTTAGAATACACAAACGATGGGGATTACTCTTTTTGAATAATAAAAGGTAATACTTATTTCAAAAAATTTATAAAAATTTTACCATAACCTCCTTTGTATAGCTGACCATTTTTCAATTTTTTCTATTCTTAATTTACTTAAAAATTATCCCTAATTTATTTAAAACATTCTAAACTAATCAAATTCCACTTTTAAAAGAGAAACAATATGAAAAGTTTCATTCAAACGATTTGATTACTTAACTAGGATAAAGAAGGGCTGAATTTAAGAATGAGAGAGGGGGAAAGTCTTTCCAGCAACGCAAAACATCAAATTATCATTTTAAAGATAATAAAAATTTAGAAAATCATTAAAAGAATAATAAAAAGTAGGATTTCTAACTTACATGAAATTTTGGGAGCTTTCCTTTAGCTTGATGGTTTGAGGGATCTACTCTTGCTTGCAACAAGAGTGGCCACCAGTTCTTTAGAAGAGGAAAAGGTCAAAAACTAATGAATTATTAAAAAAGTCACAGTTTTTGGCTCTAGGGAGGAGTAGAGTAACAGTGCATAAACACTATTAAGCTTCAACAAAGGGGGAGGCTTCTATTTATAGGAAAAAGTGAGCTTCTAACCAAACAAACTGATTCTAGAATTTTCCAGGTCAGTTTGGTCAATTTTTGACCATTTTTGGGTCAGTTTAGCTTTTTTTTACTAGACTTGAATTAGGAGAGAGGAGAGATGAAATATCTCAATTTTTGGAAATTTAAAACTCCACGACACACGTGAAATAGGTGCCTCCTTCATGAGGGGGAATCCCCACATCTAAGGTGTCAAAAATTCATTTTTTTAGTATTTCCTTTGGTCCTTAGTCCACTCTTCATCTTATGTGAGTATTTACTCATTTTTGGGAGTTTTTTTCTTTATTTCTTCTCTTTATCTCCTCCACACATTTGGATGAATCTGATTGGCCCCTCCAAACCTTAATTTAAAATTTTCAAAAAATCTAGACCCCTAAGATAAGGCCTTTTGAAAAGATTAAAATTGATTTCTAATGCACCTTCTAAAAATCTTTTTGAACTTCTATTTCAGGAGAATTTATTTTAATAAGAAGATATATTTTTTCATCCAAAAATATCTAAAATCTGAATAACCTCTCTCTAAAACATTTTCTCTCTCTAAGCCAAAATAGGTAGAAACAAGATCTTTTATATATGTGAAGGGGGAAATCAAGACTAGTAGTCACCCAAATTATGATCAATTACCCTATGGGTGATTTGATTTTTAGAAGACCACGCTCCCCCTGTGGGATAGGGCTAGGTCTTACCTATGAATTGTATCCTTGAATCTGTGCATGGTCAAGGCGTCAATGAGTAGGAAATTTTCTCCAAGCTAAGACTTAGTGGACTATGTTAAGTGTTTCCCCTATTTTGGAAGGGGGGAACCTTACAAGAAGAAGGTTCTAGTAGTAGGTGATATGGATCTCGTTTATATTAGCTCACATGATTAGGTAGCGGACATGAACTCGTTGGGTATATATAACCTTTACAAGTTTAGAATCTTTTTTGGAGTGTAGGGTGTAGAGTTGAGCTTGAGGGGAAGTGTTGAGGTATCGAGATCCAATAGTGTAGATATGGATGACATACTAGGATGATACCTCTGTACCTACTTGCAAGGTTGGTGAGATTATGCTTGATATACCACTAGTTATTCACATGTATTCATAGGTTCTGTGAGAGCTACTTTGGTTTACTAGAGTTATGGCATAGTTATAGTGCTAGCGTATATAAATGGGTTCACACTATGGACCTTGTACATTTTAGTGGTAGAGTAACTTTCCCATATAGTATGTACTCTATCTTATGTTATGGTTGTAGATAATTAAAGAAGATAGAGAATAATTCAGCCATCCATCTCTCTCTTGTGTGCTTGTCTCCTTGTGTTCTTTTCTACTCTTGTAGAGAAGTGATAAAGATAGAAAACATTTAAAGAATACATCTCTCTTGTGTTCTTATCTACTCATGTGTGCTTTTCTACTCTTGTAAAGAAGTGAAAAAGATAGAAAACAATTTAGGAATCCATCTCTCTTGTGTGCTTCTCTACTCTTTATAGAGAAATGAAGAAGATAGAATTCAGTCATCCATCGCTCTCTTGTGTGCTTGTCTACTTGTGTGTGTGTGAGAAAAAGTTTACTTATCTACTCTTATATGTGTGTGAGAAGAAGTTTTCTTGCACAAGGAGATTTAGCTCACCCTCTCCTCTCCATACTTCTCAACATGAGACTCTAGCAAAGGAACTCATGCCTTGTTGAACGGCATCTCCCAATATTTTTAAAAGGGGTCCCCCAAGGCCTAGCAACATGGATGAAGAAGAAGATAGAATTCAGTCATCCATCGCTCTCTTGTGTGCTTGTCTACTTGTGTGTGTGTGAGAAAAAGTTTACTTATCTACTCTTATATGTGTGAGAAGAAGTTTTCTTGCACAAGGAGATTTAGCTCACCCTCTCCTCTCCATACTTCTCAACATGAGACTCTATCAAAGGAACTCATGCCTTGTTGAACGGCATCTCCCAATATTTTTAAAAGGGGTCCCCCAAGGCCTAGCAACATGGATGAATGTGCATGTTGAAGTCTTGATAACTAACCATGTCCATGGGACTTTTTAAGGGTCCCCAAAGTCCTAACTACATGGATGCATGTGCATGCTTGAGCCTAAACAACTAACTATGACCACGAGACTTTGGCCACCCAACTTAAGTGGGTGCCCATAACCTATCTCTATTCATATATAAAATCCTGATGGTGGCTGGGTAGTTGTTTAGCAATGAGGCCCATGGCCATACATAATGTGAAAGTTATTAGGCTAGAGGCATGGATTTCCTAATGTATGAAAAGTTTTAACACCTTAACCTACTTGACCAATGTCTCATAATAGACCTACTGCGCCTAGAGGAAACTATTAGTCCACCAAGGGCCTATGATAATCATTTTGAGTGCCCATCTGATTCTTTGCTCAAGCCTCAATAGTATCCTTCACTAAGCTTCTCATCTCACACAAAATCCTTGTCACTCACATATCATGTTTAGTGGGGTTATAGCATCTATAATGTTTTTCTTGTCAAGAGAATAATCAATAAATATACATTTTTTAAATATTGGTGTCCAACTTACTTCTCATCTCATCTAGTACATATATATAAGCAATAAACCTAAACACTTTCAAGTGTGCCAATTTTTGTGTATCTAGTAAACCTTTGTTCAAGCATCATGCCATGAACTCTCGGTACAGTAGGCATTCACTTCATGATATTAAATATAGGTGTGCTACTGCCTCATGATATAAACTATAGGTGTCCATGAACTACTATTATAGGGGTATCCACTTCATCATATAAACTACAGGTGTGTTACTGTTTCAATTTTAAAAAAATGAGGCATCACTTTCTCATTCATCACTGCATAGGAAAATTCTACAATATGCATGTTTTTCCTTTTTGTAATCCCATTTTGTTGGGTTGTACCTATATGAAAATTGCCTCTTTATCCCATGCTCTCTCAAATAGTCATTTTGCCAATTCCCCACATTTGACCTTAGACTTTTTATGTACATTGTCTTTCTCTACTATAGTTTTGAAGCTCTGAAAGTGTGAGTAAACCCACATTTTCCACTTTCCTAGTGTGCTCAACTATTGATAGTACTTTCAAGACAAATAAATTTGGCCTACCATTATATGCAGCTGTATTACCAAACCAACTTGGAGTTGGCATTTGAGTGTGGTGTATGATGTGCACTAATGACCAAGGCTCTCATTAAGAGAGCATTGCCTTGGAGATTACTATGAAAATGGTTTTTTAAAGAATGAAAGATATTTGTCCTACAGGTCTAGAATTTAACAAGTGTCCACAAAAACTAGAGCCATTGCTTAAGGTGGTTGACAAAGATCCCCATTGTTGGGTTCAACAAGAGCAAGGAACTCGGCAACAACTTGCATGCCATGTCATCCTGTGTTGGTTCCATGCTAAGAAAACTTGGGTTGAGAATTTGCTACCACAAGTAAGAGAAATAATGTGATTCTTGACCAAACCATTGTACAAAGGACCAAACAAAATACATACCTCAAGGCAAAGTTAGAACAAGCTCAAAAGTAACTTCAAAAGGAGGTCACCCACACCCATGAGCTCACAGCAATACATGCCCAACAAGTACAAGAACTCCAGCACAATTCCAAGGCCAAATTTTTTTATTGTAAAAGTGTTACTTTCACTAATATCAATTTTTACGCATAAAAGGATGCATAAAAAAAATTATTTTTTTATCAGTTTGTTTGGTTAGGAGCTCAAATTTTCCTTTAAATAGAAGCCTCCCCTTTGTTTTAAAATAAGAGTGTTTAATGCATTGTTACTCTACTCCACCCAAGCCAAGAACTATGAATTTATCAATAATTCACTAGTTTTTGACATTTTCCTCTTCCAAACATTGGTTGGCCACTCTTGTTCAAACAAGAGTTGAACCCTCAAACCATCAAGCCAAAGGAAAGCTTTCAAAGTCATTAGTAGGTTGGTGATTCTTCTTTTCACTTATTTTAATGGTTTTTATGCTTTATGTCTTCTCTAAAAATGTTATACCTCATTACAAAAAGGCATTTCCTTCTCTTTTCTAACAAAACCAACCATTCTCTATCCTAGGTGAATGGTTAATTGATTAATGTCAAGTTTTTATAATGATTATTTTATTATAAAAGTGTTATTTTTAGCATAATTGAATTTCATGCATAGAGGTATGCATAAAAGATGAATATTTTATTGTAAAAGTGTTACTTTTAGCAAAATTGAATTTTATGCATAGGGGTATGCATAAAAGATGAATATTTTATTTTATAAAAGTGTTACTTTTAGCAAAATTGAATTTCATGCATAGAGGTATGCATAAAAGATGAATATTTTATTATAAAAGTGTTACTTTTAGCAAAATTGAATTTCATGCATAGAGGTATGCATAAAAGATGAATATTTTATTATAAAAGTGTTACTTTTAGCAAAATTGAATTTCATGCATAGAGGTATGCATAAAAGATGAATATTTTATTATAAAAGTGTTACTTTTAGCATAATTGAATTTCATGCGTAGAGGTATGCATAAAAAAAAGTGATTATTTTATTGTAAAAATGTTACCAAAAAATGATTATTTTATTGTAAAAGTGTTACTTTTATCATATTGAATTTCATGCATAGAGGTATGAAAAAAAAATGATTATTTTATTATAAAAATGTTACTAAAAAAATGATTATTTTATTGTAAAAGTGTTACTTTTATCACATTTGAATTTCATGCATAAAGGTATGCATAAAGATGATTATTTTATTGTAAAAGTGTTACTTTTATCATAATTGAAATTCATGCATAGGGGTATGCATAAAAGATGATTATCTAATTGTAAAAGTGTTACTTTTATCACAATTGAATCTCATGCATAGAGGTATGCATAAAAGATTATTATTTTATTAATGTTACTTTTATCATAATTGGATTTCATGCATAGAGGTATGCATAAAAGATATTTTTATACTAAAAGTGTGATTTTCATACTAAATGAATTTTATGCATATATTAGATGCATAAGAGAAATTCTTTTATTCTAAAAGTGTAATTCCTACTAAATTCAATTCCTACTAAATTGAATTTATGCATAGGAAGATGCATAAAAGATTGATTCAAAAGTGTCATTCTCATTTAAAAGGAATTTATGCATAGGAAGATGCATAAAAGATTGATTTTTATTTCGAAAGTGTTATTCTCTTTAAAATGGAATTTATGCATAAATAGATGCGTAAAGAAATCTTATATCAAATATAAGAATTCTCTTCTATTCTGTAAATAGATATTGAGATGTGATAAGGTGTGATAAGATGCGTATGGAAAGTGATAGGATGTGATAAGAGGTGTATGAGATGTGATAAGATGCATATGGAAAGTGATAGGATGTGATAAGAGGTGTATGAGATGTGATAAGATGCGTATGGGAAGTGATAGGATGTGATAAGAGGTGTATGAGATGTGATAAGATGTGATAAGATGCGTATGAGAAGTGATAGGATGTGATAAGAGGTGTATGAGATGTGAAAAGATGTGATAAGATACGTATGGGAAGTGATAGGATGTGATAAGACGTGTATTAGATGTGACAAGATGTGATAAGATACGTATGATAAGTGATAGGATGTGATAAGAGGTGTATGAGATATGATAGGATGTGATAAGATGTGTATGGGATGTGATAAGATATGATAAGAGGTGTATGAGATGTGATAGGATGTGCTAAGATGAGTTAGGATGTGATAAGACGTGTATGGGATGAGGTAAAAAGTGTATCTGATGGGATAAGATGTATATGAGATAAGATGTATATGGGTTGTGATAGGGCGAGAATGGATGTGATGTGGATGTATGGATGTGAATGTGAATGTGAATGTGAATGTGGAAGTGGATAATATATGGATATAGATACGGAGGTGGATGTATGTATGTGAATGTGGATGTATGAATGAGGACGTGAAAATGGATGTATGCATGTAGATGTGGATGTATGGATGTGAATATGGATGTGGATGTGGATGTATGGATGTGGATATGGATGTGTATGTATGAATGCGGATATGGGATTGGATGTATGATGTGGATGTACGAACATGGATGTGTATGTAGAATAATGAATGTGAATGTGTATGTGAATTAATGTGTCGTCGATATGAGGGAATGGATGAGAATGAGTACACATTGAATGGAATGTGGAATAAGTAATGTGGACTGAGGAGGGATAATGTGAAAAGACGAGAGTTCGATATAGAAATTGTATTTTGTGACTGTTTGTAAATGACTCTTTTATGTCAAGAATGCTGGGGAAGCATTTTGACCATCTTATGGATTAAGGTCATGGAGACCTAACTGATAAAGTTGTAACGGCTGACGGAGAGTCAATGGAGGACGTCTCGCGTAGCAAGGTTGACCGAGGTCTTGACCAGCCTCGGTTCGATTTAAATGGTGAGCTTCCGGTATGGTGGATGAGGGACCAAGGAAGCGGCCTATGAGTGAAGTGCTAGGTCACCTGCGAAGGATCCTAGAGGGTGATGACCATACGGTGCTCGGGCTCTGGGTCGCCGAAGATACCCACACGTGCGTCATGGAAGATATTGGAACAAGGAGTAAGAGTTGTTTTCTGAAACCGGGCATGGATCTGGTTAATTGACCTTGCTGGTCCTCAACGGATGAGTCCATGGCTCTCTTATATGGATCTATTGATTGATCTTGCTGATCTTCAATGAGGATTCTATCTTGATTTTTATATGTGAAAATATTGTCAGGTAGTATGAGCTAGGAACTATTCAAAAGGCCCCTGAGTAAACAGGTGGTGAGCGTTCTGGTTGCCAATGATGCCATAAGTACACCGATGAATGAATGATTGGAAATATGGATTCAACCAGAGATTTCGAGGATTGTCATCAGTGACATAATGGTTTCATTAAAGGATTGTTTTAAAGTTAGTTGATGCTGAGAAAAAGGCAATTTCATATTGGGTGTGTAAGTGGTGTGACTAGTTTTATGTTTGCATGAACTTCCGGCTAGGGGGCCTGGGAACTCTTTTCCCTGGTACCTGGGACAAAACCTAACCAAATTCCTAATTGGATCCCATAACTACAGTGGTTGGGAGGTTGGCTAACCCATGGAACTGGATGGGGTTAGGCTGGACTGATGGATCCGTAAATTGAGACTCAATTTCTGTTATTACGATAGATAAAGTAAATCCCGGGATAGTAATTGTTCTATGGATAGGAATCAACGACTGTGCATCTTGATGGGAAAAAAAGCGTTGATCCCAATGATCCAAGTGCAAGTTTCTTCCTTAATCTGACCGAGTATCTTTATAGGTGCAGTCGGATCAGCTTGATCAGTAATGGTCTTGACTACGTTAGAGTATAGAGTTATCCTGGTGGAATCGTCCGTGCTTTCCGAGTAAAGGAAGCTTTTTTTCGGATTCGGTTTTGGAAAGTGTTTACCTTATAGTTCCAAGTATCATGACTACCCGTATATACCGAGGGTATAACTGCAACTCTTTACCGGTAGTATATACGAGTAAATCTAAGACTTGAAATTATAAGCGTTAATGCTATCCAGATGAAGAATTCGAATGTGGTTGATATGTTTTTTAATTCTGTTTGAGAACTGATGAGTTGATTTGGATTCTGAATTGAAAAATGATGATTCCTGAAAATTGGTTAAAATGTAATAAGCTGAGCGAAACCACAATGAGGATGAATGGGACAAGTCCCTGTGATGATATTCATAACTAGAATGATGATAATGATTTCAGCAAATCACTATGAGATTAGTGGATTGTGCTGTCAAATTGCTACTGTTAACACTTGACACGGTAGATCAAGTTAAGGGATGACAAATTGAGAACTTGCTTGATTGAATTTCCCGTGGAGGAATGTTCAGAAGGAAATTTTTCGATCTAATGGACCATTATCATGTTAAAGATATGAATGATACAATCTGAATGAATTGTTATTTAATGATGAGTTCTATATAAAGGATATTTATCCCAGTATTCTGTTGGGTTGACCAAAATATAAGAAACCCCAGAATAAATTAGATCTTAAGAAAAAGAGTTGTCCTCTACTTTGCGAGATGAGGACATCTCGCACTTTTTTAAGTGGGGTAGAATGTAAGATTTCTCCCCCAGTCTTCGAGGTATACAAGAGTAAGAATCTCCCTTTCTAATCTTATAATTATTCCCTCTCTAAAATAAAAGAAAGATTCTGTTTACAAAAAGGAAGACCCTTTCCCCAGAATACTTCTCAGGAGCCCAACTATTTTAAGGATTTAGAACGTTGAGTTCGGAAGTGAGAACCGGTGTTTTGGATACCAAGGTTTTGGTCTTCATTCGAATACGGCCCAAAAGAAGTTCTTTATCTCTTGAGAAGTATAAGAAGTTATCCCCTAGATATTGTGGGCCATATGTGAATTCAAAGAAAGTAGGTGACTTAGCCTACGAGCTTCTTTTACCTCCTCATCTCAAAGTTCATAATGTATTTCATGTAAGCCTTCTATAGAAATATGTGCCAAACCCAAATCATGAAAAGACGAAAAAACTTCAGTGGCAAGATACCGTTGGCTTCTAGGTTACGCTAGTTCCTCCTTTTATAAGTCGTAACTCTTACTTGTCGCTCACAGTAATCTTACTTCCATCGATCTCCTTTCTTTCTTAATCTTTCTTATGGCTTGGCAGCAAGACTTGGTTTTATCCATGATGATTTCTCACCTTCAAGACGCAAGCGAGTCTGTGAAGAAGGATTTTATAGAACTGTATGAGCGCTCACTTTTCCCTCGCTTGGGAACTTCTGTATCTCAGACCAAATGGCAAACCTGTCGAGATATAACTAGAGTAACACCGTGGGGGCGACAGCACTTCCGTAACAATGTCCACTTGGCTATGGGTATTGAAGCTTTGGGTTTGGGTCCCCGATACTATTGCGTGATGACATCCAGGCATGGTGGATTTTCTGAGCGGGTCTTCTTACTAGCCTGCTTTCTTCCTCACCAGAAGATATGCCTTTATCCCGTTTTCGGCTTGCCTCTTAGAGGTCCTTTTGTTAGATCACCTCATACCACTGAGGTAGGTGCTGCAATAACCAGCTGAATTATTCCCATAGATGAGTTACCTTATACATGTGCAGCTTGTGAGTGCTGCTTTTGTGACCATATGATGGACGGGCTTATGGAATTGTAAAAAGTTCTTCTATCTTTACTGTATATGTTCCAAGAGTGAATAAAGTTGAAATCTTTGTTCTTGTCTTGAGTCTTGCTCTCTTTGAGACTTTTCTTGGTGGTTAATCTTAATTAAATTTTCTCTCACTCTCATATTCGTGCAACTTGCGAAATTACCCCAGTTTGCGAGATGAGGACATCTCGCGTTTTTCAAGTGGGAGAGAATGTAAGATTCCTCCCCAGCCTCTCAAAATGTCTAGCATCTTCCCCCTGTAATCAATTCCCTCTTCAGAAATATAAGAGATCTCGTCTCTGCCTATTTTGACATAGAGAGAGAAAATATTCTAGAGAGAGAATATTCAAAATTTGAATATTTTTGGATAGAAAAAAATCTCATCTTATTAAAATAAGTTTCCCTGAAACAAAAATTCAAAAAAGAACTTTTCAATGTGCAATTGGAATTAATTGGAAATGGGTATGAAGGACCTTAGCCTAAGGGTCTAGATTTTCAAAAAATTTTGGATTATGGTCCAATTAAGGTTCCTATGGACCAATAAGATCAATCCATGTGTGGGGAGAAGATAAATCCAATTTTGTAAAAGAAGATACCCAAAAATGAGTAAATGCTCACATAAGATGAAGAGTTGACTATGTACAAGGTTTATTAGTAAGAAACTATGAGCAACATTAAAAATATGAGATATTTTGGGTATAATGATTCCATTTTGACACATATATAAGGAAGGGGAGTCCCTTCAATGCTCACATAAGGTGAAGAGTTGAATATGTACAAGGTTTATTAGTAAGAAACTATGAGTGATATTAAAAATATGACATATTTTGGGTATAATGATTCCATTTTGACACATATGTAAGGAAGGGGGAGAGCCTTTAATGAGGCGCCTACTTCACATGCTTGATTGAGTTTTAAATCATCAAAAATTGAGATATTTTATCTCTCCTCTCTCCTAATTGTATCTCTCCTCTCTCCTAATTCAAGTCTAGTTCCAAAAAGTTAGCTTAACTGACCTAAAAATGGTCATAAATTGACCAAACTGATTTGGAAAATTCTAGGAGAGAGGAGAGATAAAATATCTCTCCTCTCTCCTAATTCAAGTCTAGTTCCAAAAAGTTAGCTTAACTGACCTAAAAATGGTCATAAATTGACCAAACTGATTTGAAAAATTCTAGAATCAGTTTGTTTGGTTAGGAGCTCAATTTTTCCAATAAATAGAAGCCTCTCCTTTGTTGAAAAATAATAGTGTTTAATGCATTGTTACTCTACTCCACCCAAGCCAAAAACTATGAATTTATAGCTTTATGTCTTCTCTAAAAATGTTATACCTCATTATACAAAAAGGCATTTTCTTCTCTTTTCTAACAAAAGCAACCATTCTCTATCCTAGGTGAATGGTTAATTGATTAATGTCAAGTTTCTATAATGATTATTTTATTATAAAAGTGTTACTTTTAGCATAGTTGAATTTCATGCATAGAGGTAGGCATAAAGATAAAAATTTTATTGTAAAAATGTTACTTTTAGCAAAATTGAGTTTCATGCATAGGGGTATGCATAAAAGATGTATATTTTATTATAAAAGTGTTACTTTTAGCAAAATTGAATTTCATGCATAGAGGTATGCATAAAAGATGAATATTTTATTATAAAAGTGTTACTTTTAGCAAAATTGAATTTCATGCATAGAGGTATGCATAAAAGATGAATATTTTATTATAAAAGTGTTACTTTTAGCAAAATTGAATTTCATGCTTAGAGATATGCATAAAATGATTATTTTATTATAAAAATGTTACCAAAAAAATGATTATTTTATTATGAAAGTGTTACTTTTATCATATTAAATTTCATGCATAGAGGTATGAAAAAAATGATTATTTTATTATAAAAATGCTACTAAAAAATTAATTATTTTATTATAAAAGTATTACTTTTAACACATTTGAATTTCATGCATAAAGGTATGCATAAAGATGATTATTTTATTGTAAAAATGTTACTTTTATCATAATTGAAATTCATGCATAGGGGTATGCATAAAAGATGATTATTTAATTGTAAAAGTGTTACTTTTATCACAATTGAATTTCATGCATAGAGGTATGCATAAAAGATGTTTATTTTATTAATGTTACTTTTATCATAATTGGATTTCATGCATAGAGGTATGCATAAAAGATATTTTTATACTAAAAGTGTGATTTTCATCCTAAATGAATTTTATGCATATATTAGATGCATAAGAGAAATTCTTTTATTCTAAAAGTGTAATTCCTACTAAATTGAATTTATGCATAGGAAGATGCATAAAAGATTGATTCAAAAGTGTCATTCTCATTTAAAAGGAATTTATGCATAGGAAGATGCATAAAAGATTGATTTTTATTTCAAAAGTGTTATTCTCTTTAAAATGGAATTTATGCATAAATAGATGCGTAAAGAAATCTTATATCAAATATAAGAATTCTCTTGTATTCTGTAAATAGATATTGAGATGTGATAAAGTGTGATAAGATGCGTATGGGAAGTGATAGGATGTGATAAGAGGTGTATGAGATGTGATAAGATGTGATAAGATGCGTATGGGAAGTGATAGGATGTGATAAGAGGTGTATGAGATGTGATAGGATGTGATAAGAGGTGTATGAGATGTAATAAGATGTGATAAGATGCGTATGGGAAGTGATAGGATGTGATAAGAGGTGTATGCGATGTGATAAGATGTGATAAGATGCGTATGGGAAGTGATAGGATGTGATAAGAGGTGTATTAGATGTGATAAGATGTGATAAGATGCGTATGATAAGTGATAGGATGTGATAAGAGGTGTATGAGATATGATAGGATGTGATAAGATGTGTATGGGATGTGATAAGATATGATAAGAGGTGTATGAGATGTGATAGGATGTGCTAAGATGAGTTAGGATGTGATAAGATGTGTATGGGATGAGGTAAAAAGTGTATCTGATGGGATAAGATGTATATGGGTTGTGATAGGGCGAGAATGGATGTGATGTGGATGTAATTCTATCTTGATTTTCATATGTGAAAATATTGTCGGGTACTATGAGCTAGGAACTATTGAAAAGGCCCCTGAGTGAACAGGTGGTGAGCGTTCTGGTTGCCAATGATGCCATAAGTACACCGATGAATGAATGATTGGAAATATGGATTCAACCAGAGATTTCGAGGATTGTCATCAGTGACATAATGGTTTCATTAAGGGATTGTTTTAAAGTTAGTTGATGCTGAGAAAAAGGCAATTTCATATTGGGGGTGTGTAAGTGGTGTGACTAGTTTTATGCTTGAATAAACTTCCGGCTAGGGGGCCTGGGAACTCTTTTCCCTGGTACCCGGGACAAAACCTAACCAAATTCCTAATTGGATCCCATCACTACAGTGGTTGGGAGGTTGGCTAACCCATGGGACTGGATGGGGTTAGGCTGGACCGATGGATCCGTAAATCGAGACTCAATTTCTGTTATTACGATAGATAAAGTAAATCTCGGATAGTAATTGTTCTATGGATAGGAATCAATGGCTGTGCCTCTTGATGGGGAAAAAAGTGTTGATCCCAATGATCCAAGTGCAAGTTTCTTCCTTGATCTGACCGAGTATCTTTATAGGTGCAGTCGGATCAGCTTGATCAGTAATGGTCTTGACTACGTTAGAGTATAGAGTTATCTTGGTGGAATCGTCCGTGCTTTCCGGGTAAAGGAATTTTTTTTCCGGGTTCGGTTTTGGAAAAACCGATGGATTAGTCTCTTGTCCGGATATCCGTGGGACGAGGCCCCGAGTGTGGGACCCTGCCCCGTGCAAGAAGTGCTACTTCCGCTTCTGCTAGTACCCCGAATCCATTGCGCGGTGGGGACAAGGATCTCACAGGTACCCCGGACAAAACCCAACCAAATTCCTAATTGGATCCCATCACTAAAGTGGTTGGGCGGTTGGCTAACCCATGGGACTGATGGATCTGTAAATCGAGACTCAATTTCTGTTTAGTTCGATAGATAAAGTAATTTCCAGACAAAAATTGTTCTATGGAAAAGAATCAACGGATGTGCCTCTCAATGAGGAAAAAAGCATTGGTCTCTATGATCCAAGCACAGTCTTTTTCCCTGATCTGACTATGGGACTTACGGGTGGTCAGATGAGATCAGTTAGTTAAGGCTTTTGACTAGTGGAATTGCCCGTGCTTTCCGGGCAAAGGAAGTTTTTTTGAGTTCGGTTTTGGAAAAACCGATGGATTAGTCTGTTGTCCAGATATCCGTGGGGGCGAGGCCCCAAGTGTGGGACCCTACCCCGCACAAGAAGTGCTACTTCCACTGCTAGCACCCCTGAATTTGTTGCGCGGTGGGGACAGGGATCTTACATTCAATGTTTGTAGGGATCTCTACCACGACTTTATCCATATGTAAGTCTACCTACTTGTTTTTTTCTATACTTTATCAAGAAAATTAGTTGTTGAGAAACATAGATATAATACATTTTTTAAATTTTTTTTTGTTGTTTTCTTTTTGTTCTTTTTTCTTTGTCCTTCTATTTCCACTTCCCCTTCTTTCTCCTATTATTATTTGTTCTCCTTCTCCTCTCTCTCCTTCCTCTTCCTCCTCCATCTCCTTCCTTCTCTTCCTTGTCCTTTCTTCTCAATATCTTATTTTTTGAGGATTTCAATTCCCTCTTTTATCTATTTCCTAATTTCAATCTCAAAGACCAAACCTCCTACTAAGCTTGAAATTCAATTCCTCCAAAGATTTAATATAAGCAGCATTAGTGTTATATATATTTTTCTTACATAATATAGGGATTTCTTATTCTTTTTCTTACTTTAGAGGAAGAAGAAGAAGAAGAAAACATACCCCTCCTCCTCCTCCTCCTCCTCCATCTTCGTCTCCTTCTCCTTCTACTAATGATACTATATGACTGATTACTACAAATGACTAATATTGATATGACTATGACTATAAATGATGGCGATGGTTACTACTACCACTTTGCCATCACTATGATGATTGCTCTTGCTTGCTTGATGCTGCTATCACTGTTTTCTCTTTAATTTATTTTTTAGTATGCCATGGAATACATTGAAGAAGAAGAAGAAAAATGATAAGTAAAACAGAAAGAAGAAGAAACAAAGTATATTTCTTCATCCTCCTATTTTCGTTTTTGTTTACCGTGTCTTTTGATGTTATTATTTGTTTTTATGTTTTCTCATTATCTATTTATTTGAAATAGAATATAAAGGGAAAAAAATAAAAATTTCTTTTATTATTCTTGGCTAATACAAGAAGAAAAAGAAGAACAAGTGAAAGAAGAAGTACAATATGAAGAAGAACTATATTTCAATTCTCTCATCCTCCCCCTCCCCTAGGAGGCGGAGAAAATCAGAACAAGATTCTTCTTTATATTATCATTATTTTCCATGACATGAAAAAGAAGAAGGAGAACAATAAGAAATACTAAACTACATGATTTTAAGTTTTGTGTTGTAAGGCTTGAAATGCAAGATCATCTTCTTCTTCTTTAGAATTACTAAATCATTAATGAAGATAAAGTTTTGTGCTTTAGGGTTTAAAGTGTAAGGTTTTATTCTTCTTATTCTTATTCTACTCATACACGAAATAGATAAAGAGTTTAAGAAGAAGAGGGAGAAGAAAAAAAATATGAAGACTTATTCTTCTTGTTTATTCTTTTATAAAAAAACTCCTCTGTTTCCTTTTCCCTCTTCTTCATCTTCCTCTTCCTCTCTTCTTATTATTATTCTTCTTCTTCTTTATCTTCTTCTTCTTGTAATTATTATTATTTAGCCAAAGTCTTGAAAACATGGTAATAGAGAATTAAAGTGAGAGGAGAAAGGAAGAGAGAAAGATGACGAGATAATACATTCTTATCTTTTGTAATATTTGTAAGGTTATTTTTGGACTAAGTTCTATTACACCATTTAGCTGTACTTTGTTATAATGGACCAAAAATTTGAGATTTATAGTAGCCAAATGAGAGTCAAACCTATTTCTAGCTTGTTGAAAGCATAAAGTATATAAGTCTAGCCTAAAAATTGAGGTTATTTTTGGCTTCTTCAAAGAACAAAGTACTACTAAATGCCTATTCATGGCATGCCAAAACATTCTTAGCTATGCAATATACCTAGCCTAATCATAACATAATTTAAGGATTAGAGTTACTCCTCATTTAATTTTATTATTATTCCTAATATTTAGAAGTGGGTCACACCTTGGCAAGCTACATGGTTAGTGGCAAGGGCCTAGTCACACCCCCCATTTTGCTCCATGTACAAAGCTCTTGCTATTTAATATCCACATCTAGACCTCAAATCCAAGGGGCAGCTCAAAGTTACATTTTGAAAGGTGGGTTTGATCCACTTTTTTAATGTAAATTTAAGTGTCATTTTAGGGTACCTTTTTTGAAAGGAAACTATGTATTGAAACCCAAAAATATAAATGTGAATAACTTTATTTAGCTATATCTTCCCCCAATTGTAAAAAACAAGGCCATGTATACATGACGATTTCACTAATGAGAAGTCATAGAATCTCACTGTGAAAATTGAATTTATAACTCTTTATGTGCTTGTGCTTCCATGTAAATGGAATTTGAGATTGTGAGGTTCTCTTCTTCTCCCCCTTCTCTTATTATCTCCTTCTTCCCATCTTTATCAAGGGATACATTAAGCATGGTGGTACAAGTTGAGATGATCTACTATACCCAACTTGAATCCCTCCGTTTCTCTACACTTATTGGATTTGGACCTTGGTGGTGTAATAAGGATTGGATTTAGACCTTGGTGGTGTAATAAGGTCATGTAGTGTGATTGATAACTAGCTTCCACCATCATTCATTAGGCTACTCAAGCTACTAAATGGTAAGGTTTCCTAATGTTACTTTTCTTTTGCATGGTTTTGATACTTCTAGGGTGGTCATATTTTGGCTGCTAAATCTGATTTTCACTAACAAAGAGCTAATAGAGGACCAGCAAAATAATATAAGTGTAATACTTTCATCCTAAAGTTTGATCTCAACTTTTGTTCTCAAGTAAAGGTCCCTATTTGACCTTCATTCATAATGGTTTTCTCGAAGGCTAGATGAATCTCATAGTTTTCCCACCTGAATATCAAGGGAGACAACCTAAAGAAAGCTAATTCCATTTTGACATTTCATGCTATACTAGCATAGCTCATGCTATGCTAGCATGAGCTATGTTATAGCTCATTCTGCCAACCTTTATGAACCATGACACTATTAGGAAACTATATCTATGAAAAAAAACCATCTAAGATTGCTAAAAAATGGACGGAATAAGTCTACAATGGAGAGATAAAGCTTCATCACATTGTTTTTAGAGAATTTCATTAAATTGTGGGAGGAATTTTCACAAGGGAAGGCTCCTTATAAATTTACTCCCATCCATTATATACAAGCATTATACAAAATAGTTTTTTTTATTATGGGAAGTAATTTAAGAATTAGAACATACACATCATATAACTTGGGATTGGCATCACTAACCTACCTATATATGATATTTTATAAAATAAAGCAAAGAACTACTATGAATAGCATAGACTTCTCGTCATCATAAAAAACTTCACTCTTTTCAATCTCATCAAGGTATTTTTCTTTCTTCTTTTCTCGCATCATCGAAATAGATACAAAAATCTCAAAACGTCCCTTAAATATAACATTTATCTCCTCATCTAACTACTCCCCCATAGGTTCATAGTATGAGGGAGCACAAGGTCATATGGGAAACAGTGATGGGTTTGGTTTGATGGATGTGGTATGCACTAGCACATTAGTTCTAGTGGCTCTACAAGTGTCACTTATAGATCAATAGATCCTTGGCACAAGAAGGTCTTGACCCCCAAGCATCCTTCACACACATTGTAGTCCTTAGAGCTTTTTGGTCCTATCTTTATGGTAAACTAACACATTGATTGATTTATTGTAAGAGGGTAATGTAGTCCTTAGAGATTTTTGGTCCTATCTTTATGGTAAACTAACACATTGATTGATTTATTGTAAGAGAGTAATGTATTCAAGTGATTTACAGATGACGGTAATAGCGACTTAAGATGCGTTCTTGTAGGAGGGTAATGCATTCGAGTGATTACAAATGAGGGTAAGAGTGACTAGTATTTGATAAGGTACATTATTGTAAGAGGTTAACGTATCTGAGTGATTACAGATGAGGGTAATAGTGACTACTATTTGATAAGATGGGCTAGCCATCCTTGACCAGGATAGGTGGCCACAGATATTTGTTTAATGCCCATAGCATGATTATGGTAGGCTATTTCTACTGGAAGGTCAAAGAGCACGAGAGGATTATTAAGTTTCATCAATGGGCAATGAGAGTTGGAGGCCTTTTATTAGTTAGGAGGGATTTTTTCTTTAATGAGATGATAGCTAGCATGTGCTGATGAAGGATTCTATAGAGGTTAAAGTAAATAATCAGATGGGTGCTTTGAATGTTGAGCTACAATTATAGGAACTTAGTGAACCCTTGATGAATGAAAAAGAGATGCCTCTCATTACTTTAAGGCTAAAGCAATAAAAACTATAATTTATATTATACATAGACTGCCCATTGCAATAGTTCCTGGCAAAATGCGTAAACAAAAGTTAACCAGAATAAAACTAGATTTAACACATTTGAAAGTATTTGGTTACATTTCTTATGTACATGTACCAGATGAGGTGAGAAGTAAGTTAGATCCCAAGGTAGAAAATGTATATTCATTGGTTATTCCATTGATTAAAAAGGTTATAGATGCTATAACCCCACTATGTGTGTGAGATACAAGTGAGCATGGATGTTGCGTTTGATGAGATGATAGGTGGCATGCACCCGTGTGAAGGATTAATAGAGGATGAAGAAAAGAATTCGATGGGTGCTTAAAATGTTGGGCTACAATACTTGCACTTATTGGACCAAGAGATTTCTCTAGTAGCAATGGATCTATTGTGAGACCTTAACACTAAGGCAAAATAATGTTAGGCACTCTGATGTGTCAAGTGGTGGTACTACAGGTGTGCTGCAAAGTTCACATGTATCACACAAGGGAAAACAAAAGGTGGATCCACCTTTTATAATGCCTAATATTTTATTAGGTCACTCTTTTAAGAGAAACAAGGAGAAGAAGATTTCAGCCTTGCATCTTTGTGTGTGTGTGTTACCATTTGCCGGGAGAGTGTGTGTGTGCTTATAAGAGCTCAAGCTCTCTCTCCAATCTTGTCATATGGATTTACTTGAAGCAGCAAATGGATACATCACTAGAAAGTGGGTGGCATGCTAGACCTAAATAAATGGGTTCTTTACAAATGTAACCAAAATTTGTTTAAAATACTTAGAAAAATGGGTAAACCTAGAAATTAGACTCTAGAAAACGATGGAGTCAGTCCAAAGGTGTAGAGGCTACCTACTTTATGTGATCGACGAGTAAGATGTTAGTGTGTACCCATACATCCAATCACATCTTACTTGTGAGAATCATGAAGGGACATGTGTAGGAGGAACCATATGCATTTCCTAGTATAAGGATTTTTTGGTAGATACGAGATGCATGACGTTAGTTAGTTAGTCAGCCATTACGTATAATTCCCCCAACAAGTTTCTCTACCCCCCATACATGTAGACATCATTACCAGACTTTGGGGAGGTGTATTTAATTTTATATAAGGGTTCGGGATCCTCATAGATATAATATACTTTAGACAATAAGGTCTTGGCTAAATTTCATCAGTTTGGATTTGTGGCATAAATAACCAAAGAAATGTCTAGCATGAAAAACTTAGAGTTTTTTATGTCAAAATTTTTACTTTAGAAAGGTTAATTGGGTAGTTCAATTAAATCATTATGCAGCCAATTTATGCATTACACAAAATTTAATCTTGAGCATGAAATATCAGCCACAATTTTCCTCAAGGACTATGAAAAACTTGACTCATTTTTTTAAGGTGAAGAATAATAGACAATACACTACATGAGGTCTATAGTGGATTACAGCCTCTTCTATGAGGCTGGCATACAATTGCAACTGTATGGATACACTACAGATTGGGCTAGTAGCATCTTGAATAGAAGATCAACTAGCGGGTTTATGTTTTCCTTTGGGAATGGTCATGTTACATGGAGCAGCAAAGAAGCACTCCACCCACCATGGGCCGACAATTTCCTTGCCCAGTATAGAGGTAGAGTATAGGGGTTCTACAATGGTAGCATGTGAGGTAGCTTGGTTACGTAAGCATTGGATAAGTAGGTTGTTGCAACAACTTTAGTAAACAACTGGCCACTTAGGAACCTAGTGTTTTATCCACAAACCAAACACATAGAGGTCCATTATCGCTTCATCAAAGAGAAGGTCTTAACAGGAGATGTTGATCTCGTATATGTCATCATAGAGGAGCACGTAGTTGACATTTTCACCATGTCCTTGAGAGTAGAGAAGCTTTGCTTGCAAATTCCACACTATGCTTGGAGTCTTAGAGATAGATTTGAGCTTGAGGGGGAGTGTTGAGATGTTAAGGTCAACAAGAGCTGACACTCATGACATGCCTAGTTGATTTTTCCACATTTACACCATTCGCACATTTGGTAGTTGACATGATGGACCTTCACTAGTGATTCAATAGCCGGACTACACCTACCTAGTCTAGCCGAGTTATGGCATACTTATCTTGCTAACTCTCCTACTATGAGTGTTCGTATTGTGTACTGCTTATACATAGTATAGTGCTTATGTTGGTTTTTACTTTTCCTTTATATACATGTTTTGAGAGAAAGAACAAGAAGAAGATTTCATCCTTCCAACTTTTGTGTGTTATCCATTGTTGGTTTTCACTTATCTTTGTACACCTCTTTTGAGAGCAATAAGAAGAAGAAGATTCTAGCGTGATTCCATCTTTGTGTGTGTCTTATCCATTGTTTGTGAGAGTGTGTGTGTGATTGCAAGAGCTCAAGATCTCTCTCCTCCCCCAATCTTTTCATGAATTTAAACCTTTCACCTTTTGCACATATTGTGAGATAGATATGGTACCCCTTCTTCATGATTTTCATTGCCTTCTTAAGTTACATCTTCTTAGATTTTGTGTTTGTCTCATAGAGATCCATAAGAATGTACCATCCATCTTTTGGAGTCCATGCATCCTTTATACACAATCATATGAAAGTTGTGTTTGAGAAGATCAATGAGGTGCAAACAAATGATGACAATGAAGAAAAGAAAGAGAAACTCAGTAAAAGTGAGGCAAAGAAAAGATAAAAATAATGAAATTGTTTTCTACTTTTGGAATGATAACAAGATTAGGGTGGTGAGTTTATACTTTTGAAATGATAACAAGATGAGAGTGGTGATTTTATAATAATGATATATGCCCATTCATTAACACTATCACTATATTGGTAAGTGTGCATTAAAAAAATTTAGAACATGTAAAACTTAAGATTTCTTGACCTTTTTTCTTTTTTATAAAAAATGTTTGAACTATATATCAAGAGGCTCATCAACCTTATCTTTATCTTTATGTGATGCAATTGTTGTTATAGTTATGTGTCCTTTTGATTGCCTTAGCCTTCCTTACACACCAGGTGCCTTGATAGTTGGAATCCCAAACTCCTCATCAAGGCTTTGCTTTGAGCCAATAGACTCTATCAACATATGAATGACTTGCAGAAATGTCAGGCATACCAAGAGACTCATCAAACTATGTGACGCACCTGCATGATTACTTTTCTAATGCAGCCTACCACTCCATGGTCTATCAACACATAGAGGACAATCTTGGTCCACTCAATGACTGCTGACCTATATTTTGCACAACAACCTATTCTTGTGCATCTGTCCTAATTAATTATTTTATAGCAACATACCAACTTCTTGTCTCATCAAAGATAACAGCCCTACTCACCTTCATCACATGCGTGACAGGGTTATAACATCTATACCCCTTTTGCTCAAGGGAGTAACCAAATGAACACACATTTTTCAGCCTTTGGATCCAGCTTACTTCGTAGCTCATCAGAAATGTGTATATATGCAATGCATCCAAACACTAAGTGGATCCAACTTACTGCGTAGCTCATTAGAAATGTGTACATATACAATGCATCCAAAAACCAAGTGTGACAAATCTAGTTTTGTGCCAATATAGTTCTCCTCTTGGGTCACACCATGCACTGTCATCGGCTATGGGGGTCTTATTCATAATGGTAAATTGCATCCATCAATAATGGTACCATTTTGTTGTAGAGTGTAGCTACATGTGAATTGCCTTTGAATTCCATGCTTTCTCAATTACTCAGCGAACTTATTGGGGAGAGGTGCTCTCCCCTTTGCTGTGACCTTAGGCACTTAACCTATAAACCTTTTTCTTTTCAGCCAACATTCTAAAATTATAAAGGCGAGGAAACAAAATAAGCTCATGACATATTAGCTATGGCATTGTATAGGCGAGCTAAGCTTGCATGCTCATAAATGGATTGCGTGGACTAACACTCAAGGAATGCCATGTCTATGATCTTTTGAACGCACAATTTATGTGGAGTCTAACCCCTTGTAATGTAAGATTTGTGTGCTAGACTATGTGCTGGAAGCAGATTTAATCCTATGAAAGGATTGGGCTACCGTAGTGCTAGCTATACCAAATTTCATCTGTAGCCAAACGTGTGCCAAGAAGATTTTTAACAAAGTAGTGGTGGTGTAATTTTGTGACAAGGATGAAATAACAAGTTCAATGTTCTTTATGCTCTTGTCCAAAAGAAGCAATTAGCCTCTACATCAGAAACCATTCTTGATGAGGACCCACCTTCTCCCCATCAAAGATCCTTTATGATTGATGAACTCTCAAAATCCGTCATACCTCCAACAAAGGAAGCAATCCCAGATCTAAATATTCAGGGTCCTCAAACTACAAATCCCCATGAAGGTGACCATTTCATTTATCCAAAATTGGAGTAAAGGCCACATCCTTTGAAGGAAATGCTACCCAAAATACAGCCACTATGTCTCATGAACCTCATCTAGAAGTGTCACCATGGAGGCAGCAAGATATCAAGCAGCACAAACCCTCATCTACAACAGCCACTCCTAGAAATCCAACCATCAACAATGGCATCAATGGTAAAACCCATATCTAAAAAAGAAACCAAGGATGAAAATTCTACTTCAAGCAAAAATCATCGATCAACATCACCAACAAAAGAAAAGCCTCACATCAAGGGAACCTTATCATCAACCCAACACTAAAGCCTCCTAACTCATATCAAAATAGATACAAAGGTTTTAATTCTAGCAAGAAAATATTGTTCTTTGCCACCACCATGGAGACCATCAAGATATTTACAAAGTATCAAAGGGTGGGTGGGACTACTTCAAGCACAATGATTCTATAAGGGTGGAAATCTTGTTTAGCTACCCATTCAAATTGAGCTATATTGAGATAGAGAAATTCAAGGGCCTAATAGGATGAAGAAAATAACGTAGCCTCAACCACAACATTCAAGGCAATCACACAAGAGAATGCTAGTAAATAAAATATATATTCCAAGAGTATTATTGCAAGTGGAAGGATATCATGAAGGTGCAACTAAAGTTTGGATCCCAAAAAGGCAAACCATGCTCCCAAAGAAGCAAAGGTATGCACCCAAGAAGAAGTCTATACCAAAACAAAGAGACCACAACAATCAAGGTACCATGCTTGATGCCTAAGAATCCACCAAATATGGGTACCTACAAACCTACTTTAGGCTCAAGGATACAATGAGAGCAATACCCTCACATGGGTTCCTAAAGCTATCAAAATTAATTAAGTTTCATCATCATCTTCATCAACATAGGGTAATCAAACGAATACTATGGTGTGGAGACCAAAGCAAAAACAACCGCCTAACCATCTTCATCAACATAGGGTAATCAAACGAATACTATGGTGTGGAGGCCAAAGCAAAAACAACCGCCTAACCACATGGAAAACATTACTTTCCCACACTAGCAAGAGAAATTTCACATCAGTTCATCCAATGAAGGAATGCAATCAAAGATATAAATCATACACATGAACCTACTCTTTAAACCAATAGCTCAATTTGCAAAAGCGTAGTGACACACACAAGAACCTACTCTCCTAAAAATTGAGATAACCACAAGAATCTGTTGCTCACATGGTGGTAAAACAAATGCCAGGGAACCACAAGAACCACTACTTTGCAAAGGTGGAACGGCACAAAAACCTCCCATGAACACAACTTGGTGAATCGTCATTAGAAGGAGTGCAAAGTTCAAAAACTTCATCAATAGCCAAATGGATGCTACCAAGAAAAACTACTGTCACTAGAAATCCAAGGAATAATATAAATAGTGATGTATAAGAATAAAAGAATACATCTGAACCATTGCCATGATTTTTCAATCATGCCACATAGGAATCATGCCATGAACTATAGTCTGATCAATAATCATACCAACAAAGAATCACTCAGCTCATTCATCTACACACATAGGGATATTGCATATGCTTTGTACATCAGCATAATATACAAAAGCACTAGGATATGTCACCTGTGATTCATAATGTCAGCAAGAATCATGCCAAAGAAATCATGCCGTGTGCCACATTATCAAAAATCATGGTTGTTAGCATATGTCCAAATGCATTCAAATCATGTCCATTACTTTCAAATTGCACTCCATATGCATATTCTTCATTCATATTTTGTGTTGCAATAATTCTTAGGGTCGTGAGATTCCTCCAAATCACATGGACCAATCTTCTTCAAAATTTTCAAATGCATGGTATTTTGGCATTCTCTCATTTTTTTGAACTTGTAAAGTCATATCCCCTCAGTAGACATATAGTATTATCACCGTGATTCTTCCAAGAATCACACTCATGATTCTTACCTCTACATAATCACGTTGACTTGGCTATCTCGAATTCCATCACAAAACCACCTCTAATATGTGTTTCCCCTCATTTTTAATGCATGTCAATAATCATCTGGTTCCAACACAGTTTTTCAACATGATTCTTCAAAAAAACATGGTCATAATTTCTAACATCTATAAAATCACAGAGGCTTAACCTCACACAAATATGGCCACCGTGTTTTCTGATCATATTTCCAATCCAAGAACCATTCTTCTACAATTTCATAAAGTTTCACCACCATGATTCTCAGAGTCACACCTCTGCCTCATTCCTAAACAAGAATATTCTTCAACAAGCCTATCATATCCTTATCTACTATAATCAAAGGATGCAACTGCTTAGTGAGTACATTTTTACTCACCCACTAGTGGAAACCTCATCATCACTCGTGAAACCTTCCAGGTACATCTCTGGATGGGGGACCATGGTGGGTATACGCCTGCCCCATGGTATGACCCATCACCTAGAATTCCTTACAGTTTAGCATCACCAACACCAGTAACTCATTCAGACAAACTTTGACCCTTTACATCAAATGGCTCCACAACCTTGCACGTTGACTAAATTCTTTCAAATCCTTTCCAAAATTTTTGACTTTGTAACAGTGCCAACAAAAGTTTAAGGACTTCCCTTTTTGTACTTCATGGTATATAGATTTTACTAAAGGTTGTGCAATTTACATCAAATTTCAAGGATTGACACACCAAAGTCATGTACAAACAAGCCATGAAGCAATGGTGTCTAAATCTCAAACTTGGACGAGCGCCTGTAGAGGTCCAACAGATAATTAATGGTGTTTTTGCTCTAAGAACGTGTGATAGTGAGATAGGATGTGCTCCCTAGTGTTGTAATGCATCAATGTATTATGGGATGAAGCAATGTACAAGCAATAGGCCAAATAGAAGCTTTGGTAACTTGTTTGGCCAAAGTTTGTGTTAAACAATTATGTCCATGTATAAAAGGCAATTTCTCCCATAATGCAAGGACACTCTCCCATTGTGCAATTGAGCTTCCCCTCTTGCTAGACATCTCTCTAATGCATGCTAGTGAGAGTGTGTGTGATGGATCTAATGTAAGAGGAGGGAGTAGTTCCCATAGTGCAATACGATGGTGTGATAATGCTATCTCGCAAGAGAAGGTGAATGGTAAGCTACCCATGGTTGTGTTGAGCTTGGAGACCTCAAGGGTTACAAGCTCATTAATCCCCATAAAACATTGAGGTGAGTAGAGGTGAGTAGTTCCCTCTTTGCTATCTCTTAGCATTAAAATCCCCATAGAAACCATTTGATCCCACAAATTTTTAATCCGCATAATAAATGCTTTTGTATTTTGGTCCATGTTGATTCTCTAGGTTTTGAATCCTATCGAATTTTGAGTCTCATATTGATTCCTTACTATGGTCTAAGCCGCAGATGCCTTAGTTATGTGCTAAATTAGAGTAAACCCATTGGTTTTGCATTCATTCTCAGAATAGTTTCTAGAAGCTCATAAAAGTCTAGAGTTGAGTTGATTTTAAATTTTCAGAGAGTAGTTTGTCCCATGAAGCTTGCCTTGTATAAAGGATGGTAGATGAATGTGCAAGACTAGTGTAGCAATAACAAACTGAGGTAGAAGCCATCACTCCTAGAATTCTCTAAAAATACAAGACTTTATTATATTATTTCTGCTAAAATCATGTAAGCTCTAATACCATATAAGAATATAGCATAGCAAAAAGATAGATCGCAAAACGAAGTGCAATAGACAATGCAATAGATAGAGAATGGAGAGACTTTAAAATTTTGAGATAAGTATAACGTGATGGTGTTATCCACCAGTATGCTCTCAAGTAGAGCTTAGATGGTGATATAGAAAAACTCGAGATGAAATATCTACTAAGTGTAGAGGATGTGGTTACTAATAAGCATTAGATCCCTTAGCTTATGATAATTATATCCATATATAGTGTTGTACATAGGTGGTGTGGAAGGTGTGTATCCATACCATGGGTGGTTACGTGGAAGGTGTGTATACATAACATGGGTGGTTACGTGGCATAGACGTGGTTGCCTCATTCAAAACATGGCCAAACACTAACCACCACCCACTAATAATGAGCCCATATTGTTGGGCCCAGGGGCTCCCACTGCGTGGCTCCCTAGGACCCCCCAACCCGAGGGCTCCACCCTAGGCTCCCATCGCGTGGCTCCCTAGGACCCCCCAACCCGAGGGCTCCACCCTAGGCTCCCATTGCGTGGCTCCCTAGGACCCCCCAACCCGAGGGCTCCACCCTAGGCCCCAGCTACTAATGTTCAAACCCCTGACAATCTCCTAACCATCAATGGACATAATAACAACTCCATCGAATAATATGGGGCTTCTCCTCATATGGTGATATTTACAAATATGCATTAAACATAGATATGAGATACATACTGAGAGGAGGGCATTGAGTGTATACTAACATAATGAGGTAGCTTTACAAGCAGGGCATAGCTACGGCCTAGCTTTGGGATTAGAGTAGGATTTAATTATGAAGTAGAGAATCTACACAAGTACCTAGAAGTCCCCGAGTTTCTCTAGATCTCCCAACGTGCTTTAAGTGATCCCAAATCCCTTACATAAGTGTAATTGAATTATTGTAATATAATGATTGGACTAGGTAAAATTATATGTAGGTGCTAAAAATTATGCAAAGTACACTCTCCCCTCCCTAGGTAAAAGCTTGTGTATTTGTAATGAGAATTGAGGCCTTTTTATACATGAAAATGTTGATTGGGAACTAGTAATGCACTCCCACATGAGTCATTCATGTAGCCCACCAAAATCCATGCAACAAACCTTAATTCTATGTAATATCTCATTTTTCATGTATTCAACCACTCCACATGCATCAAAATCTACCATCAAGTTAACTCTCTCATTTAAGCATAGCTAGAGTTTTCTATTAGTTCTCAAGCTTATCTCCTTATTTTATATTTATTTTACACTCTAAAAATTAGACCTAATTAGGTTTTACACTTCACCATCCAACCTTAGACTTTACAATTTGTCCATTCAACCTTAGCTCAATTAAATGAGCACTCTTCAATTTATAATTTGTCAAGGCTAATGCTTACACACCCTAGCACATTTTATTTATTATTATTAACTTAATTTTCTTAGAATAACTCATTTATTTATTTCATAAAAAAATTTCCAATATCATTTTTCTCTTTCTAACTCTAACATGTGTAGGGGGTGCACATGTGCACACATCGAAAAGCCCCAAATAAATTTATGTACATATGAACTTGGCTAATTAACTTAATTTTTTTTTTCTAATTTTTTTCTCGAACTCCCAATTCTCTCTCATTAAAATTCACACCTTGTATTTAAACATATTCTCTCACTAGAAAGTGCACCTTGAGAAAAAAATATAATACCTTAGTTAAATTTTTGACATAGAGAGATCTTACATTCTCCCCCACTTAAAGACCTATAATGTTCTCATCTCGCAAATTGGGAAAATTCTTTCTCTTTTTCCACTTAATTAAATTACCTTTTAAAATATTACTTCTAAGGGGCTTTTCTTTGACGTCTAAAACTGCTTATGGTTCTAGTTCTACTTGCCCTTGAATAGAAAAGAAACTTGTTTATCATCCAATATATGATTAGGATCTACCTCTGCCAACAAACTAACATGGAGGATATTATGGATTTTCAAGTACAAAGGAATTAAAAGTTTAGAAGATTGATCTCTAACTCTTCATGGAACTCCTTTAAAAAGTGGAAAGCCAAGGATAAGATCTCAAATCAATATGTCATTGTTGTGCTCAAGATTGAATTCAATGTTTTACATGTGGGCCTTTACTTCTCGGAGGATTGGATGAAGACAAAGATAAACTTTTTCGCTCTATAATAGGAGAGAAAACATCAAGAGAGCAGTGAGAGCAATTTGGAAAAGCTCATCATTTTCTCATAAGAGAAGTGGAGGCACTCATGAAGCTTTGTGAGAAAGAACCCACGTGATTTTCAATAACAAGTAACGGCGAGTGCTTCCCGACTATGAAAGTAAAGGTATTCACACTTTGTCTTGGGAGGAAAGTCCTCCATTGCTCACTTTGTAAGTATCTATTTTACTATTTTCCTTCTCCTCTTTCATTTTGTTTTGTACTATATTGTTTCTTTTAACTAACTGTATATTTTTAAATTTATTTTGTAGAGGAAGGTTGTTGGGCGTGACCCAACAAAAAAGGAGTAAAATTATGGATTTAGAGCCCCCGTCTGCAATTGTGGGCTTGGATACATACACGAGGTGTATGCTTGAATGAGTCCATTTTGAGGACTCAAGTAGACGAGGAGGTAAGTAGTTACTAAGCCCTTCTCTTATCTATATCTAATTTTATTTTAATTTTTTTTACTTACCTTACTCTTGTTTGTATGTATGTATGTAGGATGAAGATGAAGACGAGGAGGTAAGTAGTTACTAAGCCCTTCTCTTATCTATATCTAATTTTATTTTAATTTTTTTTACTTACCTTACTCTTGTTTGTATGTATGTAGGATGAAGATGAAGATCCAGACTATGAGCGTGAAGTGGGAGAAGGAAGTGAGGATGACTACAAAGACAATGAGATGAGCCACCTGAGGAAAATGATGAGGATTACGAGTATCCTCCTCTTCCTTGATGCCTTTTTTGTATATGGCCAAAGTTCCAACAATTCGAGAAATATAATACATATTTGGCTCACTTACATTGAAAGATCCCTGTCCCCTACAACGAATTCTGGGGTACTAGCAGTGGAAGTAGCACTTCTTGTGTGGGCAGGGTCCCTCACTCGGGGCCTCGCCCACATATATCCGGACAAGAGACTAATCCCTCGATTCTTCCAAAACTAAACCCGAAAAAACTTCCCACTCGGAAAGCATGGGTAATTCCTCCAGGATATTTTTACTCTAACATAGTCAAGAACCTTAACTAATTGAACTGATCTGACCGAACCCGTAAGTCCCATAGTTAGATCAAGGAAAAGACTTGCACTTGGATCACAGAGACCAACGCTTTTTTCCTCATGGAGAGGCACAACCATTGATTCTTTTCCATAGAACAATTTTTATCCGGGATTTACTTCATCAATTGTACCATAAAAGAATTGAGTCTTGTTTTAGGGATCCATCAGTTTAGCCATCCAGTCCCATGGGTTAGCCAACCGCCCAACCATAATGCTTCCCCAACATTCTCGACATAAAACAGTCATTTAAAAACAGGTCATAAATACAGTTTCTATAACAAACTCTCGTCTTTCCACATCAATCCACATTATTTAATTCACATCCATTTCATATGTATTCCCATTCCAATCCAATCACATCATTTTCATCTCATCACATCTTTCCTCATTTATCCCCATCAGATCTCATCCACTTGCATCTACCCATATCCACAGATTCACATTCATTCACATCTCATCCATCCATATCTACCCCGATCCACATCACATCCATTTCACCTCACATCTCATTCATTCCCATCTATCCCGATTCACATCTCATCCATTCACCATCACATCTCATTCATTCACATCTATCCCGTTTCACATCCCATATCATTCATTCCCATCCCGATTCACATGACATCACATCTCATTCATTCACATCCCGATTCACATGACATCACATCTCATTCATTCACATCCCGATTCACAACACACCTCATTCACTCACATCTATCCATTTCATATCACATCACCTCCATCCATTCACATCCATCACATCACATTCATTCATATCCATCGCATTCATTCTCATCACCATCCCATCACATACAATCTATCCACATAACATCACATCCATTTCACATCACATCTCATCTCATTGATCCACATCCATCCAATCGTTCATATGTACGACTACCCACATCTATCCATACATTCATATCTATCACTTCACATCCATATATATTCATGTCACATCACATCTCTTTACATCACATCACATTCTTTCACATACACATCCACATCCATTCTTTCACATACACATCCATATCCATTCTTTCACATACATCCACATCCATTCTTTCACATACACATCCACATCCATTCTTTTACATACATCCACATCCATTCTTTCGCATACATATCCACATCCATTCTTTCACATATATCCACATCCATTCTTCAATACACATCCACATCCATTCTTCACATTCAAAAAAACACATGCTTTGTGAAAGTCGTCCCTCTCTTATGGATTACTGTGCCGATTTCGGCGGACTGTGCTCTACCTACACATTCACATCCATTGTTCACATATACATTCACATCCATTCTTCACATACACATTCACATCCATTTTCAACCATATCGAGGTTGGTCAAGACTTGGGCAGGCTTTGCTGCTACGTGAGCCGTCCTTTGGACACTCCCCGCCAGCAAACCGAGCTTCCCTTATAAAAACATATACCAAATGCTCCCTCCAGCATTCTGGCGTAAGAGAGTCCTTTAAGAAAATAGGATTTTTATGCAAGTTTTCAGTTTGATTTTCTTTTGAATACAAGGAGTATTTCTTGAATCAGTATCCCCAAAACTTCTTGATCGAAATTCTGAATTCCATACCAGAATTCCTCGAATTCTATAACCTTGATCCACACATCAATTTGAAGGGTCTCAAACTTAGTTTCAGATTTGGCAAAGTTTTGAGTGTATTTTTCTAAACTGGTCACACCTTCTTTCCTCAAAACTGATGAAAGAGTTTGGTCTTGGTCATAGTCTGATTCAAGGTTTGAGTCAGATAACATTTTTTCTGAACTATCTTTCTCGAAAAGGTTTGATAATTTAGTTACTATTTTACTAAATTTCTTTCTTTGAATATTCACTTAACTCATTTCTAAATTAGTTATGAATTCCAATGAGGAATAGATTAATCATTTATCTGAATATTTTGATCTCGATAGACTTCCTGAATTTTTTTTTACAATGTTTGTGAATATAAAACGATAGGAATTTCTCTCTTAGAGTATTTAATTATTCATTTATCAACTACTCATAGAATTTACACATAGAATTTAAGAGAATTTTAATTGTGATATAAAAATTCTTTAGACATCTATTTATGCATAAAAATCAACTTCAATGGGATTAACACTTTTAAAAAAGAAATCCTTTTATGCATCTATTTATGCATAAAATAAAATTTAATAGGAATAACACTTTTAAAATAAAAATAATTTCTTTATGCATCTTTTTATTCATAAAAATCAATTTTTATAAGAATAATGCTTTTATAATTTAAAAAATCCTTTATGCATCTTTCTATGCATAAAAATCAATTTTAATAAGAATAACACTTTTATAATTAAAAAATTTCCTTTATGCATCTTTCTATGCATAGATTCAAATTTAATAAGAATAGCACTTTTATAATTAAAAAATTTTCTTTATGCATCTTTCTATGCATAGAATCAAATTTAATAAGAATAACACTTTTGTAGTAAAACAATTTCCTTTATATGCATCTTTCTATGCATAGAATCAAATTTATTAAGAATAACACTTTTACAAAAATAAAAAATTCCTTTATGCATCTTTCTACGCATAAAAATCAAATTTAATAAGAATAACACTTTTGTAATTAAAAAAATTTCCTTTATGCATCTTTCTATGCATAGAATCAAATTTAATAATAATAATACTTTAATAATAAAAAACATTCCTTTATGCATCTTTCTATGCATATAATCAAATTTAATAAGAATAACACTTTTGTAATAAAAAAATTTCCTTTATGCATCTTTCTATGCATAGAATCAAATTTAATAAGAATAACACTTTTGTAATAAAAAAATTTCCTTTATGCATCTTTCTATGCATAGAATCAAATTTAATAAGAACAACACTTTTATAATAAAAAAATTTCCTTCATGCATCTTTCTATGCATAGAATCAAATTTAATAAGAATAACTCTTTTGTAATAAAAAAAAGTTCCTTTATGAATTTTTCTATGCATAGAATCAAATTTAATATTTAATATCAGTGATATCCATGCATATTCATAGGTGAATATGTACATGGAGTAATTAGAATATTTCTTTTAGATGCAAAAATGGTAGGAATTACTCTTTTGGAATAACATAAAAATAAACTTTTTTTTTTACAAAATTTTGAAAAATTTTACCATAACCTCCTTTGTATGGCTGACCATTTCCCATTTTTATCTTTCTTTATTTAACTTCATTAACCCAAGTTAGAATTATAGAACTCTAATCTACATAATTTTCTAAATTCAAGAGAGTAAAGAATAAGAAGAGTTTAATTAATCGCTTAGTTAATCTTTCTAGGATTAAGAAAGGTTGGAATGTAAAGAAGAGAAGGGGGTGGCCTTTTCATCAAAGGCATAGCATTTGAATTTAATTCAATCATTTGGAAAACATAAAAATCAAGAAAACCATACATTTTTCATTAAAATTTGTAAACAAAGTAGAAAATTAGCTTACATGGAGCTTGTAAGCTCTCCTTTGGCTTGGGGGATTGAGGGTTCTACTATTGTTTGAAGCAATGGTGGCCACACCAATTCACTTAGGCCAAAAACAATTGAACTTTTAAAAAATTCAATGTAGTTTGCCCAGACAAGAGTAGAGTAATAGTGCATAAACACCATTAAGAGTTTTACAAAGGGGGAGGCTTCTATTTATAGGAAAAAGTGAGCCTCTAAGCCAGAAACTGATTCTAGAATTTTCCAGATCAGTTTGGTCAATTTTTGTCCATTTCAGGTCAACTTACTTTTTGGATCTAGTTTTGAAATAAGAGAGAGGAGAGATGAAAATATCTCATTTTATTGATTACAAATTGGGGGTAATGATGAGAAAAAGTCACCTACTTCATGAGGGGAGATCCCCATACTGAGGTGTCAAAATTCAGTTTTTTAATTCTTTTCTTTGGTCCTTAGTTCACTCTTCATCTTATGTGAGCATTTACTCATTTTTGGGGGGTTTTTCTTTTATTCTTCAATTTATCTCCTCCCTACACTTGGATTGATCCATTTGGCCCATAGGAACCTTAATTGGACCATAATCCCAAAATTTCTGAAAATCTGAACCCTTAGGCTAAGGTCCTTTATACCTATTTTCAATTAATTCCAATTGCACATTGGAAAGTTCTTTTTGAATTTCTTTTTCAGGGGAAGCCATTTTAGACACTAGGAGGATTTTTATATCCAAAAATATCTCAGTTTTGAGTTACCTCCCTCTAGATATTTTCTCTCTCCAGGCCAAAACAAGGGAAAACACAATCTTTCTTTTATTTCAGAGAGGGGAAAAATTATAAGATCAGAAGGGAAGGTTCTTACACCTACACCTCAAAAGCTGGAGGGAGGAATCAAACATCCTACCCCACTTAAAAAGTGCGAGATGTCCTCATCTCGCACACTAGAGGAGAACTCTTTCCCTTAAGATCCAATTGATTATGGGGTTCCTTATAGTCTGGTCAACCGAACAAAATCCTAGGATAAAGATCCCTTATATAGAACTCATCATCAAATAACAATTCATTCAGATCATATCATTCATATCTTTAACACAATAATGGTCCATTAGACCAAAATTTCCATTTGAACAGTCCTCCATGGGAATTTCAATTATACAGATTTTTAATTTGTCATCCCTGAACTTAATCCACTAGGTCAAGTGTTAACAGTCGCAATCTGTCAGCACAAACCACTAATCTCATAGTGATTTGCTGAAGTCATTATCGTCATTCCAGTTTACAAACATCATCACAGGGACTCATCCCATTCATCCTCATTGTGGTTTTGCTCAGCTTATCGCTTTTCAACCAAAATTTAGGAATCATCATTTTTTCAATCAGAATCCAAATCAACTCATTAGTTCTCAACCAGAGTTTTAAAATCATATCAACCACATTTGAATTCATCATCTCGATAGCATTTTTGCTTATAATTTCAAGGTCTTAGATTTACTCGTATATACTGCCCCCACAGTAAAAAGCTACAGTTATACCCTCGGTATATAGGGGTAGTCACGGTCCTTAGAATTATAAGATAAATACCATCATGTCTAGGCCTCAAGCAAGTTAAGGATTCCATGCAATTGTGGTACTTCCATCTGAAGACCCAATTACTAATTTATGAATTTTAGTTTGAATATCAATTTGTATGAATTTCACACATTTTCAACTTTTTACTGTTACTTCATAAAATTTTGACATTTTTGGCTTCTCGGTTGATCCACTTTAGCCAATTTGCTCTGATACCACCTAAAAGATCCCTATCCTCACCGTGCAACGAATTCTTGGGTACTAGCAGCAGAAGTAGCACTTCTTCGACGGGGTAGGGTCTCTCACTTGGGGCCTCGCCCATGTATATCCGGACAAGAGACTAATCCCTTGTCTCTTCCAAAATCGAACTCGGAAAAACTTCCCTTGCCCGGAAAGCACGGGCGATTCCTCCAGGATATTTTTACTCTAACGTAGTCAAGAGCCTTAACTAACTAAAGTGATCTGACCGAACCCGTAAAGTCCCATAGTCTGATTAAGGAAAAGACGCACTTGGATCATAGAGACCAACGCTTTTTTTCTCATTGAGAGGCACAGCCGTTGATTCTATTCCATAGAACAATTTTTATCCGGGATTTACTTCATCTATCGTACCATAATAGAATTGATTCTCATTTCAGGGATCGATCAATCTAGCCTAACCCCATCCAGTCCCGTGGCTTAGCCAACCGCCCAACCACTGTAGTGATGGGATCCATTTAAAAATTTTGTTAGGTTTTGTCTTGAGTACCAGGGAAAATAGTTCCAAGGCCCCCTAGCTGGATATTCATGCAAACTTAAAACTAGTCATCACAGAACTTACACACCCAATATGGAATTGCATTTTTCATAGATTCAATGAAATTGCATTTTTCATAGATTCAGCTATGAAATTGCATTTTTCATAGATTCAACTATCTTTAAAACAATCTTTTAATGAAACTATAGTATCACTGATCATAATCCTCCAAAATATCCGGTTGAATCCTAATTTCTAATTTTTTCCTTCATTGGTTTACCTATGGCTTCATTGGCAACCACAACGCTCACAACCTATCCACTCAGAGGCCTTTTCGATAGTTCTTCCTAGCTCATAGTACTCGGCAATATATTCACTTATAAAAATCAAAATGGAACCTCCGTTGAAGATCAGCAAGATCAACCAACTGATCCATAAAGAATAGCCATGGACTCATCCGATGAGGACCAGCAAGGTCAATCAACCAGATCCATGCCCAAATTCAGAAAACAACTCTTACTCCTTGATCCAATATCTTTTCCGATCCACGAGCGGGTATCTTCGGCAACCCAAAGCCCTAGCACCGTATGGTCAGCACCCTCTAGGATCCTTCGCAGGTCACCTAGAGCTTCACTAATAGGCTACTTCCTTGGTCCCTCATCCATCGTAAACCGGCCATCGTAAACCGGAAGCTCACCATTTAAATCAAACCGAGACTGGTCATCATCAAGACCTCGGCTGACCTTGCTACACGAGACGTCCTCCATTGACTCTCCGTCAGCTGTTGCAACATTATCAGATAGGTCTTACGACCTCATTCACAAGATGGTCAAAATGCTTCCCCAGCATTCTTGACATTAAACAATCATTTAAAAACAGGTCATAAAACAGTCATTTAAAAACAGGTCATAAATACAGTTCTTATAACGAACTCTCGCCTTTCCACATTGTTCCACATGAATCCACATTATTTAATCCACATCCATTTCATATGTATTCCCATTCTCATCCAATCTCATCATTTTCTTCTCGTTACATCTTTCCTCATTTATCCTTATCAGATCTCATCCGCTCACATCTACCCATATCCACATCTCATCCGCTCACATCTACCCATATCCACATCTCATCACATCACATTCATTCACATCTCATCCATTCATATCTACCCCGATCCACATCACATCACATCACATCCATTTCAGCTCACATCTCATTCATTCACATCTATCCTGATTCACATCTCATCCATTCACATCACATCTCATTCATTCACATTCACATCACATATCATCCATTCACATCTATCCCAATTCACATCACATCTCATTCATTCACATTCACATCACATTCATTCACATCACATATCATCCATTCACATCTATCCCAATTTACATCACATCACATCTCATTCATTCACATCACATCACATCTTACCCATTCACATCCCATATTTTTCATTCACATCCCGATTCACATGACATCAAATCTCATTCATTCACATCTCGATTCACATCACATCTCATTCACTCACATCTATCCATTTCACATCACATCACCTCCATACATTCATATCCATCACATCACATTCATTCATATCCGTCACATTCATTCTCATCACCATCCCATCAATACATTCTATCCACATAACATCACATCCATTTCACATCACATCTCATTCATTCACATCTCATCTCATTGATCCACTTCCATCCAATCATTCACATGTACGACTACCCATATCTATCCATACATTCATATCTATCACTTCACATCCACATATATTCATGTCACATCACATCACATTCTCTCACATACACATCTCCACATCCATTCTTTCACATACATCCACATCCATTCTTTCACATACACATCCACATCCATTCTTTAACATACATCCACATCCTTTCTTTCACATACACATCCACATCCATTCTTTCACATACATCCACATCCATTCTTTCACATACATATCCACATACATTCTTCACATACACATCCACATCCATTCTTCACATACACATTCACATCCATTTTCAACCATACCGAGGTTGGTCTCCCCGCCAGTTAATTGCAACTGAACTTCCCTTAGAAAAGCATATACCAAATGCTCCTTCCAGTATTCTAGGGTAAGACAGTCCTTTGGGAAAAGAGTGTTTTTATGCAAGTTTTCAGTTTGATTTTCTTTTGAATACAAGGAGTATTTCTTGAATCAATATCTCCAAAACTTCTTGAACTAAATTCTGAATTCCATACCAGAATTCCTCGAATTCTATAACCTTGATCCACAGATCAATTTGAAGGGTCTTAAACTTAGTTTCAGATTTGGCAGAGTTTTGAGTGTATTTTTCTAAATTGGTCACACCTTCTTTCCTCGAAACTAACAAAAAAGTTTGGTCTTGGTCATTGTCTGATTCAAGGTTTGAGTCGAATAAGATTTTTCTTGAACTATCTTTCTCGAAAAGGTTTGATAATTCACTTACTATTTTATTGAATTTCTCTCTTTGAATATTCACTTAACTAATTTCTAAATTAGTTATAAATTCCAATGAGGATTAGATTAATCATTTATCTAAATATTTCGATCTCAAAAGACTTTCTAAATTTTCTTTTTACAATCCGTGTGAATATAAAACCATAGAAATTTCTCTCTTAGAGTATTTAATTATTCATTTATCAAATACTCATAGAATTTAAACATAGAATTTAAGAGAATTCTAATTTTGATATAAAAATTCTTTATGTATCTATTTATGCATAAAAATCAACTTCAATGGGAATAACACTTTTCAAATAAAAATCCTTTTATGCATCTATTTAATCATAGAATCAAATTAAATAGGAATAACACTTTTAAAATAAAAATAATTTCTTTATGCATCTATTTTTGCATAAAATCAATTTTTATAAGAATAACACTTTTATAACAAAAAAAATTTCTTTATGCATCTTTCTATGTATAAAAATCAATTTTAATAAGAATAACACTTTTATTTAAAAAAATTCCTTTATGCATCTTTCTATGCATAGAATCAAATTTAATAAGAATAACACTTTTATAATAAAAAATTCCTTTATGCATCTTTCTATGCATAGAATCAAATTTAATAAGAATAACACTTTTGTTAAAAAAAATTCTTTATGCATCTTTATATGCATAAAATCAAATTTAATAAGAATAAAACTTTTGATAAAAAAATTCCTTTATGCATGTTTCTATGCATAGAATCAAATTTAATAAGAATAACACATTTATAATTTAAAAAATTCCTTTATGCATCTTTCTATGCATAAAAATCAAATTTAATAAGAATAACACTTTTGTAATTAAAAAAATTCCTTTATGCATCTTTCTATGCATAGAATCAAATTTAATAAGAATAGCACTTTAATAATAAAAAACATTCCTTTATGCATCTTTCTATGCATAGAATCAAATTTAATAAGAATAACACTTTAATAATAAAAAGCATTCCTTTATGCATATTTCTATGCATAGAATCAAATTAAATAAGAATAACACTTTTGTAATAAAAAAATTTCCTTTATGCATCTTTCTATGCATAGAATCAAATTTAATAAGAATAACACTTTTGTAATAAAAAAATTGTCTTTGTGCATCTTTCTATGCATAGAATCAAATTTAATAATTAATATCAGTGATATCCATGCATATTCACAGGTGAATATGTACATGCAGTAATTAGAATATTTTTTTAGATGCAAAAATGGTGGGAATTACTCTTTTGAAAAAAAATAAAAACAAACTTTCTTTTTCACAAAATTCTAGAATTTTTTGCCATAACCTCCTTTGTATGGCTGACCATTTCTCATTTATATCTTTCTTTATTTAATTTAATTAATCCAATTTAGAATTATAGAACTCTAATCTACATAATTTTCTAAATTTAAGAGAGTAAACAATAAGAAGAGTTTAATGAATCACTTAGTTAATCTTTCTATGATTAAGAGAGGTTGGAATGTAAATAAGAGAAGGGGTGGTCTTTTCATCAAAGGCATAGCATTTGAATTTAATTCAATCATTTGCAAAACATAAAAATCAAGAAAACCATAGGTTTTTCATTAAAATTTGTAAACAAAGTAAAAAATTAGCTTACATGGAGCTTGTAAGCTCTCCTTTGGCTTGAGGGATTGAGGGTTCTACTAAATTATAAAAAAAAATTCAATGTAGATGGCTCAGGAGAGGAGTAGAGTAACAATGCATAAACACCATTAAGCTTTTACAAAGGGGGAGGCTTCTATTTATAGAAAAAAGTGAGCCTCTAACCAAGCAATTGATTCTAGAATTTTCCAGATCAGTTTGGTCATTTTTTATCATTTTTGGGTCAGTTCAGCTTACTTTTTGGATCTAGTTTTGAAATAGGAGAGAGGAGAGATGAGAATATCTCATTTTATTGATTAAAAATTGGGGGTAATGATGAGAAAAAGGTGCCTACTTCATGAGGGGATATCCCCATACTGAGGTATCAAAATTTAATTTTTAATTATTTTCTTTGGTCCTTAGTCCACTCTTCATCTTATGTGAGCATTTACTTATTTTTTGGGGGGGTTTCTTTTATTCTTCAATTTATCTCCTCCCTACACTTGGATTGATCCAATTGTCCCATAGGAACCTTAATTGGACCATAATCCAAAATTTTTTGAAAATCTGGACCCTTAGGCTAAGGTCCTTTGTACCTTTTTTCAATTAATTCCAATTGTACATTGGAAAGTTCTTTTTGAATTTTTGTTTCAAGGGAAACCATTTTAGACACTAGGAGGATTTTTATTTCCAAAAATATCTCAATTTTGAATTTCCTCCCTCTTTCTCTCTCCAAGCCAAAGCAGGGTAAAACAAGATCTTTCTTTTGTTTCAGAGAGGGGAATAATTATAAGATCAGAAGGGAAGGTTCTTACACCTGTACACCTCAAAAGCTAGAGGGAGGAATCTTACATACATTCTTCTCAATTTATGTCTTTTTTTCAAGTTTATGTTTGTATTAAAAAAATTGTCTATGTTTTAATTTTTTTTAAAGAGTTAGGGCACTCTACCCCTACTTTTTTTCCACATAGTTATATTGTTGTGAAAATAGCAATGAAAATTTGTTGTTGAATATTGAAATATCACTGTTGAGCGGCAAATTTGTGCTGATGAGAGCAGCGATCCCGTTGTTGCAGCAAAAATAGCAGATTTTTTAGTAACGAATTGGGCGCGACATCTCCCTACCCTTCTAGTTATAAAAGCACTACTATTTTCACTACTACACCCTCATTCTATTGTAGTGGCACTTATATGTCATTTTGTGGACTATGGTTGGTGGTCTCACATGGACAAAGAGGGCACAAGGGTGGTGACCAAGTGTGGAGGGCCAAGTATGGACACATGACATTAGGGTTATGGTTGGAGGAGAAGCATTATGTTTTATATTTAAATGCCATTTGGGATATGGAATGGACAATCTCTCTTCCCCTCGTTTTGGCTCATTCTCTTTCTTATGATTTGATTCATCTTAGGTCCACTTTTGACATTAGATTTTCATTAGCATTTTGATTAGGGTTTATTCAAATCATCTATAATTATGTAGAAATTTTGGTACGATGAGATCTTGGGGGGAGTTACATCCCTCCCTCCCTCCTTACCCTTTCTCTTTTTCCATTTCCCCCTCCCTTGCACACCTCCTTCCTCCCCTTTCTTGGTTGTTCTATATTTTTCAAGACACCCACCCTTTCCCCTCAATATCACTATTTCTAGCTCTTGACGATTAGCATACCACCACCATAGAGCTAATCCAATGCTCATCTCCATTATTTCTAGCTTTGTGCATCACCACTAGCATTGAGCAAAGTAGATGTCCACTCTGTAATGTTGTGGCCAATAGGGCTATCAAGCTTGAGTGCATGTCCATCTCACAACATCTCACTAGCATTGAGCAAAGTAGATGTCCACTCTGTAATGTTGTGGCCAATAGGGCTATCAAGCTTGAGTGCATGTCCATCTCACAACATCTCACTAGCATTGAGCAAAGTAGATGTCCACTCTGTAATGTTGTGGCCAATAGGGCTATCAAGCTTGAGTGCATGTCCATCTCACAACATCACCCCTACCCCTCTTTGGTGGTGATCTCATCATTCATCAAGTGCAATAAAACAAATCATCATATAGTGATTGTAATTCATCAAGTGTAGAAAAGCAAAGCACTGTATATAGCAACAGAAGCTAGTGGCGGGTTTGTAGAAGCGAGTGGGTTAGCACAGAAACAAAGTTGATGGCCATCTCTCCAAGTGCAATAGAGCATGACTTTAGTGTGCAGAGAGCATAGGAGGACATCTGGTCAAGCACGCATAGCATCAAGTGAGGGAATTCATAGATGTTTGAGTCACAGGGCCATTTGATGCTCATATGTATGCTTACAGGGAAGTTCAAGCAAAGCCTTGTGGGCTTCCTCCTCATTGTACTCACATTCAAAGAAGGTGATATTAGGCTTAAGGTATGCACTGCGGCCTGGGATTTTTCTCCATTTGTAGCTCCCCTTTCCCTAGTGGGATAAGGCCTATTTTGAGGGTCTCTAGAGTCATAGTTCTAATTAGCATATTGTGTCATTTCCATTCTCTTCAACAAAACTTGATTTTCGTGGTAGATGCTACCTCTACATCTTCCTTTCTATCTTTCTATGAGGCTTTCATCCTTGAATGGTCATGGTCATCTTTTATTCTCATTCCTCTTCTACATTGTTCCTATGATGGTAGTGTTTAGGAGTAGGAACCAATGGCTTATCAAATAAGGGCATGCATTGTCCCATAGGGGTATGCCACACTGCAAGATAGCCCATTAGAACACCCATTCTCATGAGTATCTTTTGTGCTATTATATATGGTTTTGTCTTGTCTTCTATCTCTTCTCATCCATGTATTCACCGAGGACATGGTGAATGGGTTATATGTTGGGAGAACTCTAGATAATTAAGGGGATTTATGATCATTTTATTGGATTTATCCATATGGAAATGGGATTGTGGGTGAAGGATGGCCATGGTAATCCCCTTTTGTTGCTTAGGTTTTTTGAGTGCACTTATATATGTTGTTTTCTAGACTATGGTTGGTGATCTCATGTGGATAAAGAGTGCACAAGGTTGGTGGCCGAGTGTGGAGGGCCAAGGATGGACACATGACATTAGGGTTTAGAAGAGAAGCAATACATTTGTATTTAAGTGTCCTTTGGGCTATGGAATGGACAATCTCTCTTCCCCTTTTTTTGGCTTATTCTCTCTCTTGTGCTTTGATCCATCTTGCTTTTTCTTTAAGCATTAGATTTTCATTAGCATTTTGATTAGGATTTAATTAGATCATCTATAAGCTGACTAGATGTGAGCAGTGCCCATGATCATGTAGATAAAGTCAGTATATAGACTAGACAAATAAAATAGGATTAACCTACATAAACTTTAGATAATTCATAGAAATTTATAGGATGTACTATCTATATAAAGAACTTTATACCCTTTTACCCCAACATTAGGACAAAGTGGTCAATCCATACCTCCTTACAAGTACACCACTTCCCATGGAAACCACACAAGGTATTTAGACATATCATAAGTACACCACGTCCCATGGAAACCACACAAGAGGATGTCATGGAGGATTTAGAGGAGGTGAACATACTCATTGCAACTACAAAGGAATTTTTGGCAGGTGATGGAATTAGAAAATAAGAAGGGGTTAAAATGAAGAAGACCCTAGGTAAGCGAAGAGACCAAGTCTACAAGGGAAGAACCAATGGATATGCCTCCCTCCCCAATCATGGTCCCTAGGATAGAGTTTAGCACAGAGATTGAGTTCATCACCTTCACACTGACCTACAACCAAACACTATGTCCAAGAATGCAAATGTGGTGCAAGAATAGGAACCATTTCTATTTCAGCATCAGTCCAAGAAACTCCCATAGAGAGATACAAGAGGAGCTATCATAGATCCCAAACAATAGGTAGAAGAATGCATACCTTCCCCACCCCAAGATTCATTTGTGGAAGTACAAGTACCCAAGGAAGAGGAGAAGAAGATTGAGGACCCCAAGCTACCACAAAGGTAGTGCCCATGCGAAAGGAGGACAAAGTAACAACCCCAACAATATCAAATGAGATTGGTCTGTCCAAAAAGCATGACAAGACTCCAAATCAAGGACTCCAAATCAAGAGGAGACCAAGGAAGGTGTGAAGGAGGTTTTAGCTCTACGAAGGACCTCACCTTATAAATACCTACCCCAGAGAGTTTCAATACTGTACAGATGTTGTCTCCACAATAAAATGAGCTAAGCTTTCTTAGCTATATGTCAGCATTAGAGCACTATTTAGGACATAGGTACAAAGATGAAATCTCATACAAAGGTAAGGTGCAAGAGGATGAAGTGATTTAAAAGCTAGTGTCAAATTGTCACATGTGCTAACCAGTTATCCTCGTATGTGACAAAATTGTGCACAGAGAGAGGTTGGTTTCTTGTGAAGAAGAAATCTAGAGGCTAAAGAGAAAGACAGACAAAAACAGGTATATCAAACACCTCTAATGGATATTAATAACCATATAGATGCTATGAAAGTATATTTTGACAAAAAAGGTTATAGAATTTATGGCCCATGAAAAAGAGTCTCAAAGGTTGCAAGAAAAGGTTAGCAACACATCAAGGAGCTATAAACTGACAAAAACGTTTATGAATAGAGAGTGAAAATGGAGGTGATAAATAATGAGAAAAATGTTTGTGAATACAGAGTGCAACTAGAGGTGATCAAAACGTTTATGAATAGAGAGTGAAAATGGAGGTGATAAATAATGAGAAAAATGTTTGTGAATACAGAGTGCAACTAGAGGTGATCAAAACGTAAGAGTTTCAGAACAAACTACAATAAATATAAAAGGACTTTTGAGGAAAGCAAGAACTGTTAGAACAAAGGATTTTAGAATTACTCAAAGATAAAGAGGTGAAAGAGCAGGAGGAATTGAAAAGGAAGCATGCACATGTAATAAGAGCCCACAATGTAGAACTCAAAGAAACCAAAGAGTAGTTGGCCATGGCAATTGATAGAGCCACCAGTAATAAGTGGTAACACACCTCACCACACCTCTCTCCAAGATTCAAAGGTAGAGTTATAAACTCATTTTAAACAAAGGAGGAAGAACTTACACAATCATTAGTACAGTTGGAGGAACATGTTAAAAGAGCTTATGAGGCTACAACTAAGAATGATAGGCTATTGTAGGCACATGCCATGAGAGAAGAAGCCAACCCAATTGGAACAACATTTAAGTAGCTAAAATCAAAAAGGCCTAATGCATAGTTGAAGAACCTTGTGGAGCAGCGCACCTCGCAATTGGCTTTGCTTCCAATGGTACCTCGAGCTCCTCCTCAAACTTTCATCTTTTTCTTTGCTACACTAACAATCTCCTTCATATAATATGATATTAGCATTAGTGAGGATCTAGCTAGGGGAGACCTTATGTTAATCCAACAAAATTTTGATAGGGATGTTGATGCCATTTTTCATTGTGATATATATCTTATTGACTATATAGCCATGTATATCTTATTGACTATATAGCCATGTATACCTATGCTATGCACCCTATAGTTCTCAACTTCAGATCATGGTGTAGCATTGATCAACTCTACAAATTTTGGATAACATAATCAAAGAATTTCTTAAAAACTTTATGTCTCCTAACCTTCCCTCCATCCCTACTAATTTTGAAACTCTCTCTAATTCCTTTACTATTTTTGTAGTAGAGCAAAGAAGGGATCCCCATGCCTATTACAACCTCCCAACTTTTAGCCTACCAAGTTTAATAGCATAGAAAGGACCCTTGTCATGGAGGCAAATCCCAAAAACCAACAACTATCATTATGTGTTGCTTCTTGAAGCTTATAGTAGTCTTATTAGATTAAAAGCAGGAGGCAATAGAGAAGTTTGATAAAGAAATGCCATGTTTTAACATGAATAGGAGACCAGAGGAGAAAAGCAATCTATACTATTATTATCGTATATGCTCTACCAAGATACATGTATGTAACCTCTCAAGACACAATAGATACTTCCTTCTGGACACCACTGCCATATTTCAAATAAACTCTCTGCAAGCTACAATCAAGAGGAAACCATTACAAATTCAAGCTAGGAGACATTAATTTTTATCCTTGGATAGAATAAACATCAAGTAGGAGGGATGTTAGCACCAGTTTGGGCCTAACAAAGGCACTCCCTACTATACATGGGAATAGCCAAATATATGTTATGTAAAGGAACTTTAAAAGTTGAATATATTATAAGAAAATCTTATATATGTCCAAGATTAGTAGATTAGGGTTAAGTTTGGGTACCCAAGTGTGAATAAGGGCCAGTTTTATATAATTGAATTTCTCATAATGCGAAGACACAATCCCCCTTTATGACAATTGAGTTATGCTTGTTTACTTGCTCTGATCTTGTTGAGAAAGAGTGAGAAAGTTAAGATTAGAGTGTATGACTCTTGGTACACATGCCTCTCTTGCTTATTGTGTGTGTGTGTGTGTGTGTGTGAGAGAGAGAGAGAGAGAGAGAGAGGGAGAGAGAGAGAGGGAGAGAGAGAGAGAGAGAGAGAGAGAGAGAGTGAGAACTCTCCAATGATTCCCTCAATGGGCTGGTTGCTTGCTTACATTGTTCACTAGATCACCAACTACACCAATGAGTCTCCAGGGAGATAATGGATTTAGTATAGATGAAGATGCGATTTAAATCATGTCATCTTTAAATGGTGAGTTTGATAGCATATGAAGATAGATGTCTCAACCAAAGGAACTTTACATATGGAAGCGTTATGGCGAGTTTCCCTTTGCCATGTGGAGGTTGGCATGTCAAGGCTTGCATGTGAGTATGCCTTTAAAGGCTGGTTAAAAATTAGGAGAGTGTGAGCCTTAATTAAATCCCTTTGCCATGTGGAGGTTGGCATGTCAAGGCTTGCATGTGAGTATGCCTTTAAAGGTTGGTTAAAAATTAGGAGAGTGTGAGCCTTAATTAAATGCCTCTTTTTATTTAGGTTCTTTGAGAGCGTAAGCCTTTTACTTTTTTTATTAAGGTTTTATGAGAGTGTGAGCCTTAATTAAATGCGCCTTTTTTATTAAGGTTTTTTTGAGGATGTAAACCTTTAAAAGGCCGATTAAAGTTTCTTTAAATCCCAAAATACCGGTGGAAAGCTGTCTTTATTCTGACTGGTTGGGAAAAGGATTTCATGTGAGCACTAGAGTGTAGTCGAGGAGGTGGACAGGAGGCGATATTTCAAGAATATAAAACTCGGATGGGATGGATTATAAGTGCACAATTATTATTATTATTATCGGTGACCCTCAACTCTAAAAGGCACGGTGAACTAACTAACTCAGCACCATGCGATCAATGGTGTGGAGACGCTGGGAGAATTGGGTAGAATCTGGGCCGTCAAATGCAGTAAACTAAGGCTTCATAAAGTAAACTTGGCCTCTTTCCTGATGTGGTAGAAATTGGGGTCTAGCTGGGCAAAATTAAGCCAAAAAGATAAAAACGTGGCAACCAAGCAAGCCAGCTTGGTAGTTTTATGTGGTGGCGAGAGGACTCGATTTGGGTGTATAGAATTGTGTCCTTCGTTGCATGGGTCTCTACAGTCATTAGTTTTTCATTAAGAATGCAGTAGGGGGGTCTGCGAATGCATGTGGTGGGTTCTCTCTACTGTGTGCCCACCGGTTTGGAGGCATCCCTCATAGGTGGAAAGGCACACAAGAACGTTGGACGGAGCAGGTCTCTGCTGTGTGCGTTTCTCATCAAGAACACAGCAGGGGGGTCCTTGGTTGCATGTGTGGTGGGTTCTCTCTACTGTGTGCCCAGGAATAAGGAGGCAGCCCTCATTGAGCCAAGAACGCAGCAGTAGGAAAGCAACGCAAGAACGCTAGACGCGCCGGGTTGTTCCGAAGCAGCATAGAGAAGAGGGGGGTTACCCAGATTACCCTTGTTCTTTACCCTATTGCCAAGTTTCTTTCCCTATTTCTCTTGTTCCAAGCCCTCTATCCTATTGCTCTCTGCTCATACCACATTGCCCTATTTCTCTTGGTTACATGTGTGGTGGGTTCTCTCTGCTGTGTGCATTTCTCATCAAGAACACAGTAGGGGGTCCTTGGTTGCATGTGTGGTGGGTTCTCTCTACTGTGTGCCTAGGAATAAGGAGGCAGCCCTCATTGAGCCAAGAACACAGCAGTAGGAAAGCAACGCAAGAACGCTAGACGTGCCGGGTTGTTCCGAAGCAGCATAGAGAAGAGGGGGGTTACCCAGATTACCCTTGTTCTTTACCCTATTGCCAAGTTTCTTTCCCTATTTCTCTTGTTCCAAGCCCTCTATCCTATTGCTCTCTGCTCATACCACATTGCCCTTATTCTTTATCCTATCTGATTGCCCTCTGCTCATAACTGTCCTAGCCAGCATAGTATCTAAGAAACCTCAAGTACAAAGGCGGAAGAAGGCATCCATGATAGGAGAAGATGAAGAGAAGATGGGGATTGTTGACTACAAGAAAATCCAAATCACACCAAGGCAAAGTCCTTGACTGCAAGAAAAGCAATTGGCTAGTACATGGAGGCAGGGATCTCCTAAGTGGCAGGGATCTCCTAAGTGGCCCCCCCAATAGGATTTGCAGCATACGTCAAAGGTAAATTCGACCCCTGATAGCCTCAACAAAAGGCCAAGGAAAAGGTTAGAGGGGCTCATGGATGAGGCAAATGATTTGCCTTTTCTCATTGTCACATTTCCGAATGGAAGGATTATTTATAAATGCTTTGCAAGCAACACTTGTTCACAACTTGTAGCAAGGAGGAAGTTAATGATACAACACTTACAACATGTTCATGGGATACACATTCACATACCTAAGTTGCAAACTGACCGTCCTCATAAGAACAAGGCAATAAGTCGTACTTCTCTGCACCCTCTTTGCGGAGTGTTGGAAGAGGCAGTCCTATCTAAGATCCAAAGACAAAGAAAAGAAATTTGAACTCAATCGACAGAAATATGAGCATGATCAATATTTAAAGGCGGAGCATGCATGGAGTGAGCTTCATGATAAGTTTAAGACTACATCAAAGGAGGAATATATCTCTACTTGGGTGAAGCAAAGAATGGAGAGATACATGTCAACAACAGACGCTCGCCTTGCAAGAATCCAAGCGCAGATTGATAAGCATGTAAGCTTCTCTTTCTTGAACTTTATAAAGTTGATGCTTTGTTTCTTGGGGCTGTTAAGAGGAGAAGAGTAGTAAAAGTAAGCAAGTTTATAGAGGAGACACCGTATACCTAGTTAGGTGTGTTTATAGAGGAGGCACTGCATACCTAGTTAGGTGTGTTTGGGGGCAGGGAAATGCCAGCCCCACCTCAACCAGTAGTCCCATGTCTCCAACCGCACCTAACTAGGTATGCAATGTTAAATTTATAGCAATGTGATGAGCTATGGTGGATCAAATGCTAGAATAAACATCATTAACAAAGAGATTAGACGATGATTAGTGAGTGAGCAATTAATTGATAGCTTAATGTAGGCATGGATAATCAAAAACTAGCAAATTCTCATTAGGCCAATGCCTCAATTTATAGAGTTTACATCCAAGCATCTAATCCCACTGATCTCTCCTTGATTCACTCCACCTCTATTGCTTGATTCTCTCCACCTCTTCCCAAAATATCTCCACACATCCTAAATATTCTCATGCTACCCTTTATTCTCTCCCAGTAGATACTTCTCACCTTTCCATAGCTTCTCACTCATTTACAAATTCTCTTTTACAGCATCTTGCTAAGGGCTTGTCCTTGCACACACCCTATTCACTTGTATATTTCAACACCTCCCCTCAAGTGAATACTCCTAGCACACTTGGACCATATACCAAGTTTCCCTTTTACTTGGTAGTCCACGAACAGTGCCTCAAGTACCTAAACTCATAGTCCTTGACACTCTCTCTCTATGTGTCCAAGGCTACTACAAGTGCCCATGACCTTGACTAAAGTGCTCACATACATCTACCACATGGTCTACATCCTCGGTGGCTCAGAGGTGGTTTTACTCTCTTGGGACACGTTACATTAGGTTGTGGGGTTTCTCTCTCTCTCTCTCTCTCTCTCTCTCTCTCTCTCTCTCTCTCTCTCTCTCAGAAAAGATGATCTGACTCCACTTCCTTAGGAGCCTCCATGAAGTTTGTCGATGTCGTTCCTTCTCCACTCAATTTGCTGTAGCAGTCTCTTGCCATGTGTCCTAGCTTCCCACAGTTGTGGTGGCAAGTGAAAGTCCTTCCTCTTACTCTTCCTCTTCCTCGTCCTCATCCTCGAGAGAATCCTCCTCGGGGGTGAAGAATGCTTTTTCTTCTCGATCTGTTGAGTCCAACCATTTCTTCTCTTTGACCTTGGTCTCTTGCTCTAGTAGAGCTCCTTCTATCTCGTGCAGCTTCAATTTAGGTACATTCTTTAATGTTGCTACAATGTTTTCATATTCACCTTTGTCTACCCTCTTTAGAAGCATTACTAGTGCCTCATCATCTTCTACCTTCTTGCCAATGGCTGCCGGTTGTTGCTTAATGCTTTTATATTTGTTCAAGTATGTGATTAAAGGTTCACTTTCCTTCATATCCACTTTGTAGAATTGCATCAACAGATTTATCTTTGAACTTTTTGCTTGAGTGCCAAATAATTTATTGAGTTCATCCCATGCATCTTTTGCCCATTATATCCCTGTGATGTGATGAATGATTTCATCATTTAAACTGAGTGCAATAAGTCCTAATGATTTCTCATTCCTGCTCTTCCATTCATTTTACCCATTCACCTCTAGGCATTCATCTCTTCCCTCAACTAGCCCCCACAGATTTTTCCTCATGAGCAAATACATGGTTTTTGTTTGCAATGTATAAAATTGCTCCCCATTAAGTTTTGTTATCTCTTGTGCCGTGCTCATGATGATGTAAAGGGGGTCTTACCTCTTGATCCAGTTTCAAGATTCAAGGGTAGTTTCTACCTAGTGTTAGTGATGATTACAACAGATTTATCAGCATACATTCACTAGAAATTACATAATACCAAGGGTACCAATGGTTAATTTAAACCCTAAATTGCACCAAAATACAGTGATTAGTATTGATTAATCATTGATTAGCAAAATAATCCTCTGTTTTGTGTGCAAAAAACAGAGTATGTAGGGAGTCCAGATCTTGGGCCTTAGAGTTCAAATGAGATCAACTCCTTTCAAAGCCATCAATAGAAATTAGACTAGTAGAGGATTATACCAAGAAACACAAGATTTGACCAAACATTAAATGCTTAATGTCTATTTTACCAAAGTCACCTGTGCAGATTTGATGGAGAGCTTGGATCTCACTGTAGACTTGATGAAATCTCGCTATGTGCATTATGAGTTCACAGTCATGCCGTTTGGATTGACTAATGCCCCGGCGACATTCAATCGTCTTATGCAAGATATTCTCTCAGAGAATACTTGGATGATTTTGTTCTTGTCTTCTTTGATGATATCTTAGTATACTCGAAGAATGCTGCAGATCATGAAGATCATGTGCGCAAGGTCTTGGAAATCCTAAGGAAACACCAACTCTTTACAAAGAAGAGCAAGTGTTCCTTCTCTGTTGACCAGGTGGAATACTTGGGATTCACAATTTCAAAGGATGGGATTTCTCTTAACTCCGCAAAGATCCAAGCAGTAGTTGAATGTCCAGAACCCAAGTCAATAAAGGAAGTCACAGGATTCCTAGGGTTAACCAGGGATGGTATACGATCTTTATACCTAGGTATGCTCACATAGCATCCCCTTTAACTAACCTTCTCAAGAAAAGTACACTTTTTCAGTGGACTACAATGTGTTAGAGTTCCTTTGACAAGCTGAAGATAGCCTTTGTAATAACCAACCTTGTTCTAAAATTGCCAGAATTTACCAAATCCTTTGAGGTAGTTACTAATGCCAGTGGATTTGCCTTAGGCGGTGCTCTAGTGCAGGAAGGTCATGCAGTGGCCTATGAATCCAAAAAACTCAAAACACATGAGAGGAATTATGCCGTCCATGACTTTGAGTTATCTTTTGGGACAAAGATTCACCTTGATGACAGATCATCAAAGTCTGAAGTGGATCTTCACCCAAAGGGATCTCAACATGCATCAAAGGAGATGGATGAAGACCCTGCAGGAATTTGATTTTGAAATAAAGTATCGACCGGGGAAAGAAAATGTGGTTGCAGATGCGCTCAGCAGAAAAGCCTCCTTGCTTACAATTACAGTGGTGTTAAATCCATTGATCAATGAAGCAAAGGAGAAAATCATGCAGGACAAATTCTTTGCCCCTATTGCTACCCTTCTGATGCAGGAAAGCAAGACTCCTCAAGAAATGAGTCGAGTTCTTGAAACTGGTGGATGAAGGATGCATGTATTTTAATAATCTGCTATGTATCCCCAATGATGCGAGAATAAAGGGAAGAATTCTGAGAGAAGCCCATGATAGCCTGATAGCTGGACATCCAGGGTTTATAAAAACCTATATGTCTATAAAGAAAAGCTTCTTCTGGCCACCAGGACTCAAAAAAGATGTACTTGATCATGTAAGGAAATGCTTGATGTGCCAAAGAGTCAAGGCAGAGAGAGTCAAGATGCCAGGGAAACTGCAACCTCTAGACATTCCACACATGAAGTGGAAATGCATCAGTATGGACTTTGTCACTGGATTACCTTCAGTGCAATCAGGTTACAACTCCATTTTTGTGGTAGTTGACAGGCTAACCAAAGTGTCCCATCTGATTCCAGTGAAAGAAACATACTCTGCAGTGGATATTGCTAGAGTTTTCCTTAAGGAGATCTTCAGATTGCATGGTTTACCCAGGAGGATAGTAAGTGACTGAGATCCCAAATTCACATCAAAATTCTGGACTACGTTCTTTGAAGCAGTAGGAACTTTCCTAGATATCAGCATAGCCTATCACCCTGAAATGGATGGCTAGACGGAAAGGGTGAATCAGGTAATAGAAGATATCCTTCGATCATGCTGCAACAGCAGGGAACCCAAGAAGTGGTTAAGTCATTTGCATCTGGTCGAATTTGCTTACAATGATTCTTATCATCGGAGCATTGGGATAAGTCCTTTCAAAGCTTTGTATGGACAAGATTGCCTTAACCTGTTGACTTGGTTTGACCCATTGATCAGAGTCGAAATGTCCAGAAAAATGCTTGATGACATGGGCCAACAGATGCAATCAATCCGTAAAAATATAAAGGCAGTCCAAGATAGGCAAAAGGAGTATGCAGATAAAAAGAGATGAGAGAGAGTTTGAAGAATCAAATATGGCCTTCATTCGACTACGAAAAGAAGTTCCTTATCCTTAGGGAAGTACAAGAAGCTCTCTCCTAGATACTATGGGCCGTATGCTATCATAAAGAAAGTGGGCGATCTAGCCTACAAACTTCTTCTGCCTCCCCATCTCAAGGTACATGATGTATTCCATGTCAGATTGCTTAAGAAGCATGTACCTAGCCCAAATCACGTGCTTGATGATGAGCAATTATCTCTCCGACTCAAGGCCAGATGTTACTCCAGCCTGAGGAAATCTTTGACGTTCGGGAGAAGATTCTTAGGAGCAGAGTCCTCAGAGAATTCTTAGTAAAGTGAAAGTTCTTCCCTCTAGAAGATGCCACCTAGGAGAAAGAAGAAGAGTTGGCAAAGGATTACCCCCACTTTGCGAGATGAGAACATCTCGCATTTTTTAAGTGGGAGAGGATGTAAGATTCCTCCTCAGCTTGAATATCTTATAAGCCTCTACTTCAATCCCTTGTAATCATTCTATGTTTTTGAATACAAGAAAATATCATTTTTCCTTGTTTTGCCTAGTGAGATAAAAATTTCTAGAGAGTGGTAAATCAATATTGGGATATTTTTGGATAAATAAATTCTATAAATATCAAAAAAATGTTTCCCTGAAATAGAAAATCAAAATAGATTTTCCAAGGTGCAATTGGAATTAATTAAAAGTGATTAGAAGACCTTAACCTAAGGGTCAAGATTTTCAAAAAAAAAATTATTATGGTCCAAATAAGGTTTCTATGGACCAATAAGATTAATCCAAGTGTTGGGACAAGATAAATCCAAAGAATAAAAGAAAACACCCAAAAATGAGTAAATGCTTACATAAGATGAAGAGTTGACCAAGTACTAGGTTTATTAGTTAAAAATTATGAAGTATTAATAAAAAAATGAGATATTTTGGAGTAATCATTCATTTTTGATGCATGTGTAAGGAAAAGGGAGACCTTCAAGGAGGCGCCTACTTCACATGCTTGGCTGAGCTTAAAACTAAAAAATAATAGGATATTTTTATCTCTCCTCTCTCCTGGATCAAACCAAATCAAAAAGGGAGCCAAAGTGGTCCAAATCTTGTCCAAATTCAGCCAAATTGAAGTTGGAAAATTCTAGAACTCAGTTGGACTAAGTTAGTGGCCTCCATGTCCTATAAATAGACCCTCATCTCTTTGTATTATTATATGTGAACTAAACTATGCCGGTATTACTCTAAACTAAGCTTAATTTCTATTATCCTCTAAAACCTCTACAAAATTGAAGAGATTGGAGCTTTTCTCTCTCTTCAATCTTCCTTGGTGACTCCTACATCATACCAAACCAATTGATTGGTTGGGGGCCTCTACTGTGATCAAAGAATCAAGTAAATTAGAAGGTAAAGTGTGGATTATTATCTTTTTCTTATTAAAACTCCAAATGCTTCTCTTCTCAACCCCTCTCAAGCTTGAGAAGCTTTAATTTGAATGGCTTTTGATTACTATTGAAGTTTTTTTATGAATTGTAATAAAGAAACACATAAATTTTTATTTATGCTTAGTTTTAATGGTTTTTAAGCATTTATCTCTCTCCCCCCAAAGAAAGGTCATTCCTATGACCTATTCTCAATCCAAATGAAGCTTCTCTAAAGCATTTCACTAATCCAAAAGTAATTTCTATGCTTGTCTAATTAGAGGCCAAAATAATAGCTTTTTAATGCTTTTATGATATTTATTTCATAGAGAAATTACGAATCAATCCATAATTGGATAATGATCCAATTGTGGTCATTCTAATCATATCAACCATATTAAACTTCATTCTTTCAAATAAATTGAGAATTATCAGTAATAGCAGCGGAGCTATGGCAAAATTTCTGTAAAATAAACACATAAAACATTTTCATTCATAATATGAAAAGAGGATTTCCTACCATATTCTAGGAATTATCATCCTAGATTAATTGAATGGTTCTCATTGTAATCATGGAGAAATTGATTTTTTTGTTTATGCATAATTAGTAAATTAGAAAAAAGAGAAATGTCTAGTAATTTTTTTTTGATAAAAGAGTAATCCCCATGACATTGGAAATCCATGTAGTCCAATGATTTAGAGAAAAAAATTGGAATGCTAAAATAATGTATATTTTATGAAAGATTTTAGTTTAATTTATCTTTTTGTATAGATAATTTTTTATGATGAAAGAGGAATTTCCACCATATTGAGATTCAAATATTTAAATAAGGAAAGTATAATGCCTAGTGCAAAGGAGTTAATGAAGATTTTTATTTAATTTTTAAGAGAAAATAAAGTTAAATTTATCTTTTTGTATAGATAAAGTTTTATGATGAAAGAGGAATTCCCACCATATTGGAATCCAGTTAATTAAATGAAGAAAGTGTAATTCCTTGTTCAAAGGAATTAATGGAGATTTTTATTTAAATTTTAAGATAAAAATTTAGTTAAATTTATCTTTTTGCATAGACAAGTTTAAATGATAAAAGAGGGATTTCCACTATATTGGAATTCAAATGTTTAGATAAGAAAAGTGGAATTTTTAGCTTAAAGGAATTAATGGTTATTTTGATGAAGAATTTTAATAGATTTAATTTATGGAAAAGAGGAATCCCTATGATAATTGGATTGCACTCATTGAAATGAGAAAAAGAAGGATTTCAAGTTTATTAAAAAAAAATAGGTATTGATATTTTAGATAAAAGATGACTTTCCATGATATTTGAGAAAATATGGATTTGAATTAAATTCTAATGTCAAAAGATGAATTTCCATCATAATTCGACCTAATGAATAAAGGTTGAGAATTTATGCGAGAAGAAGAATATCTTGGATGTTTGAATTGGAAAAATCACTAAATGGATTTTCTCTTATCTTAATTATTTAAATATACATAAACCTTTAAAATTAGTTTGCCATTGAATAAGATGAAAATCATTCTTTTAGCCTAGGATATTCAATCCTAGAATATGGTAGGAAGTCCTCTTTTCGTGTTATGCATAAGAATGAATTATGTATCAATTTCTTAAAAATTTTACCATAGGTCCGTTGCTATTACTGATAATTTTTAATATTTTTAAAAAGAATACAACTTAGTAATGTAATTATGATAATATAACTATCTTTTAACCTTAAATCCAATTTATGGATTTATCTCATAAGATTTCCATAATTTACTAGCATATAAGTATAAAAAACCATTTTCTTAACCTTTAGCTTCACAAGCCTAGAGTTTGATTTGTGAATTAAGAATTTCTCCATGAGAAGCATTAATTGAATAGAGAATTGGTCATAGGAATGACCATTCTTTGGGGGAGAGAGATAAACATAAAATGTATCTTGATTAAGCATAAATGTAAACTTTTCTTAAATATTCATTACAACTCTTAAGAAAAGCTTGATTTGCAAATATAAACACTTAATTTAGAAACTTCTCAAGCTTGAGAGGGGTTGAGAAGTGAAAACATTGAGAATAGTAGAAAAAAACATAAAATTACACTTTATCTCTTGTTTTTGCTTGCTTCTCTATCTTAGAAGAAGCCCCCAACCAATCAAATGGTTAGTGTGTTGAAAGGAAAGCTCCAAGGATGGTTGAAGAAAGAGAGAGGCTCCACTCTCTTTAAAGTAGAGGATTTTTTAAGGAATATAAAAAACATCATTATTTTAATGTAATCATGGCATGGTATAGTTCACAGATTTTTTTACAAAAGAGTAAGGATCTATTTACAGGTGAGGGAGGCCTCTAACCAAGTCCAACTAGGTTCTAGAATTTTCAAGGTCAAGTTTGCCTGAATTTGGACAAGATCTGTGGCTCCCTTTTGATTTGGTTTGATCTAGGAGAGAGGAGATAAAAATATCACATTTTTTTGAGTTAAAAACTCCACCACATGTGTGAAATAGGTGCCTCCTTGAAGTCTCCTCCCCTCCTTACCAAGGTGTCAAAAATGTATCATTATACTAAAATATCTCACTGTTTTAGTAATATCTTATAGTTTTTAACTAGTAAACCTTGTACTCAGTCAACTCTTCATCTTATGTGGCCATTTACACATTTTTGGGTATTTTCTTTTATTCATTGGATTTATCTCCTCCCCACACTTGTATTGATCCTATTGGCCCATAGGAACCTTAATTGAACCATAATTTAAAAATTTCTAAAAATCTAGACCCTTAGGCAAAGGTCCTTTATACACATTTTCAATTAATTCCAATTGCACATTGGAAGTTCTTTTTGAAGTTTTGTTTAAGGGGAAACCATTTTAGACACTAGGAGGATTTTTATATCCAAAAATATCTTAATTTTGGATTACCTCTCTCTAGACATTTTCTCTCTCCAAGCCAAAACAGGGTAAAACACGATCTTTCTTCTATTTGAGAGAGGGGAATAATTACAAGATCAGAAGGGGAGGTTCTTACTCCTTTACACCTCAAAAGATGGAGGGAGGAATCTTACACCCGAGGAGATTTTGACTTGTGGAGCCGAGCTGCTCCTTCTCAATGTACATATTGCAACCTTTATATAAATAAAGAATTATTTTGTGGAAAATTTTCCTGTTGTATAAGTGATTGTTTTTTGACGAATTGATAAAGCAAAATCTATCACCAGAGCAGGCATATGTCATAGATCTCCAATAATATTATTTATCTTGTTTAATAAATTGTTTTCCAAACCTCTTAAGTCTTACGAAATCAAAAAAAATAAAATTAATAATGTATCATTTTTGGCAAAATCATGAGGCGAGGGGACCATGGTCGTCAGCCACATCCTCTCACTGATGAAAGAAGAGCTTGACCCTGATGTTCGTAAGGCTCTTCACAGAACTCAGCCAGAACCCTTCAAAAGGTGAAGGGGAGAACTTGGGCGAGGCTATAGAGAAATGGGTTGAAGCAATGGAGGAGTATTTTCATGTCACCAACTACAATGAGAGGAGAAAAATGGCTCTTGCTAGGCTAAAAATTATAGAAACAACCAGGGTGGCATGGAGAAACCATCATGATACCAACCATATAGATACAACCAGGGTGGCATGGAGAAACCATCGTGATACCAACCATCGTGATACCAACCATATAGATAGGAATACCCAGTCATGGAATGATCTTAAAGCCTATCTAAGGAAGAGATTTTGTCCCCTCGGGTTTTTAGAAACCAATATGAATGAATTTTTAGAACTAAACCAGCAGGGAGCAAAACTTTCAAAGAACATCACCAAGCATTTGCTCTTCTCCTCAAGTATTCACCACCTCTAGAGGAAGAGCAACTCATGGTGGCTAGGTTCATTCGGGGAATGAACGAACCCTTAGACACACTGGTCAAGAATGCCAAGCCAGTGTCAATGGTGGCAGAAGCTGTCAGAATGGTGCAGGACTTCGCCAAAGCCTTCATCATTAAAGTCCCGCCCCAAAGCCAGCTCCCTCATCCTTCAAGAGATTCCAGACACTGGGAAGTTCTTCCAACCTTCCGCCTCCAAAGAGACACCAAGGTCCCAACCAAAATCTGGAGTCGAAAAATTTCAGGAATGAAGGAAGACCTTTCCCTCAAAGTTCTTTCTAAGAAACTCCAGCTCTCTCAATAATGCAAAGGGAAGAGCTTCAAAGTGAGAACAGGTGATGTCATGGGTTTGGGCACCAGCTCAAGGATTGCCCATCTCCTTCTGTGGGCTAAGGAAGCCATGGTCATAGAATTCAGAGACAGACTCCTTCGTATATCAGTCCACCAATCATGGTCCCCCGTGCCAAAATCAAGGCAACCCCATAAGAGTGCCAGCTCAGCCTACAACCTCCATGCAAAGCTGTCTCTTAACTCCCTCCCAGAATTGGGGAAACCAAAGAGAGAGATTTCCACCTCAGACTGCAGCAGCTAGAGTCGTCACTATAGCTGAGGAAGTGGAGGAAGAGAAAGGACAGATCTATGTCGCAATAGAGCATCAGGGGAATAACCATCAATTTTCTGTCCTCTAGACTCCAGCAGAGACTCCAGCAAAGTACCAAGGTAAGCAATTCAAGCTTTTGATTGATTCAGGTAGTACTCATTCTTTTATTTCCCCAGGATGTCTGCATAAGTTAGTCCTAAATCAAAAATTAGTGAAACCTATGCAAGTGGAATTGGCCAAAAGAAAGATTCTTTTCACACACCTTGAGACAGACCTTATTTAGTTTAGTCTAGATGGGAACGTAACAAAGTACCGGTTCAGAGTCTTACCCTTGGGAGTCTATGATGTAATCCTTGGAATGGATTGGCTCCACAAGAATCAAGCTAACATGCATTGTTACAAAGGAACCATCTCTTTCCTTCACCTTCACGAGAATAAAGTTCAAGGAAGTGGAATTTTCGGATCACCAGTGCTACAATTAGTCAAGGCTTCTAAATTGTTAAAAGGGCTCAGAAAGAGGCAAGCTATTTATGTCGTTAAGATGAATCCGGTAGACATAAAATGAAAGGCTAAAGAACCAGAGTGGTTAAGTGATTATGGAGGTGTATTCCCTAAAGAGCTAACTGAGATGCCTCCGTCTCGCGAAGTAGATCATGAGATCGAGTTAACCCTGAGAGCTAAGCGAGTAGCCCATCGTGCATACAAAATGCCAATCCCTGAAGCCATAGAACTTAAGGAGTAGTTAAGATAATTGTTAGAGCACGGATTTGTCAGACCCAGTGTCTCACCTTGGGGTGCGCCCGTTCTCTTTCAAAAGAAGAAAGATGGAATGCTAAGACTATGTATTGACTATAGAGAATTAAATAAATTAACAATTAAAAATAAGTATCCTATTCCTAGGATTGATGAACTTTTGGATCGGTTAAGTGGGACCCAAATGTTCACAAAGATAGATCTCAAATCCGGGTACTACTAGATCAGAATCAAGGAATAGGACATCCCGAAGACAGCATTCAATACTCGCTATGGGCATTATAAGCTCACAGTCATGCCATTTGGATTGACTAATGCCCCGGTGACATTTAATCGTCTGATGCAGGATATTCTCAGAGAATACTTAGATGATTTTGTTCTTGTATTCTTTGATGATATCTTTGTATACTTAAAGAATGCTGCAGATAATTAAGATCATGTGAGCAAGGTCCTAGAAATCCTAAGGAAACACTAACTCTTTGCCAAAAAAGAGCAACTGTTCTTTCTCTGTTGACCATGTGGAATACTTGGGATTCATAGTGTCAAAAGATGGGATTTCTCCTGACCTTGCAAAGATCCAAGCAGTCGTAGAATGGTCAGAACCCAAGATGGTAAAGGAAGTCAGAGGATTCCTAGGATTAACCGGATGGTATAGGATCTTTATACCCTGGTATGCTAGAAGAGCATCCCCTTTAACTAACCTTCTCAAGAAGAGTACCCTTTTTCAGTGGACTCTATGTGTCACAGTGCCTTTGATAAGCTGAAGATAGCCTTAGTAACCAACCTTGTCCTTAAATTGCTAGATTTTACCAAACCTTTTGAGGTAGTTACTAATGCCAGTGGGTTTGCCTTAGGCGGTTCTCTTTGCAAGAAGGTCATGCAGTGGCCTATGAATCCAGAAAACTCAGAACACATGAGAGAAATTATGCCATCCATGACTTGGATTTACTCTCAGTAGTTTATGCTCTGAAGTTGTGGAGACATTATCTTTTGGGACAGAGGTTCACCTTGATGACAGATCATCAAAGTCTGAAGTGGATCTTCGCCCAAAGGGATCTCAACATGCGTCAAAGGAGATGGATGTAGACCCTGCAAGAATTTGATTTTGAAATTAAGTATTAGCTGGGAAAAAAAAATGTGGTGGCAGATGCGCTCAGTAGAAAAGCCTCCTTGCTTGCAATTACAGTGGTGTCAAATCCATTGATCAGGGAAGCAAAGGAGAAAATCATGTAGGACAAATTCTTTGCCCCTATTGCTACCCTTCTTATGTAAGAAAGCAAGACTCCTCAGGAAATGAGTCGAGTTCTTGGTTACAAATTGGATGAAGGATGCATGTATTATAATAATCGGATATGTATTCCCAATGATGAGAGAATAAAGGGAAGAATTATGAGAGAAGCCCATGATAGCCTGATAGCTGGATATCTAGGGTTTATAAAAACCTATATGTCTGTGAAGAAACGCTTCTTCTATCCAGGACTCAAAAAGGATGTACTTCATCATCTGCAGAAATGCTCAATGTGTCAAAGAGTCAAGGCAGAGAGAGTCAAGATGCTAGGGAAACTTTAGCCTCTAGACATTCCTCAGATGAAGTGGGAGTGTATCAGTATGGACCTTGTCACTGGAGTACCTTCAGTGCAATCAGGTTACAACTCCATTTTTGTGGTAGTTGACAGGCCAACCAAAGTTGCCCATCTGGTTCCAGTGAAAGAAACATACATTGTGGTGGATGTAGCCAGAGTTTTCCTTAAAGAGATCTTCAAATTGCATGGCTTACCCAGGAGGATAGTAAGTGACAGAGATCCCAAATTCACATCAAAATTCTCGACTGCATTCTTCGAAGCAGTAGAAGCTTTCTTGGATCTCAGCACAACCTAACACCCTGAAACAAATGGCTAGACTGAAAGAGTGAACTAGGTAATAGAAGATATCCTTGGATCATGTTGCGGCAGGGAACCCAAGAAGTGGTTAAGCCGTTTGCATCTAGTTGAATTTGCTTACAACGCTTCTTTATCATCGAAGCATTGGGATAAGTCCTTTCAAAGCTTTGTATGGACAAGATTGCCTTACACCATTGACTTGGTCTGACCCATTGATCAGAGTCGAGATGTCCAGACAAATGCTTGATGATATGGACTAGCAGATGCAATCCATCTGTAATGATATAAAGGTAGCACAAGATAGGCAAAAGCAGTACGTAGATAAAAAGAGATCAGAGAGAGAGTTTGAAGAATTAGATATGGTCTTCATTTGCGTACAACCAAAAAGAAGTTCCTTATCTTTAGGAAAGTACAAGAAGCTCTCTACTAGATACTATGAACCATATACTGTTATAAAGAAAGTGGGCGATCTAGCCTATAAACTTTTTCTACCTCCCCATCTCAAGGTACATAACGTATTCCATGTCAATTTGCTTAAGAAATATGTACCCAGCCCGAGTCACGTGCTTGATAATGAACAATTGATCTCTCCGACTCAAGGCCAGATGGTACTCCAACCTGAGGAAATCCATGACGTTCGAGAGAAGATTCTCAGGAGCAAAGACCTCAGAGAATTTTTAGTCAAGTGGAAGTTCTTCCCTCGAGAAGACGCCACCTGGAAGAAAGAAGAAGAGTTGGCAAAAGATTACCCCCACTTTACGAGATGAGGACATCTCGCATTTTTCAAGTGGGAGAGGATGTAAGATTCCTCCTCAGCCTAAATAATAAATAAGATTTAATTCAATCCCCTATAATCATTCTCTATTTTTGAATACAAAAAAGTATTATTTTTCCTTATTTTTATCTAGAGAGAAGAAAAATTCTAGAGAGAGATAATCAAATATTGAGATACTTTTGGATAAACAAATTCTCCTAATATCAAAAATACATTTCCTTAAAATAGAAGTTCAAAATAAATTCTCCAAGGTGCATTAGGAATCAATTAAAAATGATATAAGTGATCTTAGCCTAAGGGTCAAGATTTTTTAAAAATTTGGATTATGGTCCAATTAAGGTTCCTATGGGCCAATAAGATTAATCCAAGTGTTGGGATGAGATAAATCCAATGAATAAAAGAAAATACCTAAAAATAAGTAAATTCTCACATAAGATGAAGAGTTGACTGCTGGTACAAGGTATATTAGTTGAAAATTATGAGATATTACTAAAAAAATGAGATATTTTGGGTGGAATGATGAATTTTTGACACCTTGGTAAGGAGGGGGAGACCTTTGAGGTAGGCGCCTCATTCACATGTGTGGGAGGGTTTTTAATTAAAAAACATTAAGATATTTTTATCTCTTCTCTCTCTTGGATCAAATTGGATCAAACTGGATCAAAATGGGAGCTAAACTGGTCCAAATCTTGTCCAAATTCAACCAAATTGAAGCTAAAAAATTCTAGAACTTAGTTGTACTTAGTTAGTGGCCTCCCTCACCTATAAATAGACCCTCACTCTTTTGTATTCTCATCTATGAGCTAGACCATGCCAGTATTACATTAAAATAAGTATATTTTCTATTATCCCTTTAAAATCCTCTACTTTTGGAGAGATTAGAGCTTCTGTCTCTCTTCAACAATCCTTGGAGCTTTCCTCTCAACACACTAAACCAATTGATTGGTTGGGGGCTTCCTTCTAAGAGAAAGAAGCAAGCAAAATCAAGAGGTAAGATGTAATTTCATGGTTTTCTTTAATATTCTCAATGATTTCACTTATCAACCCCTCTCAAGCTTGAAAAGTTTCAAATGAATTGTTTTTCAATGCAAATTAAGCTTTCTATAATAATTCTAATGATTAATCACAAAAAGTTTATATTTATGCTTAATTAGGATTCTTTTTATGTATATCTCTCCTCCCCAAAAGAATGGTCATTCCTATGACTATTTCTTATTCAAATGGATGCTTCTCATTGATAAATTCTCAATTCAAAAATCAAACTCTATGCTAGTTAAGCTAGAGGTTAGAAAATGGTTTCTTTTATGCTTTTATGCTAATAAAACTATAGTAAGCTTATGATTTAATTCCATAAATCAGATTTAGGTCCAATGATAGTTAATCTAAAAATATTAAAAATTATCAATAATAGCAGTGGAGCTATGGAAATTTTTTAAGAAATTAATACATAACTCATTTTTATGCATATTGTGAAAAGAGTACTTCCTACAATATTCTAGGATTAGTCATCCTATGCTAAAAGAATAATTTTCATTACATTCATGGAAAACTAATTTTTAGTATTTATGCGTAAATAATTAATTAGATAAATGAGGAATTTTTTTTTATTTCTACTTTTATGAAAAAAGAAGAATTCCCATGATAATGGAGATCCATGTAATTAAATAGAAAAAGAGAAAATTTGATATATTAAAATAATGAATATTTTTAGAAGAAGTTTAGATAAATTTATTTTTATGTATGAGAAGATTTAAATGATAAGAGAGGAATTCCCATGACATTTGGAATTCAATCATTTAAATGGTAAAAGTGGAATTATTGGCATAATTGAATTAATGGATATTTTTATTTAAATTTTAAAGAAAAATTTTAGATAAATTTATGCATGAGAAATTTTATTTTATGATAAAAAAGGAATTCCCATGACATTTGGAATTCAATCATTTAAATGGGTAAAAGTGGAATTCTTGATTTATTTGAATTAATGGATATTTTTATTAATTTAAAAATAAATTTTAGATAAATTTATCTTATGATAAAAGAGGAATTCAAATGACAATTGGAATCCAATCATTAAATGAGAAAAAGAGAATTTTAAGCTTATTAAAAAAATGGATATTGGTATTTAGTCAAAAGAAGAATTTTTATGGTATTTAAGTAGAGAAAGAATTGAATCAATTTTTGGTGACAAAAGAGGAATTTTCACCAAATTCCACCTAGAGAATTAGGGTTGATAAATTAAGTGGTAGAAAGAATATCTTTAGATATTTTATGTGGTTAAAGCACTAAATTGGTATTTACCCAAAATTAGATTAAATGGAAGAAGAGTATTTTCATTAAAATATGATATTCTCATATAAAACCAATTCTTAATCTATTATGGCTAAGAAGGAAGAAATTCACAAAGTTGGAATTTCCTTATGGTTAGAAGTTCAGTAGATGTTTATCTGAAGAAAATCCTTGGAATCAAAGCTAGAACTAAACGGAATGATTTTGGTTAGACCACGACTATGAGAGGGACGGTCAACAAACTACTTGTCAATCTCTCGATCTGACCGATTCCAATTATTAATACAAAACATAACCAAATTTTCATAAATGGGTCCTATCAATAGAGTGGTTGGGTAGCTGGCTAACCCATGGGATTGGGTTGGACTGATGGATTTCTATAATAAAATTCAATTCTCTTCAAGTTACGATAGTTGAAGTAAATCCTAGGATAATCTTTGTTCTATGGAAAAAGAATCAACGGTTGTGCTGTGAAACCTCCGCCCCCTCCACGGTGCCCGCTCCGAGGGCGCTGACGGAAGAAGCAGTGCTAGCCTCCCGTGCGGGGCAGGGATCCACACTCAGGGCCTTGCCCACGGATGTCTGGACAAGAGACTAGTTCGGCGGCTCCTCCAAAAAACTGGAACCCGGAAAAACTTCCCTCGCCCGAAAGGCATGGGCGATTCCTCCAGGGAAATCTTCGAGCGGGAGATTTAATCAACGGATCAAAGTCTTAAGTATTCAAACTGATCCGATCGAACCTGAAGTCACATGGTTAGATCAAAGAAGAGACTTGCACTTGGTCCATAAAATCACCGATTTTCTCCTCCTTTAATGAGGCACAACCGCTGATTCCCTCCCACAGAACAAGGGTCTTCTCAAGACTTAATCTATCTAACGTAACTAATCGTAACTTAATGGTATCACAGGAATCCTCTGATCTAGCCTAATCGGCCCATGGGTTAGCCGACCACTGTATTGGTGGGATTCCTTTATAAGGATTTTGTTATGTTTTACCGGGGTATCGAGTAAAAGAGTTGCCAAGCCCCCTAGCCAACGTTTCATGCAAAAATTAAGGTAGGCATACCACATACACACCCAATATAAAATTGCCATTATAACAAAATCGGCTGTCTTTAAAACAATCCTTCAATGAAAATCATAATATTACTGATCATCATCCTCCAAAATTTTGAGTCCATTGTATTACAAAATATGTCATCTGGACTCTTTGTTGAGGACCAGCTGGCCAACCAACGAGATCCAATATCAAAATTTGATTCACAAAAGTCATTCTTCTTAGTCCATCTGAATCTTCCTCGACGCACGCATGGGTGTCCTAGTAACCGCGAGCTAGTGCATCACCTGGTCAGAACCCTCTAGGATCCTACTTAGTTGTCCTAGCATTTAACTCAGGGACCGCTTCATCGGTCCTCACCCATCGTACTAGAAGTGCACCATTTTAACCGTATCGAGGTTGGTCAAGACCTTGGCAGGCTTTGCCGCAAGTGACATCCCTCAATGACTCCCCGCTAGCTATATTGCAATGAGCCTCTTCTTAGATTAAACACATGCTAAATGCTCCCTCTAGCATTCTGGTGTAAAACAGTCCTTTGAAAGAAAACGGAGATTATATGCAAGTAAAATTCTCAGTTTGAGGTTGGTTCCACAAAAACCCTTTTTCCTTAATCCACAATTTCATAATGAGAATCCTTGATCTCTCATCAAGGTAATCTACCCATCATTTGACTGACTGTCCAACTAGATTCTTGGTGATTTTGGTCAAGGAAAAACTAGTTAATTTAATAGTAGTCTATTCTAATTTCCAAATCCAATTTCTAACTTTTCCACTTTCCAACCATAAAATCCAATTTCAGTCATTCCTTCCTCAGCGTACCTATGGCATCATCGCCAAACCAGAACGCTCACCACCTAGTCACCAGGGACCTTTTCAATCTAGCCCATAGTAATTAGGAGTTTAATCACATAAAAACCATATGGACTCTCAATTGGAGATCAACCAAGATCAACCAACAAGATCCATTTAAAAGAGCCATGAACTCATCCGTTGAAGACCAGCAAGGCCAATCAACCAGATCCATGCCCATGTTTGGAAAACAGCTCTAACTCATTTTCCTTCCTCGTCACATGCGTGGGTATCCTGGGCAACCTAGAGCCCGAGCACCATATGGTAAGCACCCTCTAGGTTCCTTCACATGTCACCTAGCACTTCACTCATATGCTGCTTCCTTGGTCCCTCATCCACCATATCGGAAGCTCATCATTTTAATCGAATTGGGGCTGGTCAAGACCTCGGCGCGGCTGACCTTGCCATGCGAGACGTCCTTCATTGACTCTCCGTTAGCTGTTGCAACTATGTCACTTAGGTCACCATGACCTCATTCCACAAGATAGTCAAAATTCTTTCCTAGCATATTGACATAAAACAATCTTTAAAAAAATAGGTTTCACATACAATTACAGTTCCAAGAAAATTTCCATCTTTCCTCATCATTACACATTCTTTCACATCATTCCTCATCATTTCTCATCATCCCATATAATCTCCATCATTCCATATCATTTCTTATTATCCCACATTAATTTACATCCAATCACATCACTCCCACATCAACTCACATCCAATCACATCATCTCACATCAATTCACATCCAATCACATCATTCCCACATTAACTCACATCCAATCACATCATCTCACATCAATTCACATCCAATCACATCATTCCCATATCAACTCACATCCAATCACATCATCTCATGTCAATTCACATCCAATCACATCATTCCCATATCAACTCACATCCAATCACATCATCTCACATCAATTCACATCCAATCACATCATCCCACATCAATCCACACCATTCCCACATCAATCCACATCTTCCCACATCAATCCACTTCTAATCACATCATTCCTACATCAATCCACATCTATTCACGCATTCCCACATCAATCCACATCTAATCACATCATTTCCACATCAATCCACATCTTTCCACATCAATCCACATCTAATCACATTATTCGCATATCAATCCATATCTAATCACATCATCCCCACATCTAATCACATCATTTCACATCATTTCACATCCATTCACATCGTTTCACATCCATTCATATCTAAATGAATCATTTCCATAACTCATCTAGAGTTTTGTGCATAACCTTCTTTATTTTTCAAGCAAATGAATAATGCTCCAAACTCCACTTTTAGCATAAAATTTATTTTGCATAAATTCATTCTTTAATGATATAATTTTTTTCCCATAACTCCCCCGCATTTTCTATGAAATGATAATGATTAAATTTCCACTTTTAGCATAAAAATTAGTCTGCATAAATTCATTTTCTAATGCTATAAATTTTGCCATAGCTTCCCCACATTGTCTATAAATTGAGAATGCTTAAAACTCCACTTTTAGTATAAATATTATTTATGCAAAAAAAAAAATTTATTTTTTAATATTGAAAATTCTGCCATAGTTTCCCCGCATTTACTATGAAATGAGAATGCTCAAGGTTCCTCTTTTAATATAAAAATTAGTTTATGCAAATCCTTCATTTTTTAATGTTAAAATTTTGCCATAGTTTTCCCACATTTACTATGAAAGGAGAATACTCAAAAGTTCACTTTTAGCATAAAATTTAATTTATGCAAAACCTTCAATTTCTATGGATAAAATTTGGCTATAGTTTCCCCGCATATACTATGAAATGATAATGCTACAAATTTCGCTTTTAATATAAAATTTAGTTTATGCATAAAACAAGGCTTAAACATAAACATTAATTCATCATGATCAAGAAAAACATGGTTTTAAGAGAAAAACCACAAAATAAAATGCTTCCCAAGCATGAGGGAGGTTGGAAAGAGATTGGGAAGAGATTACCATTGAAAAAGAGAGGAAAACATCATTGATTTAGGCTTACCCTTGGTTTGCTTGATTCTTTAGGGAAATGTGAAGCCCTCAAAGAAGAAACTTGGCCACCAAGTAAAAGAGAGTAATCTCCAAGAGAAGAAGAGGATTAATGAAGCTCCAAAGCTTCATAATAATAAAAATATAATAAACTGAAAATTACACTAGCATATAGTTACTCCAATATAAAAATACAAAATAATGGGGATCTATTTATAGGTGAGGGAGGCCACCAACCAAGTCCAACTAAAATCTAGAGGCTTTGAGCTCTAGTTTGATCCATTTTGGACAAGTTTAGACTAGTTTGGCTCACTTTTTTTATTTGATTTGAAGGAGGAGAGAGGAGAGATAAAATATCTCACTTTTTTGAATTTAAAAATACCCTCTTAATGTGATTTCTAGGCACCTCCTTCATGAGCCCTTCTCCCCATTTTGAGGTGTCAAAAATTTTACTTTTTTATTAAAAAATCCCATTTTGAACTAATAAACCCTGTATTGGTCAACTCTTTATCTTATGTGAGAATTTACTCATTTTTAGGAGATTTTATTATATTCTTTGCCTTTTTCTCATCCCAACACTTGGATTAACCTTATTGGCCCTTCTTGACACTCTTTGGATGTCAATCAGAATTTTTTTGAAATTTTATACCCCTAGGCCAAGATGTCCAATTCACATTTTCAATTAATTTCTAATGCATATTGAAAATTTCTTTTTAAGATTATGTTTTAGGGGATCTCTTCCTATTGACTAGGAGAAAATTCTTATCAAAAATATTTTAAAACTGTATTATCTCTCTCTAGAATATTTTCTCTCTCTAGACCAAAACAGGGTAAAATAATATTTTCTTGTATTAAGAATTAGGGGATGATTATAGAGACTAAAGGAGAGGTTCTTACACCTTTAAATCTCAAAAAATGAAGGGAGAAATCTAACATAAAGGATGAAACTAATGCCAACAAAGGAATAATCCAAAATTCCTTAATCCGGGCGCCCGTGACTATTTAAATTCCTTTTAAAATCTTTTTTTTGCCAAGAAATTTATAAAATCCATTAAAATTAATACCAATCACCAACCCCACTTTTTTAAAAAATTTAAAATAGCCTTTGTCTAATTTTTTATTAATTTTAAGAATTTTTAAAATTTTTAATTTACCTTGAACACATAAGAATACAAACGGGGTCAAAAATTTCAGAATCCCAAATCCCAATGGTCTTCCTCGAATACAAAAAGCCAAGAGTTTTGGGAAAATGAGAAGATTAAAAAAATCAAAATATGAAAGGTCATAAGTTTTCGGAATCCGAAAGGTCAAAAGATTTCCGGAATTCGGAAAGTAAATAGGTTTCCCAGGAATGCAGAAAGCCAATAGGCTCCAAGAGAAAAAAATTAGAAAATTTCAAAAAAATAAATTCAAATCTCATATTTCTTTTTTTTTTCAAGCTTTTTTTGAAGCTTTGAAGAGCTTTGAATAATAATAAAAAACTCTTTTATTAAAAAAATCAAAAACTTTAAATGAAGATTTTTTCTTTAGCTTTAAACCTTAGAAAATGTTTTTAATGGGGGGTGGTGATTTTCGCCCGGTAGGCTGCAGCGCAGCCCCCCCTCCCCGCACGTTTTCAATTTAAGTGAGAGGAGGAGTCCTCTCTCCTCTCCTTCTCTCTTTCTCCAATCCCTTCTTCTCTCTTAATAGAGAGGAGGATTAAGCTTTAATTAAATTTTTAATCATGATTAATTCTTAATTATGATTAACATTAATCAAAATGTGCCTAATAAGAGGTGTTCACACACGCGGCATAGCCCTCATCCAATGAACAAGACAATCAACCAAATGGCAAGTAGACTCCAATGGTTCAATGAACACCAAAAGAGCGATGTTTGCTTAATGCTTAAGTAAAGCAAGAGCTCATGTGATGCATTCGAAAATCCTCTCCATGGTGGATATAATGGCCATGCAAAAGCTTCCACATGTCATGAGCATTCCACCATTGCATATAGCATTCCACCATTGCATATAGCATGCAAGTGTTTGAAGCATTGGCAATCAAAGACTTCAATCTATGGTGTTCAAATACCTTGAAGAGAAATCTTCAAAAGGCTTGAAACCATAGTGATCAAAGAGCTAGAAATGCCATCATACAATGCTTTCATCAATGGTATTCAAAGGCATAAACAAAATCCTTACTCCTTGCATAGTTGTTGTGAAGACTTGAAGACTTGAGATGGTTGAATACTTGAAGAAGATGATCATAAACATGCTAAATTGTAGATTGAATGATGTATTTCTTCACAACATAGTCGGTCTTCAAACACAATAAAATCGCAGCCCTTTTGACTCATTGTTGCCAAGATTAAGCTTGCCTAAGCTTAGGATAAGCTTAATCAAGAATGCTCTTGCTATATGGAACTAGAATCAAAGTAAAATGGCCGCTAACGTCCCTCAAAAATAGCATGCAATTCAACTCGTCTTCTCCATGAATGAAAACTTGAATCATAGAATTGATAGGATCAATTGAAAGCTCGTGAAATGATCCTTCAAAACCCTAAAAACAATGTTTCTCAATGGCAAGAATATGACACCCTCAGAACCAAGCATGTGTAGATGAAGAAAAGATCATAAACATTTTGGATTAAGACCACTAATCATGATTAATTCAAATTTTTTTCCAATTTTGGTCCTATCCCTCACATTTTGGAGCGGTTGCCCCAATTTTTGGTCCACAGTGACCCATAGCCCCCCAAAACATTAATCAATTCAAAAATCCAAGAAAATTCTAGCATCCCACACTCCCCATGCCCCATTTTTTGATCAAGAAATCCATCAAAATCAAGAAAATTTCAAAGAAAATTAAAAAATACAAAAATTTCAAAAAACTTGGATCAAAGACAAGGCTCTGATACCATTGTAATGATGGTGAGAGAAAGATTGCACTCATAATGGAGTACCATATGCACTCATGATGGAGTACCACATGCACTCAAGGGAGTACCACCATAGCCATAGAAGCATGGAGCTCCAAGAAGTATGATTCGATTAGTCAAAAAGTGCATAAAGTCCCTAGTTATAATATTCACTTATATACTTGCCCACCTTTTCACACTCATTAATGTTGGGCCTCATACTTGCCTGGCCATATCCATACCCATGAGCCTCTTCTTATGTACAAACCCAAGCCCCTTTCATTACAAAATGTGTGTGTGTTTTTTTAATGTGAGATTGGGTATTGGCATTAAATGCGCAAATTATGCTTTAAAAAGAAAACAAGTCTATCTTATATGTGCATTGGGTGATTCCACGTGTGCATGTAAGAGTAACCTAAAAATCAATGTAAGGGCTCAATAGATATGTTTTAAAAAAATTAAAGGATGGCTTTATATTAACTTAGGAAAAGAAAAATATATCCACAAAATAGAGAGAATTTGGGCTCAATAGATATCTTGTAATCTTAGGACTCTACTCATGGGCTGGGCTATATATGTATGTATAATATACTAATATGGAGAGAGAGGCCTCATGAAAATTTTTGAAGGGGGTGCGTAAGCCCCCTCTTGGCCATGTGGGCAACAAGAAACACAACCTTATCATTGTTTTTAGTACAAACACTTCAAAAGACATGTGGTTGGGCCAATGGGTGTGTAGCCTAGCGATGTGTCGAGAAGGGAGAGGTCTGAATTCACATCCTCGTAGCATCCCAGTGGTATCGAGGCCAATATTGTGGCTATAATTATATTGCCTTTGGGCAGGAAACCAAGTTAGCACCACCTAATAAATTCTTTTTCTATAGCTTATATCTCCGCAGCAACTGTACATGTTTTCATGTATCTCTACTCTCTTCATTCTGCGCTCTGGCGAGATGATGAAAAGAACCAACAAAAGTACCTTTTTTTTAGCCACATCCCATGGAAACATAGCCTATCTTGTATTTTCCTTGATCTTTTCGTAAAGGCCTTGATCAAAGTGCATGCCTTTTTTTGCAAACTCTTTGCTTTTCTCATTTTGCGGGTACTTGACTCAACTTCAAATGATTCAATTTGTAATCAACATGCCACAAGAATTTTACTCTATCATTGTTCAAGCTCCATATCCACAATTTCTATGCAAGGCCTTCCATTATCTCCTCCATCAAGATGCATAATTAGTCTTAATCAAAATACCTTGAGAGAGAGTTTTTGTGTAGTAAAAATAACATATTTTAATAGTATTAGATATTGAAACAATACGCATGCTAAGAGCTTTGATTTTTTTCTTTTTTGTTGTGTAGATACTCTTTGGCTATATGATTTCTTTGCTTATTCTCTTTTTCAATTTTTACAAAAAGAAGTACAAAGCCTCGAGCTCAAAACTATTAAGGCATGTTGATTAATAACATCAATTTGCATTAACTTTTTAAGACATTGTTTAGGAGGATTTAAAAAAAGTAAGAGTAGACGAGATGTTTTCCGGGGATGCTTCTGAAACATACCTTGGTTATGTAAGTATTTGAAAGTTAATTTTAGTTGAGCTAATAATTACTAGTATATAATTAATGCTTCTTATGTGGCTTTTAGTATTTGTAGATATTTCTACGACCACTTTATTAATATGCAAATCTATCTACTTTTGTTTCCTATACTTTGTTTAAAAAAATAGTTGTTGAGAAACATAGGTATAATATATTTTTTAAATTCTCATTTTTGTTATTATATTTTTGTTCTTTCTTCTTTGTCCTTCTATTTTTCTTCTTCTTTTATGACAATAAGAGTAAAAAGCTAAAGAAGATATTATTCCTCCTTTTGCTTTTGCTACTTCTTCTACTCCTTTTGTTACCTCCTCTTCTTCTTCTCCGCTTGTTACCTCCTCCTCTTCCCTTTCTTCTGCTCCTTTATTACCTCCTTCTCTATCCCTTCTTCTTCTTGTTATTCTTTGTTCTCCTTCTCCTCTCTCTCCTTACTCTTCCTCCTCTATCTCCTTCCTTCTCTTCCTCCACCTTACTCCTTACTATCTTCTTCTTGTTTTTTTAACACTTCAATTCCCTCTTCTATCTATTTCTTAATTTCAATCTCCAGGGCCAAACCTCCTACCAAGCTCAAAATTTATTTCCTCCAAAGATTTAATATAACCACAATTGTTATATTTTTTTTCTTATATACTATGGGGATTTCTTATTCTTTTCTTACTTAAGAGGAAAAAGAAGCAAAAGAAAACCTACTCCTCCTCCTCCTCCTCCTTCTACTAATGCTACTAAAATCTACTCCTCCTCCTCCTCCTCCTCCTTCTACTAATGCTAGTATGACTATGACTACAAATGACTATTAATATGACAATGACTTTAAATTATAGTGATGATTACTACTACCACTTCCACCATCATTTTGCAATGATTTCTCCCACCTTCTACTGCTACTATCATTATTTCCTCTTTAATTTATTTTTAATATGCCATGGAGTAAATTGAATAAGAATAAGGAAAATGATAAGTAAAACAAAAAGAAGAAGAAGATTTCTTCATCCTATTATTCTAGTTTTCCTTTACCATGTCTTTTGATGTTATTATTGGTTTAAAATTATTTTTTCTCATTATCTATTTATTTGAAGTAGAAGATAAAGGGGAAAAATTAAAAAAAACTACTTGGCTAATACAAGGAAAAAAAAGAAGAATAAGTGATACAAGAAGGATGATATGAAGAAGAATTTTGTTGAATCTATTCTCTCCTCCTCTTCCTCCAACTTCTTAGTGATTCTCTCCTTCTCCTCCTCCATCTTCTTTCAATAAGAAGATGGAGGAGGAGGAGGACAAGAGAATCAAAACAAAATTCTTATTATCCTTCTTTATCATGGCATGGAAAACAAGAACGAGAAGAATAAGAAATGCTAAACTATGTGAATGTAAGTTTTCTGTTTGCAAGGCTTGAAATGCAAGATCTTCTTTTTTTTCTTTAGAAATACTAAATCATTATGTATGTAAAGTTTTGTGCTTTAACACTAGTTCTGTAATTGGACACTAAAGTGTCCTGAGGACACTAAATCATTATGTATGTAAAGTTTTGTGCTTTAACACTAGTTCTGTAATTGGACACTAAAGTGTCCTGAAAAGTTAGCATTTTTCTTGAATTTTTGTGGGCAATCTATTAAGAGTTTTGAAATACTTAACATCCACAAATGTTCCTCAAGACCCAAAAAAATCCTTGAGATTTTTTAAATTGCACTTTTCTTAGCTTTTGCAAGGAAATATTTTAATTTTCTTAGACACATGCTCATAAAATGCATGATTTTTGCTGTTTTCAAAATAGTAGTAATTTGGACATAACTTTTAGAAAAGGGACATAGTTTGATCATGAAACTTGGCTTGATGGAAAGCCCATGATGTAAACTAAATCCTGGAATCATCAAACGACAATTATTGGATAAATTTTGGACTTGCTAATATTGAAATGATGTTTTTTATACAAGTGGAGCATGAATTTTTGTCCTTCCATATGCAAGCTAATAATGTAAAACTTGAGGTGCACCCATGTTATATAGGGTAAATACTACTTTGTTTTGAATTTTCCAAAACTTTAGAGCCACTTTTTGGGCCTCTTCTCATATATGGCCTTTTGCACAACCTGTTTTTAATACATAAAATGTCTAATTATGAGCCTAATTTTGATTTTTATCAAAGGAGAAAGCTGTGTAAGTGCATTATTTGTTGTAACTATAGGTGTAGACTACTTGTGCAAGCATAGTTATGATTAGTTTTTGATAAAAGATGATCAAATTTTATATTTTTATTTTTTACAAATTTTTTAAAACTAGGTGATAAGAACCTACTTAAGTGGAGGCTAAGTTAGTGTCATACACATCAAATTATGGCTTATTTATCTCATCTCAAGTATGAAAACCAATAATCAACATTCTCATTGATAGGGCTACATTATTTTTTAGTGGCGTGATTGAGTTTTGATAATACGCGTTACTTTTGCTAATTTTATGTAACTTTTTTGGAAAAAATTCTAGGGAGGAAAAATGATTTTTTTGGTGAACTTCTACCTCCTTGGACTGATGTGTGCTATCAAAATATCTTGGGAAAAATGCTATTGATATCATTGGATTTTTTTTTGAGAGAATGATGCTTGCATATTTGGAAAAATCTTGAAAAATGTTAATTTTCAAGACATATGCTACTTTGTTGCTTATGTACTTCCAAATAAAAAGGCATTTTATATGTTTAGTATTTTTTACATAAGCATAGGATTATGTTCTACATGCCCAATGAAGCATTTTGGTTTTTAAAGTCTACATTAGGAGTTTGATTTTGTTTCGCAACCCCCAAAAAAGGACACTCAAGTGTCCTATTTTGGCACCAAACTAGTGTTAAGGTTTAAATTGCAAGGTTTTCTTTCTCTTCATTGTATTCTACTCATGTGTGAGAAATAGAAGAAGAGAAGAAGAATAAGAGGGAGAAGGACAAAAAGAAGAAGAAGACTTATTCTTTTACAAAAAATATCCTTCTTTTCCTTTTCCCTCTTCTTCATCTCCCTCCGCATCTCCTTCTTCTTCTTCTTTATTTTCTTATTCTTCTTTTTATTTTTATTATTTAGCCAAAGTCAAAACATGGTAATAGAGAATTAAAGGGAGAGGGACGATGAGATAATACATTCTTATTTTTTGTAATGTTTGTAAGGTTATTTTTGGCCAACTTTCTATCACACCATTTAGCCCTACTTTGTTACAATGGACCAAATTTGTGAGATTTATAGTAGCCAAACCTATTTTTGGCATCTTTCAAAGCATAAAGTATCTGCGTGGCTAGTCTAAAAATTGGGCTTATTTTTGGCTTCTTTAAATCTAACAAAGTGCTACTAAAGGCCTATCCATGGCATGCCAAAACATTCTTAGATATGCAATATACCTAGCCTAATTATAACACAATTTAATGATTAGAGTTGCTCCTCATTTAATTTTATTATTATTCTTAATATTGAGGATTACGTCACGACTTGGTAAGTTACATGGTTAGTGGCAAGCATGTATTACACACCCCATTATTTGATCTTAACAATTTTCTTACCTCTATATTTCCATGCTTTCACTTCATGTACCATGCTTTTGCTATTTAATATCCACATCTAGACCTCAAATCCAAAGGGAAGCTCAAAGTTACATTTTGAAAGGTGTTTTTTGATTTGCTTTTTCAAATGTAAATTTAGGTGGGGTACCTTTTTTAAAATTCAAATATTTATTGAAAGCAAAAAATCTAAATGTGCATACCTTTGTTTAGTTATATCTTCCCCCAATTCTAAAAACAAGGCCATGCATACAAGACGATTCCAGTAATGAGAAATTATAGAATCCCACTATGCGAAATGAATTTACAACTCTTTATGTGCTTGTGCTTACATGTGAATGGGATTTGAGAGTGTGAGCTTCTCTTCTTCTTCCCCCTTCTCTTATTATCTCCTTCTTCCCATCTTGAGCAAGGGAGACATTAAACATGGTGGTAGACATTGATGGGATCTACTATTACTAACTTGAATCCCTTTATTGCACTAAACTTATTAGATTTAGACCTTGGTGGTGTGATAAGGTCAAGTAGTGATTGATAACTAGATTTCACAATAATTCAATAGGTCACCCAAGATATTAAATGGTAAGGTTTTGTGATGTTCCTTTTCTTTTGCATGGTTTTGATACTTCTAGGGTGGTTATATTTTGGCTTATAAATGTGATTTTCACTAACAAAGAGTTAATAGAGGACCAAAAAAAATAATATAAGTGTAATAATTTCATCCTAACGTTTGATCTCAACTTTTGTTTGAAGTAAAGGTCCCTTTAATCTTGGTTCATAATGGTTTTCTCCTAGGCTAGATGAGTAGTCTCATAGTTTGACCATATTAATATGAAGGGAGACATCCTAAAGAAAGCTAATCCCATTTTAACATTTCATTCTATGCTAGCATAGCTCATGCTATGCTAGCTTGACAACCTTTATGCACCATGATACCATGCTACACTCAAGAAATGTCCATGAAAAAAATACCTATAAGATTGCCAAAAAATTGGGGGAATAAGTCGACAATGAGAGATAAAGCTTTGTCACATTGTTTTTAGAGCATTTCATTAAATTATGGGAGGAATTTTCACAAGGGAAGGCTCCTTGCAAATTTACACCCATCCATTTCATTAAATTGTGGGAGGAATTTTCACAAGGGAAGGCTCCTTGCAAATTTACACCCATCCATTATACAAAAGAGATTTTTTATTATGGGAAGTAATTTAAGAGTTAGAACACACATATAATGTAGCTTGGGATTGGTATCACCAACCTATGTCCCATATATGATATTTTACAAAATAGAGTAGAGACCTACTATGAATAACACCCTCAACTCTTAATATACTTCTTGTCAACATACAACACTTCACTCTTTTCATCTCATCAAGGTATTCTTTTGTGGCATCATCCAAATAGATATAAAATTCTCAAACCCTCCCTTTATAACATTTATCTCCTCATCTACTTACTCCCCCATAGGTTCATAGTTTGAGGGAGCAGGAGGTCATATGGGAAACAACAATGGGTTTGGTCTAATGAATGTGGTATGCACGAGAACATTAGTTTTATTGTCTCTATAGGTGCACTTATAGGATTGGTCGATCCTTGGAACAATAAGGTCTTTATCCTTGAGCATCCTTCACACCATTTTGTCCTTAGAGAATTCCTTAGAGATTTCTGGTCCTATCTTTATGGAATACTAGCACATTGATTGATTTATTATAAGAGGGTAACGTATCAGCAAGTCATTATAGATGAGGGTAACAACAACTACTATTTGATAATATGCGTTAGGCCAAAGTGCATTTTTGACCAGGATACAATGGATGGCCATACATTTTCTTTTAATTCCCATAGCATGATTATGGTAGGTTGTTTCTATCTTAAGTTCAGGCAGCGTGCAAGGATGATTAAGTTTTAGCAGTGGTGGGGAAATCCAAGTTGGAGGCCTTTTATTAGTAAGAAAGGATGTTTTCTTTAATTAGATGATAGCTAGCATGTGCCAATGAAGGATTCTATAGAGGCTGAATAAAGAATCATATGGGTGCTTCAAATGTTGAGCTTTAGTCACATAGGCACTTAGTGAACCATTGATGAATGAGAAAGAGATGCCTCATTCTTTTAAGGTTGAAGCACTAGAAACTACAGTTTATACTAGAAAAAAAATGCCCATTGTGCTGCAGTTCATGGCATGATGCTTAAACAAAAGTTTACTTTCAAAAAACTAGATTTAACACATTTGAAAGTATTTAGCTGCATTTGGAGAGACGGAAAACTCTCTCATTTGTAGCAATAGTAGTATGATCCACATGTAGCTCAATCCAATGGGATTTGCATCCCTTTCGAAGCTAGGGATTCAACCCGTACCGGTGCACAAAAGCTTATCCAATTGATGGAGAGAATGCTAAGAATACTACTATTGACATAGACTTAATGCACACACAAGCTCAATATTGCCATACTCACTCACTCATCATCCCACTCATTCATACATTCAACACAAGAAGAAAGCTAAGCTATTGCGTACACAAGATCAAAGCATTCTTCATTCTCAAACACTCATTATCCTAGCATGCACACAAACCTTGAAGCTATCAACAAGAAACATGTACACTAGAGAATTGACATGAGAAGAGAGACAAACATCCACTCATTGCATTGAATTAACAAAAATAGAACTTACAACAATGTAGATGCGGAGAGAGAAGAGCTTGCACCTCTATGGGAAAAGAGGGAGAGCTAGTCTCAAGAGAGCTCAAACATGAGTTTGCCCAATGTGTTCATAAGCTCTCAAATGAGCCACTTTTTATACAAAAACTCTAAAACTCCCAAAAGTTCCCATGTGGGATTATTGTCAAGCCCACTCCCACACTCATCTATAACTTGGAACTCTTTACAAGAGCCCTAAGCATCTTTTTGTTGCATCCTTGCATTGATCTTCACTCGTCATGCAACACTCCCCCCTTCCTATTTTGCACACATCCTCGACCGTGGTAGAAGCAAGAGCTGCAAAAAACAATGGATATAAGTAAAGCCTTTTATTGAAAAAAATAAAAGAAAAGGAAAGAAAAAAACCAACCATGACAATTTCACACGTGAGTATACAAGTGAAAGGCTGATTAGAGTTTTAAAGAGTACTAAAATAGGTGAGTAAAGACTAGTCAAAGTGAGACTAAGTGGTAGTCTAAGATAGTGCTATGCAAAGGCAAGTGTGCTTGCACACCACAGGTTATGACCACAGTCTCAATGTGCTACAAGTATTTAAGTTATTCCTAAGTGGCAAACCTACTCCTAAATATGAGCAATGGTGATTGGACTTCTTCTTCTTTTCTTTTTTTTTCTTTTTTTTTTAATCATTTGGTGTGTGTGTAAAAGATGATAAAGATGAAGGTTCCATCCCAATGAGACCCAAGCAATGGCTAAGAGACCTCCGCTAAGAGAATCTAAAGGCCGCTAAGTATCTCAAGGGCGACAGACCCTTTTCTTTCTTTTATGACATAAGGAGTACCCCATGAAGATGAGGGCATCGGTCTCAAGGGCCCATAATGTACCCCAGAGTCCTACCAACATCTATCAAGGCGATAGATTCCTTAAAGGTCTTTTTTCTAAATCTTTAGACATCCGTGTTCACCCCATGGAAACCAAGGCATCGGTCCCAAGGTGCTAAGACAACCCCAGGTCCTACCAAGCATTCCACATGGCTGTAGACACGTCATGTCTCGATTCACTTGTATATATTTTTTAGGGTATATTTTTGTAACTTTTTTATTAATCCTAGCACCTAGCTCATACCTAAGAGGTAGCTACCACTAGGGATAACTAATATACCTTGAGAGCATAAGAACTTGGCATACTCCGTTGGTATATATCCTACACTGTCTTCAAATAAAAATACCTTCTACTAAGTCCTCTAAGTTCTAGAAATCACTCACCACATTTTAACAACTAATCTAAAACTCAAACCAACCAACTATGTGTGAACATGCAAACAATGTATCCAAAAGTTAAAAGCACATAAAGAACAAAAGATTATGATTTGAATACACGTGTTGTAGTGCTCGTTGATGTTGTGTGTTTACATTGATTCATTGCTGATGCTGATTGCTTCTCTTTGCTTCTTGTAGGCATTGCATGTCTCCCCCCTTCCTAATTTGTGTGCACGATAGGTGGACTATTGGGGGTGAGGTTGTATGCTCTTGTTTAGCTGAGATCTCTGCAAAATGTTTATTAACAAACAAGAAAAGAAAAGAAAGGAATAAAATTTGTTATTGGTGCCAATCACCAAATATAGCCGAGGGGAAAAACCCAGTGGGAGAAAAGTGCCCTGGCTTGTCGATCTTATTGTGGAGTCGCTGAGCTTACCCTTGCGCTGGTGGTGGATCCGTGTCCATGTCTGCTGGAAAGATGGTATCAATTTCTTCAGGATGCAGGGACAACTCTTCACAAAAACCGGCCTCTGGAGAAGGTGGTAGAGGAAGGAGTGCTTCCTCGCTAAAATATGGCATTAGTTCTATGAGAAGATTATTCAGACAATTTCGATTTTGGAACTGCGCAATATAGGTACTCATATTGATCCAAAATTGACATGTTGAGGCTTGGGGAAGGAGGGCTTGCAAGATAGGTGGTTGCAAGTCATTTAAGCATGTATCCCTCCATTCTTGTGCTTGAACCTCCTCAGGTAATCTACATTGATTTGGTCCTCTCTCTGGTATTCTCACATTAAGAAGATTATGGCGTTGGAGTGTAATTCCTACAATTTGTTTCATTAATCCCGTGCCATATCGTCTAAAGTAAGAGTGGCATATCCAACAAATGTGTGAAGCTTCTTCTAATACGAGTCGTGCACACTCTTGACAATGCGAAAAATGGGTGATGCTGTTGATAGAATAATGTGACAAAGTGATGCCCATAGCAATTTTCACCTAAGGGAGCATAGAAGTACCTAGAATGAGTTTGAAAAGGAGGAGCACTATAACCCCCGCGATGTTTAGGTCGAGTACTATCGGGGTCAATGCATGGTGGACATGTATCTTGCCAAGTATCCATCAGGAGTTATCTGGACGTAGAACAATGAAATTTAGAACACTCATATCCATCATTACAATCCCAATCAAAAACATTGTAGACAAGATTATCTCAAAAAGAACACAATCCTCTAAAGGCATAAGGAACCACATTATGCAAACACTGATCTACCAAAGAGCTTCAATTGTAGTGTTAATGCCTTATCTTTGGTTTTGGGTATGTCCTTCTTAAGAGGTGGAAAGGTTAGCAATTGTTGAGGAATTTGAGCAAGATAAGAGGATTTAGGCATTGAAGTGCTAGAATCTATGCTCAAAGGAGACTCATTTGGACTTGTCTTAGGTACACAAGTTGATGGTGGAATTGTGTAACAAGGAGAAATTGGGACAACTGGTGATTCAATACATGTTCTGGAAAGGTCAACACAAGGAGATTTGTAGGTGTTATCACAACCACCTATCCTCTCTTGAAGAGGTTGTGTTGATTTCTTTTTTGCACCCACTCATATGGAAAACCAAGGGTGGCTTTTGGAATCTTATTGATACACTCTTTTACCCCTAGCAAACCATGGCATTTAGGAAGCCAAATTGTTGTTGAACCCTCATAATAGCCTTGTCCTTTAAGAACATGCTTTGGGACCCAACGAGTAACAATCTGAGGTTTAGGCTTGGAAAAGATGTGCTTTTTAGGAGGCTTAGCAACAAGGCTAGATGGTACAAGTTTGTACGCATCTTTGGGTAGCCAAATTGATAATTCCTTCTTGCCTGGCCTTCTTTGAGCAGTGACTAGAGTAGTTGGAACATGCCAGCCATGGCCCTCACTTTTAGGAGGCTTAGAAACTAGGCGAGATGGTACAAGTTTGTACGCATCTTTGGGTAGTCAAATTGATAATTCCTTCTTGCCTGGCCTTCTTTGAGCAGTGACTAGAGTAGTTGGAACATGCCAGCCATGGCCCTCACTTGAGTACTCATCAATTATCCACATCATTTGTGTTGGAGCTTCAAGAGCAGATTTTGAAAGTGGGTTGTGTAGGGTAGAAACACCACTCTTTTGACATGATAAAGCTCGTGGAGTAGCAGATCCCAGAATGCAATCAGAATCAATTTGCAATTTGTATTGTCTATTCTTCCAATCTAATGAGCAATTGGTAGCACTTAACCATGATCGCCTGAGAATAGCCTCTACCATTGCCTTGGACTTACTTGCCACATAAAAGGGCACTGACATTTGGTGATCCTGAATGGACATCATAATGACACATTTTCCCTCTATAGGGTTATTTTCACCTGAGAAGCTTCGTAAGTCAATAGGAATGTGCACAAGTGTTGGTTGTCTCAAGGCTATCCATGTTTCAAACGAGAGAACATTATAATCTGCACCAGAGTCAATTAAGGCTAGGTAGTCTCATGAAGATGAAGGCACACTTGAATATTGAATGGATCGACATATGGTTCATCAGTAGCCAATTGTAAGGTCAACATAGAAGCCTTGCGACGCTCCTTGGCTTTTACAACTCTAGCTTTAGCTTCCTCTTGATCTTGACGTTTAAGTAGGTCAAGTGCTTCTTTTCGTGTTTGTGCAGCATGCATTTGTTGAAGCATGGCTTCAGTTAACGGTTCATTATATTTCTTGAGACGACTTCCATTAATGAAGTTAGGCATTTGCTCACCTTCTGGTGTCTCTAAATGCACTGCACCACTTGGAGTAAGCTCATTAATCACAAACGGTCCTAGGCCACGTTTCTTGATCTTTCTCTTATGCTTATTAAGTGTGTACAAGAGCACAAGGTCCCCTTTTTTGAATCGGCCAGTTGTTACATTTCTATCATACCATTGCTTTTGTCTCCTCTTCTCGGCATACATCCCCATTACCGCCAATAAGCGGGTCTCATCAAGCTTTTCCAATTCATCAATGCGTTGTGAAAGCTCATGACCAGTCCAATCCAATTGTTTAGCAACTCGTAGAGTAGGTACAAGAAATTCAATGGGAAGAATTGCATCTAGCCCAAAAGCAAGCTCAAATGGGGTTGTGCCCACAGATGTTTTATAGGCTGTCCTATATGCCCAAAGAACTGAGTGCAACTTTTGCTCCCGATCAGTCCTATGTCCAAAAGCAAGCTCAAAATGGGGTTGTGCCCACAGATGTTTTATAGGCTGTCCTATATGCCCAAAGAACTGAGTGCAACTTTTGCTCCCGATCAGTTCAATGTCCCTCAACAATCTTTGTGAGTGCTGTGCAGAGAATCTTGTTGTTGGTACTCTCAGCTTGTCCATTGGTCTGGGGATGATAGGGTGCAGAATGCTTGTGAATCACCATAAATTCTTGAAGCAAAAACTCTATGACCTCATTCACAAAGTGCACACCTTGATCACTAATGATTTCAATAGGTAAGCCATAGCATGTAAACATGTACTCATACAAGAACTTGGCTGTGGTTCTGGCATCATTTTTAACTATAGCCTTTGCCTCTACCCATTTGGTCAAATAGTCAGTTGCGACTATAATATATTCAGCATGCGTGTGACGAGCTGGAGGTTTAATGGGACCGACAAAATCAATACCCCATTTTGCAAAAGCATGTGTGATTAACATAGGCCGCAATGGCATATTGTCCCTTGTGAAGAGAGGTTTGGTCCTTTGACAATCGTCACAACGTTTTACATATTCTTCGGCATCCATTTGTAAGGTTGGCCACCAAAGCCTAGACCACCTAATCAACTTAGCTGTGGTATTGCCCGAAAAGTGTCCACCCCCAACACCTGCATGTGCACGAGTCAAGATTTTCAAGTAGTCAGCTTTACATACACACATGCGTAAGTTGCCATCCTTACCCCTCTTGTAGAGTTGGCCCTCTATCAGCATATAGTTTGCCACTTCAACTTCAATAGCATGCTTTCGATATCTAGGAATTTTTTGATCAGTATGACCATGCTGAAGATAGTCCACAATATACTTACTCCAACTTGGTGTAGTTGAAATTTGGAATAATGTGACATTATGAATTGGCTGTTGAATTTGACATGAAGCATAGTTACGAACAAATTTTTCAGCATCCGCATGCATGGTAGGCCACCATTGCCCATCCTGAGATATACGTTGCACACAAGTAGTAGCTGATGCATGAATTCCACCGATACCCGCATGTGCCCATTCCAAGATCTCCTCATATTGGTCAGGGTTAGGTATAAGCCGCAACACTCCATCCTTACCCTGACGATATATTCTCCCTGAGATTAACTTGAATGGTCGCCATAGGTCCACATTAGGACCTGCTAGTTGTATCTACCCACATTAGGACCCGCTAGTTGTATTCGCCCACTTGTCAAAATTTCTAAGATGGGTTCAGACCATTTAGGAGCTGTCTCTACAAGGAAAAGTGTTGAATCTAACATATCATCATCCACACCCACAGGAGCTTCGCCAGAGGTGATTCGAGACAAATGTTCTGCCCTAAGATAAGTTGTTCCTTTTCGGACTGCCACTTCGAAATCAAACTCAAGAAGGATGATAAACCACCTCACAATCCTTCCAGTTGCACAAGGCTTATTGACCAAATATAGCAATGCTTGATGGTCCACAAAAAATATGAATTTGTTTGCCAAAAGGTAATGGCAAAACTTTTTCACTGCATATATCATGGACAAACCTTCTCTTTCTATTGTGGTATAATTCTTCTCAGCATTGTTCAACTGTTGACTAGCATATGAGATTGGGAAATCCTTATTATGTTCTCCCGATTGAGCCAAAATACGTCCGATTGAAACGTTTGAAGCATCAATATGGACATGAAAGATTTGGTTCCAATCTCGTGCCCGTAAGATGGGTGCAGTCACTAATGCTTGCTTCAACTTTTCAAAGGATTCCTCACACTCATCAGTCCAATTAAACTTTACAAGAGCATATAATGGTCTGGCTAGGACAGCGTACATGTAGATGAATCGACGATAATAGCCACAATGTCCCATGAATGTTTGCACCCCTTTAGGGTTGATAGGCCGAGGTAATGAGACAATGACATCAATTTTATCCATATCTGTTGAAATCCCATTGCGAGAAACAATATGGCCCAAGTTTTTTCCTTGTCTTACCATGAATTTTCACTTGTCAGGATTCAAGCATATACGATAAAGTTGACACTTTTGAAACACCAGTCTGAGGTGTTCTTTGTGATCATCACGCTCTTGTGAGTGAACACATAAATCATCCATGAAGATCTCAAGAAATTGCCTAAGGTACTCCTTGAATACAGGTTGCTGGTGCATTTGTTAGACCAAATGGCATAACACGATAGGCAAAGATGCCATCTTGAGTAGCAAAGGCTGTCTTGTGTTGATCCTTTGGATCAATTGACACTTGATTGTAACTGGAGAATCCATCCAAGAAACTATATGCCTTTTTCCCTGCAACTCGTTCCAGAACATGATTCGTGATTGGAAGTGGTAATGATCACGTACAGTAGCCGCATTTACGTTCTTGAGGTTTACACATACTCGAAGTTTTCCATTTTTCTTGGGCACCATGCTTCGTTGCGTAGAGATGTGTATGCAATGTGGAATTTTTGAGTCCTTTTAAGAAGAGAGAAATTAATTTACTCTGGGTGGGCTTCTCATCTTCTGGGCAACGATTAATGTACTGCTTCATCCTATTTACACAATCTCTAACACTCAGTCTCGCCTTGCTTGAAAGAGTAGATGTTTGCTACCGTGTCATGTTGAATCCCCATCAAGGAAAAAGCAGCAATGAATCTCTCTTCCAGAACTCGTAAAGAAGATTTTTCTGAAGCCTCTAGTGCCTGAAACCAAGCAAGGGCCTTTCCCTCAAGAGTGAGCCCAAATCCTTCAATTTGAGTATGCTTGTCAGCCACTTGCTCAGCTCGAACTGCTTGCCTAAATGCTGCTACATGGTCGTATGGATCTTCTGACCCTTCATACTTCTTTACTAATTTCTGAAGAGTTGATGGCCTTACTTGTTTTTTGGTGTAGGATAATATCTTGGTGCTAGAGTTGGGCTACTTGCAGTGGTCCACTTTGATGTTGAGGGTTCCTCTCTAGTGAACTCTCGTAGGGGAGGAGCAACAGTTTCTCCAAGAAAGGCTGTCTCTCCTGGTTTAGCTGTATTTGTTGAGAACACTTCCATGAATAATGGTTGTCCTTTCCACGTGAGCTCCCGAATCTCCTTCCAATCTAAGGTTCGGTATTCATTGGCCCATTTATCAACGATTCGGTTCATGTGTCCTGCAAGTTTCTCGACTACCACCACAAGTGCTAGAGGAAGATCTAGCTCTGGCAATCTAGTTGTGGCATAATATCCCTCTAAAGAGTCCTTATAGACCTCTTGAAGTGGGTCATCTTGTAAGACCTTTGTCACTAGAATTTGTCGTACAAACTCCCATTGGTTCTCAGCCCCCTGATCCATTTTACTCTTGCCTTTCCTATCCCTTTCCAAATTTAGATCTACAAGAAGTAAATCATCTATGGATGGCTTTGAGGACTGGGCATTGGAGGGTCCCGGCATGTCCGGCTCAATGAGCCAATCATCTCTACACTCCCTTGCTCTGGAAAGCTTTGATAAGTCTAAGAACTCGCTTTTAAAGAGCTTCCCTAATTTGTCTACATTCTCTGGATGGTAGGTGACTTCGTAGTCACGAACACCATCTCCACCCATGTACATGTTACCCTGGTCATTGACTAGAGGTGCTCTATCAAGTTCTGAGAAAAAGTCTGCGATCTTAACAAGATACCATTGTTGTGGATCCCTAAAGATCTCAGCTCCTTGAGCATTCGTATAGACGTATTGGAGTCTCACATTGAGTGTTAACCCCATAGTGTAGCTTCAAATGGATTAAAAGATCTTGTGGGTGTCCTATTTGGGGCTAAGGGATGACTATTTGACGGCCCTAGATTATCCATGGACAATGAGCTAGTTGTTCTGGAAAGGGTATCAGATTGGGATTCGGAAAGGGTTTCAGCAATATCTGCCAAATTTCCTACCGATTGGATCCCACTTTCCTGCGTAGGTACTCTAGAAGGTGCCCTAGGCCCTATGGCAGAGTCTATAAGACATCCCGATCGTAAGTGCATAAGGTCAAATTTTTTTGGTTTTTTTTTATTTTTTTCTTTTTTTTTGTTTTGTTTTATATATATATATATATATATATATATATATATATATATATATATAACTGTTGTATTTGGATCCCAAAACATAAATGTATATGAATAGCCTCACTTTCGTTGCTTACCAATTCCCAAGCCTCCTCAGTGATTGACAAAGGCTTCATAGGATTAAATTTAAACAAAGAAAAGACTGTTGTAGATAAACCTTCACCACCATCATCCAAACAAGTCTGGATCCCTAAAATAAACCCTATCTCACAAGAGGAAGGGTGATTGATGGGGGAGCTTCTACATCACAAATTGTTACAAAACTGCTCTTCTCCACGATGCCCATGACTCCTTAGTTGGACATAGGAGTATCAACAGTACCCTCGAGAAATTAGAACGGTCCTTTTATTGGCCAAAGATGAGGCGTGATGTCCATGCACATGTACAAGCCTGTAAGATTTGTCAAAAAGTCAAGGTTCCACATACAAAGAAGGCAGGTTTACTTCAACCTTTGCCTAGGGTCCTGAGGAAGGAGGCAGACTACTAGATCAAGTGTCAAAGAAGCTAGCTCTACTACCAACTCTATAACTTTTTATTTCTTAAATTTCTGTGATTTTTTGCATAATTAGTATTTGTGTGTAATTAGAAAAAAGAAAAAAAAAGAAAAAAAAAGAGATAGGTATTTATACACATACTCATTTTAGTTGCATTTAGTGGTTAGGTAGGGTTTACAAATATATATATATATATATATATCTAGTTTTGAAATAAGAGAGAGGAGAGATGAGAATATCTCATTTTATTGATTAAAAATTAGGGAAATTTGGATTCCTAAAAAAAAACACATAATTTACAGAATTTTTCTCTATTTCTATTTCTGTTATTTTCTTTTCTTCTCTCTCTTTTTTTTTAATTTTTTATTTTTATTTTTATTTTTATTTTTTATTTTTTATTTTTTTCTAATTACACAAAAATACTAACTATGCACAAAATTACAGGAATTCTAAAAAATGCAAGTTACTCTAATTATGCACAAAAAAAATTTACAAAAGTTTTAAAAAAATAAAAAATTACAGAATAGGTAAAGAATATGGATTCCTAAAAAAACACAAAAATTGTTTTTTTTTGGTTTTTATATTTTTTTTCTTTCTTTTCTCTCCTTTTTTTCTCTTTTTTTTAAAAAAATTATTGTTTTATGGTTTTTTTTCTTTTTTTTTTCAAAATTTATTGTTTTATGGTTTTTATTTTTATTATTTTTATTTTTTTAAAAAAATATAATTAACAAGGAAATTAACAAAAATAAAAAAATAAAAAAAATAAAAAAATAAAAAAATCACTAACCTTATCAGCTCCGGATCGCTCGCTGCCTTCACGTGCTTCTTGCTAGTCGCCTCGACCTTTACTTCGCTTTGGCGCCTCCACGCGGCCTTCTGCAACGCCGGCCCCCACACGTTCGTCTTCAATGCCTCCACGCGGGTCGCCTGCAACGCCGGCCCCCACACGTTCGTCTGCCTCTGCTGCCTCTCGCCACCTCTTGGCCGCCTACCACTTTGCTTCTCCTCCACGCAGGTCGACAGTTAGCTTTTTTTTTTTCTTTTTGCTGCGCCTCACCGCCTCTTGGCCGCCTACCCGTCAGCCAACTTCAACGCCTCCTCGCCGGTCTGCTTGCTTCACCTTCTTGCCAGCCAGCAGAGCAGCCACACTGGTTGGCTTTATTTTTATTATTACTATTTTTTAAAATTTGTACTTCTCCGCCTCTGCTTCTCAGCTAAGGCTCACCTTCGCCGGTAGCCCCTCTACGTCCGTCGCTTCCTCTCGCCTCCGCTCCTGCCTTCACTCTGCTGCCCGTCTGCTACAGCCGACTTCTTGACTCCAAGCACCTTCTCAGTGGCCTCCGCCAGGCAGCATAGGCCGCCCTCACGTCGTCGCACCTCTCCAACACCCTCTTCACAGCAGGCCCAGGTGCCTCCAACAGCCTTGCTTATTTCGCAGCCACAGCCATCTTCGCCCTTTCTTTGCTCTGCTCGCTGCTCTCAGCCAGCCACCTTCCTTTTTTTCTAATTATTTTTACTACTTCTTCCACGCGGCCACTCTCCACGCCTGCCAATAGCCTTTTTGTTTTTTCACAGCCAACGCCTTCTATGCAGCCAATCTTTCTCTCCTCTTCGACGGCCACCACTGGTGGCCTTTGCTTTCGTGGCCTTAAGCGGCTCTCTTTTTTTTTTTTCTTCCACACAGCCTTCAACGGCCAGTCACCAATGCCACTGAGAGTGATAGTTAAGATAATGATCACAAAGCAAGATTCAAAATAGAATGTTGTGCTCACTTAGAGATTTGCACACGCATATGGACCGATTTGACACCACCTTCTTCACTCCAATGTGCCACCCAATGAAAAAAAAGAAAAAATAAAAAACAATAAAACATAAAAAACAATGCGCGAGAAACCTCAACCGCTGAATGGGTTTTTCTTATCCTAACCTTATCCACTCACACCAGGATCGCACACCCGCACTTAACCTAATAACTCAATGGTTTTGCAACCAAAAGAGGAAATAGTGGTGGTTTCCACACACTCTCAACCGGATTTGAGTCTTTTCCCCGGCAGCGGCGCCAATGGAGAGACGGAAAACTCTCTCACTTGTAGCAAGATTAGTATGATCCACATGTAGCTCAATCCAATGGGATTTGCATCCCTTTCGGAGCTAGGGATTCAACCCGTACCGGTGCACAAAAGCTTATCCAATTGATGGAGAGAATGCTAAGAATACTACTACTATTGACATAGACTTAACACACACACAAGCTCAATCTTGCCATACTCACTCACTCATCATCCCACTCATTCATACATTCAACACAAGAAGAAAGCTAAGCTATTGCGTACACGATCAAAGCATTCTTCATTCTCAAACACTCATTATCCTAGCATGCACACAAACCTTGAAGCTATCAACAAGAAACATGCACACTAGAGAATTGACATGAGAAGAGAGACAAACATCCACTCATTGCATTGAATTAACAAAAATAGAACTTATAACAATGTAGATGGGGAGAGAGAAGAGCTTGCACCTCTATGGGAAAAGAGGGAGAGCTAGTCTCAAGAGAGCTCAAACATGAGTTTGCCCAATGTGTCCATAAGCTCTCAAATGAGCCACTTTTTATACAAAAACTCTAAAACTCCCAAAAGTTCCCATGTGGGATTATTGTCAAGCCCACTCCCACACTCATCTACAACTTGGACCTCTTTGCAAGAGCCCTAAGTATCTTTTTGTTGCATCCTTGCATTGATCTTCACTCGTCACGCAACAGCATTGCTTATGTACATGTACCATATGTGGTGAGAAGAAAGTTAGATCCCAAGGTAGAAAATGTATATTCATTGGTTATTTCATTGATTCAAAAGGTTATAGATGTTATAACCTCAATAAACAAGTGAGCAACGATGTTGCCTTGATGAGATAATAGTTGACATGCACCCATGAAGGATCCTTTAGAGGTTGAAGCAAAGAATCAAATGGGTGCTTAAAATGTTGAGTTGTAATATTGCCACTTAGTGGACCAGGAGAGTCCTCTAGCAAAGTGTCTATTGTGAGACCTTAGGGTTAAGGCAAAATAACGTTAGGCACTCTTATGTGTCAAGTGGTGGTACTAGAGGTGCTACAAGTTTACATGTATCACACAAGGTAAAAGAAAAGATGAATCTATGTTTTATAATGCCTGATATTTTAGAAGGTCATTTGTTTATTAATGGAGATAGTGGCTTAGAACATAGCCTTGATGAGTAGTTAGTTTGCTTCACACGACTATCACCAAGCTAGGTTTGAGCTATTTAGTTGGATTGATGAGTCAAGTGAGCCATATTTAGATGGGGATAAGATAATAATCAAGTACATAACATGGAATATTCTATGAGGCTGGAGTATAAGTACACGTACAAGGTTACACATGTAGAAGTTGGACTGGTAGTGTCTCAAATAGAAGATCTACTAAATGCATTATGTTATCTTTTGGGAGTGCTACTATTAGCAATAATAAGCAGCCCACTTTGTCGAGTATAGAGGCTAAGTAAACCTGGGTGCCTACGATGACATGTGGAGTAGCTTAGTTACATAAGCTACTTAGAGGTATGAATGAGCTCATGGATAGCGCAGTTGTCAATTATTTTGGCGACATGAGAGAAACACAATTTTCTAGTAACCTAGTGCATCATGTTAGGATGAAACACATTGAGGTATATTATCATTTTATGAGGGAGAAGGTTCTAGTAGTAGGTGATGTGGATTTGGTTTATGTTAGCTTAGAGGATTAGGTAGCTGACATCTTTATGAATTTATTGGGTATATAGAAGCTTCACAAGTTTAGAACCTTTTTTGGAGTGTAGGGTGTATAGAGTTGAGCTTGAGGGGAAGTGTTGAGGTATCAAGCTTCACTAGTGTAAATATGGATGACATACTAGGATGATACCTCTATACCTAGTAGCATGGTTGGTGAGATTATGGTTGATATACCACTAGTTATTCATAGGTTTTGTTTGAGAGCTACTTTGGTTTATTAGAGTTATGGCATTGTTGCTAGCATATATGATTGGGTTCACACTATGGACCTTGTACATTTTAGTCTTAGAGTAACTATCCCATATAGTATGTACTCTATCTTATGCTATGGTTGTAGAAAATTAAAGAAGATAGAGAATAATTCATCCATCCGTCTCTCTCTTGTGTGCTTATCTACGCGTGTGCTTTCCTACTCTTGTAGAGAAGTGATAAAGATAGAAAACATTTCAAGAATCCATCTCTCTTGTGTTCTTATCTGATCTTGTATGCTTTTCTACTCTTGTAGAGAAGTGAAAAAGATAGAAAACAATTTCGAAATCCATCTCTCTTGTGTTCCACATCACTCCTCACATCAATCCACATCATTGCACCTTAATCCACATCACTCCACAATATTTCACACATCCCACACCACATCAATTCACATTATTCCAATCTCTACAAACAAGATGGTCTCTTTTTGCTTTGAGCGAATCAGGTTTGATTATCTACTTTCCTTGATCTAGTTATCAGAATTTGTGTTCCACAATCAACCAAGTTAAAAGTACAGTCACTTCACTTTTCATACTAACAAAACTTCTAAGTCTCGGCCAATTACTTCGCTTAGTTAAAGGTAGCTTTTTCTCAACTCAATTCAATTAAGTCTAAATTTTCATTCACTTTTGGATCCTCAATCCTTTCAAGAAATCCAGATTCCTTTCCTAGGGAATCTAGGAATAAGTCAGTCTCACAAGTATTTACGTTCATCCAACTAAGCGTGTTTCTGGTCTTTTTTTATGGGAAATCCTTCTCCCATTCAAAATGTCCTCAAGATTCTATTTTTTGAGAATCTAGATGTATTTTTCGAGAATCTAGATGTATTCCCAAAGTCAATTATGTTCGTGATTTTGCTTTCTGATTAAAATTTTACCCATGTTTTCTCGATGCATTCCCATGAATATTTTCACATTCTTTTCTCAATTGACCCAAAATCAAATATCATGGAAATCCCTCTTTATTTTTTTGGCAAATGAATAATGCTCAAAACTCCACTTTTAGCATGAAATCGGTTTTGCATAAATTCATTCTCTAATGATATAATTTTTTCCATAGGTAACCCACATTTTCTATGAAATGATAATACTTAAAATTCCACTTTTAATATAAATTATTTATGCAAAAATTTCATTTTCTAATGATAAAGATTTTACCATAACTTCCCCATATTTTCTATGAAATGAGAATGCTTAAAATTCCACTTTTAGCATACAAATTAATTATGCATAAAAATCATTTTTTAATGATAAAAATTTTACCATAGTTTTTCCACATTTTCTATAGAATGAGAATACTCAAAGCTCCTCTTTGAGCATAAAATTTAATTTATGAATAAACCTTCATTTTCTAATAATAAAATTTTGTCATAACTTCCCCGCATTTTCTATAAAATGAGATTACTCAAAGTTATACTTTTAGCATAAAATTTATTATGCATAAGCCTTCATTCTCTAATGATAAAAATTTTGCTATAGTTTCCCCGCATTTTCTATGAAATGATAATGCTAAAACTTCCACTTTTAATATAAAAGTTAGTTTATGCATAAACCTAAGCTTAAACATAAACATGAATTCATCATAAATCAAGAAATCATGGTTTTAAGAGGAAACCCATAAAATAAAATGCTTCCCAAGCATGAGGGAGGTTAGGAAGAAAGTTAATATAAAAAGAGAGCATAAACTTCATTGTTTAGGCTTACCCTTGGTTTTTTGTATTCTTTACCTTGCAAAAGATGTTTAGCCCTCAAGGAAGTGGCTTGGCCACCAAGAGGAGAGGGTAATCTTCAAGAGAAGAAGAGGTTTAGTGAAGCACCAAAGCTTCACAATGGAGGGCCAATGAAGAGGGATAAAAGAAATACACTAAACTGAAAATTACACTAGCATAGAAAGGTTTTAATTCGACACCCCTTAACTTGATCCACTGGGTCAAGTGTTAACAGTAGCAATCTGCCAGCACAATCCACTAATCTCATAGTGATTTGCTGAAGTCATTAACGTCATTCCATCTATGAACATTATCACAGGGACTCGTCTCATTCATCCTTATTGTGGTTTCGCTTAGTTATTACAATTCAGTTAGAATTCAAAAATTTTCATTTTTCAATTAGAATCCAAATCAGCTCATCAGTTCTTAATGAGAATTTAAAATCATATCAACCACATTCGAATTCATCATCTAGATAGTATTAATGCTTACAATTTCAAATCTTAGATTTACTCGTATATACTGCCAGTAAAGAGCTGCAGTTATACCCTCGGTATATACGGGTAGTCACAGTCCTTGGAACTATAAGGTAAATACCATCATGTCTAGGCTTCAAGCAAGTCAGGGATTCCATATAATTGCGGTACTTCCATCTGAAGACCCAATTACCAATTTATGAATTTCAGTTTGAAGATTAATTTGTATAAATTTTATCACAATTACAACCTTTTATTGCTTCTTCATAAATTTTTGATATTTTTGGCTTCTCAGTTGATCCTCATTAGCCAAATTTGCTCTGATACTAGCTGTAAGATCCCTGACCCCACTGCGCAACGAATTTGGGGGTGCTAGCAGCGAAAGTAGCACTTCTTGCACAGGGCAAGGTCCCATACTCGGGGCCTCGCCCACGGATATCCAGACAAGAGACTAATCCATCGGTTCTTCCAAAACCGAACTCGAAAAATTTTCCCTTGCCCGGAAAGCACGGGAGATTCCTCCAGGATAACTTTTCTCCAACGTAGTCAAAAGCCTGAACTAAGTGAATTGATCTGACCAAACCCGTAAGTCCCATAATCAGATCAGGGAAAAGATTGCACTTAGATCATAGAGACCAACACTTTTTTCCTCATTGAGAGGCACAGCCGTTGATTCTTTTCCATAGAACAACTTTTATCCAAGATTTACTTAATCTATCGTACTATACAAAAATTGAGTCTTGATTTACGGATCCATCAGTCTAGCCTAGCCCCATCCAATCCCATGGGTTAGCCAACCGCCCAACCACTATAGTGATGGGATCCAATTAGGAATTTGGTTAGGTTTTGTCCCGGGTACTAGCCAGATATTCACATACACTCATCCACATCTATCCTTTCACATACACTCATCCACATCCATTCTTCAACATACATCCACTTCTATTCTTCACATACATCCACATCCATCCATCCATTCATTCCCATCTATCTGATTCGCATCCCATCTCATCACATCTATTTACCTCTCATTCTCATCACATCTATCCATCCATTCAGTCTCATCTATTTGATTCATATCACATATCATCACATCTATCTACCCCTCATTCATTACTTCAATTTTCATCACATCTATTCTCTATTCATTCTCATCTATCCCATCTCATCACATTCATTCCTAGAATGCAAGAGAATCCTTATTTTTTTATATAAAGATTCTTTACACATCTATTTATGTATAATTTCAATTTTAAGGAGAATAACACTTTCGAAATAAAAATAAATCTTTTATGCATCTTTCTATGCATAAATTCAATTTTAATGAGAATAACTCTTTTGAAATAAAAATAAATTTCTTTATGTACCTTTCTATGCATAAAATCAAAATTGATGAGAATAACTCTTTTGGAATAAAAATAAATTTTTTATGCACTTATTTATGCATAAAATCAAAATAATGAGAATAACTCTTGAAATAAAAATAAATTTCTTTATGCATCTTCCTATGCATAAAATGAACATTGATGAAAATAACTCTTTTGAAATAAAAAAAATTCTTTATGCATATTTCTATGCATAAAATGAAAATTGATGAAAATAACTCTTTTGAAAAAAATATAAATTTCTTTATGCATCTTTCTATGCATAAAATGAAAATTGATGAAAATAACTCTTTTGAAATAAAAAAAATTTCTTTATGCATCTCTCTATGCATAAAATGAAAATTGATGAAAATAACTCTTTTGAAATAAAAATAAATTTCTTTATGCATCTTTCTATGCATAAAATCAAAATTACACTTTTCGAATACACAATTGGTGGGGATTACTCTTTTTTGGATAATAAAAGATTAAACTTATTTCACCAATTTTTAGAAAATTTCCCCATAACCTCCTTTGTATGGCTGACCATTTTTTAAAATTTTCTAACTTAAAATTACTTAAAAATTATCCTTAATTGGTTTTAAGCACTCTAAACTAATCAAATTTCACTTTTAAAAGAGAAACAATATGAAAAGTTTAATCCCAACAATTAGATTACTTAACTAGGATAAAGAAGGGCTGAATTTAAGAATGAGAGAGGGGGACAGCCTTTCCAACAAGAAGACATAGCATCTGTTTATCATTTTAAGATAACAAACAATTTAGAAAACCATTAAAAGAATAAGAAAAAGTAAGATTTCTTAGTTACATGAAATTCTGGGAGCTTTCCTTTGGCTTGATGGTTTGAGGGATCTACTCTTGTTTGCAACAATTGTGGCCACCAATTCTTGTAAGAGAATTCTAATTTTTTGATATAAAGATTCTTTACGCATCTAATTATTCATAAAGACAACTTTAGTTGGAATAACACTTTTATAAAAATCCTTTTATGCATCTATTTATGCATAAATTTAATTTTAAGGAAAATAACACTTTCGAATTAAAAATAAACCTTTTATGCATTTTACTATGCACAAATTCCATTTTAATGAGAATAACACTTTCAAAATAAAAAATAAATCTTTTATGCATCTATCTATGCATAAATTGAATTTCAATGAAAATAATACTTTTGAAATAAAAATAAATCTTGAGTAATTAGAATATTTCTTTTAGATGCAAAAATTGTGGGAATTACTCTTTTGGAATAACATAAAAACAAACTTTCTTTTTTACAAAATTTTGAAAAATTTTGCCATAACCTCCTTTGTATGGCTGACAATTTCTCATTTTTATCATTCTTTATTTAACTTAAATTAACCTAAATTATATTTATAGAACTCTAATCTACACAAGTTTTTAAATTCAAGAGAGTAAACAATAAGAGTTTAATTAATTCTTTAGTTAATCTTTCTAGGATGGAGAAAGGTTGGAATGTAAAGAGGAGAAGGGGGTGGCCTTTTCATAAAAGGCATGGCATTTGAATTTAATTCAACATCTGCAAAACATAAAAATTCAGAAAGCCATAGATATTTCATTAAACAAGTAAAAAAATTAGCTTACATGGAGCTTGTAAGCTCTCCTTTGGCTTGAGGGATTGAGGGTTCTACTCTTGTTTGAAGCAAGAGTGGCCACCAATTCACCTTGGAAAGGATTAGGCCAAAAATAATTGAATTATTAAAAAAATCAATGTAGATGGCTTAGGAGGACGATAGGAGCAGAGTAACAGCATTAATAAGCTTTTACAAAGGGGGAGGCTTCTATTTAAAGGAAAAAGTGAGCCTCTAATCAAGCAAACTGATTCTAGAATTTTCTTGATCAGTTTGGTCAATTTTTGGATCAGTTCAGCTTACTTTTTGGATCTAGTTTTGAAATAGGAGAGAGGATCAATTTTTGGATCAGTTCAGCTTACTTTTTGGATCTAGTTTTGAAATAGGAGAGAGGAGAGATATCTCATTTTATTGATTAAAAATTGGGGATAATGATGAGAAAAAGGTGCCTACTTCATGAGGGGAGATCCCCACACTGCTCTCTAGTCCACTCTTCATCTTATGTGAGCATTTACTCACTTTTGGGGGGTTTTTCTTTTATTCTTCAATTTATCTCCTCCGTGCATTTGGATTAATCTTATTGGTCCATAGGAACCTTAATTGGACCATAATCTAATTTTTTTTGAAAATATGGACCCTTAGGCTAAGGTCCTTTATACCTATTTTCAATTAATTCCAATTGCACATTGGAAAGTTCTTTTTGAATTTTTGTTTCAGGGAAAACCATTTTAGACACTAGGAGGATTTTTATATCCAAAAATATCTCAATTTGAATTACCTCCCTCTAGACATTTTCTCTCTTGAGACCAAAAAGGGGTAAAACATGATTTTTCTTTTGTTTCAGAGAGGGGAATAATTATAAGATCAGAAGAGGAGGTTCTTACACCTGCACACATCAAAAGCTAGAGGGAGGAATCTTACACTCCCCCCCTCCCTCCCCTTTTCATGGTGGCGAGGAGCTCTCAAACCAATAATACAGCTCCAGGGTTCATGGCTAGTCCATGGCCTCCCAAGGCCTCATCCTGCATGGGTGCATAGCATGAGCGTCACTCCATTTGGATTAGGAGAGCATATTGGGTACCATGCATGATGATGCCTTGTTGAGTTTACCATGCACACCCATGCCCATGCATTTGTTTACTATTCCCATGTCCATGTTTACCATACCCGTGCGCTAAGTCTACTAGGCGAGTGACATAAAGCTTAGGACGTGTAGAAGGCATGCACCAATTGTCACTCCAATTGGATTGGTAGTGTAACATTCCTCCCTCCAGCTTTTGAGGTGTACAAGTGTAAGAACCTCCCCTTCTAATCTTGTAATTATTCCCCTCTTTGAAATAAAAGAAAGATTCTATTTTACCCTGTTTTGACCTAGAGAGAGGTAATGCAAAATTGAGATGTTTTTGGATATAAAAATCCTCCTGGTGTCTAAAATGGTTTCCCTTGAAACAGAAATTCAAAAAGAACTTTCCAATGTGCAATTGGAATTAATTTAAAATGGGTAAAAAGGACCTTAGCCTAAGGGTCCAGATTTTCAGAAATTTTTGAATTATGCTCCAATTAAGGTTTCTATGGGACCAATAAGATTAATCCAAATGTAGGGAGGAGATAAATTAAAGAATAAAAGAAAAACCCCCAAAAATGAGTAAGTGCTCACATAAGATGAAGAGTTGACTAAGGACAAGGTTTATTAGTAAAAAACTATGAATATTACTAAAATAAATGAGATATTTTGGGTATAATGATTCAATTTAAACACCTTGGTAAAGGAGAAGGAGTCTCTTCAAGGAGGCACCTAATTCACATGTGTGGTGGAGTTTTAAACTCAAAAATATTGTGATATTTTTATCTCTCCTCTCTACTGGATCAAACCAAATGAAAAGGGAGCCAAACAAGGTCCAAATCTTGTCCAAATTCAACCAAAATGAACCTGGGAAATTCTAGAAACTAGTTGGACTTGGTTAGAGGCCTCCCTCACCTATAAATATAACCTTAGCCCTTTGTAAAAAAATATGATAACTATACCATGCCAGTAGAACTTCCCATATCCTGGGCTTGACCCTTATATCTCTTAGACGGTGGAAGGTTGGAATCACCTTCTGGAGCTAAAAACCTTTTGAAAGGTGATGGTGTTGGCTTCGGCGGGACCTTGACATCAAAGGCCTTGGCAAAATCCTTCGCCATCCGCACTGCTTTGGCCATGGAGACTGGCTTGGCATTTTTCACTAGGATATTCAAAGGTTCATTCAGTTCCCGAATGAACCTGGCCACCATTTTGTTCTTCATCCAGCGGTGGCAAATATTTGAGGAGGAGAGCAAACGCTTGGTGATATACTTCAATCATTCTGCTCCCCTGGGTTAACTCTAAGAATTCGTTCATCTTTGTTTCCAAAAAGCCGAGAGGACTAAATCTCTTCCTTAGGTAAATTTTGAGATCATTCCATGTCTGAGTGTTTCGATCCACACGGTTTGTCTCGCAGTGGTTTCTCTGGCTGTTTCTACTATCTTCAGCCTTGCAAGAGCCAAATGTTTTGCTTTTCTCATTATACCCGGTGACATCGAAGTACTCTTCCATTGCTTCGATCCACTTCTCCACAGTCTCGCCCAAGTTTTCCCCTTCAACCTTGAAAGGTCCAGGCTGCAATCTATGAAGAGTTTTACGAACATCCAAGTCGAGCTCTTCCTCATCGAGTTGGGGGTTATCATTCCTACCACGACGACCTCAATCCATGATCCTATCAATACGAAAATTCTTGTTAAGTCCTTTTATTTACAATTCAAATTCGACTTTAGATCCAACTGATTCTGGGGTTCTTTAGATTGGTCAGCTCTCCACAGAATCATGGAATAAAGATCCCTTATATAGAACTCATTATCAAAAAATAATTCATTCACAACATATCATTCATATTCTTAACACAATAATGGTCCATCTGACCAAAAATTCCATCTGAACATTCCTCCATGGAAGTTTCAGTTATTCACGTTTTTAATTTGTCATCCCTTAACTGGATCCACTAGGTCCAGTGTTAACAGTAGCAATCTGTCAGCACAATCCACTAATCTTGTACTGATTTGCTGAAGTCATTATCTTCATTCCAGTTACGAACATCATCACAGGGACTCCCGCTGTAAGATCCTTATCCCCACCGCGCAACGAATTCAGGGGTGCTAGGAGTGGATGTAGCACTTCTTGCACGGGGCAGGGTCCCACACTTGGGGCCTCGTCCATGGATATCCGAACAAGAGACTAATCCATCAGTTCTTCCAAAACTAAACCCGAAAAAACTTCCCTTGCCAAGTTGCCTGGAAAGCTTGGGCGATTCCTCGAGAATACATTTTTCTCTAACGTAGTCAAAAGCCTTAACTAACTGAACTGATCTGACCAATCGTAAGTTCCATAGTCAGATCAGGAAAAGATTGCACCGGGATCATAGAGACCAATGCTTTTTTCCTCATTGAGAGGCATAGCTGTTGATTCTTTTCCATAGAACAATTTTTGTCCGGGATCTACTTCATCTAGCGTACCATAACAGAATTGAGTCTCAATTTAGGGATCCATCAGTCCAGCCTAACCCCATCCAATCCCATGGGTTAGCCAACCGCCCACCAACCACTCTAGTGATGGGATCCAATCAGGAATTCGGCTAGGTTTTGTCCTGGGTACCAGCAAAAAGAGTTCCCACGTCCCCTAGCCGGATATTCATGCAAACTTAAAACTAGTCACACCACTTACACACCCAATATGAAATTGCCTTTTTCACAGATTCAATTGTCTTTAAAATAATCATTTAATGAAATCATAGTCACTGATTATAATCCTCGAAAAATTTTCGATTGAATTCTAATTTCCAATCATTCCTTCCTGAGTGTACCTATGGCATCATTGGCAACCAAAACGCTCACCACCTGTCCACTCAGGGATCTTTTCAATGGTTCCTAGCTCATAGTACTCGACAATATTCACATATCAAAATGGAATCTTTGTTGAAGATCACCAAGATCTTGGTGATCTTTGTTGAAGATCACCAAGATCAACCAACAGATCCATATAAAAGAACCATGGACTCATCCCTTGACGACCAGCAAGGTCAATCGACCAGATGCATGCCCGAATTCCGAAAACAACTCTTACTCCTTGTTCAAATATCTTCCACGATGCACGTGTGGGTATCGTTGGCGACCCAAATCACGAGCACCGTATGGTCAGCACCCTCTAGGATCCTTCGTAGGTGACCTAGCGCTTCACTCATAGGCCGCTTCCTTGGTCCCTCATCCACTGTACCGGAAGCTCACCATTTTAATAGAACCGAGGCTGGTCAAGACCTCAGCCGACCTTGCTACGCGAGACATCCTCCGTTGACTCTCCGTTCAGATGTTGCAACTTTATCAAATTAGGTCTCCACGACCTCATTCCCAAGACGGTCAAAATGCTTCTCCAGCATTCTTGACATAAAACAGTCATTTAAAAACAGTTCAAAAATACAGTTTCTATAACGAACTCTCGTCTTTCCACATTAATCAGCATTACTTAATCCGCATTCATTTCATATAAATTCCCATTCTCCTCCAATCACATCATTTTTCATCTCATCACTTCTTTCCTCAAATATCCTCATTAGATCTCATCCACTCGCATTTACCCATATCCACATCTCATCACATCACATTCATTCACATCTCATCCATTCATATTTATCCGATTCGCATCACATCACATCACATTTATTCACATCCCGATTCACATGACATCACATCCATTCTCATCCCATATCATTCATTCACATCCCGATTAACATGACATCACATCCATTCACATCCCATATCATTCATTCACATCCCGATTCACATGACATCACATCCATTCACATCCCATATCATTCATTCACATCCCGATTCACATAACATCACATCCATTCACATCTATCTAATTCACATCACATTCTCTTCATCTCTATTCACCTCATATTCTCATCACTTCTATTCACATCACATCCATCCATCCATTTGCATCTATCTAATTCACATCACATTCTCATCATCTCTATTCACATCACATTCTCATCATCTCTATTCACATCACATCCATCCATTCAATCATCATCTGATTCACATCTTATCTCATCACATCTTTTTGCCTCATATTCTCATCACTTCTATTCATAGAATTCAAACATAGAATTTAAGAGGATTCTAATTTTTGATATAAAGATTCTTTACGCATCTATTTAAGCATAATTCAATTTTAAGGAAAATAACACTTTTGAAATAAAATTAAGTCCTTTATGCATCTTCTTATGCATAAATTCAATTTTAAAAGAATAACTCTTTTGAAATAAAAATAAATATTTTATGCATCTTTTTATGCATAAATTCAATTTTAATGAGAATGACACTTTTGAAATAAAAATAAATCTTTTATGCATCTTTCTATGCATAAATTCAAATTTAATGAGAATGACACTTTTGAAATAAAAATAGTTCTTTTATGCATCTTTCTATGCATAAATTCAATTTATATGAGAATGACACTTTTGAAATAAAAATAAATCTTTTATGCATCTTCCTATGCATAAATTCAACTTTAATGAGAATAACACTTTTGAAATAAAAATAAATCTTTTATGCATCTTCCTATGCATAAAAATTGAATCTAATAAAAATAACACTTTTATAATAAAAAAATATCCAATATGCATCTTTCTATGCATAAAAATTTAATCTAATGAAAATAACACTTTTATAATTAAAAAAATATCCAATATGCATCTTTCTATGCACAGAAATTGAATCTAATGAAAATAACACTTTTATAATAAAAGAAAAATATCCAATATGCATATTTCTATGCATAGAAATTGAATCTAATGAAAAAAATACTTTTATAATTAAAAAAATCCAATATATATCTTTCTATGCATAGAAATTGAATCTAATGAAAATAACACTTTTATAATAAAAGAAAAATATCCAATATGCATCTTTCTATGCATAGAAATTGAATCTAATGAAAATAACACTTTTATAATAAAAATATCCCATATGCATAAAAATGGAATCTAATGAAAATAACACTTTTAAAATAATTAATATCCAATATGCATCTTTCTATGCATAGAAATTGAATCTAATGAAAATAACACTTTTATAATAAAAGAAAATCCTTTTATACATCTATTTATGCATAAAATAGGAATAACATTTTTTAAAATAATTTTTTTAAGAATGCACAAACGGAGAGAATTACTCTTTTAGAATAACCTAATGATAAACTTTAGTTCCACAAAATTTAAGAAAAGTTTGCCATAACCTTGACCATTTCTCAATTTTATCATTCAATTTATGACTTGAATTAATCCAATTTGAATTCTAATATCTCTAATCTACTCCATTTTCCAAAAATCAAGAGAGTAAACAATGAAAAAAGTTTAATCAATATTTTTAATTAAACTTTCTAGGATTGAGAAGGGCTGAATTGTAAAGAAGAGAAGGGGGTGGCCTTTCCATCAAGGCATAGCATCAGATTTTAATTCAACATTTACAAAGCATAAAATTTGAGAAAACCATAGATTTAAAAATTCACCAATAAGTAAGAATTAAGCTTACATGGATCTTGTAAGCTTTCCTTTGGCTTGAGGGATTGAGGGTTCCACTCTTGTTTGCAGCAAGAGTGGCCACCAAATTCACTTGGAGAGGATTAGGCCAAAAAACAATTGAATTATCAAGAAATTCAATGTTAAATGGCTCACAAAAAGAGTAACAGTGCATAAACACCATTAAGCTTTTACAAAGGGGGAGGCTTCTATTTATAGGAAAAAGTGAGCCTCTAACCAAGCAAACTGATTCTAGAATTTTCCAAATCAGTTTGGTCAGTTTTGACCATTTTTAGGTCAGTTTAGCTTACTTTTTGGATCTGGTTGAAACAAGAGAGAGGAGAGATAAAAATATCTCATTATTTGTGAGTTTAAAACGCATCCACACATGTGACATAGGCGCCTCCTTCATGAGGGGAATTCCCCACACCGAGGTGTCAAAAATGCATCATTTCTTCTAAATATCTCTTCTTTTTTAACTAATAAACCTTGTCCTTAGTCAACTCTTCATCTTATGTGAGTATTTACTCATTTTTGGGAGATTTTTTTTTATTCTTCAATTTATCTCCTCCCTACATTTGGATTAATCGTATTGGTCCATAGGAACCTTAATCCAAAATTTTTAGAAAATCTGGACCCTCAGGATAAGGTCCTTTTTACCTACTTTCAATTAATTCCAATTGCACATTGGAAAGTTCCTTTTGAATTTCTGTTGCACAGGAATTTAGTTTAATAAGAAAGGATATTTTTCCATCCAAAGATATCTAAAAGCTTTTCCATCCAAAGATATCTAAAAACTGAGTTACCTCTCTCTCTAGAATATTTTCTCTCTCTAGGCCAAAACAGGTAGAAACAAGATCTTTTATTATTCTGAAAATGAGATTGATTACAGGGGAAGAAACTGGACATCTTGAGGGGATGGGGAGGAATCTTATATTCTCTCCCACTTGAAAAACGCGAGATGTTCTCATCTCGCAGGTGGAGTATGATCTCTTTCATCTTCTTCTTCTTCTTCAATTACTTCTAGTGTTACTACCTTAGAAGTGGGCGGCCGATTTGGAAATATCTCTCTTTGACTTTCCCTATTCTGAGGAAGAGGTCTTGCATTACTTTGGTTTGAAATTGCGGGTTGGAGGGTCTACCTCTCAGATTTTCTTGATTTTGGCATAAAGAAACTCGATTACTCTGGAAGGAAGGAGCTGAAGTCTGGAATCTTGATCCCTGATTTCCTTGCCCTGAAAACCTTGTTTCAAAGGTTCGTTCAGTCCTCGAATGAACCTGGCCACCATCAGTTGTTCTTCATCCAGTGGTGGCAAGAATTTGAGTAGGAGAGCGAACACTTGGTGATATAATTCAATAGTTCTGCTCCCCTGGGTTGACTCTAAGAATTCATTCATCTTTGTTTCCAAAAAGCCAGGAGGACAGAACCTCATCCTTGGGTAATTTCAATCCAGACGGTTTGTCTCGTAGTGGTTTCTCCATGCCACTCTGGCTATTTCTACTATCTTCAGTCTTGCAAGAGCCATTTTGCTCTTCTCATTGTATCCGGTGACATCAAAGTACTCTTCCATTGCTTTGATCCACTTCTCCACAGCCTCGCCCAAGTTTTTCGCTTCACCCTTGAAAGGCCCAAACTGAAGAGTTTTACGAACATCCAAGTCGAGCTCTTCCTCACATCGAGTTGGGGGTTATCATTTCTACCACAATGACCTCGATCCATGTTCTTATCAATACAAAAAATCTTATTAAATTCCTTTATTTATGATTCAATTCTGATTTTTGATTCATCTCTGATTCTGGGGTTCTTTAGATAGGTCGACTCCCCACAGAATCGAGGGATAAAGATACTCGCATTATCAGATAACAATTCATTTAGAGCATATCATTCATATCTTTAACACAATAATGGTCTATTAGACCGAAATTTTTCATCTGAACAGTCCTCCATGGGGGATTTCAATTTTATAGATTTTTAATTTGTCATCCCTTAACTTGATCCATTGGGTCAAGAGTTAACAGTAGTAATGTGTCAGTGCACAATCCACTAATCTCATAGTGATTTGCTGAAGTCATTATCGTCATTTCAGTTATGAACATCATCACAGGGACTCCTCCCATTCATCCTCATTGTGGTTTTGTTCAGCTTATTACATTTCAATCAAAATTCAGGAATCATCATTTTTCAATCAGAATCCAAATCAATTCATCAATTCTTAACCAGAATTTTAAAATCATTTCAACCACATTCGAGTTCATCATATTTGGAGAGCATTTTTGCTTATAATTTCAAGATCTTAGATTTACTCGTACACATATTGCCATACACATATTGTCAACAGTAAAGAGCTGCAGTTATACCCTCGGTATATATGGGTAGTCACGGTCCTTGGAATTATAAGAAGGTAAATACCATCATGTCTAGCCCTCAAGTAAGTTAGGGATTCCATATAATTGCGGTACTTCCATTTGAAGACCCAATTACCAATTTATGAATTTTAGTCTAAATAACAATTCGTATGAATTTACACAATTTCAACTTTTTATTGCTACTTCATCAATTTTTGACATTTTTGGCTTCTCAGTTGATCCACTTGAGCCAAATTTGCTCTAATACTAGCTGTAAGATCCTTATCCCCACCGCGCAACGAATTCAAGGGTGCTAGCAGGCGGACGTAGCACTTCTTACACGGGGCAGGGTCCCACACTCGAGGCCTCGCCCACGGATATCCGGACAAGAGACTAACCCATCGGTTCTTCCAAAACTGAACCAGGAAAACTTTCCTTGCCCGGAAAGCTCGGGTGATTCCTCCAGGATAAATTTTTCTCTAACGTAGTCAAAAGCCTTAACTAATTGAACTGATCTAACCAAATCTGTAAGTCCCATAGTCAGATCAGGGAAAGATTGCACTTGGATCATAGAGACAAACGCTTTTTTCCTCATTGAGAGGCAGAGCCGTTGATTCTTTTCCATAGAACAATTTTTGTCCAAGATTTACTTCATCTAGCGTACCATAACAGAATTAAGTCTCAATTTAGGGATCCATCAGTCTAGCCTAACCCCCTCCAATCCCATTGGTTAGCCAATCACTGTAGTGATGGGATCCAATTAGGAATTTGGTTAGGTTTTGTCCCGGGTACCAGGGAAAAGAGTTCCCAGGTCCGCCTAGCCGGATATTCATGCAAACTTAAAACTAGTCACACCACTTACACACCCAATATGAGATTGCCTTTTTCACAGATTCAACTGTCTTTAAAACAATCATTTAATGAAATCATAGTCTCACTGATCATAATCCTCCAAAAACTTCCGCTTGAATTATAATTTCCAATCATAGTCACTCATCATTCATAATCCTCCAAAAACTTTCGGTTGAATTATAATTTCCAGTCATTCCTTCCTCAGTGTACCTATGGCATCACTGGCAACAACCAGAACGCTCACCACCTGTCCACTCGCGAGGGTCTTTTCCATGGTTCCTAGCTCATAGTACTCGACAATATTCACATATCAAAATGGAATCTTTGTTGAAGATTAGCAAGATCAAGCAACACATCCATTTAAAAGAACCATGGACTCATCCGTTGAGGACCACTAAGGTCAATCAACCAGATGTATGCCCGAATTCAGAAAACAACTCTTACGGCTTGTTCCAATATCTTCCACGACGCACGTGTGGGTATCGTCTCGGCGACCCAGAGCCCGAGCATCGTATGGTCAGCGCCCTCTAGGATCCTTCGCACAGGTCATCTAGCGCTTCACTCATAGGCTGCTTCCTTGGTCCCTCATCCACCGTACTGGAAGCTCACAATTTTAATCGAATCGAGGCTGGTCAAGACCTCAGCCGACCTTGCTATGCCAGACGTCCTCCATTGACTCTCCATTCAACTGTTGTAGTTTTATCAGATTAGGTCTCGAGGACCTCATTCCCAAGACGGTCAAAATGCTTCTCCAGCATTCTTGACATAAAACAATCATTTAAAAATAGTTCCAAAATACAATTTCTATAACAAACTCTCGTCTTTCCACATTAATCAGCATTACTTAATCCACATTCATTTCATATAAATTCCCATTCTCCTCCAAATCACATCATTTTCCATCTCATCACTTCTTTCCTCAAATATCCTCATCAGATCTCATCCACTCGCATTTACCCATATCCACATCTCATCACATCACATTCATTCACATCTCATTCATTCATATTTACCCAATTCGCATCACATCACATCACATTCATTCACATTCCGATTCACATGACATCACATCCATTCTCATCCCATATCATTCATTCACATTCCGATTCACATGACATCACATCCATTCTCATCCCATATCATTCACATCCCAGTTCACATGCAATCACATCCATTCACATCCTATATCATTCATTCATATCTCGATTCACATGACATCACATCCATTATTGGGTGTGTACGTGGTATGCCTATTTTAAATTTTGCTTGAAATGCGGACTGGGGGGCCTGGGAATTCTTTTCCTCGATACTCGGGCAAAAACATACCTAAATTTCCTCGATCCTCAGGCAAAAACATAACCAAATTTTTATAAAGGAATCCCACCAATACAATGGTTGGGGGGTTGGCTACGATTAGTTACGTTAGTTAGATTAAGTCTTGGGAAGACCCTTGTTATGTGGAAGGGAATCAACGGCTAAAGGAGGAAAAAAGCGGTGATTCTATGGACCAAGTGCAAGTCTCTTCTTTGATCTGACCATGTGACTTCAGGTTCGGTTGGATGATCAGTTTGAATAATTAAGACTTTGACTCGTTAGATTAATTCTCCCGTTATTAGAAGATTTTCCTCGAGGAATTGCCCGTGCCTTCTGGGGCGAGGGAAGTTTTTTTGGGCTCAGTTTCGGAGGAACCACCAGGCTAGTCCCTTGTTCGGACATCCGCGGGCAAGGCCCCGAGTGTGGATCCCTGCCCCGCGCGAGAGGTTGACGCTGCTTCCGCCGCCATCACCCTCGGAGGGGGCGGGTCTCACAAACAAAAACTAAGTTCTTTGTAATATTTGGAATATGAAGTACATCTATCTATCTTACATAGACAATGGCACTATACTAACATGCACTATGGGATGCACAGTATCACCACACCTATTTCTACATAAGCTGGTTTTTCCATTTTCTACATGTCTCTAAACCACTCACCATAACTGGTTATGTGGTTAGAGGAACTAGAATCCACATACCATATATCTTGAGATTCTGACATATATCCTATTGTGGAACTAAGCATGTGCTGCATCACAAGCAGTTGGTCACTTTTGTCACATCAGATGATGCATAGTTGCCTTTTTGGAAACTTTCCACTTTTAATGTCATGCTTCTTTCTAAATAAATCCTTTGTTCTGACATATATCCTATTGTGGAACTAAGCATGTGCTGCATCACAAGCAGTCAGTCACTTTTGTCACATCACCACCTTGTTTACTAGATGATGCATAGTTGCCTTTTTGGAAACTTTCCACTTTTAATGTCATTCTTCTTTCTAAATAAATCCTTTGCCATGTGTCCTGGTTTGCCACAATAATAGCACTCTATGCTATTTGTGCTCTGATTTCGTTGCTAACCACCTCGTCCTCTTTGGCTCCCCCTACCTCTAGACTAGCCTCTTCCACCTATGTATGATTGACATGACCTTTACCTTTACCTCTACCTGAATTGGAGTAGAAGGCATGTTTTGATGTGTTCTTACTTTGTGAAGAATAATACTCACCAAGGGACTTTTCTTTTATGAGATACTAAGTCCCAAAAGTTGAGAACATTCTCCTTGACTACAATGGAGGTCTTGAATAGCTTGTACTCTTTTCCAAGCCCATTCGATGGAGGGGGAGAATACTTCTCCAATGAGTTCTCTGAATTCTTGCGAAAGAATGGCATTCAGAGACAATTTACATGTAGATACACTCCGCAACAAAATGGAGTTGCTGTGAGTAGAAAAAAAGGCACATTGTGCAGAGATAGCATGAGCATTGATGGCAAAGAAGAATATGCCGCATAGCTATTGGGTTGAGGTTGTGTCTACAATAGTTTATATCATGAACAAGACCCCTATTGCAACCATACATGATGTAACGCCAGAGGAGAAGTTTATTGGCAAACCTGATTTGTTCCACTTGGAAGTTTTTGGATGTATTGCATATGTGCATATGCTAGAGGAGTTGCGTACTAGGCTAGATCCAAAGGCATCAAAATGTGTGTTTATTGGATATTCCCTTGAGCAAAAGGAATAAAGATGCTATAACCTTGCTACACGTGAATTAAGGTTAAGCAGGGATGTTGTATTTAATGAGATGAGTAGTTGGTATGCTATTGAAAAAGATGTTTTTGGGGCTGATGTAAGTGGAAATGTGGTTGCACAGAATGCAAGTCAGCAATCACGGTCATTGAGTGGACCAGGAGGAGAGTCCTCATCCAGCGATTTTGTTGTTGATAGACCATGGAGTGGCAAGCTGCGTCATAGTACCAGTCCTAGAAATGTAGTTAGTACATCACATAAAGACAAAGAGAAAGTGGTTGAGCCCCTTGGTATGCAAGGCATTCTCTTATTCATGGAGAGTCTAGTGGCTCGGAGATAAGCCTTGAGGAGCTTGGGATTCCAGCAATGAGGACACCTGGTGGTGGAAAGAAGGCTATGGAAGCCATGAATGCGAAGTTACAAAGATCTCAAAGAGTTAAAAGCCCTATGCAGAGGTTGACTCTTGATGGTTATGTGGCACATCACTATGCTTATATGGCAAAAGTTGTACAGGTTGTAGAACCCACATGTTTTGATAAGGCTATTGAAAATGTGTGTTAGAAGAAACCTATGGATGAGGAGATGGATGCATTATATGGAAATGAGACTTGGGAATTGGTGCCATTGCATGAAGACAAGAAAGCTATTGGTTGTAAGTGGGTTTATAAGGTGAAACATAACAGTGATGGTAGCATAAGCAGATACAAGGCTAGATTGGTAGCCAAAGGATCTGCGCACACATGAGATTGATTATGAGGAGACATTTGTCCCAGTTGTTTTTGCAAAGATGGCAATTATGAGAGCTATGATTGTAGTGGCTGTAACTAAAGGCTCGTTTTTACATCAAATGGATGTAAAAAATGCATTCTTGCATGGTGACTTGCAAGACTCGAGGTGTATATGGATCAGCCACCAGGTTTTGAGGATACAGGTCACCTAGAGTATGTATGTAAGCTTCGTTAGGCCTTATATGGGCTAAAGCAAGCTCCACAAGCATGGCATGACAAGATTGCTAAGTATCTTATTAGCTTTCATATGGCACATGCAGATCACTCTTTGTATGTGCGCAAGAGTGATAAAGGTATTGTGATCATCACCATCTATGTAGATGATCTTATTGTTGGTGGGGGTGACAACTTGGATGAGATTGAGCATGTGAAAAGTCATCTCAAAAGGAAGTTTGAGATGAAGGATTTGGGAGATCTGTGCTACTTTGGGAATTGAGGTCATTCGCACACCTGATGGTATTTGGCTGTCACACAAAGACAGTATGTATTGGACATGTTGTCCAAGTATAAGATGGCTGATTGTAAGTCAATCTCGGTGCCATTAGATCAAAATGGCAAGCTTAGTGCGGATACAGGTTATGTGTTGGAGGATCCCACTATGTACAAGAAGATTGTGGGGAGTTTGATCTATGTCACGATCAGCAAGCTAGATTTGAGTTACACTATTGGCTTAGAGAGCCAAGTTATCGAGGTTCCACGCAAACCACATCTTGATAGTGTGCGATGCACACTTTGGTATTTGAGGGTCACTGTTGATTATGCATTGTTTTATGCAGCAGGTGTACCATTGGAGCTATATGGGTACATAGATGTAGATTGGGCCTGTAGCATCTCAGACAGGAGATCTACAATGGATTTATGTTTTCATTAGGGAGTGCTGTTGTGACATGGAGCACCAAGAAGTAGTCCACAACTGCCTTGTCGAGTATAGAGATAGAGTACAGCGGAGCTGCGGTGACATCGTGTTTGGTAGCTTGGTTAGGCAAGCTACTTTGCTGATTTGGGGTTACATGTGGAGAGAAAGGTTATCATATATTGTGACAATCTTAGTAGTATACAGTTGGCTAGGAACCCAGTTTTCCATGTGCAAATGAAACACATTGGGATACATTACCACTTTACTAGGGAGAGAGTCTTGGCAAGAGACATTGACTTGGCCTACATCAACACACAAGATCAGGTCACTAAAATCTTCACGAAGGCCTTGGAAGCTGAGAAGCTTTGCAGATTTCAAGATATGCTTGGAGTTCATGAGCTGGAGTGCCTCTCACCTTGTGTGTTCTCTTTTAGGGTTTTGTGAGTGTGTGTGTGCTTGTTGCAAGAGCTCAAGCTCTCTTCTCCCCTACATCTTTTCATGGTATCAGAGCCTAGTTCATGCTAAGGGCTGAGCTGCTCTGCAAGCAAGAGAAGCACAGGAAGCAGTACAAGGGTAAGAGCTTTATCTACTCTTTCCTATTTGTGTTGGCGACTACACCCTTGTCGGGAGCTCTATGGGAGGCACCGGCAAATGATCTCTGATTGAGGAGCTTTCTTCGTGGGAATAAAGTTATAGGGAAACTATTCGGTCCTATTGGACAACAATTTTTCAGCCGAAAACACGTTTCGGGCGTGTTACGACCTCTGTTTTTCAGAAAGCAGGCGATTTTGAGCACTGCGGCCGAGTAAGTCATCGATTCTCTGTAGAACTCTGTTTTAAGAACTGCAGGAAGACAGATTGGGTGTGCAGACATTGTGTGTGCTGCAAGGAGTTCAACAGTTGCCATTGGGTGTATGTATGCACATTGAGGTCACTGGTTGTGACATTTGAGTGTAGTATAGTACCGTTTGCAGAAAATACAACAGTTTGTGCAAGACAAACTAGAGTGCTGTTTCTGGTAAATTTGTGTGTCTGGCAAGATATCAAATGATGGCATAAACCAGATTGTTGCTGAGAAGCTTGACAAGAACAATTTCCTTAATTGGAGATTCAGGTTGACAAATTTCCTGATGGGAAAGGGTTACTAGGACTACATAGAAGGTGAGCATGAAGAAGCACCGGAGATACCAGAGATCAATCCGACTGCTACAGATGTGAAAGAGTTCAAGGATTGGAACCAAGGAGCTAGAAAAGTTATGTATTGGCTCTCTATCAGTATCTATCAGTATACAAGACACCATGATTGGGCACATACAGGATGCCAAGTCCCCCAAGGAGGCGTTGGACACCTTGGTAAAACTCTATGAAACGAATACCAAGGCACGAAAGATACAGTTGAATAATGAACTTCATACTGTGGAGAAAAAGAGTATGTCTATGAATGACTATGCATTGAAGATCAAGGGTATTGTGGAATCCTTTGCATCTATTGGCGTTTCAGTAGATGATGATGATAAGGTGGAAGTCTGTCTACGTGGTCTTGGGCCACAATACAAGCCATTTAAGACATCTATTCAGACTCGAGAAAACATTCCCAATTTCACAGATTTGGTGTCTACGTTGATTATAGAAGAGAACAGCTTGGGTGAAGACCAATAGTATTCACAAAACAAAAATAGTTCAGAGGAGCAACAGGCCTTCTACACAAGTTTGGGAAGAGGACGAGGTAGAGGAGGCTGTGGACGTGGCCAAGGAGGTGGCCAAATGGGTAATCAGAATTATGGCCAACAGGCAACAACAACAACAGTCCTAGAATTCACAAACAACAACACACAGGTGGAAGAGGCCAGTTCAGAGGCAGGGGGAGTTAAAGAGGTCGTGGAAATTGGCAAAGGCAGTATAATGATACACGTGGATGCTTTTATTGTGGTAAGCCTGGACATGTGCAAGCAGATTGTTAAGAAGCAGGCTGACATGCAAAATGGAAAATTGCAGCAAAAAAACTATGCATCCTCGAGCAGAAACAATGAGGATAATGAAAGGTTGTTTGTTATGCTGCATGTTGTTAATGCCATGTGTGAAAATGTTGAAGCAGCACATAAAGATGATATATGGTACGTTGATTCAGGTGCTTCGAACCACATGACAAGTCATGGGGAGTGGTTCAAGGAGATGAAAAACCTTGAAAGACCAGGTTTTGTGGAAACAGGGGATGACACTGCTCATCCAATTGCCCATGTTGGAGATGTGCCATTATCTATACAGGATGGCAAAGTGAAGTACCTTGTAGATGTACTTCATGTTCTGAACATAACAAAGAATCTGGATTCAGTTGGCCACATGATTGAGCAGGGTTTGCAGGTTCGTTTTAATCCTGATGATGGTGTTATGTTGAAGACTTTAAAGACGAGTGCAGGTTGGTTGCAAAAGGCAACGGAGTGGGCAGAATGTTTACATTGAATGTAAACATGCCTGAAGTGAGTGCTGCGATGTTTGCAAATCGTTCAGGAATTGTTGCACACACAGACATTTGGCATAAAAGAATTGGACATGTGAATGTTCAGAGAATGAAGTCTATGCAGACTAAAGGAATTGTGACAAGGCTGCCAAAGTTTAAAGTTGAAGATATGCAGAAAATATATGAAGCATGCCAATTTGGAAAGCAAACAAAGCATGTATTTCCACGTGACAGAAATGTGAGCAGAAATGCACTAGATGTTGTGCATTCATATGTATGGGGTCCTACAAAGACCATGTCTATGGGAGGCTGTAGGTATTATGTGACATTTAAGGAAAGTGGGTATACTTCATGAAGGAGAAGGGTGAGGTGTTCACTCACTTTCAAAATTTCAGAGTTATGGTTGAAAAGAAAGCAGGAAAATATGTAAAGTGCCTAAGGTCGGATGGAGGGGGAGAATACTTCTCCAATGAGTTCTCTGCATTTTTGAAGAAGAATGGTATTCGGAGACAGTTTACATGCAGATACACTCCACAACAAAATGGAGTTATTGAGCGAAAAAATAGGCAATTACTGAGATTGCACGAGCATTGATGGGAGAGAAGAATATACCGCATAGCTATTGGACTGAGGCTGTTTCTATAGCAATTTACATCATGAACAGGACTCCAACTGCAGCCATACATGATGTAACTCTAGAGGAGAGGTTTACTGGGGCAGAAAACCTGATTTGTCTCATATGAAAGTCTTTGGATGCATTGCATATGTGCATGTGCCAGATGAGCTGAGAACTAAGCTAGATCCAAAAGCTAAAAATGTGTGTTTATTGGATACTCCCTTGAGCAAAAGGGATACAGGTGTTATTACCCTGCTACACGTGAGTTGAGGGTAAGCAGGGATGTTGTTTTTGATGAGATGAGCAGCTGGTATGCTGTTGAAAAAGAAGCCGTTGTTGGGGCTGATGTGAGTGGAAATGTGGTTGCATAGAATGCAAGTCAGCAATCACAGTCTTTGAGTGGACCAAGAGAGTCCTCATCTAGTGATTTAGTTGATAGACCATGGAGTGGCAGGCTACATCATAATACGAGTCCTACAAATGTGATTAGTACATCACATAAAGGCAAAGAGAAAGTGGTTGAGCCCCTTAGTATGCCTGACATTTCTATAGGGCATTCTCATGTTGATGGAGAGTCTAGTGGCTCAGAGATGAGCCTTGATGAGGATCTTGGGATACCAGCTATGAGAACACTTGGTGTAAAGAAGGCTATGAAAGCCATGAATGCAAAGCTGCGAAGATCTGGGAGAGTGAAGAATCCTGTGCAGAGGTTTACCTATGATGGTTATGTGGCACATCACTATGCATACATGGCAAAAGTTGTACAAGTTGTAGAGCCCACATGCATTGATGAGGCTATTGGAAATGTGTGTTGGGAGAAAGCTATGGATGAGGATATGGATGCACTATATCGAAATGAGACTTGGGATTTAGTGCAATTGCCTTAAGGAAAGAAAGACATTGGATGCAAGTGGGTGTACAAAGTAAAACATAACAGTGATGGAAGCATAAGCAGGTACAAGGCTAGATTGGTAGCCAAAGGATATACGCAGACATATGGCATTGATTATGAGAAAACTTTCAGCCCAGTTGCCAAGATGGCAACAGTGAGAGTTGTGATAGCAATGGCTGCATCAAAGAAATGGTCTTTACATCAAATGGATGTAAAGAATGCATTCTTGCATGGGGATTTGCAGGAAGAGGTGTATATGTTGCAGCCACCTGGGATGTGAGTCACCCTGAGCATGTTTGCAGGTTGAAGAAAGCCTTGTATGGCTTAAAACAAGCACCAAGAGCATGGTCTGACAAGATTTCTGAATATCTTGTCACTATTGGCTTTCATGTAGCCAATGTAGATTTCTCGTTGTATGTGAGACAGTGATAGAGGGGTTGTGCTTATTGTCATCTATGTAGATGACCTCATCATTACAGGGGACCATGATGCAGAGATCCTTGATGTAAAGATCTTGCTTAGACAAAAGTTTGAGATGAAGGATCTGGGGGAGCTCAGATATTTCTTAGGCATTGAGGTGATTAAGTCACCACATGGTATTGGATTACTGCAGAGATAGTATAGCTTGGACATGTCCAAGAAAGCCTATCTCCGTGCCATTGGATCAGAATGGCAAGTTGAGTGCAGATAGAATTTTGGAGGATCCTACTATGTATAGGCACATAGTAGGAAGCTTGATCTACATGACGATCACCAGGCCAGATTTGAGCTATGCTGTTGGGTTGGTGAGTCAGTTTATGCAGGTTCCTCAAAATCCGCATTTGGATGCATTGAGACGCATACTGAGGTATGTGAGGTCTACTTTGCAATGTGGACTATTTTATGAAACTGGGATAGAGATATGTGTACATGGGTATACAGATGCTGATTGGGCTGGTAGTATCTCAGATAGAAGATCTAGTAGTGGCTTCATGTTTTCTTTGGGGAGTGCTACTGTGACTTGGAGCAACAAGAAGCAGCCTACGGTTGCTCTCCAGTACAGAGGTGATGCTATGGCAGCATGTGAGGTAGCTTGGTTGAGAAAGCTACTTGCAGATTTGGGTCTATCAGTGGATAGACAAGTTGTCATTTTCTGTGACAACATTAGCAGTATACAGTTGGCCAGGAACCCAGTTTTCAATTTTCCTCATTCTTCTTAACTAGTTTGATTACATAGAAAGTACTGAAAAGATGTATTGAAGAAGAGAGCTTGAGCTCTTGTTACAAGCACACACACACTCACACAAACCCTAGAAGAGAACACACAAGGTGAGAGGTTGAATATTCTTCTTCTTCGTCACATAACAAAAGAGGTCTACAAAAAACATAAAGTGACTGCCACACATAATAGAGTATATACAAGTGGTCCATAATAGAGTATATACAAGTGGTCCATAATGTGAACATGCTAAGTGGAGTGGATAGGTGTGGACTAGTTGGTGTAGTCCACCTGTAGATACTTTGGGGCAAAGATATGTCGGTGCCAGCTACCAAACCCGCCAGTGATATAAATGTTGAACCCGACATATCTTCGCTCCAAAGATTCTACAGGTGGACTACACCGATTAGTCCACACCTATAGACTCGTTCAACATTTATACCACACCTAAATGTGAGTCACCCCGAGCATGTTTGTAGGTGGACTTGGCACCGACATATGTTTGCCCCAAAGATTCTACAGGTGGACTACACCGACGACTAGTCCACACCTATCCACTCCACTTAGCATGTTCATATTATAGACCACTTGGATATACTCTATTATGTGTGGCAGTCACTTTATGTTTTTTGTATACCTCTTTTGTTATGTGATGAAGAAGAAGAATATTCAGCCCCTCACTTTGTGTGTTCTCTTCTAGGGTTTGTGTGTGTGTGTGTGTGCTTGCAACAAGAGCTCAAGCTCTCTTCTTCACTACATCTTTTCAGTACTTTCTATGTAATCAAACTAGTTAAGAAGAATAAAGAAAATTGCTGATTCATCAAATGCCCACAAGCAATTTTTCTGCTATTCAGAGAGTGTAATGAATGATTCACTGATCTCAAAAAAAGTTCATTGCTGATTCATCAAATGCCCACAAACAATTTTCCTACTATTTAGAGTGCAATCAATGATTCACTGATCTCAAAAAAAGTTCATTGGGGTTTCATTGCTATGTGTGAATGTGTGCATATGAGAGAGACAAAGATCTTTATATATATATATATATATATATATATATATATATATATATATATATATATATATATATATATATATAGAGAGAGAGAGAGAGAGAGAGAGAGAGAGAGAGAGAGATATGGAGCTCATATACTTTCAGAGAAAGTAACATAGTGTAGAGGTGGAGGCAGTGAAGTGATACACATCAATGTCATAGCCATTCAAGTTTGCAAGGGAGAGATGGATAATGGTCAAGCTATGTTCATAATAAAATTAGAAGTAGATTTACCTAACAAGTTATTTGATCACTTAGTAACCTAAGTGATAATTCATACTTTTTACAACCATGTAGTATTAAAAGTACTACCATTTCTTTTGCCAAAGAGTACTTTTTTGGACAACCTACCATGCATCCACACTATTGATGACATCTATAACATGTAATGACATATTTATTGGACTCTTTATTGTTAGTCGAATCATGTGTGTTTGTTCTCTCGTTTGATTCTTATTACTTCTACTCAATCGTTTTAAGATTTTCTTGTGAAATTCCTCTTGAAGTTCTTGTTCTTCATGTAAGAAAGCGTGAGGAGAGTTGATTTGATCTTAGATCATGGGATGTTGTGGGTGGTAAATATTCCATAGCTAAAACTTTGAGAAAAGTGTCAAAGTATACATATCTCGTTTGTGTTGTCAACTTCGTTGGAATATTTCAACAAAACAATTTGATACTCCAAAAGCATATTTATTAAACATGAATCTATGTACTCTCTATCAATATGATCTATGAACTTTATTAAATCAAATATTTATGAAAGAGAGAAAAATAGCATCTACATTCAAGTGGGATACACTCTAATATAGATTGTAGAATTTCTGAGGATGGATAAGGGTCATGGGGGAGATGTCCGAGTCATAGTGCTTCAACCAAACATATTTCTGGCAATTAAAAACTTTCATATATTTACCATCAATACTCAATAGTGAGTTATACTATTGGTGTGGTATCTTACATCTATTTTTTGACTCGAGACTGGAAGCTAAATGAAAAGCTCTTTAAATAAGTTCTTTTGGAGATAAACATAGATGAAGATTAAAGAAAAATTTAACTTAATTTTCCTCTTGCTATCAAATTATGAACTTGAAGTCTATAAAATTGAAGTGAATCTAACCACTAATGAGTGCAATTTGTTGCTAGGTCAAATAATCTAATTCTAAACATGGTCAAAATTTTCAAAATACTTTTATGGTCGGAATCCATACTTTAGATTCTATTCTAGCTTAAGGATTTAATACTAAAAAGAGGGTTATCATACTTAAGCTATGTACACCAACAAAGACACCCCTTGGATGTAGTGTTTTTTGAAGTTTGGGGACTAATATATATGGAAGAAAATGGAGGATGCCATTATTATTTATCTTTTATTGTTGAGCACACTAGCAAAGTGGAAAGTGTGCATTTACTCACACTTTTAGAGCTTCAAATTAGCTATAGTAGAGAAAGACAATGTACTTAAAAATGTACTTAAAATGTCTAAGGTCAAATGTGGTGGGGAATTGGCAAAATGACTATTTGAGAGAGCATGGGATAAAGAGGCAATTCGCATATAGGTACAACCCAACAAAATGGGATTACAAAAAGGAAAAACATGCATATTGTAGAATTTTCCTATGCAGTGATGAATGAGAAAGTGATGCCTCATTTTTTTAAAATTGAAATAGTAACTGTTGAAATTCGTGGTGCTCATGCTAGATCAAGCGTGTGGAGGAGAAGAACTCACAAAAATACAAGAAAACTATCTTTCTTATTAAGTTGTTTATGAATACAACTAGGCCTTGCTCAATACAAAATGCCTCCTAGCTTCACCTTTAAATAGGTGAGCTTGTGGACCTTAAGTCCCTTCACACTCACACCCTTCTCTTCCCCTTCTACATAACCTTAGTCTCTTAATACCCCCCCCTCAATACCAACTATGAAAGAATGGAATAGGTGGTATTGGACATAGGATGCCTTTATAACATTAAGCGTACAAGGTTTGGAATATAGGTGTGATTACATTGAGATTTAAAACAATTTCTCAGCGGAGTTAGAGGCTGATACAAAGTTAGCCTCTGACTCTTTGTTAGGACATTTAGAAGTGATATGTCCCGTTTGTTTACATTTGTTACATTTCATTTTGTTGGGATATTTGATCCAACAATTATTTGCCACAAGTGACCCACCTTTTTGCAATGGGCACATCTTACTTTGACCACTTGATGTGACAAAGCTTGTTCGATAGTCGATGAAGTGGTTGCATTTAAAGATTCATCTTCTCCCTTTGGTCTCTTTTCTTCATCAAGACAAGATCTCCTTCAAGGGTGGGATTAGGTATGTTCTTCAGGGTGGTGACTAAGGTGGGGTACACCTTCTTGACTACTTTTAGCAAAACAGCCACTGCATCATCTTCATCCATTCTCGCATTCACTGATGCAAGTTGAGCCATAAGGCCCTTCAAGTGAGAGATGAAGGCTCCAATGCCATCTCCCTCTTTGAGTTCCAAGCTAAAAAATTCGATTTTAAGTGAGATCTTGGAATTCTTACCACGAGCTCCATAGAGCTTATCAAGCTCATCCCATTCGGAAGCTGGTCCACATGGTGAATGAGAGCCTCATCAAGATGAAGCATGATGATGGCTTGTGCCCTCTTATCATCTTCAATATCTTCAGCCTTTGTTCGATCAATAACCTTAGTGCCGGAGATGAATGGCCAAAAACCTTTGGACATCATCTTGTACTTGACAAGGACTTGCCAAGTGTGGAAGCCCTCTCCCGAGAACTTCTTGATTTGGGTATTGTCCTTTGACATTGGTTATTTTGAAGGAGAATATTAGAGAGTAATGGGCTGATTTATGAAGAAGAAAAAACTAAAAATTTATGGTATTTAGGCTTAATTAGAAAGAGAAAGGCTTATGAGAGTGCAACAACCCTAATCAAGTCAAGGATGTTGCATAAATAGGAGATTAAAATAGTAATGTTTATGGTTTAGCACTTAGGGTTTGTGCCCAATTACTAATTTTGATAGGGATTAGCTTCATTAGTGTTAAAGAACACTTTGTTTGGTGATTAAGATCACCATTAGTGTTTAAAAATACGATTAGTGCTTACGAGCACATTTTTAGCATCTAATGACACTTATTTTGGTGATTAGATTCACCATTAGTGTTTAATAACACTCTTAGTGTTTAAAAACACTTTGGAATAACTCCCCTTTGTTGGATTAGAAGCTTCATTAGTGTTAATTAACACTATTAGTGCTCATAAGTACACTTTGAAGAGCTTTGAGAACTTGAAGATGATGAGGAAGCTTGATGACGTAGTGAGTGAGACTTATGAATGCCTCATGTGGTTGCCACTGCTTCAAAATCAAGAGAGGATCAGCAACAAGCTCTCACAACATCACTTGGGTGATTAGAGCAAAGAGGGAAGGATTAGAGCAAGAAAAAAAACAAATTTCAAGCTTTAATGGAGAGCTTCAAGAACTTTGAAGGAGGCAGCCCTGGTTTTTCTGTTGTAGCCGGCGAATGGAGCAGCCATTGGAGACGAAATTTGAGGTGTAGCTCCTAGACATATTGGGCCTCAAAAGCCCTCAACTCCCATAGCCTAGGGTCAGAACCTGCACTTTCACAGGTTTAGGCCATTTCACGGAATAACTTTTCACACCCCCCCTCCTCCCCCAAAAAAAAAACTCACGGAATTCCAACTCATGGGACTACACTTCACAGAATTACACTTCAGGGAATTCCATCTCATGGCCAAAAAACCTGCAATCTCACAGGATTGAGCATTTCATGACATATCCCTTCACGGGCCAAAAACCTACATATCACGAGTTTAGGTTTTGCACGAATTAACAGACTCACGGCTTACAAACTTGCAATTTCACGATTTAAGCCACATCACGGATTAAACCATCTCATGCATTAACACTTTCCCAATGATGTTCAATAGCCATTATATATTTGTTAAGCTTATTGCTTACTATTCTTATGGCTAAATTTATGTAGCAGTTGTTCTATGAGTACATATCCATACTCATGCACTAGAGAACATTTGCACCAAAGCCTCACCATCGACAACTTCCAGGTACATCTCTGGAGATGGGGGGGCCATGGTGGGCGATAGCCTGGCCAATGGTATAACCCATCACCTGGCATTTCCCTTCAAAGTAATTACAAACCTCTCCAAACGATGCTACCATCTTCACAAATTAGTGATCTTCAATCCTTAGTGAAGATATCTATATTAGCATTGCAAGTCAATGTAATTGTTTCAATCCTCACCAACAAGTGGCTACTTCAGTAGCAGAGAGCAGTTCAATAAGAGTATGTGAATCAATTCTTGTACTTCATGTATATCTGCTTCATAAGAGCACTAAAATATATAACACATGGGCAGAAGAAAGCAGGAACAGGTCCTACTCAACACCATTTGACAAGAATCCTGCCACACAAAGGGACATCATCGAAGGCCAATTTCTTTAAATGATGAATGTCGCTTCAATGAATCAAATGAGGAACTGAGAATCACCATCTCATTTTGATGATTAAGTCTATGTTCCTCTGGATCCTTCCCTCTCTTCTCTCCCATTATTAACATCTCTTAGCATACCCACTAACACAAATCACATGTAACATTGCTTATGATTGCCAAAAACAAAGTGAGCTAAAAGATAAAAAGCCAAAAAAAAAGGCTCGCACAAATATGCAATCATTCGTAAAAAACCCCACCTCCCACCCCGTTAGGAATTCCCAATAAACCAGTAACCTTTTCATTCACTAACTAGCTTTTCTTAATCCTTCCGGAGGGACAAAGACCATTGAGCATCAATCAACATCAAAGCCATCAACAACGCTTGTCCGTTCTCCCCACATAAAGGTCTTCAACGTGATCGCCATCACGAAAGGGGGGATGTTAACCCAATTCTAGGGTTAACAAGATCTACCACCATTATCTTACATCAAGGAGTCACGATAGATACACCAAAGGGTCATACATTCAAGATATGAAGCAATAGTGTCCAAAGCTACAACTTGGACAAGTGCTCATAATGGTGTGATGGAGTATTATGGCAATTCCTGCTTTAAGAGCGTGTGGTAGCAAGTTAGGATGAAGTCCTAAGTGATGTACTTCATGGATATATTATGAGAGTAGTCATTGTAATAGCATTAGGCCTTTTATGAGCCTAAAGTGCCTGGCTAGCTGGCCATAGTTTAAGTGAGTGTGAACACTTATGGCCATGTATATAAGTGAATATCTCTCATAATACAATATACTCTCCCATTGTGCAATTGAGTCTTTTGCTTGCTAATCCTCTTGCTAATCTCTCTCCCTAATGAATGCTAGTGAGTGTGTGTGAGTGAAGTGAGGTGAGAGGAGGGACGAGTACCCGTAGTTGGTTTGACGACGCTTGAAGGCGCGATGGAATTTCTTCTCAAGGAGTTGTAGAGCTTGGAGACCTCAAGGGTTATGAGCTTGGCCATTGGAAAGATCCCCACGAACGACAGTTGCAGTTCACCAGGTAATCTCTTTTTGGATGTGTTTCAAAGAGGGTTAGGGTGAGCCTTAACACCTACCACTCCATGGTCTATCAACACAAAGAGGACAATCTTGGTCCACTCAATGATTGTTGACCTGTATTCTGCACAACCACCTATTCTTGTGCATTAGTCCAAATTAATTATTTTATAGCAGTATTCCAACTTCTCATCTCATCAAAGATAACACCCCTACTCACCCTCATCACATGTGTGATAGGGTTATAACATCTATACCCCTTTGGCTCAAGGGAGTAACCAATGAACACACATTTTTCAGCCTTTGGATCCAACTTACTTCGTAGCTCATCAGAAATGTGTACATATGCAACGCATCCAAACACTAAACGGATCCAACTTACTGCATAGCTCATTAGAAATGTGTACATATACAATGAATCCAAAAACTAAGTGACAAATATGGTTTTCTACCAATATACTTCCCCTCTTGAGTCACACCATGCACTAACATCCACTATGGGGGTCCTATTCATGATGTTAAACTGCATCCATTAATAATGGTGAGGCATGATCTTTAAGCCACCATTAATGCATGAGAAACCTTTGCAATGTGCCTATTCTTCCTCTCAACAACACCATTTTGTTGCAGAGTGTAGCTACATGTTAATTTCCTCTAAATTTTATGCTTTCTCAATTACTCACCGGACTTATTGGAGAAGTTCTCTCCCCCTTCATGTGACCTTAGGCACTTAACTTACAAACCTTTTGCTTTTTAGCTAACATTATAAAATTATGAAGGTGAGGAAACAAAATAATCTCACGACATATTAGCTATGGCATTGTATAGGTGAACTAAGCTTGCTAACTCATGAATGGATTGTGTGGACTAACACTCAAGGCATGCCATGTCTAGGATCTTTTTTTGAATGCACAGTTTATGTGGCTAACCCCTTGAAATATAAGATTTGTGTGTTAGACTATGTGCTCGAAGCAGATTTAATCCTAGGAAAGGATTGGGCTACCTTGGTGCTAGCTGTACCAAACTTCATCTACAACCAAATGTGTGCCAATAAGATTTTTAACAAAGAAGTGGTGGTGTGATTCTGTGACAAGGATGAAATAACACTCAATGTTCTTTATGCTTTTGTCCAAAGTGGCAATTAGCCTCTACATCAGAAACCATTCTTGATGAGGACCCACCTTCTCCATCAAAGATCCTTTATGATGAACTCTCAAAATTTTTCGTACCCCCAACAAAGGAAGCAATCCCAAATCTAAATATCCAGGGTTCTCAAACTGCAAATCCCCATGAAGGTGACCATTTCATTTATCCAAAATTTGGAGTAAAGGCCACATCAGGAAATTCTACCCAAAATACAACTACTACGTCTCATAAACCTCATCTAGAAGTGTCACCATGGAAGCAGCAAGATCTCAAGAACAAATCCTCGTCTACAACAGCCACTCCTAGAAACAATTTCCAACCACCAACAATGGCATCAATGGTAAAACCCATGTCTAAAAAAGAAACCAAGGATGAAAATTATACTACGAGGAAAAATCATCGATCAACATCACCAACAAAAGAAAAGCCTCACACCAAGGGAACCTTATCATAAACCCAACTCGCCAACTCATATCAAAACAAATATAAAGGTTTTAATTCCAGCAAGAAAATCTCGTTCTTTGCCACCACCATGGAGACCATCAAGATATTTCCAAAGCATCAAAGGGTGGGTGGGACTACTTCAAGCACAAGGATTCTATGAGGGTAGCAATCTTGTTTAGCTACCCATTCAAATTGAGCTATATTCACATAGAGAAATTCAAGGGCCTAATAGGATGAAGAAAATAACATAGCCTCAACCCCACAGCATTCAAGGCAATCACACAAGAGAATGCTAGTAGTAAATAAAATATAGATTCCAAGAGTATTATTACAAGTATAAGGATATCATGAAGGTGTAACCAAAGTTTGGATCCTAAAAAGGCAAACCATGCTCCCAAAGAAGCAAAGAAATGCACCCACTAGGAAGAAGTCTATACCAAAACAAAGAGACCACATCAATCAAGGTACCATGCTTGATGCCTAAGAATACACCAAAGATGGGTACCTACAAACCTACTTTAGGCTTAGGGATGCTATGAGAGAAATACCCTCACATGGGTTCCTAAAGCTATCAAAATTAATGGATTTTCAAGTACGGAGGAAGTAAAAGTTTAGAAGCTTGATCTCTCTAACTCTTCATGGAACTCCTTCAAAAAGTGTAAAGCCCAGGATAAGATCTCAAATCAGTATATCATTGATGTTCTCAAGACTAAGTTCGATGTTCTACATGTGGGCCTTTACTTCTAGGAGGACTGGATGAAGACAAAGATAAATCTTTTGCTCTCTATAATGGGAGAGAAAACATCAAGAGAGAAGCGAGAACAATTTGGAAAAGCTCAGCATTTTCTCACAGGAGAAGTGGAGGCTCACACGAAGCTTTGTGAGAAAGAACCCACATGATACGAAAGCAAGGGGATTCACACTTTGTCTCGGGAGGAAAGTCCTCCTTCATTGCTTGCTTCGTAAGTATCTGTTTTACTATTTTTCTTCTCCTCTTTCATTTTGTTTTGTACTATATTGTTTCCTTTAACTAATTGTATATTTTTTAAATTATTTTTTGTAGAGGGAGGTTGTTTTGGGCATGACCCAACAAAAGAAGGGTACAATTATGGATATACAGCCCCCCGTCGTCTCAGCAATTGTGGGCTTGGATATGTACGCGAGGTATACGCTTGAATGAGTCCATTTTGACGACTCAAGTAGATGAGGTAAGTAGTTACTAAGCCCTTCTCTTATCTATATCTATTTTTTAAAAAAACTTATCTTATTCTTGTTTTCATGTATGTAGGATGAAGAGGAAGATCCAAACTACGAGCGTAAAGTGGGAGAAGGAATTGAAGATAACTACAAAGACAATGATGAACCAGACGAATCTAATGAGGATTCCGAGAAGCCTCCTCTTCCTTGATTTGTTTTTTGTATATGGCCAAAGTCCCATCAATTTGAAAAATATAATACATATTTGGCTCACTTACATTCTTCTTAGTTTGTCTTTTTCAAGTTTATGTTTTTTATCAAAAAATTGTGACTCTGTTTTAAATTTTTTTAAAGAGCTAGGGCAGACTGTGGAGTTGTGTGCAGAATCCTCAATCAACCCTAGCTTTTTTTTCCACGTAGTTATATCGCTGTGAAAATAGAAATGAAAATTCGTTGTTGAATAGTGAAATATCACTGGTGGCAGTAAATTTTTGCTACTGAGAGCAACGATCCCATTGCAGTGCACCCTCATTTTGTTGTAGTGGCACTTATATGTCATTTTGTGGACTATGGTTGGTGGTCTCATGTGGACAAAGAGGGCACAAGGGTGGTGACCAAGTGTGGAGGGCCAAGTATGGATACACATTAGGGTTAGGGTTGGAGGAGAAGCATTATGTTTTATATTTAAATGCCATTTGGGCTATGGAATGGACGATCTCTCTTCACCTCGTTTTGGCTCCCTCGTTTTGGCTCATTCTCTTTCTGGTGCTTTGATTCATCTTATGTCCCCACTACCATTTGGGCTATGGAATGGACGATCTCTCTTCCCCTCGTTTTGGCTCATTCTCTTTCTGGTGCTTTGATTCATCTTATGTCCACTTTAAACATTAGGTTTTCATTAGCATTTTGATCAGGGTTTAATAAAATCAGCTATAATTCTGTAGACATTTTGGTGCAGTGAGATCTTGGGGGGAGTTCCATCCCTCCCTCTCTCCTAACCCCTTCTCTTTCTCCATTCCCCCCTCCCTTGCACACCTCCTTCCTCCCCTTTCTTGGTTGTTCTGTATTTTTCAACACACCCACCCTTTCCCCTCAATATCACTATTGCTAGCTCTTGACGATTAGCATACCACCAGCATAGAGCTAATGCAATGCTAATCTCTATTATTGCTAGCCTTGTGCATCACCACCAGCATTGGGCAATGCAGATGTCCATTCTGTAATGTTGTGGCCACCAGGGCTATCAAGCTTGAGTGCATCTCGCAACATCACCCCTGCCCCTCTTTGGTGGTCTCTTCTTTCATCAAGTGCAGTAAAGTAAAGCAGCATATAGTGATTGTAATTCATCAAGTGTAGAGAAGCAAAGCAGTGTATATAGCAACAGAAGCTAGTGGGGGGTTTGTAGAAGCGAGTGGGTCAGCACAGAAGCAAACTTGGTGGCCATCTCTCCAAGTGCAGTAGAGCATAACTTTGGTGCAGAGAACGTAGGACATCTAGTCAAGCATGCATAGCATCAAGTGCATGCAGCTATCATTAGAGGCATAGAGGAGAAGAGTGGAATAGTAGAAAATAGCAAGCAAAGAAGAAGAAACGAACATATTAAAAGAATATATATATATATATATAACCATAAACCTCACCTTACCACCCCTCCTCTCTTCTTGATATTGATGTGGGTGTCTTTCTCTTCCCTTTCTATGAGCTTTGTCATTAGAGTGGAGATCTTCATCATTAACAAATGGATTTCAAGTACTACTTTGGCACAACAACCATTTTTGTCATAAGGGATTCATAGATTTTTGAGTCACAGGGCCGTATGATGCTCATATGTACGCTTACAGAGAAGTCCAAGAAAAGCCTTGTGGGCTTCCTCCTCATTGTCCTCACATTCAAAGGTGATATTGGGCTTAAGGTATGCTCTAAAGCCTTAGATTTGTTCTGCTTCATTAGAGGGATTTTTCTTCATTTGTAGCTCCCCTTTCCCTAGTTTGATAAGGCCTATTTTGAGGGTCTCTAGAGTCATGGTTCCAATTAGCATATTGTGTCATTTCCATTCTCTTCACAAAACTCGATTTTCATGGTAGATGCTACCTCTACATCTTCCTTAATATCTTTCTATGAGGGTTTCATCCTTGAATGGTCATGGTCATCTTTCATTCTCATTGCTCTTCTACATTGTTCCTATGATGGTAGTGTTTAGGAGTAGGAACCAATGGCTTATCAAATAAGGGCACCCATTCGCACGTAAGGGTATGCCACACTGCAAGACGGCCCATTAGGACACCCATTCTCATGAGTATCATTTGTGCTATTGTATATGGTTTTGTCTTGTCTTTTGCCTCTTCTCATCCACGTATTCACCAAGGACATGGTGAATGGGTTATATGTTGGGAGAACTCTAGATAGTTAAGGGGACTTATGATCATTTTATTGGATTTATCCATATGGAAATGGGATTGTGGTGGGTGAAGGATGGCCATGGTAATCCCCTTTTGTTGCTTAGGTTTTTTGAGTGCACTTATATGTCATTTTCTAGACTATGGTTGGTGATCTCATGGTGGATAAAGAGTGCACAAGGTTGGTGGCCGAGTGTGGAGGGCCAAGTATGGACACATGACATTAGGGTTAGGATTGGAGGAGAAGCACTACATTTGTATTTAAATGTCCTTTGGCCTATGGAATGGACAATCTCTCTTTCCCTTTTTTGGCTCATTCTCTCTCTTGTGCTTTGATCCATCTTTTTTTTGCTTTAAACGTTAGGTTTTCATTAGCATTTTGATTGGGATTCAATTAGATCATCTATAAGTTGATTAGATGAGTAGTGCCCATGATCGTGTACATAAAGTCAGTAGACTAGACAAATAAAATAGAATTAACCTACATAAACTTTAGATAATTCATAGAATTTTATAGGATGTACTATCTGTATAAAGAACTTTATATCCTTTAACCCCAACATTAGGACAAAGTGGTCAATCCATACCTCCTCACAAGTACATCACTTCCCATGGAAACTACACAAGGTATTAAGACATATCACAAGTACACCACGTCCCATGGAAACCACACACAAGAGGATGTATTGGAGGATTTAGAGGAGGCGAACATACTCATTGCAACTACGAAGGAAGTTTTAGTAGGTAATGGACTTAGAAAAGAAGTAGGGGGCCAAATGAAGAAGACCCTAGGTAAGTGAAAAGACCAAGTCTATCTAAGAGGATACAAGGGAAGAACCAATGGATATGCCTCCCTCCCCAATCATGGTTCTTAGGGTAGAGTTTAGCACAGAGATTGAATTTGTCACCTTCACCTTCACAGGTACAACCCAAACACTATGTCCAAGCATGTAAATGTAGTGCAAGAATAGGAACAATTTCTATTTCAAGTAGCATCTGTCCAAGAAACTCCCATAGAGAGATACAAGAGGAGCTATCATAGATCCCAAAGAATAGGTAGAAGAATGCATACCTTCCCCAGCCCAAGATTCATTTGTGGAAGTACAGGTACCCGAGGAAGAACCTCATGGAACAGCACACCTCGCAATTGGCTTTGCTTCCAATGGTACCTCGAGCTCCTCCTCAAACTTTCATCTTTTTTTTTGCTATGCTAACAATCTCCTTCATATAATATGATTTAGCATTAGTGAGGATCTAACTAGGGGAGACCTTACGTTAATCCAACAAAATTCTGATAGGGATGTTTGATGCCATTTTTCATTGTTGTGAGATATATCTTATTAATTGTATAGCCATGTATATCTTATTGACTATATAGCCATGTATATCTTATTAACTATATAGCCATGTATACCTATGCTATGCACCGTATAGTTTTCAACTTCATATCATGTAGTGTTGATCAACTCTACAAATTTTGGATAACATGGAAGAATTTCTTAAAAACTTTATGTCTCCTAACCTTCCCTCCATCCCTACTAATTTTGAAACTCTCTCTAATTCCTTTACTTGGTTCTAGACCTAGGGGTGGGTAGAGGCCTATGATACCTATACATATCTAAGGCTTCTTGAAAGCACCTTATACCACCCTTATGGTATCTTAAAACTTTATCAAAATGTCTATAAACATCGAGAACAAATTTTGATATCTATGGTATATGACTTCTCACTTGAGTATATTGAATATCCTACTATTGTAACTCATGAAGTATAGTTAGAGTTTAATACATTTCTAAATACCACTTAAACTCCTTGACTCCTAAATCCTTATGATGACAAGGAAGGGGAGAGTGCTTATTTATATACATACTCGCTTCATAGGCCTCCCTCCTCTAAACTTCTCCCATCTCATGGGCAAGCCTCCGATCCAAGTAACAATGAGAAACTAACTAACATGGAATCTTCTTCTATACAACACTTATACACTAGCCTCCAAGGAGCCAATGGCCCCGAAGCCTACATTAGTAAGCTAGAAAGAGGCAAACCCATAATTTATATAGTTGCATGTTGAGTATTCTAATGAAGATGTCTTTATGCAGATATCAAATACAAACCCTATGCTTATGCCAAAGCTATTCTTCAAAAAGCTCATGCGAGTTACACCATTTAATCCAATAACGAGAATCGTTAATGAAGCCTATAGTACCACTCCTCATAGCCTACTGTATGCCCCATATCCAATCAAAGCCACCAGAATTGGAGGAGGTAATGCTAATGTCAAGGGAGGGTACTCTCTGGGAGAACGTGGCAGTGTCCACAAAGCTATTGGTGTACCTGCAATTACAAGATTTGCTAGAGATCAGCCTTGCCACCTATATAATTTCATATAGTTACTGAAGGTGGAAGAAGGAGCACCTGGTAGAGATAAGAGGTGCACGTATACTCTAAGATAGACCTAGATGAAGCCAAGTCAAGGATAGAAGATTTCAACATCCAGTGGGAATAGCAAAAATAATTCCTCACCATTCCACATCTACATGTGGTCATATGAACACATCGTGTGAATTTGCTATAGATCTACCTTGTCACCTATATGAATTCATACAGTTATTGAAGGTGTATACTCCAATGGGAATGGCGGCGAAAAAAATTCCTCACACCATTCCTAAATATGGAAGCATATACATATGGTCACACCGATGCAGTGTGTGGATTTGCTAAATTTGCTAGAGATTTGCCTTATCACCTATATGGTCACTTATAGTTATTGAAGGTGTAAGAAGGAGCACCCAGGAAGATAAGAGGTGTATACTCTAAGATAGACACAAATGAAGCTAGGCCAATGAATAAAGATTTTGAGATCCAGTCGGAATGGTAGAAAGAATTTCTCACCATTTTCTAAATATGGAAGCATCCACATGTGGTCATACCTGCAATTGCCATATTTGCTAAAGATCTACCTTATCACCTATATGCTCGCATACAGTTATCAAAGGTGGAAGAAGGAGCACCCAATGGAGATATGAGATGTATACTCTAAGATAGACACAAACGAAGCCACGCCAAGGATAGACGATTTTGAGATCCAGCCAAAATGGCAAAAAGAATTCTTCACTATTCCTAAGTATGGAAGCATCTACATGTGGTCATACCAATGCAAATCGAGGACCCATTATATGTGCCAATCAATAGGCGGTTCTCCCCACTATGTTTGTAGTAGAGAAGACCCCTGTGCCTATTACAACTTCCCAACTTTGAGCCTACCAAGTTTGATAGCATAGAGAGTCAGAGAAAAGGACCCTTGTCGTCTCATGGAGGTAGATCCTAGACCCCAACAACTGTCATTATGTGTCCCTTCTTGAAGCTAATAGTAGTCTTATTAGATTAAAAGCTTATGTGTCCCTTCTTGAAGCTTATAGTAGTCTTATTAGATTAAAAGCAAATTAAAAGCAAGAGTCAATAGAGAGCTTTGATAAAGAAGTGCTATGTTTTAACATGAATAGGAGACCAGAGGAGAAAAACAATCTATACTATTATTATCATCTATGCTCTACCAAGATACATGCATGTGAAGGCTATGTTTTAACATGAATAGGAGACCAGAGGAGAAAAGCAATCTATACTATTATTATCATCTATGCTCTACCAAGATACATGCATGTGAAGGCATAATAGATACTTCCTTCTGGACACCACTGCTACAATCAACATGAAACCGTTACAAATTCAAGCTGGGAGACATTGCTTTTTATCCTTGGATAGAATAAACATCAAGTAGGGGGATGTTAACCCCATTTTGGGCCTAACAAAGGCACTCCGTGACTATACATGGGAGTATCCCTACTATACATGGGAGTAGCCAAATAAGTGTTATGTAAAGAAACTTTAAAAGTTGAACATACTATAAGAAAATCTTATATATGTCCAAGCTAAGTAGATTAGGGTTAAGTTTGGGTACCCAAGTGTGAATAAGGGCCAGTTTTATATAATTGAATTTCTCATAATGCAAAGACACAATCCCCCTTTATGCCAATTGAGTTATGCTTGTCTACTTTCTCTTATCTTGTTGAAGAGAGAGAGAGAGAGAGAGAGAGAGAGAGAGAGAGAGAGAGAGAGAGAGTAAAGATTAGAGTGTATGACTCTTGGTACATGTGCCTCTTGCTTTTATTGTGTGTGAGAGTGAGAGAGGTGAGTCCTTATGCAGGGAGGTGGAGTATCTTCTTGGTAAGTGTGACAGCAAGAAGGAAAGCACAGAAGCTTGGAGCTAGCAACCAGTAATGGTGCTTAGAGGCTATGAATCTTGAGCTAGAAGCAAGGCAAGTCCCCTACGATGGTTGTTTCTTATTCCACATTCACTAGAATAGTAGAATTTTGGTGAAAACATCTGTTACTATAGGCTATGCTTATTATATGCAACCATTGGCTCTTGTGGTATGGATATAGGCTATGTTTATTAGCAACCATTGGCTCTTGTGATACAGCTATTTACTGTAGAAGCTGTTCACTACCTATGCCCTCCCCATCCATGATTTGTGGTCCATGGAATGTAGAGATAGTGCTACATGGTTTGCTTAATAAGGTTGAAATAGAACGGTCCTTTCATTGTTTGCACATAGGGACTTGTGCCAACATGAATTGGGTTGTAAGGGGAAGGTGCACAAAAAGCAATTAATCTCCCTAATGATTCCCTAAATGGGCTGGTTGCTTGCTTACACTGTTCACTAGACCACCAACTACACCAATGCGTCTCCAAGGAGATTAATGGATTTAGTATAGATGAAGATGTGATTTAAATCATGTCATCTTTAAATGGTGAGTTCGATAGCATATGAAGATAGATGTCTCAACCAAAGGGACTTTAGATATGGAAGCATTATGGCGAGTTACCCTTTGCCATGTGGAGGTTGTCATGTCAAGGCTTGCATGTGAGTATGCCTTTAAAGGCTTGTTGAAATTTAAATGTCTTGAGCCTGAATTAAATGTCTCTTTTTGGTTTTTTGAGAGCGTAAGCCTTTTACTTTTTAAAAAAAAGTTTTATGAGAGTGTGAGCCTCAATTAAATGTGTCTTTTTTATTAAGCTTTTTTTTTAGTGTGTAAACCTTTATAAGGCCGGTTGAAATTTCTTTAAATCCCCAAAAACCTGTGGTTGCTGTGGAAAGCTGTCTTTATTTTGACTGGTTGGGAAAAGGGTTTCACGTGAGCACTGTCGTGTAGTCGAGGCGGACAGGAGTCGGTATTTCAAGAATATAAAATTGGGATGGCATGGCTTATAAGAGCACATGAATTATTATTATTATTGGCGACACTTTGCGAGCGTTGGCGAGGCGGCGGCGGCGGCAATGGAGGAGTTGTTGATCAGATACTACAAGGCGGCGGACGCTGCCGTAACGGCGGCGTTTGATGGTTTGCTGCTCCGGTGTTTTGGGGTGGAGCTTGTAGGCACTCCGACGACTAGAGGCTGGCCCACTGTTGACAGCCCCACACCCGTGCTTCTGCTCATCCTGCTCTACGTGGGCGTGGTCACCTTGGGCTTGCAATGGATCAGATCTGCTGGTTTGAAGCCCCGCCATCATAACGAGCCCGCCCCCTTGCGATCCCTGGTCATCGTGCACAACTGCGTTTGCCTTGGCCTCAGCCTCTACATGTCCGTCGGCTTGGCATACACCGCGTATCAACTCAAGTATGAAAAGACTCCCCCAGCTTTATTAAATAAATAAATAAATGTGTTTACCCTACTACTACTACTACTACCAAGTGTTGCATTGCAAGGGGGAGTTACTAAAACAAATGCTATTTTTAGGGTAACACCTTGCGGATGTGATGGACAAGGATTGAACCCAAGAGTTCTGTGTTCCTATCGTTTTCCCTTAACTAACCCACCACAATGCCTGTTAGTAGTAAGCCCCTAGTTTTAGTAAAATTGGGCTGGGCCAGAGACTTCTTAGGGACCGATGTCCGAAATGTTGCGCAAAACGTTACTTAGAAGCTCAATTTAGAAGCTATTCTCATGTGTTTCGAAAACTACCACCACTAGACCTCTCTTCTCTTTCAGCAAGAAGTTCTAAATAGCACTCATGACAAATTGGAATCTCATGAGCCTGTATTTTCTCATTCATCATGCACACTCTACAAAGAGATGTAAGTTTCTCTCTAGTTTTTCTTTCCACCACTCTGGCCAACCACTTGCCACTGTAGGGTTAGGTCCGTAGACAAAGGGTAGTAAAGACTGGATGGTTAGCGAGAATATGTACAAAAATAAGTCTATTGGTATAACTTGAGCTCCAGAACATGAGGATGCGAGCTCGAAACTCACCCCACCTCCTTACCCCATGAGGGACAAAGAAATGAACCCTCTAGCCAAAAGAGAAAAAAAGTCTACAAAATTCCCAATCACCCAAAACGAAAATATCCCCATGGGGACAAGAGAAAACATTTTTTAAAAGTATTTTTGGCCTGACGTTACCTTGCATATTTGATAGGTATTCTATATGGGGCAATGCCTACAACGAGCAACACAAACAAGTGAGTAATTTTGTGTCTTTTAAGTTTTTTAGTAACTAAGGCTATATGCATGTTGTCTTTATCCTAATGATATGACAAACTAGTGAGTAATTTCGCATCTTTTAAGTTTTGCTTAATCTTTTTTAGTAATTAATGCCAAGTGCATGCTCACTTTATCCTAATGTTTTTATGTATTGTGAGAGTTATTTTAGATAGGCCATTAGGCATGCGAGAGAAAAGGGTGGGGTATTGAACCCGATCAATAGTGGTGTAGGGCAAGAGCCCTTACTGCTAGGCCATCTGCCCCACCTCTCTTTTATCTTAATGTTATGACCACACCCTAATCTTCAACTCGAATACATAGTCATATTGGCATCCGCTTGCAGATGGCGCATTTCATATACATCTTTTACATGTCCAAGCTCGTGGAGTTCATGGATACGGTAACGTTAGACTACCTGATATTTACAGCTAGTTTAATTTAATGACATTAATTAATCCTTTCAAGTCTAGCACTAATCTTCCTTGAGTGTCAACAGATAATAATGTTATTGAAACGCAATGTTCGACAAATTACAGTGCTGCACGTGTATCACCATGTATCTGTTGCTCTTATTTGGTGGATGATAGCTCATCATGCGCCGGGTGGTGATGGTAAGACATTGTGCATCATTGCTATTTTTTAAAATAACCCGTCTTTCATTCATCATGCATGTATAGCTTACACCACCCATGTTTAATTGGTCAAGTGCATTGAATGCAACTTGTCCATGAGCTTCTCAATTGTGGCTCAGCTGGTTTTTCTCTTGGAAAACTTGGAGACACCTTATGGTGGCAGGCGTGCCACCATAAGGTGTGGTCAAGTGCATTGAATGCAACTTGTCCATGAGCTTCTCAATTGTGGCTCAGCTGGTTTTTCTCTTGGAAAACTTGGAGACACCTTATGGTGGCAGGCGTGCCATGTTCGTTTTTGGGCATTATGACTGTTAAATACACTCACTTATTTTGAGTGACCATCTAAAAACAAGGTAAACTATAAAAAAGTAGGCACTATCTATTACATATTAATCATGGACAACCAAGGTATAAGGAGAGGAGAGAAAAAAGAAATCCTAAAAAATAAGAGGAAAAAAATCCCATCAATTTGACTTTTTGTATTCTGGCTTTCATTCCTGATTTGACCCTTTGTATTCCGACTTCCATTCCTGCATTTTGCTTGTTAATGTCTTTTACATACCGCAACAACGTGTGAGTTAAGTACTACTTTCTACTAATCTCGTCATTTTGAACCGACCCAACCCATGAAAAATTATCCTTGGTAGGAATGACCTCAAATTTTTACATTTAATATTTGTTAAATGCTTTTGGCCAAGTTGAACTTGACCATGAGAAAATCCCCTTAGTACTTACTATAAAAATGTAGAATAACAAAGTGAATTTAAGTCACGGATTCTATTTACACCATTGATCAAATTGATTTTTTAATAAAATCTTTGCTTCTATAAATGTGTGTGTGTTTTTTTAAATGTGAGATTGGGTATTGGCATTAAATGCCCAAAATTATGCTTTAAAAAGGAAACAAGTCTATCTTATATGTGCATTGGGTAATTCCACGTGTTCATGTAACAGTAACGTAAAGATCAATGTAAGGGCTCAATAGATATGTTTAAAAAAAATTCAAGGATGGCTTTTATATTAACTTAGGAAAAGAAAAATACATCCACAAAATAGAGAGGATTTGGGCTCGATAGATATCTTGTAATGTTAGGACTCTACTCATGGGCTATATATGTATATATAATATACTAATATGGACAGAGAGGTCTCATGAAAAATTTTGGAGGGGGTGCCTAAGCCCCCTCTTGGCCATGCACTATCTGGTGGGCACCAAGAAACACAACCTTATCATTGTTCGTAGTACAAACACTTCAAAAGACGTGTGGTTGGGTGTGTAGCCTAGCGATGTGTTGAGAAGGGAGAGGTCTGAGTTCAAATCCTCATAAGCATCCCAGTGGTATCTGGGCCAATATTGTGGCTATAATTACATTGCCTTTGGGCATTTCCCTCGAGCAGGAGACCAAGCTACCTTCGGGTGGGCACTCAAGATGCTACTACAAGAATCTACTCAAAAGAAGAGAGAGAGAGAGAGAGAGAGAGAGAGAGAGTTGGTATGCATGCACCACCTCATAATTTCTTTCTCTATAGCTTATATCTCCGCAGCAATGAACTCGGCTGTACATGTTTTCATGTATCTCTACTATCTTCTTTCTGCGATCTGGCGAAATGATGATAAGAAACAACAAAAGTACCTTTTCTGGGGAAGGTAAGTATTTTAGCCACATCCCATGGAAATATAGCCTATCTCGTATTTTCCTTGATTTTTTCATAAAGGGCTTAATCAAAGTGCATGCCTTTTTTTTTCCTTGATTTTTTCAGAAAGGGCTTAATCAAAGTGCATGCCTTTTTTGGCTAACTCTTTGTTTTTCTCATTTTGCAGGTATTTGACTCAACTTCAAATGATTCAATTTGTAATCAACATGCTGCAAGCATTTTACTCTATCATTGTTCAGGCTCCATATCCACAATTTCTATGCAAGGTCTTCCATTCTCTCCTCCATTAAGAATTGCATAATTAGTCTTAATAAAAATACCTCGAGAAATAGTTTTTGTGTAGTAAACATAACATATTTTAGTCTTTTTAGATATTGAAACAATATGCATGGTAAGAGCTTTAATTTTTTCCTTTTTTGTTGTGCAGATACTCTTTGGCTATATGATTTCTTTGCTTATTCTCTTTTTTGATTTTTACACAAAGAAGTACAAAGCCTTGAGCACAAAACTTTTAAGGCATGTTGATTAATAATATCAATTTGCATTAACTTTTTAAGACATTATTGAGGATGCTTAAAAGAAACCTTCATCAAGAGTAGATGAGATGTTTTATGGGGATGCTTTTGAAACATACTTCGGTTATGTAAGTATTTGAAAGTTAATTTTAGTTGAGCTAATAATTAGTAGTATATATTAGTGCTTCTTATGTGGCTTTCAGTGTTTGTAGAGATTTCTACCACCACTTTATCAATATGCAAGTCTATCTACTTTTGTTTCCTATACTTTATCAAAAAAATTAGTTGTTGAGAAACATAGGTGTAATATATTTTTTAAATTCTCCTTTTTGTTATTATATTTTTGTTCTTTCTTCTTTGTCCTTCTATTTTTCCTATCCTTTTATGAGAATAAGAGTAAAAAACTAAAGAAGATATTATTCCTCCTTTTGCTTTTGCTTTTTTTTCTTCTCCTTGTTGTTAGAAGGTTTACATTGCTAAGAGCATGCTCAAGGTCGGGTGGAGGAGAAGGAGATAAAGGCTAAAGAAGATATTATTCCTCCTTGTTGTTAGAAGATTTACATTGCTAAGAGCATGCTCAAGGTCGGGCGAAGGAGAAGGAGATAAAGGCTCATAGCCACACAAAAAACAAGGAGAGAATCTCACACGTATACAAGAAAAAATCTTGCTTATTGAGTTGCTTACACATACAACTTGGCCTTTGAACTTCATACAAGTGCCTTTGGCATGTGCCTTTAAATAGGCTTGCTAGTGGCCTAGGGTTAGAGGTGGCTCCCTTAGGACCATTCACACCCACACACCTTCTACACCCTTGTTCACTAAGGCTCCAAAAGGCCTATATCTTAATACCCTGGGGCCCTTTAATACTAGCCATGAAAAAATGTGCTTGGAATTGGTGGTATTGGGGACATATGAAAAAAAAAAGTGCCTTTATAACATTAGGCTTACAAGAATGTTCATGGTGGTGTGGTTATCTAGGACTTACAACTATGTTCCTAGAGCCTTAGAGGCTAATACAATGATGCCATCTAAGTCTTTATTTGATGTCGATGAAGAGGTACACCTTAATGATGGTGCACCCCACTCTTTGTGCTTGCTTGACTCTCTTGTAGTTGACATGCTTTGGACATACATCCATTGCTTCCACATGCTTTCCACGACCATTCTCACACAATGATCAACACAAGGCTACCACCCTTGCTTAAGTGGTTTGCACATAGATGTTCCTTCAACATGCTTGATGCTTCTCTACATACCATACCTCCTCCATGGGCAATGAGGGAATTCCTTAGATTAATGGTTATGAGGTAGATTTATATGGGAAAGGGAAAGGGAGGGTCTTAGCACTTGCCTTATAGATTGATAAAGGGCAGTGTCTACTCCATAATTACAACAAGAGCTTTTGTGCATGTTGGTTATAAGATACCCATTAGGGTTTGAAAGTACAAGCTTAATGAAAGTGAGTAAGTGGCTGAGGTAAATGCTCAAACCAACAAGGTACATCATTCTTGGCTCAAGAAGGTGAGGGCATGGCTCATAATGTTACCTATGCCTCTTACAAAGACAATGCCAAGAAATGTTTATAAAAAACATGACAATCAACAAGGTAGAGCACTTAGAGATGCTATGCTCAACCTTAAAACTCATCTTAGAAGATGAAAACAATGAGTTTGCAACGGAACAACATTCCCTTGGCTTAAGCAAGGACTGTATATGGCTTATAGATTGCCAATGCCTCTTACACAAGATAGCCATAAGGAATAAGATCAACCAAAGGTTCAAAACAGAGACTTAGTGCATGCCCCTTCCTCAATTTCTCAACTCACACTAAGATAATGATTAAAAACCAGCAAACACCCTATCCATGGTGGCTGAGGATCAAGAGCCAATGACAGCTTATAGACGGCTCGTATGCCCGACCACCAATGCTAAAGTAGAACTCCTCCTCCGTGTCGAAGGACACACTTACGCTTGATGAGCACGACATCCACATCTACCACCTTGGCCAAGGCTCTTCACCACCACTCAGCTTCACCCGGTCCCCAAATAAAGACTCAAAAGATGCAAGCAAGAAAACATGCCACTGCCAGTTGCGCAAAAGCTTCAGTTCGGTGCTCAGATCCGATTTTCTCAGAACAAGCGGTTGGCTCACCTAATGGCTTCATTAATGCCTAAAGTTAGTGGCTAATGTGGTTAGTTCTGGGGTTGCGACTACACCCATGCTTATGCTTAGACCTGCTCATTTACGAACCTCTCTAGCTAAGGCGACAGCAGTAGCTACGCACTCAACGTTGAGAAGAAAAATAGAAGATAGCGGCCAAGAGCCAATCATCAGGCTGTGATACCATGTTAGAAGACTTACATTGCTAAGAGCATGCTCAAGGTCGAGTGGAGGAGAAGAAGATAAAGGCTCATAGTAGCCACACAAAAAACAAGGAGAGAATCTCACACGTATACAAGAAAGAATCTTGCTTATTGAGTTGCTTACACATACAACTTGGCCTTTGCACTTCATACAAATGCCTTTGGCATGTTCCTTTAAATAGGCTTGCTAGTGGCCTAGGGTTAGGTGGCTCCATTCACACCCACACACCTTCTACACCCTTGTTCACTAAGGCTCCAAGGCCTATATCTTAATACTCCTCTTGTTACCTCCTCTTCTTTTGCTTGTCTTGTTACCTCCTCCTCTTCCCTTTCTTCTGTTGCTTTTGTTACCTCCTCCTCTATCCCTTCTTCTTCATGTTATTCTTTGTTCTCCTTCTCCTCTCTTTCCTTCCTCTTCCTCCTCTATTTGCGTCCTTCTCTTCCTCCTCTATCTGCGTCCTTCTCTTCCTCCTCTATCTGCGTCCTTCTCTTCCTCCTCCTTGCTCCTCACTATCTTCTTCTTGTTTATTTTAAGATTTCCCTCTTTTATCTATTTCTTAATTTGAATCTCAAGGACCAAACCTCCTACCAAGCTTAAAATTTAATTCCTCCAAAGATTTAATATAACCACGAGTGTTTTTTTTTCTTATATACTATGGGGATTTCTTATTCTTTTTTTACTTAAGAAGAAGAAGAAGGAGAAGAAAACCACTCCTCCTCCTCCTCCACCTCCTTATCCTTCTACTAATGCTACTATGACTAGTATGACTATGACTACAAATGACTATTAATATGATTATGACTACTAGTATAGTGATGATTACTAGTATGACTATGACTACAAATGACTATTAATATGATTATGACTATAAATTATAGTGATGATTACTACTACCACTTCCACCATCATTTTGCGATGATTTTTGGCGCCTTCTACTGCTACTATCGCTATTTCCTCTTTAATTTATTTTTAATATGCCATGGAGTAAATTGAAGAAGAAGAAGAAGAAGGAAAATGATAAGTAAAATAAAAAGAAGAAGAAAAAATGTATATTTCTTCATCCTCTTTTTCTAGTTTTCCTTTACCATGTCTTTTGATGTTATTATTGGTTTAAAATTATATTTTTTCATTATCTATTTATTTGAAGTAGAAGATAAAGGGAAAAAATAAGAAAAATTCTTCTTGGCTAATACAAGGAAAAAAAGAAGAATAAGTGAAAGAAGAAGGATAATATGAAGAAGAATTTTGTCTCTATTATCTCCTTGTCCTCCTCCATCTTCTTAGAGAAGATGGAGGAGGAGGAGGAGGAGGGAATCACCAAGAAGATAGAGGAGGAGGAGGAGAGAATCACCAAGAAGAGAGAGAAGATGGAGGAGGAGGAGGAGGAGGAGAGAATCACCAAGAAGATAGAGGAGGACGACGAGAGAATAAAAAAAAAATTCTTATCCTTCTTTACCATGACATGGAAAACAAGAAGGAGAAGAATAATAAATACTACACTATGTGAATGTAAGTTTTCTTGCAAGAGGCTTGAAATGCAAGATCATCTTCTTCTTCTTTAGAAATACTAAATCATTATGTATGTAAAGTTTTGTGCTTTAAGGTTTAAAGTGCAAGGTTTTCTTGCTCTTATTCTTATTCTACTCATGTGAGAAATAGAAGAAAAGAAGAAGAAGAAGAGGGAGAAGGACAAAAAGAAGAAGAAGACTTATTCTTTTACAAAAAATATCCTTCTTTTTTTCCTTTTCCCTTTTCTTCATCTTCCTCCTCCTCTCCTTCTTCTTATTCTTCTTTTTATTTTTATTATTTAGCCAAAGGCTTCAAAACATGGTAATAGAGAATTAAAGGAAGAGGAGAAAGAAAGGGAGAGAGACGATGAGATAATACATTCTTATTTTTTGTAATGTTTGTAAGGTTATTTTTGGCCAACTTTCTATCACACCATTTAGCCCTAATTTGTTACAATGGACCAAATTTGTGAGATTTATAGTAGCCAAATGAGAGTCAAACCTATTTTTGGCTTGTTCAAAAGCATAAAGTATCTGTGTCGCCTAAAAATTGGGCTTATTTTTGGCTTCTTCAAAGAACAAAGTACTACTAAAGGCCTATCCATGGCATGCCAAAACATTCTTAGCTATGCAATATACCTAGCCTAATTATTATACCTAGCCTAATTATAACATAATTTAATTATTAGAGTTGATCCTCATTTAATTTTATTATTATTCCTAATATTGAGGAGTGCGTCACAACTTGGCAAGTTACATGGTTAGTGGTAGTTGCTATTACCCTCATCTGTCATCACTCGAATACGTTACCCTCTTACAATAATGTATCTTATCAAATTGTAGTCATTGTTATCCTCATCTAATCACTTGAATATGTTACCCTCTTACAATAACACATCTTATCAAATAGTATTGATCGCTGTTACCCTCATCTATAAATCACTCAAATACATTACCCGCTTACAATAAATCAATCAATGTGTTAGTCTACCATAAAGATATGACCAAAAAGCTCTAAGAACTACAATGTGTGTGAAGGATGCTTGGAGGTCAAGACCTTCTTGTGCCAAGGATCTACCAATCTATAAGTGCACTTGTAGAGCCACTAAAACTAATGTGCTAGTGCATACCACATCCATTGAACCAAACCCATCACCGTTTCCCATTTGACCTTGTGCTCCCTCACTCTATGAACCTATGGGGGAGTAGGCAGATGAGGAGATAAATGTTATATTTAAGGGAGGTTTTGAGAATTTTATATCTATTTGGATGATACCACAAAAGAAGAAAGAAAAATACCTTGATGAGATTGAAAAGAGTGAAGTTTTTCATGATCACAAGAAGTCTATTAAGAGGCGAGGATGCTATTCATAGTAGTTCTTTGCCTTATTTTATAAAATATCATATATGGGTAGGTTAGTGATGCCAATCCCCAAAGTTATATGATGTGTATGTTCTGATTCTTAACTTACTTCCCACAATAAAAAAATCTATTTTGTATAATGCTTGTACATAATGGATGGGAGTAAATTTGTAAGGAGCCTTCCCTTGTGAAAATTCCTCCCACAATTTAATGGAATTCTCTAAAAACAATGTGATGAAGCTTTATCTCTCCATTGTAGACTTATTGCCTCCATTTTTTTGGCAATCTTAGATGGTTTTGTTTCATGGACATAGTTTACTAATAGTAGCATAGTTCATAAAGGGTGGTAGAATAAGCTATAACATAGCTCATGCTAGCATAGCATGAAATGTTGAAATGGGCCTAGCTTTGTATAGGTTTCCTCCCTTCATATTCATGTGGGAAAACTATGAAACTCATCTAGACTTGGAGAAAACCATTATGAACCAAGGTTAAAGGGACCTTTACTTCAAAACAAAAGTTGAGATCAAACTTTAGGATGAAAGTATTACAAGTCTTATATTATTTTGTTGGTCCTCTATTAACTCTTTATTAGTGAAAATCACATTTAGGAGCCAAAATATGACCACCCTAGAAGTATCAAAACCATGTAAAAGAAAAGGAACATTAGGAAACCTTACCATTCAGTAGCTTGAGTGACCTAATGAATGATGGTGGAAGCTAGTTATCAATCACACTACATGACCTTATTACACCACCATCTAAATCCAATAAGTGTAGAGAATTGGAGGGATTCAAGTTGGGTATAGTAGATCCTCTAAACTTGTACCACCATGCTTAATGTATCCCTTTTGATAAAGATTGGAAGAAGAAGATAATAAGAGAAGGGGGAGAAGAAGAGAACCTCACAGTCTCAAATTCCATTCACATGGAAGGACAAGCACATAAAGAGTTGTAAATTCAATTTGCACAGTGAGATTCTATGATTTATCATTAGTGAAATTATCTTATATACATGGCCTTTTTTTTTACAATTGGCAGAAGATATGGCTAAATAAACTTATGCACATTTATACTTTTGGGTTTTCAATACATAGTTTCCTTTAAAAAAAGGTGCCCTAAAATGACAGTTAAATTTACAATAAAAAAGTAGATCAAAACCCACCTTTCAAATGTAACTTTGAGCTGCCCTTTTGATTTGAGGTCTAGATGCAGATATTAAATAGCAAGAGCTTTATACGTGGAGCAAAAGCATGGGAATGCAGAGGTAAGAAAGATTTTAAAGATCAAATGATGGGGGGTGTGACTAGGCCCTTGCCACTAACCATGTAGCTTGCTAAGTTGTGACCCACTTCTCAATATTAGGAATAATAATAAAATTAAATGAGGCGTAAATCTAATCATTAAATTATGTTATGATGAGGCTAGGTATATTGCATAGCTAAGAATGTTTTGGCATGCCATGGATAGGCCTTTAGCGAAAAATAACCTCAATTTTTAGGCTAACCTTATAGATACAAAGTACTACTAAAGGCCTATCCATGTCATGCCAAAACATTCTTACCTATGCAAAATACCTAGCCTCATCATAACATAATTTAATGATTAGAGTTATCCTAATTTAATTTTATTATTATTCCTAATATTGAGAAGCGGGTCACAACTTAGCAAGTACATGGTAAGTGGCAAGGGCCTAGTCACACCCCCCATCATTTGATCTTAACATTTTTATTACCTCTCTATTCCCATGGTTTTACTTTACCAAGCCCCTACTATTTAATATCCACATCTAGACCTCAAATCCAAAGGGAAGCTTAAAGTTACATTTTGAAAGGAGGGTTTTCGATCTACTTTTTCTAATGTAATTTAGGTTTCATTTTATGGTACCTTTTTTGAAAGGCAACAATGTATTGAAAGCCAAAAATATAAATGTACATACCTTTATTTAGCTATATCTTCCCCTGATTGTAAAAAACAAGGCCATGTATACAAGACGATTTCACTAATGAGAAATCATAGAATCCCACTATGCAAATTGAATTTACAACTCTTTATGTGCTTATGCTTCCATGTGAATGGGATTTGAGAGTGCGAGCTTCCCTTCTTCTCCCCCTTTTCTTATTATCTCCTTCTTTACATCTTGATCAAGGGAGAGATTAAGCGCATGGTGGTAGAAGTTGAGAGGATCTACTATATCCAACTTGAATCCCTCTATTTCTTTACACTTATTGGATTTAGACCTTGATGGTGTGATAATGTCAAGTAGTGTTTGATAACTATCTGAGAAAATATCATGTTGACATGCATAGAATAGATTTTAAGTGGGCTTTTAGTGATAAAAAATGCAAGATTGTATACCTAAGTGAAGAGATCATTCAATGTGTGTTGATTTTTGGAAACTTAATACGAGGGTTTCTCCAAATAAGAAAGACATTTGCAAGTAGTGGATTGGTAAAAAGAAGTATGAAGTACATCCTATCGACTACCTAGAGCTCACTTGTTGAGAGACATGGATAAAGTCTAGGCTTAAGCTAAGGTGGATTAAAGAAAATACTAAATATGATTAAAATAACATGAGCAAGAGTAGAGAATAACTAGAAAGAGATAAAAAAGATATGCAAACATGGATCCCCTAGGGTGTTGTTGAGATATCGCACTCAACTAGTGCTACGAAAGACATTGATGACCCGCATGGGTGATAGCTTCTACACTTTTTCCATTGGCATGGTTGGTGAGATTATGGTTAATATGGCGCCAGTAGATGACAGGCTGTGTGACAGCCACTTTGGTGTACTAGAGTTATGGCATTGTTATAGTGCCATCTCATATAGTTAGATTCACACTTTGGACGACCAACCATTATATGTTATTGGAGTGCTTTCCCTCTATGTATATACTCTTATGTTTTAGTTATATGGTTGTAGAGAAGAGAAGAAGATAGAAGAAAATTTAGCCATCCATCTCTCTCTTGTGTCTTGCACTCTCTTGTGTGTGTGTGCTTGTTTTCAAGGAATTTAAGCTCTCCCTCTACCCCACATTCTCTTTATGGTATCAGAGCTCCAATTCATGTGAGAGCTAAGGAGGTAATCAAGAGGCAAGAACACGCAAGCAAGGAAGTGGTACATGGTTACGTAAGAGTATCATCAACTCTTCCCCTTCTTGTTTAGGTACAACACCCCCTCGGTAGCTCCAAGAGCTACACATCTTTGATTGAGGATCTGATTTTGCAGGCATGGAGGTGCTTATGTGGTACATAGTACTTTTTATTGTAGTTTATTCAAGACCTCCATTACATTCAGGGAGAATGTTCCCAACTTTTGGGACTTAGTATCTATGCTCATCATAAAAGAAAAGTCCCTTGGTGAGTAATCTTCTTCACAAAGTAAGAACACATTAAAACAGGCCTTCTACTCCAATTCAGGTAGAGGCAAAGGTAGAGGTCATAGTCGACGCCAAGCTAGTGATCAATAAGGAAAAAACCAAAATTTTAGACAACAACAATCCAATGATTTGCAGCAGTAGCAATCATACATAGGTGGAAGAGACTAGTCTAGAGGTACATGGAGCCAAAGAGGACGAGGTGGTTAGCAAAGAAATCAGAGAAGCGCAAATAGCATAGAGTACTATTATTGTGGAAAATGAGGACACATGGCAAAGGTTTTCTTTAGAAAGCAGCATGACATTAAAAGTGGAAAGTTTCCAGCAAGGCAACTATGTATCGTCTAGTAAATAGGGCAGTGATGTGACAGAAGTGAGCAGCTGCTTGTGATGCAGCATATGCTTAGTTCCATAAAAGGATATGTGTTAGGATCTCAAGATATATGGTATGTGGATTATAACCCCTCTAACCACATAACCAGTTTTATGGGGCGAGTCGTTTAGAGACATGTAGAAAATGGAAAAACCAAGTTACATAAACATGTGTGATGATACTATGCATCCCATTGCACATGTTGGTATAGTGCCATTGTCTATGCAAGATAGCCAAATGAAGTACTTGGTAGATGTACTTCAATTTTTAAATATTACAAAGAAAAGGTCTGCATATGAGGTTTAATCCTCAAGGATGTTTTGTGTAAGACTTTAAAAAACAGTGTCGATTGGTTGCAAAGGGTAAAAGAAATGGCAAGATGTTTACTTTGCATGTGAATATGCCTGAGGTAAAGGTAGCCATTTTTGCACATAGAACAGGTGTCATTGCAGATATTGATATATGGCACAAGCGTAATGGTCATGTGAATATACAACGATTGAAGTCTATGTAGGCCTAAAATATTGTTGTTGCAGGTTTGCCAAAGTTTAAGGTTGATGGCATAAATAAAGTATTTAAAGCATGCCAGCTTGGTAAGGAGTCCAAACATGCTTTCCCACATGAAAATCATGTTTGTACATGGCCATTATATGTTATACATTCAGATGTATGTAGGTATTATGCTACATTCATTATGATGACCACACTAGGAAAGTGTGGGTTTACTTTATAAAGAAGAAAAGTGAGGTGTTTGCTCACTTTCAGAGATTTAAAGTCTTGGTCTCGAGAAGGAAAAAGGCATGCAAATAAAATGCTTGATATCAGATGGTGGGGAAGAGTATTTCTCTAATGAGTTCAGCGATTTCTTGAGAAAGCAGGGAATCAAGAGACAATTTACATGCAAGTACACTCCACAATATAATACTATAAAAAGAAAAAATTGGCACATTGTAGAAGTGGCACATGCCTTGATGGTGGCTGAAAAGAATATGTCACATTTTTTTGGGCAAAAGAAATAGCAATTGCTACGTACATTATGAAGAACACACCCACTGCACTTTATGGTATGATGCCTGAACAAAAGTTTACATGCATAAAACCGAATATGTCTCACTTGAAAGTGTTTAGGTGTATTGTATATGTGCATGATCCTAATGAAGTAAGAAAAAATTTGGATCTAAAGACAAAGAAATGCATCTTAATTATTTATGCTTTAGAGCAGAAAGGTTATAGATGTTATAACCCTACCACTTGTCGTGAGATGCGAGTAAGCAGAGATGTCTTTGACAAGATGAGTAGCTGGTATGCACCTGTAGTAGTGAAGGCAACAAAAAATGTAGATGTAAGAAGTGTTGATACTGCATCACATGTAGAGAAGCAATCACAAGTGCTTAGTGGACCTAGAGAGTCCTCTAGCAGTGGATATAATGTTAGTCCATGGTCTGACAGGTTGAGGACAAATGTAGGTACACATGTATCATGCAAAGGGAAGGAAAAGGTAGATCAACCTTTTATGCCTGATTTTTCATCAGGTCACTCATATATGGATGGTGACTCTAGTAGCTCCAAGCAGAGCCTTGATGAGGAGCTTGGCATTCCGTCTGTGATGGTTACTCCTAGTGTAAGGAGAACCAAGGCTATTTTGAGGACACCTACTGTAGTGATCCAAGTGTACGTAGGTCTAGGAGGGTTAGGTACCATGTTGACAGGTTGAGATACGATGGATATATAGCCCATCGTTATGCTTACATGGTTAAAGAAATACAAGAGCTGAAGCCGACTTGTTTTTAACAGGAACTTGGAAATATGAAATGGAAAGATGCCATGAATGAAGAGATGGCAACATTAGATGCAAATGCAACATGGGAGTTAGTGACTTTGCCTAAGGAAAAGAAAGCAATTGGATGTAACTGGGTGTATAAGGTCAAGCAGAAGGTTGATGGTTCAATGAGAAAGTATAAGGCAAGATTGGCTACCAAGGGCTATGTGCAGACTTATGACATTGACTATGAGGAAACATTCAGCCTGTTTGCAAGAATGGAAACCATGAGAGCTATATTACTATGGCTACAGCAAAGGTTAGTATTTACATTAGATGGATGTAAAGAATTCCTTCTTACATGGTGATTTGTAAGAAGAAGTAGACATGATGTATCCATGAGGTTATGAGAGTGATGTACACCCAGATTTTGTGTACACGTTACGTAAAGCCTTATAAGGCTTGAAGTAGGCACCTAGAGCATGGTCAAAAAAGACTTGAAGTAGGCACCTAGAGCATGGTCAAAAAAGATCAGGGAGTATCTTGTTACCATTGGATTTCAGATATCCAATGCAGATTTTTCTTTTTATGTGAAAAGATAGATAGAGGGATCATGATCTATTAGTCATTTATGTGGAAGACTTGATTATCATTGGTGATAATGATGCTGACATACATGATGTCACATGACTTTTGAAGAAATATTTTGAGATGAAGAATTTAGTTGAGTTGTGGTATTTCTTGGGCATAGAGGTGGTGAGATCACATCATGGCATTTTGTTATTGTAGAGGCAGTACGGCTTGGACATATTGTCTAAGTATGGTATGATAGGCTGTAAGCCTATTTCAGTGCCATTGGAGAAAAACACAAAGCTTTCCACATATACAAGTGAGCTTTTGGTGGAGGACCCCATTACGTATAGGCGCATAGTGGGTAGCCTGATCTACATGATCATTACTAGGCCAAACTTAAGCTATGATGTTGGACTTGTGATTTAGTTTATGTAGGCTCCTAGGAAGCCACACTTGGATATGGCCAGACAAATTATGAGCATAAAGTCCACAGTTAATTATGGACTTTTCTATGAGGCTGGTACAAAGATATAACTACATGGATACACAAATGCTGATTAGGTTGGTAGTGTCGTTGATAGAAGATCGACCAGTGGTTTTATGTTTTCATTTGTTGGGAATGTTGCTGTCAGTTGGAGAAGTAAGAAGCAACAAACATTTGCCTTGTTGAGTATAGAGACATAGTACATGGGTGCTACTATGGTTTTGAGGTAGCTTGGTCTCAAAAGCTACTTGGTGATATGGGTGAGCCCATGGATAGGGCAGTTATTATTTATTATGATATCATATAATTGGCTAGTAACCTAGTATACCATGTGAGGATGAAGAACATTGAGGTGCATTATCACTGTGTGAGGTAGAAGGTTCTAGCAGGTGATGTAGATCTAGTATCTGTCTCACAGCATAGAGGATCAGGTGGTTGACATCATTGGGTACAGAGAAGCTCCACATGTTTAGAAGCTTACTTATAGTGCAGTGTATGAAGTTGAGCTTGAGGGGGAGTTTTGAGATATCGAGCTTAACCAGTGCTATAGCAAACACTGATGAACCACCTAGGTGATAGCTTCCGCATTTATGCCACTGGCATGGTTGGTGAGATTATGGTTGATATGCTGCTAGTGAATGATAGGCTGTGTGACAGCCACTTTGGAGTACTAGATTTATGGCATAGTTATAACGTCAGGTCATATAGTTAGATTCATACTAGATACTAACATTAGTCCATGTAATACTACTTACCCATAGTACTAACACTACCAAGGCATACTTTTCACCCATAGTAGTAAGATGCATGCCATAGTATTGTGCCTTAGTCTACTCTTTACATAGTACATTGTACACACATAAGTAGGCATACTGCCATACTAGTAGAAAATATATAGTCCATAGTACAACTACACACTTTACTTCAAATGTTTCCACATTGATTGGTATAGAATAAAAATTATTAGTGTATTACTTGTATAATTAATTTATTTGTGAATTTTTACAAGTAGATTCTACATGAACTTTAATGAATAATATCCAACAATCATCATTAGCTTTTGTGCTTTCTATCCATAACCTAAAGCCATACTTTATCAAAAGGTTAAAGGAGAAGAACACTTACTATTGTGTACCATGTGTGCAGGGATTTGTTTCAGTCAGTAGAATGTATTGCACACATTATGGTTTACCAACAATTAGTGAGGGACCTATGAAGCTCTACAACATGTCTAAAGGATAAAAATGAATAATGGCATAAGCTAGAGTGCCTACTTGGTAAATGTGGTACTTGTTTGAAGCTACTATTCTATCCTCTAGAACTTACTGATTCTAATGGTGCCATGGTATAGTGGAAGGCATATGAGTATATCACTAAGCAAGCTAAGAAGGGTGTCACAAGGAAGAGGATCAAGCTTATTTATAAGGAGACAGCTCCATCCACTATTATTCCACTCTTTCATAGGAGCACTTGAAGAAATTCATTGCACACAATTTACGCAGCTACTCCTAGCAGCACTCCTAGTTCAAAGAGTGCATCAAACACTTTACTAATGATGTGGTGGTGTCAGTTGTTAACTTTGCTAAAAACCTATACCTTCAAGGTGCAAAATGAAATCTAGTCAATGTAGTGGCATAATGACCAATGCACAATTATGGTTCACATATTCTACTAGGGAGAGACCAAGAAGCAACATGTCTAATGAGACAAGATACATGACATGTTGTTTATGCAACATTGCTTCAAGGAACACCACAAGTGGTTGCGGTCTCAAGGTTTGCACTTCTAGTGCCATTGGGTTTGGTCGGATGGTGGTGCATCTCAATTCAAGGCAGCGCCACCATTTTACTTTGTTGGAAGGTAAGGATTTGTAATTTCATCTCTGGCTCCATTTTATACATTGCTAAAAGTAGTTGAGATGTGATAAATTTCAAACTTGAATTCATGTTAATAGCTTATATAATCCCTCAAATTTGTGGCCTTATTGGGTATTTTCTCTTACTGGTGTTTGCATGATGTGGAAATTCTTTGGTAGTGATCATGGCAAGGATGTAAGCATGGTGTTGTAGGTGTAGTCATCAAGCATGCCCGCAAATGTAGTCATCACCACAGAGCAGCTTGACACAAATGGCACAAAACTTGAGAATACACATGATTTAGTTGAGTGGCTAAATTGGAAATGTGGCAATGATGAAGCAAAGCAGCGGTGGTTTATGGAGGTGAAGGTGGGTTAGGTCGATCAAAAAAATACGTATAGATGCCATACAATGAAGGGTATGTGAAAGATGCATTGTGTATTAGGCTTCAATAGCATAGACCTAACACAAGTATTGTTTAGGGGCATCTCTTGCTTTTATGGTTTTTGAATGGATGAGGAATGGGAGAAGTGCACCACATTGGGTATGTGAAAGATGCATTGTGTATTAGGCTTCAGTAGGACATACCCACACAAGTACTGTTTAGGGGTCTCTCCTACTTTTGTGAATTTTGCATGGATGAGGAATGGGAGAAGTGCACCACATTGGTGCATTTAAGGTCTTGGAGTCTAAAGAATTTAGACCCCACTAAAGTGCATGATAACATGTACCTTTGGAAGCACGACCTTACCTACTCCAATCAAAGGGAGAAGCTTGTAGACATGGAGTTGGGAGATCATGTTGTAGTTACTGTTGCACCAAAAAATGCATACAAAAAAGACTACTACATTCAAGTCTTATGCAAGCAATCCAAAATTATTCTTACCTACTCCAATCAAAGGGAGAAGCTCACAGAGATGGTGGAGTTGGAAGATCATGTACTGTCACACTAACAAATGTAGAAAAAGAAGACTGCTATGTTGTTTTATGGAACCAACCTGACATTATTCTTACCCGAGTAGTGAAGGATGGATGGGGGAATGTGTTTGAGGTTGATGATGATGAAGTTTTGTATGGTGTATATTATGAGAAAGTGCCGAATAGTATAGTAAGTTCTATTTTCTTGTAGATGGCACCAATGTCCATTGTGCATGCTGATGCGGTGGTGCCATTAAGTACCCAATGATGCAAGTCAAATAAGGTGAAGGGCCACAAAACCTCGGGGTGTTCACCTCTAAGAAATTTTATGTATCACGTGAATTCAAGGGGTATTCAAAAAATCCCTTACACTTACATACTTTTATAAATAAAATGATTCCTTTTTCTTCATGAACTTAAAGTTTTTTTCCAAAATTGGTTTTAAGAACCCCTCTTGTTGTAAATGTATTTCTATAACTTTTACTAAAAACCTCTTGATGACATCACGTGCTATGATTACATATTTTTAGGTGAACCCCTGGGCACAAAACTGTGTACTATGTACCCCCCTAAATGCACACTAGGATCTTGGACAACATCCACTTCTAAGTTTCTTTACTTTCTTTCTTTCTAAAAGCACTCATGTGCCAGACTTGTGTATAATTATTTTTGAAATTTGCATAAATTTTATGGAGTAGTAGCCAGCATCTTATCCTATGTGATTTGGTTTCCTTGTGTGTTTTATTATCTTCTCAAATCATTGTTGAGTAGTTATGTACATAGTGAAAGATGTTATATGACACACAAGGTTCTTTCACATGCTTCTCTTTCTCCCAGAGAGACAACCATTATTGTGTCACAAGCTAAATACATGTTGAGCACTCTTCTTTTGTGTTTGTAGCATGCTCTCTCTCTCTCTCTCTCTCTCTCTCTCTCTCTCTCCCCCTAGTTATGAGAAGAATACATACTGTTTAGCACTAAGATAGTACTACCATAGTACTAAACTACTTTACCTCTATCAATAATAGTATGCACAAACACCTCTTTTGTGTTAGTCACATGCACACAACTCTCTCTCTCTCTCTCTCTCTCTCTCTCTCTCTCTCTCCCCCCCCTAATTATAAGAAGAAATCATATTGTTTTAGAACTGAAATAGTTCTAAATTGCTTTACCTATATCAAATAGTGTGCATAAACACCTCTTTTTTGTTAGTCTCATGCATAATACACACACTCTCTCTCTCTCTCTCTCTCTCTCTCTCTCTCTCTCTCTCTCTCTCTCTCTCTCTGGGTTGTTATAATATATTGTATACTATTTTAGCACTAACATAGTACTAAACTACCTTTCTTATCCGTGTTAGTCTGCACAAACACTTCTTTGTGTTGTCACCTACACAATACTCTCTCTCTCTCTCTCTCTCTCTCTCTCTCTCTCTCCTAGTTATTAATAGATTGCACAAACACTTCTTTGTGTTGTCACCTACACAATACTCTCTCTCTCTCTCTCTCTCCCCTAGTTATTAATACTACTTTGGTACTACCATTTAATAAAATAACTAAAGTGCTTTTCCTATCAGTGTTAGTCGGCATAAACACTTCTTTAATGTTGTCACTTGCATAATACTCTCTCTCTCTCTCTCTCTCGCGGTTGTTATAATATATTGTATACTGTTTTAGCACTAACATAGTACTACGATAGTACTAAACTTACTTTCTTATCAATGTTAGTATGCACAAACACTTCTTTGTGTTGTCACCTCTACATAATATTCTCTCTCTCTCTCCCCTAGTTATGAGAAGAATACATACTGTTTAGTACTAAGATAGTACTACCATAAACACCATATTGGGGAATATGGGAATTTCTCACAAGTTTGGGACACGTGGTCAAAAGTTTGGATTAACCATAACTTGAACACCACTAATCCAAAATGAGCGCTTTATAGCTCTTTAGATTCCATTTTTCAAGCGCTTTCCAACGATAGGTCATATGATAGGGTTTTGAGAAACTTACAAACATGTTATCCATGTCCCCCTTTTTTAAGTATTCAAAAATGGGAATTGGTTCATAGTACTAAACTACTTTACCTCTATCAATAATAGTATGCACAAACACCTCTTTTGTGTTAGTCACATGCACACAACTCTCTCTCTCTCTCTCCCCCCCCCTAATTATAAGAAGAAATCATATTGTTTTAGAACTGACATAGTTCTCAATTGCTTTACCTATATCAAATAGTGTGCACAAACACCTCTTTTTTGTTAGTCGCATGCATAATACTCTCTCTCTCTCTCTCTCTCTCTCTCTCTCTCTCTCTCTCGGTTGTTATAATATATTGTATACTATTTTAGCACTAACATAGTACTAAACTACCTTTCTTATCCGTGTTAGTCTGCACAAACACTTCTTTGTGTTGTCACCTACACAATACTCTCTCTCTCTCTCTCTCCTAGTTATTAATAGATTGCACAAACACTTCTTTATGTTGTCACCTACACAATACTCTCTCTCTCTCTCTCTCTCTCTCTCTCTCTCCTAGTTATTAATACTACTTTGGTACTAGCATTTAATAAAATAACTAAAGTGCTTTTCCTATCAGTGTTAGTCGGCATAAACACTTCTTTAATGTTGTCACTTGCATAACTCTCTCTCTCTCTCTCTCTCTCTCTCTCTCTCTTCTTTCTCTCTCTCGGTTGTTATAATATATTGTATACTGTTTTAGCACTAACATAGTACTACGATAGTACTAAACTTACTTTCTTATCAATGTTAGTCTGCACAAACACTTCTTTGTGTTGTCACCTCTACATAATATTCTCTCTCTCTCTCTCTCTCTCTCTCTCTCTCTCTCTCTCTCTCCCCTAGTTGTTCAGCAAGATCAACCAACAAGATCCATGTAAAAGAGCCATGAACTCATCCGTTGAAGACCAGCAAGGCCAATGAAACAGATCCATGCCCGTGTTTAGAAAATAGCTCCAACTCATTTTTCTTCCTTATCGCATGCGTAGGTATCCTGGGCGACCCAGAGCCTGAGCACCGTATGGTTAGCACCCTCAAGGTTCCTTCATAGGTCACCTAGCGCTTCACTCATAGGCCGCTTCCTTGGTCCCTCATCCACCATACCGGAAGCTCACCATTTTTAATCGAACCAAGGCTGGTCAAGACCTCGGCCAACCTTGCCACACGCGAGACGTCCTTCATTGACTCTCCATCAGTTGCAACTATTTCACTTAGGTCACCACGACCTCATTCCACAAGATAGTCAAAATGCTTTCCCAGCATTATTGACATAAAAAAATCTTTAAAAACACGTTTCACATACAATTACAGTTCCAACAAAATTTCCATCTTTCCTCATCATCACACATTCTTTCACATCAATCCTCATCATTTTTCATCGTCCCATATCATTTCTCATCCTTCTATATCATTTCTCATCATTCCATATCATTTCTCATTATCCCACATCAATTTACATCCAATGACATCACTCCCACATTAACTCACATCCAAACACATCATCTCACATCAATTCACATCTAATCACATCATTTCCACATCAACTCACATCTAATCACATCATCTAACATCAATTCACATCCAATCACATCATCCCTCATCAATCCACATCTAATCACATCATTCCCACATCAATCCATATCTATTCACATCTCACTACATCAATCCACATCTAATCACATCATTCCCACATCAATTCACATCTATTCACATCTTCCTACATCAATACACATCTAATCACATCGTTTCCACATCAATCCACATCTATTCACATCTTCCCAAATAATCCACATCTAATCACATTATTTCTACATCAATCCACATCTAATCATATCATTCCCACATCAATCCACATCTATTCACATCTTCCCACATCAATCCACATCTAATCACATCAATCCACATCTATTTATATCTTTCCACATCAATCCACATCTAATCACATCATTCCCACATCAATCCACATCTATTCACATCTTCCCACATCTAATCACATCAATCCACATCTATTCAGATCTTCCCACATCAATCCACATCTATTCAGATCTTCCCACATCAATCCACATCTAATCACATTATTCCCACATCAATCCACATCTTTCCACATCAATCCATATCTAATCACATCATTTCCACATCAATTCACATCTATTCACATCATTTCCACATCAATCCACATCTAACTATATCTTCCCACATCAATCCACATCTAATCACATCATTCCCACATCAATCCACATCTATTCAAATCTTCCCACATCAATTCACATCTAATCACATCATTCCCACATCAATCCACATCTATTCATATCTTCCCACATCAATCCACATCTAATCACATCATTTCACATCCATTCACATCATTTCACATCCATTTTTATCTAAGTGAATTATATTTATAACCATTTCCATAATTCATCTAGAAAATTTATGCGTAACCTTCTTTATTTTCCAGGCAAATGAATAATGCTCAAAACTCCACTTTTAGCATAAAATTAATTATGCATTAAATTTATTTTTTAATAATAAAATTTCTACCATAGTTTCCCCGCATTTTCTATGAAATGAGAATGCCCAAAAGTTCACTTTTAATAAAAAAATTTGTTTATGCAAATCTTTCATTTTCTAATGATGAAATTTTGCTATAGTTTCCCCGCATTTTCTACGAAATGAGAATGCCCAAAAGTTCACTTTTAATATAAAAACTTGTTTATGCAAATCCTTCATTTTCTAATGATAAAATTTTGCTATAGTTTCCCCGCATTTACTTTGAAATGAGAATGGTTAAAATTACACTTTTAGCATAAAAATTAGTTTATGCATAAGTTTAAGCTTAAACATAAACATAAGCACTTTATTTATTTAAGAAAAGTACCCAATATGGCTTTCATATTATAAGAATGTTAGCCCAAGCTCTCTTTACTTTAGAATGAATAAATATGAATTTTCCTAACATAAAACAAGCATAAATAAACTACTCCTCATTTTAATTAGCTTTAAAAATCATAAAAAGGCTTAATCTTTATCTCTAGCTTGTTAGGCCTAGAGATTTGGTTAAGAAAATAAGATTAGGACTAAGATTTATCCTTCCAAGAAGGATTAATCCAATAAAGGTGAGTATTCTTACCAAAAGAGAGATTTACAAATCAAAACATTACTTTTGAGCCTAAAAGATTAGTATTGATCCATTTTTAACAACATAATCAATAAAAACATGGTTAAGAAAAACCCATAGATTAAAATGCTTCCCAAGCATTAGAGGGGTTGGGAAGAAGATAACCATTTAGAAAAAACACCATTGTTAGGCTTACCCTTGGTTTTTGGCTTGATTCTTTAGGGAAATGTGAAGCCCTCAAAGAAGAAGCTTAGCCACCAAGTAAAAGAGGGTAATCTCCAAGAGAAAAAGAGGATTAATGAAGCTCCAAAGCTTCACAATAGAAATATAATAGACTGAAAATTACACTAGCATATATAGTTACTCCAATATGAAAATACAAAGGAATGGTGGTCTATTTATAAGTGACGGAGGCCACCAACCAAGTTCAGCTAGAATCTATAGGCTTCCTGCTCTAGTTTGATTCATTTTGGACAAGTTTAGACTAGTTTGGCTCACTTTTTTTATTTGGTTTGAAGGAGGAGAGATGAAATATCTCACTTTTTTTGAATTAAAAAATGCCTCTTGATGTGATTTCTAGGCGCCTCCTTCATGAGCCCTTCTCCCCATTCCGAGGTGTCAAAAATTTCTTTTTTTAACTAAAAAATCTCATTTTTTTACTAATAAACCCTGTAGTAGTCAACTCTTCATCATATGTGAGAATTTACTCATTTTTGGGAGATTTTCTTATATTCTTTGCCTTTTTCTCATCCCAATACTTGGATTAACCTTATTGGCCCTTCTTGACACTCTTTGGACCTTAATAAGAGTTTTTCTAGAATTTTATACCCCTAGGCTAAGATGTCCAATTCACATATTCAATTAATTTCTAATGCACATTGGAAAACTCTTTTTAAGATTTTGTTTCAAGGGATATCTTCCTATTGATTGGGAGAAAATTCTTATCCAAAAATATTTCAAAACTGTATTACCTCTCTCTTATTTCAAAAGTGTATTATCTCTCTCTAGAATATTTTCTCTCTTTAGAACAAAAGAGGGTAAATTCAGAATTAGGGGATGATTACAAAGACTGAAGGGGAAGTTCTTACACATTTACATCTCAAAAGCTAGAGGGAGGAATCTTACAAACAGAAAACATTATGCTGGGACTTGAAATTAAAAGACAAACAGAAACAAAGCTTCATACTACTGAGACAATAATGCATACAATAGATAGATTGCTTTATTAATGTCGGGTCATCCTTATATAAACGGATATCAAAGAGTTACAAAGTAATTTGGTACAGAGACACAGCGTTTCATATACAAGCACACCGATACACGGATGGGTGGGGCAGATAGTCGGCTGGGCGAATAGTTGGATGGTCGGACCCGCCAACACTCGGCGCACCCAGTGGAAAGATCTTGAATCCAATACCTGAACCCACACGGACTGCCATGTAGCTACTCCACATCGCAAAAGTTATCATCATTAGCTCCATCATCAGCAACTTGTCCTGCTCCGTGGTCGCAGCACCTCTAGCAGGTCCAACCAGTTGGAGAGGCGGCAGAGGGATCTGGGCCAAAGCATGCTGTCTGAGATAAGTTCCCATTGTCCGATACCAAATAGGTTCCACCAAATTAGTAGTAGATGCCATTTGTGCAAGCCACTGAATGATGAATACACATCCTTGCCGAATAACTTGGATCTGATTATTCAGTTCCTATCCAGACGTCCACTACAAAGTTGCAAATATCTGTTGGAGATCATCATTCTGATGTCTCCACTCTTCTTGATCAGCCACCATAAGTTGTGCCTACCTTGTCATTGACATTATGGTCTTCTTTGTCCACCCTTGGCTTTCCGGAAGTCCTTCCTGCTCTGTAGAGCCTTTCTTCTGTGGCGCTGCTTTCCCACTCGGTCGTTCTTTTTTATTCAATATGGATCTTAGCGTATTAATCTCCTTCATAAGTTCTTTCACCTCATTCGTATTTGCCTGATGCTCTTCCTTGTATGCTAACATCAAGGCTACCAATTGATCTTTAACCTCATCATATCTCTGTTTTGCAGGGCTAAAGAATGCTCCCTCAACGTGAAGATAGTACTTTGGCCTGATGAAGAACTGCTTGCCATACTCGACATTATTTTCAAACCTGTCATAACTGTAGAAAAAACCTATCCCTAGGCTCAATGACTATCTGTTTCCCAAGAGTTTTAACTTTCAATAAATATGCTTCCAGCTATTCAATAGAGTTTGATGTTGAAAATTTAAGGAAGACGAACCGACTTCCTGCTGTCCTGGCATGGCGCTTTGCCCACTGGCTAGCTCCTGAACTCTAGTCTCCTATTGGCACACTATTGCTTGACCATCCTTCGGTGCTCCAGATTCGGGGTCTTCATCCTCTCTCATGGCAAGATTCTAGTTGCCTTACACCCGGACTCCAACAGAAGTTGTAGCCGTTCCATGTGCTCCTCCCACAAGGACGCCAATTTCGTTTTGTCAATGTATCTGACAGATCTACTAGAGTTTCTACATCCAACATTCGGGTGCTCTCTGAAGGATCTGCATACCCTTTCACCTGGGCCTCCAGAAACTTGGCCTAAGCTTGGGCCTCTGTGGTTTGCGCTTTAACTATGTCCAACACCCGGAGATGCTCTTCAGATGCAGATTCCATCATCTTCTTTGTGCTGGATAAGTCTTCCAAAAGCTCTCCCATTTGTTGCTTCAATTCTCCAACCTAAGCTTCTAATACAACATTCCGACTCTTCAGCATTCAAAATTCCTCCTGGAGTTGCTCCATCTGCTCCCCCTGCTAGCCTTGGTGAGCCGCGCCACCTCCTTCTTGAATCTAATCAAAAATATTTGGCCCAAGCGACTGACTGACCCTTTTTCTGCTTTCAGCAACCAAGACATTGCATGTGCAGAAATGTTGAGCGTTTTGCTTTGCAACCATAGCATCTTTAGAAAAAATTTATAACAGGGGATCTTTGCTACTTCTGGGTGGTTTGTCAGTCTGTATTCTTCTGAGATTCTGTCTCCAAACAACCCATTCAATGTCGATGCGTCCACCATCAACACGTTGTGCCTTCCCTGTAAGGGCAAATGCAGCCGTGCTGGTTCACCAACTCAACGTTCAGCTCATAACTCTTTCTTGCGTACTGCACCATATCGCCCTTCTGCAATTGATCCAGAATCAATTGAGCCAGAATCTCCAAAGCTAGGCGTAAACAATTGACTGCATAGTGGGGAGGGGTAAACAACTGACCGCAGTCCCCTCGGGGTGGGAGCCAATAAGGTGATGGTATGAATAATATTTCATAGAATATTCCCTTGGATACTAGGTCCATCATTAATGGTCGGTGGTCTCGGTGGGTCGCGTTCTTGATATGTAGCGGTAACTGTGTCTATGTAGTGTAACCGCCCTTGTTGTATAAGCATCTACCATACTGCCTACAATACTATATATGGACATGGTTGCTATGAACTAAGGCATCCAATGCTTGTGAGTATCCACCCCCTTCTATACTTAGTACATCCTTCATCCAGAGTCTGTCTAGATCACCATCTAAGCTCTACTTGAGAGCGCACGGGTGGATAGCATCATCACTTGTACCTCTTTGGTATAATCAGAATTTTTAAATTCTCTCCATCGTGTATTTATTCCATTGTCTATTGTGCTTTATCTTGCTATCTCTCTCCGATGTGCCATATTCTTATATGGTATTAGAGCTTAGGTGCTCTTAGCAAGAATGGTGCATAAAGTTTAGTCTTTCTTTGCATAGAATTCTAGGAGTGATGGATTCTATCTCTGATGCTGTTGCACCAGTCTTGTGCATTCATCCACCTGCCTTCACGGAAGGCAAGCTTGATAGGACGAACTACACTCTCTTAAAATTCAAAATCTATGCCATTCTAGACTCTTATGAGCTACTAGAAATAGTTCTAAGAACGGATGGAGAACCAATGGGAAGTCTTGACCCCAACAACCCTACAAACATGCTTCTGCCAGTTGCTACACTCCTTCGGGTGGCATGGAGAAGGTGGAATGCTAACACACTTTATGCCATTGTCACCAGCATAAGTGATTCAGAATCAGTATGAGACTCGGAATCAGACCAAGATTCAAAACCTGGAGAATCAGCTTGCTGCTGAAAAGTTTACAGAAGGAGAAGCTGCTGAAGCATTTATCCTTGCGGATCAAAAATCTACGAGATCAAATGGCTGTTGTAGGGATTACACACAAGAGTGAGAAGTTGGCTCGGAGGTGCATTCGAATTCTTCCACAAAAGTATGATGGCTTGGCTATATCACTAAATAATCAGGTTAGAGTACGAACTTTATCCTTTGATGAATTTAGTGCTATATAACTTGAGGAGGAGATGTGGTTAAAGACCCGCGATGGTGGTGATGCTACATTTTTTGCCAATTCGAAAGGTAAAGATGCAAAATCTTCTGGTGAGAAGAAGGTGAAGCCAAAGAAGAATAAGTTTCAAGGGAGCTTCTATTAGTGTGACGGAAAGGGTCACACTATCAAATGTTACCATATTATAGTAGTGATGTGTGTGAACACACTTAGGACCGCTGGGGCACTTTTTCCCTCACTAGGAGGTTTTTTCCCCCGTGCATTGTATATACGCCCATTATCTTTTAGGGTTGGTAATCTTTTATTTTTGGCACTCATAATACACTACAGTGTTGTGCTCAAGCTTCCTCATCTTCTTGAAGTTGTGTGTGCATTCCTGCAATCCTAATTTCAACAATTGGTATCAGAGCAGGCTTCCTCCTCCCGGGCAGCATCACCGGCACCTGCCGCTTCATCTCCTCCGATTGCAACGAGGTTTCACGAGCGTCTGCAGGTTAGTATATGCCGTGGGAGAGCCCATAGGGCTTGTTCGTTTCAAAATTTTGGTATGAAGTCATTTCGCCCTCCATTTTTGCATTCCAAGTACTGCGCAGGCAAAATCGTCCTACTGTGCAGATTTTCTGTCAAGATTAAAATCTGCAGGACAGGTGCCCATTCGTCTGTTTTGGGCTGTGCTACATAGCACAGGTCGATTTTATACAGGTTTACCTCTTACAGACAGCATTTACATCTAGTAGTACAGTCATTGGCCATGGCGGACAACAATGATGTATTCCGCATGTTGGCTGCTGAGGATAAGTTGGATGGCACCAACTATCCATTGTGGGCATATATGATGCGACATGTATTGGTAGCAAAGGGGTTATGGAACATTGTGCAGGGTATTGATGCACGTCCTATTGTGGCTGGGAATGCTGCAAACACATCAGAAACAGGTACTGTTGATGATGGTGCAGGCACAAGTGCTGTAGCAGCTGTTCGAGAACCACCACTTTCAGCAGAGCAGATTCATTGGGATGGTAGAGATGCGCAGGCTCATGCCTTGATTGCGCTGTCTGTCAAACGTACCATTATCCCACATATTCGCTCCTGCAGGACTTCTAAGGATGCTTGGGATGTACTTGCCACATTGTATCAGGCAAGAAATGAGGCTCGTGTTGCTTATCTCCGAAAACAGTTGGAGAGTGAGCATATGAACGAAGGTGATTCTATGGATAGCTTTTTGACAAAGATCAAGGATTTCAAAGAGCAGCTCATTTCTGCAGATGAAATCCTGTCAGACAATTCACTTGTGCAGACTGTTTTGAATGGTCTACCAGATTCTTATCAGGGTTTTACTTCCACTCTTCGCTTGATGATGAAAGGCAATCCCAATGCCTTATCATTTGAGGAGTTAGTTTCTGTTTTGCTGCAAGAAGACCAGTCAAGGCAAAACAGGAATATTATGCGTGTCGCAGATCAAGCTTTCGTTGCTAGTCAGAGAAGCGGGAAAGGTAAAGCTGGCTTTTCTTCTAGTAAGCAGAAATCTGCAAATGCTGCGCAACCAAAGAAGGAAGACAAAGATGAGAAGAAGGGTGACAAACAGAAGACATTTTGCAAGTACTGTAAGGGAAATGATCATGTCATCAAAGCGTGTCCTAAGCTGGCTGCGAAAGAGGCTAAGAAGAAAGAGGCTGGTATGGCTGTTGCAGATGCCTCTCCTTCTAACAATGAATCTGCTAATGTTGTGCTAGATACAGAATGGGCATTCAATGCGCAGTGCAGTTATGACCCATCTTTGCATGACACATGTATGTCTGCAGTAGATTCAGATGTATGGTACTTTGACAGTGGTGCCACTAAGCATATCACCTCGCAGCGCAGTTTATTCACTTTCCTTGAGTCTGCTCCCACAGGGAATACTGTCACTTGTGCCAATAACTCCTCTTATCCCGTTGAAGGAGTTGGACAGATTGTGCTGAATGTTGCAAATGGCAACACCTTTACACTTTTTGATGCATTGTATGTGCCAGGGATCAAAAAGAATCTGCTGTCAGTCTCCGCATTTGCCAAAACAGGTTTGGTTGTAAAATTTGTGGATGACAGATGTACTGTTCATGATCTCTCTTGTGGTGACATCATTGTAGCATCTGGTTCACTATGTCGAGGGCTGTATAAGCTCAATATGGATGGCAAATGTGTAGAGGATTCAGCATGTGCTATTATGGATACGCAGGCTATTTCAGATGCAAAACTGTGGCATGCACGTTTTGGTCATCTGAATTTTGCAAGTTTGCTGCGCCTGCAGAAATCTGAAATGGTGTCTTCTTTGCCTAAGCTTGAGGCACCTGTCAAGCATGTTTGTGAGGGCTGCATATTGGGTAAAATGCAGCGTGCTTCCTTTCCCAAAGATGGATCAGTGAGAGCTGAACGCAGATTGCAGCTTGTTCACAGTGATGTTTGTGGTCCCATGCAAACTCCATCATTTGGAAACTACCTTTACTTCGTGACTTTCATTGATGATTTTACCAGGCATGCATGGGTATATCCTTTGAAGGCAAAGTCCGAAGTGTTTTTGTGCTTCAAACAGTTTTTGGTTATGGCTGAAAATGTGTCAGAAAGTAAGATGGGCACCCTCCGTTCAGATCGAGGGGGGGAGTATATGTCTTCAGAATTTAATGCATTTCTGGCTGAGCGTGGGATAAAACACCAATGTACAGTGCCGTATACACCACAGCAAAATGGTGTGGCTGAGAGAAAAAACAGGTCTCTCATGGAAATGGCAAGATGTATGGTTAAGAGTCAAAGTCTACCACATGGTTTTTGGCTTGAGGCTGTCATGTGTGCCACTTATGTACTAAACAGGTGTCCCACCAAAGCATTACAGGTTGTCACTCCATATGAGGCTTGGCATAGCCGCAAGCCATCTGTTGGCCATTTACGTGTTTTTGGTTGCCTGGCATATGCATTAGTGCCTGTGCAACATCGCAGAAAATTGGATGACAAAGCTGTCAAATGTATTTTTGTTGGATATAGTGCTGAGAGCAAAGGCTATCGTTTGTATCATCCACAGACAAAGCGCATTTTGGTTAGCCGTGATGTTGTATTTGTGGAAGATGCAGTTCAGCCCTTGGTTTCATGTACTAAGGAGACAGATATCAGCTCACGTGATGTCTATGATACATTGTTGCCTCTTTTCAGTGGTGCACAGTCAAGTGCAATACCTCATGAGGCAGTTTTTCAGCCTATGCAGGTTTTAAATGATGGCACAGATCAGCCTATATCTGATGCAGATGTGCATGATGCACTTGAGGATGAGAGACAAGAGATTGAGGGCTCTAGGAATATGCCTAGATGGCTGGTGCAGACTTTGCGTGACAGCAAGTTGGATGCCCCTTTGTCTAGTCGCACTCGTTCTGGCTCTCATGGTGCCTCTTATGCGTCAGATTGTTATGCATTGGCTGTTTCTAGTATGTGCGATGAAAGTGAGCCTGTTTCATTTGATGAGGCACAAAGTTCAGAAAATTGGATGGCTGCTATGCAAGCAGAATACGATGCTATTATGAAGAATGGTACATGGTCTTTATGTGACTTGCCCCCTGGCAAGAAGGCCATTGGCACTAAGTGGGTATACAAATTGAAGCGTAAGCCTGATGGCACAGTGGATCGCCATAAGGCTAGGCTTGTTGCAAAAGGTTATGCTCAAGAGAAGGGCATTGATTTTGATGAGACTTTTGCTCCCACATGTCGTATGACCACTGTTCGTAGCATCTGTGCATTAGCAGCTCATAATGGTTGGAATGTACATCAGCTGGACATAAAGACTGCGTTCTTAAATGGAGATTTGCATGAGGAGGTGTATGTATCGCAGCCTCGTGGTTTTGTTCAAAGAGGGCAGGAAAACAAAGTGTGCAGGTTAAAAAAGGCTTTATATGGTTTAAAGCAAGCTCCACGAGCTTGGTATGAAAAAATACATGCATATTTGACTGCACATGGGTTTCAGAATAGTCCAACAGAAAGCACTTTGTATGTTAAACGTGTGGATGGTGTACATCTAATCATTGCTCTCTATGTCGATGACATGCTGCTCACAGGACCAAATGAGAGTCATATTGCTGATTTTAAGGCTGATTTGAATGCCTCTTTTGAGATGTCAGATTTGGGGCATTTGCATCATTATTTGGGGATACAATTTAAGCAGTGTGATGGAGGTATTGCTTTGTGTCAGACAAAGTATATTGAAACATTGTTGCGGAGATTTGGCCTTGAAGACTGCAAGCCTATTGCTACTCCAATGGAGACAGGTTTGAAGTTGAGTCTTCATGATGCTGGAGATCACTTTGATGTCACACTCTATCAGACAGCTGTTGGTTGCCTCATTTATGTATGCATTACGAGGCCAGACATTCAGTTTGCAGTCTCACAGGTGAGCAGATTTATGCATAGCCCAGGCATTAAGCATTGGCAGGCAGTGAAGCGTATCTTTCGCTATTTGAGTGGTACTCGGCATCTTGGGTTGTTTTATCCCAAGGGGGGATCATTGCCGCCAGATTTACATGTTTTTTCAGATTCTGACTGGGCTGGTTGTTATGACACACGCGTGTCCACGAGTGGTTTTTGCTTCATGCTTGGAAGCTCATGCATATCATGGTTGAGCAAGAAGCAGCCTACTGTGGCCACTTCTAGTTGTGAAGCTGAGTGAAGGGCAGCTTTCACAGCTACGGTTGAGTGTGTGTGGCTCAGACGCCTTATGGCTGATTTGGGTGTTGGGCAGCCATCTGCCACCACCATCTTCACTGACAGTCAGAGCGCATTGGCAGTTGCGCGGAACCCAGTGTTCCATGCTCGTACGAAGCACATTGAGGTGCACTACCATTATGTCAGGGAGAGACTCTCTGCAGGAGAGATCAGTTTGGCTTATGTGCCAACACAGGATAACCTTGCAGACCTTTTCACAAAGGCTCTGCCTCGTGAAAAGTTCGAAGCTTTTCGCAAAGCTTTGGGCTTACTCCCTTTTGTGGATTCGTCCACATAGCTAGACACTTCCCTATACATGAGTGCTAGCTCTTGTTCACCGCATCACTCCAGGGGGGATTTGTTACCATATTATAGTAGTGATGTGTGTGAACACACTTAGGACCGCCGGGGCACTTTTTCCCTCACTAGGAGGTTTTTTCCCCCGTGCATTGTATATACGCCCATTATCTTTTAGGGTTGGTAATCTTTTATTTTTGGCACTCATAATACACTACAGTGTTGTGCTCAAGCTTCCTCATCTTCTTGAAGTTGTGTGTGCATTCCTGCAACCCTAATTTCAACATCAAAGACTGTAGAAAGAAGCACGCTAACGAAGAACTATACCCTGAAGTCTTCATGGAAGAGAAAGGAGTCAGTCAACAATGTCAATACAGAGCTTGAACTTTGGGTCGCCATTGATGAGGTAGGATTATCTTCTCAGGCTCCCTGTTGATGATTCATGGATTTTGGATAGTGAAGCATCCCGACACATCACCAATAAGAAGGGTTGGTATAGTTCCTAGCCTCTACAGGAACCTATTAGTGTTGTTGTTGGGAATAATGTTAAATGTCTAGCTGAAGGGTCTAGAAGCATATCTTTTGTGGCAGCTACATGTGAAGAGAAGAAGTTGCATATGTGCTCTATATACACTACATGTGAAGAGAAGAAGTTGCATATGTGCTCTATATACCCCAAATAAAGAGAAATCTACTATCAGTGCTGTGATGACAGATTGTGGGCTTGAAGTACCACTACAAGACAATGCTGCGATACACGCGTTTCATACACGCGATAAATTATGAACGCGTGTATGGTCGCGCTTGTATTTGAATAGAATCGGGCGCGTGTATTTTAGCATTTAAGTTCGTGTGTATATTTGCATTTATCAACGCGTGTATAAACGCGTTTATATACACGCAGTAATACACGCATCTATACACAGTAATATTCACGGATTAATACACGTTATTATACACGGATTAATACACGCCACTATACACGGATTAATACACGCATGGCAGAGAAAAACTGAAGAAAAACTCTGTAAAATACGCGTGTATTAATGCATCAAAACTGACAATTACGCGTGTATAAGCGCATCTAAATTAAAGAAAAGCGTGTATAGACGCAGGTATCAATGCGTCTGAGACATCTGAACTGAACAGAACGCAGCTATACACCCGTGTATAAGCGCGTCTAAATTAAAAAAAGGCGTGTATAGCCGCATGTATCAACGCGGGTGTGAAAAGAACGCGGCTACACACCCGTGTATAAGCGCGTCTGAGAGGTCCTATACACGCGCTTTTACACGCATGTTTGTGGCCGCGATGATACACGCGCTGATACACGGGCCCGCTACTTTTTTTCACAAGTCATTTTTAGCGGCTAGGAGCGCGGGTATGAGCCCGATCCCTTGTAGTGTACACTTTAAGAAAACTAAAGCAAAAATTCTAGATGTTATTGGCAAGGTAGTTGGCAAAGGAGTAAGGTGTAACATTATATACGAGCTGAGTGCCCTTACAATATCTGTAGATAAGAGCACAAGAAAGCTTTGGCACGAGCGATTTGGTCACATTAGATTTGCATTGCTAAAGGAGATGTAGAAAAAGGGTATGGTAGCTAATTTGCCTATATTTTTAGAATTACAAGAACGATGTGGAGTTACATGATGGGAAAACAACAACGCAAGGCATTTCCACAGGAAAGCAACAATCAAAAAAAGACTACTCTAGAGCTGGTACATGATGATCCTTGTGGTAAAATGTCTACTATTCTATTAGGGGGATCTTCTTACTTTATGCTGTTAGTAGACAATTATAGTAGGAAGATGTGGGTTTATTTCCTTCTTCGAGATAAGGCTGAAGCTTTTGGCAAGTTCAAATAGTGGCATAAGCTTGGGGAAAATGAGAAAGGAAAGAAGGTGAAGAACTTCGTACATATCAAGGAGGATAATTTCTTTCAACAGAATTTGACAGCTGCTGCAAGGAGAATGGCATCAGGTGCCAACTCACCACTACTCACACACCTCAGCAGCAAAATGGTGTTGTAGAATGCCACTATCGACGATTTGTCATGGAGATGCCTTGATGCATGTTGAAGGAAAAGGGTTTTCCCAATACATTTTGGACTGAAGCAGTCAACACAGCAGTGTATGTCCTCAATCGGAGCTACACAAAGACACTCAAGGTTGTTACACCTCAAGAGGACTACCCTAGTAAGAAACCTTTAGTTTCTCATTTTAGAACATTTGACTGTGAATGTTATGTGCATATTCCAGATGCCTCCACGACCAAGCTAGATGTGAAAAGCAAGAAGTGTATCTTGTTGAGATGTCAAGCTCAATATGAGCTGACACTCAGGAGAGGCACTTGCATAACTGTTCGACACTGGCAGGTTTGCTAGTTAGCATCGACATATCTTTGCCAGAGATTCTACAGCTAGAATACACCATCGCTGGTCCACATCCACCCACTTCTCTTAGCGTGTTCACATTATGGACCGCTTGTATATACTCTATTATGTGTGTCAGTCACTTTATCTTCTTTGTAGACCTCTTTTGTTATGTGAAGAAGAAGAAGAATTTTCAGTCTCTCACCTTGTGTGTTCTCTTCTAGGGTTTGTGTGAGTGTGTGTGTGCTTGAAAGAGCTCAAGCTCTTTCTCCCTTGCATCTTTTCATGGTATCAGAGCCTGGTTCATGAGCGGTAAGCAAGAGAAGCACAGGAAGTGGTACACGGGTAAGAGCTTCATCTACTCTTCCCCCTTTGTGTTGGGACTGCTACACCCTTGTTGGGAGCTCTTCAGGAGGCATCGAAAAACAAACTTCGATTAAGTTACTTTCTTTGCGTGTGGGAGAAGAGCTACAGGGCAACTATATTGTCAATTGGATAAATTTTTGGGCCGAAAAAATGTTTTGAGCGCGTTTGGACCTCAGTTTTTCAGTTCGCACCACAGGCGTTCACGATCACTGCGGCACAGGTAAGTTTTGATTCTCTGCAGAACTCTATTTTTGGAACTGTAGGAAGGGCAATTGGTTGTGCAGACATTGTGTGTACTGACTATAAAGAGGTCTTAAAGTTTCCATTGGGTGTATGTATGTAAATTGAGGTCAGTGATTGTTGTGACAGTTTAGGTGCAGTATAGTACCGTTCTGTAGAGAATACAATAGTTTATGCATGTCAAATAAGAGTGTTGTTTTTGGTAAATTTGTATTGCTTACAAGATGTCAAATGATGGAATACACTAGTTACATTGAAGGTGAACATGAGGAGGCACGAGAGATATTGGAGATTAATCCAACTGCTGTGCAGATGTAAATAAGACTCAAAGAATACATCTGAGCCTCTACATTAACAGTCCCATAATGCTTGGTTGTCGTGATTTTTCAATCGTGCCACATAGGAATCATGCCATGAACTTGAGTCGTTATCAATAGTCATGCCAACAAAGAAAGAGCTCATTCATCTACACACATAAGGATATTGCATATGCTTTGTACATCAACATAATATACAAAAGCACTAAGATATGTCACCCGTGATTCATAATGTCAGCAAGAATCATGCCAAAGAAATCATGGCGTGTTCCACGTTATTAAAAATTATGGTTGTCAACATATGTCCAAATGTATTTAAATCATGCCCATTACTTTCAAATTGCACTCCATATGCATATTCTACATTCATATTTTGTGTTACAATAATTCTCAGGGCCGTGAGATTCCTCCAAATCACATCGACCAATCCTCTTCAAAATTTTCATATGTATGGTATTTTGGCATTCTCTCATCTTTTTTGAACTAGTAAACTCATCTCCCCTCAGTAGACATAAAATATTATCACCGTGATTTTCCAAGAATCACACTCATGATTTTTACCTCTGCATAATCATGTTGACTTGGCTATCTCAAATTCCATCGAAACCATCTCCTCATTTTTAATACATGTCAATCATCATCTGGTGCCAGCACAAGTTTTCAACATGATTCTTCAAAAAATCATGGTCGTAATTTCTAACATCTATAAAATCACAAAGGCTTAACCTCACACAAATATGGCCATCGTATTTTCTCATCATATTTCCAATCTAAGAAACCATTCTTCTACAATTTCATAAAGTTTCACCACCATGATTCTCAAAGTCACACCTATGCCTCATTCTTAAACAAGAATATTCTTCAACACGCCTATCATCCTTATCTACTATAATCAAAGGATGTAGCTGCTTAGTGAGTACACTTTTACTCACCCACTAGTGGTCATCACTCGTCCCGACACCTTCCCAAGTACATCTTTGGATGGGAAACCATGGTGGGGTACACTTGCTCCATGGTATGACCCATCACCTAGAATTCCTTAAAGTTTAGCCTCACCACCAACACCAGTAACTCATTCAAATGAACTTTGACCCTTTACATCAAATGGCTCGACAACCTTGCACGTTGACTAAATTCTTTCAAATCCTTTCCAAATGTTTTCTCTGTAACAGCTCCAACGAAAGTTTTAAGGATTTCCCTTTTTATATTTAATGGTATATAGATTTTACTAAAGGTGGTGTACTCTACATCAAATGTCAAGGATAGACACACCAAAATCATGTTGTACAAACAAGCCATGAAGCAATGGTGTTCAAATCTTAAACTTGGATGGGTGCCCGTAGAGGTCCAATGGATAATTAATAGTGTTTTTTCTCCAAGAGCGTGTGGTAGCTCCCTAGTGTTGTAATGCATCAATGTAATATGAGATGAAGAAATGTACAAGAAATAGGCCAAATAGAAGCTTTGGGAACTTGTTTGGCCACAGTTTAAGTGTGTTTATGTCCATGTATAAAAGGCAATTTCTCCCATAATGTAAGGACACTCTCCCATTGTGCAATTGAGCTTTCTCTCTTGCTAAATGTCTCTCTAATCTTCTCTCTAATGCATGCTAGTGAATTTGTGTGAGAGATTTAATGTGAATGGAGGGAGTAGTGCCCATAGTGCAATACAATGGTGTGATAATGCTCGTAGGAGAAGGTGAATGGTAAGCTACCCATGGTTGTGTTGAGCTTGGAAACCTCACGGGTTTACAAGATCATTAATCCCCATAGAACATTGAGGTGAGTAGAGGTGAGCTTGGAATTCAATTGATCTTGTAGATTTTTAATCCATCCTAAGGTTTTACACTTCACCATCAAGTTAACTCTCTCATTTAAGAATGGCTAGAGTTTTCTATTAGTTCTCAAGCTTATCTCTTTATTTTATATTTATTTTACACTCTAAAAATTAGACCTAAGGTTTTACACTTCACCATCCAACCTTAGACTTTACAATTTGTCCATTCAACCTTAGCCCAATTAAATGAGCACTCTTCTATTTATAATTTGTCAAGGCTATTTCTTACACACCCTAGCACATTTCATTTATTGTTATTAACTTAATTTTCTTAGAATAACTCATTTATTTATTTCATAAAAATTTCTAATATCATTTTTCTCTTTCTAACTCTAACGTGTGTAGGGGATGCACATGCAAAACATCATTTATTATCAAAAGTTTTTGATATATACATAGAGCATCACGGCTCCCAAAATCACTGCCTCAATTGTATACGAATAAAGAAGCGAAACTATGAAGGAGACATGCCATGGTACACACGACTCATTACAGAAAGAGGTGCTGTAATTCTACTTCCAGGGATAAAGCGGCTAAGAATCCTAAAAACACGGCATGAAATTCTAAAGTTCTTGGGTGAATGATCAAAGAGTTGTACATGCTGAACAAGCCCTAGCCTTATCATCAGAATCATGGCTAAGGAAATATTTTGCCTAAGCCTCTGATGCTGACTGGTACTGACATTAATACATTGTCCTCCACAGAACCACATATACTAATGCCACAAAGTAAAGACTCTCAAAATGACGCGCAAGTCTCACTCTACTTACTCGGGTCGTAAGCAGAGTTGATGAGGTGCTCGAATGCAAAGGCTATCATATCCTGACTCTAGGAGGGTTCAAGAATTCCAGATAGATTCAGGGTATCCATCTATAAATTTCCAATTCAATTAATGAGTTTTCAATTTTTAAAGTTCATTCAACATAATATTAACAAGTGAAAACATTATTTCCCAGATTTACTATAAAATTTTAAGCAATTTTTAATGCTATTATGCGTAAATTTACAATAGCGCTCTGATACCAACTGTGGGATCCCTCAGCCCCCTCCATGCACCGGATTCTCGATTGCTGGCAGCGGAAGTAGCTCCCTCTTACGCGGAGCAGGGTTTCTCACTCGGGGCCTTGCTCTCGAATGTCCGGGCACGAGACTAAGCTGGTGGTCATTCCGAAAACCGAAACTGGGAAAATTTTCCATGCCCAAAAAACAGAGACGATTCCACCATTTTGAATTTCTTAACAAATTTTTCTAACAAGGTCAAGATACTGAACTAACCTTCATCTGATTAAACCAGATAGAAGGAAAACTATTACAGACTTATCTTGAAGAAATCAATGCTTTTTTCCTAATTAAATCAGGCACAGTCGTTGATCTCTTCATTTGAGAAGTCTTCAGGTTATTATTTAACTATTCGAGTTCTAAGCATATTCCTATTATTGATCAATTTTATTATTAAAACTCTACTGATTCTAGCCTAACCCCATCCGGCCAATGGGTTAGCATCCAGCCCATGGATTAGCCACCACCCAACCACTGGAATTGGTAGAACCAAACAAGTACTCACCCACCCATAATTGAATGCCTTTCTTAACTTTTGCTTTAGAATACATATACGCACACACTCCTCTTTAAACTTTAATTTATAAAACAATCCATTGAGAAAATAATTATTGGTTACAAATGTCATAACTCAAAATTTCCATTCAATCCTTGTTTTTCACAAAACAGTATCACTCTGGACTCTCTGTTGAGACCAGCAGGTCAGCACAACGAGATCCAGTAAAACAGATTACAATAATTTTCTTGTCATCATACATATATATATATCTTTCACGACATACGCATGGTTGTCCTAAGCACCGCGAGCCCGTGCATCGCCTGGTCAGAACCCTCCAGGATCCTTGTTATGTGTCCTGGCACTTCACTCAGGGACCGCTTCGTTGGCCCTCGCCCATCGTACCAGAAGCACACCATTTTACACCATACCCAAGCTGGTTAAGACCTAGGTAGGTTTTTATCGCGTGAGCTGTCCTTTGAGCACTCCCCACAACCAGCTGTTGCAACCGAACTTCCCTTAGAAAAACACATATACCAAATGCTCCCTCTAGCATTCTGGCGTAAGGCAGTCCTTTAAGAAAATAGGGTTTCTATGCAAGTTTTCAGTTTTGATTTTCTTTTGAATACAATGAATATATCTTAATTTCGTATCCCAAGACTTCTAGATCACAAGTCTGGATTCCCAAGCAGAATTCCTTGAATTCTGAATTCTTGATCCTCAGATCAAAATCAAAGGTCTTAACTTAGTTTCAGATTCGGTGGGTGATTTGAGTGTAGATTATTGAACTGGTCACATCGTCTTTTCTTGAAACTGACGAAGGAGTTACGCCTTGGTCATAGTCTAATTTAGGGTTTCAGTCTAGAAAGGTTCTCCCTAAATTATCTTTCTGGAAGGGTAATATTTTAATTACTACTTTACTGAATTTCATTCATTGAGTATTTTGCTTAACTGAATTCAAAACTAGTCACACGAATTCTAATTTAAAAAAATTCTTTAATGCATCTATTTATGCATAAAAATCAATATTGAAAAAAGTAACACTTTTATAATAAAAATAATTCTTTTATGCATCATTTTATGCATAAAAATCAATATTGATGAAAGTAATCCTTTTATAATTAAAAAAAATCTTTTATGCATCATTTTATGCATAAAAATCAATATTGATGAAAGTAACACTTTTATAATTAAAAACAATATCCAATATTTATCTTTCTAATGAAAATCACACTTTTATAATTTAAAAAAACCAATATGCATCCTTCTATGCATAGAATTTAAATCTAATGAAAATCACTCTTTTATAATAATAAAAATAACCAATATGCATCCTGCTATGCATAGAATTTAATTTAATGAAAATCACTCTTTTATAATAAATAAATAAAAATAACCAATATGCATCCTTCTATGCATAAAATTTAAATCTAATAGAAATAACACTTTTGTAATAAAAATATTTTTACTATGCATTTTTCTATGCATAGAATGAAAATAACACTTTAGAATATACAAACAATGGAGATTACTCTTTTTGAATAATAAAAGGTAATACTTATTTCAGAAAATTTATAAAAATTTTACCATAACCTCCTTTGTATGGCTGACCATTTTTCAATTTTTTCTATTCTTAATTTACTTAAAAATTATCCCTAATTTGTTTAAAACATTCTAAACTAATCAAATTCCACTTTTGAAAGAGAAACAATATGAAAAGTTTCATTCAAACGATTTGATTACTTAACTAGGATAAAGAAGGGCTGAATTTAAGAATGAGAGAGAGGGAAAGCCTTTCTAGCAACGCAAAGCATCAAATTATCATTTTAAAGATAATAAGAATTTAGAAAACCATTAAAAGAATAATAAAAAGTAGGATTTCTAACTTACATGAAATTCTGGGAGCTTTCCTTTAGCTTGATGGTTTGAGGGATCTACTCTTGCTTGCAGTTCTTTAGAAGAGGGAAAGGTCAAAAACTAATGAATTATTAAAAAAGTCATAGTTTTTGGCTCTCGGGAGGAGTAGAGTAATAGTGCATATAGGAAAAAGTAAGCTTCTAACCAAACAAACTGATTCTAGAATTTTCCAGGTCAGTTTGGTCAATTTTTTATCATTTTTGGGTCAGTTTAGCTTACTTTTACTAGACTTGAATTAGGAGAGAGGAGAGATGAAATATCTCAAATTTTGGGAATTTAAAACTCCACCACACATGTGAAATAGGTGCCTCCTTCATGAGGGGGAATCCCATCTAAGGTGTCAAAAATTCATTTTTTTAGTATTTCCTTTGGTCCTTAGTCCACTCTTTATCTTATGTGAGTATTTACTCATTTTTGGGGGTTTTTTCTTTATTTCTTCTATTTATCTCCTCCACACATTTGGATGAATCTGATTGGTCCCTCAAAACCTTAATTTAAAATTTTTAAAAAATCTAGACCCCTAAGATAAGGCCTTTTTAATAGATTAAAATTGATTTCTAATGCACCTTCTAAAAATCTTTTTGAAGTTCTATTTCAAAAGAATTTATTTTAATAAGAAGAGATATTTTTTCATCCAAAAATATCTAAAATCTGAATAATCTCTCTCTAGAATATTTTCTCTCTCTAAGCCAAAATAGGTAGAAACAAGATCTTTTATATATCTGAAGAGGGAAATCAAGACTAGTAGTCACCCAAATTATGATCAATTACCCTATGGGTGATTTTATTTTTAGAAGACCATGCTCCTGGTGAGATTATGCTTGATATACCACTAGTTATTCACATGTATTCATAGGTTCTGTGAGAGCTACTTTGGTTTATTAGAGTTATGGCATAGTTATAGTGCTAGCATATATAAATGGGTTCACACTATGGACCTTGTACATTTTAGTGGTAGAGTAACTTTCCCATATAGTATGTACTCTATCTTATGTTATGGTTATAGATAATTAAAGAAGATAGAGAATAATTCAGCCATCCATCTCTCTCTTGTGTGCTTGTCTCCTTGTGTTCTTTTCTACTCTTGTAGAGAAGTGATAAAGATAGAAAACATTTAAAGAATCCATCTCTCTTGTGTTCTTATCTACTCATGTGTGCTTTTCTACTCTTGTAAAGAAGTGAAAAAGATAGAAAATAATTTAGGAATCCATCTCTCTTGTGTGCTTCTCTACTCTTTATAGAGAAATGAAGAAGATAGAATTCAGTCATCCATCGCTCTCTTGTGTGCTTGTCTACTTGTGTGTGTGTGAGAAAAAGTTTACTTATCTACTCTTATATGTGTGTGAGAAGAAGTTCTTGCAAGGAGATTTAGCTCACCCTCTCCTCTCCATACTTCTCAACATAAGACTCTAGCAAAGGAACTCATGCCTTGTTGAACGGCATCTCCCAATATTTTTAAAAGGGGTCCCCCAAGGCCTAGCAACATGGATGAATGTGCATGTTGAAGTCTTGATAACTAACCATGTCCATGGGACTTTTTAAGGGTCCCCAAAGTCCTAACTACATGGATGCATGTGCATGCTTGAGCCTAAACAACTAACTATGACCACAAGACTTTGGCCACCCAACTTAAGTGGGTGCCCATAACCTATCTCTATTCATATATAAAATCCTGATGGTGGCTGGGTAGTTGTTTAGCAATGAGGCCCATGGTCATATATAATGTGAAAGTTATTAGGCTAGAGGCATGGATTTCCTAATGTATGAAAAGTTTTAACACCTTAACCTACTTGACCAATGTCTCATAATAGACCTACTGCGCCTAGAGGAAACTATTAGTCCACCAAGGGCCTATGATAATCATTTTGAGTGCCCATCTGATTCTTTGCTCAAGCCTCAATAGTATCCTTCACTAAGCTTCTCATCTCACACAAAATCCTTGTCACTCACATATCATGTTTAGTGGGGTTATAGCATCTATAATGTTTTTCTTGTCAAGAGAATAATCAATAAATATATATTTTTTAAATATTGGTGTCCAACTTACTTCTCATCTCATCTAGTACATATATATAAGCAATAAACCTAAACACTTTCAAGTGTGCCAATTTTTGTGTATCTAGTAAACATTTGTTCAAGCATCATGCCATGAACTCTCGGTACAGTAGGCATTCACTTCATGATATTAAATATAGGTGTGCTACTACCTCATGATTTAAACTATAGGTGTCCATGAACTACTATTATAGGGGTATCCACTTCATCATATAAACTACGGGTGTGTTACTGTTTCAATTTTAAAAAAATGAGGCATCACTTTCTCATTCATCACTGCATAGGAAAATTCTACAATATGCATGTTTTTTCTTTTTGTAATCCCATTTTGTTGGGTTGTACCTATATGAAAATTGCCTCTTTATCCCATGCTCTCTCAAATAGTCATTTTGCCAATTCCCCCCCACCACATTTGACCTTAGACATTTTATGTACATTGTCTTTCTCTACTATAGTTTTGAAGCTCTGAAAGTGTGAGTAAACCCACATTTTCCACTTTCCTAGTGTGCTCAACTATTAGTACTTTCAAGACAAATAAATTTGGCCTACCATTATATGCAGCTGTATTACCAAATCAACTTGGAGTTGGCATTCCAGTGTGGTGTATGATGTGCACTAATGACAAGGCTCTCATTAAGAGAGCATTGCCTTGGAGATTACTATGAAAATGGTTTTTTCAAGAATGGGAGATATTCATCCTACAGGTCTAGTCATTGACAAGTGTCCACAAGAACTAGAGCCATTACTTAAGGTGGTTGACAAAGATCCCCATTGTTGGGTTCAACAAGAGCAAGGAACTCGCCAACAACTTGCATGCCATGTCATCCTGTGTTGGTTCCATGCTAAGAAAACTTGGGTTGAGAATTTGCTACCACAAGTAAGAGAAATAATGTGATTCTTGACCAAACCATTGTACAAAGGATCAAACAAAATACATACCTCAAGGCAAAGTTAGAACAAGCTAAAAAGTAACTTCAAAAGGAGGTCACCCACACCCATGAGCTCACAGCAATGCATGCCCAACAAGTACAAGAACTCTAGCACAATTCCAAGGCTAATTATTTTTATTGTAAAAGTGTTATTTTCACTAATATCAATTTTTATGCATAAAAGGATGCATAAAAGAATTTTATTTTCTTATCAGTTTGTTTGGTTAGGAGCTCAATTTTTCCTATAAATAGAAGCCTCCCCTTTGTTTTAAAATAAGAGTGTTTAATGCATTGTTACTCTACTCCACCCAAGCCAAGAACTATGAATTTATTAATAATTCACTAGTTTTTGACATTTCCCTCTTCCAAAGATTGGTTGGTCACTCTTGTTCAAACAAGAGTTGAACCCTCAAACCATCAAGCCAAAGGAAAGCTTTCAAAGTCATTAGTAAGTTGGTGATTCTTCTTTTCACTTATTTTAATGGTTTTTATGCCTTATGTCTTCTCTAAAAATGTTATACCTCATTACAAAAAGGCATTTCCTTCTCTTTTCTAACAAAACCAGCCATTCTCTATCCTAGTAGAGGTGAATGGTTAATTGATTAATGTCAAGTTTTTATAATGATTATTTTATTATAAAAGTGTTACTTTTAGCATAATTGAATTTTATGCATAGAGGTATGCATAAAAGATGAATATTTTATTGTAAAAGTGTTACTTTTAGCAAAATTGAATTTCATGCATAGGGGTATGCATAAAAGATGAATATTTTATTATAAAAGTGTTACTTTTAGCATAATTGAATTTCATGCATAGAGGTATGCATAAAAGATGAATATTTTATTATAAAAGTGTTACTTTTAGAAAAATTGGATTTCATGCATAGAGGTATGCATAAAAGATGAATATTTTATTATAAAAGTGTTACTTTTAGCAAAATTGGATTTCATGCAGGTATGCATAAAAGATGAATATTTTATTATAAAAGTGTTACTTTAATCAAAATTGGATTTCATGCATAGAGGTATGCATAAAAGATGAATATTTTATTATAAAAGTGTTACTTTTAGCAAAATTAAATTTCATGCGTAGAGGTATGAATATTTTATTATAAAAGTGTTACTTTTAGCAAAATTGAATTTCATGCGTAGAGGTATGCATAAAAAAAGTGATTATTTTATTATAAAAATGTTACAAAAAAATGATTATTTTATTGTAAAAGTGTTACTTTTATCATATTGAATTTCATGCATAGAGGTATGAAAAAAAATGATTATTTTATTATAAAAATGTTACTTAAAAAATGATTATTTTATTGTAAAAGTGTTACTTTTATCACATTTGAATTTCATGCATAAAGGTATGCATAAAGATAATTATTTTATTGTAAAAGTGTTACTTTTATCATAATTGAAATTCATGCATAGGGGTATGCATGAAAGATGATTATTTCATTGTAAAAGTGTTACTTTTGTCACAATTGAATTTCATGCATAGAGGTATGCATAAAAGAATATTATTTTATTAATGTTACTTTTATCATAATTGGATTTCATGTATAGAGGTATGCATAAAAGATATTTTGATACTAAAAGTGTGATTTTCATCCTAAATGAATTTTATGCATATATTAGATGCATAAGAGAAATTCTTTTATTCTAAAAGTGTAATTCCTACTAAATTGAATTTATGCATAGGAAGATGCATAAAAGATTGATTCAAAAGTGTCATTCTCATGTAAAAGGAATTTATGCATAGGAAGATGCATAAAACATTGATTTTTATTTCGAAAGTGTTATTCTCTTTAAAATGAAATTTATGCATAAATAGATGCGTAAAGAAATCTTATATCAAATATAAGAATTCTCTTGTATTCTGTAAATAGATATTGAGATGTGATAAGGTGTGATAAGATGCGTATGGAAAGTGATAGGATGTGATAAGAGGTGTATGAGATGTGATACGATGTGATAAGATGTGTATGAGAAGTGATAGGATATGATAAGAGGTGTATGAGATGTGATAAGATGCGTATGGGAAGTGGTAGGATGTGATAAGAGGTGTATGAGATGTGATAAGATGTGATAAGATGCGTATGGAAAGTGATAGGATGTGATAAGAGGTGTATGAGATGTGGTAGAATGTGATAAGATGCATATAGAAAGTGATATGATGTGATAAGAGGTGTATTAGATGTGATAAGATGTGATAAGATGCATATGATAAGTGATAGGATGTGATAAGAGGTGTATGAGATATGATAGGATGTGATAAGATGTGTATGGGATGTGATAAGATATGATAAGAGGTGTATGAGATGTGATAGGATGTGCTAAGATGAGTTAGGATGTGATAAGATGTGTATGGGATGAGGTAAAAAGTGTATCTGATGGGATAAGATGTATATGGGTTATGATAGGGCGAGAATGGATGTGATTTGGATGTATGCATGTAGATGTGGATGTATGGATGTGAATGTGAATGTGAATGTGAATGTGAAAGTGGATAATATATAGATGTAGATACGGAGGTGGATGTATGTATGTAAATGTGGATGTATGAATGAGGATGTGAAAATGGATGTATGCATGTAGATGTGGATGTATGGATGTGAATGTGGATGTGGATGTGGATGTGGATGTGGATGTATGGATGTGGATATGGATGTATGGATGTGGATATGGATGTGTATGTATGAATGCGGATATGGGATTGGATGTATGATGTGGATGTACGAACATGGATGTGTATGTAGAATAATGAATGTGAATGTGTATGTGAATTAATGTGTCGTCGATATGAGGGAATGGATGAGAATGAGTACACATTGAATGGAATGTGGAATAAGTAATGTGGACTGAGGAGGGATAATGTGGAAAGACGAGAGTTTGATATAGAAATTGTATTTTGTGACTGTTTGTAAATGACTGTTTTATGTCAAGAATGCTGGGGAAGCATTTTGACCATCTTATGGATTAAGGTCATGGAGACCTAGCTGATAAAGTTGCAATGGTTGACAGAGAGTCAATGGAGGACGTCTCGCGTAATAAGGTCGACCGAGGTCTTGACCAGCCTCGGTTCGATTTAAATGGTGACCTTCCGATACGGTGGATGAGGGACCAAGGAAGCGGCCTATGAGTGAAGCGCTAGGTCACCTGCGAAGGATCCTAGAGGGTGCTGACCATATGGTGCTCGGGCTCTGGGTCGCCGAAGATACCACACGTGCGTCGTGGAAGATATTGGAACAAAGAGTAAGAGTTATTTTCTGAAACCGGGCATGGATCTGGTTGATTGACCTTGTTGGTCCTCAACGGATGAGTCCATGGCTCTTTTATATGGATCTATTGATTGATCTTCAATGAGGATTCTATCTTGATTTTTATATGTGAAAATATTGTCAGGTAGTATGAGCTAGGAACTATTGAAAAGGCCCCTAAGTAAAAAGGTGGTGAGCGTTCTGGTTGCCAATGATGCCATAAGTACACTGAATGATTGGAAATATGGATTCAACCAGAGATTTCGAGGATTGTCATTAGTGACATAATGGTTTCATTAAAGGATTGTTTTAAAGTTAGTTGATGCTGAGAAAAAGGCAATTTCATATTGGGTGTGTAAGTGGTGTGACTAGTTTTATGTTTGCATGAACTTCTGGCTAGGGGACCTGGGAACTCTTTTCCCTGGTACCCGGGACAAAACCTAACCAAATTCCTAATTGGATCCCATCACTACAGTGGTTGGGAGGTTGGGTAACCCATGGGACTAGATGGGGTTAGGCTGGACTGATGGATCCTTAAATCGAGACTCAATTTCTGTTATTACGATAGATAAAGTAAATCTTGGATAGTAATTGTTCTATGGATAGGAATCAACGGGGGCTGTGCCTCTTGATGGGGAAAAAAGCGTTGATCCCAATGATCCAAGTGCAAGTTTCTTCCTTGATCTGATCGAGTATCTTTATAGGTTTAGTCGGATCAGCTTGATCAGTAATGGTCTTGACTATGTTAGAGTATAGAGTTACCCTGGTGGAATCGTCCGTGCTTTCTGGGTAAAGGAAGTTTTTTATCGGGTTCGGTTTTGGAAAAACCAACGGATTAGTCTCTTGTCCGGATATCCGTGGATGAGGCCCCGAGTGTGGGACCCTGCCCCATGCAAGAAGTGCTACTTCCGCTGCTAGTACCCCGAATCCATTGCATGGTGGGGATAGGGTATTAAGAGACTAAGGTTGAGTAGAAGGGTGAGAGAAGGGTGTGAGTGTGAATGGACTTGAGGTCCACTTGTTCATCTATTTAAAGGTGAGGCCATGAGGCATTTTGCATGAGAGCAAGGCCTAGTTGTATGTATAAGCAACTTAATAAGCAAGATATTTTTCTTGTATTTTGTGAGTCCCTCTCCACACACTTGACCACGTTTCTTATCATGGTATCAGAGCCTAGGTGAGTTCAAACTTTGTGGTGTAGAGAATAGGTCAAAATTATCCACTTTTTGCTCATCTCCTTTGTGTGGAGCACAACCTACTGCCCTTGGAGGCCTTCCACAGTCGTGTAGAGGGCTCATCTCTCCACGACCTCTTCATGAAAGATGAAGATAAGCTCTAGGTGTTTACAAACATAGGGCTAATTTCTGAAGATCATCATTCCACGCTGCGTCATTACCTTCTGAGTGCGCCGCCTGCGTTTTCTGCTTCGCAGCCTGGTCGTACATAAATTCGCCGGCTGTAGTCATTTATTAGGCAAGATGTCTTAGGGCTATTGTAGCCCAGTGAGTGGAGACTCTACAGCTCAAATATGAGCTTATTTTGTCCACGGATGCGCCGGCGGCAGGAGAAGAAAAACTAGGCGCCTCTCTCATTTTCACTCAAGCTTTCCATTAAAGCTTGAGTTTTTTGGGTTTTGTTCTCTCTAATCATCTCTCCCTTCCACTAATCACTCAAGTGTGAGAGTGCATTAGTATTGCTAGTCCTAACCTTGATTTTGAAGTGTTTTCCATCTACATGAGGTAGCCATAAACCTCATACCCGTCAAGCTTCAACACCGACATCAAGTTTTAAGCTTTCAAAGTGATTAAAGTGTGCTTCTAAGCACTAATTGTGTTGTTTAACACTAATCACTCTGTTAATCCAACAAAGGGAGATTATCTTAAAGTGTTTTTAAACACTCATAGTGTTATTAAACACTAATGGTGAGTTAATCACGAAAACAAGTGTTATTTTACACTAAAAATGTACCTTTTAGCACTAATTGTGTTTTATACACATAAATAGTGATATTAATCATCAACTAAAGTGTTTCTCAACACTAAGGTGGTCTTAACCATCAAAGGAGGAGGTCATTTATATTAAGAAGGCTCTTCTTCATCAACATGGAGGCCGGGCACACACCATAAGTGCCACATTCAAGTCTTCATCGTCCACCGCTTCTTCCAAAGAGCAATGGTGCAACCATGAACGAATTGTCTTCACCTCATAAGCTAAAGAGGTTGAAGAATTTTGGTTTTTTATCGTAAAACTCAGATTTTTGAGTGTTCTTAAAGGTGGGCACATGTACATTAAGTGCTCATCTTTAATGTTTATGTGTATTACCTTTGAGGCCCTTGTTTGTAAGAGGCATAGGCATGCCATAAGCCATATGTTCTCGTTTCCCAAGCCCAAGGCATTTCATTCCGCTGCATATTCTGATTTTTCATCATATAAGATGAGATGTAAGGTTGAGCATAGAATCCCTAAATGCTCTACCTTGTTGGTTGTCATGATTTTAAGCATTTTTTGGCATTACTTTTGTAAGAGGCATTGGCAACACTATGAGCCATGTCCTCTCCTTCTTGAGCCAAAGATGATAAAACCTATTTGTTTGAGTATTTACCTCAACCAATTACTCATTAAGCTTGTAACTTCAAACCCTAAAGGGTATCATTACATGCATAAAAGCTATTGTAATTGTGGAGTAGACACTGCCCTTGACCAATGCATAAGGCAAGTGGTAAGACCCTCCCTTTCCCTTCCCTATTTAAATCTACCTCACTACCCATGGAGGAGATATGGTATTCAAGGAAGCATAAAGCATGTTGGAGGACCATCTAAAAGCAAACCACTTAAGCAATGGTGGCAGCCTGCTTATGATCATTGTGTGAGAATGGTCAAGGTGGAAAGCATATGGTGGAAGCAATGGCATGTATCTCTCAAGCATGTCATCTACAAGAAGCCAAGCAAACACAAAGAGTGGGGTGCACCATCATTGAGGTGTACATCTTCATCGACAAACAAATAAAGACTTAGATGGCATCAATGTAATAGCCTCTAAGGCTCTAGGAACACTTTTGTAAATCCTAGATAACCACACCTATATTCCAAGCCTTGTACGCCTAATGTTATAAAGGCACTTTATGTCCAATACCACCTATTCCATCCTTCCATAGTTGGTATTGAGGGGGGGTATTAAGAGACTAAGGTTGAGTAGAAGGGTGAGAGAAGGGTGTGAGTGTGAATGGACTTGAGGTCCACTTGTTCATCTATTTAAAGGTGAGGCCATGAGGCATTTTGCATGAGAGCAAGGCCTAGTTGTATGTATAAGCAACTTAATAAGCAAGATATTTTTCTTGTATTTTGTGAGTCCCTCTCCTCCACACACTTGATCTATCATGAGCACCATGTTTCTTATCATAGGGATCTCACAGTTGGTATCAGAGCAAATTGGCTAATAAAGATCAACTGAGAAGCCAAATATCTCAAAAAATTATCAAGAAGCACAAAAAAAAAGGTTGTAATTGTGTGATATAATTCATACAATTTGATAATCAAACTGAAAATTCGTTTAGTAATTGGGTCTTCAAATAGAAGTATCGTAATTGTATGGAACCTTGACTTGCTTGAGACCTAGACATGATGGTATTTACTTTATAGTTCCAAGTATCACGACTACCCATATATACCGAGGATATAACTGCAGCTCTTTATCGGCAGTATATACGAGTAAATCTAAGACTTGAAATTATAAGCGTTAATGCTATCCAGATGAAGAATTCGAGTGTGGTTGATATGATTTTTAATTCTATTTGAGAACTGATGAGTTGATTTAGATTCTGAATTGAAAAATGATGATTCCTGAAAATTGGTTAAAATGTAATAAGCTGAGCAAAACCACAATGAGGATGAATGGGACGAGTCCCTGTGATGATATTCATAACTAAAATGATGATAATGATTTCAACAAATCACTATGAGATTAGTGGATTGTGCTGTCAAATTGCTGCTGTTAACACTTGACACGGTAGATCAAGTTAAGGAATGACAAATTGAGAACTTGCTTGACTGAAATTCCCGTGGAGGAATGTTCAGAAGGAAATTTTTCAGTCTAATGGACCATTATCATGTTAAAGATATGAATGATACAATCTGAATGAATTGTTATTTAATGATGAGTTCTATATAAAGGATATTTATCCCAGTATTCTGTTGGGTTGACTAGAATATAAGGAACCCCAGAATAAATTAGATCTTAAGAAAAAGAGTTGTCCTCTGCTTTGTGAGATAAGGACATCTCGCACTTTTTTAAGTGGGGTAGAATGTAAGATTCCTCCCCCAGCCTTTGAGGTATACAGGAGTAAGAAGATCCCTTTCTGATCTTATAATTAATCCCTCTCTAAAATAAAAGAAAGATTCTGTTTACAAAAAGGAAGACCCTTTCCCCAGAATACCTAAGGAGCCCAACTATTTTAAGGATTCAGAACATTGAGTTCGGAAGTGAGAACCGGTGTTTTGGATACCAAGGTTTTGGTCTTCATTCGAATACGGCCCAAAAGAAGTTCTTTATCTCTTGAGAAGTATAAGAAGTTATCCCCCAGATATTGTGGGCCATATGTGAATTCAAAGAAAGTAGGTGACTTAGCCTACGAGCTTCTTTTACCTCCTCATCTCAAAGTTCATAATGTATTTCATGTAAGCCTTCTATAGAAATATGTGCCAAACCCAAATCATGGAAAGACGGAAAAACTTCAGTGGCAAGATACCGTTGGCTTCTAGGTTACGCTAGTTTCTCTTTTTATAAGTCGTAACTCTTACTTGTCACTCGCAGTAATCTTACTTCCATCGATCTCCTTTCTTTCTTAATCTCTCTTATGGCTTGGCAGCAAGACTTGGTTTTATCCATGATGATTTCTCACCTTCAAGACGCAAGCGAGTCTGTGAAGAAGGATTTTATAGAACTGTATGAGCGCTCACTTTTTCCTCACTTGGAAACTTCTGTAGCTCAGACCAAATGGCGAACCTATCGAGATATAACTAGGGTAACACCGTGGGGGCGACATCACTTCCGTTACAATGTCCACTTGGCTATGGTTATTGAAGCTTTGGGTTTGGGTCCCCGATACTATTGCATGATGACATCAAGGCATGGTGGATTTTCTGAGCGGGTCTTCTTACTAGCGTGCTTTTTTTCTCACCAGAAGATATGCCTTTATCTCGTTTTCGGCTTGCCTCTTAGAGGTCCTTTTGTTAGATCACCTCATACCACTGAGGTAGGTGCTGCGATAACCAGCCGAATTATTCCCATAGATGAGTTACCTTATACATGTGCAGCTTGTGAGTGCTACTTTTGTGACCATATGATGGACGGGCTTATGGAATTGTAAAAAGTTCTTCTATCTTTACTGTATATGTTCCAAGAGTGAATAAAGTTAAAATCTTTATTCTTGTCTTGAGTCTTGCTCTCTTTGAGACTTTTCTTGGTGGTTAATCTTAATTAAATTTTCTCTCACTCTCATATTCATGCATCTTGCAAAATTACCCCGGTTTGCGAGATGAGGACATCTCGCGTTTTTCAAGTGGGAGAGAATGTAAGATTCCTCCCCAGCCTCTCAAAATGTCCAGCATCTTCCCCCTGTAATCAATTCCCTCTTCAAAAATATAAGAGATCTTGTCTCTGTCTGTTTTGACAGAGACAAGATCTTGTCTCTGTCTGTTTTGACATAGAGAGAGAAAATATTCTAGAGAGAGAATATTCAAATTTTGAATATTTTTAGATAGAAAAATATCTCATCTTATTAAAATAAGTTTCCCTGAAACAGAAATTCAAAAAAGAACTTTCCAATATGCAATTGGAATTAATTGGAAATGGGTATGAAGGACCTTAGCCTAAGAGTCTAGATTTTCAGAAATTTTTGGATTATGGTCCAATTAAGGTTCCTATGGACCAATAAGATCAATCCATGTGTGGGGAGGAGATAAATCCAATTTTGTAAAAGAAGATACCCAAAAATGAGTAAATGCTCACATAAGATGAAGAGTTGACTATGTACAAGGTTTATTAGTAAGAAACTATGAGCAACATTAAAAATATGAGATATTTTGGGTATAATGATTCCATTTTGACATATATGTAAGGAAGGGGAGTCCCTTCAATGCTCACATAAGGTGAAGAGTTGAATATGTTTAAGGTTTATTAGTAAGAAACTATGAGTGATATTAAAAATATGAGATATTTTGGATATAATGATTCCATTTTGACACATATGTAAGGAAGGGGGAGAGCCTTTAATGAGTCGCCTACTTCACATGCTTGATTGAGTTTTACATCCTAAAAAATTGAGATATTTTATCTCTCCTCTCTCCTAATTCAAGTCTAGTTCCAAAAAGTTAGCTTAACTGACCTAAAAATGGTGACCAAAAACTAACCAAATTGATTTGGAAAATTCTAGAATCAGTTTGTTTGGTTAGGAGCTTAATTTTTCCTATAAATAGAAGCCTCTCCTTTGTTGAAAAATAATAGTGTTTAATTCATTGTTACTCTACTCCACCCAAGCCAAAAATTATGAATTTATAAATCACTAGTTTTTGACATTTCCCTATATGCCTTTGAGAATACCTTTGAGTATATACCTTTGAATATGTCAAATATTGGTTCTAGAAGAGATTCATTATCATGCGGCAAAGGACCAATGGCTTTCCCCCCACAAGCCCTCCATCACATTCTTCCAAAGATTGGTTGGCCACTCTTGTTCAAACGAACCCTCAAACCATCAAGCCAAAGGAAAGCTTTCACAATCATTAGTAAGTTGGTCATTCTTCTTTTCACTTATTTTGTGGTTTTTATGTCTTTAATGGTTTTTATGCTTTATGTCTTCTCTAAAAATGTTATACCTTATTATACAAAAAGGCATTTCCTTCTCTTGGACAAAGAGAGCACAAGGGTGGTGACCAAGTGTGGAGGGCCAAGTATGGACACATGACATTAGGGTTAGGGTTGGAGGAGAAGCATTATGTTTTATATTTAAATGCCATTTGGGATATGGAATGGACAATCTCTCTTCCCCTCGTTTTGGCTCATTCTCTTTCTTATGATTTGATTCATCTTATGTTCACTTTTGACATTAGGTTTTCATTAGCATTTTGATCAGGGTTTAATAAAATCATCTATAATTATGTAGAAATTTTGGTGCGATGAGATCTTGGGGGGAGTTACATCCCTCCCTCCCTCCTTACCCTTTCTCTTTTTCCATTTCCCCCTCCCTTGCACACCTCCTTCCTCCCCTTTCTTGGTTGTTCTATATTGTTCAAGAAACCCACCCTTTCCCCTCAATATCACTATTTCTAGCTCTTGAGACGATTAGCATACCACCACCATAGAGCTAATCCAATGCTCATCTCCATTATTTCTAGCTTTGTACATCACCACCACTAGCATTGGGCAAAGTAGATGTCCACTCTGTAATGTTGTGGCCAATAGGGCTATCAAGCTTGAGTGTATGTCCATCTCACAACATCACCCCTACCCCTCTTTGGTGGTGGTCTCATCATTCATCAAGTGCAATAAAACAAATCATCATATAGTGATTTTAATTCATCAAGTGTAGAAAAGCAAAGTAGTGTTTATAGCAACAAAAGCTAGTGGCGGGTTTGTAGAAGCGAGTGGGTTAGCACAGAAACAAAGTTGATGGCCATCTCTCCAAGTGCAGTAGAGCATGACTTTAGTGTGCAGAGAGCATAAGAGGACATCTGGTCAAGCATGCATAGCATCAAGTGCATGCAGCTATCATTAGAGGCATAGAGGAGAAGAGTGGCATAGTAGAAAATAGCAAGCGAAGAAGAAGAAACAAACATATTAAAAGAATTATATATATATATAACACCATCAATATCACCTTACCACCCCTCCTTTATTCTCAATGATATTGATGGTGTTATATATATATATATATATATATATATAACACCATCAATATCACCTTACCACCCCTCCTTTCTTCTTGATATTGATGTGGGTGTCTTTTGCTTCCCTTTCCATGAGCTTTGTCATTAGAGTGGAGATCTTCATCATTAACAAATGGATTTCAAGGACTAGTTTGGCACGACAACCATTTTTTTCATAGGGAATTCATAGATGTTTGAGTCACAGGGCCATTTGATGCTCATATGTATGCTTACAGGGAAGTTCAAGCAAAGCCTTGTGGGCTTCCTCCTCATTGTACTCACATTCAAAGAAGGTGATATTAGGCTTAAGGTATGCACTACAGCCTGGGATTTTTCTCCATTTGTAGCTCCCCTTTCCCTAGTGGGATAAGGCCTATTTTGAGGGTCTCTAGAGTCATAGTTTTAATTAGCATATTGTGTCATTTCCATTCTCTTCACAAAACTTGATTTTTGTGGTAGATGCTACCTCTACATCTTCCTTTCTATCTTTCTATGAGGCTTTCATCCTTGAATGGTCATGGTCATCTTTTATTCTCATTCCTCTTCTACATTGTTCCTATGATGGTAGTGTTTAGGAGTGGGAACCAATGGCTTATCAAATAAGGGCATGCGTTGTCCCATAGGGGTATGCCACACTACAAGACAGCCCATTAGAACACCCATTCTCATGAGTATCTTTTGTGCTATTGTATATGGTTTTGTCTTGTCTTCTATCTCTTCTCATCCATGTATTCACTGAGGACATGGTGAATGGGTTATATGTTGGGAGAACTCTAGATAAATAAGGGGATTTATGATCATTTTATTGGATTTATCCATATGGAAATGGGATTGTGGGTGAAGGATGGCCATGGTAATCCCCTTTTGTTGCTTAGGTTTTTTGAGTGCACTTATATATGTTGTTTTCTAGACTATGGTTGGTGATCTCATGTGGATAAAGAGTGCACAAGGTTGGTGGCCGATTGTGGAGGGCCAAGGATGGACACATGACATTAGGGTTTGGAGGAGAAGCAATACATTTGTATTTAAATGTCCTTTGGGCTATGGAATGGACAATCTCTCTTCCCCTTTTTTTGGCTTATTCTCTCTCTTGTGCTTTGATCCATCTTGCTTTTGCTTTAAGCATTAGATTTTCATTAGCATTTTGATTAGGATTTAATTAGATCATCTATAAGCTGACTAGATGTGAGCAGTGCCCATGATCATCTATAAGCTGACTAGATGTGAGCAGTGCCCATGATCATCTATAAGCTGACTAGATGTGAGCAGTGCCCATGATCATGTAGATAAAGTCAGTATATAGACTAGACAAATAAAATAGGATTAACCTACATAAATTTTAGATAATTCATAGAAATTCATAGGATGTACTATCTATATAAAGAACTTTATACCCTTTTACCCCAACATTAGGACAAAGTGGTCAATCCATACCTCCTTACAAGTACACCACTTCCCATGGAAACCAGACAAGGTATTTAGACATATCATAAGTACACCACGTCCCATGGAAACCACACAAGAGGATGTCATGGAGGATTTAGAGGAGGTGAACATACTCATTGCAACTACAAAGGAATTTTTGGCAGGTGATGGAATTAGAAAATAAGAAGGGGTTAAAATGAAGAAGACCCTAGGTAAGCGAAGAGACCAAGTCTACAAGGGAATAACCAATGGATATGCCTCCCCAATCATGGTCCCTAGGATAGAGTTTAGCACAGAGATTGAGTTCGTCACCTTCACACTTACCTACAACCCAAACACTATGTCCAAGCATGCAAATGTGGTGCAAGCATAGGAACCATTTCTATTTCAGCATCAGTCCAAGAAACTCCCATAGAGAGATACAAGAGGAGCTATCATAGATCCCAAAAAATAGGTAGAAGAATGCATACCTTCCCCACCCCAAGATTCATTTGTGGAAGTACAAGTACCCAAGGAAGAGGAGAAGAAGGTTGAGGACCCCAAGCTACCACAAAGGTAGTGCCCATGCGAAAGGAGGACAAAGTAACAACCCCAACAATATCAAATGAGATTGGTCTGTCCAAAAAGCATGACAAGACTCCAAATCAAGAGGAGACCAAGGAAGGTGTGAAGGAGGTTTTAGCTCTGCGAAGGACCTCACCTTATAAATACCTACCCCAGAGAGTTTCAATACTGTACAGATGTTGTCTCCACAATAAAATGAGCTAAGCTTTCCTAGCTATATGTCAGCATTAGAGCACTATTTAGGACATAGGTACAAAGATGAAATCTCATACAAAGGTAAGGTGCAAGAGGATGAAGTGATTTAAAAGCTAGTGTCAAATTGTCACATGTGCTAACGAGTTCTATCCTCAAATGTAACAAAATTGTGCATAGAGAGAGGTTGGTTTCTTGTGAAGAAGAAATCCAGAGGCTAAAGAGAGGCTAAAAGAGAAAGATAGATAAAAACAAGCATATCAAACACCTCTAATGGATATTAATAACCATATAGATTCTATGAAAGTAGATTTTGACAAAAAAGGTTATAGAATTTATGGCCCATGAAGAACAGTCTCAAAGGTTGGCAAGAAAAGGTTAGCAACACATCAAGGAGCTATAAACTGACAAAAACGTTTATGAACAGAGAGTGAAAATGGAGGTGATAAATAATGAGAAAAATGTTTGTGAATACAGAGTGCAACTAGAGGTGATCAAAACATAAGAGTTTCAGAACAAACTACAATAAATATAAAAGGACTTTTGAGGAAAGCAAGAACTGTTAGAACAAAGGATTTTAGAATTACTCAAATATAAAGAGGTGAAAGAGCAAGAGGAATTGAAAAGGAAGCATGCACATGTAATAAGAGCCCACAATGTAGAACTCAAAGAAACCAAAGAGTAGTTGGCCATGGCAGTTGATAGAGCCACCAGTAATAAGTGGTAACACACCTCACCACACCTCTCTCCAAGATTCAAAGGTAGAGTTATAAACTCATTTTAAACAAAGGAGGAGGAACTTACACAATCATTAGTATAGTTGGAGGAACATGTTAAAAGAGCTCATGAGGCTACAACTAAGAATGATAGGCTATTGTAGGCACATGCCATGAGAGAAGAAGCCAACCCAATTGGAACAACATTTAAGTAGCTAAAGCCAAAGACAAAAGGCCTAATGCATAGTTGAAGAACCTTGTGAAGCAGCGCACCTCGCAATTGGCTTTGCTTTGGTACCTCCTCAAACTTTCATCTTTTTCTTTGCTACACTAACAATCTCCTTCATATAATATGATATTAGCATTAGTGAGGATCTAGCTAGGGGAGTTCTTATGTTAATCCAACAAAATTCTGATAGGGATGTTGATGCCATTTTTCATTGTGATATATATCTTATTGACTATATAGCCATGTATAACTTATTGACTATATAGCCATGTATACCTATGCTATGCACCCTATAGTTCTTAACTTCAGATCATGGTGTAGCATTGATCAACTCTACAAATTTTTGATAACATAATCAAAGAATTTCTTAAAAACTTTATGTCTCCTAACCTTCCCTCCATCCCTACTAATTTTGAAACTCTCTCTAATTCCTTTACTATTTTTGTAGTAGAGCAAAGAAGGGATCCCCATGCCTATTACAACTTCCCAACTTTTAGCCTACCAAGTTTAATAGCATAGAAAGGACCCTTGTCATGGAGGCAGATCCCAAACACCAACAACTATCATTATGTGTTGCTTCTTGAAGCTTATAGTAGTCTTATTAGATTAAAAGCAGGAGGCAATAGAGAACTTTGATAAAGAAATGCCATGTTTTAACATGAATAGGAGACCAGAGGAGAAAAGCAATCTATACTATTATTATCGTATATGCTCTACCAAGATACATGTATGTAACCTCTGAAGACACAATAGATAGTTCCTTCTGGACACCACTGCCATATTTCAAATAAACTCTCTGCATGCTACAATCAAGAGGAAACCATTAGAAATTCAAGCTAGGAGACATTATTTTTTATCCTTGGATAAAATAAACATCAAGTAGGAGGGATGTTAGCACCATTTTGGGCCTAACAAAGGCATTCCCTACTATACATGGGAATAGCCAAATAAATGTTATGTAAAGGAACTTTAAAAGTGGAATATATTATAAGAAATTCTTATATGTGTCCAAGCTTAGTAGATTAGGGTTAAGTTTGGGTACCCAAGTGTGAATAAGGGCCAATTTTATATAATTGAATTTCTCATAATGCGAAGACACAATCCCCCTTTATGCCAATTGAGTTATGCTTGTTTACTTGCTTTTGGATCTTGTTGAGAAAGAGTGAGAAAGTGAAGATTAAAGTGTATGACTCTTGGTACACATGCCTCTCTTGCTTATTGTGTGTGTGCGTGTGTGTGTGTGTGTGTGTGTGAGAGAGAGAGAGAGAGAGAGAGAGAGAGTGAGAACTCTCCAATGATTCCCTCAATGGGCTGGTTGCTTGCTTACATTGTTCACTAGATCACCAACTACACCAATGAGTCTCCAAGGAGATTAATGGATTTAGTATAGATGAAGATGCGATTTAAATCATGTCATCTTTAAATGGTGAGTTTGATAGCATATGAAGATAGATGTCTCAAAACCAAAGGAACTTTACGTATGGAAGCGTTATGGCGAGTTTCCCTTTGCCATGTGGAGGTTGGCATGTCAAGGCTTGCATGTGAGTATGCCTTTAAAGGCTTGTTAAAAATTAGGAGAGTGTGAATGCCTCTTTTTATGTAGGTTCTTTGAGAGCGTAAGACTTTTACTTTTTTTATTAAGGTTTTATGAGAGTGTGAGTCTTAATTAAATGAGCCTTTTTTATTAAGATTTTTTTGAGGATGTAAACCTTTAAAAGGCCGATTAAAATTTATTTAAATCCCAAAATATCGGTGGAAAGCTGTCTTTATTCTGACTGGTTGGGAAAAGGGTTTCATGTGAGCACTAGAGTGTAGTCGAGGAGGTGGACAGGAGGCAACATTTCAAGAATATAAAACTCGGATGGGATGGATTATAAGTGCACAATTATTATTGTTATTATCGGTGACCCTCAACTCTAAAAGGCACGGTGAACTAACTAACTCAGCACCATGCGATCAATGGTGTGGAGGGGCTGGGAGAATTGGGTAGAATCTTGGCCGTCAAATGCAGTAAACTAAGGCTTCATAAAGTAAACTTGGCCTCTTTCCTGACGTGGTAGAAATTGGGGTCTAGCTGGGAAAAATTAAGCCAAAAAGATAAAAGCGTGGCAACCAAGCAAGCCAGCTTGGCAGTTTTATGTGGTGGCGAGAGGACTCGATTTGGGTGTATAGAATTGTGTCCTTCATTGCATGGGTCTCTACTGTCATTAGTTTTTCATTAAGAATGCAGTAGGAGGTCCGAGAATGCATGTGTGGTGGGTTCTCTCTACTATGTGCCCACCGGTTTGGAGGCAGCCCTCATTGAGCCAAGAACACAAAAGGTGGAAAGGCACACAAGAACGTTGGACGGGGCAGGTCTCTGCTGTGTGCGTTTCTCATCAAGAACACAGCAGGGGGGGTCCTTGGTTGCATGTGTGGTGGGTTCTCTCTACTGTGTGCCCAGGAATAAGGAGGCAGCCCTCATTGAGCTAAGAATGCAGCAGTAGGAAAGCAATGCAAGAACGCTAGACATGCCGGGTTGTTCTAGCAGCATAGAGACGAGGGGGGTTACCCAGATTACCCTTGTTCTTTACCCTATTTCCAAGTTTCTTTCCCTATTTCTCTTGTTCCAAGCCCTCTATCCTATTGCTCTCTACTCATACCACATTGCCCTTATTCTTTATCCTATCTGATTGCCCTCTGCTCATAACTGTCCTAGCCAGCATAGTATCTAAGAAACCTCAAGTGCAAAGGCGGAAGAAGGCATCCATGATAGGAGAAGATGAAGAGACGATGGGGATTGTTGACTACAAGAAAATCCAAATCACACAAAGGCAAAGTCCTCGACTGCAAGAAAAGCAATTGGCTAGTACATGGAGGCATGGGATCTCCTAAGTGGCCCCCCCAATAGGATTTGCAGCATACGTCAAAGGTAAATTCGACCCCTGATAGCCTCAACAAAAGGCCAAGGAAAAGGCTAGAGGGGCTCATGGATGAGGCAAATTATTTGCCTTTTCTCATTGTCACATTGCCGAATGGAAGGATTATTCATAAATGTTGTGCAAGCAACACCTATTCACAACTTGTAGAAAGGAGGAAGTTAATGATACAACACCTGTTCACAACTTGTAGAAAGGAGGAAGTTAATGATACAACACCTGTTCACAACTTGTAGCAAGGAGGAAGTTAATGATACAACACTTACAACATGTTCATGGGATAGACATTCACATACCTAAGTTGCAAACCGACCGTCCTCATAAGAACAAGGCAATAAGTCGTACTTCTCCGCACACCCTCTTTGCGGAGTGTTGGAAGAGGCAGTCCTATCTAAGATCCAAAGACAAAGAAAAGAAATTTGAACTCAATCGACAGAAATATGAGCGTGATCAATATTTAAAGGCGAAGCATGCATGGAGTGAGCTTCATGTGATAAGTTTAAGACTACATCAAAGGAGGAATATATCTCTACTTGGGTGAAGCAAAGAATGGAGAGATACATGTCAACAACAGACGCTCGCCTTGCAAGAATCCAAGCGTAGATTGATAAGCATGTAAGCTTCTCTTTCTTGAACTTTATAAAGTTGATGCTTTGTTTCTTAGGGCTGTTAAGAGGAGAAGAGTAGTAAAAGTAAGCAAGTTTATAGAGGAGACACCGCATACCTAGTTAGGTGTGTTTATAGAGGAGGCACTGCATACCTAGTTAGGTGTGTTTGGGGGCAGGAAAATGCCAGCCCCACCTCAGCCAGTAGTCCCATGTCTCCAACTGCACCTAACTAGGTATGCAATGTTAAATTTATAGCAGTGTGATGAGCTATGGTGGATCAAATGCTAGAATAAACATCATTAACAAAGAGATTAGACGATGATTAGTGAGCAATTAATTGATAGCTTAATGTAGGCATGGATAATCAAAAACCAGCAAATTCTCATTAGGCCAATGCCTCAATTTATAGAGTTTACATCCAAGCATCTAATCCCATTGATCTCTCCTTGATTCACTCTACCTCTTTTGCTTGATTCTCTCCACCTCTTCCCAAAATATCTCCACACATCCTAAATATTCTCATGCTACCCTTTATTCTCTCCCAGTAGATACTTCTCACCTTTCCATAGCTTCTCACTCATTTACAGATTCTCTTTTATAGCATCTTGCTAAGGGCTTGTTCTTGCACACACCCTATTTACTTGTATATTTCAACACCTCCCCTCGAGTGAATACTCCTAGCACACTTGGACTATATACCAAGTTTCCCTTTTACTTGTGGTAGTGCATGAACAGTGCCTCAAGTACCTAAACTCATAGTCCTTGACACTCTCTCTCTATGTGTCCAAGGCTACTACAAGTGCCCATGACCTTGACGAAAGTGCTCACACATACATATACCACATGGCCTACATCATATGGCCTACATCATTGGTGGCTCAGAGGTGGTTTTACTCTCTTAGGGCAGGTTACAGTGGGTTGTGGGGTTTCTCTCTCTCTCTCTCTCTCTCTCTCTCTCTCTCTCTCTCTCTCTCTCAGAAAAGATGATCTGACTCCACTTCCTTAGGAGCCTCCATGAGGTTTGCTGATGTCATTCCTTCTCCAATTGGTTTGCTGCAGCAGTCTCTTGCCATGTGTCCTAGCTTCCCACAGTTGTGGCAAGTGAAGGTCCTTCCTCCTACTCTTACTCTTCCTTGTCCTCGTCCTCGAGAGAATCCTCCTCGGGTGAAGAATGCTTTTTCTTCTCGAGCTGTTGAGTCCAACCATTTCTTATCTTTGAACTTGGTCTCTTGCTCTAGTAGAGCTCCTTCTATCTCGTGCAGCTTCAATTTAGGTACATTCTTTAATGTTGCTACAATGTTTTCATATTCACCTTTGTCTACCCTCTTTAGAAGCACTACTAGTGCCTCATCATCTTCTACCTTCTTGCCAATGGCTGTCGGTTGTTGCTTAATGCTTTTATATTTGTTCAAGTATGTGATTAAAGGTTCACTTTCCTTCATATCCACTTTGTAGAATTACATCAACAAATTTATCTTTGAACTTTTTGCTTGAGTGCCAAGTAATTTATTGAGTTCATCCCACGCATCTTTTGCCCATTGTATCCCTATGATGTGATGAATGATTTCATCATTTAAATTGAGTGCAATAAGTCCTAATGATTTCTCATTCCTGCTCTTCCATTCATTTTACCCATTCACCTCTAGGCATTCATCTCTTCCCTAAACTAGCCCCCATAGATTTTTCCTCATGAGCAAATACATGGTTTTTGTTTGCAATGTATAAAATTGCTCCCCATTAAGTTTTGTTATCTCTTGTGCCGTGCTCATGATGATGTGAAGGGGGTCTTACCTCTTGATGTAGTTTCAAGATTCAAGGGTAGTTTCTACCCTTTTACAACTCAATCTGGTGTTGTTTAGGTGATGATTACAACAGATTTATCAGCATACATTCACTAGAAATTACATAATACCAAGGGTAACAAATTTGTACTAAATGGTTGGAGTACCAAACCATCTTTGAATTGCAATCTAAAGTTATAAGGATCTGTATCAAATACCCAATGGTTTATTTAAACCCTAAATTGCACCAAAATATAGTGATTAGTATTGATTAATCATTGATTAGCAAAATAATCCTTTTTTTTTGTGCAAAAAATAGAGTATGCAGGGAGTCCAGATCTTGGGCCTTAGAGGTTAAATGAGATCAACTCCTTTCAAAGCCATCAATAGAAATTAGTCTAGTAGAGGATTATGCCAAGAAACACAAGATTTGACCAAACATTAAATGCTTAATGTCTATTTTACCAAAGTCACCTATGCAGATTTGATGGAGAGCTTGGATCTCACTGTAGACTTGATGAAATCTCGCTATGGGCATTATGAGTTCACAATCATGCCATTTGGATTGACTAATGCCCCGGTGACATTCAATCGTCTTATGCAAGATATTCTCTCAGAGAATACTTGGATGATTTTGTTCTTGTCATCTTTGATGATATCTTAGTATACTCGAAGAATGCTACAGATCATGAAGATCATGTGCGCAAGGTCCTGGAAATCCTGAGGAAACACCAACTCTTTACAAAGAAGAGCAAATACCAGCTGCTCATCTCATCAAAAACAACATCCCTGCTTACCCTCAACTCACGTGTAGCAGGGTAATAACACCTGTATCCCTTTTGCTCAAGGGAGTATCCAATAAACACACATTTTAAGCTTTTGGATCCAGCTTAGTTCGCAGCTCATCTGGCACATGCACATATGCAATGCATCCAAAGACTTTCATATGAGACAAATCAAGTTTTTTGCCCCAGTAAACCTCTCCTCTAGAGTTACATCATGTATGGCTGCAGTTGGAGTCCTGTTCATGATGTAAACTGCTATAGAAACAGCCTCAGTCCAATAGCTATGCGGTATATTCTTCTCTCCCATCAATGCTCGTGCAATCTCAGTAATTGCCTGTTTTTTTGCTCAACAACTCCATTTTGTTGTGGAGTGTATCTGCATGTAAACTGTCTCCGAATACCATTCTTCTTCAAAAATGCAGAGAACTCATTGGAGAAGTATTCTCCCCCTCCATCCGACCTTAGGCACTTTACATATTTTCCTATTTTCTTTTCAACCATAACTCTGAAATTTTGAAAGTGAGTGAACACCTCACCCTTCTCCTTCATGAAGTATACCCACTTTCCTTAAATGTCACATAATACCTACAGCCTCCCATAGACATGGTCTTTGTAGGACCACATACATATGAATGCACAACATCTAGTGCATTTCTGCTCACATTTCTGTCACGTGGAAATACATGCTTTGTTTGCTTTCCAAATTGGCATGCTTCACATATTTTCTGCATATCTTTAACTTTAAACTTTGGCAGCCTTGTCACAATTCCTTTAGTCTGCATAGACTTCATTCTCTGAACATTCACATGTCCAATTCTTTTATGCCAAATGTCTGTGTGTGCAACAATTCCTAAACGATTTGCAAACATCGCAGCACTCACTTCAGGCATGTTTACATTCAATGTAAACATTCTGCCCACTCCGTTGCCTTTTGCAACCAACCTGCACTTGTCTTTAAAGTCTTCAACATAACACCATCATCAGGATTAAAACGAACCTGCAAACCCTGCTCAATCATGTGGCCAACTGAATCTAGATTCTTTGTTATGTTCAGAACATGAAGTACATCTACAAGGTACTTCACTTTGCCATCCTGTATAGATAATGGCACATCTCCAACATGGGCAATTGGATGAGCAGTGTCATCCCCTGTTTCCACAAAACCTGGTCTTTCAAGGTTTTTCATCTCCTTGAACCACTCCCCATGACTTGTCATGTGGTTCGAAGCACCTGAATCAACGTACCATATATCATCTTTATGTGCTGCTTCAACATTTTCACACATGGCATTAACAACATGCAGCATAACAAACAACCTTTCATTATCCTCATTGTTTCTGCTCGAGGATGCATAGTTTTTTTGCTGCAATTTCCCATTTTGCATGTCAGCCTGCTTCTTAACAATCTGCTTGCACATGTCCAGGCTTACCACAATAAAAGCATCCACGTGTATCATTATACTGCCTTTGCCAATTTCCACGACCTCTTTAACTCCCCCTGCCTCTGAACTGGCCTCTTCCACCTGTGTGTTGTTGTTTGTGAATTCTAGGACTGTTGTTGTTGTTGCCTGTTGGCCATAATTCTGATTACCCATTTGGCCACCTCCTTGGCCGCGTCCACAGCCTCCTCTACCTCGTCCTCTTCCCAAACTTGTGTAGAAGGCATGTTGCTCCTCTAAACTATTTTTGTTTTGTGAATACTATTGGTCTTCACCCAAGCTGTTCTCTTCTATAATCAACGTAGACACCAAATCTATGAAATTGGGAATGTTTTCTCGAGTCTGAATAGATGTCTTAAATGGCTTGTATTGTGGCCCGAGACCACGTAGACAGACTTCCACCTTATCATCATCATCTACTGAAACGCCAATAGATGCAAAGGATTCCACAATACCCTTGATCTTCAATGCATAGTCATTCATAGACATACTCTTTTTCTCCACAGTATGAAGTTCATTATTCAACTGTATCTTTCGTGCCTTGGTATTCATTTCATAGAGTTTTACCAAGGTGTCCAACGCCTCCTTGGGGGACTTGGCATCCTGTATGTGCCCAATCATGGTGTCTTGTATACTGATAGATACTGATAGAGAGCCAATACATAACTTTTCTAGCTCCTTGGTTCCAATCCTTGAACTCTTTCACATCTGTAGCAGTCGGATTGATCTCCGGTATCTCCGGTGCCTCTTCATGCTCACCTTCTATGTAGTCCCAGTAACCCTTTCCCATCAGGAAATTTGTCAACCTGAACCTCCAATTAAGGAAATTGTTCTTGTCAAGCTTCTCAGCAACAATCTGGTTTATGCCATCATTTGATATCTTGCCAGACACACAAATTTACCAGAAACAGCACTCTAGTTTGTCCTGCACAAACTGTTGTATTTTCTGCAACCAACGGTACTATACTACACTCAAATGTCACAACCAGTGACCTCAATGTGCATACATACACCCAATGGCAACTGTTGAACTCCTTGCAGCACACACAATGTCTGCACACCCAATCTGTCTTCCTGCAGTTCTTAAAACAGAGTTCTACAGAGAATCGATGACTTACCCGGCCGTAGTGCTCAAAATCGCCTGCTTTCTGAAAAACAGAGGTTGTAACACGCCCGAAACGTGTTTTCGGCTGAAAAATTGTTGTCCAATAGGACCGAATAGTTGCCCTATAACTTTACTCCCACGAAGAAAGCTCCTCAATCAGAGATCATTTGCCAGTGCCTCCCGTAGAGCTCCCGACAAGGGTGTAGTCGCCAACACAAATAGGAAAGAGTAGATAAAGCTCTTACCCTTGTACCGCTTCCTGTGCTTCTCTTGCTTGCAGAGCAGCTCAGCCCTTAGCATGAACCAGGCTCTGATACCATGAAAAGATGTAGGGGAGAAGAGAGCTTGAGCTCTTGCAACAAGCACACACACACTCACAAAACCCTAAAAGAGAACACACAAGGTGAGAGGCACTCCAGCTCATAAACTCCAAGCATATCTTGAAATCTGCAAAGCTTCTCAGCTTCCAAGGCCTTCGTGAAGATTTTAGTGACCTGATCCTGTGTGTTGATGTAGGCCAAGTCAATGTCTCTTGCCAAGACTCTCTCCCTGGTAAAGTGGTAATGTATCCCAATGTGTTTCATTTGCACATGGAAAACTGGGTTCCTAGCCAACTGTATACTACTAAGATTGTCACAATATATGATAACCTTTCTCTCCACATGTAACCCCAAATCAGCAAAGTAGCTTGCCTAACCAAGCTACCAAACACGATGTCACCGCAGCTCCGCTGTACTCTATCTCTATACTCGACAAGGCAGTTGTGGACTACTTCTTGGTGCTCCATGTCACAACAGCACTCTCTAATGAAAACATAAATCCATTGTAGATCTCCTGTCTGAGATGCTACAGGCCCAATCTACATCTATGTACCCATATAGCTCCAATGGTACACCTGCTGCATAAAACAATGCATAATCAACAGTGACCCTCAAATACCAAAGTGTGCATCGCACACTATCAAGATGTGGTTTGCGTGGAACCTCGATAACTTAGCTCTCTAAGCCAATAGTGTAACTCAAATCTAGCTTGCTGATCGTGACATAGATCAAACTCCCCACAATCTTCTTGTACATAGTGGGATCCTCCAACACATAACCTGTATCCGCACTAAGCTTGCCATTTTGATCTAATGGCACCGAGATTGACTTACAATCAGCCATCTTATACTTGGACAACATGTCCAATACATACTGTCTTTGTGTCAGGTGTGCGAATGACCTCAATTCCCAAAGTAGCACAGATCTCCCAAATCCTTCATCTCAAACTTCCTTTTGAGATGACTTTTCACATGCTCAATCTCATCCAAGTTGTCACCCCCACCAACAATAAGATCATCTACATAGATGGTGATGATCACAATACCTTTATCACTCTTGCGCACATACAAAGAGTGATCTGCATGTGCCATATGAAAGCTAATAAGATACTTAGCAATCTTGTCATGCCATGCTTGTGGAGCTTGCTTCAGCCCATATAAGGCCTAACGAAGCTTACATACATACTCTAGGTGACCTGTATCCTCAAAACCTGGTGGCTGATCCATATACACCTCGAGTCTTGCAAGTCACCATGCAAGAATGCATTCTTTACATCCATTTGATGTAAAAACGAGCCTTTAGTTACAGCCACTACAATCATAGCTCTCATAATTGCCATCTTTGCAAAAACAACTGGGACAAATGTCTCCTCATAATCAATCTCATGTGTGCGCAGATCCTTTGGCTACCAATCTAGCCTTGTATCTGCTTATGCTACCATCACTGTTATGTTTCACCTTATAAACCCACTTACAACCAATAGCTTTCTTGTCTTCATGCAATGGCACCAATTCCCAAGTCTCATTTCCATATAATGCATCCATCTCCTCATCCATAGGTTTCTTCCAACACACATTTTCAATAGCCTTATCAAAACATGTGGGTTCTACAACCTGTACAACTTTTGCCATATAAGCATAGTGATGTGCCACATAACCATCAAGAGTCAACCTCTGCATAGGGCTTTTAACTCTTCGAGATCTTTGTAACTTCGCATTCATGGCTTCCATAGCCTTCTTTCCACCACCAGGTGTCCTCATTGCTGGAATCCCAAGCTCCTCAAGGCTTATCTCCGAGCCACTAGACTCTCCATGAATAAGAGAATGCCTTGCATACCAAGGGGCTCAACCACTTTCTCTTTGTCTTTATGTGATGTACCAACTACATTTCCAGGACTGGTACTATGACGCAGCTTGCCACTCCATGGTCTATCAACAACAAAATCGCTGGATGGGAACTCTCCTCCTGGTCCACTCAATGACCGTGATTGCTGACTTGCATTCTGTGCAACCACATTTCCACTTACATCAGCCCCAAAAACATCTTTTTCAACAGCATACCAACTACTCATCTCATTAAATACAACATCCCTGCTTACCCTCAATTCACGTGTAGCAAGATTATAGCATCTTTATTCCTTTTGCTCAAGGGAATATCCAATAAACACACATTTTGATGCCTTTGGATCTAGCCTAGTACGCAACTCCTCTAGCATATGCACATATGCAATACATCCAAAAACTTCCAAGTGGAACAAATCAGGTTTGCCAATAAACTTCTCCTCTGGCGTTACATCATGTATGGTTGCAATAGGGGTCTTGTTCATGATATAAACTATTGTAGACACAACCTCAACCCAATAGCTATGCGGCATATTCTTCTTTGCCATCAATGCTCATGCTATCTCTGTACAATGTGCCTTTTTTTCTACTCACAGCAACTCCATTTTGTTGCGGAGTGTATCTACATGTAAATTGTCTCTGAATGCCATTCTTTCGCAAGAATTCAGAGAACTCATTGGAGAAGTATTCTCCCCCTCCATCGAATGGGCTTGGAAAAGAGTACAAGCTATTCAAGACCTCCATTGTAGTCAAGGAGAATGTTCTCAACTTTTGGGACTTAGTATCTCATAAAAGAAAAGTCCCTTGGTGAGTATTATTCTTCACAAAGTAAGAACACATCAAAACATGCCTTCTACTCCAATTCAGGTAGAGGCAAAGGTAAAGGTCATGTCAATCATACATAGGTGGAAGAGGCTAGTCTAGAGGTAGGGGGAGCCAAAGAGGACGAGGTGGTTAGCAACGAAATCAGAGCACAAATAGCATAGAGTGCTATTATTGTGGCAAACCAGGACACATGGCAAAGGATTTATTTAGAAAGAAGAATGACATTAAAAGTGGAAAGTTTCCAAAAAGGCAACTATGCATCATCTAGTAAACAAGGTGGTGATGTGACAAAAGTGACCGACTGCTTGTGATGCAGCACATGCTTAGTTCCACAATAGGATATATGTCAGAACAAAGGATTTATTTAGAAAGAAGCATGACATTAAAAGTGGAAAGTTTCCAAAAAGTCAACTATGCATCATCTGATGTGACAAAAGTGACCAACTGCTTGTGATGCAGCACATGCTTAGTTCCACAATAGGATATATGTCAGAATCTCAAGATATATGGTATGTGGATTCTAGTTCCTCTAACCACATAACCAGTTATGGTGAGCGGTTTAGAGACGTGTAGAAAATGGAAAAACCAGCTTATGTAGAAATAGGTGTGGTGATACTGTGCATCCCATAGTGCATGTTAGTATAGTGCCATTGTCTATGCAAGATAGATAGATGTACTTCATATTCCAAATATTACAAAGAACTTAGTTTTTGTTTGTGAGACCCTCCGTGCCCCCTCCGAGGGTGATGGCGGCGGAAGCAGCGTCAACCTCTCGCGCAGGGCAGGGATCCACACTCGGGGCCTCGCCCGCGGATGTCCGAACAAGGGACTAGCCTGGTGGTTCCTCCGAAACTGAGCCCGGAAAAACTTCCCTCGCCCCAGAAGGCACGGGCAATTCCTCGAGGAAAATCTTCTAATAACGGGAGAATTAATCTAACGAGTCAAAGTCTTAATTATTCAAACTGATCATCCAACCGAACCTGAAGTCACATAGTCAGATCAAAGAAGAGACTTGCACTTGGTCCATAGAATCACCGCTTTTTTCCTCCTTTAGCCGTTGATTCCCTTCCACATAACAAGGGTCTTCCCAAGACTTAATCTAACTAACGTAACTAATCATAACTTATTTGTATCACAGGAATCCCCTGATCCAGCCTACCCCAACCGGCCCATAGGTTAGCCAACCCCCCAACCATTGTATTGGTGGGATTCCTTTATAAAAATTTGGTTATGTTTTTGCCTGAGGATCGAGGAAATTTAGGTATGTTTTTGCCTGAGTATCGAGGAAAAGAATTCCCAGCCCCCCACCAGTCGGCATTTCAAGCAAAATTTAAAATAGGCATACCACGTACACACCCAATAATGGATGTGATGTCATGTGAATCGAGATGTGAATGAATGATATAGGATGTGAATGGATGTGATTGCATGTGAACTGGGATGTGAATGATATGGGATGAGAATGGATGTGATGTCATGTGAATCGGAATGTGAATGAATGATATGGGATGAGAATGGATGTGATGTCATGTGAATCGGAATGTGAATGAATGTGATGTGATGTGATGCGAATTGGGTAAATATGAATGAATGAGATGTGAATGAATGTGATGTGATGAGATGTGGATATGGGTAAATGCGAGTGGATGAGATCTGATGAGGATATTTGAGGAAAGAAGTGATGAGATGGAAAATGATGTGATTTGGAGGAGAATGGGAATTTATATGAAATGAATGTGGATTAAGTAATGCTGATTAATGTGGAAAGACGAGAGTTTGTTATAGAAATTGTATTTTTGAACTATTTTTAAATGATTGTTTTATGTCAAGAATGCTGGAGAAGCATTTTGACCGTCTTGGGAATGAGGTCCTCGAGACCTAATCTGATAAAGCTGCAACAGTTGAATGGAGAGTCAATGGAGGACGTCTGGCATAGCAAGGTCGGCTGAGGTCTTGACCAGCCTCGATTCGATTAAAATTGTGAGCTTCCAGTACGGTGGATGAGGGACCAAGGAAGCAGCCTATGAGTGAAGCGCTAGATGACCTGTGCGAAGGATCCTAGAGGGCGCTGACCATACGATGCTCGCGCTCTGGGTCGCCGAGATGATACCCACACGTGCGTCGTGGAAGATATTGGAACAAACCGTAAGAGTTGTTTTCTGAATTCGGGCATACATCTGGTTGATTGACCTTACTGGTCCTCAACGGATGAGTCCATGGTTCTTTTAAATGGATCTGTTGCTTGATCTTGCTAATCTTCAACAAAGATTCCATTTTGATATGTGAATATTGCCGAGTACTATGAGCTAGGAACCATGGAAGCGTTCTGGTTGTTGCCAGTGATGCCATAGGTACACTGAGGAAGGAATGACTGGAAATTATAATTCAACCGAAAGTTTTTGGAGGATTATGAATGATGAGTGACTATGATTGGAAATTATAATTCAAGCGGAAGTTTTTGGAGGATTATGATCAGTGAGACTATGATTTCATTAAATGATTATTTTAAAGACAGTTGAATCTGTGAAAAAGGCAATCTCATATTGGGTGTGTAAGTGGTGTGACTAGTTTTAAGTTTGCATGAATATCCGGCTAGGCGGACCTGGGAACTCTTTTCCCTGGTACCCGGGACAAAACCTAACCAAATTCCTAATTGGATCCCATCACTACAGTGATTGGCTAACCGATGGGATTGGAGGGGGTTAGGCTAGACTGATGGATCCCTAAATTGAGACTCAATTCTGTTATGGTACGCTAGATGAAGTAAATCTTGGACAAAAATTGTTCTATGGAAAAGAATCAACGGCTCTGCCTCAATGAGGAAAAAAGCGTTTGTCTCTATGATCCAAGTGCAATCTTTCCCTGATCTGACTATGGGACTTACAGATTTGGTTAGATCAGTTCAATTAGTTAAGGCTTTTGACTACGTTAGAGAAAAATTTATCCTGGAGGAATCACCCGAGCTTTCCGGGCAAGGAAAGTTTTCCTGGTTCAGTTTTGGAAGAACCGATGGGTTAGTCTCTTGTCTGGATATCCGTGGGCGAGGCCTTGAGTGTGGGACCCTGCCCCGTATAAGAAGTGCTACGTCCGCCTGCTAGCACCCTTGAATTCGTTGTGCGGTGGGGATAAGGATCTTACAGCTAGTATTAGAGCAAATTTGGCTCAAGTGGATCAACTGAGAAGCCAAAAATGTCAAAAATTGATGAAGTAGCAATAAAAAGTTGAAATTGTGTAAATTCATACGAATTGTTATTTAGACTAAAATTCATAAATTGGTAATTGGGTCTTCAAATGGAAGTACGGCAATTATATGGAATCCCTAACTTACTTGAGGGCTAGACATGATGGTATTTACCTTCTTATAATTCCAAGGACCGTGACTACCCGTATATACCGAGGGTATAACTGGAGCTCTTTACTGCTGACAATATGTGTATGGCAATATGTGTACGAGTAAATCTAAGATCTTGAAATTATAAGCAAAAATGCTCTCCAAATATGATGAACTCGAATGTGGTTGATATGATTTTAAAATTCTGGTTAAGAATTGATGAATTGATTTGGATTCTGATTGAAAAATGATGATTCCTGAATTTTGGTTGAAATGTAATAAGCTGAACAAAACCACAATGAGGATGAATGGGAGGAGTCCCTATGATGATGTTCATAACTGAAATGACGATAATGACTTCAGCAAATCACTATGAGATTAGTGGATTGTGCACTGACACATTGCTACTGTTAACTCTTGACCCAATGGATCAAGTTAAGGGATGACAAATTAAAAATCTATAAAATTGAAATCCCCCATGGAGGACTGTTCAGATGAAAAATTTCGGTCTAATAGACCATTATTGTGTTAAAGATATGAATGATATGCTCTAAATGAATTGTTATCTGATAATGCGAGTATCTTTATCCCTCGATTCTGTGGGGAGTCGACCTATCTAAAGAACCCCAGAATCAGAGATGAATCAAAAATCAGAATTGAATCATAAATAAAGGAATTTAATAAGATTTTTTGTATTGATAAGAACATGGATCGAGGTCATTGTGGTAGAAATGATAACCCCCAACTCGATGTGAGGAAGAGCTCGCCTTGGATGTTCGTAAAACTCTTCAGTTTGGGCCTTTCAAGGGTGAAGCGAAAAACTTGGGCGAGGCTGTGGAGAAGTGGATCGAAGCAATGGAAGAGTACTTTGATGTCACCGGATACAATGAGAAGAGCAAAATGGCTCTTGCAAGACTGAAGATAGTAGAAACAGCCAGAGTGGCATGGAGAAACCACTACGAGACAAACCGTCTGGATTGAAATTACCCAAGGATGAGGTTCTGTCCTCCTGGCTTTTTGGAAACAAAGATGAATGAATTCTTAGAGTTAACCCAGGGGAGCAGAACTATTGAATTATATCACCAAGTGTTCGCTCTCCTACTCAAATTCTTGCCACCACTGGATGAAGAACAACTGATGGTGGCCAGGTTCATTCGAGGACTGAACGAACCTTTGAAACAAGGTTTTCAGGGCAAGGAAATCAGGGATCAAGATTCCAGACTTCAGCTCCTTCCTTCCAGAGTAATCGGGTTTCTTTATGCCCAAATCAAGAAAATCGGAGAGGTAGACCCTCCAACCCGCAATTTCAAACCAAAGTAATGCAAGACCTCTTCCTCAGAATAGGGAAAGTCAAAGAGAGATATTTCCAAATCGGCCGCCCACTTCTAAGGTAGTAACACTAGAAGTAATTGAAGAAGAAGAAGAAGATGAAAGAGATCATACTCCACCTACGAGATGAGAACATCTCGCGTTTTTCAAGTGGGAGAGAATATAAGATTCCTCCCCATCCCCTCAAGATGTCCAGTTTCTTCCCCTGTAATCAATCCCATTTTCAGAATAATAAAAGATCTTGTTTCTACCTGTTTTGGCCTAGAGTGTAAGATTCCTCCCCCACCCCCTTTTTGATGTCTAGTATCTTTCCCTGTAATCAATCCCTCTTCAGAAATATAAAGACCTTGTTTCTATCTGTTTTAGCTTAGAGAGAGAAAAATATTCTAGAGAGAGAATATTCAGATTTTGAATATTTTTGGATAGAAAAATATCTCTTCTAATTCTGATGAGTTTCCCTGAAACAGAAATTCAAAAAGAATTTTCCAATGTGCAATTGGAATTAATTGAAAATAGGTATAAAGAACCTTAGCCTAAGGGTCTAGATTTTCAGAAATCTTTAGACTATGGTCCAACTAAGGTTCCTATGGACTAATAGCATCAATCCATGTGTAGGGAGGAGATAAATCCAACTTGTAAAAAGAAAACACCCAAAAATGAGTAAATGCTCACATGAGGTGAAGAGTTGAAAATGTACAAGGTTTATTAGTAAAAAACTATGTGCAATATTAAAAATATGAGATATTTTGGGTATAATGATTTTATTATGACACATATGTAAGGAAGGGGAGTCCCTTAAATGCTCACATAAGATGAAGAGTTGAAAATGTACAAGGTTTATTAGTAAAAAACTATGAGCAATATTAAAATGATTCCATTATGACACATATGTAAGGAAGGGGAGTTCTTTAAAGGAGGTGCATATTTCACATAAGATGAAGAGTTGAAAATGTACAAGGTTTATTAGTAAAAAAAACTATGAGCAATATTAAAATGATTCCATTATGACACATATGTAAGGAAGGGGAGTTCTTTAAAGGAGGTGCATATTTCACATGCTTGAATGAGTTTTAGACTCATAAAAATTGAGATATTTCATCTCTTCTCTCTCCTCATTCAAGTCTAGTTCCAAAAAGTTAGCTTAACTGACCTAAAAATGGTCAAATATTGACCAAACTGATTTAGAAAATTCTAGAATCAGTTTGTTTGGTTAGGAGCTCAATTTTTCCTATAAATAGAAGCCTCCCCCTTGTTGAAAAATATATAGTGTTTATGCATCGTTACTCTACTCCACCTAAGCCAAGAACTGTGAATTCATTTAATAATTCACTAGTTTTTGGAGCTTCCCTCTTTCTTCAATCTCCATTAGTGGCTCCATCAACATACTTAACCAATTGATTGGTTGGGGGCCTCTACCGTGAACAAAGAATCAAGCAATTTGTAAGGTAATTAGTGAATATTGATCTTTCTATAATTTCTCAATGTTTCTCTCTTCTCAACCCCTCTCAAGCTTGAGAAGCTTAATTGGTATGATTTTTTTAAATGCTATTAAAGTTAATTGGTGAATAGTAGTGAAGAGTTACATAATTTAATAAATGCTATTGAAGTTAATTTTTATTTATGTTTAAATTCTAATGGTTTTTATGTAATTTCTCTCTCTCACTCAAGAAATGGTCATACTCATGACCCATTCTTAATCCAAATGAAGCTTTTCATAAAGCTTTTCCTTAATCCAAGATTAAGCTATGCTTGAGGCCAAATTAATGGCTTTTTTCTATGCTTTTAGTTTATGCATATTGATGATTCAATCCATTATAGATTAATGATCCAATTAGAGATCATTTTAATTATTTCCTTAATGATAAGCTTTATCTCTTAGAAAAAATTGAGATTTATCAGTCATAGCAGCGGAGCTATGGCAAAAGTTTTATAAAAATTATGCATAAAATAATTTCATTCAAAGCATAAAAAGAGGACTTCCTACCATATTCTAGGAATTATCATCCTAGATTAATTGAAAGAATTTCATTATAATCATGGAGAAATTGAAATTTAATATCATGCATAAAGGATAATTTTTTATATCAAAAGTGTTACTTTTATCATTTTTAATTTTCATGCATAGAAGTATGCATAAAGGAAAATTTTTATATCAAAAGTGTTACTTTTATCATTTTTAATTTTCATGCATAGAAGTATGCATAAAGGATAATTTTTTATATTAAAAGTGTTACTTTTATCATTTTTAATTTTCATGCATAGAAGTATGCATAAAGGAAAATTTTTATATCAAAAGTGTTACTTTTATCATTTTTAATTTTCATGCATAGAAGTATGCATAAAAGATAATTTTTTTAAATATTAAAAGTGTTACTTTTATCATTCTTAATTTTTATGCATAGAAGTATGCATAAAGGATAAATTTTTATATCAAAAGTGTTACTTTTATCATTTTTAATTTTCATGCATAGAAGTATGCATAAAGGATAGTTTTTTTTATATCAAAAGTGTTACTTTTATCATATTGGATTTCATGCATAGAGGTATGCATAAAAGTCGAATATTTTCTTATAAAAGTGTTACTTTTAGCATAATTGAATTTCATGCATAGAGGTATGCATAAAAGATATGGGAAGTGATAAGATATGATAAGATGCATGTGGATGTGGATATGGATGTGTATGTATGAATGCGGATATGGGATGTGGATGTATAAATGAGGATGTGAAAAATGAGATAAGCATGTAGATGTGGATGCATGAATGTGGATGTATGGATGTGAATGAGGATATAGATGTGGATGTATGGATGTGAATATGCATGTAGATATGGATGTATATATGTGAATGGGAATGTGGATGTGGATGTGGATGTATGTATGCATGTGGATGTGGATATGGATGTGTATGTATGAATGTGGATATGGGATGTGGATGTATAAATGAGGATGTGAAAATGGAGATAAGCATGTAGATGTGGATGCATGAATGTGGATGTATGGATGTGAATGAGGATATAGATGTGGATGTATGGATGTGAATATGCATGTAGATATGGATGTATATATGTGAATGGGAATGTGGATGTGGATGTATGTATGCATGTGGATGTGGATATGGATGTGTATGTATGAATGTGGATATGGGATGTGGATGTATAAATGAGGATGTGAAAATGAAGATAAGATGTAGATGTGGATGTATGGATGTGAATGTGGATGTGGATGTGGATGTATGAATGTGGATGTATGGATGTGAATGAGGATGTGGATGTGGATGCATGGATGTAAATGTGGATGTGTATGTATGGATGTATGCATGTAGATGTGTATGTATGGATGTATGCATGTAGATGTGGATACATGAATGTGGATGTATGGATGTGAATGAGGATATAGATGTGGATGTATGGATGAGAATGTGCATGTAGATATGGATGTATAGATGTGAATGGGAATGTGGATGTGGATGTATGGATGTGGATATGGATGTGAATATATGATATGTGATGTGAAGGAATCTGAAGTGAAGAGATGGAAAATGATGTGATTGGATGAGTACACATATAAATGAAATGTGGAATAAGTAATGTGGATTGTATGAGGGATAATGTGGAAAAACGAGAGTTAATATAGAAATTGTATTTGTAAACTGTTTGTAAATGCTGTTTGTAAATGGCTGTTTTATGTCAAGAATGCTGGGAAAGCATTTTGACCGTCTTGTGATTAAGGTCGTGGAGACCTAACTGATAAAGTTGCAACTGCTGACGGAGAGTCAATGGAGGACGTCTCGCGTAGCAAGGTCGGCCGAGGTCTTGACCAGCCTCGGTTTGATTAAAATGGTGAGCTTCCGGTACGGTGGATGAGGGACCAAGGAAGCGGCCTATGAGTGAAGCGCTAGGTCACCTGCGAAGGATCCTAGAGGGTGCTGACCATACGGTGCTCGGGCTCTGGGTCGCCCAGGATACCCACGCGTGCGTCGAGGAAGATATTGGAACAAGGAGTAAGAGTTGTTTTCTGGAACCGGGCATGGATCTGGTTGACTGACCTTGCTGGTCCTCAACGGATGAGTCCATGGCTCTTTTATATGGATCTGTTGGTTGATCTTGCTGATCTTCAATGAGAGTCCATCTTGATAAGTGATTATATTGTTGAGTATTATGGGCTAGGAACTATTGAAACGGCCCCTGTGTGGACAGGTGGTGAGCGTTCTAGTTGCCAATGATGCCATAGATACTCTGATGAAGGAATGATGGGAAATTATGAATCAACTGGATAAATTGGGAGATTGTGATCAGTGGTACTATGGTTTCATTAAAGGATTGTTTTAAAGTTAGCTGATGCTAAGAAAAAGGCAATTTTCATATTGGGTGTGTAAGTGGTGTGGCTAGTTTTATGTTTGCATGAAACTCCGGCTAGGGGGCCTTGGAACTCTTTTCCTTGGTACCCGGGACAAAACCTAACCAAATTCCAAATTGGATCCCATCACTACAGTGGTTGGGCGGTTGGCTAACCCATGGGATCGGATGGGGTTAGGCTGGACTGATGGATCCGTAAATCGAGACTTAATTTCTGTTATTACGATAGATAAAGTAAATCCCGGATAGTAATTGTTCTATGGATAGGAATCAACGGCTGTGCCTCCTTGGTGGGGAAAAAAGCGTTGATCCCAATGATCCAAGTGCAAGTTTCTTCCTTGATCTGACCAAGTATCTTTATAGATGCAGTCGGATCTGTTTGATCAGTAAGGGTTTTGACTACGTTAGAGTAAAGAGTTATCCTGGTGGAATCGCCCATGCTTTCCGGATAAGGGAAGTTTTTTTTTTTGGTTCGGTTTTTGAAAAACCAACGGATTAGTCTCTTGTCCGGATATCCGTGGACGAGGCCCCGAGTGTGAGATCCCGATCTCCACCGCGCAACGGATTCGGGGTACTAGCAGCGGAAGTAGCACATCATGCGTGGGTAGGGGTCTCACACTCGGGGCCTCGCCCACGGATATCCGGACAAGAGACTAATCCGTCGGTTTGTCCAAAATCGAAACCGGAAAAACTTCCTTTACCCGGAAAGCATGGGCGATTCCACCAGGATAACTCTTTACTCTAACGTAGTCAAGATCATTACGAATCAACTGATCTGACTGCACCTTTAACGGTACTTGGTCAATCAAGGAAGAAACTTGCACTTGGATCATTGGGATCAACGCTTTTTCCCCATCAAGAGGCACAGCCGTTGATTCCTATCCATAGAACAATTTCTATCCGGGATTTACTTCATCTATCGTAATAATAGAAATTAAATCTCGATTTATGGATCCATCAGTCCAGCCTAACCCCATCCGATCCCATGGGTTAGCCAACCGCCCAACCACTGTAGTGATGGGATCCAATTTGGAATTTGGTTAGGTTTTGTCCCGGGTACCAAGGAAAAGAGTTCCAAGGCCCCCTAGCCGGAAGTTCATGCAAACATAAAACTAGTCACACCACTTACACACCCAATATGAAATTACCTTTTTCTTAGCATCAGCTAACTTTAAAACAATCCTTTAATGAAACCATAGTACCACTGATCACAATCTTCCAATTTATCCGGTTGATTCATAATTTCCCATCATTCCTTCATCAGAGTATCTATGGCATCATTGGCAACTAGAACGCTCACCACCTGTCCACACAGGGGCCTTTTCAATAGTTCCTAGCCCATAATACTCGGCAATATAATCACTTATAAAAATCAAGATGGACTCTCGTTGAAGATCAGCAAGATCAACCAACAGATCCATATAAAGAGCCATGGACTCATCCATTGAAGACCAGCAAGGTCAATCAACCAGATCCATGCCCGGTTTCACAAAACAACTCTTACTTCTTGTTCCAATATCTTCCTGGACGCACGCGTGGGTATCCTAGGCGACCCAGAGCCCGAGCACCGTATGGTCAGCACCCTCTAGGATCCTTCGCAGGTGACCTAGCGCTTCACTCATAGGCCGCTTCCTTGGTCCCTCATCCACCGTACCGGAAGCTCACCATTTCAATCGAACCGAGGCTGGTCAAGACCTCGGCCGACCTTGCTACGCGAGACGTCCTCCATTGACTCTCCGTCAGCAGTTGCAACTTTATCAGTTAGGTCTCCACGACCTTAATCACAAGACGGTCAAAATGCTTCCCCAGCATTCTTGACATAAAACAGCCATTTACAAACAGCATTTACAAACAGTTTACAAATACAGTTTCTATATTAACTCTCATTTTTCCACATTGTTCCTCATTAATCCACATTACTTATTCCACATTCCATTTATATGTGTACTCATCCAATCACCTCATTTTCCATCTCTTCACTTCAAATTCCTTCACATCACATATCATATATTCACATCCATATCCACATCCATACATCCACATCCATATCCACATTCACATCCATACATCCACATCTACATGCTTATCTCCATTTTCACATCTTCATTTATACATCCACATCCCATATCCACATTCATACATACACATCCATATCCACATCCATACATCCACATCCACATCCACATTCACATCCATACATCCACATCTACCTGCTTACCTCCATTTTCACATCCTCATTTATACATCCACATCCCATATCCACATTCATACATACACATCCATACATCCACATCTACATCCACATACATACATACATCCACATCCACATTCACATTCACATACATCCACATCCACATTCCCATACATCCACATCTATACATCCACATTCCACATTCACATCTATACATCCACATCTACATTCACATTCACATACATCCACATCTCCATTCCCATTCACATCTATACATCCACATCTACATCCACATACATACATACATCCACATCCACATTCCCATTCACATCTATACATCCACATCCATTCATATCTATACATCCACATCTACATCCACATTCACATCTATGCATATATATCTTCATGCATATATCCATTTTCACGTTCATACATCCACACTCCCATCTCCACATCCACACATCCACATACATACATCCATTTCCACATTCCCATTTATATAACCCCATATACCTTCACATCTAATCTTTTACATCACATCCATTCTCGCCCTATCACAACCCATATACATCTTATCCTATCACATACACTTCTTACCTCATCCCCCCATACACATCTTAATTCATCTTATCACCTCCTAACTTATTTCATAAGCATCTTATCACCTCTTATCACACCTCTTATCACATCTCTTATCACCTCCTAACTTATTTCATAAGCATCTTATCACATCTCTTATCACATCCTATCACATCTCTTATCTATTTATAGAATACAAGAGAATTCTTACATTTGATATAAGATTTCTTTACACATTTATTTATGAATAAATTCTATTTAAGGAGATTAATACTTTCAAAGTAAAAATCAATCTTTTATGCATCTTCCTATGCATAAATTCATTTTTAATGAAAATGACACTTTTGAATTAAATTTTAATCTTTTATGCATTTTTCTATACATAAATTCAATTTAGATGAGAATGACACTTTTGAATTAAAAAATCAATCTTTTATGCATCTTCTTATGCATAAATTCAATTTGGTAGGAATTACACTTTTAGAATAAAAAAATTTCTCTTATGCATCTAAGTTAAGCATAAATTCCATTTATGAGGAAAATCACACTTTTAGTATAAAAAGAATATCTTTTATGCATACCTATATGCATGAAATTCAATTATGATAAAAGTCACACTTTTATAATAAAATAATCAACTTTTATGCATACCTCTATACATGAAATCCAATATGATAAAAGTAACACTTTTGATATAAAAATTTTTCCATTATGCATACTTCTATGCATGAAATAAAAATGGTAAAAATAACACTTTTGATATAAAAATTTATCCATTATGCATACTTCTATGCATGAAATAAAAATGGTAAAAATAACACTTTTGATATAAAAATTTATCCATTATGCCTAGCATTAAAATTCAATTTCTCCATGATTGTAATGAAATTCTTTCAATTAATCTAGGATGATAATTCCTAGAATATGGTAGGAAGTCCTCTTTTTATGCTTTGAATGAAATTATTTTATGCATAATTTTTATAAAAATTTTGCCATAGCTCCGCTGCTATGACTGATAAATCTCAATTTTTTCTAAGGGATAAAGCTTATCATTAAGGAAATAATTAAAATGATCTCTAATTGGATCATTAATCTATAATGGATTGAATCATCAATATACATAAACTAAAAGCATAGGAAAAAGCCATTAATTTGGCCTCAAGCATAGCTTAATCTTGGATTAAGGAAAAGCTTTATGAAAAGCTTCATGTGGATTGAGAATGGGTCATGAGTATGACCATTTCTTGAGTGAGAGAGAGAAATTACATAAAAACCATTAGAATTTAAACATAAATAAAAATTAACTTCAATAGCATTTATTAAATTATGTAACTCTTCACTACTATTCACCAATTAACTTTAATAGCATTTAAAAAACCATACCAATTAAGCTTCTCAAGCTTGAGAGGGGTTGAGAAGAGAGAAACATTGAGAAATTATAGAAAGATCAATATTCACTAATTACCTTACAAATTGCTTGATTCTTTGTTCACGGTAGAGGCCCCCAACCAATCAATTGGTTAAGTATGTTGATGGAGCCACTAATGGGAATTGAAGAAAGAGGGAAGCTCCAAAAACTAGTGAATTATTAAAGGAATTCACAGTTCTTGGCTTAGGTGGAGTAGAGTAACGATGCATAAACACTAACTATTTTTCAACAAGGGGGAGGCTTCTATTTATAGGAAAAATTGAGCTCCTAACCAAACAAACTGATTCTAGAATTTTCTAAATCAGTTTGGTCAATATTTGACCATTTTTAGGTCAGTTAAGCTAACTTTTTGGAACTAGACTTGAATGAGGAGAGAGGAGAGATGAAATATCTCAATTTTTATGGGTTTAAAACTCATTCAAGCATGTGAAATATGCACCTCCTTTAAAGAACTCCCCTTCCTTACATATGTGTCATAATGGAATCATTTTAATATTGCTCATAGTTTTTTTTTACTAATAAACCTTGTACATTTTCAACTCTTCATCTTATGTGAAATATGCACCTCCTTTAAAGAATTCCCCTTCCTTACATATGTGTCATAATGGAATCATTTTAATATTGCTCATAGTTTTTTACTAATAAACCTTGTACATTTTCAACTCTTCATCTTATGTGAAATATGCACCTCCTTTAAAGAATTCCCCTTCCTTACATATGTGTCATAATGGCATCATTTTAATATTGCTCATAGTTTTTTACTAATAAACCTTGTACATTTTCAACTCTTCATCTTATGTGAGCATTTACTCATTTTTGGATACCCAAAATATCTCATATTTTTAATATTGCTCATAGTTTTTTACTAATAAACCTTGTACATTTTCAACTCTTCACCTTATGTGAGCATTTACTCATTTTTGGGTATCTTCTTTTTTTACAAATTTGGATTTATCTCTTCCCTACACATGGATTGATGCTATTGGCCCATAGGAACCTTAATTGGACCATAGTCTAAAGATTTTTGAAAATCTAGACCCTTAGACTAAGGTTCTTTATACCTATTTCCAATTAATTCCAATTGCACATTGGAAAATTCTTTTTGAATTTCTATTTCAGGGGAACTCATCTGAATTATAAGAGATATTTTTTTATCCAAAAATATTCAAAATCTGAATATTCTCTCTCTAGAATATTTTTCTCTCTCTAGGCTAAAACAGATAGAAACAAGGTCTTTATATTTCTGAAGAGGGTTGATTACCGGGGAAGATACTAGACATCAAAAAGGGGTTGGGGGAGGAATCTTACATTCTACCCCACTTAAAAAACGCGAGATGTCCTCATCTCGCAACTTGTGATAATTTCGCAAGATGCACGAATATGAGACTTAAAGAAAAATTTTAATCAAGATTAACCACCAAGAAACGTCTTAAAGAGAGCAAGATTCAAAATAAGAACAAGATTTAAACTTTATTCATTCTCGGAACTTATACAGTAAAGATAGAAGAACTCTTTACACTTCCATAAGCCCGTCCATCATATGATCACAAAAGCAGTCCTCACAAGCTGCACAAGTATAAGGTAACTCATCTATGGGAATAATTCTGTTGGTTATTGCTGCATCTATCTCAGAGGTATGAGGTGATCTAACAAAAGGACCTCTGAGAGAGGCAAGCCAAAAACGGGATAAAGGCATATCTTCTCATGAGGAAGAAAACATGCCAGTAAGAAGACCCGCTCAGAAAACCCAAGATGCCTTGATCTCATGACACAGTAATATCGGGGACCCAAACCCAAAGCTTCAATAACCATGGCCAAGCGGACATTGTTACGAAAGTGCTGCTGACCCCAGGGTGTTACCCTAGTTATGTTTTGATAGGTCCGCCATTTGGTTTGCGCTACAGAAGTTCCCAAGTGAGGGAAAAGTGAGCGCTCATACTGCTCTATAAAATCCTTCTTCACAGATTCACTTGCGTCTTGAAGATGAGAAATCATCATGGATAAAACTAATTCCTGTTGCCAAGCCATGAAGGAGATTAAGAAGAAGGGAGATCGATGGAAGTAAGATTACTGTGAGCGACAAGTAAAAGTTACGACTTATATAAAGGAAGGAGCTAGCGTAACTTAGAAGCCAACGGTATCTTGCCACTGAAGTTTTACCGTCTTTCCATGATTTGGGTTTGGCACATATTTCTATGAAATACATTAAGAACTTTGAGATGAGGAGATAAAAGAAGCTCGTAAGCTAAGTCGCTTACTTTCTTTGAATTCAGATAAGGCTCACAATATCTGGGGGATAACTTCTTAAACTCCCCAATAGATAAAGAAATTCTTTTGGGCCGTACTCGAATGAAGACCAAAACCTTGGTATACAAAACACCGATTTTTACTTCTGAACTCATTGTTCTGAATCCTTAAAACAGGTGGAACTCCTGAGAAGTATTCTAGGGAAAGGGTCTTTCTTTCTTAAACAGAATCGTTCTTTTATTTTAGAGATCAAAAAGGGAGATTCTTACTCCTGTATACCTCAAAGACTGGGGAGGAATCTTACATTCTACCCCACTTAAAAAAGTGCGAGATGTCCTCATCTCGCCAAGTAGAGGACAACTCTTTTTCTTAAGATCCAATTTATTCTAGGGTTCCTTATATTCTGGTCAACCCAACAGAATACGGGGATAAATATCCCTTATATAGAACTCATCATTAAACAACAATTCATTTTAGATCATATCATTCATATCTTTAACACGATAATGGTCCATTAGACCGAAAAATTTCCTTCTGAACATTCCTCCACGGGAATTTCAGTCAAGCAAGTTCTCAATTTGTCATCCCTTAACTTGATCTACTGATCAAGTGTTAACAGTAACAATTTGACAGCACAACCCACTAATCTCATAGTGATTTGCTGAATTCATTATCATCATTCCAGTTATGAATATCATCACTGGGACTCGTCCCATTCATCCTCATTGTGGTTTTGTTCAGATTTTTATATTTCAACTAATTTCAGAAATCATCATTTTTCAATCAGAATTTTCAATCAGAATCCAATTCAATTCATCAATTCTCAAACAGAATTAAAAATCATATCAACCACATTCGAATTCATCATCTGGATAGCATTAACGCTTATAATTTCAAGTCTTTAGATTTACTCGTATATACTGTCAGTAAAGAGCTGCAGTATACTCTCGGTATATACGAGTAGTCGTGGCTCTTGGAATTATAAGGTAAATACCATCATGCCTAGGCCTCAAGCAAGTCAGGGATTCTATATAATTGCGGTACTTCCATCTGAAGACCCAATTACCAAATTACGAATTTCAGTTTGAATATCAAATTGTATGAATTATATCACACAATTACAACCTTTTTGTGCTTCTTGATAAATTTTTGACATATTTGTCTTCTCAGTTGATCTTTATTAACCAAATGCTCTGATACCAACTGTGAGATCCCGATCTCCACCGCGCAACGGATTCGGGGTACTAGCAGCGGAAGTAGCACATCATGCGTGGGTAGGGGTCTCACACTCGGGGCCTCGCCCACGGATATCCGGACAAGAGACTAATCCGTCGGTTTGTCCAAAATCGAAACCGGAAAAACTTCCTTTACCCGGAAAGCATGGGCGATTCCACCAGGATAACTCTTTACTCTAACGTAGTCAAGATCATTACGAATCAACTGATCTGACTGCACCTTTAACGGTACTTGGTCAATCAAGGAAGAAACTTGCACTTGGATCATTGGGATCAACGCTTTTTTCCCCATCAAGAGGCACAGCCGTTGATTCCTATCCATAGAACAATTTCTATCCGGGATTTACTTCATCTATCGTAATAATAGAAATTAAATCTCGATTTATGGATCCATCAGTCCAGCCTAACCCCATCCGATCCCATGGGTTAGCCAACCGCCCAACCACTGTAGTGATGGGATCCAATTTGGAATTTGGTTAGGTTTTGTCCCGGGTACCAAGGAAAAGAGTTCCAAGGCCCCCTAGCCGGAAGTTCATGCAAACATAAAACTAGTCACACCACTTACACACCCAATATGAAATTACCTTTTTCTTAGCATCAGCTAACTTTAAAACAATCCTTTAATGAAACCATAGTACCACTGATCACAATCTTCCAATTTATCCGGTTGATTCATAATTTCCCATCATTCCTTCATCAGAGTATCTATGGCATCATTGGCAACTAGAACGCTCACCACCTGTCCACACAGGGGCCTTTTCAATAGTTCCTAGCCCATAATACTCGGCAATATAATCACTTATAAAAATCAAGATGGACTCTCGTTGAAGATCAGCAAGATCAACCAACAGATCCATATAAAGAGCCATGGACTCATCCATTGAAGACCAGCAAGGTCAATCAACCAGATCCATGCCCGGTTTCACAAAACAACTCTTACTTCTTGTTCCAATATCTTCCTGGACGCACGCGTGGGTATCCTAGGCGACCCAGAGCCCGAGCACCGTATGGTCAGCACCCTCTAGGATCCTTCGCAGGTGACCTAGCGCTTCACTCATAGGCCGCTTCCTTGGTCCCTCATCCACCGTACCGGAAGCTCACCATTTCAATCGAACCGAGGCTGGTCAAGACCTCGGCCGACCTTGCTACGCGAGACGTCCTCCATTGACTCTCCGTCAGCAGTTGCAACTTTATCAGTTAGGTCTCCACGACCTTAATCACAAGACGGTCAAAATGCTTCCCCAGCATTCTTGACATAAAACAGCCATTTACAAACAGCATTTACAAACAGTTTACAAATACAGTTTCTATATTAACTCTCATTTTTCCACATTGTTCCTCATTAATCCACATTACTTATTCCACATTCCATTTATATGTGTACTCATCCAATCACCTCATTTTCCATCTCTTCACTTCAAATTCCTTCACATCACATATCATATATTCACATCCATATCCACATCCATACATCCACATCCATATCCACATTCACATCCATACATCCACATCTACATGCTTATCTCCATTTTCACATCTTCATTTATACATCCACATCCCATATCCACATTCATACATACACATCCATATCCACATCCATACATCCACATCCACATCCACATTCACATCCATACATCCACATCTACCTGCTTACCTCCATTTTCACATCCTCATTTATACATCCACATCCCATATCCACATTCATACATACACATCCATACATCCACATCTACATCCACATACATACATACATCCACATCCACATTCACATTCACATACATCCACATCCACATTCCCATACATCCACATCTATACATCCACATTCCACATTCACATCTATACATCCACATCTACATTCACATTCACATACATCCACATCTCCATTCCCATTCACATCTATACATCCACATCTACATCCACATACATACATACATCCACATCCACATTCCCATTCACATCTATACATCCACATCCATTCATATCTATACATCCACATCTACATCCACATTCACATCTATGCATATATATCTTCATGCATATATCCATTTTCACGTTCATACATCCACACTCCCATCTCCACATCCACACATCCACATACATACATCCATTTCCACATTCCCATTTATATAACCCCATATACCTTCACATCTAATCTTTTACATCACATCCATTCTCGCCCTATCACAACCCATATACATCTTATCCTATCACATACACTTCTTACCTCATCCCCCCATACACATCTTAATTCATCTTATCACCTCCTAACTTATTTCATAAGCATCTTATCACCTCTTATCACACCTCTTATCACATCTCTTATCACCTCCTAACTTATTTCATAAGCATCTTATCACATCTCTTATCACATCCTATCACATCTCTTATCTATTTATAGAATACAAGAGAATTCTTACATTTGATATAAGATTTCTTTACACATTTATTTATGAATAAATTCTATTTAAGGAGATTAATACTTTCAAAGTAAAAATCAATCTTTTATGCATCTTCCTATGCATAAATTCATTTTTAATGAAAATGACACTTTTGAATTAAATTTTAATCTTTTATGCATTTTTCTATACATAAATTCAATTTAGATGAGAATGACACTTTTGAATTAAAAAATCAATCTTTTATGCATCTTCTTATGCATAAATTCAATTTGGTAGGAATTACACTTTTAGAATAAAAAAATTTCTCTTATGCATCTAAGTTAAGCATAAATTCCATTTATGAGGAAAATCACACTTTTAGTATAAAAAGAATATCTTTTATGCATACCTATATGCATGAAATTCAATTATGATAAAAGTCACACTTTTATAATAAAATAATCAACTTTTATGCATACCTCTATACATGAAATCCAATATGATAAAAGTAACACTTTTGATATAAAAATTTTTCCATTATGCATACTTCTATGCATGAAATAAAAATGGTAAAAATAACACTTTTGATATAAAAATTTATCCATTATGCATACTTCTATGCATGAAATAAAAATGGTAAAAATAACACTTTTGATATAAAAATTTATCCATTATGCCTAGCATTAAAATTCAATTTCTCCATGATTGTAATGAAATTCTTTCAATTAATCTAGGATGATAATTCCTAGAATATGGTAGGAAGTCCTCTTTTTATGCTTTGAATGAAATTATTTTATGCATAATTTTTATAAAAATTTTGCCATAGCTCCGCTGCTATGACTGATAAATCTCAATTTTTTCTAAGGGATAAAGCTTATCATTAAGGAAATAATTAAAATGATCTCTAATTGGATCATTAATCTATAATGGATTGAATCATCAATATACATAAACTAAAAGCATAGGAAAAAGCCATTAATTTGGCCTCAAGCATAGCTTAATCTTGGATTAAGGAAAAGCTTTATGAAAAGCTTCATGTGGATTGAGAATGGGTCATGAGTATGACCATTTCTTGAGTGAGAGAGAGAAATTACATAAAAACCATTAGAATTTAAACATAAATAAAAATTAACTTCAATAGCATTTATTAAATTATGTAACTCTTCACTACTATTCACCAATTAACTTTAATAGCATTTAAAAAACCATACCAATTAAGCTTCTCAAGCTTGAGAGGGGTTGAGAAGAGAGAAACATTGAGAAATTATAGAAAGATCAATATTCACTAATTACCTTACAAATTGCTTGATTCTTTGTTCACGGTAGAGGCCCCCAACCAATCAATTGGTTAAGTATGTTGATGGAGCCACTAATGGGAATTGAAGAAAGAGGGAAGCTCCAAAAACTAGTGAATTATTAAAGGAATTCACAGTTCTTGGCTTAGGTGGAGTAGAGTAACGATGCATAAACACTAACTATTTTTCAACAAGGGGGAGGCTTCTATTTATAGGAAAAATTGAGCTCCTAACCAAACAAACTGATTCTAGAATTTTCTAAATCAGTTTGGTCAATATTTGACCATTTTTAGGTCAGTTAAGCTAACTTTTTGGAACTAGACTTGAATGAGGAGAGAGGAGAGATGAAATATCTCAATTTTTATGGGTTTAAAACTCATTCAAGCATGTGAAATATGCACCTCCTTTAAAGAACTCCCCTTCCTTACATATGTGTCATAATGGAATCATTTTAATATTGCTCATAGTTTTTTTTTACTAATAAACCTTGTACATTTTCAACTCTTCATCTTATGTGAAATATGCACCTCCTTTAAAGAATTCCCCTTCCTTACATATGTGTCATAATGGAATCATTTTAATATTGCTCATAGTTTTTTACTAATAAACCTTGTACATTTTCAACTCTTCACCTTATGTGAGCATTTACTCATTTTTGGGTATCTTCTTTTTTTACAAATTTGGATTTATCTCTTCCCTACACATGGATTGATGCTATTGGCCCATAGGAACCTTAATTGGACCATAGTCTAAAGATTTTTGAAAATCTAGACCCTTAGACTAAGGTTCTTTATACCTATTTCCAATTAATTCCAATTGCACATTGGAAAATTCTTTTTGAATTTCTATTTCAGGGGAACTCATCTGAATTATAAGAGATATTTTTTTATCCAAAAATATTCAAAATCTGAATATTCTCTCTCTAGAATATTTTTCTCTCTCTAGGCTAAAACAGATAGAAACAAGGTCTTTATATTTCTGAAGAGGGTTGATTACCGGGGAAGATACTAGACATCAAAAAGGGGTTGGGGGAGGAATCTTACACCGAGTGTGGGTCCCTGCCCCGCGTATGAAGTGCTACTTCCGCTGCTAGTACCCCGAATCTGTTGCACGGTGGGAACAGGGATCTCACAGTTGGTATCAGAGCCAATTGGTTAATAAAGATCAACTGAGAAGACAAATATGTCAAAAATTTATGTAGAAACACAAAAAGGTTGTAATTGTGTGATATAATTCATACAATTTGATATTCAAACTGAAATTCGTAATTTGGTAATTGGGTCTTCAGATAGAAGTACCACAATTATATAGAATTCCTGACTTGCTTGAGGCCTAGACATGATGGTATTTATCTTATAATTCCAAGAGCCACGACTACCCGTATATACCGAGAGTATACTGTAGCTCTTTACTGACAGTATATACGAGTAAATATAAGACTTGAAATTATAAGCGTTAATGCTATCCAGATGATGAATTCGAATGTGGTTGATATGATTTTTAATTCTGTTTGAGAATTGATGAATTGAATTGGATTCTGATTGAAAAATGATGATTTCTGAAATTAGTTGAAATATAAAAATCTGAACAAAACCACAATGAGGATGAATGGGACGAGTCCCAGTGATGATATTCATAACTGGAATGATGATAATGAATTCAGCAAATCACTATGAGATTAGTGGGTTGTGCTGTCAAATTGTTACTGTTAACACTTGATCAGTAGATCAAGTTAAGGGATGACAAATTGAGAACTTGCTTGACTGAAATTTCCGTGGAGGAATGTTCAGAAGGAAATTTTTCGGTCTAATGGACCATTATCATGTTAAAGATATGAATGATATGATCTGAATATTAATGATGAGTTCTATATAAGGGATATTTATCCCAGTGTTCTGTTGGGTTGACCAGAATATAAGGAACCCCAAAATAAAATTGGATGTTAAGAAAAAGAGTTGTCCTCTACCTTGCGAGATGAGGACATCTCGCACTTTTTAAGTGGGGTAGAATGTAAGATTCCTCCCCAACCTTCGAGGTATATAGGAGTAAGAATCTCCCTTTCTGATCTTATAATTATTCCCTCTCTAAAATAAAAGAAAGTTCTGTTTAACAAAGGAAGACCCTTTTCCTAGAATACTTCTCAAGAGTCCCACCTGTTTTAAGGATTCAGAACAATGAGTTCAGAAGTGAGAATCGATGTTTTGGATATCAAGGTTTTGGTCTTCATTCGAGTACGGCCCAAAAGAAGTTCTTTATCTCTTGGGGAGTATATGAAGTTATCCCCCAGATATTGTGAGCCTTATATCTGAATTCAATGAAAGTAGGTGACTTAGCCTATAAGCTTCTTTTATCTCTTCATCTCAAAATTCTTAATGCCTTCTATAGAAAAATGTGTCAAACCCAAATCATGGAAAGACGATAAAACTTCAGTGGCAAGTTACCGTTGGCTTCTAAGTTACGCTAGCTCCTTCCTTTATATAAGTCGTAGCTTTTACTTGTCGCTCACAGTAATCTTACTTCCATCGATCTCCTTTCTTTCTTAATCTCCTTCATGGCTTGGCAACAAGAACTAGTTTTATCCATAATGATTCCTCACCTTCAAGACGCAAGTGAATCTGTGAAGAAGGATTTTATAGAGCAGTATGAGCACTCACTTTTCCCGCACTTGGGAACTTCTGTAGCGCAAACCAAATGGCGGACCTATCAAAACATAACTAGGGTAACACCCTGGGGTCAGCAGCACTTTCGTAACAATGTCCGCTTGGCCATGGTTATTGAAGCTTTGGGTTTGGGTCCCCGATACTACTGTGTCATGAGATCAAGGCATCTTGGGTTTTTTGAGCGGGTCTTCTTACTGGCATGTTTTCTTCCTCATGAGAAGATATGCCTTTATCCCGTTTTTGGCTTGCCTCTCAGAGGTCCTTTTGTTAGATCACCTCATACCACTGAGATAGGTGCAGCAATAACCAACAGAATTATTTCCATAGATGAGTTACCGTATACTTGTGCAGCTTGTGAGGACTGCTTTTGTGATCATATAATGGACGGGCTTATGGAAGTGTAAAGAGTTCTTCTATCTTTACTGTATAAGTTCCGAGAATGAATAAAGTTTAAATCTTGTTCTTATTTTGAATCTTGCTCTCTTTAAGACGTTTCTTGGTGGTTAATCTTGATTAAAATTTTTCTCTAAGTCTCATATTCGTGCATCTTGCGAAATTATCCCAGTTTGCGAGATGAGGACATCTCGCATTTTTTAAGTGGGGTAGAATGTAAGATTCCTCCCCCACCCCCTTTTTGATGTCTAGTATCTTTCCCTGTAATCAATCCCTCTTCAGAAATATAAAGACCTTGTTTCTATCTGTTTTAGCTTAGAGAGAGAAAAATATTCTAGAGAGAGAATATTCAGATTTTGAATATTTTTGGATAGAAAAATATCTCTTCTAATTTTGATGAGTTTCCCTGAAACAGAAATTCAAAAAGAATTTTCCAATGTGCAATTGGAATTAATTGAAAATAGGTATAAAGAACCTTAGCCTAAGGGTCTAGATTTTCAGAAATCTTTAGACTATGGTCCAACTAAGGTTCCTATGGACTAATAGCATCAATCCATGTGTAGGGAGGAGATAAATCCAACTTGTAAAAAGAAAACACCCAAAAATGAGTAAATGCTCACATGAGGTGAAGAGTTGAAAATGTACAAGGTTTATTAGTAAAAAACTATGTGCAATATTAAAAATATGAGATATTTTGGGTATAATGATTTTATTATGACACATATGTAAGGAAGGGGAGTCCCTTAAATGCTCACATAAGATGAAGAGTTGAAAATGTACAAGGTTTATTAGTAAAAAACTATGAGCAATATTAAAATGATTCCATTATGACACATATGTAAGGAAGGGGAGTTCTTTAAAGGAGGTGCATATTTCACATAAGATGAAGAGTTGAAAATGTACAAGGTTTATTAGTAAAAAAACTATGAGCAATATTAAAATGATTCCATTATGACACATATGTAAGGAAGGGGAGTTCTTTAAAGGAGGTGCATATTTCACATGCTTGAATGAGTTTTAAACTCATAAAAATTGAGATATTTCATCTCTCCTCTCTCCTCATTCAAGTCTAGTTCCAAAAAGTTAGCTTAACTGACCTAAAAATGGTCAAATATTGACCAAACTGATTTAGAAAATTCTAGAATCAGTTTGTTTGGTTAGGAGCTCAATTTTTCCTATAAATAGAAGCCTCCCCCTTGTTGAAAAATATATAGTGTTTATGCATCGTTACTCTACTCCACCTAAGCCAAGAACTGTGAATTCATTTAATAATTCACTAGTTTTTGGAGCTTCCCTCTTTCTTCAATCTCCATTAGTGGCTCCATCAACATACTTAACCAATTGATTGGTTGGGGGCCTCTACCGTGAACAAAGAATCAAGCAATTTGTAAGGTAATTAGTGAATATTGATCTTTCTATAATTTCTCAATGTTTCTCTCTTCTCAACCCCTCTCAAGCTTGAGAAGCTTAATTGGTATGATTTTTTTAAATGCTATTAAAGTTAATTGGTGAATAGTAGTGAAGAGTTACATAATTTAATAAATGCTATTGAAGTTAATTTTTATTTATGTTTAAATTCTAATGGTTTTTATGTAATTTCTCTCTCTCACTCAAGAAATGGTCATACTCATGACCCATTCTTAATCCAAATGAAGCTTTTCATAAAGCTTTTCCTTAATCCAAGATTAAGCTATGCTTGAGGCCAAATTAATGGCTTTTTTCTATGCTTTTAGTTTATGCATATTGATGATTCAATCCATTATAGATTAATGATCCAATTAGAGATCATTTTAATTATTTCCTTAATGATAAGCTTTATCTCTTAGAAAAAATTGAGATTTATCAGTCATAGCAGCGGAGCTATGGCAAAAGTTTTATAAAAATTATGCATAAAATAATTTCATTCAAAGCATAAAAAGAGGACTTCCTACCATATTCTAGGAATTATCATCCTAGATTAATTGAAAGAATTTCATTATAATCATGGAGAAATTGAAATTTAATATCATGCATAAAGGATAATTTTTTATATCAAAAGTGTTACTTTTATCATTTTTAATTTTCATGCATAGAAGTATGCATAAAGGAAAATTTTTATATCAAAAGTGTTACTTTTATCATTTTTAATTTTCATGCATAGAAGTATGCATAAAGGATAATTTTTTATATTAAAAGTGTTACTTTTATCATTTTTAATTTTCATGCATAGAAGTATGCATAAAGGAAAATTTTTATATCAAAAGTGTTACTTTTATCATTTTTAATTTTCATGCATAGAAGTATGCATAAAAGATAATTTTTTTAAATATTAAAAGTGTTACTTTTATCATTCTTAATTTTTATGCATAGAAGTATGCATAAAGGATAAATTTTTATATCAAAAGTGTTACTTTTATCATTTTTAATTTTCATGCATAGAAGTATGCATAAAGGATAGTTTTTTTTATATCAAAAGTGTTACTTTTATCATATTGGATTTCATGCATAGAGGTATGCATAAAAGTCGAATATTTTCTTATAAAAGTGTTACTTTTAGCATAATTGAATTTCATGCATAGAGGTATGCATAAAAGATATGGGAAGTGATAAGATATGATAAGATGCATGTGGATGTGGATATGGATGTGTATGTATGAATGCGGATATGGGATGTGGATGTATAAATGAGGATGTGAAAAATGAGATAAGCATGTAGATGTGGATGCATGAATGTGGATGTATGGATGTGAATGAGGATATAGATGTGGATGTATGGATGTGAATATGCATGTAGATATGGATGTATATATGTGAATGGGAATGTGGATGTGGATGTGGATGTATGTATGCATGTGGATGTGGATATGGATGTGTATGTATGAATGTGGATATGGGATGTGGATGTATAAATGAGGATGTGAAAATGGAGATAAGCATGTAGATGTGGATGTATGGATGTGAATGAGGATATAGATGTGGATGTATGGATGTGAATATGCATGTAGATATGGATGTATATATGTGAATGGGAATGTGGATGTGGATGTATGTATGCATGTGGATGTGGATATGGATGTGTATGTATGAATGTGGATATGGGATGTGGATGTATAAATGAGGATGTGAAAATGAATGTATGCATGTGGATGTGGATATAGATGTGTATGTATGAATGCGGATATGGATGTGGATATGGATGTGTATGTATGAATGTGGATATGGGATGTGGATGTATAAATGAGAATGGAGATAAACATGTAGATGTGGATGTATGGATGTGAATGTGGATGTGGATGTGGATGTATGGATGTGGATATGGATGTGAATATATGATATGTGATGTGAAGGAATCTGAAGTGAAGAGATGGAAAATGATGTGATTGGATGAGTACACATATAAATGAAATGTGGAATAAGTAATGTGGATTGTATGAGGGATAATGTGGAAAAACGAGAGTTAATATAGAAATTGTATTTGTAAACTGTTTGTAAATGCTGTTTGTAAATGGCTATTTTATGTCAAGAATGCTGGGAAAGCATTTTGACCGTCTTGTGATTAAGGTCGTGGAGACCTAACTGATAAAGTTGCAACTGCTGACGGAGAGTCAATGGAGGACGTCTCTGTTGAAATATACAAGTGAAAAGGGTGTGTGTGGGAACAAGCTCTTGGCTAGAGGCTGTAAAAGATGAGATGTAATTGTGAAAGAACCTGTGAAAAGGTTAGAAGAATCTACTGGGAGAGAATAATGGGTAGCATGAGGGAATTTAGGAGTGTGGAGATATTCTGGGAGATATTCAGGGAAAAGAGAAGAGGTGGAGAGAATCAGGCAAAAGGTGGAGATATTCAGGGAGTGAATCATGGAGAAATCAATGGGATTTGATGCTTGATGTAAACTCTATAAATTGAGGCATAGCCCTAATGAGAATTTGCTGGTTTTTGAGTATCCATGCCTACATTAATCTATGTGCTAATTTTTCACTAATTACGTCTTAATCACTTGCTAATCACTTTGTTAATTATGTTGATTCTAGTGTTTGATCCACCATAGCTCATCATTCAGCTCAAATTTCAACATGGTATCAGAGCCATGCCTAGAATCAACTAGATTTATGAGCCCATTAGTGAATTAATCAGGATTAGTAAGATAATTAGCAAAAAAATCAGTTTTTAGTGAGTTTTCTCTCTTCCCCTTCACCCCCAGCCAGTGGAGGGTCTCTAGCACCTTGCACACATAAAATTAGGGCACATGCTTTATACACAAGATAGCTAACCTCATTAGCTTCAAGCCTATCTACTCCACGCAGCAAACCGCCGGCGGATGCATCGGATTTTCGCTAATTAACAGGCGCCGTTTTTCTGAAGTAGAATGAAGATTGCTCCTTGCTCAGGTCAAAACTCTCTAATTCCTCTTAGCACAAAGGGTAATCAAGCATGCTCTACAAGCTGGTGAAGACAGAAATCAATTTCATCAAGTCTACAGAGAGATCAAAGCTCTTCATCAAATCTGCAGGTGACTTTGGTAAAACAGAGATTAAGCTTTCATTATTTGCTCAAATCTTATGTTTCTTGGCTTAATCCTCTACTAGACTCATTGCTATTGATGCCTTTCAAAGCATTTGAGCTCATTTGAAGTGGAAGGCACCAGATCTGGACTCCCCACATACTCTGTTTTCTGCACATAAACCAGAGCATTAATTTGCTAATCAGTGATTAATCAGTGCTAATCACTGTACTTTGGTGCAATTGAGGGTTCAAATTAACCATTAGGTATCTGATACAGATCCCTAAAGCTTCAGATTGCAAATCGGAGTTGGTTTGATACTCCAACCATCCCGTACAAATTGGTTACTCTCAATTTAATGTAATTTCTGGTGATTTTATGCTGATAAAATTGTTGTAATCATCTATTAAACACCAGATTGAGTTGTAAAAGGGTAGACACTGCCCTTGAATCTTGAATTTGGATCAAGAGGTAAGACCCCCTTCACATCACCATGAATTCAGCACAGGAAATAGCCAAATTTAATGGAGAACAGTTTTATACATGGCAAACAAAAACCATGTATTTGCTGATGAGGAAAAATCTGTGGGGATTAGTTGAAGGGAGAGATGAATGCCCAGAGAGAGGGGAAAATGAGTGGAAGAGTAGGAATGAAAAAGCATTGGGGCTTATTGCACTCAGTTTAAATGATGAGATCATTCACCATATCACAGGGATACAGTGGGCAAAAGATGCATGGGATGAACTCAATAAATTATTTGGTACACAAGCAAAAAATTCCAAGATAAATCTATTAATGCAGTTTTACAAATTGGACATGAAGGAAAGTGAACCCTTAATCACACACTTGAACAAATATAAAAGCATTAAGCAACAGCTGGCAGCTATTGGCAAAAAGGTAGAAGATGATGAAGCATTAGCTGTACTTTTGAAGAGTGTGGATAAAGGAGATTATGAAAACATTGTAGCAACACTAAAGAATGTACCTGAACTGAAGATACACGAGATAGAAGCAGCTCTACTGGAGCAAGAGAGCAGAGGCAAAGAGAAGAAAGAGCTCGACTCAACAGCAGGAGAGGAAAAAGCATTCTTCACCCGAGGAGGATTCTCTCGAGGACGAGGACGAGGAAGAGGCAGAGTAGGAGGGAGGACCTTCACTTGCCACAAATGTGGAAAGCCAGGACACATGGCGAGAGACTGCTACAGCAAACCCAGTGAAGAAGGAACGACATCGGCAAACTTCATGGAGGCTCCAAGAGAAGTGGAGTCGGATCATCTTTTCTGAGAGAGAGAGAGAGAGAGAGCCCACAACCCAATGTAACCTGCCCCAATAAAGTAAAACCACCTCTGAGCCACCGATGATGTAGGCCAAGTGGTAGATGTATGTGTGAGCACTTTAGTCAAGGTCGCGGGCACTTATAGTAGCCTTGGACACATAGAGAGAGAGAGTGTCAAGGACTATGGAGTTTAGGGACTTGAGGCACTGGTCGCGGACTATCAAGTAAGAGGGAAACTTGATACAGGGTCCAGGTGTGTTAGGATTATTCACTTGAGGGGAGGTGTTGAAATATACAAGTGAAAAGGGTGTGTGTGGGAACAAGCTCTTGGCTAGAGGCTGTAAAAGATGAGATGTAATTGTGAAAGAACCTGTGAAAAGGTTAGAAGAATCTACTGGGAGAGAATAATGGGTAGCATGAGGGAATTTAGGAGTGTGGAGATATTCTGGGAGATATTCAGGGAAAAGAGAAGAGGTGGAGAGAATCAGGCAAAAGGTGGAGATATTCAGGGAGTGAATCATGGAGAAATCAATGGGATTTGATGCTTGATGTAAACTCTATAAATTGAGGCATAGCCCTAATGAGAATTTGCTGGTTTTTGAGTATCCATGCCTACATTAATCTATGTGCTAATTTTTCACTAATTACGTCTTAATCACTTGCTAATCACTTTGTTAATTATGTTGATTCTAGTGTTTGATCCACCATAGCTCATCATTCAGCTCAAATTTCAACAGTCTCGCGTAGCAAGGTCGGCCGAGGTCTTGACCAGCCTCGGTTTGATTAAAATGGTGAGCTTCTGGTACGGTGGATGAGGGACCAAGGAAGCGGCCTATGAGTGAAGCGCTAGGTCACCTGCGAAGGATCCTAGAGGGTGCTGACCATACGGTGCTCGGGCTCTGGGTCGCCCAGGATACCCACGCGTGCGTCGAGGAAGATATTGGAACAAGGAGTAAGAGTTGTTTTCTGGAACCGGGCATGGATCTGGTTGACTGACCTTGCTGGTCCTCAACAGATGAGTCCATGGCTCTTTTATATGGATCTGTTGGTTGATCTTGCTGATCTTCAATGAGAGTCCATCTTGATAAGTGATTATATTGTTGAGTATTATGGGCTAGGAACTATTGAAACGGCCCCTGTGTGGACAGGTGGTGAGCGTTCTAGTTGCCAATGATGCCATAGATACTCTGATGAAGGAATGATGGGAAATTATGAATCAACTGGATAAATTGGGAGATTGTGATCAGTGGTACTATGGTTTCATTAAAGGATTGTTTTAAAGTTAGCTGATGCTAAGAAAAAGGCAATTTTCATATTGGGTGTGTAAGTGGTGTGGCTAGTTTTATGTTTGCATGAAACTCCGGCTAGGGGGCCTTGGAACTCTTTTCCTTGGTACCCGGGACAAAACCTAACCAAATTCCAAATTGGATCCCATCACTACAGTGGTTGGGCGGTTGGCTAACCCATGGGATCGGATGGGGTTAGGCTGGACTGATGGATCCGTAAATCGAGACTTAATTTCTGTTATTACGATAGATAAAGTAAATCCCGGATAGTAATTGTTCTATGGATAGGAATCAACGGCTGTGCCTCCTTGGTGGGGAAAAAAGCGTTGATCCCAATGATCCAAGTGCAAGTTTCTTCCTTGATCTGACCAAGTATCTTTATAGATGCAGTCGGATCTGTTTGATCAGTAAGGGTTTTGACTACGTTAGAGTAAAGAGTTATCCTGGTGGAATCGCCCATGCTTTCCGGATAAGGGAAGTTTTTTTTTTGGTTCGGTTTTTGAAAAACCGACGGATTAGTCTCTTGTCCGGATATCCGTGGACGAGGCCCCGAGTGTGGGTCCCTGCCCCGCGTATGAAGTGCTACTTCCGCTGCTAGTACCCCGAATCTGTTGCACGGTGGGAACAGGGATCTCACATAGAGAGAGAAAATATTCTAGAGAGAGAGGTAACTCAGTTTTTAGATATCTTTGGATGGAAAAGCTTTTAGATATCTTTGGATGGAAAAATATCCTTTCTTATTAAACTAAATTCCTGTGCAACAGAAATTCAAAAGGAACTTTCCAATGTGCAATTGGAATTAATTGAAAGTAGGTAAAAAGGACCTTATCCTGAGGGTCCAGATTTTCTGAAAATTTTGGATTAAGGTTCCTATGGACCAATACGATTAATCCAAATGTAGGGAGGAGATAAATTGAAGAATAAAAGAAAATCTCCCAAAAATGAGTAAATACTCACATAAGATGAAGAGTTGACTAAGGACAAGGTTTATTAGTTAAAAAAGAAGAGATATTTAGAAGAAATGATGCATTTTTGACACCTCGGTGTGGGGAATTCCCCTCATGAAGGAGGCACCTATGTCACATGTGTGGATGCGTTTTAAACTCACAAATAATGAGATATTTTCATCTCTCCTCTCTCTTGTTTCAACCAGATCCAAAAAGTAAGCTAAACTGACCTAAAAATGGTCAAAACTGACCAAACTGATTTGGAAAATTCTAGAATCAGTTTGCTTGGTTAGAGGCTCACTTTTTCCTATAAATAGAAGCCTCCCCCTTTGTAAAAGCTTAATGGTGTTTATGCACTGTTACTCTTTTTGTGAGCCATTTAACATTGAATTTCTTGATAATTCAATTATTTTTTGGCCTAATCCTCTCCAAGTGAATTTGGTGGCCACTCTTGCTGCAAACAAGAGTGGAACCCTCAATCCCTCAAGCCAAAGGAAAGCTTACAAGATCCATGTAAGCTTAATTCTTACTTATTGGTGAATTTTTAAATCTATGGTTTTCTCAAATTTTATGCTTTGTAAATGTTGAATTAAAATCTGATGCTATGCCTTGATGGAAAGGCCACCCCCTTCTCTTCTTTACAATTCAGCCCTTCTCAATCCTAGAAAGTTTAATTAAAAAGATTGATTAAACTTTTTTCATTGTTTACTCTCTTGATTTTTGGAAAATGGAGTAGATTAGAGATATTAGAATTCAAATTGGATTAATTCAAGTCATAAATTGAATGATAAAATTGAGAAATGGTCAAGGTTATGGCAAACTTTTCTTAAATTTTGTGGAACTAAAGTTTATCATTAGGTTATTCTAAAAGAGTAATTCTCTCCATTTGTGCATTCTTAAAAAAATTATTTTAAAAAGTGTTATTCCTATTTTATGCATAAATAGATGTATAAAAGGATTTTCTTTTATTATAAAAGTGTTATTTTCATTAGATTCAATTTCTATGCATAGAAAGATGCATATTGGATATTTTTTATTTTAAAAGTGTTATTTTCATTAGATTCAATTTTTATGCATATGGGATATTTTTATTATAAAAGTGTTATTTTCATTAGATTCAATTTCTATGCATAGAAAGATGCATATTGGATATTTTTCTTTTATTATAAAAGTGTTATTTTCATTAGATTCAATTTCTATGCATAGAAAGATATATATTAGATTTTTTTAATTATAAAAGTATTTTTTTCATTAGATTCAATTTCTATGCATAGAAATATGCATATTGGATATTTTTCTTTTATTATAAAAGTGTTATTTTCATTAGATTCAATTTCTGTGCATAGAAAGATGCATATTGGATATTTTTTTAATTATAAAAGTGTTATTTTCATTAGATTAAATTTTTATGCATAGAAAGATGCATATTGGATATTTTTTTATTATAAAAGTGTTATTTTTATTAGATTCAATTTTTATGCATAGGAAGATGCATAAAAGATTTATTTTTATTTCAAAAGTGTTATTCTCATTAAAGTTGAATTTATGCATAGGAAGATGCATAAAAGATTTATTTTTATTTCAAAAGTCATATAAATTGAATTTATGCATAGAAAGATGCATAAAAGAACTATTTTTATTTCAAAAGTGTCATTCTCATTAAATTTGAATTTATGCAGAGAAAGATGCATAAAAGATTTATTTTTATTTCAAAAGTGTCATTCTCATTAAAATTGAATTTATGCATAGAAAGATGCATAAAATATTTATTTTTATTTCAAAAGAGTTATTCTTTTAAAATTGAATTTATGCATAAGAAGATGCATAAAGGACTTAATTTTATTTCAAAAGTGTTATTTTCCTTAAAATTGAATTATGCTTAAATAGATGCGTAAAGAATCTTTATATCAAAAATTAGAATCCTCTTAAATTCTATGTTTGAATTCTGTGAATAGAAGTGATGAGAATATGAGGCAAAAAGATGTGATGAGATAAGATGTGAATCAGTGGATGGATGTGATGTGAATAGAGATGATGAGAATGTGATGTGAATTAGATAGATGCAAATGGATGGATGGATGTGATGTGAATAGAAGTGATGAGAATATGAGGTGAATAGAGATGAAGAGAATGTGATGTGAATTAGATAGATGTGAATCGGGATGTGAATGAATGATATGGGATGTGAATGGATGTGATGTCATGTGAATCGGGATGTGAATGAATGATATGGGATGTGAATGGATGTGATGTCATGTGAATCGGGATGTGAATGAATGATATGGGATGAGAATGGATGTGATGTCATGTGAATCGGGATGTGAATAAATGTGATGTGATGTGATGCGAATCGGGTAAATATGAATGGATGAGATGTGAATGAATGTGATGTGATGTGATGCGAATCGGGTAAATATGAATGGATGAGATGTGAATGAATGTGATGTGATGAGATGTGGATATGGGTAAATGCGAGTGGATGAGATCTAATGAGGATATTTGAGGAAAGAAGTGATGAGATGAAAAATGATGTGATTGGAGGAGAATGGGAATTTATATGAAATGAATGCGGATTAAGTAATGCTGATTAATGTGGAAAGACGAGAGTTCGTTATAGAAACTGTATTTTTGAACTGTTTTTAAATGACTGTTTTATGTCAAGAATGCTGGAGAAGCATTTTGACCGTCTTGGGAATGAGGTCGTGGAGACCTAATCTGATAAAGTTGCAACATCTGAACGGAGAGTCAACGGAGGATGTCTCGCGTAGCAAGGTCGGCTAAGGTCTTGACCAGCCTCGGTTCTATTAAAATGGTGAGCTTCCGGTACAGTGGATGAGGGACCAAGGAAGCGGCCTATGAGTGAAGCGCTAGGTCACCTACGAAGGATCCTAGAGGGTGCTGACCATACGGTGCTCGTGATTTGGGTCGCCAACGATACCCACACGTGCATCGTGGAAGATATTTGAACAAGGAGTAAGAGTTGTTTTCGGAATTCGGGCATGCATCTGGTCGATTGACCTTGCTGGTCGTCAAGGGATGAGTCCATGGTTCTTTTATATGGATCTGTTGGTTGATCTTGGTGATCTTCAATAAAGATCACCAAGATCTTGGTGATCTTCAACAAAGATTCCATTTTGATATGTGAATATTGTCGAGTACTATGAGCTAGGAACCATTGAAAAGATCCCTGAGTGGACAGGTGGTGAGCGTTTTGGTTGCCAATGATGCCATAGGTACACTCAGGAAGGAATGATTGGAAATTAGAATTCAATCGGAAATTTTTCGAGGATTATGATCAGTGACTATGATTTCATTAAATGATTGTTTTAAAGACAATTGAATCTGTGAAAAAGGCAATTTCATATTGGGTGTGTAAGTGGTGTGACTAGTTTTAAGTTTGCATGAATATCCGGCTAGGGGGCCTGGGAACTCTTTTTGCTGGTACCTAGGACAAAACCTAGCCGAATTCCTAATTGGATCCCATCACTAGAGTGGGTGGCTAACCCATGGGATTGGATGGGGTTAGGCTGGACTGATGGATCCCTAAATTGAGACTCAATTCTGTTATGGTACGCTAGATGAAGTAGATCCCGGATAGAAATTGTTCTATGGAAAAGAATCAACAGCTATGCCTCTCAATGAGGAAAAAAGCATTGGTCTCTATGATCCCGGTGCAATCTTTTCCTGATCTGACTATGGAACTTACGATTGGTCAGACCAGTTCAGTTAGTTAAGGCTTTTGACTACGTTAGAGAAAAATGTATTCTCGAGGAATCGCCCGAGCTTTCCAGGCAACTTGGCAAGGGAAGTTTTTTCGGGTTTAGTTTTGGAAGAACCGATGGATTAGTCTCTTGTTCGGATATCCATGGGCGAGGCCCCGAGTGTGGGACCCTGCCCGTGCAAGAAGTGCTACATCCGCTCCTAGCACCCCTGAATTCGTTGCGCGGTGGGGATAAGGATCTTACAGCGGGAGTCCCTGTGATGACGTTCGTAACTGGAATGAAGATAATGACTTCAGCAAATCAGTACAAGATTAGTGGATTGTGCTGACAGATTGCTACTGTTAACACTGGACCTAGTGGATCCAGTTAAGGGATGAGAAATTAAAAACGTGAATAACTGAAACTTCCATGGAGGAATGTTTAGATGGAATTTTCGGTCAGATGGACCATTATTGTGTTAAGAATATGAATGATATGTTGTGAATGAATTATTTTTTGATAATGAGTTCTATATAAGGGATCTTTATTCCATGATTCTGTGGAGAGCTGACCAATCTAAAGAACCCCAGAATCAGTTGGATCTAAAGTCGGATTTGAATTGTAAATAAAAGGACTTAACAAGAATTTTCGTATTGATAGGATCATGGATTGAGGTCGTCGTGGTAGGAATGATAACCCCCAACTCGATGAGGAAGAGCTCGACTTGGATGTTCGTAAAACTCTTCATAGATTGCAGCCTGGACCTTTCAAGGTTGAAGGGGAAAACTTGGGCGAGACTGTGGAGAAGTGGATCAAAGCAATGGAAGAGTACTTCGATGTCATCGGGTATAATGAGAAGAGCAAAACATTTGGCTCTTGCAAGGCTGAAGATAGTAGAAACAGCCTGGATCGAAACACTCAGACATGGAATGATCTCAAAATTTACCTAAGGAAGAGATTTAGTCCTCTCGGTTTTTTGGAAACAAAGATGAACGAATTCTTAGAGTTAACCCAGGGGAGCAGAACGATTGAAGTATATCACCAAGCGTTTGCTCTCCTCCTCAAATATTTGCCACCGCTGGATGAAGAACAAAATGGTGGCCAGGTTCATTCGGGGACTGAACGAACCTTTGAATATCCTAGTGAAAAATGCCAAGCCAGTCTCCATGGCCAAAGCAGTGCGGATGGCGAAGGATTTCGCCAAGGCCTTTGATGTCAAGGTCCCGCCGAAGCCAACACCATCACCTTTCAAAAGGTTTTTAGCTCCAGAAGGTGATTCCAACCTTCCACCATCTAAGAGATATAAGGGTCAAGCCCAGGATATGGGAAGTTCTAGAATGGAAGAAATGTCCTTTTCTCGGAACTCAATCCCTTGGAATTCAACTTCAAAAGTTCCACCCTTGAACAAGGGAGTGAAATGCTATAACTGTCAAGGATTTGGATATCGTAGTATGGATTGCCCAACTCCTTTTGGAACAAGGTTTTCAGCGCGCAGGAAAATCAGGGATCAAGATTCCAGACTCCAACTCCTTCCTTCCAGAATAATCAGGTTTCTTTCCGCCAAAATGAGAGAAATCCCAGAGGTAGACCCTCTAACCAACCTGCAGTTTCAATCCAAAGTACTGCAAGACCTCCGCCTCAGAATAGGGGAGGTCAAAGAGAGACATTAGGAACTCAATGGAGTCTTCTTGGGCCCTTTTATTTGGTAGTTTAAGGGAGTCAAACCTTTTCTCTTAAGAAGAAACGTTTTCTAATTAGAAGCTTCAAAACAGCTACTTTATTCGAATTTGAATTTTGGAGGGAAAATGGAATTTAAAATCTAGCGAATAAAACCATATCATGTAACATATCTATGGAAAGCTCTTGATGCGTAGATCACGGATCTGTAATCTCTGCTCAAATCGGAGCTTGTATGTAGAAGTTATGGAGGTCCGAAAATTGTAAAATTGTCCCCTCTCCTTTTTGGGGGAAAAAGTGCACCCTTTGACCACTCTTACACCTCTCTTACAAACCATTGGTTTTTGCTTACATGGCGGGCTCCTATTTGTCAAAAAGTTAAACGTTTCCATAACCTCATGGCAAATTAAAGGGCCCAAAAAGACTCCATTGAGTTCCTAATGTGTTCCCAAATCGGCCGTCCACTTCCAAGGTAGTAACGCTGGAAGTGATTGAAGAAGGAGAAGAAGATGAAAGAGATCATACTCCACCTCTACGAGGTGAGGACATCTCGTGTTTTTTAAAGTGGGGTAGGATGTAAGATTTCTCCCTCCAGCTTTTGAGGTGTATAGGTGTAAGAACCTCCCCTTCTAATTTTGTAAATATTCCCCTCTTTGAAATAAAAGAAAGATTATGTTTTACCTTGCTTTGACCTAGAGAGAGGTAATTCAAAATTGAGATATTTTTTGATATAAAAAGCCTCCTAGTGTCTAAAATGGTTTCCCCTCAAACAGAAATTCAAAAAGAACTTTCCAATGAGCAGTTGGAATTAATTGAAAATAGGTAAAAAGGACAGCCTAAGGGTCTAAATTTTTCAGAAATTTTTGAATTATGCTCCAATTAAGGTTCCTATGGGCCAATAGGATCAATCCAAGTGTGGGGAGGAGATAAATCCAATTTATAAAAGAAAAACCCCTAAAGATGAGTAAATGCTCACATAAGATGAAGAGTTGACCAAGGACAAGGTTTATTAGTAAAAAACTATGAATATTGCTAAAAAAATGAGATATTTTCATTTAGATGGAAAAAAAGAAATTCCTAGCATATTGAATTAATGGGTATTTTATTTTAGATGAAATTACTTTATTGATGATAAAAGAGGAATACCCATGAAATTGGAATGCAATTAATTCAATTCAAAAAGAGGAATTCCCATGGTATTTGAGATCTAAGAAATTAAATGAGAAGAAGAGGAATTTTTAGTATAATTCAATTTATGATTATTTATCAAAAGTGGAAATATGGGTAGAATTGATTTTTTGTAAATCCCATGAATTCTTTTATTCAAAAGAGGAATATTGAATATAATTCATTTGAGAAATTGAGAATGAATGTGGAAATAGTCGTCAAGAAAAAGAACCTTTAATTAGGCCAAGCAATTGGGAGAAATTTAGAAAAAGTCCCATTATCGGGATCAACCTAGAAAAAGCTATTAAATGGCAATAACATGTGAATGGATGAGATAAGGTGAAATAGGATGCGATAAGATGTGTATGGGATGTGATAGGATGTGATTAGATGTAAATAGGATGTGATTAGATGTAAACAAGATGTGATTAGATGTAAACAAGATGTGATTAGATATAAACAGGATGTGATTAGATGTAAACAGGATGCGATAGGATGAGAATGATGTAATAGGATGTGATTAGATGTAAACAAGATGCGATAGGATGAGAATGGATGTGATAAGATGTGATTAGATGTAAACAGGATGTGATAAGATGTGATTAGATGTAAACAGGATGTGATTAGATGTAAACAAGATGCGATAGGATGTGATTAGATGTAAACAGGATGCGATAGGATGTGATTAGAGATGTAAACAAGATGCGATAGGATGAGAATGGATGTGATAAGATGTGTATGGGATGTGATAGAATGTGAATGGATGTGATAAGATGTGTATGGGATGTGATATGATGTGATAAGATGAAAACAGGATGTGATGTAATGAGAATGAATTTGGATGTGTATGTGGAAGAATGAATGTGGATGTGTATATGGAAGAATGGATGTGGATGTATATGTGGAAGAATGGATGTGGATGTGTATGTGGAAGAATGGATGTGGATGTGTATGTGAAAGGATGTGATGTCGATGTGAGTGAATGAATGAGATGTGATGTGAATCGGGATGTGAATGAATGAGATGTGATTTCATGCGAATCGGATGTAAATATATGTTATGAGATGTGAATGGATGTGATGTGATGGATGTGAATGGATGAATGTGATTTGATGGATGTGAATGGGTGAATGTGATGTGATGGATGTGAATGGGTGGATGTGATGTGATGTGAGTCGGACAAGTATGAATGAATGATATGTGATGTGAATGGATGAGATGTGATGTCATGTGAATCAAGATGTGAATGAATGATATGAGATGTGAATGGGATGAGATGTGATGTGATGTGATGTGATGTGATGTGAATGGGATGAGATGTGAATGGATGAGATGTGATGTGATGTGAATTGGGATGTGAATGAATGAGATGTGATGCGAATGAATGTATTGTGATGCAATGTCGATCGGGGTAGATATGAATGGATAAGATGTGAATGAATGTGATATGATGAGATGTGGAGATGGGTAGATGCAAGTGGATGAGATGTGGAGATGGGTAGATGCGAGTGGATGGGTAGATGCAAGTGGATGAGATGTGGAGATGGGTAGATGGGTAGATGCGAGTGGATGAGATGTGGAGATGGGTAGATGCGAGTGGATGAGATGTGATGAGGGTAAATGAGGAAAGATGTGATGAGATGGAAGAACTGCAGTGGGTGTCCTGTTCATAATGTATGTAGCAATTACTATTGCTTCTGCCCAAAAAAAATGTGACATGTTCTTTTCACCCACCATTAAGGCGCATGTGCCACTTCTACAATGTGACTATTTTTTCTTTCTGTAACACCGTTATGTTGCAGAGTAGTGTTCCTACATGTAAACTCTTGATTCCCTAATTTCTCAAGAAATCATTGAATTCATTAGAGAAATACTCTCCCCCACCATCTGATCTTAGGCATTTTATTTGTATACCTTTTTCCTTCTCGACCAAGACTTTCAATCTCTGAAAGTGAGCAAACACTTCACTTTTCTCCTTTATGAAGTAAACCCACACTTTCCTAGTGTGGTCATCACAATGAATGTAACATAATACCTACAACCTACAATTGCAGTCTTAGTCGGTCCCCATACATCTGAATGTATAACATATAATGGCCTTTTATTAACATACTTTTCATGTGGGAAAGCATGTTTGGCCTCCTTACTAAGCTGGCATGCTTCACATACTTTATACCATCAACCTTAAACTTTGGCAAACCTGCAGGGTGAAAGCATGATAAGGTGGACAGTGAAAACCTGTGTCCTGGACAATGGTTTACAACTAGTTGTGAAACACTTTTATGCAAAGTTAGAGAATTAAAACATGGTTGTTTAATCTTGTTTCACATTTACTATATCTAAAAGGCACTAGATAAATTGCTAAATACATCTTATGATGATATTAAATCCACTAATATTGGTTGTCTTCAAGTGTGGTAGCAACCAATGCAACTGGTAGAAAGTGTACCACCTGATCATTCTTTCACCCTGCAACAACACTATTTTAGGCCTGCATAGATTTCGATCGTTGTATATTCACATGACCATTATGCTTGTGTCATATGTCAATATCTGCAATGACACCTGTTCTATCTGCAATGACACCTGTTCTATGTGCAAACATGGCTACCTTTACCTCAGGCATATTCACATGCAAAGCAAACATCTTGCCATTTTGTTTACCCTTTACAACCAAGTGACATTGATTTTTGAAGTCTTCTACAAAACATACTTGAGGATTAAACCTCACATGCACACCTTGCTCAATCATCTGTATAACAATGTAAGATTTCTCCTCAGCCTGAATAATGAATAAGCTTTTACCTCAATCCCCTCAAATAATTCCCTATTTCTAAATACAAGAAAATATTATTTTTCCTTGTTTTTGTCTAGAGAGAAGAAAAAATCTAGAGAGAGGTAATTCAATATTGAGATATTTTTGGATATAAAAATTCTCCTAATATCAAAAATATATTTCCCTGAAACAGAAGTTCAAAATAAATTCTCCAAGGTGCATTAGGAATAAATTAAAAATGATATAAGTGACCTTAGCCTAAGGGTCAAGATTTTCAAAAACTTTTGGATTATGGTCCAATTAAGGTTCCTATGGGCCAATAGGATTAATCCAAGTGTTGGGATGAGATAAATCCAATGAATAAAAGAAAATACCCCAAAATGAGTAAATGCTCACATAAGATGAAGAGTTGACTGAGTACAAGGTTTATTGGTTGAAAATGAGATATTTTGGAGGAATGATGAATTTTTGGCACCTTAGTAAGGAGAGGGGGAACTTTGAGGTAGGCTCCTCCTTCACATGTGTGGGAGGGTTTTTAATTCAAAAATATTAAGATATTTTTATCTCTCCTCTCTCCTGGATCAAACTGGATTAAAATGGGAGCTAAACCGGTCCAAATCTTGTCCAAATTTAGCCAAACTGAAGCTAGAAAATTCTAAAACTTAGTTGGAATTAGTTAGTGGCCTCCCTCATCTATAAATGGACCCTCATTGTTTTGTATTCTCATTTGTGAACTATACCATGCGAGTATTACATTAAACACTCATATTTTCTATTATCCCTTAAAAATCCTCTACTTTTGGAGAGATTGGAGCTTCTCTCTCTCTTCAATAATCCTTGGAGCTTTCTTTTCAACACACTAAACCAATTGACTGGTTGGGGGCTTCCTTCTAAGATAAAGAAGCAAGCAAAATCTAGAGGTAAGAAGTAGTTTCATGATTTTCATTAATATTCTCAAAAGATTTCACTTCTCAACCCTTCTCAAGCTTGAGAAGTTTCAAATTAATTGTTTTCAATGCAAATTAAGCTTTCTATAAGAATTCTAATGATTAATCACAAAAAAGTTAGTCTTTATGCTTAAGTAGGATGCTTTTTATGTCTATCTCTCTCTCCCAAAAGAATAGTCATTCCTATGACTAATTCTTTATTCAAATGGATGCTTCTCATTGATAAATTCTCAATTCAAAAATCAAACTCTTTGCTACTTAAGCTAGAGGATAAGAAAATGGCCTTTTTATGCTTTTATGCTAATAAAATTATGGTAAACTTATGATTTAATTCCATAAATTGGATTTAAATCTAAGGATAGTTAGTCTATCATAATTGTATTACAAAGTCTTATTATTTCTAGAAATATTAAAAATTATTAGAAATAGCAAAACGAAGCTATGGTAAAATTTTTAGAAATTAATACATAATTCATTTTTATGCATAATGTGAAAAGAGGACTTCCTACCATATTTTAGGATGGGACATCCTATGCTAAAAGAATGATTTTCATCATATTCAAAAACTAATTTTTAGTATTTATGCATAAATATTTTATTAAAGAAAAGAGAAATTTTTAAAAAAAATTTTAATGCAAATTGAGTTCTCATCACTTCTATTCACATAATTTAAACATAGAATTTAAGAGGATTCTAATTTTTGATATAAAGATTCTTTACGCATCTATTTAAGCATAAATCAATTTTAAGGAAAATAACACTTAAATCCTTTATGCATCTTCTTATGCATAAATTCAATTTTAATGAGAATAACTCTTTTGAAAAAAAATCTTTTATGCATCTTCCTATGCATAAATTCAATTTTAATGAGAATGACACTTTTGAAACAAAAATAAATCTTTTATGCATCTTCCTATGCATAAATTCAATTTTAATGAGAATGACACTTTTGAAACAAAAATAAATCTTTTATGCATCTTCCTATGCATAAATTCAATTTTAATGAGAATGACACTTTTGAAATAAAAATAAATCTTTTATGCATCTTCCTATGCATAAAAATTGAATCTAATGAAAATAATACTTTTATAAAATAAAAAAATATCCAATATGCATCTTTCTATGCATAGAAATTGAATCTAATGAAAACAACACTTTTGTAATTAAGAAAAATCCAATATGCATCTTTCTATGCATAGAAATTGAATCTAATTAAAATAACACTTTTATAATAAAAGAATCTTTCCATGCATAGAAATTGAATCTAATGAAAATAACGCTTTTATAATAAAAGAAAAATATCCAATATGCATCTTTCCATGCATAGAAATTGGATCTAATGAAAATAACACTTTTTATGATAAAAAATATCCTATATGCATCTTTCTATGCATAGAAATTGAATCTAATGAAAATAACACTTTTATAATAAAAAATATCCAATGTGCATCTTTCTATGCATAGAAATTGAATCTAATGAAAATAACACTTTTATAAAAAAGAAAATCCTTTTATACATCTATTTACGTATAAAATAGGAATAACACTTTTAAAATAAAAAACATTTCTTTTAGAATGCACAAACGGAGGGAATTACCCTAGCCGGATATTCATGCAAATTTAACACCAATCACACCACTTACACACCCAATATGAAATTGCCTTTTTTCACAGATTCAGCTATCTTCAAAATAATCATTTAATGAAACCATAGTGTCACTGATCATAATCCTCCAAAATATCTTATAAAAATCAAGTTGAAATCTCCGTTGAAGATCAGCAAGATCAACGAGCAGATCAATATAAAAGAGCCATGGACTCATCCGTTGAGGACCAGCAAGGTCAATCAACCAGATCCATGCTCGGTTTCAGAAAACAACTCTTACTCCTTGATCCAATATCTTTCCCGACACACGTGTGGGTATCTTTGGTGACCCAGAGCCCAAGCACCGTATGGTAAGCACTCTCTAGGATCCTTCGTAGGTCACCTAGCGCTTCACTCATAGGCCGTTTCCTTGGTCCCTCATCCACCGTACCGGAAGCTCACCATTTAAATCGAACCGAGGCTGGTCAAGATCTCGGCCGACCTTGCTACGTGAGATGTCCTCCATTGACTCTCCGTCAGCTGTTGCAACTTTATCAATTAGGTCTATCAATTAGGTCTCCACAACCTCATTCTCAAGACGATCAAAATACTTCCCCAACATTATTGTAAAACAGTCATTTAAAAACAGGTCGTAAATACAGTTTCTATAATGAACTCTCGTCTTTCCACATTGTTCCACATCAATCCACGTCCAATTCATATGTATACCCATTCTCATCCAATCACATCATTTTCCATCTCATCACATCTTTCCTCATTTACCCTCATCACATCTCATCGACTCGCATCTACCCATCTCCACATCTCATCATATCACATTCAGTCACATCTTATCCATTCATATCTACCCCGATCCTCCACATCACATTACATTACATATGACATCTCATTCATATCACATTCAGTCATCATATCACATTCAGTCACATCTTATCCATTCATATCTACCCCGATCCTCCACATCACATTACATTACATATGACATCTCATTCATTCACATCCCAATTCACATCACATCACATCTCATCCATTCACATCTCATATCATTCATTCACATCCTGATTCACATGACATCACATCTCATCCATTCACATCACATATCATTCATTCATACTTGTCCAACTCACATCACATGACATCCACCCATTCACATCCATCATGTGCATCACATCCATTCACATCCCGTAACATACAATTACATCTGATTCACATGACATCACATCTCATTTATTCACATCCCGATTCACATCACATCACATCTCATTCATTCACTCACATCGACACATCACATCCTTTTACATACACATCCACATCCATTCTTCAACATACACATCCACATCCATTCTTCCACATACACATCCGCATTCATTCTTCCTTCCACATACACATCCACATTCATTCTTCCACATACACATCCACGTTCATTCTTCCACATTCATTCTCATTACATCACATCTTATCACATCATATTTTCATCTTATCACATCATATCACATCCCATAGACATCTTATCACATCCATTCACATTTGGGATGTGACAGGATGTATGTAAACGGGATGCAATAGGATGATAATGGATGTGATAAGATGTAAACGGGATGCAATAGGATGAGAATGGATGTGATAAGATGTGTATGGGATGTGATAGGCGCATCCTATTTAATAGCTTTTTCTAGGTTGATCCCAATAATGGGACTTTTTCTAAATTTCTGCCAATTGCTTGGCCTAATTAAAGGTTCTTTTTCTTGATGACTATTTCCACATTCATTCTCACTTTCTCAAATGAATTATATTCAATATTACTCTTTTGAATAAAAGAATTCATGGGATTTACAGAAATCAATTCTACCCATATTTCCACTTTTGATAAATAATCATAAATTGAATTATACTAAAAATTCCTCTTCTTCTCATTTAATTTCTTGGATCTCAAATACCATGGGAATTCCTCTTTTTGCATTTAATTAATTACATTCCAATGTCATGGGTATTCCTGTTTTATCATCAAATATTTCTCATAAAGTAATTTCATCTAAAGTAAAATACCCATTAATTCAATATGCTAGGAATTTCTCTTTTCCCATCTAAATGATGGAACTCCAAATGTCATAGGAATTCCTCTTTTAACATTTAAATATTTCTCATAGATAAAATAAATTTATCTAAATTTTATCTTTGAATTTAATTAAAATACTCATTAATTCCAATATAGTAGGAATTTCTCTTTTCCCATCTCAATGATGGAATTCCAAATGTCATAGGAATTCCTCTTTTACCATTTAAATATTTCTCATAGATAAAATAAGTTTATCTAAAATTCATCTTTGAATTTAAACAAAATATCCATTAAATTCAATATGCTAAAAATTACACTTTCCTCATTTAAATATAATATGGTGGGAATTCCTCTTTCATCATTTAAACTTATCTATGCAAAAAGATAAATTTAACTAAATTTTCTCTTAAAATTTAAATAAAAATCTCCATTAATTCCTTTACACTAGGAATTACACTTTCCTCATTTAAATATTTGAATTCCAATATGGTGGGAATTCCTCTTTCATCATTTAAATTTATCTATGCAAAAAGATAAATTTAACTAAAATCCTTCTTTAATTTTTAAATAAAATACATTATTTTAGTATCCCAAGTTTTCTCTTACTTCATTGGAATACATGGATTTCCATTGTCATGGGGATTAGTTTTTTAACATAAAAATGGATTACTAGAAATTCCTCTTTTTCCTAATTAACTATTTATGCAAAAACATAAAAAACAAATTTTTCATGATTATAATGAGAATCATTTAATTAATCTAGGATGATTAATCCTAGAATATGGTAGGAAGTCCTCTTTTCATATTATGAATGAAAATAATTTATGTGTTAATTTTTTAGAAATTTTACCATAGCTCCGCTGCTATTATTGATAATTCTCAATAATTTAAAAGCATAAAGTTTAGTAATATCCCTATGATTAGAATAACCATTAATTGGATCAATATCCAATTATGGACTTGATTCTTAATTTTTTCATAAATTAAATAGCATAAAAGAATTAAAAAGCCACTTATTTGGCCTCTAATTTGACAAGCATAGAAATTACTTTTAGATTAGAGAATTGCTTCATGATGAGAAGCTTCATTTGAATATAGAATAGGTCATAGGAATGACCATTCTTTGGGGGAGAGACAGAAATGCTTTAAAAAACATTATAATTTAAGCATAAATAGAAATTTATGTGTTTTATCACTACAATTCATTAAAGAACTTCAATTGTATTAAAAAGCCATTCAATTGAATGCTTCTCAAACTTGAGAGGGGTTGACAAGAGAGAAAAATTTGGAGATTAAAGAAAAAAGACCATAAACCACATTTTACCTCCTAGATTACTTGATTCTTTGATCAAAGTAGAGGCCCCCAACCAATCAATTGGTTTGGTATGTTGATGAAGTCTCCAAGGAAGATTGAAGAGAGAGAGAGAGAGAGAGAAGCTCCAATCTCTTCAATTTGTAGAGGATTTTTAGAGGATAATAGAAAATATCAATATTTCAGTATAATACTAGCATGGTAAGCTCCAATCTCTGCAATTTGTAGAGAATTTTTAGAGGATAATAGAAAATATCATTATTTCAGTATAATACTAGCATGGTATAGTTCTCTTATTTTTTTACAAAGGGCTAAGGATCTATTTATAGGTGAGGGAGGCCTCTAACCAACTCTAACTAGTTTCTAGAATTTTCCAGGTTCAGTTTGGCTGAATTTGGACAAGATTTGGACCTAGTTTGGCTCCCTTTTGATTTGGCTTGATCCAGGAGAGAGGAAAGATAAAAATATCACAATATTTTTGAGTTTAAAACTCCACCACACATGTGAAATAGGCGCCTCCTTGAAGAGCCCCCTTCTCCTTACCAAGGTGTCAAAATTGAATCATTATACCCAAAATATCTCATTTTTTAGTAATATTCATAGTTTTCTACTAATAAACCTTGTCCTTAGTCAACTCTCATCTTATGTGAGCATTTACTCATTTTTGGGGAGATTTTTCTTTTATAAATTGGATTATCTCCTCCCCACACTTGGATTGATCCTATTGGCCCATAGGAACCTTAATTGGAGCATAATTCAAAAACTTCTGAAAATCTGGACCCTTAGGCTGTCCTTTTTACCTATTTTCAATTAATTCCAATTGCTCATTGGAAAGTTCTTTTTGAATTTCTATTTCAGGGGAAACCATTTTAGACACTAGGAGAATTTTGGTGTTCACTCACTTTCACAATTTCAGAGTTTTGGTTGAAAAGCAAACAGGAAAATATGTAAAGTGCCTAAGGTCAGATGGAGGGGGAGAGTACTTCTCCAATGAGTTCTCTGAATTTTTGAAGAAGAATGGTATTCGGAGACAGTTTACATGCAGATACACTCCGCAGCAAAATGGAGTTGCTGAGCGAAAAAACAGGCACATTGCTGAGATTGCGCGAGCATTGATGGAAGAGAAGAATATGCCGCATTGCTATTGGGCTAAGGCTGTTTCTACAGCAGTATACATCATGAACAGGACTCCAACTGTAGCCATACATGATGTAACTCCAGAGGAGAGGTTTACTGGCAGAAAACCAGATTTGTCTGCATTGCATATGTGCATGTGCCAGATGAGCTAAGAACTAAGCTGGATCCAAAAGCTGAAAAATGTGTGTTTATTGGATACTCCCTTGAGCAAAAGGGATACAGGTGTTATAATCCTGCTACACGTGAGTTGAGGGTAAGCAGGGATGTTGTCTTTGATGAGATGAGCAGCTGGTATGCTACTGAAAAAGAAGCTATCGGGGCTGATGTGAGTGGAAGTGTGGTTGCACAGAATGCAAGTCAGCAATCACAGTCTTTGAGTGGACTAGGAGAGTCCTCATCTAGTGGGTCTGTTGATAGACCATGGAGTGGCAGGCTGCGTCATAATACCAGTCCTGCAAATGTGATTAGTACATCACGTAAAGGAAAAGAGAAAGTGGTTGAGCCCCTTGGTATGCCTAACATTTCTGCAGGGCATTCTCATGTTGATGTAGAGTCTAGTGGCTCAGATATGAGCCTTGATGAGGAGCTTGGGATCCCAACTATGAGAACACCTGGTGTAAAGAAGGCTATGGAAGCCATGAATGAAAAGCTGCGAAGATCTGGGAGAGTGAAAAATCCTGTGCAGAGATTTACCTATGATGGTTATGTGGCACATCACTATGCATATATGGCAAAGGTTGTGCAGGTTGTTGAGCCCACATGCATTGATGAGGCTGTTGGAAATGTGTGTTGGGAGAAAGCTATGGATGAGGAGATGGATGCACTATATGGAAATGAAACTTGGGATTTAGTGCAATTTCCTGAAGGCAAGAAAGCCATTGGATGCAAGTGGGTGTACAAAGTTAAACATAACAGTGATGGGAGTATAAATAGGTACAAGGCTAGATTGGTAGCTGGGTTGTTGCAAGATCAGGGTGTCCAGTTTTATCCAGTTTATGCTGGACTGGGACAATGCTTGGAGAGCAAATTTTGGGGGGGCAAGATACTTAAAAATGAGATCAAGTAAATAATAGAAAATACGCTTGCCCTTAAATTAACCTAGTATAACTTAAATTAATATAAATTAGTCTAATTAATCAAAATTAATCAAAAATATGATGAAATGATAAACAAATGATCTTTCCATACTTAGAGTGATCCAATTTATTTTTCCATAAATGCACCATTACAAGTACACTAGTCCCTATAGGTTTTAGATGATTCACATCAAAAATGTAATTTTACTAATTAGATTATTAATATTTGCAGGCCTTCTGATAGTCTGGAAGAATTTTAAAAAAGAGATCATTAAAAATCCAACCATTGGATTTGTAATTTTTACTAATCACCACATTATACTAATGTCTCAGTATCTACCCACTCTTTTGATCTACAAGATTGAGGATTTTAAGTGGTAGCTATTGTGGGTACAAAAAGTGGCGTATATTATAACACTTTAAAGACCTTGAAATATTTAAAGAAAATAGACAAATATCTTAAAATTTTCTCAAAAAATCAAGTTAAGCTCCATATTATATGAAGATCTAAGGTACAAAGTGGGAATCTCATATGAGTTTATATGCAAAAGATATTAGCATTTTATGGAATTAGTTCAAATTTGGGACAGGGTGTATACATAGACTTTGTACCTAAGAAAATGAGGACTTTTGACTATCTAATGCTTAATCAAATTATGCAACTATATTTCCAACTTTGAATATGATGTTCCAACAAAAGAACTTGAAACGAAATTCCTTCATTTACTAGGAGAGATTAGCCACTAAAGGTAAACAAATGCCTGTTTTTTAACTGTTTACAGGGTGCCTGAGTGGACAAAACTGGGCACCCTGATCTTGCAACCACCCAGCCAAAGGATATGCGCAAACATATGGGATTGATTATGAGGAAACTTTCAGCCCAGTTGCCAAGATGGCAACGGTGAGAGTTGTGATAGCAGTGGCTGCGTCAAAGCAATGGTCTTTACATCAGATGGATGTAAAGAATGCATTCTTGCATGGGGATTTGCAAGAAGAGGTGTATATGTTGCAGCCACCTGGTTATGAGGATGTGGGTCACCCCGAGCATGTTTGCAGGTTAAAGAAAGCCTTGTATGGCTTAAAGCAAGCACCAAGAGCATTAGGTACAGAGAAGCTCCACAGATTCAGAGCTTCGCTTGGTGTACATGAGATGGAGTTGAGCTCGAGGGGGAGTGTTGAGATATCGAGCTCGTCTAGTGAGGCGGTGGCCACTGATGACCCGCCTGGGGGATAGGCCCCACACTTACACCACTGGCATGATTGCTGAGATCTTGGGTGATATGCGGCCAGTGGGATGACAGGCTGTGTGAGAGCCATTCTAGAGACTAGCATAGTTATAGCACCAGCTCATTTAGTCGGGTTCACACTATAGGGAACCCGTCTATGTATTGGTTGAGTACCTTTCATATTATGTGTACTCTTATCTTGTATATGGCATGTTGGGTGTTGAGTAGAGAAGAAGAAGATTTTCAGCCTCTCACCTTGTGTGTTCTCTATTAGGGTTTTGTGAGTGTGTGTGTGTGCTTGCAAGAGCTCAAGCTCTCTTCCCCCCTGCATCTTTTCATGCTGGTGGATAACACCATCACGTTATACTTATCTCAAAATTTTAAAGTCTCTCCATTCTCTATCTATTGCATTGTCTATTGCACTTTGTTTTGCGATCTATCTTTTTGCTATGCTATATTCTTATATGGTATTAGAGCTTAGGTGATTTTAGCAAAAATAATCTAATAAAGTCTTGTATTTTTAGAGAATTCTAGGAGTGATGGCTTCTACCTTAGTTTGTTATTGCTACACTAGTCCTGCACATTTGTCTACCAGCCTTTATACAAGGCAAGCTTCATGGGACAAACTACTCTCTCAAAATTTAAAATCAACGCAACTCTAGACTTTTATGAGCTTCTAGAAACTATTCTGGGAATGAATGCAAAACCAATGGGAACCCCCAATCCCAACAACAACATGAACACACTTTCACCAGATGCTACACTTCATTGGGGATGGAAGAGGTGCAATGATGATGCACTTTGTGCCATCATCACAATAGCATAAGTGATTCTATTATTACTCTAATTTAACACATAACTAAGGCATCCAAAGGCTTGGACCATAGTAAGGAATCAATATGAGACTCAAAATTTGATAGGATTCAAAACCTAGAGAATCAACATGGACCAAAATACATAAGCATTTATTATGCGGATTAAAAATTTGCGGGATCAAATGGTTTCTATGGGGATTTCAATGCTAAGAGATAGCAAAGAGGGAACTACTCACCTCTACTCACCTCAATGTTTTATGGGGATTAATGAGCTTGTAAAACCTTGAGGTCTCCAAGCTCAACACAGCCATGGGTAGCTTACCATTCACCTTCTCCCACGAGACAACATTATCACACCATCGTATTGCACTATGGGCACTACTCCCTCCTCTCACATTAGATCCATCACACACACTCACTAGCATGCATTAGAGAGATGTTTAGCAAGAGGGGATGCTCAATTTCACAATGGGAGAGTGTCCTTGCATTATGGGAGAAATTGCCTTTTATACATGGACATAATTGTTTAACACACTTAAACTGTGGCCAAACAAGTTACCAAAGCTTCTATTTGGCCTATTGCTTGTACATTGCTTCATCCCATAATACATTGATGCATTACAACACTAGGGAGCACATCCTATCTCACTATCACACGTTCTTAGAGCAAAAACACCATTAATTATCCGCTGGACCTCTACAGGCACCCGTCCAAGTTTGAGATTTGGACACCATTGCTTCATGGCTTGTTTGTACATGATTTTGGTGTGTCAATCCTTGAAATTTGATGTAAATTACACAACCTTTAGTAAAATCTATATACCATGAAGTACAAAAAGGGAAGTCCTTAAACTTTCATTGGCGCTGTTACAGAGTCAAAATGTTTGGAAAGGATTTGAAAGAATTTAGTAAACGTGCAAGGTTGTGGAGCCATTTGATGTAAAGGGTCAAAGTTTGTCTGAATGAGTTACTGGTGTTGGTGAGGCTAAACTTCAAGGAAATCTAGGTGATGGGTCATACCATGGGGCAGGTGTATACCCACCATGGTCCCCCATCCAGAGATGTACTTGGAAGGTTTCGCGAGTGATGATGAGGTTTCCACTAGTGGGTGAGTAAAAATGTACTCACTAAGCAGTTGCATCCTTTGATTATAGTAGATAAGGATGATAGGCTTGTTGAAGAATATTCTTGTTTAGGAATGAGGAAGAGGTGTGACTCTGAGAATCACGGTGGTGAAACTTTATGAAATTGTAGAAGAATGGTTTCTTGGATTGGAAATATGATGAGAAAACACGGTGGCCATATTTGTGTGAGGTTAAGCCTCTGTGATTTTATAGATGTTAGAAATTATGACCATGATTTTTTGAAGAATCATGTTGAAAACTTGTGTTGGAACCAGATGATTATTGACATGCATTAAAAATGAGGGGAAACACATATTAGAGATGGTTTTGTGATGGAATTTGAGATAGCCAAGTCAATGTGATTATGTAGAGGTAAGAATCATGAGTGTGATTCTTGGAAGAATCACGGTGATAATACTATATGTCTACTGAGGGGAGATGACTTTACTAGTTCAAAAAAGATGAGAGAATGCCAAAATACCATGCATTTGGAAATTTTGAAGAAGATTGGTCCATGTGATTTGGAGGAATCTCATGACCCTGAGAAATATTGCAACACAAAATATGAATGAAGAATATGCATATGGAGTGCAATTTGAAAGTAATGGTGAATGCATTTGGACATATGCGAACAACCATGATTTTTGATAATGTGGCACACGGCATGATTTCTTTGGCATGATTCTTGCTGACATTATGAATCACAGGTGACATATCCTAGTGATTTTGTATATTATGTTGATGTACAAAGCATATGCAATATCCCTATGTGTGTAGATGAATGAGCTAAGTGATTCTTTGTTGGCATGATTATTGATCAGACTATAGTTCATGGCATGATTCCTATGTGGCACGATTGAAAAATCATGGCAACCAAGCCTTATGGGATTGTTGATGTAGAGGTTCAGATGTATTCTTTTATTCTTATACATCACTATTTATATTATTCCTTGGATTTCTAGTGACAATAGTTTTTCTTGGTAGCATCCATTTGGCTATTGATGAAGTTTTTGAACTTTGCACTCCTTTTGATGATGATTCACCAGATTGTGTTCATGGGAGGTTCTTGTGCCATTCCACCTTTGCAAAGTAGTGGTTCTTGTGGTTCCCTGGCATTTGTTTTACCACCATGTGAGCAACAGATTCTTGTGGTTATCTCCATTCTTAGGAGAGTAGGTTCTTGTGTGTGTCACTACGCTTTTGCAACTTGAGCTATTGGTTTAAAGAGTAGGTTCATGTATATGATTTATATCTTTGATTGCATTCCTTCATTGGATGAACTGATGGGAAATTTCTCTTGCTAGTTTGGGAAAGTAATGTTTTCCATGTGGTTAGGCGGTTGTTTTTGCTTTGGTCTCTCTACACCATAGTATTCTTTTGATTACCCTATGTTGATGAAGATGATGACGAAACTTAGTTAATTTTGATAGCTTTAGGAACCCATGTGAGGGTATTGCTCTCATAGTATCCCTGAGCCTAAAGTAGGTTTGCGGGTACCCATCTTTGGTGGATTCTTAGGCGCATCAAGCATGGTACCTTGATTGATGTGGTCTCTTTGTTTTGGTATAGACTTCTTCCTGGGTGCATACCTTTGCTTCTTTGGGAGCATGGTTTGCCTTTTTGGGATCCAAACTTTAGTTACACCTTCATGATATCCTTCCACTTGCAATAATACTATTGGAATATATATTTTATTTACTAGCATTCTCTTGTGTGATTGCCTTGAATGCTGTGTGGTTGAGGCTACGTTATTTTTTTCATCCTATCAGGCCCTTGAATTTCTCTATCTGAATATAGCTCAATTTGATTGGGTAGCTAAACAAGATTGCTACCCGCATAGAATCATTGTGCTTGAAGTAGTCCCACCCACCCTTTGATACTTTGTAAATATCTTGATGGTCTTCGTGGTGGTGATAAAGAACGAGCTTTTCTTGCTAGAATTAAAACCTTTGTAACTATATTGATATGAGTTAGCGAGGCTTTAGTGTTGGGTTGATGATAAGGTTCCCTTGGTGTGAGGCTTGGTGTGAGGCTTTAGTGTTGGGTTGATGATAAGGTTCCCTTGGTGTGAGGCTTTTCTTTTGTTGGTGATGTTGATCGATGATTTTTGCTTGAAGTAGAATTTTCATCCTTGGTTTCTTTTTTAGACATGGGTTTTACCATTGATGCCATTGTTGGTGGTTGGATTTCTAGGAGTGGCTGTTGTAGTAGACGAGGGTTTGTGCTTGATATCTTGCTGCTTCCATGGTGACTTTTCTAGATGAGGTTCATGAGACATAGTGGCTATATTTTGGGTAGCATTTCCTTCATTGGATGTGGCCTTTACTCCAATTTTGGATAAATGAAATGGTCACCTTCATGGGGATTTGCAGTTTGAGGACCCTGAATATTTAGATCTGCGATTGCTTCCTTTGTTGGGGGTATGATGGATTTTGAGAGTTCATCATAAAGGATCTTTGATGGAGAGGGCTGGTCCTCATCAAGAATGGTTTCTGATGATGTAGAGGCTAATTGCTTCTTTTGGTGGACAAGAGCATAAAGAACGTTGAGTGTTATTTCATCCTTGTCACAAAATTACACCACCACTTCTTTGTTAAAAATCTTCTTGGCACACATTTGGCTATAGATGAAATTTGGTATACCTAGCACTAAGGTAGCCCAATCCTTTCATAGGATTAAATCTGCTTCCAGCACATAGTCTAGCACACAAATCTTACATTTCAAGGGGTTAGACTCCACATAAATTGTGTTCTCAAAAGATCATAGACATGAAATTCCTTGAGTGTTAGTCCACGCAATCCATTTATGAGCATGCAAGCTTAGCTCACCTATACAATGCCATAGCTAATATGTCATAAGCTTATTTTGTTTCCTTGCCTTTATAATTTTAGAATGTTGGCTAAAAAGAAAAAGGTTTATAGGTTAAGTGCCTAAGGTCACAGCAGTGAGGGGGAGAGCACTCCTCCAATAAGTTCGCTGAGTTATTGAGAAAGCATGGAGTTCAGAGGCAATTCACATGTAGCTACACTCTACAACAACATGGTGTTGCTGAGAGGAAGAATAAGCACATTGCAAAGGTTTCTCATGCACTGATGGTGGCTGAGAAGAGCATGCCTCTCCATTATTGATGGATGCAATTTACCATTATGAATAAGACCCCCATAGCCGATGACAGTGCATGGTGTGACGACCCAAGAGGAGAACTATATTGGCACAAAACTAGATTTGTCAATTGGTTTTTGGATGCATTGTATATGTACACATTTCTAATGAGCTACACAGTAAGTTGGATCCACTTAGTGTTTGGATGCATTGCATATGTACACATTTTTGATGAGCTACGAAGTAAGTTGGATCCAAAGGCTGAAAAATGTGTGTTCATTTGTTACTCCCTTGAGCAAAAGGGGTATAGATGTTATAACCCTGTCACACATGCGATGATGAAGGTGAGTAGGGGTGTTATCTTTGATGAGACAAGAAGTTGGTATGTTGTTATAAAATAATTAATTAGGACAGATGCACAAGAACAGGTTGTTGTGTAAAATATAGGTCAGCAGTCATTGAGTGGACCAAGATTGTCCTCTATGTGTTGATAGACCATGGAGTGGTAGGCTGCATTAGAAAAGTAATCATGCAGGTGCGTCACATAGTTTGATGAGTCTCTTGGTATGCCTGACATTTCAGCAAGTCATTCATATGTTGATAGAGTCTATTGGCTCAAAGCAGAGCTTTGATGAGGAGTTTGGGATTCGAACTATCAAGGCACCTGGTGTGTAAGGAAGGCTAAGGAAGTCATAAGGACACATAAATATAAACACAAATGCATCACATAAAGATAAAGATAAGGTTGATGAGCCTCTTGATATATAGTTCAAACATTTTTAATAAAAAAGAAAAAGTTCAAGAAATCTTAAGTTTTACATGTTCTAAATTTTTTTAATGCGCACTTACCAATATAGTGATAGTGTTAACGAATGGGCATATATCATTATTATAAAATCACCACTCTCATCTTGTTATCATTTCAAAAGTATAAACTCACCACCCTAATCTTGTTCATTGTCATCATTTGTTTGCACCTCATTGATCTTCTCAAACACAACTTTCATATGATTATGTATAAAGGATGCATGGACTCCAAAAGAAGGATGGTACATTCTTATGGATCTCTATGAGACAAACACAAAATCTAAGAAGATGCAACTTAAGAAGGCATTGAATAGCATGAAGAAGGGGTACCATATCTATCTCACAATATGTGCAAAAGGTGAAAGGTTTAAATTCATGAAAAGATTGGGGGAGGAGAGAGATCTTGAGATCTTGAAATCACACACACACTCTCACAAACAATGGATAAGACACACACAAAGATGGAATCATGCTAAAATCTTCTTCTTCTTGTTGCTCTCAAAAGAGGTCTACAAAGATAAGTGAAAACCAACAATGGATAACACACAAAAGTTGGAAGGTTGAAATCTTCTTGTTGTTCTTTCTCTCAAAATAGGTATATAAAAGAAAAGTAAAAACCAACATAAGCACTATACTATGTATAAGCAGTACACAATACGAACACTCATAGTAGGAGAGTTAGCAAGATAAGTATGCCATAACTCGGCTAGACTAGGTAGGTGTAGTCCGACTATCGAATCACTAGTGAAGGTCCATCATGTCAACTACCAAATGTGCGAATAGTGTAAAGGTGGAACAATCAACTAGGCATGTCATGAGTGTTAGCTCTTGTTGACCTTGACATCTCAACACTCCCCCCCCCTCAAGCTCAACTCTATCTCTAAGACTCCAAGCATAGTGTGAAATTTGTAAGCAAAGCTTCTGTACTCTCAAGGACATGGTGAAAATGTTAGCTACGTGCTCCTCTATGCTGACGTACATGAGATCAACATCTCTTGTTAAGACCTTCTCTTTGATGAAGCGATAATGGACCTCTATGTGTTTGGTTTGTGCATAAAATACTAGGTTCCTAAGTGGCCAGTTGTTTACTAAAGTTGTTGCAATAGATAACAACCTACTTATCCACGTGCTTACGTAACCAAGCTACCTCACATGCTACCATTGTAGAACCCCTATACTCTACCTCTATACTGGGCAAGGAAATTGTCGGCCCATGGTGGGTGGAGTGCTTCTTTGCTGATCCATGTAACATGACCATTCCCAAAGGAAAACATAAACCTGCTAGTTGATCTTCTGTTCAAGATGCTACTAGCCCAATCTGTAGTGTATCCATACAATTGCAATTGTATACCAGCCTCATAGAAGAGGTCGTAATCCACTATGGACCTCATGTAGTGTATTGTCTATTATTCTTCACCTTAAAAAAATGAGTCAATTTTTTCATAGCCCTTGAGGAAAAATGTGGCTGATTAAAGTTGGTGTAAGCATAAATTGGCTGCATAATGATTTAATTGAACTACCCAATTAACCTTTCTAAAGTAAAAATCTCAACATAAAAAACTCTAAGTTTTTCATGCTAGACATTTCTTTGGTTATTTTTGCCACAAATCCAAACTAATGAAATTTAGCCAAGGACCTTATTGTCTAAAGTATATAATATCTATGAGGATCCCAAACCCTTATATATAATTAAATACGCCCTCCCAAAGTCTGGTAATGATGTCTACATGTATCGCGGGGTAGAGACACTTGTTGGGGGAATCATACGTAATGGCTGACTAACTAACTAACGTCATGCATCTTGTATCTACCAAAAAATCCTTATACTAGGAAATGCATATGGTTCCTCCTACACATGTCCCTTCATGATTCTCACAATTAAGATGTGATTAGATGTATAGGTACACGCTAACATCTTACTCGTCGATCACATAAAGTAGGTAGCCTCTACACCTTTGGACTAACTCCATTGTTTTCTAGAGTCTAATTTCTAGGTTTACCCATTTTTCTAAGTTAAACAAATTTTGGTTACATTTGTAAAGAACCCATTTATTTAGGTCTAGCATGAGACCCACTTTATAGTGATTTATCCATTTGCTACTTCAAGTAAATCTATATGAAAATATTGGAGAGAGAGCTTGAGCTCTTATAAGCACACACACACTCTCCCGGAAAATGGTAACACAGACACACACACAGATGGAAGGATGAAATCTTCTTCTCCTTGTTTCTCTTAAAAGAGTGACCTACTAAAATATTAGGCATTATAAAAGGTGGATCCACCTTTTGTTTTCCCTTGTGTGATACATGTGAACTTCGCAGCACACCTGTAGTACCACCACTTGACACATCAGAGTGCCTAATATTATTTTGCCTTAGTGTTAAGGTCTCACAATAGATCCATTGCTACTAGAGAAATCTCTTGGACCTCCAATAAGTGCAAGTATTATAGCCCAACATTCTATTCATAGTAGTTCTTTGCTTTATTTTATAAAATATCATATATAGGTAGGTTAGTGATGCCAATCCCAAGTTATATGATGTGTATGTTCTAATTCTTAAATTACTTCCCATAGTAAAAAAATTTATTTTGTATAATGCTTGTATATAATGGATGGGAGTAAATTTATAAGGAGCCTTCCCTTGTGAAAATTCCTCTCATAATTTAATGAAATTCTCTAATAACAATGTGATGAAGCTTTATCTCTCCATTGTAGACTTATTCCGTCCATTTTTTGGCAATCTTAGATGGTTTTTTTTCATAGACATAGTTTCCTAATAGTGTCACGGTTCATCAAGGTTGGCAAAATGAGCTATAACATAGCTCATGCTAGCATAGCATGAGCTATGCTAGTATAACATGAAATGTTAAAATGGGATTAGCTTTCTTTAGGTTGTCTCCCTTGATATTCATGTGGGAAAACTATGAGACTCATCTGGCCTTTGAGAAAACCATTATGAACCAAGGTCAAAGAGGGACCTTTACTTCAGAACAAAAGTTGAGATCAAACTTTAGGATGAAAGTATTACACTTATATTATTTTGTTGGTCCTCTATACCCTTTTGTTAGTGAAAATCAATTTTAGGAGCCAAAATATGACCACCCTAGAAGTATCAAAACCATGCAAAAGAAAAGTAACATTAGGAAACCTTACCATTTAGTAGCTTGAGTAGCCTAATGAATGATGGTGGAAGCTAGTTATCAATCACACTACATGACCTTATTACACCACCAAGGTCTAAATCCAATCCTTATTACACCACCAAGGTCTAAATACAATAAGTGTAGAGAAATGGAGGGATTCAAGTTGGGTATAGTAGATCATCAAAACTTGTACCACCATGCTTAATGTATCCCTTGATATAGATGGGAAGAAGGAGATAATAAGAGAAGGGGGAGAAAAAGAGAACCTCACAATCTCAAATTCCATTTACATGGAAGCACAAGCACATAAAGAGTTATAAATTCAATTTTCACAGGTGAGATTCTATGACTTCTCATTAGTGAAATCTTCATGTATACATGGCCTTGTTTTTTACAATTGGGGGAAGATATAGCTAAATAAAGTTATTCACATTTATATTTTTGGGTTTCAATACATAGTTTCATTTCAAAAAAGGTACCCTAAAATGACACTTAAATTTACATTAAAAAAGTGGATCAAAACCCACCTTTCAAAATGTAACTTTGAGCTACCCCTTGGATTTGAGGTCTAGATGCGGATATTAAATAGAAAGATCTTTGTACATGGAGCAAAAGCATGCGAATATAGAGGTAAGAAAAATGTTAAGATCAAATGATGGGGGGTGTGACTAGGCCCTTGCCACTAACCATGTAGCTTGCCAAGGTGTGACCCACTTCTCAATATTAGGAATAATAATAAAATTAAATGAGGAGTAACTCTAATCATTAAATTATGTTATGATTAGGCTACGTATATTGCATAGCTACATATATTGCATAGCTAAGAATTATGTTATGATTAGGCTATGTTATGATTAGGCTACGTATATTGCATAGCTAAGAATGTTTTGACATGCCATGGATAGGCATTTAGTAGTACTTTGTTCTTTAAAGAAGGCAAAAATAACCTCAATTTTTAGGCTAGCCTTAGATACTTTGTGCTTTCAACAATCTAGAGATAGGTTTGACTCTCATTTAGCTACTATAAATCTCAAATTTTTGGTCCATTATAACAAATTACAGCTAAATGGTGTAATAGAACTTAGTCCAAAAATAACCTTACAAATATTACAAAAAATAAGAATGTATTATCTCGTCATCTTTCTCTCTTTCTTTCTCCTCTCACTTCAATTCTCTATTACCATGTTTTCAAGACTTTGGTTAAATAATAATAATTAAAAGAAGAAGAAGATAAAGAAGAAGAAGAAGAAGAAGAAGAAGAAGAAGAAGAAGAAGAGAGGAAGAGGAAGATGAAGAAGAGGGGAAAGGAAAAGGAGGAGTTTTTTTATGAAAGAATAAAGAAGAGGAATAAGTCTTCTTATTTTTTTCCTTCTCCCTCTTCTTCTTAAACTCTTTATCTATTTCTTGTATGAGTAGAATAAGAATAAGAAGAATAAAACCCTCCACTTTAAACCCTAAAGCACAAAACTTTATCTTCATAATGATTTAGTAATTCTAAAGAAGAAGAAGATGATCTTGCATTTCAAGCCTTACAACACAAACTTAAAATCATGTAGTTTAGTATTTCTTATTGTTCTCCTTTTTTTCCATGTTATGGAGAATAATGATAATATGAAGAAGAATTTTGTTCTCATTTTCTCCTCCTCCTAGGGGAGGGGAGGAGGAGAGAACTGAAATATAGTTCTTCTTCATATTATACTTCTTCTTTCACTTATTTTTCTTTTTCTTCTTGTATTAGCCAAGAATAATAAAGGAAATTTTTATTATTTTTTCCCTTTATATTCTATTTCAAATAAATAGATAATGAGAAAACATAAAAACCAATAATAACATCAAAAGACACGGTAAACAAAAACAAAAATAGGAGGATGTAGAAATATACTTTGTTTCTTCTTCTTTTTGTTTTACTTATCATTTTTCTTCTTCTTCTTCAATGTATTCCATGGCATACTAAAAAATAAATTAAGGAGAAAACAATGATAGCAGCATCAAGCAAGCGAGAGCAATCATCGCAGTGATGGCGAAGTGGTAGTAGTAACCATCGCCATCATTTATAGTAATAGTCATATCAATATTAGTCATTCGTAGTAATCAGTCATATAGTACCATTAGTAGAAGGAGATGGAGATGAAGGAGGAGGAGGAGGGGTATGTTTTCTTCTTCTTCTTCTTCCTCTAAAGTAAGAAAAAGAATAAGAAATCCCTATAGTATGTAAGAAAAATATATATAACACTCATGCTTATATTAAATCTTTGGAGGAAAAGCTTAGTAGGAGGTTTGGTCTTTGAGATTGAAATTAAGAAATAGATAAAAGAGGGAATTGAAATCTTCAAAAAAGGAGATATTGAGAAGAAAGGACAAGGAAGAGAAGGAAGGAGATGGAGGAGGAAGAGGAAGGAGAGAGAGGATAAGGAGAACAAATAATAATAGGAGAAAGAAGGGAAAGTGGAGGAGGTAACAAGAGGAGCAAAAGAAGAAGAAAGAGCAAAAGGAGGCAGAATACCTTCTTTAGCCTTTTACTCTTATTCTCATAAAAGAGGAAGAAAAATAGAAGGACAAAGAAAAAAGAACAAAAAGAAAACAACAAATAAATAATTTAAAAAATATATTATATCTATGTTTCTCAACAACTAATTTTTTTGATAAAGTATAGAAAAAAACAAGTAGGTAGACTTACATGTGGATAAAGTCATGGTAGAGATCTCTACAAACATTGAAAGCTACATAAGAAACACTAATATACATGTTAACCACTCTGGTTAACATGACCTTTCGCGTGGCTACCACATTACTCTTGTAATCCATCCTTTTGTAACTGCGCTAAGTGCCAATTGTAAATGAGAAAAGGGATGACTGAGCTTATACGACTTGTGTAGTAATGCCGGTCAAGGAATTAATGAACATTGAGCTAGTAAAACTAGGAAGACTAGTTTTGAGCCCCCATTTGTAATTGGGTGGCTGGCCATTGTAAAAAGTGAGCTCATGTATATAAGACATTTTATGGAATATGAAAAGGGACAATCCCATTTGTCTCAATTGAGTTTTTCTTTCTCTCTCTCACTCTCTCTTGAGTTCATGGTAGTTTTCTTGCTTGTGATGCTTTCTTGCTTTTGATTGCTGGTGTATGTGATTAGGAATGTTGTTGCTCTCCTTCACTCCCTTCTCGTTTCTCTCCACCTTGTCTTGATCGCATACGATTGGCATGAGATAGTGGTTGAGCTCTCCGTAGCTCCTACCCTCTTTCTCCTACCTAGCTTGTTTGGATCTCTCTTTGGGTGACACAAGGAGAGTGTAGAGTGAGCCCCTAGAGACCTCACATCGGGGAGTTAACCCTAATAGGGTTGGCCAAGTGCAAATCATCGGATTCAACCCTTGCAAGCACTCTCTTCTTCTCTCTTGTGTTTGTGAGGTAGCATGTTAAACCATTAACATCTTTGGCGGCACTGCCGGGGAGTGGCATTTGGCTTAGGTTCCTCTACTAGATTCACGAGAGCTTGATTTTGCCCGGTTGGGATGCAAACCCACCGGTTGGTTGTTTAACATTGTTTGTTTTGTGTTTTGTTGGATATTACATGGAGATTGGATCTTTGCTGCATAGCTATTGGGTTGAGACTGTGTCTACAACAGGACCCCTGTTGCGGCCATACATGATGTAACACCAAAGGAGAAGTTTATTGGCAAGAAACCTGATTTGTCTCACTTGAAAGTTTTTGGATGTATTGCATATGTGCATATGCCAGATGAGTTGCGTACTAAGATAGATCCAAAGGCAAATAAATGTGTGTTTATAGGGTATTCCCTTGAGCAAAAGGGATATAGATGCTATAATCTTACTATACGTAAATTGAGGGTAAGCAAGGATGTTGTATTTAATGAGATGAGTAGTTGGTATGCTGCTGAAAAAGACGCTGTTGGGGCTGATGTAAGTGGAAACATGGTTGCACAGAATGCAAGCCAGCAACACAGTCATTGAGTGAACCAGGAGAGTCCTCATCTAGCAATTCTATTGATAGACCATGGAGTGGCAAGCTGCGTCATAATACTAGTCCTTGAAATGTAGTTTGGTACATCACATAAAGGCAAAGAGAGAATCATTGAACCCCTTGGTAGGCCTGATATTTCTCCAAGGCATTCTCTTATTGATGGAGAGTCTAGTGGATCGGAGAGATGAGCCTTGATGAGGAGATTGGTATTCCAGCAATAAGGACACCTGGTGTGAAGAAGGCTATGGAAGCCATGAATACAAAGTTATGAAGATTTGGAAGAGTCAAAAACCCTATGCAGAGGTTGACGTATGATGGTTATGTGACACATCACTATGCTTATATGGCAAAAGGTGTACAAGTTGTAGAACCCACATGTTTTGATGAGACTATTGGAAATGTGTGTTGGGAGAAACCTATGGATGAGGAGATGGATGCATTTTATGGAAATGAGACTTGGGAATTGGTGCCATTACCTGAAGACAAAAAAGCTATTGGTTGTAAGTGGGTTTATAAGGTGAAACATAACAATGATGGTAGCATAAGAATGTACAAGGCTAGATTGGTAGCCAAAGGATATGCGCAGACACATGGGATTGATTATGAGGAGACATTTACTCCAATTGCAAAGATAGCAATTGTAAGAGCTATGATTGCGGTGGCTCCAACTAAAGGCTGGTTTTTACATCAGATGGATATAAAAAATGCACTCTTGCATGGTGACTTGCAAGAAGAGATGTATATGGATTAGCCACTAGGTTTTGAGGATACCAGTCACCCAGAGTATGTATGTAAGCTTCATTAGACCTTGTATGGGGACTGAAGCAAGCTCCACGAGCATGGCATGACAAGATTGCTAACTATTCACTTTCATATAGCAGATGTTGCCATATATATAGGCAGTGATGTGTGTGAACACACTTAGGACAGCCGGGGCACTTTTTCCCTCCTTAGGAGGTTTTTTCCCCCGACTTGTATATACACCCATTATTCTAGGGCTAACTTATCTTTTGTACATTGACACAATCCAATACACTGTGTGTTGTGTGCATTTTTGCTTCTTCTTCTCCAAGCTTTGTGTGCTTTCTTGCAACCCTAATTCCAAAAATTGGTATCCGAACAGGCATCGGCTCCCAAGGCTACGCCGCTAGCACCCTCGAACTCATGTTCTCCGATTGAGGTGAGCTTTCACAAGCGCTTGCAAGTCCCTATACTTTGCAAATCGGCCCATAGGGTTTTGCATTCTCACAAATTGCATCTGAGGTCATTTCGAGCTCCGTTTTTGCATTACAAGTTCTGTACAGGTGTTTTTGTCATTGAATGAATGATATAGGATGTGAATGAATGTGATAGCATGTGAATCGAGATGTGAATGAATGATAAGGGATGTGATGTGATGTGAATCGGGATGTGAATGAATGATAAGGGACATGAATGAATGTGTTAGCATGTGAATCGGGATGTGAATGAGATGTGATGTGAAATGGATGTGATAAGATGCGATGTAAACTGGATAGATGAGATGTATGGGTAGATGCAAGTGGATGAGATCTGATGAGGATAAATGAGGAAATAAGTGATGACATAGAAAAAGATGTGATTAGATGAGAATCAGAATACTTATGAAATGAATATGGATTGACGTGAATGGATGTATGGATGATGTGGGTTGATGTGTGGATAATGTGGATTGACGTGTGGATTAATGTGGATGGATGTATGGAAGATGTGGATGGATGTGTGGATAATGTGGATTGATGTGGATAGATGTATGGATGATGTGGATTGATGTGGATGGATATATGGATGATGTGGGTTGATGTTTACACCGATGAAGGAATGTTTGGAAATAAGGATTCAACTGGATAAGTAGAGGATTATGATCAGTGACACTATGGTTTCATTAAATGATTGTTTTAAAGATTGTTGAATATGTGAGAAAGGCAATTTCATATTGGGTGTGTAAGTGGTGTGACTAGTTTTAAGTTTGCATTAATATCTAGCTAGGGGGTCTCGGAACTCTTTTCCCTAGTACCTGGGACAACCTAACCAAATTCTTAATTGGATCCCATCACTATACTAGTTGGGTAGTTGGCTAACCCATGGGACTGGATGGGGTTAGGCTGGACTGATGGATCCCTAAATTGAGACTCAATTCTATTCGATAGATGAAGTAAATCCCGGACAAAAATTGTTCTATGGAAAAGAATCAACGGTTGTGCCTCTCAATGAGGAAAAAAGTGTTGGTCTCTATGATCCAAGTACAATCTTTTCCCTGATCTGACTATGGGACTTTCGGGTTTGGTCAGATTAGTTTAGTTAGTTAAGGCTTTTGACTATGTTAGAGAAAAGTTATCCAAGAGGAATCGCCTGTGCTTTCCGGGCAAGGGAAGTTTTTTCGGGTTCGGTTTTGGAAGAACCGATGGATTAGTCTCTTGTCCGGATATCCGTGGGTGAGGCTTCGAGTGTGAGACCCTGCCCCACGCAAGAAGTGCTACTTCCGCTCCTAGCACCCCTGAATTCGTTGCACGGTGGGGATAGGGACCTCACACACCAACAAATAATAAATCTCATCTCTTAAACACTTCTCTCAACAAGTGCTTTCCAAGGAAGCGAGGCACTAGGAACAATCAGCCCCCTCTCAAACCTGAGAGAGCAAGAGGTTGGATAGCAGCAAAAAAGTCCAAGATCCATCGCGAACCTCCTACCGGAAGGTCAAGGACTCGTGGAGGAAGAAGACAATGTAGGGCCACTTGTCTGGCAGCACCAAATGCAAAGAGTTCACAACAAATAGATGCCACTGCAGAAAACACAGCCACAACTCCACCTCTTGCCTTTGTAGAAGAAAACGCAGCCTGTAAGGGCTCGCCGATAGCAAACAACAGGTTGGCTGGACCTGAAAACGCAGCACAATTGGGAAATGCAACCACTATTGTCTTGGATCTGCCAATGAGAAGAGTGATGGAGGAAAACGCACAACAAAGAAGAGAAAGGTGGGAAGATTTACAGAGCTTGGAGTAGCCTGGACCTAAGCGTATGATACCATGGTGGAGAATGCATAGGCAGAAGCATAAACAATAAAACTTACAAGAGAGTGCAAAGGTGATTGAGAGAGTTGGACAAGATCATGTTTTAAACAGCAACAAAGCTTTATAATGGCAATAGCTAGCAAAACTGAGTGTTGAACTTGTGCAAGGGAAGTGGATGATTTAGTGAAAATGGGGGAACTCCTTACATAGTCCATGTGTGAGCTGGCCGACTGGCACAAGACAAATAAATAGGAGAAAATTACATAAAATGCCCTAAAATAGGTACAACCCCAAATACACTAAGATGCATAAATTCTAATAGGCTAGGTATATTGAATAGCTAAGAATGTTTTGGCATGCCATGTATAGGCCTTTAGTAGTACTTTGTTCTTTATTGAAGAGCCAACAATAACCTCAATTTTTAGGGTAGCCTTATAGATATTTTGTGCTTTCAACAAGCTAAAAATAGGTTTGACTCTCATTTGGCTACTATAAATCTCAAATTTTTGTCCATTATAACAAAGTAGGGCTAAATGGTGTAATAGAACTTTGGCCAAAAATAACCTTACAAATATTAGAAAAAATAAGAATGTATTATCTCATCGTCTCTCTCCCTTTCTTTCTCCTCTCACTTTAATTCTATATTATCATGTTTTCAAGACTTTGGCTAAATAATAATAATAAAAAGAAGAATGAGACAAAGAAGAAGAAGAAGAGAAGGAGAGGAAGAGGAAGATGAAGAAGAGGGAAAAGGAAAAGAAATCTCAAAATTTTGGTCCATTATAACAACGTAGGGCTAAATGGTGTAATAGAACTTTGGCCAAAAATAACCTTACAAATATTAGAAAAAATAAGAATGTAGTATCTCATCGTCTCTCTCCCTTTCTTTTTCCTCTCACTTTAATTCTATATTACCATGTTTTCAAGACTTTGGCTAAATAATAATAATAAGAAGAAGAATAAGACAAAGAAGAAGAAGAAGAGGAGAGGAAGATGAAGATGAAGAAGTGGGAAAAGGAACAGAAGAAGGACATTGTTTCTAAAGAATAAAGAAGAAGAATAAGTCTTCTTCTTCTTTTTGCCCTTCTACCTCTTCTTCTTCAGCTCTTCTTCTATTTCTCGCATGCGTAGAATATGAAGAAGAAAAAGAAAAGCCTGCACTTTAAACCTTAAAGCACAAAACTTTATATACATAATGATTTAGTAATTCTAAAGAATAAGAAGAAGATCTTGCATATCAAGCCTTACAACACAAAACTTACAATCATGTAGTTTGGTATTTCTTATTCTTTCCCTATTCTTTTCCATGTCATGGCAAAAAAGGATAATATGAAGAAGAACCTTTTTAAAATTCTCTCCTCCTCCTCCTAGGAGGAGGGGGAGGGGGAGGGGGAGGGGAGGAGGAGAGAATCGAAATAAAATTTTTCTTCATATTATCCTTCTTCTTTCACTTATTCTTCTTCTTTACCTTGTATTAGCCAAGAAAATATGTAACTTTTCTTCTTTTTCTTGTTTTTTTCCTTGATCTTCTACTTCAAATAAATAGATAATGAGAAAAAATACAAACCAATAATAACATCAAAAGACACAGTAAAGGAAAACGAAAATAAGACAATAAATAAATATATGTTTCTTCTTCTTTTTGTTTTACTTATCATTTTCCTAATTCTTCTTCAATTTATTCCATGGCATATTAAAAAATAAATTAAAGAGAAAATAGTGATAGTAGGAGTAAACAAGCGGGAGAAATCATTGCAGTGATGGTGGAAGTGGTAGTAGTAACCATCACCATCATTTATAGTCATATTCATATTAATAGTCATTTGTAGTAAGTCATATTAGTATGAACATAGTAGAATTAGTAGAAGGAGAAGGAGATGGACAAGGACGAGGAGTAGATTTTCGTATTCTTCTTCTTCCTCTTAAGTAAGAAAAAGAATAATAAATCCTCAGAGTATGTAAGAAAAAAAATTACAACACTTGTGCTTATATTAAATCTTTGGAGGAATTGAATTTTGACCTTGGCAGGAGGTATGGTCTTTGAGATTGAAATCAAGAAATAGATAAAAGAGGGAATTTTGATCTTCAAAAAGAAGATAGTGAGAAGAAAGAAGGAGGTAGAGATCAAGGAAAAAGATGGAGGAGGAAGAGGAAGGAGAGAGAGGACAAGGAGAACAAAGAATAATAGGAGGAAGAAGGGGAAGAGAAGGAGGTAACAAAAGAATAAGAAGAAAAAGAAAAAGCAAAACAAGGAAGAATATCTTCTTTAGTTTTTCTCTTATTCTCATAAAAGAAGAAGAAAAATAGAAGGACAAAGAAGAAAGAACAAAAAGAAAACAACAAAAAGAGAATTTGAAAATATATTATACCTATGTTTCTCAACAACTAATTTTTTTGATAAAGTATAAAAAAAAGAGTAAGTAGACTTACATATTGATAAAGTGGTGGTAGAAATCTCTACAAACATTAAAAGCTACATAAGAAACACTAATATATACTACTAATTATTAGCTCCAAAAAAATTAAGTTTCAAATACTTATGTAACCAAATTATGTTTCAAAAGCATCCCTAGAAAGCATCTCATATACTCTTAACCAAGGTTTCTTTTAAGCCTCCTGAATAATGTCTTAAAAAGTTAATGCAAATTGATATTTTTAATCAACACGCCTTAACAATTTTGTGCCCAAGCCTTTGTACTTGTTTGTGTAGACACTGAAAAGGAGAATAAGCGAAGAAATCATATAGCCAAAGATTATCTACACAACAAAAAGAAAACAAAATCAAAGCTCTTAGCATGCATATTTCTTTCAATATCTATAAATATTAATTTAAGAGAAAAATTTAGTCAAATTTATCTTTTTGCATAGATAAGTTTAAATGATAAAAGAGGAATTCCCACTATATTGGAATTCAAATGTTTAGATGAGAAAAGTGGAATTTTTAGCTTAAAGGAATTTATGGTTATTTTCATGTAATTTTAAGAAGAGTTTTAATAGATGTAATTCATGGAAAAGAGGAATTCCCATGATAATTGGATTGCACTCATTGAAATGAGAAAAAGAAGGATTTCAAGTTTATTCAAAAAAATAGGTATTTATATTTTAGTTAAAAGATGAATTTTCATGATATTAAAGAAAAGATGGATTTGAATTAAATTTTAGTGTCAAAAGATGAATTTCCATCATAATTCCACTTAATGAATTAAAGTTGGGAATTATGTGGGGCAGAAGGAATATCCTTGGATATTTTAATTAGTGAAATCACTAAATTGATATTTACCCAAAACTAGATGATTATCTGAAAGGAATCCTTATAGAACTAAACTAAATAAATTTAGTTGAACTATGTGAGGTCAGATAGTAAACCTAATTATCCTTCTCTCGAACTGAATCAGACAAAAACTTCGTGACCAATTCCAATTACTAAATCCAAAGAATAGACTACCAGAACTAATCTAGTTTTTCCCTGACCAATCTCACCAAGAATCTAGTTGGATAGATGGATAAAATGATGGGTAGATTACCCTCATGAGAGATGAAGGATCGTCATTATGAAACTTGGAATTATTTTAAAAAGGGTCTTTGGAACCGATCTCAAACTGGAATCTCACTTGCATTCGAAACCCTGTTTTTCATTCAAAGGACTATTTTACGCTAGAATGCTAGAGGAAGCATTTGGCTTATGTTTTTCTAAAGGGAGGTGCGTTGGAACAGCTAGCAGGGAGTCGTCAAGGGACATCGCCCGTCTCGCGACAAAGCCTGTCGAGGTCTTGACCAGTCTCGGTACAGTTAAAATGGTGTGCTTTCGGTACAATGGGCGAGGACCAACGAAGCGGTCCCTAAGTGAAGTGCTAGGACACCTAAGGAGGATCCTAGAGGGTTCTGACCAGGCGATGCACAGGCTCGCGGTCTAGGACACCCAGGCATACGTCGAGGAAGATATCTGATGGTGGACAAAAAGGAAAGGTTTTTGTCCAGGCGTACGTTGTTAAAATTAGAGCATTGTGATGAGCTATGGTGGATCAAACACTAGAATCAACATCATTAACAAAGTGATTAACAAATAATTAAGATGTAATTAGTGGGTAATTAATAAATAATTAAGATGTTAATTAGTAGATAATTAATAAATAATTAAGATGTAATTAGTGGGTAATTAGTAAATAATTAAGATGTAATAGATTAATGTAGACATGGATACTCAAAAACCAGCAAATTCTCATTAGGGCAATGCCTCAATTTATAGAGTTTACATCAAGCATCTAATCCCACTGATTTCTCCTTGATTCACTCCACCTCTTGTCCCTGATTCTCTCCACCTCTTCACTTTTCCCAGAATATCTCCCAGAATATCTCCACACTTCCTAAATCTTCTCATGCTACCCTTTATTCTCTCCTAGTAGATTCTTCTCACCTTTTCATAGGTTCTTTCACATTTACTCATTCTCTTTTACAGTCTCTAACCAAGGGCTTGTTCCCGCACACACCCTATTCACTTGTATTTTCAACACCTCCCCTCAAGTGAATACTCCTAGTACACCTAGACTCTATACCAAGTTTCCCTCCTTGCTTGATAGTCCCTGCGACTAGTGTCTACACCTCCCCTCAAGTTATCTTAGCACACTTGGAACCTATATCAAGTTTCTCTCTTAATTGATAGCCTGCGACCAGTGCCTCGAGTCCCTAAACTCATAGTCCTTGACACACTCTCTCTCTATGTGTCCAAGGCTTACTATAGTTGCCCGCGACCTTGACTAAAGTGCTCACACATACATCTATCTACCATGTGGCCTACATCATCGGCCGGTGGCTCAGAGGTGGTTTTACTTTGTTGGGGCAGGTTACATTGGGTTGTGGGGTCTCTCTCTCTCTCTCTCTCTCTGAGAGATTTTCACATGGCTCCTCACTCTTTGGAGCCTCACATATTCTCTTGTCTTCAGTCTTCTTGTCGTGGCAGCTTCTCTCCACGCGTCCATGTCTTTCTCTTCTTTCAGTCTTCTTGGGGCAGCTTCGCTTCTTGTGGCAGCTTCTCTTCTCGTGTCCATGTCTTCCTTCAATTCCTTTTTTAGATCTTCTTCTCGGTGTGGATCCTGAAAAGAGATATTCTTCTTCTTCCATGGCTGGGGCCATGAGCTTGTCCGTCAGGTCTTTTTGCTCCATGTGAGCAACATGTTTCAATGTTTTGTTCTGACAGTTTCTTTGGGTTTTTGATGTTTATCTTGTATCATTATGCAATGCAAACCCAAATCTATGCGGGAGGTCTTACCTCTTGCCTTATTCTAGATAAGGGCAGTGTCTGATCCCATATTTACACTGATGTAATGTGCCCAATACATGATGCGTATAGCATTCATTCTTATGCACATTCCCAAATGCAACTCCTGCTATGAATAATCTTGATTTTGAGTGAGATTTACAGGCATTAACCAAGGGTTAAATGCAAAATGATGATTATCACAGATTTATCATCATATTTTTACCAAAAATTACATTAAATCAAGGGTAACCAATTTGTACGGAATGGTTGGAGTATCAAACCAACTCCGAATTACAATCTGAAGTTATAGGGATCTATATCAGATACCTAATGGTTGATTTGAACCCTCAATTGCATGAAGATGCTGAGTGAGTTGGTCCTTTCCAAGAGCCCTGGTGAAGATGTCAGTGCAATTTTGCTCTCTGTAGAGCAAAATATAGTGATTAGCACTGATTAATCACTGATTAGCAAATTAATCTACTATTTTGTGTGCAAAAAACAGAGTATGCGGGGAGTCCAGATCTGGTACCTTAGACTTCAAATGAGCTCAAATGCTTTCAAAGCCATCAATAGCAATGAGTCCAGTAGAGGATTAAGCCAAGAAACACAAGATTTGACCAAATATTGAAAGCTTAATCTCTGTTTTACCAAAGTCACCTGCAGATTTGATGAAGAGCTTGGATCTCACTGTAGACTTGATGAAACTGGCTGTCTTCACCAGCTTGTAGAGCATGCTTGAAAACCCCCGGGGCTAAGAGGAATTAGACACATTTGATTTGTGAAAGTAGAAATATCAAAATCAGCTCAGAAAAATAGCACCTGCTAAAAATGCGATTTCTCCTAGCTCCGTTGGCGGTTTGCGCTTCTTTCTTGATGAGATTGAAGAGCAATGAGATAGCTATCATGTGCTAGAAGGGTTTGACCTAATTTTATGTGTGCAAGGAGAGGGAGCTCCTCCCACTGGTTGGGGGTACAGAGGCTAGTTGAAAAATAACTAAAAATTTGATTAATTTCTAATTATCTACTAATCTTAATTAATTAGATAATGGGCTCATAAACCTGATGGATTCTAGGCATGGCTCTGATACCATATTGAAATTAGAGCATTGTGATGAGCTATGGTGGATCAAACACTAGAATCAACATCATTAACAAAGTGATTAGCAAATAATTAAGATATAATTAGTGGATAATTAATAAATTAGTGGGTAATTAATAAATAAATAAGATGTAATTAGTAGATAATTAATAAATTAGTGGGTAATTAGTAAATAATTAAGATGTAATTAGTGGGTAATTAACAAATAGATTAATGTAGGCATGGATACTCAAAAACCAACAAATTCTCATTAGGGCAATGCCTCAATTTATAGAGTTTACATCAAGCATCTAATCCCACTGATTTCTCCTTGATTCACTCCACCTCTTTTCCCTGGTTCTCTCCAGCTCTTCACTTTTCCCAAAATATCTCCCAGAATATCTCCACACTTCCTAAATCTTCTCATGCTACCCTTTATTCTCTCCCAGTAGATTCTTCTCACCTTTTCATAGGTTCTTTCACATTTACTCATTCTCTTTTACAGCCTCTAACCAAGGGCTTGTTCCCGCACACACCCTATTTACTTGTATTTTCAACATACGTCGAGGAAGATATCGAATGGAGACAAAAAGGAAAGGTTTTTGGGAAGAAAAAATTGATACTGGATCTCGTTGGTTGGCGAGTTGGTCTTCAATGGAGAGTTTAGAGGATGCATTTTTGTAATACAATGGACTTGGAATTTTGGAAAATGATGATCGAAAATATTATGATTTTATTCAAGGATTGTCTTAAAGCCAGTCGAATATGTTATAAATGGCAATTTCATATTGGGTGTGTACGTAGTATGCCTGTTTGATTTTTGCATGAATCGCCGGCTAGGAGGCCTCGGAACTCTTTTCCTCGGTACCCGGAAAAAAACTCAATCAAATATTTATAAAGGAATCCGACCAATTCAGTGGTCGGGTGGTTGGCTAACCCATGGGCCCGATGGTAGGCTGGATCAGAGGATTCCTGAGAAACAACTAGATACGATTAGTTACGTTAACAACTAGATACGATTAGTTACAGAAATGAGGAAAAAAGCGGTGATTCCATGGACCAAGTGCAAGTCTCTTCTTGATTGGACCATGTGACTTGAGGTTGAGTCAGATGAGTTTAATTTAGTCAAGACTTGACTCGTTAGAGTAATCTCCTAGTTAAAAGATTTTTCCTCTTCCTGGCGGAATCGCCCGTGCCTTTCGGGTGAGGGAAGTCTTCTGGTCTCATTTTGATGCCTATTTCGATGCATATTTTGACGCCTATTTAGATGCACATATTTTGATGCCTATTTCGATGCATATTTCAACGCCTTTTTAGACGCACATATTGACGACGTGACCAGGCATGGAAAAACTAAGCGCCAAAAAATAATGGTTCTCTTGTAGTGGTCATACATGGAGGAATACCATATCACCTTCATTAAACTCCATGCTAGATATCTTTAATTTGGCATACTATGTTTTCCTATCCTCCCTTTAAAACTTTAATGTCCGTCTTTATAGAATGCCCCTAAATTCATATGAATCCTAGCAAACTAGCTAGGGATTTTTTTTGGAAATGATGATGACATGAATGCAACCATCCCCATCAACCACCAAGGGTAGCAACTACTATCCTAGATGGTAAAGAAGGTGTGAGCATTATCACAAAGAACTGCTAGGAAAAATGGGGTAAAGCAGCTCTAGAATAGACAGATCTTATCGTGAAGATGGCTGATGGAACATTTACAAGAACCATGGAAGTAATTCAACAAACCAAATTGAAAATCTTTTCATTTTGTTATCATCACACATTTGTATGAATTTGTGCTGATCAGACTTTGATGATGTCATACTTGATAGACCTTTTATGAGAGAGGCCAGATTGGTGCATGATTGGGCCTTAGATTAAATCTATTTACAAAAAGACACCCAAGTTCTAAAGGTAAAGTTACAATCTTGGAAGAATCATCCTATGGAGGAAAACCTCTTTAGAAATAAGTCTATCACCATTGATCACACTACATCAGTGCAAGTGTATGAACTACAGATGTGCCAAAAAACATTGAGGAGGAAGACTTGATGTATGTATCACCCGCACCTCCAAATTGTATTAAGAACTGGATACATGTATTATCAACAATTGATGCATGTATTATTGAGAACTTGCATTATCAACAATTGATGTATTCCCTAGTCAAGGAACCAAGTACATGGATTGGGATGCAATGATGCACAAACACCTCAACTTCCATCACATGATGATGAGAGTTGGGACCATTGTTGCTGAAATGACAAAAACAAAGGACAACAAACTCTAACATGAAAGCATCACCCCAAGAGGGAATCACATAAGAAGATGGTTTGGTAAAAGCGCTACTAGGCTAGATGTAACAACATGTTATGTAGCCTATGGATAGATTCACAATGGAGAGCAAGATGATTTTGGCCCTTGATTATATGAACAAGTTTAAGCCCTGCACTACGGGCAAGATTCACGGTTCACTATAAACAACGGAACATAACATGTATTAGTTGTTGTGATCACATCATGAATTTCTAATGGCGAGCCTGCCCCACAAGAATCAATGATGATCTACTGGATGTGTGCTTATTTAAGATTAACACGGTGCGTGAATGGAGTGAGTTAATACAAACCAATGCAAAGACCCAAATTTTTCGTGGTAATATAGCTAAGGTTGAAGGATGACTAAATGTGCAAATTCTTATTAGTGGGGTAACTCTATGGCTAAAAAGGTATATGTCATGCATGCAAGTGTGATGGAAGAGAAGGTATTACTAGGTAGACCCTAGATTGGTATGTTGGATTGTTCCATATAATGGAAAGAAAAGACCATAAAAGTGAAAACAAATCGGATGGCCAATTTGTTTCTTTCCATATAATGGAAAGAAAAGACCATAAAAGTGAAAACAAATCGGATGGCCGAACAATGGTACCCTTTTGGTCGTAGTCTAGAACAAGACTTGACTTTGACAATGACTTAGGGGAGTTCAAGATCAAAGAATGATCTAATGAGCCAAGAGATTGGCACAAAGTTAAAGTGATAACCCTAACATTTTCTAAAAGAAACATATTTCCACATCAATAAGCAAGTAAACAGTTGGTTCCTATTATGGCTCACCCAAACCCTCATCGAAATACATCTAACAAGAAGATTACCTCGTGAACCACAATTGTCATGGGGATCTTTCCGATGGCTGAGCTCCTAACCTTGAGGTCTCTAAGCTCCACCACTCCTTGAGTAGCAATTCCACCATGCCTCGCGCAAGCATTGCCACACCACCGCATTGCAATATGTGTACTCAACCCTCCTCTCACCTCACTTCACTCATACACAATCTCCACTAGCATCGATTAGAGAGATATTAGTAAGAGGATTAGCAAGATCAAGACTCTATTGCATAATGGGAGAGTTCTTTATATTATGAGATATTTGCATTTATATACATGGCCATAAGTGTTCACACTCACTGGCTAAGAACTTTAGGCTCATAAGAGGGCTAATTCTATTACAATTATTAATCTCATAATATATCCATTAAGTACATCTGGGACTTTATCCTAACTTGCTACCACATGCTCTTGAAGCAGAAATCGCCATAAGTATTCCATATCGGACCATTATGGGTGCCCATCCAGGTTGAATATTTGGACATCGTTGCTTCATATCTTGAATGTATGACCTTTTAGTGTGTCTACCTTGACTCCTTGATGTAAGATAATGACAGTAGCTTTTGTTAACCCTAGAAATGGGTTAACAATTTCGGTAATCCTTATGAATGCACAAGGTTACTATGAACGGAATAAAGAGGTTTGACTACCAAAGTAGAAGGGAGATAAGCCTCTACCTTAGAACCAGAAAGAACAATGCTACCAATAGCTACAAAGAGAGCATAGGCAAGCTAAACCAAGCCAAAGTTGTTGGGTATCAAAGGTAATGTTCATCGTGTAAGGGTACAGCAAGGTGCCATAAGGATTTTGATACCTAAGAAGGTACAAAAAAACAAAGCAATAACCGAAGGAAGTTACATGCAGCTCTCATATTAAAAAATTAATATTTTCTTATAAATTTTTATAATTAAACTAAGTTTGATAGCTTGATTCCAATTCAGTAAATAACTTAATAATCTATGTTTAATTAAATACAATGTGGAAGGTCTATTTCCACCTTAGGATAAGATTCTATTTTGGATGTATGAGAAGTAAGGTTTTAATAGTATATATTGACCTTTATTCTCAAGGAAACATAAATTATATTGAGGTAAATTAAGGTTGAATATTTTATCATTTTTCTAGATTAGACTACGCTTTTACACCGTATCCTAAAAACCAAAAAACTAATTAGTTATCATTAAGCACATATGAACCTTAGGATTACTAAAGAATTATTTATTTTGACCATATAAACTTTGCCCATCTGGATTAATGTAAGGGATTAGGTTGAGAGAATTGATTTGACCTTAGACTTAGGAGAAATATCCTAGGTTTGAATCAAACATTATAAAGAGAGAAAATCCTAGTGCACACACACATAAGTTTAATAGTCAATTTGGATCTCTTACAAGATTCTTAAAGAGTTTAGAGAGAGAGAGAGAGAGACCTAATAATCTCATAAATAAATTAAGAAAACTTGAAATATATATCCCAAGATGTGCAAATCCATACCCTAATTTTTGAAAAAGAAATAACCAAAAAAATAAAACTCATGTGAAATCGATTGTTGTCAGTTTAGCAAACTCAATGCAAATCCATAATTTCCTCCCTCTAAAAGAAAAGAACTATGTGCATTAATATGCACAGTTTTAATACACTTAAATTATAGGCTAAGGTCATAGAATAGAGAGTTTGGAAGATTAGGACCACATTAGAGAAGAAATAACGATTAGAAATATGTTGCTTGAAGAGAGAGAATATTCAAGAAATAATGTAGAGAAAGAAGTTGCTTATATGTTTACACGTGTAAAGTATGCCCAAGCTTAGATTAGAGATTCAAAGTCATTTTTTATTAATTTATAAGCTAAAATTAGTATTATAGGAAAAGAAAACACATGTATCTAGAGCGGGAAGTCCCAAGATATAGAAGAATCATTGACTCTAGAAGCCTATAGTATGATTTCCAAGTTGTGGAGAGAGGATAAGCCCTTAATCAAATGAAAAAAATCGCAATAGAAACTGGCAAGATATTTAGATATTTTGGAAAAAAAAAGGCTCATAGCCTTATGTGCACAAAAGTGTACTAAAGTAGGACCAAGGATTCTTAAAGAACACAAACATCAAGATGATGAAATTAAGATAAGAGAAATAAGTAGTTAACCTTAAAAAAAACCTCATCGTACATGAATGACTCTACCCTAGATAAAATTTGAAATAATCCCAAGAGGTTCGATATTCATGGTAGTGAAAAACCAAAATAGCTTTATATATATATATATAACCTAACCAATCCTGAAAAGATGCAGGGGGGAAGAGAGCTTGAGCTCTTGCAAGCACACACACACACTCACAAAACCCTAATAGAGAACACACAAGGTGAGAGGCTGAAAATCTTCTTCTTCTCTACTCAACACTCAACACACCATATACAAGAATAAGAGTACACACAATATGAAAGGTACTCAACCAAATACATACACGGGTTCTCTATAGTGTGAACCCGACTAAATGAGCTGGCGCTATAACTATGCCAGTCTCTAGAGTGGCTGTCACACAGCCTGTCATCCCACTGGCCGCATATCACCCAAGATCTCACCAACCATGCCAGTGGTGTAAGTGTGGGGCCTATCCCCCAGGCGGGTCATCAGTGGCCACCGCCTCACTAGACGAGCTCGATATTCAACACTCCCCCTCGAGCTCAACTCCATCTCATGTACACCAAGCGAAGCCCTGAATCTGCGGAGCTTCTCTGTACCCAATGCTTTGGTGAAGATGTCAGCTACCTGATCCTCTGTGCTGACATAAACAAGGTCAAGGTCTCCTGCCAAGACCTTCTCTCTGACGAAGTGGTAGTGGACCTCTATGTGCTTCGTACGAGCATGAAAGACTGGGTTCCTGGCCAACTGTATACTGCTAATGTTGTCACAGAAAATGACAACTTGTCTATCCACTGATAGACCCAAATCTGCAAGTAGCTTTCTCAACCAAGCTACCTCACATGCTGCCATAGCAGCTCCTCTGTACTCGGCCTCTGTACTCGATAGAGCAACCGTAGGCTGCTTCTTGCTGCTCCAAGTCACAGCAGCACTCCCCAAAGAAAACATGAATCCATTGGTAGATCTTCTATCTGAGATACTACCAGCCCAATCAGCATCTGTGTACCCATGTACACATATCTCTGTCCCAGTCTCATAGAATAGTCCACAATGCAAAGTAGACTTCACATACCTCAGTATGCGTCTCACTGCATCCAAATGCGGTTTCCGTGAAACCTGCATAAACTGACTCACCAACCCAACAGCATAGCTCAAATCTGGTCTGGTGATCGTCATGTAGATCAAACTTCCTACTATGCGTCTGTACATAGTAGGATCCTCCAAGATCTCTCCTGTCAACTTGCCATTCTGATCCAATGGCACAGAAATAGGCTTACAGCCTGTCATACCATACTTGGACAACATGTCCAAGCCATACTGTCTCTGCAGTAATCCAATACCATGTGGTGACCTAATCACCTCAATGCCCAAGAAATATCTGAGCTCCCCCAGATCCTTCATCTCGAACTTCTGTCTAAGCAAGATCTTTACATCAAAGATCTCTGCATCATGGTCCCCTGTAATGATCAAGTCATCTACATAGATGACAACAAGCACAACCCCTCTATCACCATGTCTCACACACAGCGAGAAATCTGCATTGGCTACATGAAAGCCAATAGTGACAAGATATTTAGAAATCTTGTCAGACCATGCTCTTGGTGCTTGCTTTAAGCCATACAAGGCTTTCTTCAACCTGCAAACATGCTCGGGGTGACCCACATCCTCATATCCAGGTGGCTGCAACATATACACCTCTTCTTGCAAATCCCCATGCAAGAATGCATTCTTTACATCCATCTGCTGATGTAAAGACCATTGCTTTGACGCAGCCACGGCTATCACAACTCTCACCGTTGCCATCTTGGCAACTGGGCTGAAAGTTTCCTCATAATCAATCCCATATGTCTGTGCATATCCTTTGGCTACCAATCTAGCCTTGTACCTGTTTATGCTTCCATCACTGTTATGTTTAACTTTGTACACCCACTTGCATCCAATGGCTTTCTTGCCTTCAGGCAATTGCACTAAATCCCAAGTCTCATTTCCATATAGTGCATCCATCTCCTCATCCATAGCTTTCTCCCAACACACATTTCCAACAGCCTCATCAATGCATGTGGGCTCAACAACCTGCACAACCTTTGCCATATATGCATAATGATGTGCCACATAACCATCATAGGTAAATCTCTGCACAAGATTTCTCACTCTCCCAGATCTTCGTAGCTTTTCATTCATAGCTTCCATAGCCTTCTGTGTTCTCATAGCTGGGATCCCAAGCTCCTCATCAAGGCTCATATCTGAGCCACTAGACTCTCCATCAACATGAGAATGCCCTACAGAAATGTCAGGCATACCAAGGGGCTCAATCACTTTCTCTTTTCCTTTACATGATGTAGTAATCACATTTGCAGGACTGGTATTATGATGCAGCCTGCCACTCCATGGTCTATCAACAGACCCACTAGATGAGGACTCTCTTGGTCCACTCAAAGACTGTGATTGCTGACCTGCATTCTGTGCAACCACACTTCCACTCACATCAGCCCCAACAGCTTCTTTTTCAGCAGCATACCAGCTGCTCATCTCATCAAAGACAACATCCCTGCTTACCCTCAACTCACGTGTAGCAGGTTTATAACACCTGTATCCCTTTTGCTCAAGGGAATATCCAATAAACACACATTTTTCAGCTTTCAGATCCAGCTTGGTTCGCAGCTCATCTGGCACATGCACATATGCAATGCATCCAAAAACTTTCAGATGAGACAAATTTGGTTTTCTGCCAGTAAACCTCTCCTTTGGAGTTACATCATGTATGGCTGCAGTTGGAGTCCTGTTCATGATGTATACTGCTGTAGAAACAGCCTCAGTCCAATAGCAATGCGGCATATTCTTCTCTTCCATCAATGCTCGCGCAATCTCAGCAATGTGCCTGTTTTTCCGCTCAGCAACTCCATTTTGCTGCGGAGTGTATCTGCATGTAAACTGTCTCCGAATACCATTCTTCTTTAAAAATTCAGAGAACTCATTGGAGAAGTACTCTCCCCCTCCATCTGACCTTAGGCACTTTACATATTTCCCTGTTTGCTTTTCAACCAAAACTTTGAAATTCTGAAAGTGAGTGAACACCTCACTCTTCTCCTTCATGAAATATACCCACACTTTCCTTGTGTGGTCATCAATGAAAGTCACATAGTACTTGCAGCCTCCCATAGATATGGTCTTCGTAGGACCCCATACATCTGAATGCACAACATCTAGTGCATTTCTGCTCACATATCTGTTACGTGGAAACACATGCTTTGTTTGCTTCCCAAATTGGCATGCTTCACATATTTTCTGCATACCTTCCACTTTAAATTTTGGCAGCCCTATCACAATTCCTTTTATCTGCATAGACTTCAATCTCTGCACATTTACATGTCCAATTCTTTTATGCCATATGTCTATGTCTGCAAAACAACTCCTGAACCATTTGCAAACATTGCAGCACTCATTTCAGGCATGTCTACATTCAACGTAAACATCCTGCCCACTCTGTTGCCTTTTGCAACCAACCTGCACTTGTCTTTGAAGTCTTCAACATAACAACCATCGGGGTTAAACCGAACCTGCAACCCCTGCTCAATCATCTGACCAACTAAAACCAGATTCTTTGTTATGTTTGGTACATGAAGTACATCTGCAAGGTACTTCACTTTGCCATCCTGCATAGACAATGGCACATCTCCAACGTGGGCAATTGGATGAGCAGTGTCATCCCCTGTTTCCACAAAACCTGGTCTTTCCGGGTTTTTCATCTCCTTGAACCACTCCCCATGACTCGTCATGTGGTTCGAAGCGCCTGAATCCACATACCATACATTATCTTTTTGTGCTGCATCAACATTTTCAGACATGGCATTCACGACATGCTGCATAACAAACAACCTTTCATTATCCTCATTATTTCTGCTTGAGGATACATAGTTGTTTTGCTGCACTTTCCCATTTTGCATGTCAGCTTGCTTCTTATAACATTCTGACTGCACATGTCCAGGCTTACCACAATAATAGCATTCACGTGCATCATTATATTGCCTTTGCCGATTTCCACGACCTCTTTGACTCCCTCTGCCTCTAAATTTGCCTCTTCCACCTGCGTGTTGTTGTTGTTGTTGATTCTGGGACTGTTGTTGTTGCTGCTGCTGCTGGCCATAATTCTGATTACCTGTTCGGCCACCTCCTTGACCGCGTCCATGGCCTCCTCTACCTCGTCCTCTTCCTGAACTCGTGTAGAAGGCCTGTTGCTCTGAACTGTTTTTGCTTTGTGAAGACTGTTGGTCTTCACCCAAGTTCTTCTCTTCGATAATCAGCATAGACACCAAATCTGTAAAGTTGGGAATGTTTTCCCGAGTCTGAATAGACATTTAGACAGACCTCCACCTTATCATCATCATCTACTGACACACCAATAGATGCAAGGGATTCCACAATACCCTTTATCTTCAGCGCATAGTCATTCACAGACATGCTCTTTTTCTCCACAGTATGAAGTTCATTCTTCAACTGTATCTTGCGTGCCTTGGTATTTGTTTCATAAAGCTTTACCAAGGTGTCCCACGCCTCCTTGGGGAACTTGGCATCTTGAATGTGCCCAATCATGGTGTCCTGTATACTAATGGATAGCCAATACATAACCTTCCTGGCTCCTTGGTTCCAGTCTTTAAACTCTTTCACATCTGCAGCAGTCGGATTTATATCCGGTATCTCTGGTGCCTCTTCATGCTCACCTTCTCTATGTAGTCCCAATAGCCTTTTCCCATTAGGAAATTCGTTAACCTGAACCTCCAAGCATGGAAGTTATTCTTATCCAACTTCTCAGCCACAATCTGTGTTATGCCATCATTAGACATCTTGCCAAACACACAATTTTACCAGAACTGCACTCTGGTTTTTCCTGCACAACTGCTGTATTTTCTGCACAGCGGTACTGCAATCCACTCAAATGTCACAACCAGTGACCTCAATGCACATACATACACCCAATGGCAACTGTAGACCTCTTTGCAGCACCCACAATGTCTGCACAGTCAATCTGTCTTCCTGCAGTACTTAAAACATAGTTCTGCAGAGAATCGATGACTTACCCGTAGTGCTCAAAATCGCCTGCTTTCTAAAAAACGGAGGTCCAGACGCGCCCGAAACGCGTTTTCGGCCCAAAAATTGTAGTCCGAAGGACTGTATAGTTGCCCTATAGCTTTACTCCCGCGAAGAAAGCTCCTCAATCAGAGACCGTTTGCCGGTGCCTCCCGTAGAGCTCCCGACAAGGGTGTAGTCACTAACACAATAGGGAAGAGTAGTTGAAGCTCTTACCCTCGTACCGCTTCCTGTGGTTCTCTTGCTTGCAGCTCAGCCCTTAGCACGAACCAGGCTCTGATACCATGAAAAGATGCAGGGGGGAAGAGAGCTTGAGCTCTTGCAAGCACACACACACACTCACAAAACCCTAATAGAGAACACACAAGGTGAGAGGCTGAAAATCTTCTTCTTCTCTACTCAACACTCAACACACCATATACAAGAATAAGAGTACACACAATATGAAAGATACTCAACCAAATACATACACGGGTTCTCTATAGTGTGAACCCGACTAAATGAGCTGGCGCTATAACTATGCCAGTCTCTAGAGTGGCTGTCACACAGCCTGTCATCCCACTGGCCGCATATCACCCAAGATCTCACCAACCATGCCAGTGGTGTAAGTGTGGGGCCTATCCCCCAGGCGGGTCATCAGTGGCCACCGCCTCACTAGACGAGCTCGATATCTCAACAAATCCCATTCTAGAGTAGCTCCTGTTGAGATTCAAGCTCGATGTCAGTGTGAGCCAGCTATGCTATGTGCTGGCAGATTAGGTAGGAACATGTGTGAGACATAAATGACCGCGTGTCCAGCTGGTCATAGTGTGTGGACATTAGCTAGGGTTAGTAGAGTGTGGACACAACTCATTGTGTGTTGTGTGGATTATGGATTAGTGCATTATGCTTTGTGTGAGAGTGGACATGGCTTCCCTCTATGGTTAGGGTTTGAAATATACATTAGGGTTTGCTCCTGTGTGTGTGTCTCCTCCTCATCTACCGTTCTTCCAACATGGTATCAGAGCCTTGTGCTGTTTATTAGAGTTTATGAGTGAGTGAGTGAAGAGGGAGAAGAAGAAGCTGTGAAAAGAAGCTGTGAAGCTACCATTGGAGCTGTGAAGCTTGGAGCACACCAAATACTATCAGATCTGAGAGCTAGGCCTACCGAGTAAGGTCTTCTAAACATCCTTGAGCGGATTGCAGGTGAAACAGGCAAAAGCAAAGCATTTTAGAGCAAATCAAAGCAAAGCAAAATTTTGGTTTTTGAAGCTTTCCATTAAAGCTTGGCAACATTGATGTATGGTGGAAATACATGTAAATCTGGCAAAGCAAACATGTATCTGACAATGAGAGATGTATTGGCAACTTCTATGCAAGCCCTACTGTGATTTTGGAGCAATTTACATGCATTTGATTGAGTGAAATTACTGGTTTTTTGAGCTCTCACAAAACAGAGAGAAGACAGTCAAAAATTGATGCATTTGGAGCCTATTTTTGGTGAAAATCAAAGCATTGGTGGGTTGCACACATACCCAAGTGTGCTGGGCACCTAAATACAACATCAATTGTCACTTCAATCACTCCCAAACACCCTGAATGCAGGCGGCGCAGCCAGACAGGGGAAAACAGAGCTAAAAACTGTCTGTTCTGACACGAGGAGATCGATTTCTCAGTGGTTGCTTGATATCTTCCACAAATTCCTTAGCAATTGGATGCTTTACACTTTGGAGAAGAGGGCTATGTGATTTGTTTGGTCAATTATGCTTAATTGAGCTGGGAATGAGCTGATTAAAACAGGCTGTCCACTGGTTGCAGAGAAACAGAGCATTTTAATCGAGCAATTAATCTTTGGTGTTCTACAATTGGACAAATTCCTCTTACATGGAGTTGATGGACACTATTGCTAAGCCAATGAATGCCTGGTTGCTCAATTTGGTGAAATATTGAAGAAATTAGAGCCAAATCATTACTGGTTTTTCTGGTTTTTCCAAAAACAGAGAAAGGGGTTTTCAAAAATTGATAATTACACATGTCAAATGGAGTTAATACTCAACATTGAGGTTCATTAGGTGTCAATGCAAGTTGCCTATACTTGATTGCACCATTACATTGCGATTTGGAGCCTTGGAAGGCGTGTCAATTCAGGGTATCCCGCACTGCGTGAGTCAGTTCATCTTGGATTGATTACAGGTTGATTTCCTACATCAAATTTGGAGTTTGTTGGCTACCTTGGAGTATCTGGAACATTCATTGGAGTGTGGTTGAGCTGAGGAAGGCTCATTTACAGATTTGAAGTGTGCAGAAGGTGTACACATTGAGCAACATGTCGGACAATCCAGTTCAGATTGTTGGTGAAAAGCTGGATAGGAAGAACTTCCAGGCATGGAAGTACAGGATAAAGAGTTTCTTGAAAGGAAAAGGATTTTGGAATCTCATTACAGGTGCTGAGCCAGAGCCTGAGCTACCTCGGTAACCTACACAGCAGCAGCTTATTGCTCATAAGCAATGGTCAGAGAGAGCATTCAAAGTGCTGCATTATTTGTCTATATGCATTTCTGATGCTATGCTCATACACATTCAGGATGCTGAGAATCCCAAAGATGCATGGGATACTTTGGTCAAGATGTTTGATACAGATACGAGTGCTCGCAAGTCTCAATTGCGACAGCAGATACACAATGTGAAAAGGAATAAAAGGAGCATACATGATTATGTGCAAGAAATCAAGAAGTTTGCAGATGCATTGGCCACAATAAATGCCCCCATGCCTGATGATGATTTGGTGGATATTACCTTGCGCGGTCTTGGCAAGGAATACAAATCTTTTGATATATCTATCTCAGTGAGGAGTACAGGTTTACCCGACTTCGATGAGTTGGTTTCACTCTTATTGGTTGAGGAAATCAAGCTCAGTGATTCATTTCTGGATGCATCTACTAGCCATGATGATGGCAGAAATCAGGCATTTTACTCGCAGAGAGGTTTTAGAGGCAGGGGGAGATTCGCATCACGTGGACGTGGTGGTAATGCTCGTGGATGGAAGGATAGGCCTCCACAACAGAATTTTCAGCCTTCATATGGTGCTCGAGGTGGTCGTGGATATGCACCACAAAGAGGCAGAGGTACCCCCCGTGGACGAGGACGTTGGCAAGGCCAACAAAATTCTATGCAAGATGTGGAATGCCATTATTGTGGCAAATATGGTCATATGGCGAGAGATTGCTTTCGCAAACAGAATGATTTGAGAGGGGGAAGAGCACAACGTGGTGGTCATTATGGTGGAAACTATGCACAACATGGTGGCAACTATGCATCAAGTAGCAATGATGGAACTGCAAATCATTTGTTTGCCATGAAGCATGTTGTGGGTTCTATGACAACAAATGCTGAGAATGATGATACATGGTATATGGACTCAGGAGCATCAAATCATATGACGTGTCATGGAGAATGGTTTGAGCACATGAAGCCAATGGATGTCAAAGGCTATGTGGAAACAGGTGATGATACCCAGCATGTCATTACACATGTTGGAAGTGTACCATTGGTCATGCATAATGGCCAGACAAAGTCTATGTCAGATGTGCTGTATGTGCCTTCGATCACTAAAAGCTTGGCCTCAGTTGGTCAAATGGTAGAACAGGGATTACAGGTTAGATTCAATCTCGGGGGGGTCACTCGTATAAATATGTAAGTATCACGTGGGTTCAACAGAAGGACATTTTAAATATTTAAAACTTACAGAAATATATTTACAGAGGGGATTTATTTATTGTATTTTAAAAAAAATTACAGATTTGAATAGGAAAGGATACATTATATTCACTAAAAAATTCACAGATAAGGGACTTTTAAAATAGGCCTTGAACGCACGTGATATAGAGGATTTACATATAGTGACCCCCCCGAGGATTCAATGAGCATGGATGCTTCGTTGAAGACTTCAAACATGGATGTAGAGTGATTGCTAAAGGCAAGAAAGAAGGAAGACTGTTTAAGCTGGATGCTGGAATTCTTGAGCTAAAATCAGCCATGTTCTCAAAGAGCAGGAATGTGGTACAGGATATTGATATGTGGCACAAGAGGATTGGCCATGTAAATATACAGAGATTAAAGAACATGCAAACAAGAGGCATTGTCAATGGTTTGCCTAGGTTCAAATATGATGGACATATGCATGTTTGTGAAGCCTGTCAGTTTGGGAAGCAGGCAAGATTGAGATTTCCTAGAGAAGGAAATATGAGTAACAGGCCACTTGAGATAGTACACAGTGATGTATGGGGTCCTGCACAAAACCCATCTATCAAAGGCAGCTTATACTATGTTACATTCATTGATGACTTTAGCAGGATGACATGGATATACTTTCTCAGGGAGAAGAGTGAAGTATTGGAAAAATTCATGGATTTCAAAGCTTTTGCAGAAAAGCAGTATGGCTGTTGGATTAAATGTCTGAGGACAGATGGAGGTGGTGAATACACCTCAAAAGCCTTTGAGCATTTCTTGAGGAAGCATGGAATAAGAAGACAGTTGACATGCAGGTATACACCTCAGCAGAATGGTGTGGCTGAGAGAAAGAATAGAGTTATGTGAAGTGGCAAGGGTGATGCTTAATGAAAAGAGCATGCCAGATTACTATTGGGCAGAAGCATGTGCTACTGCAGTATACATATTGAACAAAACACCTACAGCAGCCATTCATGGAAGCACGCCAGAGATGCGGCTCACAGGTTATAGGCCAGACATTGGACATCTTAAAGTTTTTGGATGCATAGCTTATGTGCATGTGCCTGATGAAAGAAGAAGGAAGTTGGATCCTAAAGCAGAGAAATGTGTATTTGTTGGATATGCACAGGATCGAAAGGCCTACAAGTGTTATAATCCACAAACTAGACAAGTGGTCATCTCACGTGATGTGGTGTTTGATGAGCTTGCTAGTTGGTATAAAGCAAAAGATGAGGGTGTTATTGAGTCACTTGAGGCTGATGTGCCTGTGAACTTGCCATCACAAGCAAGTTCTAGTTCTACTACTATGTCTGGGCCAGCACAGCAGAAGCTGAGAGTAGCAGTGTACGTCCATGGTCAGGACGTTTGAGGCATGAGAGCGTAAGCACTGGGAGTAGTGCTATGGATAAAGGCAAAAAGAAAGTCGAAGGAATTGGAATCACGGGATATGAGTCATCCAGTTCTGAAAGTTTGGATGAGGAGCTTGGCATACCTGTTTTACGCACACCTGGTGCTAGACAGGACAGATATGTGCCACCACATGCTAGAGTCACAGGTGTACAGAGTGACCCGCATGCATTGCGGAGATCCCAGAGGGTCAGATATCCTGTTGACAGGTTGACATACAGAGATTTTGCTATGCACTATGCATACATGACATCTATGGTGAAGCATGTGGAACCTACATGCTATACAGAGGCTATTGGAGAGCATGTATGGGAAAAAGCAATGGATGTAGAGATGGACGCATTGGTCCATAATGATACATGGGACTTGGTTGCACTACCAAAGGATAAGAATGTTATTGGATGTAAATGGGTTTACAAAGTGAAGTGCAAATCTGATGGTTCTATTGAAAGACATAAGGCAAGATTGGTAGCACAAAGGGTTATGCACAGACCCAAGGATTGGATTATGATGAGACGTTTAGCCCAGTGGCTAAGATGGGCACAGTGAGAGCAGTCATTGCTATGGCTGCAGCTAATGGCTGGGAAATGCATCAGATGGATGTTAAGAATGCATTTCTGAATGGAGACTTACAAGAGGAAGTGTACATGGCACAGCCAGAAGGGTATGTACACCCTAGATATCCCACTCACGTATGCAGGTTGAAAAAGGCATTATATGGTCTGAAGCAAGCACCTCGTGCTTGGAGTGATAAGATGAGCAGATATCTTATCTCACTTGGTTTTCAGACTTCTACAGCAGATTCTTCACTGTATGTGAAGAAGACACAGCATGGGATTGTTTTACTAGTCATCTATGTGGATGACTTGATTATTACAGGTGATCATAGTGCAGATGTGATGCATGTCAAGAAAGCTTTGAGTGGGCAATTTGACATGAAAGATCTTGGTGAGTTGAGATACTTCCTTGGCATTGAAGTGGTGAAAGATCATGCAGGTACTTGGTTAGTACAGCGCCAATATGCATTGGATATGTTGGCAAAGTATGGCATGACAGGGTGTAAGCCTATGAGTACACCATTGGATCAAAATGTGAAGTTGCGGGCTGATTATGGCGAGGAATTGGATGATCCTTCCATGTACAGGAAGATGGTTGGTAGTCTCATATACATGACTATCACACGCCCGGATTTGAGTTATGCGGTGGGGCTAGTCAGCCAGTTTATGCAGAGCCCCAGGAAACCACATTTGGATGCAGTGAGACGCATCATGAGATATGTGAAAACCACAGCACATTATGGTCTATTTTATGAGAGTGGTAAAAGCTTGGACATACATGGCTACACAGATGCTGATTGGGCAGGTAGCGCATATGACAGGAGGTCTACTAGTGGATATGCTTTTACACTTGGCAGTGGTGTGGTGAGTTGGAGTAGCAAAAAGCAACCTACAGTTGCTTTATCCAGTACAGAGGCTGAGTACAGAGGTGCAGCCATTGCTACTTGTGAGGCTATATGGTTAAAGAGTCTCTTGGCAGATTTATGTGAGCCTCTTGATGGCAAAGTTGTCATACATTGTGACAACATGAGCAGTATGCAGTTGGCAAAGAATCCAGTATTTCATGCGAGGACCAAACACATAGAGGTCCATTATCACTTTGTCAGAGAAAAGCTGCTGGATGGTACAATTGATCTTCACTATGTGAAGACTGATGAGCAGGTGGCTGATATCTTCACGAAGCCACTTAGCAGGGAGAAGTTTGAGTACTTCCGGACTATGTTGGGAGTACATGGGATGAGCTTGAGGGGGAGTGTTGAGAGTGTTGATATCCCAAGCTCATCTACATCTTCATCGGCAGTACATCATGAGCTTGAGAGGGGCTGTTGAGATTCAAGCTCGATGTCAGTGTGAGCCAGCTATGCTATGTGCTGGCAGATTAGGTAGGAACATGTGTGAGACATAAATGACCGCGTGTCCAGCTGGTCATAGTGTGTGGACATTAGCTAGGGTTAGTAGAGTGTGGACACAACTCATTGTGTGTTGTGTGGATTATGGATTAGTGCATTATGCTTTGTGTGAGAGTGGACATGGCTTCCCTCTATGGTTAGGGTTTGCAATATACATTAGGGTTTGCTCCTGTGTGTGTGTCTCCTCCTCCTCTACCGTTCTTCCAACAGCTCCGAGTTCTAGAAGGCATTAGGTAGCACTAACATAGTAACAAAAATAAAAAAATGTATACATGCTGGGAAGATCCCCTACTAACCAATAGAGGCTGATGTAATTAATGTTTGGATTAATAGGATGGCTCCCCCTACTAGAGAGACCAAAGATTCTGACTATATTTCTTTGGACCCAAAGGCTTAGGATAGGCACCAATGCTACTCTTACCAAGAAGAAAGGAAAAAGGAAGGGGTCTCGGGCCTAGAAGCTCACCGATCTTAGGATATAATTATAAGATGTGGTTGGGACTATCAGTAAACAAAGAGGTGTATACACAAAAGGGAAAGTCACTTTCCAATACCACTTCCTATAATGCTTGATTTTCTTGGAAATGCTAAAGGTAAAGGAGAAATTACAAGCTATAGGCCTAGACCAATATGTTTGAAAAGCTACCAAAGATCATTAATGCCCCCCTATGCACTAAGTTCATTAAGTCCTATGAGACAAGGGGATGAAGCACCAAAAGGGTGATGATATGAGAAGACGATATATCTAAGAAAGCCATGTAATTGCCTGTACTAACAAGGTTAAAAAGAAAGACCTACCATTCGATACCATGCTGAAGGAGAAGATCTTCCAACAACACTAGAGTGGAATATACAAATATCAAGAATAAAATAGATGAGCTGTGTGTTGAAATATACAAGTGAATAGGGTGTGTGTGGGAACAAGCTCTTGGATAGAGGCTGTAAAAGAGGAGATGTAATTGTGAAAGAACCTGTGAAAAGGTTAGGAGAATCTACTGGGAGAGAATAATGGGTAGCATGAGGGAATTTAGGAGTGTGGAGTTATTCTGGGAGATAATCAGGGAAAAGAGAAGAGGTGGAGAGAATCAGGCAAGAGGTGGAGATATTCAGGGAGTGAATCATGGAGAAATCAAAGGGATTTGATGCTTGATGTAAACACTATAAATTGAGGCATAGCCCTAATGAGAATTTGCTAGTTTTTGAGTATCCATGCCTACATTAATCTATGTGCTAATTATTCACTAATTACGTCTTAATCACTTGCTAATCACTTTGTTAATTATGCTGATTCTAGTGTTTGATCCACCATAGCTCATCATTTAGCTCAAATTTTAACATGGTATCAGAGCCATGCCTAGAATCAACCAGATTTATGAGCCCATTAGTGAATTAATTAGGATTAGTAAAATAATTAGCAAAAAAATCAATTTTTTAGTAAGCTTTCACTCTCTTCCCCTTCACCCCCAGCCAGTGGAGGACTCTATTCTCCATGCACACTCAATACTAGGCTATGCCCTCTTAGCACAAGCTAGCTAAGACATCTAGCTACAAGCACATCAAACGGCGCAGCAAAACGCGAAGGCGTTTAGGAGAAATCGCCGTTTTCTTCAGCGCTGTTTTTTCTGAGTAAAATGCAGATCTACACTCCATCAAATCAAATTGAGCTAATTCCTCTTGGCACAAAGGGTAATCAAGCATGCTCTACAAGCTGGTGAAGACAGAAATCAATTTCATCAAGTCTACAGAGAGATCCAAGCTCTTCATCAAATCTGCAGGTGACTTTGGTAAAACAGAGATTAAGCTTTCATTATTTGGTCAAATCTTGTGTTTCTTGGCTTAATCCTCTACTAGACTCATTGCTATTGATGCCTTTGAAAGCATTTGAGCTCATTTGAAGTGGAAGACACCAGATCTGAGCTCCCCGCATACTCTGTTTTCTGCACACAAACCAGAGCATTAATTTGCTAATCAGTGATTAATCAATGCTAATCACTGTACTTTGGTGCAATTGAGGGTTCAAATTAACCATTAGGTATCTGATACAGATCCCTAAAGCTTCAGATTGCAAATCGGAGTTGGTTTGATACTCCAACCATCCCGTACAAATTGGTTACTCTCAATTTAATGTAATTTCTGGTGATTTTATGCTGATAAAATTGTTGTAATCATCTATTAAACACCAGATTGAGTTGTAAAAGGGTAGACACTGCCCTTGAATCTTGAATTTGGATCAAGAGGTAAGACCCCCTTCACATCACCATGAATTCAGCACAGGAAATAGCCAAATTTAATGGAGAACAGTTTTATACATGGCAAACAAAAACCATGTATTTGCTGATGAGGAAAAATCTGTGGGGATTAGTTGAAGGGAGAGATGAATGCCCAGAGAGAGGGTAAAATGAGTGGAAGAGTAGGAATGAAAAAGCATTGGGGCTTATTGCACTCAGTTTAAATGATGAGATCATTCATCATATCACAGGGATACAGTGGGCAAAAGATGCATGGGATGAACTCAATAAATTATTTGGTACACAAGCAAAAAATTCCAAGATAAATCTATTAATGCAATTCTACAAACTGGACATGAAGGAAAGTGAACCTTTAATCACACACTTGAACAAATATAAAAGCATTAAGCAACAGCTGGCAGCTATTGGCAAAAAGGTAGAAGATGATGAAGCATTAGCTGTACTTTTGAAGAGTGTGGACAAAGGAGATTATGAAAACATTGTAGCAACACTAAAGAATGTACCTGAACTGAAGATACATGAGATAGAAGCAGCTCTACTAGAGCAAGAGAGCAGAGGCAAAGAGAAGAAAGAGCTCGACTCAATAGCAGGAGAGGAAAAAGCATTCTTCACCCGAGGAGGATTCTCTCGAGGACGAGGACGAGGAAGAGGCAGAGTAGGAGGGAGGACCTTCACTTGCCACAAATGTGGAAAGCCAGGACACATGGCGAGAGACTGCTACAGCAAACCCAGTGAAGAAGGAACGACATCGGCAAACTTCATGGAGGCTCCAAGAGAAGTGGAGTCAGATCATCTTTTCTGAGAGAGAGAGAGAGAGAACCCACAACCCAATGTAACCTGCCCCAATAAAGTAAAACCACCTCTGAGCCACCGATGATGTAGGCCAAGTGGTAGATGTATGTATGAGCACTTTAGTCAAGGTCGCGGGCACTTATAGTAGCCTTGGACACATAGAGAGAGAGAGTGTCAAGGACTATGGAGTTTAGGGACTTGAGGCACTGGTCGCGAGCTATCAAGTAAGAGGGAAACTTGATACAGGGTCCAGGTGTGTTAGGATTATTCACTTGAGGGGAGGTGTTGAAATATACAAGTGAATAGGGTGTGTGTGGGAACAAGCTCTTGGATAGAGGCTGTAAAAGAGGAGATGTAATTGTGAAAGAACCTGTGAAAAGGTTAGGAGAATCTACTGGGAGAGAATAATGGGTAGCATGAGGGAATTTAGGAGTGTGGAGTTATTCTGGGAGATAATCAGGGAAAAGAGAAGAGGTGGAGAGAATCAGGCAAGAGGTGGAGATATTCAGGGAGTGAATCATGGAGAAATCAAAGGGATTTGATGCTTGATGTAAACACTATAAATTGAGGCATAGCCCTAATGAGAATTTGCTGGTTTTTGAGTATCCATGCCTACATTAATCTATGTGCTAATTATTCACTAATTACGTCTTAATCACTTGCTAATCACTTTGTTAATTATGCTGATTCTAGTGTTTGATCCACCATAGCTCATCATTTAGCTCAAATTTTAACACTGTGTAGATGGGTTAAGGGGGTTTATGAGCATTGTTATTAGATTTATCCATAGGGAAGTGGGAGTGTGGGTGAAAGCTAGCCATATCAATTCCATTTTGTTTCTTAGGCTCTTTGAGTGCACTTATATGTCATTTTCTAGAATATGGTTGGTGGTCTCACGTGGACAAAGAGGGCACAAGGTTGGTGGTTGTAATTCATCAAGTGTAGAAAATCAAAGAAATGTATATAGCAACACAAGCTAGTGGGGTGTTCATAGAAGCCAATGGGTCAGCAGACCAGCAAAGTTGGTGGCCTTGTCTCCAAGTGCAGTAGAGCCTAAGCTTGCTGTGGAGAGCATAGGACATATGGTCAAGCATGCATGGCATCAAGTGGGTGTGGCTATCATTAGAGGCATAGAGGAGAAGAGTGGTACAATAGAAAATAGAAAGAGAAGAAGAAGAAACAAACATATTAAAAGAAAAATCTTTTTTTATATAACCATAAACCTCACCTTACCACCCCTTCTCTCTTCTTTCTTGATAGTGATGTGGGTATATTTCTCTTCCCTTTCCATGAGCCTTGCCATTAGAGTGGAGGTCTTCATCATTAATAAATGGACTTCAAAGACTACTTTCAGCACAACCACCATTTTTGTCATAGGGGCTTCATAGATGTTTGAGTCACAACAAGGCTGTTTGATGCTTGTATGTATGCTTATAGGGAAGTCCAAGAAAAGCCTTGTGGGATTCCTCCTCATTGTCCCCTCACATTCAGCGCGATGATGCTTGTATGTATCCTTATATAGGGAAGTCCAAGAAAAGCCTTGTGGGCTTCCTCCTCATTGTCCCCTCACATTCAGCACGATGATATTAGGCTCAAGATCTGCAGCTGTAAGGCCTTAGATTTGTGCTCTTGTTGCTTCATTTGAGGGATTTTTCTCCAATTTCAGCTCTCCTTTTCCTGGTGGGATGAGGCCTATTTTGAGGGTCTCTAGTCATGGTTTCAATTACCATATCATGTTGTTTCCATTCTCTTCACAAAACTCGATTTTTGTGGTAGATGCTACCTCTACATCTTCCTTTATATCTTTCTATCAGGCTCTCATCCTCAAACGGTCATGGTCATCCTTCATTCTCATTCTCTTCTATATTGTTCCTATGATGGTAGTGTTTAGGAGTAGAAACCAATGGCTTGTCAAAAAAGGGCATGTGTTGCCACGTAGGGGTATGCCACATTGCAAGATAGCCCATTTAGGACACCTGTTCTCATGAGTACTATTTGTGCTATTTTATATGGTGTTGTCTTGTCTTATTCCTCTTCTGGTCCATGTATTCCCTGAGGGACGTGGTGAATGGGTTATTTGTTGGGAGAACTCTAGATAGTTAAGGGAATTTATGAGAAGCCATTGGATTTATCCATATGGAAGTGGGATTGTGGGTGAAGAATGGCAATGGTAATCCCCTTTTGTTGCTTAGGATTTTTGAGTGCACTTATGTATGTCATTTTTGAGACCATGATTGGTGATCTCATGTGGAAAGAGTGCACAAGGTTGGCGTGAGTGTAGAGGACCAAGTATGGACACATGACATTAGGGTTAGGGTTGGAGGAGAAGCACTACGTTTGTATTTAAATGTACTTTAATCCATTAGCTTTTCATTAGCATTTTGATTAGGATTTAATTAAATTATCTACAAGCTTACTAGATGCGTAGTGCCCATGATCATGTAGATAAAGCCAGTAGACTAGACAAATACACTAGGATTAACCTACATAAACTTCAAATAATTCAGAATTTGATAAGATGATTGGATGCAAGGAACTTTATACCCTTTTACCCCAACATCAAGACAAAGTGGTCAATCCATACCTCCTCACATGTACACCACTTCCCATGGAAACCACACAAGGTATTAAGCCATATCACAAGTACATCGCTTCCCATGTAAACCACACAAAAGGATTTCTTGGAGGATTTAGAGGAGGCGAACATTCTCATTGAAACTCAAAGGAATTTTTGGTAGGTAATGGACTTAGAAAAGAAGAAGGGGGGAAAATGAACGACCCCAATTAAGTCAAGACTAAGTCTAGCCAAGAGGATACAAGGGAAGAACCAATGGACATTGCTCCCTCACCAATCGCAGTACCTAGGCTAGAGTTTAGCATAGAGATTGAGTTTGTCACCTTCATTGAGCTACAACCCAAACACTATGTCGGGCATGCAAATGTGGTGCAAGAATAGGAACCATTTCTATCTCAAGAAACATCTTTCCACCAAGACACTCCCATATAGAGATACAAGAGGAGATGTCACATAGCTCACACAATAGGTAGAATAATGCATACCTTTCCCACCCCAAGATTAAATTGTGGAATTACAAGTACCGGAGGAAGAGGAGAAGAAGATTAAGGAGGATGAGATACCCCAAGTTGCAAAAAAGGTCATGCCTGTGCCAAAAGAGGACAAAGCCACAACCCCAATAATATTAGATGATTATTAGCCCATCCAAAGGAGGACAAAGCCACAACCCCAACAAAATCAGATGATGATTAGCCTGTCCAAAGGAGGACAAAGCAAAACCCCAACAATATCAAATTATGAGTGGCCCGTCCAAAAACAATGACAAGACTCCAGATGAAGAGGAACCAAGACCAAGCAAGGTGAAAAGGAGGTTCCATATCTGAAGGACCTCACCTTATAAATACCTACCCTAGAGAGCTTCAATACTATATAGATGTTTTCTCCAAGATAAATTGATCCAGCTTGCTTAGCTATATGTAGGCATTAAAGATTTAGGAGACATGTACAAAGATGAAATCTAATACAATGGTAAGGTGCAGGAGGATGAAGGGAGTGAAAAGCTAGTGTCAAATTGTCATATTAACCAATTATATCCTCATATGTAGTAAAATAGTACATACACAAAGGCTGGCTACTTGTGAAGAAGAAATCCAGAGGCTAAAGAGGAAGCCCAAAAGAGAAATAAAGTAGAACAAGATCTCCAAACATGAAAACATGTATATAAAAATACTTTGGTGGAGATCGACATCCATATAGATGCTATGAAAGTAGATTTTGACAAAAAAGGTTTATTAAATTTATGGCCCATGAAAAAGAGTCTCAAAAGCTGCAAGCAAATGTTAAAAGTACATCAAGGAGCTATAAAGTGACAAAAAGGTTTGTGAATAGAGAGTGCAATAGGAGGTGATCAGAACCTAAGAGTTCTATAACAAACTACAATAAATATAAAAGGACTTTGAGGCAAGAAAGAACCTTTAATTAGCCTTTGTCATCCTCAAGCCTTCTAAGGTTTACACAATTTTCTAATACAATAATCTAACTTGTGCACATATGCACATTACAAAATAAATCAACTAGTGCTCACACGCACATTGTACAATAAATTGATGCGCGCACACACACACACATCACAATGATGTCAAAATAATATCAAACGCCATCACTCAGCCACAAAATATTGTGAATATAATAATGAGAGTTGTCCACACGCCATGGTTCAATCCACCATCCGTGCGACACCTAAATCGGTACCCTCGCATTGTGGCAACACCTAAATCGGTACCCTCACAGTGTGGCAACACCTAAGTCGGTACCCTTGCACACCTCATCACCTAAACTCATAAACATAAACCACGTCAATAAAAATGAATTGACATCGCATCAATCAATCCTAACGCATTCATATGAAATAGGCATCATAAAAATTATATAAATCAAATACCAAAATGTCACCAAATACACGTGGGAGTCCACCACATGGAAATCCATCCATTACTAACTAGTAAAAATACTCGGGCGTCCCTGTCAAATAATAAATGAGCATGACTATTATCCATCAAATAACATGGATCGTAACAGTCCCCCCCTGTTGCAATTGTTCTCAGTTGTTGCACAATCAATGAGTGGATGGCTTCATAGCACATGTGGAGGACAAGATCATCACATCAAACAATTTCTAAAAATAAAACCAAACAAGTGAATGCATGTGAAATGGATCTAAGTGTCCCATTCCACAAAGGTACCTTCCACATACAAACACAGGCTGGTGAAAGATAGAAGACATAGATGCATTTGGTGTAGACATGTGAAACCAGTCTAATGTCCCATAGCATAGATGAATTCTACACGACACTACCTTAAGAACAGAAGTTTGAGACGGAGTAGCTAATTCCCTCTTAAACTTTCATTTCAACACAACTTTTCTCTATCCTCAAATTGAGATTACAAGTCTTATTCCAAAAATGAATCAAGCCGAAATGGAAATTCTTATCAACTTAAGATTAAAAAATAATCACTTACATTATTGTGAATAACTTAATGAATTATGGGGATTTGTTCTTGATCTTAATCTTGTAATTGTCTAACTAAATTAAAAATTTATAATCTTCAAATAGGTTTATAATTCTTGAATTTGTGAATCTTACTTGTGTAAACATTGAAATCTAAACGAGATCTTGATCTTAAGCTTGATCTTAAACTTGAAGTCAGAACTTAAAGAAAGATGGACATCTTTCGCCCTAGTTGATAGCAAGAACTTGATATACTAGTAATGAATCTTGGCTTGGATTAAATACTTGAATGGACGAAAATCAAGAGATTAGTACTTAGTTAAATCATAATTATAATTAGTATTTAGTTAAATCATAATTGTAATTCTTGAATAAATCTTGTTCTTAAGGGGTTTAAATCTTGTGGTTGAATATATCTTTGACTTAGAGCAATTCTTGGTCTGGAAAGAATCTTGTACTCGGATAGATCTTGAACTAGAACACTTAAAAAATTAGACAAAACTTTACTTGAATTGGTATAAACTTTGTAACTATGATTGGCATACAACTTAAGCTTGATTTCTAGTCACTTGAGAGCTATTTCTTTACTTTTCTCATCACACTTGTTGATTGTTAAGCAATTGATAACTTGTTATCAATTGTTAAGCAATTGATAACTTGAATCAAGGATTGGAGAAACTTGCTTGGATCTTGAATCTTTAAATTGGTCTTAATCTTCTATGAAATGTCTAGCAGTCATTTTTACTTGAATTTGGGAAACTAGATCTTGAAGATAACTTCTGCTAATCTTGTCTCGATCTTTCAAGTTAGGTGAGGGTGTCTAAATTTATTTTCAGGAGCTAAAGTTTTCTAAAATTTTCTATCTAGGTCTAGAAGGAAAGAATATTCAGAAGACAGATACAAAAGCAAACAAGAAATTGTAAACAATAAATAATTTTTAACACATACCTCCACCTTTGGTTAGTGTGTTGACTGCGTTAACCTCTTTGGTGTCAAGCGTGTCCTTCGTTGCAATTTGGTTCTTCTTTTTAGTCATGCAAGATTTAGCATAATGTCCCATCATTTTACACCTGAAACACCTGACAATAGACAGCTTGGATACAATGTCATTGGTCGGGCTATGCATGTCAGATATTTCCACAGTTTTAACTTTCTTCTTAATATCTTTGTTCATTCTAAATAGACGTTGTTCAATCTTTCTTTGAAAGTTGTCCCGATGCTCTCATTATTGATTCAAAAGAATATGGAGAGAATCAAGCTGTTCCTGAATAATAGGATGGTGCGGATATTCACCCATTTCCTGACAATTAGAAGGAATAGGAAAAATTAAAACAAGAGAAAAGATAGGGTTTCTTATCTCATATGGAATGTCGAGCTAGATGTGAGTCCTGCCAGGTTAGCTCTCAATACACAAATGCATAATTTTTCAAGAAATAATCCATATACCTTTAAAATTGGAAAACTAGTCAAAAATTAGAGCAACATTTCAATGGTACAAAAAAAATCTTCATCTACAAGTTTTTCATATTACCCTGACTTCATAAGGGTTTAGAGAACAACATGAAACAAGATCAAAGTTTCACAATTTCTATTTAGGCAAGCTTTAAAATTCTGTGGAAGGCCCCAGTAACTATACATGCATATGAGATCCTTTTTCCATAAGGTATGATGGGGGGGTCAAGGGAAACACCTTGCGTCTATGGTATAAATTTGCTAAAGATTTCTTTGAAAAAAAATATTTTAGAGGTCTCATAGACAAAATTCTATTGTGGTCTAAGAAAAGTAATGGTTTCACGATTATATAGTGAAGCTTAGTAGGACGGGGAAATTTGTCAAAATTTTAATGAAAGCTTAATAAGCCTTGGAAAAATATCCAACACAACCCCCTTTTGTCTAATAAGGTATGTTGTAAGCTTTATTAATTAAAGCTCATAGAGATTCTTAATTAAGTTGATTAATAAAAGCTTTGCTTTACTTGATTTTACACTAATTTAAATCCAGCTCATAGTTAAACCCAATCTTAATAAAAACTTAAGTGAAATGATTAGGTGAATTCAATCATCGTGGAATTCATGAAGTTCAGTGCAGATTTGCAAAAGGCTTCGGAGGAAATTATAATCAGTGCATATATATATATAATATTATAGAGCCCCCCTTTTTTCCCTTTAATGTGGGTTCAAAGAAAAAGCTCACAAAGCTTTTACATGTAGCACAAATTGCTGCCCTTCAGGATGCGCAGGCCGCCAGCCCCGTCGTGGTGGGAGAGAAAAGAAAAAGGGGAAAAAAAATTTCCCAAGCTTCCAAAATTTTCTTGGCCATGATTTTGTTGAAATTTGAGCATAATGATATGCTATGGTGGATCATACACTAGAATCAACATCATTAACAAAGTGATTAGTAAATGATTAAGACGTAATTAGTGGGTAATTAACAAATAGATTAATGTAGGCATGGATACTCAAAAACCAGCAAATTCTCATTAGGGCTATGCCTCAATTTATAGAGTTTACATCAAGCATCAAATCCCATTGATTTCTCCATGATTTACTCCCAGAATATCTCCACCTTTTGCCTGATTCTCTCCACCTCTTCTCTTTTCCCTGAATATCTCCCAGAATAACTCCACACTCCTAAATTCTCTCATGCTACCCTTTATTCTCTCCCAGTAGATTCTTCTCACCTTTTCACAGGTTCTTTCACAATTACATCTCCTCTTTGTGACAGCCTCTAACCAAGGGCTTGTTCCCGCACACACCCTATTCACTTGTATATTTCAACACCTCCTCTCAAGTGAATACTCCTAGTACACCTAGACCCTATACCAAGTTTGCCTCCCCTTACTTGGTAGTCCGCGACGAGTGTCTACTCCTCCCCTCAAGTTATCTTAGCACACCTAGACCGTGTATCAAGTTTCTTTCTTACTTGACAGCCCACGACCAGTTCCTCAAGTCCCTAAACTCCATAGTCCTTGACACTCTCTCTCTCTATGTGACCAAGGCTACTATAAGTGCCCGCGACCTTGACTAAAGTGCTCACACATACATCTACCACGTGGCCTACATCATCGGTGGCTCAGAGGTGGTTTTACTTTATTGGGGCACGTTACATTGGGTTGTGGGGTCTCTCTCTCTCTCTCTCTCAGAGATTTTCACATGGCTCCTCACTCTTTGGAGCCTCACATCTTCTCTTGTCTTCAGTCTTCTTGTCGTGGTGGCAGCTTCTCTCCACGCGTCCGTCTCTTCTTTCAGTCTTCTTGGGGCAGCTTCTCTTCTCGTGTCCATGTCTTCCTTCAGCTTTTCTTCTTGGTGTGGATCCTCTTCTTGGGAAGAGATATTCTTCTTCTTTCATGGCTGGGGCCATGAGCTCGTCCGTCAGGTCTTTTGCTCCATGTGAGCAACATGTTTCAATGTTTTGCTGACAGTTCCTTTGGGTTTTTGATGTTTATCTTTTGTCATTATGCAATGCAAACCCAAATTTATGTGGGAGGTCTTACCTCTTGCCTTAATCTGGACAAGGGCAGTGCCATATTTCCATTTTTACACTGATGCAATGTGCCCAATACATAATGCGTATAGCATTCATTCTCATGCACATTCCTAAATGCAACTCTGGCTATGAATAATCTTGAATTTGAGTGAGATTTACAGGCATTAACCAAGGGTTAAATGTAAAATGATGATTTTCACAAATTTATCAGCACAATTTTACCAGAAATTACATTAAATCAAGGGTAACCAATTTGTACGGGATGGTTGGAGTATCAAACCAACTCCGATTTGCAATCTGAAGTTACAGGGATCTGTATCAAATACCTAATGGTTAATTTGAACCCTCAATTGCACCAAAATATAGTGATTAGAACTGATTAATCATTGATTAGCAAATTAATGCTCTGTTTTGTGTGCAAAAAACAGAGTATGTGGGGAGTCCAGATCTGGTGCCTTCCACTTCAAATGAGCTCAAATGCTTTCAAAGGCATCAATAGCAATGAGTCTAGTAGAGGATTAAGCCAAGAAACACAAGATTTGACCAAATATTGAAAGCTTAATCTCTGTTTTACCAAAGTCACCTGCAGATTTGATGAAGAGCTTGGATCTCAATGTAGACTTGATGAAACTCAATTTTGTCTTCACCAGCTTGTAGAGCATGCTTGATTACACCTTGGGCTAAGAGGAATTAGAAGCATGCTTGATTACACCTTGGGCTAGGAGGAATTAGAAGCATTTGATTTGAGCAAGGAGAAATCTTCAATTCCCTTCAGAAAAAACACGCCAGCCAAATCGTTGATTTCTGCTTCGTCCGTTGTTGGCGGTTTGCTGCGCCGACTTGTTGAGCTTGTAGCCAAGGATGTTGGCTAGCTTGTGTTAGAAGCTTGTGCTCTAATTTTATGTGTGCAAGGTGCTAGAGATCCTCCACTGGTTGGGGGTGAAGGGGAGAAGTGAAAACTCACTAAAAATTTGATTTTTTGCTAATTATTTACTAATCATAATTAATTAACTAATGGGCTCATAAACCTAATTGATTCTAGGCATGGCTCTGATACCATATTGAAATTTGAGCATAATGATGAGCTATGGTGGATCATACACTAGAATCAACATCATTAACAAAATGATTAGCAAATGAATTAGTGGGTAATTAACAAATAGATTAATGTAGGCATGGATACTCAAAAACCAGCAAATTCTCATTAGGGATATGCCTCAATTTATAGAGTTTACATCAAGCATGAAATCCCATTGATTTCTCCATGATTCACTCCCAGAATATTTCCACCTTTTGCCTGATTCTCTCCACCTCTTCTCTTTTCCCTGAATATCTCCCAAAATAACTCCACACTCCTAAATTCTCTCATGCTACCCTTTATTCTCTCCCAGTAGATTCTTCTCACCTTTTCACAGGTTCTTTCACAATTACATCTCCTCTTTTACAGCCTCTAACCAAGGGCTTGTTCCCGCACACACCCTATTCACTTGTATATTTCAACAGATTTTTGGTGAAAGAAGATATAAAAATTTTGTTCTCAAAAGATCAATTTCAGAATTTTTTCCTCAGAGAGCTTATTTCTCCATAAATTACCTCTTGGTGATTTGTACACAGTCCATTATAGAAATTGAGCAAAGGGAAGGTTTAGCGATTCTGATTATGGCTCTCCATGCTCCTTTCTTTGCTCTTTCAATCAGTACGAACAGATTAGGAAGAGGATTAGTGTGGAGGAAGGTGGTTTTGTGGTCTTAGGAGAAACCACTAATGGTTTTTCACCTAGTTTTACCCTTTTGGCAATAGATTGATGGAGATTCCTTACTTTCAACAATACCTAAACAAAAATCCTTAAACTTCTTCTTCTTCTTCAATTTAAATTCAAGAAAATTACCAAAATCACCTCTCTTTTTTCTCTTTCACCACTTTGTCCTAAACTTCTTCTTCTTCAATTTAAATTCAAGAAAATTACCAAAATCACCTCTCTTTTTGTCTCTTTCACCTCTTTGTCCATAAGTTTTTGACAAGTTTTTGAAGGCCTTCAAGGAGATTAAATTAAACCAAGCCTTGAAGAAGATTAGATTAAACCAAAGGTCTCGTACCACTCTCACGGAGCCCAATTAATCTTCTTGAAGAAATAGATTAAGAACTCATAAATTATATCAAAAAATAAAACAAAGGCTTTGAATTGAATTGAAAAAATCAAATCACATATGCATAACATAAAGCAAGAAAGAAAGAATAACATCACCATCAACACAAGGCTGGGTGCAATCTCCCCCCCCAACATGAGTGGCTTCTTCTCGCGTGGGTATTTGTGATATATTCTAAAAGTAGGCCTTGACCCAAAAATACAATACACCTCCATATTTGGACTTTGCCATTTAATTAGCCTTTGTCCTCAAGCCTTCTAAGGTTTGCACAATTTTCTAATACAATAATCTAACTTGTGCATATATGCACATTACAAAATAAATCAACTAGTGCTCGCATGCACACTGTACAATAAATTGATGCGTGCGCACACACACACATCACAATGATGTCAAAATAATATCAAACGCCATCACACGGCCACAAAATATTGTGAATATATTAATGACATCTGTCCACACTCCACATTTCAATCCACCATCTGTGCAACACCTAAATCGGTACCCTCGCACTGTGGCAACACCTAAGTCGGTACCCTTGCACACCTCGTCACCTAAATTCATAAGCATAAACCACGTCAGTAAAACAATCAATTGACATCGCATCAATCAATCCTAATGCATTCATATGAAATAGGCATCATAAAGAAAAATATAAATCAAATACCAAAATGTCACCAAATACATGTGGAAGTCCACCCACACATGGAAATCCATCCATTACTGACTAGTAAAAATACTCGGGCATCCCTGTCAAATAATAAATAAGCACGACTATTATCCATCAAATAACATGGATCATAACAATCATCTGAAAGAGTAGGAGGAAAAGGCTACATGCACAGGTAATAAAATCTCTCAATGCAAAACTCAAAGAAAGCAAAGAGTAGTTGGCCATGCTACACTAGCAAGTGGTAACACACCTCACCACACCTCTCTCCAAGAAGCAAATAAAAGTTTATAAACTCATTATAAACAAAGGAGGATGCACTTACGCAAGCATTAGAACACTTGGAGGAACATGTAAAAATAGCTCATGAGGCTACAACTAAGTATGATAGGCTATTGCAGGCACATGCCACAAGAAAAGAAGCGAGTCCAGTTGGAACAATAGTTAAGTAGCTTAAGCAAAAGACAAAAGGGCCAATGCACAACTAAAGATCCTCGTGGAGTGCACCTTGCAATTGTCTTTGCTTCCAATGGTACCTCAAGCCCCTCCTCAAACTTTCACCTTTTTCTTTGCTACATTAACAATGTCCTTCATATAATATGATATTAGCATTAGTGAGCATCTAATTAGGGGAGAACTTGCCTTAATTTAACAAAATTGTGAAAGGGATGCTCATCCTGATATAATAATGGCCATTTTTCATTATGATATATATCCTACTATATATAGCCATGTATACCTATGCTATGCACCCTATAGTTCTCAACTTCAGATCATGGTGTTGTGTTGATAAACTCTACAATTTTGGATGACATGGAAGAACTTCTAAAAAACTTTGTCTCCTAACCTTCCCTCCATCCCTGATAATTTGAAACTCTCTCTAATTAGTTTGCATGTTTCTAGACCTAGAGGCATATGATACCTATACATACCTAAGCATTCATGAAAGCACCTCATAACACCCTTATGGTATCTTGAAACTTTATCAAAAAGTCTGAATTTCTCATAATGCAAAGACACAATCCACCGAATTTTAGGACTACTTATGTAATATAATAACTAGTCTCATGAATGGTAATATTTCTATCATGCCTCCTTTAAAGAGAATGAATGATAATATTTCTATTATGCCTCCTTTGAAGAGAATGAATGATAATATTTCTGTTAACTATACAAATGCTAACCATATTTTATAGCTTAAGTTATTGAAAATCCTATTTTACTAATCATTTAAATAAATCTATAATTTTCTGGGCATAGTCTTGACTCCTTAAATATAGCTTGTTATTAAGTAATCTTCTAACAAATTTATAATTATTTGGTTATTATAAAAATATATTAGTTTTATAATGTGAGAATGTGTTGTATCATTCCATGATAAGTGGATCATTTTTTTTCTCTCAAGTAATTTTAGAGATATCTTGAGAAAATAGAAGAATGGTTGGATGAGTTCTTTAGAGAACATGAGCTTTTATAATGTAGGTTGTCCATTGCATTCTTGAGATGAAGGGTTTAAGGATTTCAATAGCTATTATCGATAGCTTATCTTTTCCTTGCCAATTGGTAAATAATATGTAAGAAAGTCATCAACAATGATAGTACATAAAGATTTCAATAGCTATTATCGATAGCTTATCTTTTCCTTGCCAATTGGTAAATAATAGCTATTATCGATAGCTTATCTTTAAGGATTTCAATAGCTATTATCGATAGCTTATCTTTTCCTTGCCAATTGGTAAATAATATGTAAGAAAGTCATCAACAACAATGATAGTACATAAAGATAGGTGTCTCAACCAAAGGAACTTTATATATGGAAGCATTTTGGCATCGCCCTTTGCCATGTGGAGGTTGTCATGTCAAGGATTACATGTAAATATGCAGTTGAAAATTATATTTTTTTTATTAAGGTTTTATGATTAAGGTTTTATGAGAGTGTAAGCCCTTTAAAAGGACGGTTGAAATTTCTTTGAATCCAAGTTGGATTTTCAAATTACCAATGGAAAGCTGTCTTTATTTTGAGTGGTTGAGAAAAGGGTTTCTCGTGAGCACTATAGTGTAGTAAAGGCAGACGATGGCTTATAAGAGCACAATTATTATTATTGGTGACACTTAGCGAGAGTGTGAGCCTTAATTAGATGTGAGACTTAATTAAATTTCTCTTTTTATTTAGGCCCTTTGAGAGCATAAGCCTTTTACTTTTTTTATTAAGGTTTTATGAGAGTGTGGGCCTAAATAAATGTCCTTTTTTATTAAGGTTTTTTGAGAGAGTAAGCCTTGTTTTGGAACTTCCATTACGTGTGTCTCTTCTTGAAGCTTATAGTAGTCTTATTAGATTAAAAGCAAGAGGCAATAGAGAGCTCTGATAAAGAAGTGTTATGTTTTAACATGAATAGGAGACCATAGGAGAAAAGCAATCTATACTATTATTAATTCACATTCACAATCACATATTCAAGCAATTGGCTATTAATTTATTAATGCCGACTCGAAAGTTGGCATTAATAAATTAACACCTTAGCGTAGACTAAGGTGTCGCCTGTACACACAGCAAACGGTTGTTACGTTTGACAGAGCAGACGCAGCAGTTTGAGACACACACCATCGACCAAATGCTATTTTTAGGGTAACAACTTGCGGATGTGATGGACAAGGATTGAACCTACGAGTTCTATGTTCCTATCGTTTTCCCTTAACTAACCCACCACAATGCGTGTTAGTAGTAAGCCCCTAGTTTTAGTAGAACCGGACTGGGCTAGAGATTTCTTAGGGATCAACCGAAACGTTGCACAAAACATTACGTATTAGAAGGTCAATTTAAAAGCTATTCTCGTGTGTTTCAAAAACTACCACCACCACTAGACCCCTCTTCTCTTTCAAAACAAGAGGTTCTAAATAGCACTCATGGAAAATTGGAATCTCATGAGCCTATATTTTCTCATGCACACTCTACAAAGAGATGTAGCTTTTTCTCTAGTTTTTCACTCTACAAAGAGATGTAGCTTTTTCTCTAGTTTTCCTTTCCACCACTGTTGGCCAACCCCTTGCCACCGTGGGGTTAGGTCCCTAGTTAAAGGGTAGTAAAGACTGGATGGTTGGCGAGATGGTTATCATAGTTTGTGTGTTAAATATCTGAGTGAGATGGTTATCATGTTGTATTTGGCATCTTGGGTTCATCATGCACACATAGGACCCCTTATAAATGTATACACTCATGTCACAAACTTGCATTCCTTTTCCAAACTCTTATTCCAAAGACATAGAAAAAATTCAAAGTGTAAGTAGATACATGTACGTGTGTAAGTTTGTGTGTACAAAGATTCCAATCACACGTTAGTGCAATGGTAAAGAAGGACTCCCTAGGTGATTGGTTCAAATCTCCTTGTGTAAGCGATGGCACCTAGTGTACTTTCAAATTTCAAGTCAAAGCCAAAAAAAAGATTGTGCACAAGAAGAAGTCTATCGGTGTAGCTTAAGCTCCAGAAGCTGAGGACATGAGTTTGAAACTCACCCCTCCTCCTTACCCCATAAGGGATATGATTAAAGAAATGAACCCTAAGAAAGAAAAAAAGATCTACAAAATTTCCTAATCACCCCAAAAAAATCCTCATGGGAGGATTGGACAAGAGAAAACAAAATTTTTAGTATTTTTGCCCTGACATTGCCTTGCATAGTTGATAGGTATTCTATATGGGGCAATGTCTACAACGAGCCACACAAACAAGTGAGTAATTTTGAATTTTTTAGTAATTAAGGCTAGACACATGCTGGCTTTATCCTAATGTTGTAATGTTGTGACAATCTAGTGAGTAATTTTGTATCTTTTTAAGTTTTGCTTAGTCTTCTAGTTATCCTAATGTTATGACCACACCCTAATCTTCAACTCAAATACATAGTCATATTTGTTGAGATACCGAGCTCATCCAATGAGGCGATGGACACTGATGACCCGCCTGGGGGAAAGGGCCACACTTATACCACTGGCATGGTTGGTAAGATCATGGGTGATATGCGGCCAGTGGGATGACAGGCCGTGTGATAGCCATTGTAGAGACTGGCATAGTTATAGCACCAGCTCATTTAGTTGGGTTCACACAATAGAGAACCCTAGTATGTATTTGGTTGAGTACCTTTTCATAGTGTGTACTCTTATCTTTGTATATGGTGTGTTGAGTGTTGTGTGAAGAAGAAGAAGAAAATTTTCAGCCTCTCAACTTGTGTGTTCTCTTTTAGGGTTTTGTGAGTGTGTGTGTGCTTGCAAGAGCTCAAGCTCTCTTCTCCCCTGCATCTTTTCATGGTATCAGAGCCGAGTTCATGCTAAGGGTTGAGTTGCAAGCAAGAGAAGCACAGGAAGCGGTACGAGGGTAAGAGCTTCATCTATTCTTCCCTATTTGTGTTGGCGATGACCACACCCTTGTCGGGAGCTCTGTGGGAGGCACCGGTAAACGATCTCTGATTGAGGAGCTTTCTTCGTGGGAGTAAGGCTATAGGGCAACTAGACTGTCCTATCGAACTTAGAATTCTGGGCCGAAAACGTGTTGCAGGTGCGTTAGGACCTCCGTTTTTTCAAAAAGCAGGCGATTTCGAGCACTGCGGGTGAGTCATAGATTCTATGCAGGACTCTATTTTAAGAAGTGCAAGAAGACAGATTGGTTGTGCAGACATTGTGTGTGCTGCAAGGAGGTCAACAATTTCCATTGGGTGTATGTATGCACATTGAGGTCACTGGTTGTGACATTTGAGTGTAGTACAGTACCGTTGTAGAAAATACAGCAATTTGTGTAGGACAAACCAGAGTGCTGTTTCTGGCAAATTTGTGTGTCTGGTAAGATATCAAATGATGCCATAACCAGATTGTTGCTAAGAAGCTTGATAAGAACAACTTCCATGCTTAGAGGTTCAGGTTGAGGAATTTCTTGATGGGCAAGGGTTATTGGGACTACATAGAAGGTGAGCATGAAGAGGCACCGAAGATACCGGAGATCAATCCAACTGCTGCAGATTTGAAAGACTTCATTTGAAAGACTTCAAGGATTGGAACCAAGGAGCTAGAAAAGTTATGTATTGGCTCTCTATCAATATAAAGGACACCGTGATTGGGCACATACAGGATGCCAAGTCCCCCAAGGAGACGTGGGATACCTTGGGCACGAAAGATATAGTTAAAGAATGAACTTCATACTGTGGAGAAAAAGAGTATGTCTGTGAATGACTATGCATTGAAGATGAAGGGTATTGTGGAATCCCTTGCATCTATTGGCGTTTCAATAGATAATGATGATAAGGTGGAAGTCTGTCTACGTGGTCTTTGGCCATAATACAAGGCGTTCAAGATGTCTATTTAGACTCGGGAAAACATTCCCAATTTCACAAATTTGGTGTCTACGTTGATTATAGAAGAGAAGAGCTTGGGTGAAGACCAACAGTCTTCACAAAACAAAAATAGTTCAGAGCAACATGCCTTCTACACAAGTTCAGGAAGAGGACGAGATAGAGGAGGCCGTGGACACCACCAAGGAGGTGGCCGAACAGGTAATGAGAATTATGGCCAGTAGCAACAACAACAATAGTCCCAGAATTCACAACAACAATAACATGCAGGTGGAAGTGGTCAATTCAGAGGCAGGGGGAGTCAAAGAGGTCGTGAAAATCGGCAAAGGCAGTATAATGACACACGTGGATGCTTTTATTGCGGTAAGCCTGGACATGTGCAGGCAGAGACTGACATGCAAAATGGGAAATTGCAGCAAAACAACTATGCATCCTCGAGCAGAAATAATAAGGATAATGAAAGGTTGTTTGTTATGCAGCATGTCGTTAATGCCATGTCTGAAAATGTTGAAGCAGCACATAAAGATGATGTATGGCAGGTTGATTCAGGTGCTCCGAACCACATGACAAGTCATGGGGAGTGGTTCAAGGAGATGAAAAACCTTGAAAGACCAGGTTTTGTGGAAACAGGGGATGGCACTGCTGCTCATCCAATTGCCCATGTTGGAGATGTGCCATTATCTATGCAGGATGGCAAAGTGAAGTACCTTGTAGATGTACTTCATGTTCCAAACATAACAAAGAATCTGGTTTCAGTTGGCCTGATGATTGAGCACGGTTTGCAAGTTTGGTTTAACCCTGATGGTTGTTATGGTGAAGACTTTAAAGACAAGTGCAAAAGGCAACAGAGTGGTTAGAATGTTTACATTGAATGTAAACATGCCTGAAGTGAGTGTTGCGATGTTTGCAAATGGTTCAAGAATTGTTGCAGACACAAACATTTGGCATAAAAGAATTGGACATGTGAATGTGCAGAGAATGAAGTCTATGCAGACTAAAGGAATTGTGATAGGGCTGCCAAAGTTTAAAGTTGAAGGTATGCCAAAAATACGTGAAGCATGCCAATTTGGAAAGCAAACAAAGCATGTATTTCCACGTGATAGAAATGTGAGCAAAAATGCACTAGATGTTGTGCATTCAAATGTATGGGGTCCTACGAAGACCATGTCTATGGGAGGCTACAGGTATTATGTGACCACACAAGGAAAGTGTGGGTATACTTCATGAAGGAGAAGGGTGAGGTGTTCACTCATTTTCAAAATTTTAAAGTTATGGTTGAAAAGCAAACAGGGAAATATGTAAAGTTCCTAAGGTCAGATGGAGGGGGAGAGTACTTCTCCAATGAGTTCTCTGAATTTTTGAAGAAGAATGGTATTCGGAGATAGCTTACATGCAGATACACTCCACAGCAAATGGAGTTGCTGAGCGAAAAAACAGGCACATTGCTGAGATCGCGCGAGCATTGATGGGAGAGAAGAATATGCCACATAGCTATTGGGTTGAGGCTATTTCTACAGCAGTTTACATCATGAATAGGACTCCAACTGCAGCCATACATGATGTAACTCCAGAGAAGAGTTTACTGGCAGAAAACCTAATTTGTCTCATCTAGTCTTTAGATACATTGCATATGTGCATGTGCCAGATGAGCTGAGAACTAAGCTGGATCCAAAAGCTCAAAAATGTGTGTTTATTGGGTATTCCCTTGAGCAAAAGGGATACACGTGTTATAACCCTGCTACACATGAGTTGAGGGTAAGCAGGGATGTTGTTTTTTATAAGACAAGCAGCTAGTATGCTGTTGAAAAAGAAGCTGTTGGGGCTAATGCGAGTGGAAATGTGGTTGCACAGAATGCAAGTCAGCAATCATAGTCTTTGAGTGGACCAGGAGGGTGGCTTGGTTGAGAAAGCTACTTGCAGATTTGGGTCTATCAGTGGATAGTCGTCATTTTCTATGAGGACAACATTAGCAGTATACAGTTGGCCAAGAACCCAGTTTTTCATGCTCGCATGAAGCATATAGAGGTCCACTACCATTTTTTCAGAGAGAAGGTTTTGGCAGGAGACGTTGACCTTGTTTATGTCAGCACATAGGATCAGGTTGCTGACATCTTCACCAAAGCATTGGGTACAGAGAAGCTGTGCAGTTTCAAGGCTTTGCTTGTACATGAGATGGAGTTGAGCTCGAGGGGGAGTGTTGAGATATCGAGCTCATCTAGTGAGGCGATGGACATTGATGACCTGCCTGGGGGATAGCACCACACTTACATCACTGGCATGGTTGGTGAAATCATGGGTGATATGCGGCCAGTGGGAGGCTGTGTGACAGCCATTCTAGAGACTAGCATAGTTATAGCGCCAGCTCATTTAGTTGGGTTCACACTATAGAGAACCCTAGTATGTATTTGGTTGAGTACCTTTTCATAGTGTGTACTCTTATCTTTGTATATGATGTGTTGAGTGTTGTGTGAAGAAGAAGAAGAAGATTTTCAGCCTCTCACCTTGTGTGTTCTCTTTAGGGTTTTGTGAGTGTGTGTGTGCTTGCAAGAGCTCAAGCTCTCTTCTCCCTTGCATCTTTTCAATATTGGCATCCGCTTGGCGCATTTCATATACACCTTTTACATGTCCAAGCTCATGGAGTTCATGGATACGGTAACGTTAGACTACTTGATTACAACTAGTTTAATTTAATGACACTAATTAATCCTTTCAATTCTAGCACTAATCTTCCCTGAATGTCAATAGATAATAATGTTGTTGAAACGTAATGTTTGATAAATTACAGTGGTGCACGTGTATCACCATGTCTCTGTTGCTCTTATTTGGTGGATGATAGCTCATCATGCGCTGGGTGGTGATGGTAAGACATTGTGGATCATTGCTATTTTTCCCATGTCTTTCATTCATCATGCATGTGCATGCACAAGCATATGTTGCACATCTTACACCACCCAACTTCCCAAGTTTTACTTGGTCAACTGCATTAATTGCAACTTTCCATGAGCTTCTCAATTGTGGCTTAGTTGGTTTTTCTTTAAGATAACTTGGAGACACCTTATTTTAGGAATCACGGTTCCTTTTTGGGGGGTGTGCCATCTTCATTTTTAGGAATCACGGTTCCTTTTTGGGGGGTGTGCCATCTTCATTTTTGGGCATTATGATTGTTAAATACACTCACTTATTTTGAGTGACCGTCTAAAAATAAGGTAAATTGAAAAAAAGGGGGCACTATTTGTACTAATCACGTCATTTTGAATTGACCCAGCCCTTGAAAAAACATCCTTGGAAGCAATGACATCAAAGTTTTACATTTAATATTTGTTAAATGCTTTTGGCCAAGTTGAGCTTAGCTGTGAGAAAATCCCCTTAATATTGTAGAATAATGGAGTGAAATTGAGGCCATGGATTCTATTCACACCATATATCAAATTTAAATTTTTATAAAATCTTTACTTCTATAAATGTGTGTGTGTGTGTGGTTAATGTGAGATTGGGTATTGGCATTTAATGCCAAAAATTATGATTTAAAAAGAAAACAAGTATATCTTGTATGTGCATTGGGTAATTCGACATGTGCATGTAACAATAACGTAAAGATCAATGTAAGAGCTCAATAGATATCTTTTAAAAAAAAATTAAAGGATAAATTTTATCTTAACTTAGGAAAAGAAAACTATATCCATAAAACAGAGAGGATTTTGGTTCAGTGAATATCTTATACTCATGGGCTATATATATAATATACTAATTTATAGAGAGAGGCCTTAGGAAACATTTCACACCATGGGGTGCCTTGTTGGAAACCCTCTCTTGGCCATGGACTATTTGGTGGACACCAAGAATCACAACCTTATCATTTTTTTAAATAAAAACACTTCAAAATAAGTGTGGTTGGACCAATTGGTGTGTAGCCTAGTGGTGTGCTAGGAAAGGAGAGGTTTGAGTTTAAATTAGTATATATAATATACTAATTTATAGAGAGAGGCCTTAGGAAACATGTCACACCACGGGGTGCCTTGTTGGAAACCCTCTCTTGGCCATGGACTATTTGGTGGACACCAAGAATCACAACCTTATCATTTTTTTAAATAAAAACACTTCAAAATAAGTGTGGTTGGGCCAATTGGTGTGTAGCCTACTGGTGTGCTAGGAAAGGAGAGGTCTGGTTGGGCCAATTGGTGTGTAGCCTAGTGGTGTGCTAGGAAAGGAAAGGAGAGGTCTGAGTTCAAATCCTCCTAAGCATCCCAGTGGTATCCAAGCCAATATTGTGGTGATAATTATATCACCTTTGGGCATCACCCTCAAGCAGGAGACCAAGCTACCTTTAGGTGGGAACTCAAGATGCTACTACAAGAATCTACTCAAAAGAGAGAGAGAGAGAGAGAGAGAGAGAGAGAGTTTGTTGGTATGCATGTACCACCTCATAATTTCTTTTCTAACTACAGCTTATATCTCTGCAGCAATGAACTCAGTTGTACATGTTTTCATGTATCTCTATTATCTTTTTTCTGCGATCTGGCGAAATGATAAAAGAAAACAACAAAAGTACCTTTTTTGGGGAAGGTAAGTATTTCAACCACATCCCATGTCAATATCACCTATCTTGTATTTTCCTTGATTTTTGCATAATGGCCTTGGTCAAAGTGCATGCTTGTTTGGTAAACTCTTTGCTTTCTCATTTTGCAGGTATTTGACTCAACTTCAAATGATTCAATTTGTTATCAACATGCTGTAAGCATTTTACTCTATCATTCTGCAGGCTCCATATCCACGATTTTTATGCAAGGTCTTCCATTCCCACCTCCATCTTAAATAAAAATCTCCATTAATTTCTTTGCACTAGGAATTACACTTTCTTCATTTAATAAATTGGATTCCAATATGGTGGGAATTCCTCTTTCATCTCATAAAAAATTTATCTATACAAAAAGAAAAATTTAACTAAAATCTTTCATAAAATATACATTATTTTAGCATTCCAATTTTTTTCTCTAAATCATTGGAATACATGGATTTTCAATGTCATGGGGATTACTCTTTTATCATAAAAATAAATTACTAGAAATTTCTCTTTTTCCTAATTTACTAATTATGCATAAACATAAAAATCAGTTTCTCCATGGTTACAATGAGAATCATTCAATTAATCTAGGATGATAATTCCTAGAATATGGTAGGAAGTCCTCTTTTCATATTATGGAATGAAAATGTTTTATGTGTTTATTTTACAAAAATTTTGCCTTAGCTCCACTGCTATTATTGATAATTCTCAATTTAATTGAAAGAATGAAGTTTAATATTATTGATATGATTAGAATGACCAGTGATTGGATCATTATCCAATTATGGATTGATTCATAATTTCTCTATGAAATAAATATCATAAAAGCATTAAAAAGCCATTATTTTGGCCTCCAATTAGACAAGCATAGAAATTACTTTTGGATTAGAGAAATGATTCATGAGAAGCTTCATTTGGATTGAGAATAGGTCATAGGAATGACTTGTCTTTGGAGGGAGAGAGAGAGAGAGAGAGAAATTCTTAAAAACCATTAAAATTAAGCATAAATGGAAATTTATGTGTTTCTTTATTACAATTCATAAAAGAACTTCAATAGTAATCAAAAGCCATTCAAATTAAAGCTTCTCAAGCTTGAGAGGGGTTGAGAAGAGAAGCATTTGGAGTTTTAATAAGAAAAAGACAATAATCCACACTTTACCTTCTAATTTACTTGATTCTTTGATCACAATAGAGGCCCCCAACCAATCAATTGGTTTGGTATGTTGTAGGAGTCACCAAGGAAGATTTAAGAGAGAGAGAAGCTCCAATCTCTTCAATTTTGTAGAGGTTTCTAGAGGATAATAGAAATTAAGCTAATATCGACATAGTTTAGTTCACAGATAATAATACAAAGGAATGAGGGTCTATTTATAGGAGAGGGAGGCCAGTAACTGAGTCCAACTGAGTTCTAGAATTTTCTAGCTTTAGTTTGGCTGAATTTGGACAAAAATTGGACCAGTTTAAAATTCCTGCAGGGTCTGCATCCATCTACTTTGACGCATGTTGAGATCCCTTTGGGTGAAGATCCACTTTAGACTTTGATGATCTGTCATTCATCAAGGTGAACCTTTGTCCCAAGAGATAATGTCTCCACAACTTCAGAGCATACACTACTGAGAGTAACTCCAAGTCATGGACGGCATAACTCCTCTCATGTGTTCTGCGTTTTCTGGATTCATAGGCCACTGCATGACCTTCCTGCATTCGAGCAGTGCCTAAGGCAAATCCACTGGCATCAGTAAATACTTCAAAGGGTTTGGTAAAATCTGGCAATTTAAGGACAAGGTTGGTTATTAAGGCTGTCTTTAGCTTGTCAAAGGCAGTCTGACACATTATAGTCCACTGAAAAAGTATACTTTTCTTCAGAAGGTTAGTTAAAGGGGATGCTATCTGAGCATACCTACGTATAAAGATCCTATACCATCCGGTTAATCCTAGGAATCCTCTGACTTCCTTTACTGACTTGGGTTCTGGCCACTGCTTGGATCTTTGCGGGGTCAGGAGAAATCCCATCCTTTGAAACTGTGAATCCCAAGTATTCCACCTGGTCAACTGAGAACAAACACTTGCTCTTCTTTACAAAGAGTTGGTGTTTCCTTAGGATTTCCAGGACCTTGCGCACATGATCTTCATGATCTGCAACATTCTTTGAGTATACTAAGATATCATCAAAGAAGACAAGAACAAAATCATCCAAGTATTCTCTGAGAATATCTTGCATAAGAATGTCATCGGGGCATTAGTCAATCCAAATGACATGACTATGAACTCATAATGCCCATAGCGAGTATTGAATGCTGTCTTTGGGATGTCTTGCTCCTTGATTCTGATCTGGTAGTACCCATATTTGAGATCTATCTTTGTAAACATTTGGGTACCACTTAACCGATCCAAAAGTTCATCAATCCTAGGAAGAGGATACTTATTCTTAATTGTTAATTGATTCAGTCTTCTATAGTCAATACAGAGTCTTAATGTTCCATCTTTCTTCTTTTGAAAGAGAATGGGTGCACCCCAAGGTGAGACACTGGGTCTGAAGAATCCCTGTTCCATCTTTCTTCTTTTGAAAGAGAATGGGTGCACCCCAAGGTGAGACACTGGGTCTGAAGAATCCCTGCTCTAACAATTGTCTTAACTGCTCCTTAAGTTCTATGGCTTTAGGGAGTGGCATTTTGTATGAACGCTAGGCTAGTGGCTGAGCTCCGGGGGTTAATTCGATCTCATGATCTACTTCACACGAGATGGAGGCATCTCAGTTAGGTCTTCATGAAATACATCTGCATACTCACTTAACCATTCTGGTTCTTTAGCTTTACATTTTATGTCTACTGGATTCATTTTAACGACATACACAACTTGCCTTTTTCTGAGCCCTTTTAATAATTTGGAAGCCTTGACTAATTGCAGCACTAGGGATCCAAAAATTCCAATTCCTTGAACTTTATTCCCGTGAAGGTCTAGGAAAGAGATGGTTCCTTTGTGACAATGAATGTCAGCCTAATTCTTTTGGAGCCAATCCATTCCAAGGATTCAATCATATATTCCCACGGGTAGGACTCTAAACTGGCACTTTGTTAACGTTCCCATCTAGGCTAAACTGAATAAGGTCAGTCTCTAGGTGAGTGAAAAGAATCTTCCCATCCGCCAGTGGCTAACTCCACTTGCATAGGTTTCCCATCCACTGGCTAACTCCACTTGCATAGGTTTCCCATCCACTGGCTAACTCCACTTGCATAGGTTTCCCTGATTTTTTATTTAGGACTAACTTATACAGACATCCTAGGAAAATAAAAGAATGAGTACTGTTGCCTGAATCAATCAAAAGCTTAAATTTCTTACCCTGGTACTCTACTGGAGTCTGGAGGACTGAGAATTGACGGTTATTCCCCTGATGCTCAATTGCTGTATAGATCTGTCCTTTCTCTTCCTCCACTTCCTCAGCTATGGTGACTGCTCTCGCTGCTCCAGTCTGAGAGGTGGAACTCTCTCTCTTTGGTTATTCCAATTATGGGAGGGAGTTTGGAGACTGCTTTGCATGGAGGCTGCAGGCTGAGCTGGCACTCTTCTTGGGTTACCCTAATTCTGGCACGAGGGACCCTGATTGGAGTGATAAGAAGGAGTCACGAAACTCTGGGACCCTAGATTCCTTGGCCCACAGAAGGAGATGGGCAATCCTTGAGCTAGTTCCCAAGTCCTAACATCCAAAGCATCTATTCTCGCTTTGAAGGTCTTCCCTTTGCATCCTGGAGAGAGCCAGAGTTCCTGAGAATGTACTTTGGGGGAAAGATCTTCCTTCATTTCTCAAGCTTCCTGTCTCCACATTTTGGTTAGGACCTTGGTGTCTCTTTGGAGGCGTAAAGTTAGAAGAACTTCCCGGTGTCTAAAATCTCTTGAAGGATGAGGGAGCTGGCTTTGGCGGGACTTTTACGAGATGAAGGCTTTGGCAAAGTCCTTCGCCATTCTGACAGCTTCTGCCATGGACACTGGCTTGGCATTTTTGACCAGTGTGTCCAAGGGTTCGTTCATTCCCCGAATGAACGTGGCCATGAGTTGCTCTTCATCTAGATGATGAATATTTGAGTAAAAGAGCGAAGGCCTAGTGATATTCCTCGATGGTTTTGCTCCCTTGCTTCAGCTCTATGCTTCAGCTCTAATTCGTTCATTTTGGTTTCCAAAAATCCAGAGGGACAAAATATCTTTCTCAAATAGGTTTTAAGGTCATTCCAGGATTGAGTATTTCTATCCAGACGGTTGGTGTCACAATGGCTCCTCCATGCCACCTTGGCTGTTTCCACTATCTTCAGCCTGGCAAGAGCCATTTTGCTCTGCTCATTGTAGCCGGTGGCATCAAAATATTCTTCCATGGCTTCTACCCATTTCTCCATAGCCTCACCCAGGTTCTCCCCTTCTCCTTTGAAGGGTCCTGGTGGCTGAGTTCTATGAAGAGCCTTACGGACATCGGGGTCAAGCTCATCATCTTCAGAGAGAGGGTCTGGCCGACGGCCATGATTTCCTCGTCTCATGATTTTGCCAAATAAATGATATATTATTAAATTTTTATTTTTTTTGATATCGTCCACGAGATCCTAAGACTTAAGAGGTTCGAAAAACAATTTCTTAAAACAAGATAAATGATCTTATTGGTGGAGATCTATGACATATGTCCGATAACAGATTTTTCTTTATCAGTTCGTCTCCATAAACAATCACTTATACAACAACAGGGAATTTTCTCCAGAAAACATTTCTTTATATAAAAGTTGCAATATGTACATAGAGGAGCTCGGCTCCAGAATTCAAAATCTCCTTGGGAGACGCATAAGATGGCGATACTCATAGCCATGCCCTGATATAAACGTTCACTTACTGTGACAGGGAGCTATTATCTTCTCCTTATTAGGAATAAATCGACTAAGGAGTCTGTAGACTTGGCATGAAAGTTTGAAATTCCGAGGTGTTGAATGATATAGAATGACACCATGCACCATTTTCAGCTTTATCAGAATCATTGCCAATGAGAGGTTCTGCCTTAGCATTGCTGAGGCGTGGACATGTTTCCCTGCAAACCACTTATGCTGTCCCGCTGGGTCAGGAAAATATAAATCCTAGAAATGGCGTGCGAGTCTCGCTCGGCTCGTTCGAGTTGAAGCGGAAGAGATGAGATGCTCAAAGGAGAACGCAGTCATATCTTGAGATCGGGTGAGGTCGGGAATACGAGATAAATAGGGAACTTCCATTTATAAAAACAATTTCTTTGATTAAAAATTCTTCATTAAAGAAGCTTACAGAATGAAAATACATTATGAAAAATGCTTTTTCTGAGTTTTTATTATCAATTTATGATAAGAATTTGTTTATCCTACCAGCTCTGGGGTCCCCGCTTACCCGGGGCTCCTGCTGCTGCCGGCAGCGACAGAAGCGGCGTCTGCCTCCTGCGCGGGGCGAGGGTCTTGCACACTTGGGGCCTCGCCCGCAAATGTCTGGGACGAGAGGCTAGCCCAGGCGGTCCCTCCGAGAGACCGGGCCCAGAAGACTCCTCTTGCTCGGAAGGCACGAGTGATTCCGCCAGGAAGGGAAAAAATCTTTTAACTAGGAGATTACTCTAACGAGTCAAGTCTTGACTAAATTAAACTAATCTGATCGAACTTGAGTCACATGGTCAAATCAAGAAGAGACTTGCACTTGGTCCATGGAATCACCGCTTTTTTTCTCATTTCTGAGGCACAGCCGATGATCCCCTCCCACAGAACAAGGTCTTCTCAGGATTTAAACGTAACTAATCGTATCTAGTTGTTTCTCAGGAATCCTCCGATCCAGCCATCCGGCCCGGCCCATGGGTTATTAGCCAACCACCTGACCACTGAATTGGTGGGATTTCTTTATAAATATTTGATTGGGTTTTTACCCAGGTACCGAGGAAAAGAGTTTCTAGGCCCCCTAGCCACGGCGATTCATGCAAAAATCAAATAGGCATACCACGTACACACCCAATATGAAATTGCCATTTATAACAGATTCCACTGGCAATCCTTGAATAAAATCATAATATTTCCAATCATCATTTTCCAAAATTCCAAGTCCATTGTATTACAAAAATGCATCCTCTGAACTCTCCGTTGAAGACCAGCTGGCCAACCAACGAGATCTAGTATCAATTTTTTGTTCCCAAAAACCTTTCCTTTTTGTCCATCAGCAGATATCTTCCTTGACGTACGCCTTGGTGTCCTAGCAAACCGCGAGCCCGTGCATCGCCTGATCAGAACCCTCTAGGATCCTCATTAGGTATCCTAGCATTTCACTCAGGGACCGCTTCGTCGGTCCTCACCCATCGTACTGGTGGAAGCGCACCATTTTAACTGTATCGAGGCTAGTCAAGACCTCGGCAAGCTTTGCCGCGGCAAGCGAGGTCCCTTGACGACTCCTCGCCAGCTGTTCCAACGAACCTCCCTTTAGAAAAACATAAGCCAAATGCTTCCTCCAGTATTCTGGCGTAAAACAATCCTTTGAATGAAAAACAAAGTTTCTAACGCCAGTTTGAGATCGGTTCCCAAGACCCTTTTTCCAATAATTCCCAGTTTCATAATGAGGATCCTTCATCTCTCATGAGGGTAATCTACCCGTCATTTTATCCATTTATCCAGCTGGATTCTTGGTGAGATTGGTTAGGGAAAAACTAGATTAGTTCCGATAGTCTACTCTTTGGATTTAGTAACTGGAATTGGTCTCATGAAGTTTTTGTCTGATTCGGTTTGAGAGAAGGACAATTAGGTTTACTGTCCGACCTCATGTAGTCTAACTAAATTCATTCAGTTTAGTTCTACACAAGGATTCTTTTCAGTTAATCATCTAGTTTTGGGTAAATATCAATTTAGTGATTTTACCAATTAGAATATCCAAGGATATTCCTTCTGCCATATAATTTCCAACTTTAATTCATTAAGTGGAATTATGATGTAATCTTTTGACACTAAAATTTAACTCAAATCCATCTTTTCTTTAATATCATGAAAATTCATCTTTTAACTAAAATATCAATACCGATTTTTTTTAATAAACTTGAAATCCTTATTTTTCTCATTTCAATGAGTGCAATCCAATTATCATGGGAATTCCTCTTTTCCATAAATTAAATCTATTAAAATTCTTCTTAAAACTACATAAAAATAACCATTAATTCGTTTAAGCTAAAAATTCCACTTTTCTCATCTAAAAATTTGAATTCCAATATAGTGGGAATTCCTCTTTTTTCATTTAAACTTATCTATGTAAAAAGATAAATTTAACTAAATTTTTCTCATAGAATTTAAATAAAAATCTCCATTAATTCCTTTGCACTAGGAATTACACTCTCTTCATTTAATTAGTTGGATTCCAATATGGTGGGAATTCCTCTTTCATCATAAAAAATTGATCTATATAAAAAGATAAATTTAACTAAAATCTTTCATAAAATAAACATTATTTTAGCATTCCAATTTTTTTCTCTAAATCATTGGAATACATGGATTTCCAATGTCATGGGGATTACTCTTTTATCATAAAAATAAATTACTAGAAATTTCTCTTTTTCCTAATTTACTAATTATGCATAAACATAAAAATCAATTTCTCCATGATTACAATGAGAATCATTCAATTAATCTAGGATGATAATTCCTACAATATGGTAGAAAGTCCTCTTTTCATATTATGAATGAAAATGTTTTATGTGTTTATTTTACAAAAATTTTACCATAGCTCCGCTGCTATTATTGATAATTCTCAATTTAATTAAAAGAATAAAGTTTAATATTATTGATATGATTAGAATGACCACTTATTGGATCATTATCCAATTATGGATTGATTCATAATTTCTCTATGAAATAAATATCATAAAAGCATTAAAAAGCTATTATTTTAGCCTCCAATTAGAAAAGCATAGAAATTACTTTTGGATTAGAGAAATGCTTCATGAGAAGCTTCATTTGGATTGAGAATAGGTCATAGTAATGACCTTTATTTGGGGGGAGAGAGAGAAATGCTTAAAAATCATTAAAATTAAGCATAAATAAAAATTAATGTGTTTCTTTATTACAATTCATAAAAGAACTTCAATAGTAATCAAAAGCCATTCAAATTAAAGCTTCTCAAGCTTGAGAGGGGTTGAGAAGAGAAGCATTTGGAGTTTTAATAAGAAAAAGACAATAATCCACACTTTACCTTCTAATTTACTTGATTCTTTGATCACAATAGAGGCCCCCAACCAATCAATTGGTTTGGTATGTTGTAGCAGTCACCAAGGAAGATTGAAGAGAGAGAGAAGCTCCCAATCTCTTCAATTTTGTAGAGGTTTTTAGAGCATAATAGAAACTAAGCTTAGTTTAGAGTAATATCGACATAGTTTAGTTCACAGATAATAATACAAAGGAATGAGGGTCTATTTATAGGAGAGGGAGGCCACTAACTGAGTCCAACTGAGTTTTAGAATTTTTGAGCTTTAGTTTGGCTGTTGAATTTGGACAAGATTTGGACCAATTTGACTCCCTTTTTTATTTGGTTTGATCTACGAGCGAGGAGAGGTAAAAATATCCTATTAATTTTGAGTTTCAAACTCATCCAAGCATGTGAAGTAGGCGCCTCCTTGAAGGTCTCCCTTTTCCTTACACATGTCAAAAAATTGAATGATTACTCCAAAATATCTCATTTTTTTATTAATACTTCATAATTTTTAACTAATAAACCTAGTACTTAGTCAACTCTTCACCTTATGTAGGCATTTACTCATTTTTGGGTATTTTCTTTTATTCTTTGGATTTATCTTGTCCCAACACTTGGATTAATCTTATTGTTCCATAGGAACCTTAATTAGACCATAATCAATTTTTTTTTGAAAATCTCGACCCTTAGGCTTAGGTCTTAATCAATTTTAATTAATTCCAATTGTACCTTGGAAAATCTATTTTGATTTTCTATTTCAGGGAAACATTTTTTGATATTTGTAGAATTTATTTATCCAAAAATATCTCAATTTTGATTTACCACTCTCTAGAAATTTTTATCTCACTGAGCAAAACAAGGAAAAATGATATTTTCTTGTATTCAGAAACATAGAATGATTACAAGGGATTGAAGTAGAGGCTTAATCAATATTCAGCTTGAGGAGGAATCTTACAGCTCTTGTTAATCTCCATTGTTCAGGCCGGATATCCACTAGTTTGTCAAACCTGCTAAAGCGTGCATTGCCACTAATTAGATGTTGTAATCGCTCCACCGAAAATATTCCCCATTTTTTTGCAAATTCATCGACGTCGAGCCACTTGGTATTTGCACAGCGATTACATGGGCAAAGTGTCTTCTCCTCTAAATCAACAAAATTTGAGGGTGTGGCATCGTCCATGGTTTCCATATTGATTTGCAATGGGAACGAATGCTTATTTTTGGAGGGGAATCCTCCCTTAAGTATTTGTGGAGGGTGGTAGTTGGTGATATGCAATTTGAAATGTCGGAGGCACGCAAGATCTAGAAAGATTTTGAATTTGAGTGAAAAGTAGCGATTGTCGAAATAAGCGTCAATATGGTCGTGGGAATAATCATGGAAAAGGTCGTCCAAATCAGGGTGGAAAAAGCGTCGAAACATCCGTCAAGAAATATGCCTGAAAATTTTATGTTTTCGACCTTTTTTCCACACTTTTTTTGACAAATCGACACTTTTTTCCACCCTGATTTGGACGCTCTTTTTGATGGTTATTTTGACACATATATCGATGGTGCAGGTTTTTACAGTAAAACAAAACCTCACTTTTTTTTGTGTGTTTTTGTTCGCGCGTGTGCGTTTTGCTACCTCATGAGGTACGCCTCCTTTTCCCTCACTCCCCTCTACTCTTGGTTACATGTACATGTGTTGTAAAATGTCTGTGTGTGTGTGATTAGGGGTAATTTTCTTGTTTTTTGCTTTCTTCTTTGTTTTGCAGGTCCTCTCTCTCTCCCAAGCTCTTCTCCACTTCCTTACCACTCAAGCAGGTTCGCCTCCTTCTTTGCCCTCCCTCCCCTCTCCTCTTGGTTGTGAGATGTGTGTGTGCGTGATTAGGGATAATGAATGTTTCTATTTTTTGCTTTGTTCTTTGTTCTACAGGTTCTCTCTCTCTCCCAAGCTCTTCTCCACTTCCTTGTACTCAAGCAGGTTCGCCTCCTTCTTTCCCCTCCTTCCCCTCTCCTCTTGGTTGTGAGATGTGTGTGTGTGTGTGTTGAGGGATAATGAATGTTTTCTCTTTTTTTTGTTCTTTGTTTTGCAGGTTCTCTCTCTCTATCCCAAGCTCTTCTCCACCTCCTTACCACTAAAGCAGATTCACCTCCTTCTTTTCCCTCCCTCCCCTCTCCTCTTGGTTGCATGTACGTGTGTTGTGTGTTGTGAGATGTGTGCTCTTATTCATGTGTATGCTCTTATTCCAGTGCCCATGTGGGCTTTGTTATGTGTGTGTAGAAACATGTCCCTCACTCCACCAGCTTACTCTCCATCCTTCTCTCCATATGTCATGTCACATGACTAGCTTATGGGTTTTTTAGCACAAGCCACACTCGAGCAAAGAGCAATGGCACAACAATATTTTGGGGGGGAGGGACGGCCACTTCGACCACACCATCCAGCTTTTGAGGTGTAAAGGTGTAAGGACCTCCCCTTCTATTCTTGTACTTATTCCCCTCTCTGAAATAGAGGAAAGATTTTGTTTTACCATGTTTTTGCCTAGAGAGAGAAAATGTCTAGAGAGAGATAACCCTAAATTGAGATATCTTTGGATATCAAAATCCTTCTAGTGTCTAAAATGGATTCCCCGAAAATAGAAGTTCAAAATGAACTTTCTAATGTGTATTAGGAATTAACTGAAAATGGTATAAGGGACCTTAGCCTAAGGGTCTACATTATCAAAAAAATTTGGATTATGATCCAATTAAGGTTCCAATGGGCCAATTGGATTAATCAAAGTGTTGGGATGAGATAAATCCAAAGAATAAAAGAAAATACCCAAAAATGAGTAAATGCTCACATAAGATGAAGAGTTGACTAAGTACAAGGTCTATTAGTTAAAAATTATGAGATATTACTAAAAAAAATGAGATATTTTGGAATAATGATGCATTTTTGACACCTTGGTAAGGAAAGGGGGACTCTTGAGGTAGGATCCTCTTTCACATGTGTGGAAGGGTTTTTAATTCAAAAAAGTTGTGACATTTTTATCTCTCTTCTCTCCTAGATCAAACCAAATAAAAAAGAGAGCCAAACTGGTCCAAATCTTATCCAAATTGAATCAAGCCAAACTTGGAGGTAAAATTAATTTTTATGATTTTTTCCAATTTATCAGCAGCGACTTTCTTCTTCTCAACCCCTCTCAAGCTTGAGAAGCTTTCTAAATAATTTTTTTAATTCAAATAAAGCTTTCCCTTAAAGTCTTAATGCTTAATTAAGAGAAAGTTAACCGTAATGCTTACTTGTAATGCTTTCTTTAAGTAAATCTCTCTCTCTACAGTAATAGCCATCTTTATGCTTAATTGTAATGCTTTCTTTCATAAAATATTATATATCTTTTTTTATGCATAAGGCTAAAAGAGGACTTCTTACCATATTCTAGGATTGGACATCCTATGCAAAAAGAATGATTTTCATCATATTCATGAGAAATAATTTTTTTTTAAATTATGCATAATTAATTAATTATGAGAAAAAAGAAAAAATTTTGGTAAATTTAATTTTATACAAAAAGAGAAATTCCCATGATATTTGAGATCCAAGTAATTAAATGGTAAAAGAAGAATTTTTGGTGGTAAATTTATTTTTACGCAAAAAGATAAATTTTTGGTAAATTGATTTTTATGCATAAAGAGGAACTCCCATGATATTTGAGATCCAAGTAATTAAATGGTAAAAGTGGAATTTTTGGCAAAATTTAAATTATGAGTATTTATCAAAAGTGGAATTTTGAGCATTATTAATTTTATTAGGAAATATGGGTAGAATTGATTTTTGTAAATCCCATGAATCTTTTACTCAAAAGAATAATATTGAATATATTTCACTTGAGAAATTTGAGAAAGAATATAAAAATATCCATTAAAAAAAAGTACCTTTAACTAAGCCAAGCAAATGGCAGAAACTTAGAAAAGTCGAAAGTAGAAAACAATACTAAAAGTGAATTTGATGTTGTAAGACCCCTACCCCCCCTCTAAGGGCGCTAGCGTGGTGAAAGTGGCATCAGCCTCTTGCGCCATGGGGCAGGGATCCACACTCGGGGCTCACCCACGGATATCCGGACAAGAGACTAGCTCGGCGGTTCCTCCGAAACCAGGCCCGAAAAAACTTGCCTCGCTCGGAAGCCACATGCGATACCAGGGAAATCATCTAACAAGAGAATCGATCTAACGAGTCAAAGTCTTAACTATCCAAACTGATCCAACCAAACCCAAAAGTCACATGGTTAGATGAAATAAGAGACATGCACTTGGTGCATAGAATCACCGCTTTTTTTCTCCTTTAATGAGGCACAGTCTCGCTGATTCCCTCCCATAGAACAAGGGTCTTCCTGGGACTTAATCTAACTAGCGTAACTTAATCGTAACTATTTGTATCACAGGAATCCCCCAATCTAGCCTACCCCAACTGGCCCATGGGTTAGCCAACCGCCCAACCATGGTGGGATTCCTTTATAAAAATATTGGTTATGTTTTGCCTGGGTGCTGAGGAAAAGAGTTCCTAGGCCCCTTAGCCAGCGCTTCAAGCAGAATTTAAAATAGGCATACCACTTACACACCCAATATGAAATTGCCATTATAACATATTCAGTTGTCTTCAAAACAATCTTTCCATGAAATCATAGTATTACTGATCATAATCCTCCAAAATATTGAGTCCATTGTTTACAAAATATATCATCCGGACTCTCCGTTCAAGACCAGCTCATCAATCAACGAGATCCAATATCAAATTTCAATTCACAAAAGTAATTCTTTTTAGTTCATTCCTATCTTTCCTCGACGTACGCATGGGTGTCCTAGCAACCACTTGCCCGTGCATCACCTAGTCAGAACCCTCTAGGATCCTACTTAGGTGTCCTAGGACTTCACTCAGATGCCGCTTCATCGGTCCTCGCCCATCGTACTGGAAGTGCACCATTTTAATCATACCAAGCCTGGTCTGCAGGCTTTGCCCAAGCGACGTCCCTCGACAACTCCCTGCCAGCTGTTGCAAATGAGTCTCTTCTTAGTTAAACACACACCAAATGCTTCCTCTAGCATTCTGGCGTAAAACAGTCCTTTAAAAGAAAACAGAGGCTCTATGCAAGAAGAATTCCCGGTTCAAGATTGGTTCCACAAAACCCTTTTCCCATAATCCACATTTTATTAATGAGAATCATTGACCTCTCATCAGGGTAGTCTACCCATCATTTGACTGAATTTATAACTAGATTCTTGGTGATTTCGAGTAAGGGAAAACTATGCTAATTCAACGGTAGTCTATTCTTTGTGTCAAGAATTGGAATTGGTCACGAGGTTTTGCTTGATTCAGATTCGAGAGATGGGCAAGTAGTTTACTGGCCGCCCCTCTCAGAGTCGTGGTCTAACCAAAATTAGTTGGTTTACTTCTAACTTTGATTCCTAAGGATTTTCTTCAGATAAAAATCTACTGATCTTCTAACCGTAAGGACAATTCCAACTTAATGGATTTCATTACTTTTCCTAACCATAATAGATTAAGTAATGGTTCTATATGAGAATACTGGATTTTTATAAAAATACTCTTCTTCCATTAATCTAATTTTGGTTAAATATCAATTTGGTGATTTATCCACATAAAATATCTAAGAATATTCTTTCTACCAATTTAATTATCAACCCTAATTTTTTAGGTGGAATTATGGTGAAAATTCCTCTTTTGTCACCAAAATTTAATTTAAGCCTTTCTCTACTTAAAATACCATAAAAATTCTTCTTTTAATTAAATACAAATATCCATTTTTTTAATATGCTTAAAATTTCTCTTTTGCCATTTAAATGATTAAATTCAAAATGTCATGTGAATTCCTCTTTTATCATTTAAAAATTATTATACATAAAATAAATTTATCTAAAATTTCTCTTTTTTAAAATAAATAAAAATATCCCTTATTTTAATTATGCCAAAAATTCCCTTTTTACCATTTAATTACTTGGATCTCAATTATCATGGAAATTTCTCTTTTTGCATAAAAATAAATTTACGAAAAAATTCTCTTTTCTTTAAACTAATTATTTATGCATAAATACTAAAATTTTATTTCCCATGAATATGATGAAAATCATTCTTTTTACATAGGATGTTCAATCCTAGAATATGGTAGGAAGTTCTCTTTTAGCATTATGCATAAAATAAGGTATGTGTTATGTTTTGAAAATTTTACCATAGCTTCGTTGCTATTACTGATAATTTTCAAAAAAAAATTAAAGGAATAAAGCATTGTAATGCAAATATGATAGAAGATCTATTCTTAAACTTAAGTCTAAACTATGAATTTGAATCATAATTTTAACCATAGTCATAAACTTAATTATGATTACTCTACTAGATTAAGCTATTTCCATTATTCCTCTTTTCCCAAATTGATAGGATTATCTCTTTCCCATTTAGAATCAATTAAAGTAGTTTTTAACTACTTATAAATAATCTAAAAAATTTAACCATTATTTTGTTAACATAAAAGCATAAAAATACCATTTTCTTATTCTCTAGCTTAACAAGCTTAGAGTTTGATTTTGAATTAAGAATATCAATGAGAAACATTATTTTGCTAAAGAATTAGCCATAGGAATGACTATTCTTTTTGAGGAGAGATACATAAGAAAGCATTATTTTATTGGAATTTATGAAACATTCAATCGAAAAGACTGTTCGAGGGATCACCGCTCGAAAGATATGACCTCTAGTATAAAGATTAACTTTTTCTTAATTACACATTAAAATTCTTATGGAAAGCTTGATTTGAATTTAAAACAACCAATTAGAAAACTTCTCAAGCTTGAGAGGGGTTGAGAAGAGAAGTCATTTGAGAATATTAACAAAAAACCATAAAATTCATTCTTACCTCAAGGATTACCTTGCTTCTTTTTCTAGAAGTGAAGCCCCCAACCAATCAATTGGTTTAGCAAGTGGAGAAGAGAGCTCCAAGAGTTGTTGAAGAGAGAGAGAAACTCCAAGCTTCCCAAAAGTAGAGGGTTTTTAAGGGATAATAGAAAATATGATTATTTTAATGTAGTACTGGCATGGTATAGTTCACAGATGAGAATACAAATGAATGAGGGTCTATTTATAGGTGAGGGAGGCCACTAACTAAGTCCAACTGGGTTCTAGAATTTTCTAGCTTCAATTTGACTGAATTTTGACAAGATTTGGATCAGCTTAGCTCCCCTTTTGATCCACTTTGATCTAGGAGAGAGGAGAGATAAAAATATCACATTATTTTTTGAATTAAAAACCCTCCCACACGTGAAGGAGGCGCCTACCTCAAAGGCCCCCCTCTCCTTACCGAGGCATTAAAAATTCATCATTTTTCTAAAATATCTCATTTTTTTAGTAATATCTCTTAATTTTTAACTAATAAACCTTGTACTCAGTCAACTCTTCATCTTATGTGAGCATTTACTCTCGAGATGAGACACCGGCTTACTCTCCATCCTTCTCTCCATATGCCATGTCGCCTGACCAGCTTATGGGTTTTTTAGCACAAGCCATGCCCGAGCAAAGAGTGATGGCACAACAATATTTTGGGAGAGGGGTGGGCACTTCGACTGCACCATCGGGCACCACCATCACATTTGTCTTCTTCTCTCACATTGGAGCACTGGGATCCTATGTGGATAGGAGTGGTAGTTGATGGCAAGGATCCATAGGTGTTGAGCCGAAGAAGAAATTTGGGTAGGATTGATTAGACATGAATCGTACTTATTCAGGTGGAGTAGGGATGATTAAAAAGATCGAGGTGATGGGTCATACCATGTACCAAGCTTGCGCCCACCATGGTCCCCCCATCTATAGCGATGTACCTGGATGGCTATCGATGATGAAGCTTTATGCGGTGTGTGCACATAGGATAGAGCCAAGTGAGATTTGCAGGTGTTGTGCATGGGCGAGGACAAAAGGTGTGCCCGTGTTCCTAATCACCTAGACTCCTTTTTGTTTTGTTTTGTTTTTTCTTTTTTTTTGACATGTGTTTACTGGGGTCAGCACCCCTAAAAAGGGTTTTGTATTGAGTGTCCCATGCAGCTAGAGTTGTGAGCTTACCTTTGAGTCTATCTTTGAGTGGTTGGATAAGCTAAGCCATGTGTAGCACTACCCCTTGGTTTGGTGAATGAAGTCTAGGGTCAGGGGGTGATCTTCGTGGGGGAGGAGGCTTCGTGGGGGTTGAAAGGGTTGGGCAAATTGAGCTTTGGAGTGCCCCCATGAGTTGGGTGTGGGCAAGTGTGAAGGATTTTGTTGAGAAGGAGAGGGAACTTGCCAAACCATCTTTGTCAATTAGATAGGTGTACTAGTGTGGCTTGGGAAAACTGCTGAGGGGTATGCCTTGGGAGCCAAATGATGGAATTGCCATCATGGAAGCCTTGGGCTTCTAAGAGACATTTTGGAACCCAATGCTGATCAATCCACTCTTTTCCAATGATAAAACGGCCTTGGAGTGCACTTGCCTCTATGATGTGAAATCTACACTCCAACTGATTATTTCCTATAGAAATAATCAATTGGCCTTCGAGTGCACCTGCCTCTATGATGTGAAATCTACACTCCAACTGATTATTTCCTATGAAATACCCAACACTCATTAGAAGCATTTCATGTGAGATTTGAATGTAAGTGCTTTCTTTTGTTAGTGTGGGTTTTCCAAGAGATTTCCATGCCTCCAAGAATATGATATTGGTGTGGACCATAGGATATATGTGGGATTGCCACCATTGTAGACCATTCTCACTCGGGAGTCCAATCCATATTCTTGGTGGGTTGAGTTATGGTGGTAGTTTAGGGGAAGTGGAAGACTTACCAATTATTGTGGGGGTGAGGGAGTACCCTTTGTGGTGGAAGAAGTCGGTGGGGGAAGAGGATCAGAGTCGATGCACTCCCCATCCTAGAGGATTGTTATGTTACCTTTGGCGGAAGCTAGAGGGTAGTTTAGTGTTCTGGACCCAACTTCCTCCAAGGATGACTTATTTTGTTTCACCTGTGGGAACCACATAAAACTTACAAGCCAATGGGTTAACTACAATATGTACAGTTTGTGTAAAAGACACAAGGCTTTGTATGCGTTCTCCACTAGGTAATTCAACTTTGGCATGGGCAGTTTCAAGAGAGGGTTTGCCTAGAGAGACCCATGTTTCCCATGGCAAAAGATTATTGCTAGCTATGGGAAATAGCAAGGCATGTTTTCTTTGCAGGTTTCTACCAACAAAGAGGATATCTATCCAGCCCCGAAGGAGGATTATTTCAGGTTGTGGAGCTACACTTACACTCAAGGTGTTAAGCAAGGCAATGGCGTAGGGTTCATAAAGGGTATGGCCTTTTGGGAGCATGAATTGTGTGCCGAGTTTGCGACCTAGGAGGGTGTCAAGTGTAGCAAGGATTTTCAACCAATTGTGGTCGACTTCGTCACTATTGACAGGAGCGATCATGCATGGAACCCGCGCATCATCAAGGGATTGATGATTGACAAGCATTGCAAACGAAGAGATCATTGCTCTTGGTGGTGGTCACAAAGTCTTCAGCAAAGGGAGAGTTGGCCATGGGATGTGAATTCCAAGTATATAAATTAACCTTAAGCATTTGAGACTATTTTGCAGAGGCAGACATGATGCAGGTCCTAGTCATGGATTAGTGGGTTTTGTCTCATGAAGGGTCAACCCAAGATGGCATCATAGGCGGAATAAAGAATGTCCATAACCACAAATGTGAGGTGGAATGTCATGTCACAGATTTTGACCTTCAGATGATGCACTAGGCCCAAGGGTTTTATAGAGTTCCCGTCTGCATAGGTTACTAGCCAATTGTAGCCTCATAGAAAATTCCATAATCAAATGTGGACCTTATGTACCTAAGAGTTTTTCTAGTTGTATACAAGTGTGGCTTCCTAGGAGCCTACATAAACTAACTCATAAGTCCAACATCATAGCTTAGGTTTGGCCTAGTAATGATCATATAGATCAAGCTTCCCACTATGCATCTATACGTGTAAGATTCCTCCCTCCAGCTTTTGAGGTGTATAGGTGTAAGAACCTTCCCTTCTGATCTTATAATTATTCCCCTCTTTGAAATAAAAGAAAGATTCTATTTTACCCTGTTTTGACCTAGAGAGAGAAAATGTCTAGAGAGACGTAATCCAAAATTGAGATATTTTTTTATAGTACCTGCAGCCTCCCATACATATGGTCTTCGTAGGACCCCATACATCTGAGTGCACAACATCTAGTGCATTTCTACTCACATATCTGTTACGTGGAAACACATGCTTTGTTTGCTTCCCAAATTGGCATGCTTCACATATTTTCTACATACCTTCCACTTTAAATTTTGGCAGCCCTGTCACAATTTCTTTTGTCTGCATAGACTTTAATCTCTGCACATTTACATGTCCAATCCTTTTATGCCAAATGTCTGTGTCTGCAACAATTCCTGAACCATTTGCAAACATCGCAGCACTCATTTCAGGCATGTCTACATTCATCATAAACATTCTGCCCACTCTGTTGCCTTTTGCAACCAACCTGCACTTGTCTTTGAAATCTTCAACATAACACCCATCAGGGTTAAACCAAACCTGCAAACCCTGCTCAATCATCTGGCCAACTGAAACCAGATTCTTTGTTATGTTTGGTACATGAAGTACATCTGCAAGGTACTTCACTTTGCCATCCTGCATAGACAATGGCACATCTCCAACATGGGCAATTGGATGAGCAGTAATATCCCCTGTTTCCACAAAACCTGGTCTTTCCGGGTTTTTCATCTCCTTGAACCACTCCCCATGACTTGTCATGTGGTTCGAAGCGCCTGAATCCACATACCATACATTATCTTTTTGTGCTGCATCAACATTTTCAGACATGGCATTCACGACATGCTGCATAACAAACAACCTTTCATTATCCTCATTATTTTTGCTTGAGGATGCATAGTTGTTTTGCTGCACTTTCCCATTTTGCATGTCAGCCTGCTTCTTATAACATTCTGCCTGCACATGTCCAGGCTTGCCACAATAATAGCATTCACGTGCATCATTATATTGCCTTTGCCAATTTCCACGGCCTCTTTGACTCCCCCTGCCTCTGAATTTGCCTCTTCCACCTGCGTGTTGTTGTTGTTGTTGATTCTGGGACTGTTGTTGTTGCTGCTGCTGCTGGCCATAATTTTGATTACCTGTTCGGCCACCTCCTTGACCGTGTCCATGGCCTCCTCTACCTCGTCCTCTTCCTGAACTCGTGTACAAGGCCTGTTGCTCTGAACTGTTTTTACTTTGTGAAGACTGTTGGTCTTCACCCAAGTTCTTCTCTTCAATAATCAGCATAGACACCAAATCTGTAAAGTTGGGAATGTTTTCCCGAGTCTGAATAGACGTCTTGAACGCCTTGTATTGTGGCCCGAGACCACGTAGACATACCTCCACCTTATCATCATCATCTACTGACACACCAATAGATGCAAGGGATTCCACAATACCCTTTATCTTCAACGCAGTCATTCACAGACATGCTCTTTTTCTCCACAGTATGAAGTTCATTCTTCAACTGTATCTTGCGTGCCTTGGTATTTGTTTCATAAAGCTTTACCAAGGTGTCCCACGCCTCCTTGGGGGACTTGGCATCCTAAATGTGCCCAATCATGGTGTCTTGTATACTAATGGAGAGCCAATACATAACCTTCCTGGCTCCTTGGTTCCAGTCTTTAAACTCTTTCACATCTGCAGCAGTCGGATTTATATCCGGTATCTTCGATACCTCTTCATTCTCACCTTCTATGTAGTCTCAATAGCCTTTTCCCATCAGGAAATTCGTCAACCTGAACCTCCAAGCATGGAAGTTATTCTTATCCAGCTTCTCAGCCACAATCTGTGTTATGCCATCTCATTAGACATCTTGCCAAACACACAATTTCACCAGAAACTGCACTCTGGTTTTTCTGCACAACCTGCAGTATTTTCTGCACAGCGGTACTGCAGTACTCTCAAATGTCACAACCAGTGACTTCAATGTGCATACATACACCCAATGGCAACTGTAGACCTCTTTGCATCACCCACAGTGTCTACACAGTCAATCTGTCTTCCTGCAGTTCGCAAAACAGAGTTCTGCAGAGAATCGATGACTTACCCGCAGTGCTCGAAATCGCCTGCTTTCTGAAAAACGGAGGTCCAGACGCGCCCGAAACGCGTTTTTGGCCCAAAAATCTTAGTCTGATATATAGTTGCCCTATAGCTTTACTCCCGCAAAGAAAGCTCCTCAATCAGAGACCGTTTGCCGGTGCATCTCGTAGAGCTCCCGACAAGGGTGTAGTCACCAACACAATAGGGAAGAGTAGTTGAAGCTCTTACCCTCGTACTGCTTCCTGTGGTTCTCTTGCTTGCAGCTCAGCCCTCAGGCTCTGATACCATGAAAAGATGCAGGGGGGAAGAGAGCTTGAGCTCTTGCAAGCACACACACACTCACAAAACCCTAATAGAGAACACACAAGGTGAGAGGCTGAAAATCTTCTTCTTCTCTACTCAACACTCAACACGCCATATACAAGATAAGAGTACACATAATATGAAAGGTGCTCAACCAATACATACACGGGTTCCCTATAGTGTGAACCCGACTAAATGAGCTGGCGCTATAACTATGCCAGTCTCTAGAATGGCTGTCACACAGCCTGTCATCCCACTGGCCGCATATCACCCAAGATCTCACCAACCATGCCAGTGGTGTAAGTGTGGGGCCTATCCCCCAGGCGGGTCATCAGTGGCCACCGCCTCACTAGACGAGCTCGATATCTCAACACAGCATGCTTTCAAGTAGAGCTTAGATGGTAATATAGACAAACTCTAGATGAAATATCTATAAGTGTAGAGGATGGGTTACTAATATAAGCATTAGATCCCTTAGCTTATGATAATTATATCCATATATAGTGTTGTACATAGGTGGTGTGGAAGGTGTGTATACATAACAAGGGTGGTTACGTGGAAGGTGTGTATACATAACATGGGTGGTTACGTGGCATAGACATGGTCGCCTCATTCAAAACATGACCAAAAACTAACCACCACCCACTAATAATGAACCCATATTGTTGGGCCCAGGGGCTCCCACTGCCTGGCTCCCTAGGACCCCCCAACCCCAGGCCTCCACCCTAGGCCCCAACTACTAATGCTGAAACCCTTGACCATCTCCTAACCATCAATGGACATAATAACAACTCCATTGATTTCTAATATGGGGCTTCTCCTCATATGGTGATATTTACAAATATTCATTAAACATAGATATGAGATACATACTGAGAGGAGGGCATTGAGTGTATACTAACATAATGAGCTAGCTTTACGAGCAGGGCATAGCTACGACCTAGCTTTGGGATTAGAGTAGGATTTAATTATGAAGTATAGAATCTACACAAGTACCTAGAAGTCCCCGAGTTTCTCTAGAGCTCCCAACGTGCTATAAGTGGTCTCAAATCTCTTACATAAGTGTAATTGAATAACTATAATATAATGATTGGACTAGGTAAAATTATATGTAGGTGCTAAAAATTATGCAAAGTACACTCTCCCCTCCCTAGGTAAAAGCTTGTGTATTTGTAATGAGAATGGAGGCCTTTTTAAACATGAAAATGTTGATTGGGAACTAGTAATGCACTCTCACATGAGTCATTCATGTAGCCCACCAAAATCCATGCAACTAAACCTTAATTCTATGTAATATCTCATTTTTCATGTATTCAACCACTCCACATGCATCAAAATCTACCATCAAGTTAACTCTCTCATTTAAGCATAGCTAGAGTTTTCTATTAGTTCTCAAGCTTATCTCCTTATTTTATATTTATTTTACACTCTAAAAATTAGACCTAAGTTTTTACACTTCACCATCCAACCTTAGACTTTACAATTTGTCCATTCAACCTTAGAGCACTCTTCAATTTATAATTTGTCAAGGCTAATGCTTACACACCCTAGCACATTTTATTTATTATTATTAACTTAATTTTCTTAGAATAACTCATTTATTTATTTCATTAAAAAATTTCCAATATCATTTTTCTCTTTCTAACTCTAACATGTGTAGGGGGTGCACATGTGCACATCGAAAACCCCAAATAAATTTATGTACATATGAACTTGGCTAATTAACTTAAATTTTAGTTTTCTAATTTTTTTCTCAGACTCCCAATTCTCTCTCATTAAAATTCACACCTTGTATTTAAACATATTCTCTCACTAGAAAGTGCACCTTGAGAAAAAAATATAATACCTTAGTTAAATTTTTGACATAGAGAGATCTTACATTCTCCCCCACTTAAAGACCTATGATGTTCTCATCTCGCAAATTGGAAATATTCTTTCTCTTTTTCCACTTAATTAAATTACCTTTTAAAATCTTACTTCTAAGGGGCTTTTCTTTGATGTCTAAAACTGCTTATGGTACTAATTCTACTTGCCCTTGAATAGAAAAGAAACTTGTTTATCATCCAATATATGATTAGGATCTACCTCTGCCAACAGACTAACATGGAGGATATTATGGATTTTCAAGTACAAAGGAAGTAAAAGTTTAGAAGATTGATCTCTAACTCTTCATGGAACTCCTTTAAAAAGTGGAAAGCCGAGGATAAGATCTCAAATCAATATGTCATTGTTGTGCTCAAGACTGAGTTCAATGTTTTACATGTGGACCTTTACTTCTCGGAGGATTGGATGAAGACAAAGATAAAGCTTTTTCTCTCTATAATAGGAGAGCAAACATCAAGAGAGCAATGAGAACAATTTGGAAAAGCTTAGCATTTTCTCATAAGAGAAGTGGAGGCACTCACGAAGCTTTGTGAGAAAGAACCCACGTGATTTTCAATAACAAGTAACGGCGAGTGCTTCCCGACTATGAAAGCAAAGGTATTCACACTTTGTCTTGGGAGGAAAGTCCTCCTTTATTGCTCACTTTGTAAGTATCTGTTTTACTATTTTCCTTCTCCTCTTTCATTTTGTTTTGTACTATATTGTTTCTTTTAACTAACTGTATATTTTTAAGTTTATTTTTGTAGAGGGAGGTTGTTGGGCGTGACCCAACAAAAGAGGAGTACAATTATGGATTTAGAGCCCCTGTCTCCAATTGTGGGCTTGGATACATACACGAGGTGTATGCTTGAATGAGTCCATTTTGAGGACTCAAGTAGACAAGGTAAGTAGTTACTAAGCCCTTCTCTTATCTATATCTAATTTTCTTTTATCTATTTTTACTTACCTTACTCTTGTTTGCATGTATGTAGGATGAAGAGGAAGATCCAGACTACGAGCGTGAAGTGGGAGAAGGAAGTGAAGATGACTACAAAGACAATGAGATGAGCCGCTTGAGGAATCTGATGAGGATTACGAGTAGCCTCCTCTTCCTTGATTTCTTTTTTGTATATGGCCAAAGTCCCAACAATTCGAGAAATATAATACATATTTGGCTCACTTACATTGAAAGATCCATGTCCCCTCCGCGCAACGAATTCTGGGGTACTAGCAGCGGAAGTAGCACTTCTTGCGTGGGCAAGGTCCCTCACTTAGGGCCTCGCCCATGTATATTCGGACAAGAGACTAATCCCTCGATTCTTCCAAAACCAAACTTGAAAAAACTTCCCTCACTCGAAAAGCACGGGTGATTACTCCAGGATATTTTTACTCTAATGTAGTCAAGTTCCTTAACTAACTGAACTGATCTGACCAAACCCGTAAGTCCCATAGTCAGATCAAGGAAAAGACTTGCACTTGGATCATAGAGACCAATGCTTTTTTCCTCATTGAGAGGCACAACCATTGATTCTTTTCCATAGAACAATTTCTATCCGGGATTTACTTCATCTATCGTACCATAACAGAATTGAGTCTCATTTTAGGGATCCATCAGTCCAGCCATCCAATCTCGTTGGTTAGCCAACCACCCAACCACTATAGTGATGGGATCCATTTAAGAATTTGGTTAGGTTTTGTCTCGGGTACCAAGGAAAAGAGTTTCCAGGCCCCCTAGCCGGATATTCATGCAAACTTAAAACTAGTCACACCACTTACACACCTAATATGAAATTGCCTTTTTCACAAATTTAGCTGTCTTTAAAACAATCTTTTAATGAAACTATAGTATCACAGATCATAATCCTCCAAAATATCCGATTGAATCCTAATTTTTAATTTTTTCCTTCATCTGGGCATCATTGGGAGCCAGAACGCTCACCACCTGTCCACTCAAGGGCCTTTTTGATAGTTCCTAGCTCATAGTACCCGACAATATATTCACTTATAAAAATCAAAATGGAATCTCTGTTGAAGATCAGCAAGATCAACCAACAGATCCATAAAAAAAAGCCATGGACTCATCCGATGAGGACTAGCAAGGTCAATCAACTAGATCCATGCCCGAATTTAGAAAACAACTCTTACTCCTTGATCCAATATCTTCCCTAACGCACGAGTGGGTATCTTTAGTGACCTAGAGCCCGAGAACTGTATGATCAGCACCCTCTAGGATCCTTCATAGGTCACCTAGCGCGTCACTCATAGGCCGCTTCCTTGGTCCCTCATCCACCGTACCGGAAGTTCACCATTTAAATCAAACCGAGGCTGGTCAAGACCTCAGCCGACCTTGCTATGCGAGACGTCCTCCATTTACTCTCCGTCAGCTGTTGCAACATTATTAGATAGGGCTCCACGACCTCATTCACAAGACGGTCAAAATGCTTCCCCAGCATTCTTGACATGAAATAGTCATTTAAAAACAGGTCATAAATATAGTTTCTATAATGAACTCTCGTCTTTCCACATTTTTCCACATCAATCCACATTATTTAATCCACATCCATTTCATATGTATTTTCATTCTCATCCAATCACATCATTTTCATCTCATCACATCTTTCCTCATTTATCCTCATCAGATCTCATCCACTCGCATCTACCCATATCCACATCACATCTACCCATATCCACATCACATTCATTCACATCTCATCCATTCATATCTACCCCGATCCACATCACATCCATTTCATATCTACCCCAATCCACATCACATCTACCCATATCCACATCACATTTATTCACATCTCATCTATTCATATCTACCCCGATCCACATCACATCACATCACATCCATTTCACCTCACATCTCATTCATTCCTATCTATCCCGATTCACATCCCATCACATCTCATCCATTCACATATCTCATTCATTCACATCACATATCATCCATTCACTTCTATCCCAATTTACATCACGTCCATTTCACATCACATCTCATTCATTCACATCTATCCCAATTTACATCACGTCCATTTTACATCACATCTCATTCATTCACATCACGATTCACATTACATCACATCTCATCCATTCACATCCCATATCATTCATTCACATGACATCACATCTCATTCATTCACATCATCCTGATTCACATCACATCTCATTCACTCACATCTATCCATTTCACATCACATCACCTCCATCCATTCACATCCATCACATCACATTCATTCATATCCATCACATTCATTCTCATCACCATCCCATCACATTCAGTCTATCCACATAACATCACATCCATTTCACATCACATCTAATTCATTCACATCTCATCTCATTGATCCACATCCATCCAATCGTTCACATGTACGACTACCCACATCTATCCATACATTCATATCTATCACTTCACATCCACATATATTCATGTCACATCACATCTCTTTACATCACATCACATTCTTTTCCATATATATCCACATCCATTTGTTCACATACACATCCACATCCATTCTTTCACATACACATCCACATCCATTCTTTCACATACATCCACATCCATTCTTTCACATACACATCCACATCCATTCTTTCACATACATCCACATCCATTCTTTCACATACATATCCACATCCATTCTTTCACATACATATCCACATCCATTCTTCAATACACATCCACATCCATTCTTCAGATCCAAAAAATCACATGCTTTGTGAAAGTCATCCCTCTCTTACGAATTACTATGCCGATTTCGGCGGACTGTGCTCTACCTACACATTCACATCTATTGTTCATATCCATTGTTCACATCCATTCTTCACATACACATTCACATCCATTTTCATCACATACACATCCACATCCATTCTTCACATACACATTCACATCCATTTTCAACCATACCGAGGTTGGTCAAGACCTGGGCAGGCTTTGCCGCCACGTGAGCCGTCCTTTGAACACTCCTCCGCCAGCTAATTGCAACCGAGCTTCCCTTAGAAAAACATATACCAAATGCTCCCTCCAGTATTTTGGCATACGATAATCCTTTAAAAAAATAGGGTTTTTATGCAAGTTTTCAATTTGATTTTCTTTTGAATACAAGGAGTATTTCTTGAAGCAGTATCCCCAAAACTTCTTGATCGAAATTTTGAATTTCATACCAGAATTCCTCGAATTCTATAACCTTGATCCACATATCAATTTGAAGGGTCTTAAACTTAATTTCAGATTTGGAGGAGTTTTGAGTGTATTTTTCTAAACTGGTCACACCTTCTTTCCTCAAAACTGACGAAAGAGTTTGGTCTTGGTCATAGTCTTATTCCAGGTTCGAGTCGGATAAGATTTTTCCTAAACTATCTTTCTTGAAAAGGTTTGATATTTCAGTTACTATTTTACTAAATTTCTTTCTTGAATATTCACTTAACTGATTTCTAAATTAGTTACAGATTCCAATGAGGAATAGATTAATCATTTATCTGAATATTTCGATCTCGATAGACTTCCTAAATTTTCTTTTTACAATCCGTGTGAATATAAAACGATAGGAATTTCTCTCTTAGAGTATTTAATTATTCATTTATCAAAGACTCATAGAATTTAAACATAGAATTTAAGAGAATTCTAATTTTGATATAAAAATTCCTTAGAAGTATTCTTCCATTGATTCGATCCACATCTCCACAGTCTCGCCCAAGTTTTCTTCTTCACCCTTGAAAGGTCCAGGCTACGAACTATGAAGAGTTTTACAAACATCCAAGTCGAGCTCTTCTTCATCAAGTTGGGGGTTAACATTTCTACCACAACGACCTCGATCCATGTTCCTATCAATACGAAAATTCTTGTTAAGTTTCTTTATTTATGATTCAATCCGATTTTTGATTCAACTGATTTCGGGGTTCTCTAAATAGGTCGGCTCCCCACAAAATCAAGGGATAAAGATACTCATATAGAACGCATTAGCAGTTAATAATTCATTCAGAATATCTCATTCATATCTTTAACACAATAATGGTCCATCAGACTAATTTTTTTCCATCTGAACAGTCCTCCATGGGGATTTCAATTTTTCAGATTTTTAATTTATCGTCCCTTAACTTGATCCACTGGACAAAAGTTAACAATAGCAATCTGCCAGCACAATCCACTAATCTCATAGTAATTGGCTAAAGTCATTAACGTCATTCCAGTTCAGAACATCATCACAGGGACTCGTCCCCTTCATCCTCATTGTGGTTTTACTTAGTTAATTATAAATCATCCAAAATTCAAAAATCTTCATTTTTTAATCAGAATCCAAATCAACTCATCAGCTCACAACCAGAATTTAAAAATCATATCAACCACATTTGAATTCATCATCTCGATAGCATTAATGCTTCTAATTTCAAGTCTTAGATTTACTCGTATATACTGCCAGTAAAGAGCTGCGTATATACCCTTGGTATATACGGGTAGTCATGGTTCTTGGAACTATAAGGTAAATACCATCATGTCTAGGCCTCAAGCAAGTTAGGGATTCCATACAATAGTGGTACTTCCATCTGAAGACCCAATTACTAATTTACGAATTTCAGTTTGAATATCAAATTGTATGAATTTTATCACACAATTACAACCTTTTAGTACTTCTTGATAAATGTTTTGACATATTTGGCTTCTCGCGATTGATCCTCATTAGCCGAGTTGCTCTAATACCAACTGTAAGATCCCAATCCCCACCGCGCAACAATTTCAGGGGTGCTAAGTAGCAGCGGAAGTAGCACTTCTTGCGCGGGGCAGGGTCCCACACTCGGGGCCTCGCCCACGGATATCCGGACAAGAGACTAATCCATCGGTTTTTCCAAAACTGAACACGGAAAAACTTCCTTGCCCGGAAAGCACGGGCGATTTCACCAGGATAACTTTTCCTTAACGTTGTGAAAAGCCTTAACTAACTGAGCTCATCTGACCAAACCCGTAAGTCCCATAGTTAGATCAGGAAAAGATTGTACTTGGATCATAGAGACCAAAGCTTTTTTCCTCATTGAGAGGCACAGCCGTTGATTCTTTTCCATAGAACAATTTTTGTCCGGGATTTACTTCATCTATTGAACTAAACAAAAATTGAGTCTCGATTTACGGATCCATCACTCCAGCCTAACCCCCATCCAGTCCCATGGGTTAGCCAACCACCCAACCGCTATAGTGATGGGATCCAATTAGGAATTTGGTTAGGTTTTGTCCGGGGTACCAGGGAAAAGAGTTCCCAGGCCCCCTAGGCGGAAGTTCATGCAAACATAAAACCAGTCACACCACTTACACACCCAATATGAAATTGCCTTTTTTCTGAGCATCAACTATCTTTAAAACAATCCTTTAATGAAACCATTGTGTCACTGATCACAATCCTCAAAATCTCTGGTTGAATCCTTATTTCCAATCATCCCTTCATCAGAGTATCTATGGCATCATTGGCAACGAGAATGCTCACCACCTGTCCACTCAAGGGCCTTTTCAATAATTGGCATGATCACTGCTCACGGTTGTACAACCATAATCACAGTGTATGAGCAAAATAGCAGAATCACGATCGTGAAACACAAATTTATAAAATCACGGTGCAAGAACAAGGTCAAAAGAAGGTAGATGAAGCCTAAAATAGCAAAAGGGAGTAGGGGGAAGATTTTGAAAAGCTAGGAGCTTTCACTTTCAGCTCAAGAATCCCAAATTGTGTGAAAACTTCAAGAGTCCCTATTTTACACCCAGAAGTCTATTTTTTGTCATGTATGTGTCCAAAAACTGACCACCCCAACAAGTGTGGTACTTCTATACTATTTACACAAAAAAACTACTTGGAAATCTTGTAATGATATTTTAACTTTTCTATGAAATATTAATGAAAGTTTAAGTTTCAACTCTGTCAACTAGAGGTATCTCAAAGTCATGCATGACTTTCAGACTAAGGGGTCCCATATGATAGAAACCCAAGAGAAAGGGGAGCTCCTTAGCTAAGAGACTTGTAAGAACAAGTTTCTTAGCTAAGAGACTTGTAAGAACAAGGCTAAAAGAGGAAAGAATGACTATTCTAGGAGGTCGAAGCTTACCCCTACATATGCAGATGCCTGATTTAGCTTAAGCAGTGCTCTTAAACATGTTGCCTAGGAAATATCCAAATATATGAATAAATTTGATGGTTCCATGCAAGCATTTGAACAACGTTGTGATACATTTGGAACTGAGGTTCGAGCTTTCACATTATGCTTAACGGGAAAAGCGAATCGATGGTTTACCACACTATGAGGAGCTGAGGTCAAAGTCAATTTCAAAACTTTCAAGGTAAATTTCATTTATGGGTTCTCAAGGCAAGGTCATTGGTGGTGTGCATCACATGAACTATACTTAGTTAAGTGAAAAACTAATGAAACCCACGGTGTGAACCATGGAAAAAATTGAATGATGCTCAATTCAAACGATGTTTTATGATGGGGCTAAAGAAAAATGGCTTGCAAAATTTGATCCTTGTATCAAATCTAGAAACCTTCGGACTAATGTTGCAGCAAAGAGGCTATCTGATTGGATGACAACATCTTGGATGAGGACCTAGATGCGGAGAATCCCTCAAACAAAAAAAATATTGTAAACACAATTAATTTTGAAACTCACCACTCAACAACTTTACACTATTTTGTGTTTAGAGATATAATTACGGTGTTGTGTGTATGTGGGAAAGCACCCTAGAGGTGTAAGATATTATAGTAAGATAAGAATGCCACGTGTAATATTGTATGGTGTGTCAGTGTTGACCAAAAGAGTGGAAAAGAACTTTCCACTTAGATGATGACATGTAAAGTGGGATTAGGCTAGAAAGCCTATTCAATTGTATGATTCATTTTGTGAATGAAATAGAAGAAAGAGATCAAGTCTTGAGTGTGAAATCTCTCTCTCTCTCTCTCTCTACTCATGGAGTTTTTAGTGTGGTGTAAGATTCCTCCCCAACCTCTCAGGATGTCCAGTATCTTCCCCTGTAGTCAAATCCCTCTTCAGAAATATAAAGAATCTTGTTTCTACCAGTTTTGGCCTAGAGAGAGAAAATCTTCTAGAGAGTGGTAATTTAGTTTTTAAATATTTTTGGATGGAAAAATATCTCTTCTTATTAAAATAAGTTTCCCCGAAATAAAAGTTCAAAAAGATTTTCAAAAGGTGCATTAGAAATCAAGTATAATCTGTTCAAGAGGCCTTATCCTGAGGGTCAAGATTTTTTCAAAATTTTAAATTAAGGTTCCTATGGGCCAATAAGATCAATCCATGTGTGGGGAGGAGATAAATCCAATTTGTAAAAGAAAAATACCCAAAAATGAGTAAATGCTCACATAAGATGAAGAGTTGACTATGTACAAGGGTTATTAGTAAAAAACTATGAGTATTACTAAAAAAATGAGATATTTTGGGTATAATGATTCCATTTTGACACATGTGTAAGGAAGGGGAGTCCCTTCAAGGAGGTGCCTACTTCACATGCTTGAATGAGTTTTAAACTAAAAAATAATGTGATATTTTTATCTCTCCTCTCTCTTGGATCAAACCGAATAAAAAAGGAACCAAACTAGGTCCAAATCTGGTCCAAATTCAACCAAACTGAATCTGGAAAATTCTAGAAATCAGTTGGTCTTGGTTAGAGCCCCCCTCTCCTACAAATAGAACCTGAGCCCTTTGTAAAAAAAATAGGAGAACTATACTATGCCAAAATTATGCTGAAATAATGATAATTTTTACTATTCTCTAAAATTCTCTCCAAAGTGAAGAAATTGGAGCTTCCCTCCTTCAATCTCCATTGGTGGCTCCATCAACACACCAAACCAATTGATTGGTTGGGGGCCTCTACAGTGATCAAAGAATCAAGCAATTTGTAAGGGTAAGGGTGAATTTTGATCTTTTTCTATTATTTCTCAATGTTCCTCACTTCTCAACCCCTCTCAAGCTTGAGAAGCTTAATTGGAATGGCTTTTTAATGCTATTGAAGTTAATTGATGAATGGTAGTAAATACATAAATTCTCATTTATGCTTAATTTTAATGGTTTTTATGATTTTTGTCTTCTCTAAAATGATTATGATGTTATGCCTCATTGACAAAAGGCATTCCCCTCTCTTCTTTAGTAAATCCAACCATTCTTTATCCTAGATGAATGATTAATGGATAAAATCAAGTTTTTCATAATGTTTCTCTTTGATAAGTAGAAAATGTTTACATTATAATGATTTAAAATACTCTTGGTGAACTTATAATTAATTTTAGAGAATTAAAAATTAAAAAATGGTCAGCCATACAAAGGAGGTTATGGCAAAATTTCCTAAAATTGTGTAAAATAGGTTTTACTTTTTTTATTCAAAAAGAGTAATTCCCACTGTATATGTATTCTTAAAGTGTTAATTTTCATCCTAAGTATAAGAAAATGCATACTAAAAATATTTTATTAAAAAAAGTGTTACTTTCTTTAGAATTAAATTCTATGCATAGAAGGAAGCATAGTGAAATTTTTATTTTGATTATAAAAGAGTGATTTTCATCATAAATGATTTGTATGCATAAACTTATGCATAAAAGATATTTTTTTATATTAAAAGTGTGATTTTCATCATAAATGATTTTATGCATAAATTAGATGCATAAAAGTAATGCTTTTATATTAAAAGAGTGATTTTCATCATAAATGATTTGTATGCATAAACATATGCATAAAAGATTTTTTTTTATATCAAAAGTGTGATTTTCATCATAAATAATTTTTATGCATAAATTAGATGCATAAAAGAAATTCTTTTATATTAAAAGAGTGATTTTTATCATAAATGATTTGTATGCATAAACAAATGCATAAAAGAAATTTTTTTATATTGAAAGTGTGATTTTCATCAATTTTGATTTTATGCATAGGAAGATGCATAAAAGATGTATTTTTAATTCAAAAGTGTCATTCTCAATTAAATTGAATTTATGCATAGGAAGATGCATAAAAGATTTAATTTTATTTTGAAAAATGTTATTCTCATTAAAATGGAATTTATGCATACTAAAATGCATAAAAGGTTTATTTTAATTCAAAAGTGTTATTTTCCTTAAAATTGAATTTATGCCTAAATAGATGTAAAAAAAGGATTTTTATAAAAGTGTTATTCCTACTAAAGTTGTCTTTATGCCTAATTAGATGCGTAAAGAATCTTTATATCAAAAAATTAGAATTCTCTTACATTCTATAAATAGATATGATGAGATGTGATAGGAATCAGATAGATGTATGAATGTGGATGTGGATATGGATGTATGGATGTGGATGTGTGGATGTGGATATGGATGTATGAATGTGGATGTGGAAATGGATGTATGAATGTGGATGTGGATGTGGATGTATGGATATGGATGTGGATGTGGATGTATGGATGTGGATGTGGATGTGGATGTACAGATGTGGATGTGGATGTGGATGTGGATGTATAGATGTGGATGTGGATGTGGATGTGGATGGTGGATGTGGATGTGGATGTGGATGTGGATGTGGATGTGGATGTGGATGTGGATGTGGATGTATAGATGTGGATGTGGATGTGGATGTATGGATGAGGATGTGGATGTCGATGTGTGGATGTGGATGTGGATGTATGAATGTGGATGTGGAAATGGATGTACGAATATGGATGTGGATGTGGATGTGGATGTGGATGTATGGATGTGGATGTGGATGTGGATGTATGGATGTGGAATGTGGATGTGGATGTGGGAATGGATGTATGAATGTAGATGTGGATGTGGATGTGGATGTATGGATGTGGATGTGGTGTGGATGTATGGATGTGGATGTATAGATGTGTATGTGGATGTATGAATGTGGATGTGGATGTATGGATATGGATGTGGATGTGGATGTGGATGTATGGATGTGAATAAGGATGTATGGATGTTATGTGGATGTGGATGTGGATGTATGAATGTGGATGTGGATGTGGATGTGTGGCTATGGATGTGGATGTATGAATGTGGATGTGAAAATGGATGTATGGATGTGGATGTGGATGTGGATGTATGAATGTGGATGTGGATGTGGATGTGTAGATGTGGATGTGGATGTGGATGTGTAGATGTGGATGTGGATGTGGATGTATGGATGTAGATACGGAATGTGGATGTGTATGTATGAATGCAGATATGGATGTGGATGTATGGATGTGGATGTACGAATGTGGATGTGTATGTGGAATAATGAATGCGAATGTGTATGTGAAATGATGTGACGATGATATGAATGAATCTGATGTGATGAGATGGAAATTGATGTGATTGGATGAGAACGAGTACACATATGAAAGGAATGTGGAATAAGTAATGTGGATTGATGAGAGATAATGTGGAAAGATGAGAGTTCATTATAGAAACTGTATTTGTAACTTGTTTATAAATGACTGTTTTATGTCAAGAATGCTGGGGAAGCATTTTGACCATCTTGTGATTAAGGTCGTGGAGACCTAACTGATAAAGCTGCAACTGCTGAGACAGAGAGTCAATGGAGGACGTCTCGCGTGTCGGCCAAGGTCTTGACTAGCCTTGGTTCGATTTAAATGGTGAGCTTCCGGTACGGTGGATGAGGGACCAAGGAAGCGGCCTATGAGTGATGCGCTAGGTGACCTACAAAGGATCCTAGAGGGTGCTGACCATACGGTGCTCGGGCTCTGGGTCACCGAAGATATCCACACGTGCGTCGTGGAAGATATTGGAACAAGGAGTAAGTTGTTTTCTTAAACCGGGTATGGATTTGGTTGATTGACCTTGCTGGTCCTCAACGGATGAATCCATGGCTTTTTTATATGGATCTGTTGGTTGATCTTGCTGATCTTTAACGATTTTTTTCGTGATTGCAGAATCACATCGATTTTTTTCGTGATTGCAGAATCATGCCAATTTTTTCCGTGATCATGTTGCTCATACACCATGAGTATGGTTGCACAACTTATCGGGATCCGTGTGGTAATGCCAAATTTTTTCATGATTGCAGAATCAGGCCATTTTTTTCTGTTATTGTAGAATCATGCTAATTTTTTCATGATCATGTTGCTCATACACCATGATCCATGATCACGCCATTTTTTTCGTGACTATAGAATCACGCCAATCAAGATAAGATAAGGTTTACTATTTTGGGCCTTCTAATCCCAAAAATTACGAGCGAGAATCTTGAGAAGATAATCACGCGCGTGAAGTTTTGTAGGTTTTCCCCAAAATGTGATTTTGCAAAAAAAACAATCAAAATTTGGGAAGTTTTTGATGTTTTCTATTGACCAAATTATCTAGTATTGGTCTCCTAAGAAAAAAATATCATGAATATATGCTCAATGGAATACAATCTATCGTCTAAACTCTATTTTTTAATGAATTTTGCCTCTTCACTTCACTAATTAAAAAACCAATGTATTAGTAAAAAATGGCAAAAATCAAGGGTTTTATTTTAATTTTTATGATTTTTTTTGTTGATTAAGCTATCTAGTATGAATGGCAACTTGCTAATGTAATCAAATACAATAAAAAACCTAGATAACATGCATAAATTAAGCATCCAAGCTCTATATTACACATAGAAGAGAGCAAAAAGAAAAAAAATCACACCATTTTCATATAAATCTCCATCAAATCCCACTCTCGTTTGTGGTAATCCACTATTTAAGAGTGTTAGCAATGGGTAAATTATAGATTAGAGATTAAAAATGATAAAACCAAGGGATTGCTCCCTATTAGTGGTGCCAAAATATTAAGGCTAGGAGATACCAAAGAGGAAATCACTCACCTCTATTCACCTCAACATGTCATGGGGATCTTTATAAAGCCAATCTTGTAACTCTTGAGGTCTCCAAGCTCAACACCTCCATGGGCAACTTACCATTCCTCTTTTCTCATGAGCGTTGTCACACCGTCACGTTGCACTATAGGCACTACTCCCTTCTCTCACATCAAGTCACTCACACACACTCACTAGCATGCATTAGAGAGAAGTTTAGAGAGAGGTTTAATAAGAGGGAAAGCTAAATTGTACATGGGAGAGTTTCCTTGCATTATAGGATAAATTTCCTTTTATACATAGCCATAAGTGTTCACACACTTAAACTATGACTAGGCAGGTGCTGCCCAAAGCTTCTATTTGGCCTATTACTTGTACATTGCTTCATCTCATAATACATTAATGCATTACAACACTAGGGAGCACACCTTAGCTCACTACCATACATTCTTAGAGCGGAAAACACCATTAATTATCCATTGGATATTTGTGGGTGCTCATACAAGTTTGAACATGCATGTATTTGTGAGATTTGGACACGTTTACTTCATAGCTTGTTTGTACATGCGTTTGGCATGTCCATCCTTGACATTTGATGTAGACTACTCATGCTTTGGCATATAATTGGGTGTGGCAAACCTTGTTAATTTTAAAATGGGTTAATAAGGGATTACAAAGACCCATTCTTCCACAAAACTACGATGGCTTGGTTATGACACTAAACACTTAGGTAAGAGTACAACCTCTATCATTTAAAGAATTTAGACCTATGTTACTTGAGGAGGAGATGTGGCCCCCCTCTCCTCTTTGACAAATCAAACCCATTCCCCTTTCCAATAACTTGCCTCACTCCCCTCTCCAACAACTCGCCTTCCCCTCACTTGATGACTTGCCTCACTCCCCTATCCGATGACTTGCCCTCCGAAGAATCAAACCCCTCCCCTTTCCAATGACTCACCTCACTCCCATTTCCAAAGACACGCCTCCCCCTCAGCTCTACTGATGACTAAAAGCTCCATAGAGATCAAGGAGGAGAATTCCTTTGAACAATGAAATTTAATAGCTACCAACAAAGAGAATGGCACGAAGAGCCAACTCACCACTACTTACACGCCTCATCAAAACGGTGTTATAGGATGTCGTAATTGGACCATCGTGGAGATGGTTCGATGCATGCTAAAAGGGAAAGGGCCACAAGACACTTTCTGGGTTGAAGTAATAAACATAGCAGTTTACATCCTCAATCACAGCTACACAAAGTCACAAGACACTTTCTGGGCTGAAGTAATAAACATAGCAGTTTACATCCTCAATCACAGCTACACAAAGTCACTTAAGGGTATCAGACTAAAAGAGGCCTAATCTAGTAAGAAACCTTAAATGTCTCATTTTAGAACATTTGGCTATCATGAATGTTATGTGCATATACTAGATGCACCTAGGAAGAATCTTTGATGCAAAAGCAAGAAGTGTATCTTTCTTGGATACAAAAAAGAGTCAAAGGCTTATCGAATCTATGATCCAGAGGTGAAGAAGGTAATAACCAGTTGAGATGTGGTGTTTGTGGATCAGCCACACTCAATGTAGGACATAGGTACATCCACTCTATGACATAGGTACATCCACTCTATCATTAGCTCACTAGAGAGATAATCTATCATGAGCCTAACCCACCAGTCATATTCTGGAGTTTTCTGAGGATAAAGACTCTCACACACCACACTAGCCTGCTACACCACACGAAAAGATACTTCCAAAGTGGGCACAATAGATGAGGAGGAGTTTTAAGAGGACGCAGACTCTGACGCAAATTCCCTCTTGATGAAGAGGATTTTTCAGAGAATGAAGACTCTCACACACCACACTAGCCTACTGCACCACGCGAAAAGCCACTTCTAAAATGGGAACAATATCTCTGTGATGAGCACAGCCTACTACCTAAGATGCTAGAATGTTTAGTAGGATACCACACAGATCAATGAGAATAAGGGAGCAGAGAATAGCATCAGCCTTCATGGCCTTGATGGCTAAGTATAAGGCTAATGGCTTACTTGAAAAATACAAAGCTAGGTTAGTTGCACAAGGTTTCACAAGTGGAGGGTTTCAGCTTTACTAAAAACTTCACTCCTAGAGCTTGCATGACAGCTATTAAGATGCAATACTATGGTGGCTAGTGTTTCACATGGACGTCGAATCAGCATTTTTGAATGGACATCTCAAAGAGGAGATATATTTAGCTTAGCCACCAAAATTTGAGATGTGCGGATCAAAAAAAAGTTTGCAAGATGAAGAAGGTTTTGTATAGGAGGGTGAAACATGCCGCAACAAAAGGGCATGGTGTCACATGATAGACTAATTTTTTTGTAAAGATTCGATTTACTAGAAGTACTTTTGATGTTAATTTGTATGTTCTAAAAATGCATGGCAAGATTACTTTGGTTGTCATGTATATAGATGACTTAAATGTCATAGGTGATAATGAAAATATAGATGGCAAGATTTGTTTGGTTTTCTCATATATAGATGACTTAAACGTCATAGGTGACAATGAAAATATAATCCAACAGACAATAGATATGATGATTTGTGAGTTTAACATGACAAGCGTGGGTCTTGAGCATTTCTATTCAGGGATTGAGGGCACGGGCTTCATATTGTAGTATAATTATGCTTGGGAGATTCTCATAGCATTCAGGATGACTGACTACAAACTTGTGTCAACGCTTATGGAGGTAAACATGAAACTTTCTATAGAATATTCTTCACCATTAATAGACATTAGGAAGTACAATAAGCTGGTGAGGAGTTTAATTTTTCTCACTACACTAGACTTGATGATATTAGCTTTACAGTAAGCATTTCGAGCAAGTTTTCCAATAAGCCATGGGAGAGTCATTGGAAGCACTTAGGTACACCAGAGGTATAATCTTTGTGATTTAGATTGGGCACGAGATTGTGATTCTAGGAAATCAATATATCAATATTGTTTTTCACTTGTTTTCGGTGCTTTCTTATGGACTAGTAAGAAGTAGCCTAGTAGGAAGTTGAGTACAAGGTAGCTTGTTTTGCTTATGAAGTAATGTGGCTGAGGAAGATTTTAGTGGACATGGGAGTATAAGAATATGGCACAATAGAAAAAGATAGCAAGACAAAGCACAATAGACAATGCAATAGATACACAATGGAGAGAATTTAAAATTCTGATTATACAACCAGAGAGGTACAAGTGATGGTGCTATCCAGCATCAGATACCTTAGCTCATGGTAACCACGTCCATATATAGTACTGTAGGCGGTGTGGTAGACGTGTATACAACAAGGGCGGTTACACTGCATAGACACGGTATCAAGAACGCAACCCACCAACCACCGACCACTAATGTGGACATAGTATCCGATGGAATATTATAGGGAATATTCTCAGACCACCCCAGCTAACACTCGTACCACTGACCATCTTCTAACCATAATCAATGGTCATAATAATGACCCCATCTCAGTGTCTAAGTTGGGGTTCCCACTAAAGACACATGCACCATGGCTACTCCTCATAATGGGGGCCTAACAAATGTGCATTATACATCAAAGTGAGATACTGCTGAGAGGCTAGCATTTAGTGTATACTAGCACCCTCCCCCCCTCAATGTCCACCTGAAGATGAACTAGGTTTTTTGGCCCAATGCCAAGTCAATGAAGATGCCAAGTGAGCTGGTCTTTCCCAAGAGCTTTGGTGAACATGTCGGTGTAGTTTTGCTCTGTGGATCAATACTCAAGCTCCACTATCTCATCCTCTATCATCTCCCACAGATAATTGTAAGATTCCTCCCCAGCCCTCAAGATGTCCAGTATCTTCCCTCCCCTATAATCAATCCCCTCTTTAGAATAATAAAAGATCTTATTTCTACCTATTTTGGCTTAGAGAGAATGTTCTAGAGAGAGGTTATTCACTTTTTAGATATTTTTGGATGGAGAAATATCTCTCCTTATAAAAATAGATTCCCCCAAAAAACAAAAGTTCAAAAAGAATTTCAGAAGGTGCATTAGAAATAAATTATAATTTGTTCAAGGCCTTAGCCTAAGGGTCCAGATTTTTTGAAAATTTTAGATTAAGGTTCCTATGGACCAATAAGATTAATCCAAATGTAGGGAGGGGATAAATTGAAAAATAAAGAAAAACCCCCAAAAATGAGTTAATGTTCACATAAGATGAAGAGTGGACTAAGGACCACGGAAAATAGTTAAAAATTTGATTTTTAACACCTCAGGGGATAGAGATTCCCCTCATGAAGTAGGCACCTTTTTTCCCTCATGAAGTAGGGATTCCCCTCATGAAGTAGGCACCTTTTTCTCATCATTGCTTTTCAATTTTAAATCAATTATTTCATCTCTCCTCTCTCCTAATTCAAAAGTGGATACAAAAAATGAACTAAACTGACCCAAAAATGGTCAAAAATTGACCAAACTGATCTAGAAAATTCTAGAATTAGTTTGCTTGGTTAGAGGCTCATTTTTTCCTATAAATAGAAGCCTCTCCCTTTGTAGAAGCTTATTAGTGTTTTATGCACTATTACTCTACTCCTCCCTAGAGCCAAAAACATTGAATTCATTGATAATTCACTTGTTTTTGACTATTTCCTCTATAAAGAATTGGTGGCCACGCTTGATCCAAGCAAGAGTAGAACCCTCAATCCCTCAAGCCAAAGGAAAGCTCACAAAACTCCATGTAAGTTAGAAATTCTACTTTTTTTAAATTTTGTTCTATGGTTTTCTGATTTCTTACTTCTGTTAATTTGAAATTGGATGTTATGCCTTGATGAAAAGGCTTCCCCTGTCTCTTCATTGGTGAATTCAGCCCTTCTTTATCCAAGATATGTAATCATATAAATAGAGTTGAACTTTTCGTATTGTTTATTCTTTAAAAAAATGAGAATTGATTAGATTAGAGTGCTAAATTCATCTTGGGGTAAATTCTAAGTAGATTTAGAATGTAAAAATTGAGAAATGGTTAGCCATACAAAGGAGGTTATGGCAAAATTTTGTTAAATTTTGTGCAAATAGGTTTTAGCTTTATGTTATTCAAAAAGAGTAATCCCCTCCGTTTGTGTATTCTAAAAGTATTATTTTCATTCTATGCATAGAAAGACATTGGATATTTTTTAATCATAAAAGTATGATTTTCATTTGATTTAAATTCTATGCATAGAAAGATGCATATTGGATAATTTTTATAAAAGAGTGATTTTCATTAGACTTAAATTCTATGCATAGAAAGTTGCATATTGGATAATTTTTATTATAAAAGTGTGATTTTCATTAGATTTAAATTCTATGCATAGAAAGATGCATATTGGATTTTTTTTAAATTATAAAAGTGTGATTTTCATTAGATTTAAATTCCATGCATAGAAAGATGCATATTGGATATTTTTTATTATAAAAGTGTGATTTTCATTAGATTTAAATTCTATGCATAGAAAGATGCATACTGGATATTTTTTATTATAAAAGTGTGATTTTCATTTGATTTAAATTCTATGCATAGAAAGATGCATATTAGATAATTTTTATTATAAAAGAGTGATTTTCATTAGATTTAAATTCTATGCATAGAAATATGCATATTGGATATATTTTTTTAAAGTGTGATTTTCATTAGATTTAATTTCTATGCATAAATAGATGCATAAAAGGATTTTCTTTTATATAAAAGTGTTATTTCCATTGAAGTTGGATTTTATGCATAAAAAGAGGCATAAAGAATTTTTATATCCAAATTAGAGTTCTATTTGATTCTATGTTTAATTTCCATGAATAATCGATAAATAAATAAGTGAATACACTGTGAGAGAAAATTCTATCGTTTCATATTCACTCAGACGGTTATGAGAAAATTCAAAAAATCTATCGAAGTCAAAAATTTAGATTAATTGATTAATTTATTCCTCATAGGAATTCGTGATTAGTTTAGAAATCAGTTAAGTGAATATTCAATGAATGAAATTCAATAAAATAGTGATTGAAATATCACCCCCTTTTGAAAAAGGTAGTTCAGAAGAACCTTACCAGACTCAAACACAGAATTAAACTTTGATCAAGACCAAACTCGTCAGTTTCAAGGAAAGACGATGTGACCAGTTCTTCAGGAAAATACACTCAAATCACCCACCAAATCTGAAACTAAGTTGAGACCCTTTGATTTTGATCTGAGGATCAAGGTTATAGAATTCGAGGAATTCTGTTTGGAATTCATACATGCGATCTAGAAGTCTTGGATACGGATTTAAGATATACTCATTATATTCAAAGAAAATCAAAACTGAAAACTTGCATTGAAACCTTGTTTTCTTAAAGGACTCTCTTATGCCAGAATGCTAGAGGCAGCATTTGATATATGTGTTTTTTTAAGGGAAGTTCGGGTGCAAAAGCTGGCGGTGGGGAGTGTTCAAAGGACAGCACACGTGGCAAAGCTTGCCAGGTCTTGACCAACCTCGGTACGGTTAAAATTGTGCGCTTTCGGTACGATGGACGAGGGTCGACGAAGCGGTCCCTGAGTGAAGTGCTAGGACACCTAAGGAGGATCATGGAGGGTTCTGACCAAGAGAACACGGGCTCGCGGTGCCGAGGACACCCATGCATATATCATGGAAGATATGTGTATGATGGATCAATGTTTATTGTAATCTGTTACTGGATCTCATTGCTGACCAGCTGGTCTCAACGAAGAGTCCAGAGTGATACTGTTTTTTGTGAGAAACAAGGATTGGATGGAAATTTTGAGATATGACATCTGAAACCAATAATTGTTTGTCAATGGATTGTTTTATAAATTAAAGTTTAAAGAGGAGTGTGTGCGTATCTGTATTCTAAAGCAAAATTTAAGAAGGGCATTCAATTATGGGTGGGTGAGTACTTGTTTGGTTCTACCAATTCCAATGGTTGGGTGGTGGCTAAGTGTTGATTCCTTCAAGTCAAGTCAGTGATAGTTTTTCTTCCATCTAGTTTAATCAGATGAAGGTTCGTTTAGTCTCTTGACCTTGTAGAAAAATTCGTTTAGAAAATAAAAAATGGTGGAATCGTCCCCGTTTTTTGGGTATGGGAAATTTTCCCGGTTTCAGTTTTTGGAATGACCACCAGCTTAGTCTCGTGCCCGGACATCCAAGGGCGAGGCCCCGAGTGGGAATACCTGCCCCGTGCAGGAGGGAGCTGCTTTTGCTCTGCCAATCGGGAATCTGGTACGCGGAGTGGGCAGTGGGATCTCACAGTTGGTATCAGAGCGGTGTTGTTGTAAACTTATGAAACAGCAGCAGAAACTGCCTAAAATTCTAAAGTAAATCTGTAAAAAAAATATTTTCACTTGCTAAGATTATGTTTGAAATGAATACATAAATTGAAAACTCATAAATTGAATTGGATTTTTAGATGGATACCCCAAATCTGTCTAGCATTCCTAGACTTTCCCAGAGTCAAGATATGATCACCTTTGCCTTCGAACATCTCGTCAACTCGGCTACAACCCGTGTACGCAGAGTGAGGCTTGCTCGTCACTTTGAGGATCTATACTTCCCTAATCCTATGGAGCGACATCGGTATATGTGGTTCTCTGGAGGAAGATGTATTAATATCAATACCAATCAGCGTTAGAGACTCAGGCAAAATATTTCCTTAGCCATGATCTTGATAAGGCTAGGGGTTATTCATTATGTATAACTCTTTAATCATTCACCCAGGAATTTTAGAACTTCTTGCCGAGTTTTTAGACTTCTTAGCCGCTTTATCCCTAGAAGTAGAATTACAGCACCTCTTTCAATGAATGGTGTTACACGATTGAGGCACTGACTTTGGAGCCGTGATGCTCCATGTATATATCTCAAACTTTTGATAATAAATGATGTTTTGCAAAAAAAAATCCAAATTATTTTCATGATTGTGAATATGGTTAATAAAATTATCAGAGTAAATATTGTTTCAAGAAGTATGATGAAATAATTATCTGTTTAAAAAAATAAATCACAAAAATTAATGAAATAATTATCTGTTTAAAAAAATAAATCACAAAAATTAAATAATCTTAAATCTCTTGTCAAAGTTAAGTTGACGTTGACGAAAATCTCATTTTGTCAGAATCATGAGGCACGTGGCCCGTGCAAGGCAATCGGATCCTCTAACCAATGAGAGGAAGAGTTAGATCCGCGGATGTTCATAAAACCCTGCACAAATCCCAACCTGGTCCCTTCAAGGGTAAAGGGGAGCAGTTAGGTGAAGTAGTGGAAAAGTGGATTGAGACAATGAAAGAATACTTTAATGTAACAGGCTATAACGAGAGAAGCAAGATGGCTCTTGCCAGATTAAAGATTGTGGAAACGGCCATGGTCGTATGGAGGAACCATTGCGAGACAAACCGTCTTGACAGAAATACCTAGACCTAGTCAAATCTTAAAGCATACCTCAGGAAAATGTTATGTCCTCTAGGATTCCTTGAAACCAAAATGAATGAGTTCTTAGAACTAAAACAAGATAGCTGGACAATTGAAGAGTAACATCAGGCCTTTTCCCTTCTCCTCAAATATTTCCTACAATTGGATGAAGAGCAGCTGATGGCCAGATTCATTCGAGGAATGAACAAGCCATTGGACACCTTAGTGAAGAATGCCAAACTATCTCAATGGACAAAGCTGTAAGAATGGCAAAGGACTTTGCCAAAGCCTTTGTTAAGCCTGCACCCTCTAACTTCTAGAGGATGTGGGTAGTATACTATCACGTCTTAGAAGTAAGGATGTTTGTGCCTATACTTAAGCTTTAATCAAGCCTCTCATGTTTGTGCCTACTTAAGCTTTAATCAAGCCTCTCATGTTTGTGCCTACTTAAGCTTGTAAGGAAATGTGAAGTCAATCTTTTTGTAAGAAAATTTGAACCCAATATTTTTGTCTTGCTTTGGGATGGAGTATACTTTCACATAATACAAGGGATTGAAGTAGAGGCTTAATTGTTATTCCGGCTGAGGAAGAATCTTACATCCTCTCCCACTTGAAAAATGCGAGATGTCCTGATCTCACAAAGTGGGGGTAATCCTTCCCTTACTCTTCTTCTTTCTCCCAAGTGGCATCTTTTAGAAGGAAGAACTTCCACTTTACTAAGAATTTTTTGAGGACTCTGCTCCTGAGAATCTTCTCCTGAATGTGAAGGATTTCCTCAGGTTGGATTACCATCTGGCCTTGAGTTGGAGAGATCACTTGTTCATCATCAAGCATGTGACTCGGGCTAGGTACATACTACTTAAGCAAACTAGCATGGAATACATAATGTACCTTGAGATGGAGAGGCAGAAGAAGTTTGTAGGCTAGATCGCCCACTTTCTTTATGACAGCATAAGGCCCACAGTATCTAGGAGAGAGCTTCTTGTACTTCCCTAAGGATAAGGAACTTCTTTTTGGTCGTACACTCGAATGAAGACCATATCTGACTCTTCAAACTCTCTCTCTGACCTCTTTTTATCTGCATAATGCTTTTGTCTATCTTGGGCTGCCTTTATATCTTTACGGATTGATTGCATCTGCTGGTACATGTCATGAAGCATTTATCTGGACATTTTGACTCTGATCAATGGGTCAAACCAAGTCAATGACGGTGTAAGGCAATCTTGTCCATACAAAGCTTTGAAAGGACTCATCCCAATGCTCCGATGATAAGAAGGATTTTAAGCCAATTCGACCAGATGTAGATGATTTAACCACTTCTTGGATTCCCTACCGCAATGATCGAAGGATACCTTGGATTACCTTAGTCACCCTTTCTGTCTAGCCATCTGTTTCAAGGTGATAGGCTGTGCTGAGATCCAAGAAAGTTCCTACTGCTTTAAAGAATGTAGTCCAGAATTTTGATGTGAATTTGGGATCTCTGTCACTTACTATCCTCCTAGTAAACCATGCAATCTAAAGATTTTCTCAAGGAAAACTCTGGAAACATCCACTTTAGAGTATGTTTCTTTCAGTGGAATCATATGGGCAATTTTGGTTAGCCTGTCACAACTACCACAAAAATGGAGTTGTAACTTAATTGCACTGAAGGTCTCTGCCTTGACTCTTTGGCACATCAAGCATTTCTGCACATGATCAAGTACATGCTTTTTGATTCCTGGCCCAGAAGAATCTTTTCTTCACAGACATATAGGTTTTTATAAACCCTAGATATCCAGCTATATAAGGCTATCATGGGCTTCTCTCATAATTCTTCCCTTTATTACCTCATCATTAGGGATACATAGCTGATTATTATAGTACATGCATCCTTCATCCAGTTTGTATCCAAGAACTCAACTTATTTCCTGAGGAGTCTTGCTTTCCTGCATCAAAAGGGTAGCAATAGGAGCAAAGAATTTGTCCTGCAAGATTTTCTCCTTTGCTTCATTGATCAATGGATTTGACACCACTGTTATTTTGCAAGCAAGGAGGTGTTTCTGCTGAGTGCATCTGCAACCACATTTTCTTTCCCCGGCCGATACTTTATTTCAAAATCAAATTCCTGCAGGGTTTGCATCCATCTCCTTTGACGCATGTTGAGATTCCTTTGGGTGAAGATCCACTTTAGACTTTGATGATCTGTCCATCAAGGTGAACCTTTGTCCCAAAAGATAATGTCTCCACAACTTCAGAGCATACACTACTGAGAGTAACTCCAAGTCATGGACGACGTAATTTCTCTCATGTGTTCTGAGTTTTCTGGATTCATAGGCCACTGCATGACCTTCCTGCATTAGAGCACCGCCTAAGGCAAACCCACTGGGGCCTCAAAGGGTTTGGTAAAATCTAGAAATTTAAGGACAGTTTGGTTACTAAGGCTGTCTTTAGCTTGTCAAAAGCACTCTGACACATTGCAGTCCACTAAAAAAGTGTACTCTTCTTGACAAGGTTAGTTAACGGGGATGCTATCTGAGCATACCTAGGTATAAAGATCATATACCATCCGGTTAACCCTAGGAATCCTCTGACTTCCTTTACTAACTTGGGTTCTAGCCATTCTACGACTGCTTGGATCTTTGCGGGGTTAGGAGAAATCCCATCCTTTGACATCCTGTCTCTCTTTGTCATTCTCATCCTCTCTCTCATCCACATTCTCATCCTCTCTCTCTCTCTCATCCACATTCTCATCATGTCTCTCATTCTCATCCTCTCTCTCTCATTCTCATCATGTCTCTCATTCTCATCCTGTCTATCATCCTCATGCTCTTTTTCCTTGTCATCCTCATCATCCTGTCTCATCCTCATCCTCTCTATCATCCTCATCCTCTTTTCCTCTACCATATTCATTCCCCCTATCATCCTCATCCTCATTGTAAGGTTCCCCCCTTCAAAAATTGGGGAAACACTTAAGATAGGCTACCCATGTAAAGATTCAAGGATACGATTTGTAGGTAAGACCTAGTCCTATCTCGTAGCGGGACTATGGTCTTCTAAAAGTGAAATTACCCATAGGAAAATTGATCATAATTTGGGAAACTACTAATCTTGATTCCTAGAGATAACACTTTTTTCCTCATCCATGCAAGGCACAGCTGCTGTTGGCCTAGTCTCCTAGAAAAGAGTTTCTCGAGAACCTAGTTATCTAGCATAGGGCTTTCACTTAATCTATTGGAAAGCTACCCGACTAATTGCTTCCACCCGTCCGTAGGATGGTACCATCGGGGCATTCCATCCTCCCACTTTCCACCCTATTCACGCGCGAGTTTGTTTTCTAATTAATCCTACCACACTGTTTGATGTAAATAAACATGATCCTTAATTAAGGCCCTTTCACAAGGTTCGTTTAAAACAGCCTCTTTCCACAGTACAATAATGCCAAAGATAAGATTATAATAAAAAAGTTTATACAAGAATCAATTCCATACAAGCCAAACTAGCTCTTTTATTCTTTTCCTTTATACTGTCGATGACCTCGACCCCTACGAATGATATAGAATTGAAAAACAAAATATATACATTATAGAAATTTATCGTTTATCATTGTCTTTGCTAATAAGAGTTTCAAAACTTGATATATGAGAATAGAGAGTCTTCTAATACCTTCTCTTATGATTGAAATCATCCGATCATCCCCAAGATTTATCTCCTCTTACTCGTACTCTGACTTTTCTCTCTTTTGAAGGTCTATGCAAAGTAGCCTTCTCTTGCAAGGCTATGTTATACTATTCTTTTTTTAAAAGAAAAGCTATGGAGTAGTAGTCTCTTCCTCATAAAGGTCATAGAAATCTAGCTTTCTTTTCCAAGAGATTAGATAAGAATGAAGGGATATATGCATCTCAAGGTCTAGAATCACCTTGTGGCTATTAGCTGCATTCTTACAATTTCTCTGTGTAGAGACCTTGATAGAACCAACAAATTGTTTTAGCCATAACTCTCTAATAAAATTTTAGAATATGGTCATATAACCATATTAGATAAATTTTAGAATATGGTCATATAACCAGTCAAAAGAACTAGAAGGTATTGGGTCTACAATCCATAGTGGGTAGAATAGGTAAAAATGTTTGTATATAGCCGTAAACGTGCCATCTTTAGAAACACATTGTTTTTTCACATTTTTAGCGTGCATGGATTCTAAATATGTAAAAGTACTCTAAATATTACTTCCTATCACCTAAATTCAAAATTCTTTTTTTGGAGATATCTATCTCTTAGTAGATCTATTCTTATCTTTTTATTTCTTTTTAGATTTTTCGAACTAATATTTTTACTCTATCACTCTCTTAACGTTTCTAGCGTTATAGTCTCTCTCAAAGTGCACTCTCTTTCTTCCTGAAACCTATATTAAAAGAGAATTGTTACATGGCTTGGGAGGGATCTTATATTCTTACCCACTTAAAAGATTCGAGATATCCTCATCTCAAGGTAATCTCTAAGAAAATCCTCCTGTCTCTCCCAAAGTGGTGTCCCCACTAGGTAAAAAGCTTCTTCTATTTAAAAATTATTCCTAAGAGGCCCTTCTTTCATATATCTACCTCATTTTATTGAGCTTCCAAATAAATCCTCCTCTCTCTCCCAAAGTGGTGTCCCCACTGGGTAAAAAGCTTCTTTTATCTCCTAAGAGGCCCTTCTTTCATACATCTACCTCATTTTATTGAGCTTCCAAAATGTCTTCATTATTCTAAAGTTAATTGGCCTTATTATCCAAAGTTCATGCATCCATATACACTCTTATATAATATGAACCGATTCTTTATTATCCTTAATCCTACTTTATGAATTCCTTATTCCATACCCCCATGTAATATGGTACTTCCCAAATTGCCATGGAAAAACGTAAGGGGATTAATCCTTTATGCAATCTAACCTATGATAGCAAGATGCATAACCTTAGCATCGTCCCCTAGAATACCTTACTTCACATGAATCTTGCACGAATCAATTTCTATTTACTCATAGAAACACTTGTTGAATTTGGCTATCTTTAACCTATTATATGTATAGCTATATCAAAATTTCTAACTTAATCTCTCATTTATAATAATCTCTAGAATACTTCCTAACACAATCTCTATGTTAATCTCTAGAATACTCTCTAACATATTCTTAATTAAACTTTGATTAAAGGACCAATGATCTCTAGGTTAATTCAAAACAATCACAACTTGGGCAACAACTTCCTAGTTTTGATATTCTAGGCTTCATACTTGCCTCATTCTTGCCTCTTGGATTGATAAAGGCCCATCCTATTGGGTTTCCCCTTTCCATGATTTGGGAAGAGAAGAGTCCTTGGTTAGTTAGGGAAATCTTTTCTCATGTGGCCATGTTGTTTACACCTAAAGTATTTGCTCTCATGGAAAAGGTGATTGCATTGCGTTTATTCTTGATATATAGGTGACTACCTACCAGAAAAACATCTGGCTGGGTTTTGTCGGTATCACCTATGGCTCTCATCCTAGATGTCCCCGAATGTAGTAAATCAGGATGTCCTTCACTCTCTTGTCCCCCCCAAGAGGATGGGTAATGTGTTTCCATGCAATGGTTGCTCTAATCCGACCTGGCTAGCAATGAAAAGATGCAAGGGAGAAGAGAGCTTCAGAGCTCTTGTAAGCACACACACACACACTCACAAAACCCTAAAAGAAAACACACAAGGTGAGAGGCTGAAAATCTTCTTCTTCTTCACACAACACTCAACACACCATATATAAAGATAAGAGTACACGCCATATGAAATGGTACTCAACCAAATACATACTAGGGTTCTCTATAGTGTGAACCCAACTAAATGAGCTGGCGCTATAGCTATGCTAGTCTCTAGAATGGCTGTCACACAGCTTGTCATCCCACTAGCCGCATATCACCCATGATCTCACCAACCATGCCAGTGGTGTAAGTGTCGGGCCTATCCCCCAAGCAGGTCATCAGTGTCCACCGCCTCACTACATGAGCTCGATATCTCTACACTCCCCCTCGAGCTTAACTCTATCTCATGTACACCAAGCGAAGCCCAGAATCTACGAAGCTTCTTTGTACCCAATGCTTTGGTGAAGATGTCAGTGACCTGATCCTGTGTGCTGACATAAACAAGGTCAACGTCTCATGCCAAAACCTTCTCTCTGACAAAATGGTAGTGGACCTCTATATGCTTTGTGCGAGTATGAAAAACTGGGTTCCTGGCCAATTGTATACTGCTGATGTTGTCACAGAAAATGACAACTTGTCTATCCACTGATAGACCCAAATCTGCAAGTAGCTTTCTCAACCAAGCTACCTCACATGCTACCATAGCAGCACCTCTATACTTGGCCTCTGTATTGGATAGAGCAACCGTAGGCTGCTTCTTGCTGCTCCAAGTCACACAGCAGCACTCCCGAAAGAAAACATGAAGCCACTAGTAGATCTATCTGAGATACTACCAGCCCAACCAGCATCTGTGTACCCATGTACACATATCTCTGTCCCAGTTTTATAAAATAGTCCACAATGCAAAGTAGACCTCACATACCTCAGTATGCGTCTCAATGCATCCAAATGCGGCTTCGGAGGAACCTAAATAACTAACTCACCAACCCAACAGCATAGCTCAAATCTAGCCTGGTGATCGTCATGTAGATCCAATGGCACTGAGATAGGCTTATAGCCTATCATACCATACTTGGACAACATGTCCAAGCCATACTGTCTCTGCAGTAATCCAATACCATGTGGTGACCTAATCACATCAATTCCCAAGAAATATCTGAGCTCCCCCATATCCTTCATCTCAAACTTCTGTCTAAGCAAGATCTTTACATCAAAGATCTCTGCATCATGGTCCGTGATAATGATCAGGTCATCTACATAGATGACAACAAGCACAACCCCTTTATCACACTCACTGTGTCTCACATACAACGATAAATTGCATTGGCTACATGAAAGCCAATAGTGACAAGATATTCAAAAATCTTGTCAGACCATGCTCTTGGTGCTTGTTTTAAGCCATACAAGGCTTTTTTCAACCTGCAAACATGCTCGAGGTGACTCCCATCCTCATAACCAGGTGGTTGCAACATATACATGTCTTCCTGCAAATCCCCATTCAAGAATGCATTCTTTACATCCATCTGATGTAAACACCATTGCTTTGATGCAGCCACTGCTATCACAACTCTCACTGTTTCCATCTTGGCAAACTGGGCTGAAAGTTTCCTCATAATCAATGCCATATGTCTGCGCATATCCTTTGGCTACCAATCTAGCCTTGTGCCTACTTATACTTCCATCAGTGTTATGTTTTACTTTGTACACCCACTTGCATCCAATGGCTTTCTTGCCTTCACGCAATTGCACTAAATCCCAAGTCTCATTTCCATATAGTGTATCCATCCCCTCATCCATAGCTTTCTCCCAACACACATTTCCAATACAGGATTCTTCACTCTCCTAGATCTTCACAGCTTTGCATTCATGGCTTCCATAGCCTTCTTTACACTAGGTGTTATCATAGCTGGTATCCCAAGATCCTCATCAAGGCTCATCTCTGAGCCACTAGACTCTCCATCAACATGAGAATGCCCTGTAGAAATGTTAGGCATACTAAGAGACTCAATCACTTTCTCTTTGCCTTTATGTGATGTACTAATCACATTTGCAGGACTGGTATTATGATGCAGCCTGCCACTCCATGGTCTATCAACCGAACCACTAGATGAGGACTCACCTAGTCCACTCAAAGATTGTGATTGCTCTAACTTGCATTTTGTGCACTCCACTCACATTAGCCCCAATAGCTTCTTTTTTAGCAGCATACTAGTTTCTTATCTCATCAAAAACAACATCCCTGCTTACCCTCAACTCATGTGTAGCAGGGTTATAACACCTGTATCCCTTTTGCTCAAGAGAATACCCAATAAACACACATTTTTCAGCTTTTGAATCTAGCTTAGTTCTCAGCTCATCTGGCATATGCACATATGCAATGCATCCAAAGACTTTCAGATGAGACAAATCAGGTTTTTTGCCAGTAAACCTCTCCTCTGGAGTTATATCATGTATGGCTGCAGTTGGAGTCATGTTCATGATGTAAACTACTGTAGAAACAGCCTCAGCCCATCCAATAGCTATGCGGCATATTCTTCTCTCCCATCAATGCTCGCGCAATCTCAGCAATGTGCTTGTTTTTTTGCTCACAGCAACTCCATTTTGCTGCGAAGTGTGTCTGCATGTAAACTGTCTCCGAATACCATTCTTCTTCAAAAATTTAGCGACTTCTTTGACTCCCCCTACCTCTGAATTGGCCTCTTCCACCTGCGTGTTGTTGTTGTTGTGAATTGGCCTCTTCCACCTGCGTGTTGTTGTTGTTGTGAATTTTGGGACTGTTGTTGTTGCTGCTGCTAGCCATAATTTTGATTACCTGTTCGGCCACCTCCTTGGCCATGTTCATGGTCTCCTCTACCTCGTCCTCTTCCTGAACTTGTGTAGAAGGCATGTTGCTCTGAACTGTTTTTATTTTGTGAAGACTGTTGGTCTTCATCCAAGCTCTTCTCTTCTATAATCAACATAGACACCAAATCTATGAAATTGGGAATGTTTTTCCGAGTTTGAATAGACATCTTAAACGCCTTGTATTGTGGCCCGAGACCACGTAGACAGACTTCCACCTTATCATCATCATCTACTAAGGGATTCCACAATACCCTTGATCTTCAATGCATAGTCATTCACAAACATACTCTTTTTCTCCACAGTATGAAGTTCATTCTTCAACTGTATCTTTTGTGCCTTGGTATTTGTTTCATAGAGTTTTACCAAGGTTTCCTACGCCTCCTTGGGGAACTTGGCATCCTGTATGTGCCCACCAATCATGGTGTCCTGTGTACTGATAGAGAGCCAATACATAACTTTTCTAGCTCCTTGGTTCCAATCCTTAAACTCTTTCACATCTATAGTAGTCGGATTGATCTCCGGTATCTCCAGTGCCTCTTCATGCTCACCTTCTATGTAGTCCCAGTAACCTTTTCCCATCAAGAAATTTGTCAACCTGAACCTCCAAGCATGGAAGTTGTTCTTATCAAGCTTCTCAACAACAATCTAGTTTATGCCATCATTTGACATCTTGCGCCAGACACACAAATTTTACAGTAACAGCACTCTAATTTGTCCTGCACAAACTGTTGTATTTTCTGCAGCGGTACTGTACTACACTCAAATGTCGCAACAACCAGTGACCTCGATGTGCATACATACACCCAATGGCAATTGTTGACCTACTTGCAGCACACACAATGTCTGCACAACCAATCTTTCCTGCAATTCTTAAAACACAGTTCTGCAGAGAACCGATGACTTACCCGTAGTGCTCGAAATCGTCTGCTTTCTGAAAAACGGAGGTCTTAATTCGCCCAAAACACATTTTTGGCCCAAAAAACTTTGCCCAATAGAACAATATAGTTGCCATATAGCTTTACTCTCACGAAGAAAGCTCCTCAATCAGAGATCGTTTGTCGAAGCCTCACGTAGGGCTCCTAACAAGGGTGTAGTTTGCCAATACAAATAGGGAAGAGTAGATGAAGCTCTTACCCTCGTACCGTTTCCTATGCTTATCTTGCTTGCAACTCAGCCCTTAGCATGAACCAGGCTCTGATACCATGAAAAGATGCAGGAGAGAAGAGAGCTTGAGCTCTTGCAAGCACACACACACTCACAAAACCCTAAAAGAGCACACAAGGTGAGAGGCTGAAAATCTTCTACTTCACACAACACTCAACACACCATATACAAAGATAAGAGTACACGCCGTATGAAATGGTACTCAACCAAATACATACTAGGGTTCTCTATAGTGTGAACCCAACTAAATGAGCTGGCGCTATAACTATGCCAGTCTCTAGAATGGCTGTCACACAGCCTGTCATCCCACTGGCAGCATATCACCCATGATCTCACCAACCATGCCAGTGGTGTAAGTGTGGGGCCTATCCCCCAGGCGGGTCATCAGTGTCCACCGCCTCACTAGATGAGCTCAATATCTCAACAAGCAAGCAATCCTAGCCAGCAGAAAACAAGACAGCATACAGTTGTTCACTCTATTATAACAGGCACGAAGGTGCAAGGATAATGGTAGGTCGTTGGCTACCTGAGAGCTCTCTTTCTAATCTCGTTGTCTGAAAGATTGGTCTTTCTTCTGATCTAGCTAGGAATGATCTTGATAGGAAAGGGTAATTTTTTTCTTGATGACCTTGTTGTTGGCATCTAAAACGTCTTCTTTCTTGAAAGGTCCTAATGCGATGTTTATGTGTCAGAGATCTGCTCTCTAACCCTATCATCCTTATTTTTTGACCTTGATTTTGCTCTAGCTCCTGATTCCTCTTAGCCAGGGGTGGGCTTGACATTTCTCTTGAACTAGGGGACCTCTTCTTGATTAAACTTAATTGGAAGGACTCACGTCCTTCTAGACACTTTTCATATAAAAAACTTTATTATATAAAAAACTTTCTCGTAGTTTCTGGCCATAATTATGGCTTCTGAAATAGAGGATGGTTTTGCATTCTTGAAGAGGTTATTCATCAATGGTAGATTAAGCTTCCAAATGAATCGATGGAGAAGAGCTACCTCATCCATCTCTAGAGCAAATCGGAGAAGTTTTAGCAAGATTTTGGTGGTATTCTTCTAGGGTCTTCCCTTCTTGGTGGTCTTCCCTTCTTGGATTAGCTCCAAAAATTCATTCATTTTATCCTCTCAAAATCCTAGAGGATAAAACCTTTCATGAAGGTGTACTTTCATGGAGATGTACTTTCATGGCATCCCATACCTGATTCTGGTTCCAGTGGTTAGATTGACAACAATGCTTCCAACTGATTCAGCATTTGTTATGATTTTTAGATGAGGAAGGATGAACTTACTTCTTTCATTGTATCCACATCATGAAAAGCTCAAAATTATCAAATACTTATCATAGCACCACATCTGAAGGCACTCAGGATTAATACATTTGAGATCTTCATTTTTTGAGAATTACACATTTTTTGAGAATTACACATCTAGTGCCTTGGGAGTGACACATCCAAAGATTATCAGGATTAACACGTCTGAGATGATTAGTTTTCTAAAAATTACACATCTAGTATCTTGGGATCAACACATCTAAGAGCATGATCCTCTGGGAATTACACATCCGAAGTTAGACCCATGTTTGTCTGAGATGGGTTCAAGATCTTGGATGATAGTCCTAGTGTAAAGCATCCAATGGATGGCATTGACACGTCAACTATCCAAACCTTAACGGAGTTATAATCTTAATAATTTATAATATGTAAATTAATGAGATATATCCTAAAAAGTTCTCTAAACAAAGTTTTCAGGCTCCGTTGCTCGATCCAATTACTTGCCTCAATCGACGAACCTCATTCTCCCAATGGTATGAGGGATACATGGGCGTACTCTGGGCCTTACTAACATCTCCACCATCTCGCTACACAAGCACAAGGGGACGAGGCAGCATCAAGGCAGGGAGAAGTTGTACCTGTACCTTAATTTAACCAAGATAATAATCCATTTACTCAACTAAACCATAGGACTAGAATCCATGTTACCTTCTTAAGAAAACAATCCTTTTCACAAAGATTTTAGCATTTCAACTTGAGATTGCGATAAGACATTCTTTATTAAGGCATATGCTGTTGTTTAAAAGAATAACTTTAACTAGTAAATCAATCAAATAGATCACTATTAACAATTAATAGAGAAGCAGGGGCCATACCTCAACCCCTAAGAATGATATATAATTGAAAAACAAAATAGATACCTTATAGAAATTTGTCGTTTATCATTGTCGTTGCTTGTTCGTTAATAAGAGTTTTAGAACTTGATATATGAGAATAGAGAGTCTTCTAATACCTTCTCTTACGATTGAAATCATCCGATCATCCCCAAGATTTATCTCCTCTTACTCCTACTCTAACTTTTCTCTCTTTCGAAGGTCTATGCAAAGTAGCCTTCTCTTGCAGGGCTATGTCATACTATTCTTTTTTTTAAAGAAAAGCTATGGAGTAGTAGTCTCTTCCTCATAAAGGTCATAGAAATCTAGCTTTCTTTTCCAAGAGATTAGATAAGAATGAAGGGATATATGCATCTTAAGGTCTAGAATCACCTTGTGGCTATTAGCTGCATTCTTACAGTTTCTCTGTGTAGAGACCTTGATAGAGCTAGCCAATTGTTTTAGCCATAACGCTCTTATAATATTTCTGAATATGGTCGTATAACCAATCAAAAGGACTGGTAGGCATTGGGTCTACAAGCCATCATGGGTGGAATAGGCAAAAACATATGTATATAGCCGCAAACACATCATCTTTAGAAACGCGTTGCTTTTCCATATTTTTAGTGTGCATGGACTCTAAATATATAAAATTACTCTAAATATGGTCATATAACCAGTCAAAAGAACTGGAAGGCATTGGGTCTACAAGCCATCATGGGTGGAATAGGCAAAAACATATGTATATAGCCGCAAACACACCATCTTTAGAAATGCGTTGCTTTTCCATATTTCTAGTGTGCATGGACTCTAAATATATAAAATTACTCTAAATATGACCTCCTATCACTTAAATTTGAAATTCTAGTTTTGGAGAAAATTTGAAATTCTAGTTTTGGAGATATTTATCTCTTAATAGAAACATTTCTAGCCTTATAGTCTCTCTCGAAGTGCACTCTCTTTCTTCTTGAAACCTATATTAAAAGAGAATCATTACATGGCTTGGAAGAGATTTTACACTCATTCTCACCCTCTTCATCTTTGTCCCTCCATTCTCATCCTCTTTGTCTCTGTCATCCCTCAAAACTTCTCCCTCCTCATCTCTTTGCCTTTGGATTAGAAGAGGGCTCTGAATGTCCTCCTCCTCATCAAGCAATCTTTGAGACACCCTGGACTCGCTATTATGTGTTGTTCTTGCCTGTAATTGTTTGGAGTGTTTAGTAGGAGGCAGTGAGAAATCCATAGCTCTCCAAAACAACAATCTCCTTAAGAACAAGAAGATCTAGTCACATAACATTGGGATTTGGTGGACATTTCCAAAGGTGCAACTTTTACCTTAAGAAGTAAAATTTATTTAACAATGTTTTCTTTAACCTTAACAATGTTTTATTTAACCATGTTTGCAAAGACCTACCACTAAAACTAGATCCGGTAACTCTTACCTCCTCAAGAAGTAAAATTTATTTAACAATGTTTTATTTAACCATGTTTGCAAAGACCTACCACCAAAACTAGATCTAGTTAAATATATCCAGTCACTTTGGTAGTTTTTATCTAGTCATTGTGGTAGTTTCTATCCGGTTAATTTTTGTGGTAGTTTGAAGCATACTTGGATATGAATATAATCATGGGTTGGCAGAAAAGTAATCATGGGCTTATTCACAATAGATTTTTCTACCGTACTACTCATGGGATGGCAAAAAGCAATCAAGGGTTGGCAAAAAGTATACGGACTAATCATTCGTTGACAGAAAAGGAAACAACTAATGAAAATTCATGAATGGTACATTCTAAAATCAATACCAATATTAGTGGATTCATTTTTTCCTCCTTTTTTGTTACTATTCTCTAAACGACAGTGTGTAAGTCTCATGCAAGTCTGCTCTGCAACAATGTAAGTCTCCCCTCTCTCGGTCTCTCTGTGCTTTTTTTGAGATCAATGACATTACCCTCTCTCTATCTCTCTGTGGTTTTTCTAAGAGCAACTCAATCTGCTGTCTATCATGCTATATCTATCCCTTCCCATCTCTACCTTGGTGCTCCTAAAGGAGGTCTCTATGCTCCTAAAGGAGGTCTCTATGCTCCAGTAGCATATTGGACCCCAATTGTATTGGCTACAATGACCCACCACAACAAGCAGGCAGTGGGCTTCAAGGGCCATGTAGAGCACCTCTATATTAGCTAAATGCCAATGGAAAACCTCTAGAATCAAGTGCGCTGGGCGCACTTCGTTTTGGAGGCTCTACATTTGCAGGTGGAGCCTCCTACATATGTCCACTACAATGGACTCCATAATGGGCATATGGCCAATGGAAAACATACAGAATCAAGTGTGCTGGGCACACTTGATTCTGGAGGCTCTACTACATAGGCCAGTTAGAGCCTCCTACATGTCCCCTGCAATACCTCATAATGGCCATGTTGCCAATGGAAAACCTTCAAAATCAAGTGCGTTGGGCATACTTGATTCTGGAGGCTCTACATTGTCCAGTTGGAGCCTCCTACATGTCCCCTACAATGGACATCTAGAATGGGCATATGGCCAATGGAAAACTTGCAGAATCAAGTGTGCTTGGGCACACTTAATTCTGGAGGCTCTACATACGCCAATTGGAGCCTCCTACATGTCCCTTGCAATGGGCCATATGGACAATGGAAAACCTCCAGAATCAAGTGCACGCACTTGGTTCTGGAGGCTCTACATAGGCATTTCAAGGCCAATGTAGAGTCTTGTAATCACAGTAAAGCTCTACAATGGGTTTTGGTGCCAATAATGGCCATGAAGAGCCTCTACATTGACTTAAAATGCTAATGTAAAGCATGAAAAATCAAGTGCGCTGAGCGCACTTGATTTTGAAGGCTCTACAGTGGTAATGTGGAGCTTTAAAATGTGTTAGCCAAGGAGCAGGGGATGGTCTTGTGGAGCCACTACATTGGCTTCAAATGCCAATGTAAAGCCTCCATAATCAAGTGTGTTGAGTGCACTTGATTCTTGAAGCTCTACGTTGACCATGTGGAGCTTTAAAATGTGTCGGTAGAGGAGCAAGGGATAGCTTTGTGGAGCCACTACATTGGCCTTAAATGCCAATGTAAAGCCTGTAGAATCAAGTGAGCTGAGCACACTTGATTCTGGAGGCTCTAAATTGACCATGTGGAGCGGATGAGAAGGGGATGGATTTGTGGAGCCACTACATTGACCATGTGGAGTAGGGGATGGATTTGTGGAGCCACTACATTGACCATGTGGATTAGTTTAAAACATTATAACAGATTCGACTGTCTTTAAAACAATCTTTCAATGAAAATCATAGTATTGCTAATCATAATCCTCCAAAATATTGAGTCCATTGTTTTACAAAATATATCATCCAGACTTTTCGTTGAAGACCAGCTGGTCAACCAACGAGATCCAATATCAAAATTTGATTCACCCAAGTCATTCTTTTCAGTTCATCCGAATCTTCCTCGATGTACACATGGGTGTCCTAGCAACCGCGAGCCCGTGCATCACCTGGTCAGGACCCTCCAGGATCCTACTTAGGTATACTAGCAATTCACTCAGGGACCGCTTCATCAGTCCTTGCCCATCGTACCCGAAGCGCACCATTTTAACAATACCGAGGCTGATCACAAGACCTTGGTAGGCTTTGCCGCGAGTGATGTCCTCGATGACTCCCCGTCAGGTATTGTAAACAACAAGCCTCTTCTTAGTTAAACACATACCAAATGCTTCCTCCATCATTCTGGCATAAAACAGTCCTTTAAAAGAAAACATAGGTTCTATGCAAGTAAAATTTCCGGTTTGAGATTGGTTCCACAAAACCCTTTTTTTTCCTTAATCCATATTTTCTTAATGAGAATCATTGATCTCTTATCAGGGTAATCTACCCATCATTTGACTAAATGTCCAACTAGATTCTTGGTGATTTTGGTTAAGGGAAAACTAGGTTAATTCAATGGTAGTCCATTCTTTGTATTAAGAACTGGAATTGATCACGAAGTTTTTGCTTTGCTTGATTCAAATTGAGAGATGGAAAAGTAGTTTACTGACCGTCCCTCTCACAATCGTGGTCTAACCAGAATCATTCAGTTTATTTCTAACTTTGATTCCAAGGATTTTCTTTAGATAAACATCTACTGAACTTCTAACCGTAAGAAAATTCCAACTTTATAAATTTCATGCTAACCATAATAGATTAAGAAATGGTTTTATATGAGAATATTGGATTTTTATGAAAATAGACTTATTCCATTTAATCTAATTTTGGGTAAATATCAATTTGGTGATTTATCCACATAAAATATCTAATGATATTCTTCTACCAATTTAATTTATCAACCCTAATTATCTAGGTGGAATTATGGTGAAATTTTCTCTTTTGTCACCAACATTTAATTTAAACCTTTGTGTACTTAAATACCATAAAAATTCTTCTTTTAATTAAATACAAATATCCATTTTTTTAAATATTCCAAGATTTCCACTTTTACCATTTAAATGATTGAATTCCAAATGTCATGGGAATTCATCTTTTATCATTTAAAATTTCTCATGCATAAAATGAATTTATATAAAATTTCTCTTTAAATTAAATAAAAATATCCATTATTATAAATGTGCTAAGAATTTCACTTTTACCATTTAAATGATTAAATTCCAAATGTTATGGGAATTCCTCTTTCATCATTTAAAATTTCTCATGCATAAAATAAATTTATCTAAAATTTCTCTTTTCTTTAATTAATTATTTATGCATAAATACTAAAAATTAGTTTCTCATGAATATGATGAAAATCATTCTTTTAGCATAGGAAGTCCCATCCTAAAATATGATAGGAAGTCCTCTTTTAGCATTATGCATAAAAATAAGATATGTATTAATTTTTAAAATTTTTTCCATAGCTTCGCTGCTATTACAGATAATTTTTAATTTTTCTAGAAAAGAATTAGACTTTGTAATACAATTATGATAGAAGAACTATCCTTAAACTTAAGTCCAAATTATGGAATTAAATTATAAATTTAAATACCATAAAAATTCTTCTTTTAATTAAATATAAATATCCATTTTTTTAAATATTCCAAGATTTCCACTTTTACCATTTAAATGATTGAATTCCAAATGTCATGGGAATTCATCTTTTATCATTTAAAATTTCTCATGCATAAAATGAATTTATATAAAATTCCTCTTTAAATTAAATAAAAATATCCATTATTATAAATGTGCTAAGAATTCCACTTTTACCATTTAAATGATTGAATTCCAAATGTTATGGGAATTCCTCTTTCATCATTTAAAATTTCTCATGCATAAAATAAATTTATCTAAAATTTCTCTTTTCTTTAATTAATTATTTATGCATAAATACTAAAAATTAGTTTCTCGTGAATATGATGAAAATCATTCTTTTAGCATAGGATGTCCCATCCTAAAATATGATAGGAAGTCCTCTTTTAGCATTATGCATAAAAATAAGATATGTATTAATTTTTAAAATTTTTGCCATAGCTTCGTTGCTATTACAGATAATTTTTAATTTTTCTAGAAAAGAATAAGACTTTGTAATACAATTATGATAGAAGAACTATCCTTAAACTTAAGTCCAAATTATGAAATTAAATTATAAATTTACCATAATTTATTAACATAAAAGCATAAAAATACTATTTTCTTAACCTCTAGCCTAACAAGCTTAGAGTTTGAGTTACCATAATTTATTAACATAAAAGCATAAAAATACTATTTTCTTAACCTCTAGCCTAACAAGCTTAGAGTTTGAGTTTGAATTAAGAATTTATCAAAATGAGAAGCATTCTTTTTCTAAAGAATTAGCCATAGGAATGACTATTCTTTTGGGAGAGAGAGATATACATAAAAAGCATTTAAAATAAGCATAAAGATTAACTTTTTTGTGACTAATCATTAAAGTTCTTAGAGAAAGATTGTTTTGCATAAAAAATAACTAATTAGAAACTTCTCAAGCTTGAGAGGGGTTGAGAAGTGAAATCATTTGAGAATATTAACAAAAACCTTGAAATTCCTTCTTACCTCTAGGTTTCGCTTGCTTCTTTATCTAGCAGTGAAGCCCCCAACCAATCAATTGGTTTAGTGAGTTGAGAAGAAAGCTCCAAGAGTTGTTGAAGAGAGAGAGAAGCTCCAATCTCTCCAAAAGTAGATGATTTTTAAGGGATAATAGAAAATATGATTATTTTAATGTAATACTGGCATAGTATAGCTCACAAATGATAATACAAAAGAATGAGGGTCTATTTATAGGTGAGGGAGGCCACTAACTGAGTCTAATTAGGTTCTAGAATTTTCCAGCTTCAATTTGGCTGTATTTGGATAAGATTTGGACCAATTTAGCTCCCATTTTAATCCAGTTTGATTCAGGAGAGAGGAGAGATAAAAATATCTCAAATTTTTTGAATTAAATACCCTCCCACACATGTGAAGGAGGCACCTATCTCAAAGGTCCCCCTCTCCTTACCAAGGTGTCAAAAATTCATCATTCCTCCACAATATCTCATTTTTTTAGTAATATTTCTTAATTTTTAACTAATAAACCTTGTACTCAATCAACTCTTCATCTTATGTGAGCATTTACTCGTTTTTGGGTATTTTCTTTTATTCATTGGATTTATCTCATCCCAACACTTGGATTAATCTTATTGGCCCCCCCATAGGAACCTTAATTGGACCATAATCCAAAAATTTGTGAAAATCTTGACCCTTAGGCTAAGGTCACCTATATCATTTTTAACTGATTCCTAATGCACCTTGGAGAATTTATTTTGAACTTTTATTTCAGGGAAATATGTTTTTGATACTAGGAGAATTTTCTTATCCAAAAATATCTCAATATTGAATTATCTCTCTCTAGAATTTTTCTTCTCTCTAGGTAAAAACAAGAAAAAATAATATTTTCTTGTATTTAGAAATAGGGAATGATTATAGGGGATTGAGGTAAAAGCGTATTCATTATTCAGGCTAAGGAGGAATCTTACATCCTCTCCCACTTGAAAAACGTGAGATGTCCTCATCTCACAAAGTGGGGGTAATCTTTTGCCAACTCTTCTTCTTTCTCACAGGTGGCATCTTCTAGAGGGAAGAACTTCCAGTTGACTAAAAATTCTCTGAGGACTCTTCTCCTGAGAACCTTCTCCCAAACATCAAGGATTTCTTTAGGTTGGAGTAACATCTAGCTTTGAGTTGGATAAATCAATTGTTCATCATCAAGTACGTGACTTGGGCTAGGTACATATTTCTTAAGCAAACTGATGTGGAATACATTATGTACCTTGAGATGGGGAGGCAGAAGAAGTTTATAAGCTAGATCGCCCACTTTCTTTATTAAAGCATAAGGTCCAGAGTATCTCCGAGAGTATCTGGGAGAGAGCTTCTTATACTTCCCTAAAGATATTGAACTTCCTTTTGGTTGTACTCGAATGAAGACCATATCTAATTCTTCAAACTCTCTCTCTTATCTCTTTTTATCTGCATACTGCTTTTGCCTATCTTGGGCTGCCTTAATATCTTTATGGATTGATTGCATTTGCTGGTCCATGTCATCAAGCATTTGTCTAGACATCTCAACTTTGATCAATGGGTCAGACCAAGTCAACGATGTAAGGCAATCTTGTCCATACAAAGGTTTGAAAGGGCTCATCCCAATACTTAGATGATAAGAAGCATTGTAAGAAAATTCAACTAGATATGCAAATGGCTTAACCACTTCTTGGGTTCCCTACCACAGCATGACCGAAGGATATCTTCTATTACTTGGTTCACTCTTTCAATCTAGCCATTTGTTTCAAGGTGATAGGCTGTGCTGAGATCCAAGAAGGTTCCTATGTCTTCGAAGAATGCGGTCCAGAATTTCGATGTGAATTTGGGATCTCTATCACTTAATATCCTCCTCGGTAAGCCATGCAATCTGAAGATCTCATTAAGGAAAACTCTGGCAACATCCACTGCAGTATATGTTTCTTTCACTAGAATCAGATGGGCAACTTTGGTTATTCTGTCAATTACCACAAAAATGGAGTTGTAACCTGATTGTTGCCAACCTGATTGCACTGAAGGTAATCCAGTGACAAAGTCCATACTGATACATTTCCACTTCATCTATGGAATGTATAGAGGCTGCAGTTTTCTTGTCATCTCTTGACTCTCTCTGCCTTGACTCTCTGACACATTAAGCATTGTCGCACATGATCAAGTCAATCCTTTTTTAGTCCAAGCCAAAAGAAGCTTTTCTTTACAGACATAAAGGTTTTTATAAACCCTGGATTTCTAACTATCAGGTATCATAGGCTTCTCTCAGAATCCTTCCCTTTATTCCCTCATCATTGGGAATGCATAGCCGATTATTATAATACATGCATCCTTCATCCAATTTGTACCCAAGAACTCGACTCATTTCCTGAGGAGTCTTGCCTTCCTGCATATCAGAAGGGTAGCAAAATAGGGGCAAAGAATATGTCCCGCATGATTTTCTCCGTTGCTTCACAGATTAATGGATTTGACACCACTGTAATTGCAAGCAAGGAGACTCTTCTGCTGAGCGAATCCGTCACCACATTTTCTTTCCCCAGCTGATACTTTGTTTTAAAATCTAATTCTTGCAGGGTATGCATCCATCTCCTTTGACGCATGTTGAGATCCCTTTGGGTGAAGATCCACTTCAGACTTTAACGACCTATCAATCAAGGTGAACCTCTCTCCCAAAAGATAATGTCTCCACAACTTCAAAGCATAAACTACTGAGAGTAACTCCAAGTCATGGACGACATCATTTCTCTCATGTGTTCTGAGTTTTCTGGATTCATAGACCACTGCATGACCTTCTTGCATAAGAGCACCGCCTAAGGCAAACCCATTGGCATAAGTAACTACCTTAAATGGTTTGGTAAAATCTGGCAATTTAAGGATAGGGTTGGTTAATTAGGCTGTCTTGAGCTTATCAAAGGCACTCTGACACATAGCAGACCACTGAAATATGGTACTCTTCTTGAGAAGGTTGGTTAAAGGGGATGCTATCTGAGCATACCTTGGTATAAAGATCCTATAACATCGAGTTAATCCTAGGAATCCTCTGACTTCGTTTACCCTCTTGGGTTCCGGCCAATCTACGACAGCTTGGATCTTTGTGGGGTTAGGAGAAATCCCATCTTTTGATACTAATAATCCCAAGTATTCCACCTGGTCAACAGAAAAAGAACACTTGCTCTTTTTTGCAAAGAGTTGGTGTTTCCTTAGGATTTCTAGGACCTTGTGCACATGATCTTCATGATCTGCAGCATTCTTGCTCTTTTTTGCAAAGAGTTGGTGTTTCCTTAGGATTTCTAGGACCTTGTGCACATGATCTTCATGATCTGCAGCATTCTTGGAGTATACCAAGGTATCATCAAAGAAGACAAGAACAAAATCATTCAAGTATTCTCTAAGAATATCCTACATAAGATGATTAAACGTCTTCTGGGCATTAGTCAATCCAAATAGCATGATTGTGAACTCATAATGCCCATAGCTAGTATTGAATGTTATCTTCAGGATGTCCTATTCCTTGATTCTGATCTGGTAGTACCCGAATTTGAGATCTATCTTTGTGAACATTTAGGTCCCACTTAACCGATCTATAAGTTCATCAATATTAGGGATAGGATATTTATTTTTAATTGTTTATTGATTCAATCCTCTATAGTCAATATAGAGTCTTAACGTTCCATCTTTCTTCTTTTGAAAGAGAACGGGTGCACCCCAAAGTGAGTCACTGGGTCTAACGAATCCCTGCTGCTCTAACAATTGTCTTAACTGCTCCTTAAGTTCTATGGCTTCAAAGATTGGCATTTTGTATGCATGCTAGGCTACTGGTGGTTGAGCTCCGGGGGTTAACTCGATCTTATGATCTACTTCGCGAGATGGTGGCATCTCAGTCAGCTCTTTAGGGACACATCTGCATACTCACTTAACCACTTTGGTTCTTTAGCCTTGCATTTTATGTCTATTGGATTCATCTTAACGACATAAACAACTTGCCTTTTCTGAGCCCTTTTAACAATTTAGAAGCCTTGACTAATTGCAACATTGGGGATCCATAAATTCCAATTCCTTGAACTTTATTCCCGTGAAGGTCAAGGAAAGAGATGGTTCCTTTGGGAAAATGAATGTCAGCCTGATTCTTATGGAGCCAATCCATTCCAAGGATTCCATCATACACTCCCAAGGGTAGGACTCTGAACTGGCACTCTGTTACGCTACCATCTAGACTAAACTGAATAAGGTCTGTCTCATGTGTGAAAAGAATCTTTCCACAGGCTAATTCCACATGCATAGGTTTCCCTAATTTTTGATTTAGGACTAACTTACGCAAACATCCTGGGGAAATAAAAGAATGAATACTATCTGAATCCATTAGGACCTCAATGAAAGGCTTCTTGGGCCCTTTTATTTGGCAGTTTAAGGAGTCAAACCTTTTCTCTTAAGAAGAAACGTTTTCTAATTAGAAGCTTCAAAACGGCTACTTTATTCGAATTTGAATTTTGGGGGGAAAATGGAATTTAAAATCTAGCGGACAAAACCATATCATGTAACATATCTATGGAAAGCTCTTGATGCGTAGATCACGGATCTATAATCTCTGCTCAGATCGGAGCTTGTATGTAGAAGTTATGGAGGTCCGAAAATTGTAAAATTGCCTCCCCCCCTTTTTGGGGAAAAAAGTGCACCCTTTGACCACTCTTACACCTCTCTTACAAACCCAACATTTCAGTCCACATGGTAACCCCCCCATTTGGCTATTCCTTAATCACCTTGATTAGGCTTGGGCAAATTAAAGGGCCCAAGAAGACCCCATTCACTTCCTAATGAATCTCAAAAGCTTGAATTTCTTACCCTGGTACTCTGCTAGAGTCTGGAGGACTGAAAATTGATGGTTATTCCCCTGATGCTCTATTGTGGCATAGATATATCCTTTTTCTTCCTCCACTTTATCAACTATAGTGACAGCTCTAGCTATCGTAGTCTGAGGTGGAACTCTCTCTCTTTGGTTATCCCAATTCAGGGAGGGAGTTCGGAGATTGCTTTGCATGGAGGCTGTAGGTTGAGTTGGCACTCTTCTGGGGTTGCCCTGATTTTGGCACGGGGGACCCTGCGGTGGGGACTGATACATAGGAGTCTATCTTTGAATTTTAGGACCCTGGCTTCCTTGGCCCACAGAAGGAGATGGGCAATCCTTGCGCTAGTGCCCAAACCCCTGACATTTGAAGCACCTTTTCTCACTTCAAAGCTCTTCCCTCTTCATTCTTGAAAGAGCCGGAGTTCCTCAGAAGAAAGAACTTCGAGGGAAAGGTTTTCCTTCATTCCTGAAATTTCTTGACTCCAGATTCTGGTTGGGACCTTGGTGTCTCTTTAAAGGCAAAAGGTTGGAAGAACTTCGCAGTGTCTAGAATCTCTGGAAGGATGAGGGAGCTGGCTTTGGCAGGAGGACTTTAACGATGAAGGCTTTGGCGAAGTCCTTTGCCATTCTTACAGCTTCTGCCATGGAAAGTGTCTTGCCATTCTTACAGCTTCTGCCATGGAAAGTGGCTTGGCATTCTTGACCAAGGTGTCGAAAGGTTTATTCATTCCTTGAATGAACCTGGCCATAAGTTTCTCTTCGTCTAGCGATGGTAAGTACTTGAGGAGAAGAGCAAATGCTTGATGATATTCTTCAATGGTTTTCCTCCCCTGGTTTAGCTCTAAGAATTCATTCATCTTGGTTTGTAAAAATCCGGGGGGACAAAATCTCTTCCTTAGATAGGCTTTGAGATCATTCCAGGACAGGGTATTCCTATCCAAATGGTTAGTGTCACAATGGTTTCTCCATGCCACCCTGGCTTTTTCCACAATCTTCAGCCTAGCAAGAGCCATTTTGCTCCTCTCGTTGTATTCGGTGACATAAAAATATTCCTCCATGGCTTCAACCCACTTCTCCACAACCTCGCCCAAGTTCTCCCCTTCACCTTTGAAGGGTCTTGGCTGATGTTAAAACCCTAAGATCTCTCTAGATAATTGTTATGCATAAACATGCATAAATCAAGCATAAACTCAACCACTCGACCACCCCGAGCCCAAGGGATACACACATGAATTATAAATGAAATACATCATACCTCTATCTTAATGTCCCATACCATCAAGAGGTATAACTCCAATCCAATAGCATGTTGCTATAGTGTGAAATGGTAGGTGAGTAGATATGGACCTCTACACAAGAGACCATAGCCTAAGCCTCCAAGCCCCCAAGCCCCCCTTTAGTGTGCCCCATGCCCCTATTATATAGGAGGGCTCTCAAGAAACTCTTGACTCTCCATTTCCCATGTGTGACCCTTGGATACCTGTCCCTAACCTTAACCCTTAAGGTTAGTCCTAACCCATGCTTCACTAGAGCTTGTTCCCATGCTCCCATGCTCACAAGCCTAATGTGATTTAGCCTCCTAGTATATGCACACATAATGTGCATATAACGTACTTCCCCTGTCTCCAAACATTGCACTGTTGCAATGAAAAGAAGGAGAACTGCACTGAACAATATCAACCGACTCCCAAGTCGAATCCTCTATTTCCCTATCCTTCCACCTAATTTTAACCTCAGGGATTAGTCAACCACAAAGTTTCCTTTCCTTGAATTCAAGTACCTTATCAGGTTCATGTGTGGAACATAGGATAACTCTTCAACTTCAACGAGTTCTTGAGGAGTAACTGTGTTATCCTCACCTCCCAGTTTCCCTTTCAATCTATCAATATGAAAGACTGGATGAACTCTAACATGTGGAGGTATTTTAAGTTCAAACGCAATCGTGCCAATCCGATGTATAACTCGAAAATGGACCACAATATCTAGGAGATAAATTCGAGCATTTTTCTACTGACAAAGTTTGATAATCTTTAGGAGAATTAAAATAAACCGCTCCTAGTTCAAAAGACCAAGATGAGCGTCCCCTATCAGTATAAAATCGTACTCTATCCTGAGCACTCCTGATAAAATCTCGAGCTTTGGTCAGCATTTCCTACATATCACGACACAAGAAATCCCTCGATGCATCAAGCTCAATGTCCTTAAGACCGACATCAATAGGTGCCTTGGGTTAATACCCATACATAAGCATGAACAAACTAAAACCAATAGCCGTATGTTTAAAGCTGTTATAGGCAAATTCAATTATTGGAAGATATTTTTCCCAATTTGATGATTTTCTAGAGACATATGCACGAAGCATATACTCTACAATCTGATTCATACGCTCTGTTTGCCCATCAGAGTACGAATGATCAGAGGAATTCATACTCAAAGTAATTTCCTTGTTGTTGTAAACCATTTGGAATAAAGTAGGAAAACATGGCATTATAACATGGCATTTGGAATAAAGTAGGAAAACATGGCATTATAACAGCACGAACCAGGGATTCATTGGCACCCCGACGTAGCACATCTGCACATGGAATAATCAATGTTATTTCGAGTTACCATATCAACATAGAGAGTCATCACTCACAACATCTCGATGAGTCACATATGTCCATCCATAAACTATCAAGTTGACTGTATAAATAACCTAAAGTACAAAACTAGAGAAAGAAAATGCCAACAAAGGAAAAATCCAAATTTCCTTAATCCGAACACAACTTTCACATACTAAAATCTATCTCTATATACCTGAGACTACATCAAGGAATAACTCTTTCCAAGTGTATCATTTAGAAAAGAAATTGAATTATTGGCGCCTTTCTAATGATAACTACCCAATAAACAACAAAGTTAGGGTAGAAAAATAACTCACCTAGATACATAAGCAACTAGGTATGTGAGTTGGAATATGTACAAGAGTACAAGCAATATACTCCAAAATTATGTGCAAAAAACGAAGGCAAATGCTACCCTAAAAGCACATGAAATTATCCAAAAGATCAAAAGATCCTTATAAAACCATGTATAAAAGCATAAAAGCTCCTCGAATCCATAAAAACCATAGTTGATCATAAAAATCAATGCATGATGGACATTAATCATGCAAAAGAAGCATTAAAATTGGTGGCAAACTCATCAATCCGGAGTATATGAACGTGGTGTCATTCAAGCAAAACTCCAAAGTAAGCAAGTGAAATACATGTGTGTAGTACTCAATAAAAAACCCCTAGACACAAGTAATCTAGGCAGAACCTGAGATGAGTCCATATAAAACTTGGAAAACATCCAATAAAATCCACCAGAATAAACCGATCAACTGACCCATGATAGATATTGTCTTAGGCCTAAGAAATTAAGCATAGACCACACTTAAATAAGTGCAAAATAAATTATCATATAAAGTGTCAAAGGTGAAACACACTTTGAATGCAAATTATAGCCATTATTGAAAAACTTAAGGAACATGTCCAAAAAGAATGGCTAAACAAAGGTAAAAAATCATAAAGACATGGTTTAGAATTAATCCAAACAAAAATATATACTAATACGAGGTACAATTGTATTAATAATAAGCGAATAACTCACAACTATCTAATATTAGCATGAGAAAACGTACTTCACCCTCAAAAATACTAAATCCTCTAGAAAAAGAATTATCATGATTTTTTTCTAATTTTTCCCAATTTTCTAGGACCTCAAAATATAATAATTTTGAATTCCACCAAATCTATCTTAAGGCATTCCAAACCTATATTTTTCAAAAAATTTCCAACAAATAACTTTGCTAAAATACCATTGATATTTTAAAAATACCAATTTTTAAGATTTTTAAAAATAATTTCTAAAAAATTCCTAAATTTTCTTGAGAATCCCATCGTTCACGAAATTTCCAATTTGGCACGAGAATTCTCAAATCCAATAAAAATTTATAATTTTAATGGATTTTTTAATTTTTTGGGTCAAAAAATATATTTTTAAAGGAATTTGAATGGTCATGGGCACCGGAATGGACACACCACATAACAAACACCTACCCCACATTTTCCCAAAATTTAAAATAACCTTTGTCTAATTTTCCACTAATTTTCAAGAGTTTTTTAAAATTTTTAATTAACCCTAAACGCATTTAGAATACGAACGGTCAAAAAATTTCGGAATCTCAACAGTTTTATCGCAATACGGAAAGCCAAAAGTTTTGGGAAAATGAAAAGACAAAAAAAATCGGAATGTGAAAGGTCAAAAGTTTTCGGAATACAGAAGGTCAAAAGTTTTTCCCGAATTCGAAAAGCCAAAAGGTTTCCCCAGAATTCGAAAAGCCAAGAGTTTTCAAGAAAATAAACTCCCAAAATTTCCAGGGAAATTTTTTTCTCAAAATGCGGATTTTCCTCTCTTTTTGGGCTTTTTTCCAAGCTTTTTTGAAATGCCCTTTTTTTGGAAATAAAAACTCTTGTTTTATATATTTTTAAAAGTTTTTTTAAAAAAAACTTTTTAAACTAAGATGTTTTTTTAAAACCTTATAAACTGATTTTTTTGGGGGGGTGGCGATTTTCGCTGTCCGCCTACATTTATCCCCCCCGGGCCCCCCCCAACCCCTGCACGTGCGCCAAAAGTCTGAGAGAGATGAGAGACTATCAACTCTCCTCTCCATCTCCACTCCTTCTCTCCTCCATCTTCTCTACTTAATCATAATTAATATTAATTATGATTAATGTTTATTTAATCATAATTAATATTAATTATGATTAATGTTTAATTAAAAAATCCCTTTTAAGAGAAATTCACACGAGAAAATCAGAATTGAGAGGCGGAGAGGGTCCCACGCACACGGGAGAGCATTTCATGCATCAACATGCTATCCCCACTTCATTTCAACAGAAAATCGATAGAAATTTGATTGCATACCCACGAAAAAGCCCGCAAAAATGTATAAAAAATACATTTTTAACTATAAAAATGCCCAAAAAGTTCTTACAAAATTAGGAAAAATTTCCTAAAATTTTAGGGAATCCATTCTACTAAAAATATCCACAATAAAATATGTGGTATTTTTGTAAAATTTTTCATTAATGCTTATTTTAAACCACAAAAAATAGAAAAAAATAGCATTAAACTCACAGAATTCCCCCGCAACGTCGATTCGTCCATTGAATTGTAGTAACACGCATTCCAATCACCATATCAACAATCCACATGCAAATCATCAACACAAATAAATAAAATAATAATTTTATTAGTAAATATTAAAATTTACTTCAAAAAAAATCAACAACAATTAAGTAGAGATTGCTCTGATACCACTATTAAAACCCTAAAATCTCTCTAGACAATTGTTATGCATAAACATACATAGATCAGGCATAAACTCAACCACCCGACCACCCCGGAGGCCAAGGGATACACACATGAATTATAAATGAAATACATAATACCTCTACCTCAATGTCCCATACCATCAAGAGGTATAACTCCAATCCAATAGCATGTAGCTAAAGTGTGAAATGGTATGTGAGTAGATATGGACCTCTACACAAGAGACCATAGCCTAAGTCTCCAAGCCCCCAAGCCCCCTTTTAGTGTGCCCCATGCCCCTATTATATAGGAGGGCTCTCAAGAAACTCTTGACTCTCCATTTCCCATGTGTGACCCTTGCCCCTATTATATAGGAGGGCTCTCAAAAAACTCTTGACTCTCCATTTCCCATGTGTGACCCTTGGATACCTGTCCCTAACCTTAACCCTTAAGGTTAGTCCTAACCCATGCTTCACTAGAGCTTGTTCCCATGCTCCCATGCTCACAAGCCTAATGTGGTTTAGCCTCCTAGTATATGCACACATAATGTGCATATAGTAGTTGAGTTCTATGAAGAGCCTTGTGAACGTCGGGGTCAAGCTCTTCTTCATCAATGAGAGGGTCTGGCTGATGGCCACGGTTCCCTCGCCTCATGATTCTACCAAAATGATACATTATTAAATTTTTATTTTGATTTCATCCACAAGATCCTAAGACTTAAGAAGTTCGGAAAATAATTTCTTAAACAAGATAAACGATCTTATTGGAGATCGATGACATATGTCCAAGTAACAAATTTTTCTTCATTAATTCGTCATATAATAAACAGTCACTTATACAACAGGGAATTTTTCCACAAAACATTTCTCTTTTTAAATAAAGGTTGCAATATGTACATAGAGCATCTCGGCTCTAGAAAGTCAAAATCTCTTGGAAGATGCATAAGACGGCGATATTGGGCTACAGACATGCCCTGATACAAATGTTCCCTGCCAAGGGAGCTGCTATCTTCTCCTTTAGGAATAAAGCAATTAAGAAGTCTGTAGATATGGTAGGAAAGTCTGAAATCTCGAGGTGTAGGGTGATATAAAATAACACCGTGTATCACTTTCAGCCTCATCAGAATCATGGCCAATGAGATATTCTGCCTCAACATCGCGCGCTGGTCACAAATCCTTTATAAAAATTTGGTTATGTTTTGTCCGGGTACAGAGGAAAAGAGTTCCCAAGCCGGTGTTTCAAGCAAAATTTAAGGTGGGCATACCACATACACACCCAATATGAAATTGCTATTATAACAAATTTGGCTATCTTTAAAGCAATCCTTCAATGAAAATTATAGTATTGCTATGATCATAATCCTCCAAAATGTTGAGTCCATTGTTTTACATAATATATCATCCGGACTCTCCATTGAAGGACCAGCTGGTCAACCAACGAGATCCAATATAAAAATTCGATTCACAAAAGTCATTCTTTTCAGTTCATCCGAATCTTCCTCGACGTACGCATGGGTGTCCTAGCAACCGCGCCCGTGCATCACCTGGTCAGAACCCTCCAGGATCCTACTTAGGTGTCCTAGCACTTCACTCAGGGACCGCTTCGTCGGTCCTCGCCCATCGTACCTGAAGCGCACCATTTTAACCATACCAAGGCTGGTCAAGACCTCGGCAGGCTTTGCCAGCGAGTGACATCCCTCGACGACTCCTGGCCAGCTATTGCAAACAACGAGCATCTTCTTAGTTAAACACATACCAAATGCTTCCTCCAGCATTCTGGCGTAAAACAGTCCTTTAAAAGAAAACAGAGGTTCTATGCAAGTTAAATTCCTGGTTTGAGATTGGTTCCACAAAACCCTTTTTTTTCTTAATCCATATTTTTTTAATGACAATCATTGATCTCTCATCATCAAGCTAATCTACCCATCATTTGACTGAATGTCCAACTAGATTCTTGGTGATTTTGGTCAAGGAAAAACTAGGTTAATTCAACAGTAGTCTATTCTTTGTATTAAGAACTGGAATTGGTCTCACGAAGTTTTTGCTTCAGATCGAGTGATGGACAAGTAGTTTACTGACTATCCCTCTTACAGTCGTGGTCTAACCAAAATCATTCGGTTTATTTCTAACTTTGATTCCAAGGATTTTCTTCAGATAACATCTACTGAACTTCTATAACCATAAGAAAATTCCAACTTTATGAATTTCATTTTAACCATAATAGATTAAGAAATGGTTTTATATGAGAATATCAGATTTTCATGAAAATACTCTTCTTCCATTTAATCTAATTTTGGGTAAATATCAATTTGGTGATTTATCCAAATAAAATATCTAAAGATATTCTTCTACCAATTTAATTTATCAACCCTAATTCTCTAGGTGGAATTATGGTGAAAATTCCTCTTTTGTCACCAACATTTAATTTAAACCTTTCTCTACTTAAATACCACAAAATATGTTCTTTTAATTAAATACACATATCCATATTTTCAAATATTCCAAGAATTCCACTTTTACCATTTAAATGATTGAATTCCAAATGTCATGGAGATTCCTCTTTTATCATTTAAAATTTCTCATGCATAAAATAAATTTATCTAAAATTTCTCTTTAAATATTAAATAAGAATATCCATTATTTCCAATATGCTAAGAATTCCACTTTTACCATTTAAATGATTGAATTCCAAATGTCATCATGGAAATTCCTCTTTTATCATTTAAAATTTCTCATGCATAAAATAAATTTATCTAAAATTCCTCTTTTCTTTAATTAATTATTTATGCATAAATACTAAAAATTAGTTTCTCATGAATATGATGAAAATCTTTCTTTTAGCATAGGATGTCCCATCCTAAAATATGGTAGGAAGTCCTCTTTTAGCATTATGCATAAAAATAAGATATGTGTTAATTTCTAAAATTTTACCTTAGCTTCGCTGCTATTACAGATAATTTTTAAATTTTTTAGAAAATAATAAGACTTTGTAATAAAATTATGATAGAAGAACTATCCTTAAATAATAGAGTTGTTGAAGAGAGAGAGAAGCTTGAATCTCTCCAAAAGTAGAGTATTTTTAAGGGATAATAGAAAATATGATTATTTTAATGTAATACTGGCATGGTACAGATGAGATTACAAAATAATGAGGGTCTATTTATAGGTGAGGGAGGCTACCAACTGAGTCCAACTAGGTTCTAGAATTTTTCAGCTTCAGTTTGGCTGAATTTGGACAAGATTTAGACTAGTTAGGTCCCATTTTGATCCAGTTTGATCCAGGAGAGAGGAGAGATTAAAATATCTCAATTTCTTTGAATTAAAAACCCTCCCACACATGTAAAGGAGGCGCCTACCTCAAAGGTCCCCCTCTCCTTATCAAGGTGTCATAAACTCATCATTCCTCCAAAATATCTCATTTTTTTAGTAATATCTCTTTATTTTTAAGTAGTAAACCTTGTACTCAGTCAACTCTTCATCTTATGTGAGCATTTACTCATTTTTGGGTATTTTCTTTTATTCATTGGATTTATCTCATCCCAACACTTGGATTATTCTTATTGGCCCATAGAAACCTTAATTGGACCATAATCCAAAAATTTATGAAAATCTTGACCCTTAGGCTAAGGTCACTTATATCATTTTTAAATTATTTCTAATAATGCATCTTGGGGAATTTATTTTGAACTTCTATTTCAGGGAAATATATTTTTGATATTAGGAGAATTTTTTTAATCCAAAAATATCTCAATATTGAATTACCTCTTTCTAGGAATTTTCTTCTCTCTAGGTTTAAAAAAATAGGAAAAATGTTATTTTCTTGTATTCAAAAATAGGGAATGATTACAGGGGATTGAGGTAAAAGCTTATTCATTATTCATGCTTAGGAGAAATCTTACAGAAGCGGCCTATGAGTGAAGTGCTAGGTGACCTGCGCGACGAAGGAGCCTAGAGGGTGCTGACCATACAATGCTCAAGCTCTGGGTCGCCGAAGATACCCACGCGTGCATCGAGGAAGAAAAATGGAACAAGGTGTTAGAGTTGTTTTCTAAACTTGGGCATGGATCTGGTTGATTGGCCTTGCTGGTTCTCAACGGATGAGGCCAGGGCTCTTTTATATGGATCTGTTGGTTGATCTTACTGATCAACGGAGAGTCCATCTAGATCTTTCTTATGAGATTATATTTCCAAGTACTATGAGCTAGGAACTATCGAAAAGGCCCCTGAGTGAGCAGGTGGTGCACGTTCTGGTTGCCAATGATGCCATAGGTACGTTTGGGAAGAAATAAATGTAATACTTGATTATATTTCTGGGTACTATGAGCTAGGAACTATCAAAAAGACCCATGAGTGAGCAGGTGGTGAGCGTTCTAGTGCCAATGATACCATAGGTTCACCGATGAAGGAATGATTAGAAATTAGAATTCAAACTGGATATTTTGGAGGATAATGATCAGTGATACTATGGTTTCATTTAAAGATTATTTTAAAAGACAGCTGAATATGTTAAACAAGCAATTTCATATTGAGTGTGTAAGTGGTGTGACTATCTTAAAGTTTGCTTAAAGCGCGGGCTAGGGGGCCTGGGAAATCTTTTCCCTGGTACCCGAGGCAAAACATAACCAAATTTCTAAATAGATCCTATCACTATAGTGGTTGGATGGGATTGGATGAGGTTAGGCGACTAGACTGATGGATCCCTAAAATGAGACTCAATTCTGTTAAGTTACGATAGTTGAAGTAAATCCTGGATAACCCTTGTTCTATGGAAAAGAATCAACGGCTGTGCGTCTTGATGATGAGAAAAAAAGCGTTGGACTCTATGATCCCAGAACAAGACTTTTCCTTGATCTGACCATGAGACTTACGGGTTTGGATAGATCAGTTTGGTTAGTGATGACCTTGACTACGTTAGAATAAAATATCCTAGAGAAATTGCCTATGTTTGCTAGGTGAGGGAAGTTTTTTCAAGTTCCGTTTTGGAAGAACCAAGGGATTAGTGTCTTGTCTAGATATCTGTGGGTGAGGCCCCAAGTGAGAGGTTTTGCCCTGTGCAAGAAGTGCTACTTCCGCACTGCTAGCACCCTGAAATTCGTTGCATGGAGGGGGCAGGGATCTTTCATCTATTATCAGAGAGCAAATTGGCTAAAGTGGATCAACCGAGAAGCAAGAAATGTCCAAAACTTATGAAGTACCAGTAAAATATTGTAATTGTGTGATGAAATTCATACAAATTGATATTCAGAATAAAGATTCATAAATTGGAAATTGGGTCTTCAGATGGAAGTACACAATTGTATGGAATCCCTAAATTGCTTAAGGCCTAGATATGATGGTATTTACCTTATAACTCCAAGGACCGTGAGACTACCCGTATATACCATGGGTATATCTGTAGCTCTTTATACTGACAATATATAAGAGTAAATCTAAGACCTTGAAATTATAAGAAAAAATGCTATCCAGATGATGAATTCGAATGCTGGTTGATATATGATTTTAGAATTTTGGTTGAGAATTGGTGAGTTGATTTGGATTCTTGAATTCTGGTTGAAAGAAGATAAGTTGAACAAAGCAGGATGAATGGTACGAGTTCCAATGATGATGTTAGTAACTAGAATAACGATTCTGACTTCAGCAAATCACTATGAGATAAGTGGATTATGCTGTGTGACAGATTGCTACTGTTAACCTTTGACCGCATGGATCTAAATAAGGAATGACAAATTGAGAACCTGCATAATTGAAATTACCATTGGGAATATTAAGATGGAATTTTCTGTAAGACTCCTCCCCAGCCTCTCAAGATGTCCAGCATGTTCCCCTGTAATCAAATCCCTCTTCAAAAATATAAAAGATCTTGTTTCTACCTATTTTGGCCTAGAGAGAAAAAATGTTCTAGAGAGAGGTTATTCAGATTTTGAATATTTTTGGATGGAAAAATATCTCTTATTATTAAAATAAGTTCCCCCGAAACAAAAGTTCAAAAAGACTTTCAGAAGGTGCATTAGAAATCAAGTATAATCTGGCCTTACCCTAGGGATCCAGATTTTTGAAAAAATTTAAATTAAGGTTTTGAGGGGCCAATCAGATTCATCCAAATGTGTGGAGAAGATAAATAGAAGAAATAAAGAAAATCCCCCAAAAATGAGTAAATACTCACATAATATGAAGAGTGGACTAAGGACCAAAGGAATTACCAAAGGAATTACTAAAAAAATAGATTTTTGACACCTCACAATAGGGATTCCCCCTCATGAATGAGGCGCCTACTTCACATGTGTGGTGGAGTTTAAATCATCAAAAATTGAGATATTTCATCTCTCCTCTCTCCTAATTCAAGTCTAGTTCCAAAAAGTAAGCTAAACTGACCTTAAAAAGGTAGTGATTTTTGGGAGCCTTGATGCTCTATGTATACATCAAAAACTTTTGATAATAAATGATGTGTTGCAAAAAAATTCCAAATTGCTTTCATGATTGTGAATGTTTATCTTGTTTCATGAAGTATGATGAAATAATTATTTGTTTAAATAATAAATCATAAAAATTAAATAATCATAAATTTGTTATCAAAGTTAAGTTGACAAAAATCTCGTTTTGTCAGAATCATGAGGTGCGCGGCCCGTGTAAGGCAACCGGATCCTCTAGCCGCCACCGATGATTGACAAAGAGTTAGATCCAGATGTTCGAAAAGCCCCCCACAGATCCCAACCTGGTCCCTTCAAGGGTGAAGGGGAACAGTTAGGTGAAGTAGTGGAAAAGTGGATTGAGGCAATGGAGGAATACTTTGATGTAACTGGCTACAATAAGAGAAGCAAGATGACTCTCGCGAGGTTAAAGATTGTGGAAACGGCCAGGGTCGCTTGGAGGAATCACTACGAGACTAACCATCTCAACCGGAATACCCAGACCTGGACCGATCTTCAAGCTTACCTCAGAAAGAGGTTTTATCCTGCACAGATCCCAACCTAGTCCCTTCAAGGGTGAAGGGGAACAGTTAGGTGAAGTAGCGAAAAAGTGGATTGAGGCAATGGAGGAATACTTTGATGTAACTGGCCTACTACAATGAGAGAAGCAAGATGGCTCTCGCCAGGTTAAAGATTGTGGAAACGGCCAGGGTCGCTTGGATGAATCACTGCGAGACTAACAGTCTCGACTGGAATACCCAGACCTAGACCGATCTTAAAGCTTACCTCAGAAAGAGGTTTTGTCCTCCGGGCTTCCTTGAGACTAAAATGAATGAATTCTTGGAATTAAAGCAAGACAGCCGGACAATTGAAGAGTACCATCAAGCTTTTGCCCTTCTCCTCAAATATTCCCCTCAGTTGGATGAAGAGCAGCTGATGGTGGCCAGGTTCATTCGAGGAATGAACAAGCCATTGGACACCTTAGTGAAGAATGCTAAACCTGTCTCAATGGCGAAAGCAGTAAGAATGGCGAAGGACTTTACCAAAGCCCTTTTTGTAAGGTCCCACCAAAGCCTGCACCCTCTAACTTAAAAAGATTCCAAACCCCGAGAAGTACAAACTTTCCTCCCCCAAAGAGGCAGCAAGGCCCAAATCAGAATCAGGATGCGGGAAGATTCAGAAGTGAAGGAAGACCCTTCCCCCAAAACACTTTCTCAGGAGCCCCACCTATTTCAAGGATTTAGAGGGATGAGCTCAGAAGTGAGAACCGGTGTTTTGGATGCCAAGGTTTTGGTCACCAGCTGAAAGACTACCCGACTCCTGCCATGTCAAGGGGACAGGGAAGCCAAGGACCGAGGGTGCAAAGACCAACCCCTTCCTATTAGTCAAATCAAGGTCCATCTCGCCCAAATCAGGGAAATCCCAAAAGAACTCTAGCTCAGCCATCTACCTCTATCGAGAGTAGCCTTAGAACTCCTTCCCAAAACTGGGGCAACCAAAGAGAAAGAGTCCCACCTCAGACTGCAACAGCCAGAGCAGTCACAATTACAGAAGTAGTGGAAGAGGAAAGAGGACAGATCTATGCTGCAATTGAAAACCAAGGGCCAAACCGTCAATTCTCCGTCATTCATACTCCAGTTGAGTATCAAGGTAAGCCTTTTAAGCTTTTGATTGATTCAGGCAGTACTCATTCTTTCATTTCCTCTGGATGCTTACGTAAGCTAGTCTTAGATCAGAAATCAGGGAAACCTATGCAAGTTGAATTGACAAGTGGGAAGACTCTTTTCACTCACCTTGAGACAGATCGTATTCAGTTCAATCTAGATGGGAATTTAGCTGACTGTCAATTCAGAGTTATACCTTTGGGAGTTTTCAACGGGATCCTTGGAATGGATTGGCTCCACAAAAATCAAGCTGACATTCACTGTCACAATGGAAACATTTCCTTCCGTGACCTTCACAGAAACAAGGTTCAAGGAACCAAAAATTTAAGATCCCCTAGTTTGCAGTTAGTAAAAGCTTCCAAGTTACTAAAAGGACTTAGAAAGAAGCAGCACATTTATCTTGTCAAAATGAATCCGATAGACTCAAAGTTAAAAGCTAAAGAACTTGAATGGTTAAGTGAATATGATGATTTATTCCTAGCAGAATTAACAACAGAATTAACAGAGATTCTCCCAATTCGGGAAGTAGATCATGTCATAGAATTGACCCCCGGAGCTCAGCCAGTAGCCTTGTGCACGTACAAAATGCCACTTCTTGAAGCCATCGAACTCAAGGAACAGCTTAGACAACTGTTGGAACAAGGGTTTGTAAGACCCAGTGTTTCACCTTGGGGTACGCGAGTTCTCTTTCAGAAAAAGAAAGATGGAACGCTAAGACTCTGTGTGGACTACAAAGGTCTCAATCAGCTAACAGTTAAGAATAAGTATCCTATCCCTAGAATTGATGAGCTTCTAGAGAGGCTAAGTGGAGCCCAGATCTTCACAAAGATATATCTCAAATCAGGGTATTATCAGATCAGGATTAATGAATAAGATATCCTGAAAACAGCCCATCAATACTCGGTATGGGCATTATGAATTCACTGTCATGCCGTTTGGATTGACAAATGGCCTAGCTACATTCAATCGCTTAATACAAGACATTCTCAGAGAATACTTGGATGATTTCGTTCTTGTTTTCTTTGATGATATTCTGATTTACTCAAAGAATGCAACTGACCATGAAGCTCATGTCAGAAAAGTTCTTGAGATTCTAAGGAAGCACCAACTCTTTGCAAAAAAGAGCAAATGCACTTTCTCTGCCGACCATGTTGAATACCTGGGCTTTTTGGTATCCAACGATGGAATTTCTCCAGACTCCGTGGTGGCGAAAGTCCAAGCAGTCAATAGATTGGCCTGAACCAAAGACAGTGAAAGAAGTCAGAGGATTCTTGGGATTGACTAGTTGGTATAGAATTTTTATACCAAAGTATGCTCTCATAGCTTCCCCCTGACTAATCTTCTCAAGAACAATATCCCGTTTCAATGGTCTGCCAGGTGCCAGAGTGCTTTTGATAAGCTAAAGACCGCCTTGGTAACCAATCCCGTTCTGAAGCTGCTAGATTTCTCTCTATCCTTTGAGGTAACCAATGCTAGTGGTTTTGCCCTGGGAGGTGCACTCATGCAGGAAGGTCATGAAGTGGCCTATGAATCCCGAAAACTCGGAACGCATGAGAGGAATTATGTTGTCCACGACCTGGAACTACTTTTAGTAGTATATGCCCTGAAGTTGTGGAGACATTACCTACTAGGTCAAAGATTCACTTTGATGACAGATCGTCAGAGCTTAAAGTGGATCTTCACTCGGAAGGATCTCAACATGCGCCAAAGAAGGTGGATGCAGACCCTGCAGGAATTTGATTTTGAAATCAAGTACCGCCTAGGCAAAGAAAGTGTGGTAGTAGATGCCCTCAGTAGAAAAGCCTCCTTGCTTGCAATTACTATAGTATCAAATCCTTTGATTATTAAAGCAAGAGAGAAGATCATGGAGGATAGATTCTTTGGCCCTATTGCTACCCTACTTATGCAGGAAAGCAAAACTCCATAGGAGTTGAACTGAGTTCAAGGGTAGAGCCTGGATGATGGAATTATGTATTATAATCCCAGGCTATGCATTCCCAATGATGAGGGAACTAAGGGTCAAATTCTAAATGAAGCCCATGACAGCCTTATTGCAGGACATCCAGGTTCAAAACCTACATGTCTGTGAAGAAAAGCTTCTTTTGGCCTGGTCTAAAAAAGGATGTGCTTAATCATGTACGTCAATGTCTGACCTGTCAGAAAGTCAAGGTCGAGAGAGTAGCAATGCCTGGGAAATTACATCCCCATTAGACATCCCCCAGATGAAGTGGGAATGCATCAGTATGGATTTTATTTTACTGGATTACCTTCACTACAATCAGGTTACAACTCCATCTTCGTGGTAGTTGATAGACTAACCAAAGTTGCCCATTTGATTCCAGTAAAAGAAACCTACACTGCAGCAGATGTGGCTAGAGTGTTCCTCAAGAAAATCTTCCAATTGCATGGCCTACCCAGAAGATTAGTAGGTGATCGAGATCCCAAATTCACGTCAAGATTCTAGACTGCATTTTTTGAAGCAGTAGAAACTTTCTTGGATCTCAGCACAGCTTACCACCCTGCGACCGATGGACAAACAGAAAGGGTAAACCAAGTAATCGAAGATATACTTCGGTCATGCTGTGGTGGCAGGGAACCCAAGAAGTGGCCCCATGCTGTGGTGGCAGGGAACCCAAGAAGTGGCTAAGCTATCGGCACCTAGTCGAGTTTGCCTACAATGCTTCTTATCACAGAAGTATTGGGATGAGCTCTTTCAAAGCTTTGTATGGACAAGATTGCTTAACCCCATTAACTTGGTCCGACTCATTGATTAGGGTCAAGATGTCTAGACAGATGCTTGATGACATGGAGCAGCAGATGCAGTCAATTCGCAAAGATATAAAAGCTGCCCAGGATAGACAGAAGCAGTATGCAGATAAGAAGAGGACAGACAAAGAATTCAAAGAAGAAGATATGTTCTTCATTCGAGTACGCCCCAAAAGATGTTCTCTATCTCTTGGGAAGTACAAGAAGTTATCCCCCAGATATTGTGGGCCATGTCTGATTACAAAGAAAGTAGGTGACTTAGCCTACCAGCTTCTTCTACCTCCTCATCTTAAAGTACATAATGTATTTCATGTCAGCCTTCTTAAAAAGTATGTACCAAGCCCGAATCATGTACTTGATGATGAAATCTTAACTTCTTCAACCCAAGGGCAGATGGAACTCCAACCTGAAAAAATCCTTGATGTTTGAGAAAAGGTTCTTAGGAACAAAATTCTCAAAGAATTATTGGTCAAATGGAAGTTCTATCCTTTTGAAGATGCCACCTTTTGCGAGATACCCCTAGTTTGCGAGATGAGGACATCTCGCATTTTTCAAGTGGGAGAGAGAATTTAAGATTCCTCCCCAGCCTCTCAAGATGTCCGGCATCTTCTTCTGTAATCAAATCCCTCTTCAGAAATATAAAAGATCTTATTTCTACTTGTTTTTTTCTAGAGAGAGAAAATGTTCTAGAGAGAGATTATCCAAATTTTGAATATTTTTGGATGGAAAAATATCTCTTCTTATTAAAATAAGTTCCCCCGAAACAGAAGTTCAAAAAGATTTTCAGAAGGTGCATTAGAAATCAAGTATAATAGAGGCCTTACCCTAGGGGTCCAGATTTTTGAAAAAATTTAAATTAAGGTTTTGAGGGGCCAATCAGTTTCATCCAAATGTGTGGAGAAGATAAATAGAAGAAATAAAGAAAATCCCCCCAAAAATGAGTAAAAACTCACATAAGATGAAGAGTGGACTAAGGACCAAAGGAATTACTAAAAAAATGGATTTTTGACACCTCACAATAGGTATTCCCCCCTCATGAATGAGGCGCCTACTTCACATGTGTGGTGGAGTTTTTAAATCATCAAAATTGAGATATTTCATCTCTCCTCTCTTCTAATTCAAGTCTAGTTCTAAAAAGTAAGCTAAACTGACCTAAAAATGGTCAAAAATTGACCAAACTAATGTTGTGGAAAATTCTAGAATCAGTTTGCTTGTTTAGGAGCTCACTTTTTCCTACAAATACAAGCCTCCCTCTTTGTTGAAGCTTAATAGTGTTTTATGCACTATTACTCTACTCCTCCCAAGAGCCAAGAACTGTGAATTTCTTAATAATTCACTAGTTTTTGACCATTCCCTCTTCTAAAGAATTGGTGGCCACTCTTGTTGCAAACAAGAGTAGAACCCTCAAACCATCAAGCCAAAGGAAAGCTCCGAGAATTTCATGTAAGTAAGAAATCTTACTTTTTCTTATTCTTTTAATGGTTTTCTAAATTGTTTGTTATCTTAAAATGATAAATAGATGCTATGCCTTCTTGGTGGAAAGGCTTTCCCCCTCTCTCATTCTTAAAATCAGCCCTTCTTTATCTTAGTTAAGTGATCTAATTGTTGGAATTAAACTTTTCATATTGTTTCTCTCTTAAAAGTGAAAATTGATTAAATTAGAATGCTTTAAACCAATTGGGGATAATTCCTAAGTAGATTAAGGTTAGAAAAATTGAAAAATGGTCAGCCATACAAAGGAGGTTATGGCAAAATTTTCTAAAAATTTGTGAAATAAATTTCATCTTTTATTAATCAAAAAGTGTAATCCCCATCGTTTGTGTATTCTAAAAGTGTCATTTTCATTCATGCATAGAAAGATGCATATTGATTATTTTTATTATTATAAAAGAGTGATTTTTAATAGAAATAAATTCTATGCATAGAAAGATGCATATTGATTATTTTTTTATTATAAAAGAGTGATTTTTAATAGAATTAAACTCTATGCATTGAAAGATGCATATTGATTTTTTTTATTATAAAAAAGTGATTTTTAATAGAGTTAAATTCTATGCATAGAAAGATGCATATTGATTATTATTTATTATTATAAAAGAGTGATTTTTAATAGAATTAAATTCTATGTATAGAAAGATGCATATTGATAATTTTTTTAATTACAAAAGTGTTAATTTCATCAAAATAGATTTTTATGCATAAATAGATGCATAAAAGAATATTTTTTTTATTAAAAAAGTATTACTTTCATCAAAATGGATTTTTATGTATAGATAGATGCATAAAAGAATATTTTTTTGTTATAAAAGTATTACTTTCATCAAAATGAATTTTATGCGTAAATAGATGCATAAAAGAATATATTTTATTATTATAAAAGTGTTACTTTCATCATTATTGATTTTTATGCATAAAAGGATGCATAAAAGATTTGTTTTAATTATAAAAGTGTTACTTTTATCAAAATGAATTTTTATGCATAAATAGATGCATAAAAGAATAATTTTCTTATTATAAATGTGTTACTTTCATCATTATGGATTTTTATGCATAAATAGATGGAAAAATAATAATTTTTTTATTGTAAAAGTGTTACTTTTATCATTATTGATTTTTATGCATAAATAGATGCATAAAAGAATATATTTTTATTAGATGCATAAATAGATGCATAAAAGAATTTTTTTTTATAAAAGTGTTACTTTCATCATTATTGATTTTTATAAATAAAAGGATGCATAAAATAAATTTTTTAATTTTTAAAAGTGTTACTTTCATCAAAATGGATTTTTATGCATAAATAGATGCATAAAAGAATAATTTTTTTATTATAAAAGTGTTACTTTCATCATTATTGATTTTTATGCATAAATAGATGCATAAAAGAATATATTTCTTATTATAAAAGTGTTACTTTCATCATTATTGATTTTTATGCATAAATAGATGCATAAAAGAATATATTTTTATTATAAAAGTGTTAATTTCATCATTATTGATTTTTATGCATAAAAGGATTCATAAAAGAATTTTTTTAATTATAAAAGTGTAACTTTCATCAAAATGGGCTTTTATGCATAAATAGATGCATAAAAGAATAATTTTTTTATTATAAAAGTGTTACTTTCATCATTATTGATTTTTATGCATAAATAGATGCATAAAAGAATATATTTTTAATTATAAAAGTGTTACTTTCATCATTATTGATTTTTATGCATAAAAGAATTTTTTTTAATTATAAAAGTGTTCCTTTCATCAAAATGGATTTTTATGCATAAATAGATGCTTAAAAGAATAAATGTTTTTATTATAAAAGTGTTACTTTCATCATTATTGATTTTATGCATAAAATGATGCATAAAAGCATTTTTTTTCTATCAAAATAAGAGTTCACTTTAATCCTATGTTTAAATCCCATGAATATTGGAAAAATGAATAAGTAAATACTCAGTGAAGGAAAATTATATCATTTCATTATCTCTAGGATGGTAATGAGAAAATTTTAAAAAAAAACTATCGAGAAGAAGAAATTTTAGATAAATGACTGATTTATTCCTCATAGGAAATTGTGTTTAGTTTTGAATTCAGTAAAGTAGTAATTGAAATATTACCTTCGAGAAAGATAGTTCATGGAGAGCCTTTCCAGACTCAAACCCTGAATCAGACTATGACCAAGGCGTAATTCCTTCGTTAGTTTCAAGAAATGATGATGTGACCAGTTCAGTAATCTACACTCAAATCACCCACCGAATCTGAAACTAAGTTGAGACCTTTGATTTTGATCTGAGGATCAAGAATTCAGAATTCGAGGAATTCTGTTTAGGAATCCAGACTTGTGATCTAGAAGTCTTGGAATACGGAATTAAGATATACTCGTATTCAAAAGAAAATGAAAATTGAAAACTTGCATAGAAACCCTGTTTTCTTAAAGGACTGTCTTACGCTAGAATGCTGGAGGGAGCATTTGGTATATCTGTGTTCTAAGGGAAGTTCGGTTGCAACAGCTGGCGCGGGGAGTGTTCAAAGGATGGCTCACGCGGCAAAGCTTGCCCATGTCTTGACCAGCCTCGGTATGGTTAAAATGGTGCGCTTTCGGTACGATGGACGAGGGCCGATGAAGCGGTCCCTGAGTGAAGTGCCAAGACACCTAAGGAGGATCCTGGAGGGTTCTGACGAGGCGATGCACGGGCTCGTGGTGCGGAGGACACCCATGCGTATGTCGAGGAAGATATATATGTATGATGACGAGAAACTTATTGTAATCTGTTATTGGATCTCATTGCTCACCCGCTAGTCTCAACAACGAAGAGTCCAGAGTGATAATGTTTTGTGAGAAACAAGGATTGAATGGAAATTTTGAGTTGTGACATCTGTACCCTTGTCAATGGATTGTTTTATAGATTAATGTTTAAAGAGGAGTGTGTGAGTATGTGTATTCTAAAGCAAAAGTAAAGAAAGGCTTTCAATTATGGGTGAGTGAGTACTTGTCTGGTTCTACTATTCTAGTGGTTGGGCGGTAGCTAACGGCTAGAATCAGTAGAGTTTTAATAATAAAATTGATTAATAAGATTACGCTTAGAACTCGAGGTTAATTAACACCCTGAAGACTTCTCAAATGAATAGATCAATGGGTGTGCCTAATTCAATTAGGAAAAAAGCGTTGATTCCTTCAAGTCAAGTCTGGTATAGTTTCTCTTCTATCCGGTTTGTTCACACAAAGGTTAGTTCAGTCTTGACCTCGTTAGAAAAATTCGTTAAGAAATTCAAAATGGTGGAATTATCCCCGCTTTCCAGGCATGGGAAATTTTCTCGGTTTCGGTTTTCGGAATGACCACCAGCTTAGTCTCGTGCCGGGACATTCAAGGGCAAGGCCTCAAGTGAGAAACCCTGTCCCGTGCAAGAGGAAGCTCCTTCCGCTGCTACCATCCGGGAATCTGATGCACAGAGGGGGCAGTGGGATCTCACATTTTCGGTCTGACGGACCATTATTGTGTTAAGGATATGAATGATATGTTCTGAATGTATTGTTCTCTTATAATGAGTTCTGTATGTTCTTCTTGTAGAAGGGATCTTTATCCCATGATTCTGCTTGGGTTGACCAAACTATAAGGAACCCCAGAATCAATTGGATCTTTAGGTGAAAGAGTTTATCCTCCAGCTACGAGATGAGGACATCTCGCGTTTTTTAAATGGGGTAGGATGTAAGATTCCTCCTTCTAGCTTTTGAGGTGTAAAGATGTAAGAACCTCCCCTTCTGTTCTTGTAATTATTCCCCTCTTTGAAAAAGAAGAAAGATATTGTTTTACCCTGTTTTGGCCTAGAGAGAGAAAATATCTAGAGAGAGATAATCCTAAATTGAGATATCTTTGGATAATAAAATCCTCCTAGTGTCTAAAATGGATTCCCCTAAAATAGAAGTTCAAAATGAACTTTCCAATGTGCATTAGGAATTAATTGAAAATGGTATAAGGAACCTTATCCTAAGGGTCTACATTTTTAGAAATTTTTAGATTATGGTCCAATTAAGGTTCCAATGGGCCAATTGGATTAATCCAAGTGTTGAGAAAATACCCAAAATGAGTAAATACTCACATAAGATGAAGAATTGATTGAGTACAAGATTTATTAGTTAAAAATTATGAGATATTACTAAAAAAAATGAGATATTTTCGAATAATGATGCATTTTTGACACCTTGGTAAGGAAAGGGAGACTCTTGCGATAGGAAATTGTGATATTTTTATCTCTCCTCTCTCCTGGATCAAACCAAATCAAAAAGGGAGCCAAACTAGTCCAAATCTTATCCAAATTGAGTCGAACTGAACCTAAAAAATTCGAGAACCAAGTTGGACTTGGTAGTGGCCTCCCTCGATGTGAGTGGATGTGATGAGATATGATGAGATGTGAATGGATGCAATGAGATGTGAATGGATGTGAGTGGGATGTGATGATATCTGAATGGATGCGATGAGATGTGAATGGGTGTGAATGTGATGTGATGATATCTCAATGGATGGGATGTGATGTGAATATGATATGATGAGATGTAAATGGATGTGAATATGATGTGATGAGAGGTGAATGGATGAGATGTGATGTGAACGGATGTGATGAGATGTGATATGAATCGGGGTAGATGTGAATGGATGAGATGTGCTATGTATGGATGTGAAGTGATTTGATGTGGATACGGGTAGATGTGAATGGATGAGATGTGATGAGATGTAAAATGATGTGATTAGATGAGAATGGATGATGATGATGGAAATACATATGACTATATGTGGAATAAGCAATGTGAATTGATGTAGAAGAATGTGGAATAACGAGAAATGATGTGGAACAATGTGGAAAGATGAGAGTTCGTTAGAAACTGTATTTATGAAACCTATTTTTGAATGACTGTTTTATGTCAAGAATGCTAGGAAAGCATTTTGACCATCTTGTGAATGAGGTCGTGGAGACCTAAGTGATAAAGTTGCAACAACAGCTGCCTGATAGAGAGTCAATGGAGGACATCTTTCGTAGCAAAATCTTTCGTAGCAAGGTCAGCAGAGGTCTTGACCAGCCTCAATTCTCGATTTAAATGGTGAGCTTCCAGTACGGTGGATGAGGGACCAAGGAAGCGGCCTATGAGTGAAGCGCTAGGTGACCTTTGAAGGATCTTAGAGGGTGCTAATAACCATACAGTGCTCGGGCTCTGGGTCGCCAAAGATACCCAATGGTACGTCGAGGAAGAAAAATGGAACCAGGTGTTAGAGTTGTTTTCTAAACTCGGGCATGGATCTCGTTGATTAGCCTTGCTGGTCCTCAACGGATGAGTCCATGGCTCTTTTATATGGATCTGTTGGTTGATCTTGCTGATCTTCAATGGAGAGTCCATCTAGATCTTTCTTATGAGATTATATTTCTAGGTACTGTGAGCTAGGAACTATTGAGAAGGCCCCTAAGTGAGCAGGTGGTGAGCGTTCTGGTTGCCAATGATGCCATAGGTATGGTGGGGAAGAAATGAATGTAATACTTGATTATATTTCTGGGTACTATGAGCTAGGAGCTATCAAAAAGACCCCTGAGTGAGCAGGTGGTGAGCGTTTTGGTACCAATGATGCCATAGGTACACCGATGAGGGAATTATTGGAAATTAGAATTCAAGCTGGATATTTTGGAGGATTATGATCAGTGATAATACGGTTTCATTAAAAGATTGTTTTAAAAGATAACTAAATCTGTGAAACAAGCAATTTCATATTGGGTGTGTAAGTGGTGTGACTATCTTGAAGTTTGCTTGAAGCGCGGGCTAGGGGGCCTGGGAACTCTTTTCCCTGGTACCCGAGGCAAAACATAACCAAATTTCTAAATGGATCCTATCACTACAGTGGTTGGGCGGTTGGCTAACCCATGGGATTGGATGGGGTCAGGCTGGACTGATGGATCCCTAAAATGAGACTCAATTCTGTTAAGTTGCGATAGTTGAAGTAAATCCCGAATAACCCTTGTTCTATGAAAAAGAATCAATGGCTGTGCCTCTCGATGAGAAAAAATGCATTGGACTCTATGATCCAAGTGCAAGACTTTTCCTTGATCTGACCATGAGACTTATACGGGTTCGGTTGGATCAGTTTAGTTAGTGATGACCTTGACTACGTTAGAATAAAATATCTAGAGGATTCACCTGTCTGCTGGGCGAGGGAAGTTTTTCCGGGTTTGGTTAGGATGGGGGGCGATGGGTAGGAGAGGGGGGTTTAGGGCCTAACCCTAATCCTAACCCCCAAATATAGTCATTGGCAACCATATTCGAGGTGGCCAAATATGGTCATGCCAAACGACCATATTCCCTTGAATATGGTCGATGAGAAGCTAAATTGCATCAATAAACACTAACTGCCTACACATTGCCTAAAGAGAACAAAGTTAGTATTTTGTGAGTAATGGCATTCGATGAGAAGAAGAGGCTACAATTGTTGAAGCTTCTAGAATCTAAGATGTTAATTGTGCTATATATTGTTGAACTACGTTTGCAATCTATTAGGTTTCTCTTGTAGCTACAACTGATCAATGTGTATGGCTGAAAACTGAGGTTTTATGACATTAGATCGTGGAGTACGGTAGGAAGTTCAACACAAAAATAGAGGATGTTTACACGGTGAGGTTTTCCTAGTCATACATAATGGACACTATGGAGCTAAATCACTTGCATTATGGTAACTCGTTTAAGGAGTGTGTCAGGAAGACAAAAAGTCTCCAATCAATCAAACAACATCCTTGGGTTGAACTGGCCATTTGGTATTGATATAAATACAACCTGTACATGGAAAGAGATGGTGGTGAGTGCTTAAAGATAATAGATTGCATCGAGAAAGAGTATTTCACCATACTTACAAGTGTTTATAAACTATATTGCAGAGGGCAATACGAGCAATATTTATTCGACCACTGTACTTGATGACAATGGTGCCCTTATTATCATTGGATCAATGTATTAAGTGACAAACATGTGCTCCAAGGCAAATGCAAAAGGATACAAAGTAGGCTACCTTCTCAGTTTACATTGAAACACTAAAGTGGGGAGCATTCGTGGATCTATGGTGAGCCATAATATTTTCATGTTGTTTGCATACTTTAATAATGTATGCTTAATTGAATTTATAATCATTATAATCGTGTGAGTTGAGCAAGCCCCTATAGCCTCACGTGTAATTTTACAAGCCTCCTAGGAGAGTTCAAATTTGAGCATCCCAAGATAGATCATGTCTATGATACTAGCTATCCTACCCTTTGGAAGAAATCAATAGATGGAAGGGTTTTACAAGGTAGGACTTGAAGGAATTTTAAAGTACCCATTGTAAGAATGTATCATATGATGGCACTACATTCACACTAACATCATGGTGATATTATTTGTAGGAGGGATGAGATAGAGAACTATGGACATTGATTCTAAATACATTCGTTAGAGAAATGGATTTTGTGCTGACAAGAGGCTCAAGATGATTATGCATGTAGTCTATGGAGATCCAGAATTTATTCTAGATAAATTGAGTTTGCAAGATAGTTTTTACTTAAATAAAATTTAACAATATTCAAAAGTTTCATGTTTTTTATTACATAAGCAAATTTCCTTTTCTTTATCTTGACCTCTCAAATTTAGTGGTATTATAGAACACTATCCCTCTATTTCTTTGTATAGTGTAGTAGAAAAGAAGACAAGTATAAAAAGATCATTCATAATTGTGGACGTGGTGGCCCTACTTCTTCTTTCTATGGATGTTACAACCGAGGGGAATAATAATAGCTGTCAATTCATGTGGTTTTTGTAATGATGGTATTGATCAATCTTGGATACTCACTCTCTTTGTCCTCTTTCATATGAAAATCATTTAAATAAATTTGCTTTGCCAAAATAATACAATCTCTTGAGTTGAGGGTAAAAGAGCAAAATTACAAGAACAAACATCGTCCCATAACTTGTCTACATAAACGAAAGTAATATGTTGTCATGAGAGAGACAGAGAGAGAGAGAGAGAGAGAGAGAGAGAGAGAGAGAGAGAGAGAGAGAGAGAGAGAGACTCAATTTAATTAAGTCTAAGTTTCCGTACTTTTGGATCCTTGATCCTTTCAATAATTCTAGGTTCCTTTCCCAGGGAATCTAGGAATAAGTCAGTCATCACAAGTATTTTACATTCATCTAACTAAGCGTGTTTCTGGTTTCTTTTTCTGGGAAATCCTTTTCTCATTCAAAATGTACCCAAGATTCTATTTTTCGAGATTCTAGACACATACTTCATTTTCCCAAAAGTTAAATATGTTCATAATTCCTCTTTCTGATTAAAATTTTATCCATGTTTTCTTGATGCATTCCTATGAATATTCTCACATTCTTTTCTTAATTCTCCCAAAACAAAATATGCTCAATATCCTTCTTTTTGAATAAAAGATTTATGCCGAGAGAGAGAGAGAGAGAGAGAGAGAGAGAGAGAGAGAAGGAAGAGTGAGACAAGAGAGATATAGAGAAAGAAAAGAGATGGTAGGAGAGAGAGAGAGAGAGAGAGAGAGAGAGAGAGAGAGAGAGAGAAGAGAAGAGAGAGAAGACAGAGACAGAGAGAGAAGATAGAGAGAAGAGACAAAGAGAGAGAGAGAGAGAGAGAGAGAGAGAGAGAGAGAGAGAGAGAGAGAGAGAGCTAAGAGTGTAAGAGAAGAGAGAGAGAAGAGAGAATAAAATGTGACAGAAGAGAGACAGATGGTAATAGATAGAGAGAGAAAAGGAGGAGCTAGGTTAGAGGGAAAGAGCTAGGCTAGATTGGGGCTGGGGCTAGGGTGGGAGGTGGTGGAAGGAGATGACGACCGGGAGAGTTAGAGAGAGAGAGAGAGAGAGAGAGTTATCAATGTAGAGAGAGAGGTAGCTAAGAAAATCTCCTTCTAAAGCACCTAGCTCCCTCATTGACAACCCCCTTCATTATCATCTATAAGCACAATGGTATTGGTTGACTTCAAAATGCCATTTAATAGTTTTGAAGACCCACCAATGTGTAATTCCTTCCTCTTTCACATGAGTGTTTCTCTTAATCATGTCCCCAAGTGAAGAAAATTCACCTTTTAAGCATCTCCCTAGAAGCTCTTGATCATAATCTTTTGAGAGTTAGTATTGAGCAAAATTGGCCATCATTTCAACATATTGCATCTCATTGCTCAATTGAACATTAGACACATTTGCAACACCCTCATTAACATCCAAAGCATTTACTTAAGCTTGTTCCATATGTACTGCCTCACTTTGTGCCTCCTTGGGTATTGTCCACCAATGATGTATCATTTGCATGCTCATCTTCCATGTTTGCCATTGCCTCTTTTTCAAGTGATGGCAAAGAGGGGTGTTCCTTTCAATATGGCAAATATGCAATTTCACCAAGCAAATTATCTCCAATTGTAGTGCCCACAAAGCTCTTGAGA